>NC_064441.1:4020000-5466250 GCF_023343835.1 Lagopus muta
CCGTGGGCTCAATTAGCCAAAATGGAAACAATTTTCATTCATTGCAATAACTCACTGTTCTGCTGATCACTTTCAAAATATACACTTTATTATTATACGCTGACCTCAGTGCCGCGAAGTGGCACGGCTAGAAAGAGGCAGAGGGATCTCTCCAGCCCCCTTGGGCTGTAATTATTAGAAATTAATTGGGTTCAGGACCCTGGGTAGCATGGGTAAATTAATAGCTTGTCTGGTTGTTTGAATCCGAATCCTCAGCCCCGGGAGAGCCGGGGGCTCCCAGCGCCGCTCCCCTCCGCAGCATTGTTTTCGGGGAGCTCTTGAGGGGTTAAAATCAAAAATAAAGATCCTGTATACTTGGAGCTGTCGTGCGGGAGTAAAAGTGAAAAGGGAGCCTTAGGCAAAAGGAAATTACTGCAAGCCCGCGTGACCTTTCCGAGAGGTAATCAATCAAGTGATCAACAGGGATATTTATCATTGCTAGATGGGGCTACTTTACAACTGCGCGGAGGGGGGGGGGGCACCACGCACACACACAAAAGTTTGGATAAACCCGAGAAGTCTGAAGACAAACACGGCGGCTTTAATCGCTGGGAAGACTGCACGCTTTCTTTTCAGAATGGAAAGGAAGGGAGAAAACCGCTCTGAAGTTTCCCAGTGGAAAATGCCTCCCGTCCTGAGGTGGTCACATGGAAGCTGTCCGCTCTGCTCTGCGGTCCTGGGAACGGCTGGGAGCGACAGATGCGATTGAAAAAAAAAAAAGAAAAAAAAAAAGAAAAAAAGAAAGGAAGAAAGAAAGAAAAAAGGTCCAAATACAAGGGAAAATAATAGCCAGAGATGGAAGCTTTGATAGCAGCGCTCGGTGTTTGTTTTCATGTAATGTGTTTTTATTTGCTGGCTCCAAACGCGGCGGCTGCAGAGCGCGGTCCTGGCCGCCTCTCGTCCCCGAAACGGTTAACTCCGAAAAGCAAACAAAACCAAACAGAACCCCCATGCCCTCTGTTATATGAAATCAGCGATCTGGTTCAATTAAACTCGCTCTCCATAGCATAAAGCATCCACCGCAGTACAGGCAATGAAAACCAACAATAAAAGCACATGCATTTTCTGCGCAGTTTCCTTCTCCCTTGTAAAATACGCCGTCGTGTAAGCACCAGACGTTTAATTTTGCTTCCTATAACTTACCGGATTCCTTAACAAACCTACTTACGACCGCTTTCCTCCCCCCCCCCAACCCCTCGCCTCCCATCCCGCGCCGCGCACACAAAACCTCCTCCGCGCTCCCCGCACCGAACGGCGGCGTTGCGCGGAGCCCCGACGCGTCTGCGGGGAGCGCTGGGCAAAGCGGCGGCCGGAGCTGCGCTGCGCTGCCCGCTGCGCGAGGCCTCCCGCCCGCCTCCGCGCTGCGCGGCACCCCGCGGTCTGCGGCGCCCCCCTGCGGCCTTGCCGAGGAACTGCAGGGCGCGGGGACCGGAGCCGGAGGGGCGCTGGGGGGCCGGAGCCCAGCGCTGTGCGAGTGAACGCAGCTCTGGGGCTTGCGCTGAATTTTCAGTAGAGCTGGAGTTATGCTGCCCTGCCGAAAGACACTGGAAACGGCTTCATCTAAAGCAGAGGCAGGCTTGACCAAACCGAGGACTCTGTCTCTAGGGAATACGGAGGGAGGTTTAAATCCCAAAAGCCCTACAAGATGCTCCAGAGAGGCACAGACAGCCCCTCTCTGGGGAACTGGCTCAGCACTGTCGTACAGGAAGGCGGCAGGGCAAGGCCAGCCCCAAACGTGCAGCAGGGCTCCCACATCACAGCCTAAACGTTAATTTCTCAGTTTACTCCAGGCACAACCAATGCCCTCAAGCCAAGCTCCTATCAAAGACTTAAAGCTCTTTTTTTTTTTTTCCTTAGGTCAAAAAAGTCCTATATTCACATCCTCTAGGGATTATCCTTAGTCTGTCCTGCTCTTTAAGTAGCGGCAGTGGAGATGTAGGAAGAAAAACTAAAGAGGAGGAGGGGAAAATAATTACAGGCCACTAGAGAAAAACAAACATGTTCTGAATGTAGACAAAACATCGAACAGTGGGGAATTAATAGCATGACAAATCAAAAGGGAAAAATGCCAGCCAAGATCAGCCGAAAGTGAACATCCTATTAAAAGCAGAAATAGAACTAATCAAAATTGCAGAGCAACACAAAAAGGAATTCAAAAAGCAATATGAAATAAAAACGAAAGGATGAAGTAAACTACCCCAGCACTGGGCAATGGTTAAAGCTGATGCATACAGGTTAAAAGAAAAGCAGCCTCACTGTGCTGGGTGAAGGTTTGATGCCACAGCTGTGATTGATACCAAGACGGCCAGGCTGGCTCCCGCTATGCAAAATGCCTGGGCAAGGTGAGAAAAACCCTGCAGAAGGAGGGGGGCTCTCTGGATCCCCCAAACCAGCAGCCTCCCAGGGCTCTGCAGAAGGAAGGAGCTGGGGGGGCTGGGCTGGAACTGGAGCCCCCCAGGCGGTGCCCACAAGGAAACGGTGTAACGAGCACCGAGTTGCTGCAACAGGGCAGCACTGCTGTGCTGGGAGGGCTCCTTCTGCTGGAACTGCATTGGGAGCACGCTGCTCAGTGCCAGGGAGGCTGGGGAAGCTTTCGGTTATCAAACTGAGTGAGATAATGTGACTAAATATAAGGGCACAACTGGAATGGAATGAGAGGAGAAAAACCTCTGGCTGGTAATGCTGAAAGAAATGAAATTTCAGAAGTCGGAAATAAAATCATCTCTTTGTGTCAGTGAGAGCAGGATCTGACCAAGGATTGTCAGCAAGAACGTGGGACTTCTCCTCGTTGGTCCTTTATCTGCTTTCATTCGTAGCAGCACTGCCAGCAAAGAGGGCTTCCTTCTGCTTTTCTTTAAAGGAACTGCCAAGACAGGTGAACATATCAGCCCTTGTAATATCCACAAGCCCATTTTTTCCCTTTAAAGCATAAAGAACACGTTCACATTTCACTCCCATTTCTTTCCAGTACAAAAGCACGGGGTCGGAATTAATGAGTAAAGCATTTGTGTGACGTTTTACATCGTATTGGCATTTATATAGTTCTTTTCACAGGCTTCGTGTCAAAACCCTTTACAGGGCAATAAATCATACACCTTTCCTGATGAAATTGTGTGTAGGCAATTGGGCACCTATCCTGCCCTCAGCAAGGTCCCACGTGTGAGACACGGGCAGTGTGATGAAACCTGCAGAAGTGAGGCTGAACAAATGGATGCAGGTCAGACTTTCCCCCCCTCAATATCCTGCAACACGTTAAAAAGTCTTCAGAGCCCACTTGAAGGGCCACAGGAAAGACCTAACCTTAACATGACAAAGCTGCTATTACAGTCTGGATTACTCAACATGCAAATTGAATTGTGGGGCTTGCACTTAACCCCAGGATTTTTGCCTCTGAATTTAAACAAGATGTCTGTTTCCATTGAAAATAAGGATGTTTAAAACGAGTTTCTGTTTCTGAAAGCCACGTTCTCTCCCAAGACAGAACGCAAGTACCAAGTGCCAGATTTTGGAACCCGTGCTTTCTGTTGGCATTCCCAAATATTCCTTTTAATATGAAGGGCAGGAAGTGACAATGCACCTCTGGGCTGCTGTCATTTACACCTGGACTTGCAGTTTTTTGGATAACAAAGAATAATGGAGTTCTGACAGCAGCATTCCTGGTTAGACTGACTTGCACGTGTTTATTTGCATTGCTCCTGTGTTTCTAAAGCCTCTTTTGGGTAAGCAAGAAAAATGGAAAGTCATTAAAAAAACTGGGGGGAAAGATGTCAGAGATCAGTAAGAACAAGCCATAGGTCTGCTCAGTCCTGCCCAGTGCTTCATCCCATTATAACAGCTTGTTTGGAGCCCAGGGATGGAAGGAAGCTTTGCAGGGCTCCTCCTGGCAGTGCAGCTGGGTGCGGAGGCAGAAGGCAATGGCTGGGACACGAATGGAAATTAGCAGCAGCTCAAAGCAGCTCTGAAGCCACATTTCCACCTTCCCTATTTGCAAAGTATTAAAAGTGATAACATTCTGCACATACAGGCTGAGAGTTACAACGCATTAGAAAGAAACTTACATATTTATCAGCCGGAAGAACTGAAGGAATGATTTCTAAGCACGGCATTGAAGAATTAAAGAAACAAAACAAAACAAAACAAAACAAAACCTGTTCTCTACCAGACATTCAGATTGAGTGATTTAAAATTCAGGTGAATGAGAAGTAAAACAAAGGTGAACAGGTGGTAAAAGCACATTCGGGAGCCCTGTTTGGAGGCCCCCAGCACCCCGTGGAGCTGTGCAGCAGCCCAAGCACTGCCTGCAGCTCACACTGCCCTCTCCCAGCTCTGGGTACAGCACCACAGGCTCCGAACTCCCAGAGCTCCAATTCCCTCTGCTGCCGTGCCCCGATGGTAACAGCGTTTGAAGAACGATCTGTAAATAATACACATGTGTGGACTTCACTGAGATGGATGACAAAGATAATTAAATTGGTCTTTTCAGTGGGAAATACTACCAGCAGCAATAGCTGAAGTTGAATTTTGTGAGTAACTAAAGCATTGAAGCCCGTGAAGTCTTTTCTTTCTGGCAGTAATACATTCACAGATTAAATCAGACTAAATGTTTGCTACAACAAACGGATTTATGTGAGCAGTCAGTGTTTATTATGCTTTTGGTCAGATTTATTCTAAAGGTCTCGTTTTCCTACCTCCAAATTCTTCACCAGGTTTGTTTAAACCAGAAGCCTTTTATTTTCACTTTAAAAATCATTACTTGTTCTGGAAACTTCTCACAGGTTACGATATCTGAAATGAGCGCTAAGAAAAAGTAAACAGGCTAAAATGAAGGAGTATCTAATCTAACCCATCTGCCTATTGCTGAGGCACCCATTGCTGCCATGTCGAGGCACTGAATCTCTGATAGCAGGTGATCTTTGATCCTAAATCGGACCTCCAATGACATTTTTTAATTAAACATTGCATTTGATGCCTGCTGTAGCTTACTTGCAAATCACAGCACAACAGAGCAAAAGTTAAGAGAGCAGGGAAGGGAAAACGACGCTTAGATGCAGCATGCTGTTTGCAACAGAACCCAGCTCCTCCAGTCCCTGCTGAATTAAGGCTATCGAAGGCTGAGGAAGAATTGTCCAGAATACATAAATAAACAAATAAAACTTTCAATCTATTAAAATTAAACATGAAATTAAGATTTCTGTCAGAGGCACGTTTGAGATTCACAAATAATTCAGATTTCTTGGCTTGCTTTGCTCTCCAGCAAATATTCTGCTCTGTTGCAGCCCTTCACTCTGCTTTTAAGGCTGACATAAACCACATTCTTTCTTTGTTCTCTTTGAAAAATGTTTTTTAATTTTTTTTTTTTTTTTTTTTTTTTTTGGCATAGCATTCATTACAATGAGAGCATAAATGCATTGAAAACGTGGTGAGATTATATCCAACCTTGATTTAATAGGTAGTTCTAAGTGGTGTTAAGGAGGAAGACAAGGTGAGAGCAGTTCCTTCAGGTTGTTGAGGTTTGCATCAAGAGGCACATTGGGCAATGTATGACAGCAGTAAGGGCACACACAGACTGCACCTGCAGTGGGTTCCACTCCCTCCACCCCCAATAGGAAGCACTCCCACCTCCCAGCCTGCAGCATCAGTTTAGGAGGTCAGCACAGGTACCACTGCTCAGACCTGCTACTAAGGAACCCCAAAAGACCGGGTATCAACACCTCAGACACAGTTAAACCCGACACATTTTCACGTTCCGTTCTCCTGTAGCATTTCACTACCAAGCCTTTTTCAAAATGCCATTGCAAATTTTCTAAAATATTCCCATTTGCTGTTCTACGCTGTTTCTTCCATTTGCACTCCTCACCATACCATGGGCACACTGTTCAGCCGTTCCTTCCCCAGCACCTTCCCTGCAGGGGATGCTTCACCTGCACAGAGATCTGCAGGATTCCATCCAGCCTGAGCTCAGCTCCCACCAGCAGTTCCCTGATGACTTTGGAGGAGCAGCCTTGTGGTAGAAGTGCCTGTGAGAAGGCAGGGTGCAGCCATCTCACACCTCTTTCATGTGTGCTCTCTATTTCAGCCTTCAGCTTTTCCTACAGCAACCAAAAAGCCCATGGAGCTGAAGAGCCAAGTCAGCCTGTGGCTTCCTTGGGCAGGTGTGCTCTGTTTCTATTTTCTGCTTGAGAAAGAGCAGGCAGTCTGCAGCATCTGGATCTGGAATGAGTGATAAAACCCAAAAGAAGAGGCAGGAGAGCAAAGATCTCTTTTCTCCCTCCTCACACTCCCTACAGTGCCTGCAGTCAAGCCTTTCGGTTTCTATGTTTCAGGGAAGTCCTTAAGTCTCTTCCACAGCAGCCTTTAAGGATGAGAGCTCATTCATCAAGAGCCAAATCTCAAATGCAAAGTTCATGACAGAGTGCCGAGGTACACAGAAGAAAAATAATTTTTCCCATCCCAGAAATCATTTCAACGCGTCAGAAGTTTTCCCAACTGCATGAAGATGAACTCAGACGTAGGTTCTGTTTGTGGGCTCTTTTTCTTTGCTTGTTTTGTCTCTCCAAAAGGACAGGATGCTGTGACCAGAGTTAGAGCTCTCTGGATGCATGAAGACTTTGGGGTGAAGTCCTGTTCTCAGACACACGCAGTCAGAGCACACTCCCTCTCAATTCTAGCCTGAAAACAATCTTTTTATTACTGAAGTTTCACTGAAACTGGCATGTTCCCACCAAATGTTTCAGTGGTGAGAAATAAAGAGTTCCCGAGTGAAAAGCACTGCCAAAAAAATTCTCAATCATTTCTAGCCTGAACAAATGCATTATTTTACCATCAGCAGACAAGGGTCTCTCTGTCCCATGGTGCCATAAGCTCATGCCCCAACTCATCCCCAGCAACTGGCTTGTGCACCCACCCAGCTGGGTGCCTTAAATAACCAATGCTCATCTTCAAACATATTTGTGCATTTCACATTGTATGTGCTCAAAGCAAGGAGTGTGGTTACAGGGCACAGAAAACTACTGTGACATCCTAACGGCCCTGTTACAGCAATTCCTACCCTTTTTCTTTCATACCTACACATATATGTATGCATATGCACTCATTTATGATGTGTGAAGAGATTTTGGAACTAAATCTCTCATAAATATTTACACTTCAAACCTATATGCTTTTTAAGAGAGGTGGGATCCAGGGGAGGCATGAAGATCCTCGATACCCTTCTCCAGAAACAGTTTATACAAACGTACGTATGCTTCTACCTTTAATTGCAAATAGCTTCCTTACAGAAGCGAGGGATGAAAGATTAAAATTAATCAGTCAACTGCCCTTAATTGTGGTTTATTTTGTTGGTTTAAAAATAAAAAAAAAAAAACTAAAAACAATGTCTGTTTAAACCATTTCATGCTAACTCCCCAGTATGCTGCAACTCGAGGTCTTTCTGGAGGAGGACTCCTGAAAAGGAGCTGGTTAATTTGGCACAACTGCAGCTGTGGATCTGATGAAAGATCTGGTGGATCTGAAAGAAAAGGGTAGCATGAGCCCTCAGATCAGCTGAGCTTATTTCAAACCCAGAGCAAGTAGATATTTTGGGGAAGGGGATTCTCTTCTTGATCAGATTTAGAGGGGTGGCCATTTGAGCAGTCGGGGTGCTGAGCCAGCCCTGCTCAGGAGCACCACTGCCTTCTATCCGTTGGGAACGCTGGCTGCAGTGAAGGATTTCGCACTGACATCCCCATGCTGACGCACGCCACTCCTCATTAGAGTCGACCCACAGAACTAGCAGTGCTTTGCAGCCAGAATGCAGGAACCAACCCATGCCATCTCCAGCTTTCTCCAAATGCTTTTTTCTCTCCCCAGACTCAGCACAGCACCTGCCACGATCCCATCAAAGCAGTTCCTCCAGGAAGGGAACAACCCCTGCACACAGGCAGAACTCCTCCCTCAGCTGCACCTGGAGACAGGCCAGCTGAGAAAACAAGTCCTGCTTTCTCACTGAAGAGGCGTTGGTGCTCAAAACAAAACAAAAAATCAAGCACTTCAAGAATTAAGATCTAATTAATTCAAAATAATACCTCAGTCTGAGAAGCTGCAGCATTACATACATATATCCTCCTTATGTTTCACTGTTTGCACCGTGTTGTTCCCTGGCTTTTTCCCAACTTTATTCACTCACCCTAGAGATCAATTTGTGCACCAAAATAAAGTATGATCTTATCTTCGCACTGCACAGAGCAGCAGAGCACAGTTTCTCACGGGAGGCAGGGGTTAAGGCACAGCACTGGGTGTCGGAGAAGTGCTGTTCTATTCTTGGCTCTACCACTCACTTGCTGTGGGAGCTTGTAGAGCAAGATATAGAGCAGGAATGGAGACCGTAGCCAATAAATTCCTCCCCTGAAACTTTTCCTCTTTCATTATGCATGAGAGTGAGTCTTTCCAGCATTTGTGCATACGTCTGCATGCTGGGGAAATGCAACTCAACCAACATACAGAACCAACAGAGAAAGAAAAGGAGTGGAAAACATCAATTACAAAATTTCTGAGGAAGCTTCTAATGCACTGGAACGGGACACCTACCCACACAGTGAGAGCAGAGGAACAGACTCTGTGCTGGCACAAGGGCTGGCCTGCTGTGCCACTGCTGCTGCAGGCAAGTTTTCTGGGACAGCAAACAGCACAGACTCAGGGGTGAGTCCTCCATCATAAGAGATTTTGTTTTGTTTGTAAAAAAGAAAAAAAAGGAACACATTTCGATTTTTAAACATAGAAAACTTAAACAGTACAAACAGTAGTTAGGGCAACTTGGATTCAAAACCCCAATTCAGACTGTGTCCAGATCTGGAATTCAGGCAAAGTGCCTGAACCAAGAATGACAACTCAGCTGACTCCTAGTGGAGGCAGCATCTCCATGTGCTCCAGCAGAACCTGACCAGAGAGCAATTCCTGTCAGCAGCTGGGATGTAGTGCACAGCACTGCAGCATCCCTTACCGGTTTGGGCAAATGAAAGAACAAGCAAGCACACATGTCCAACTCGATGCGTGGCCGGGGAGGGCTCTTACATCAGTGTCCCAGCTAGCAATTAAAGGGAGATTTTTGCAGCGATGGTGTTCTGTGTGTAAAATACACCATCATGGAACCAATCCATCCCAGCCATACTTATTTTTAATGGTTTTACCACCTACTCAGCTCTGTGTGCCATCCTGCTCTGCACCACGCTCTGGATGCTTGGTGCAGGCTCAGCTCGCTGGCTGACAGCTTTACCACCTGCTCCTGGATCATTTAGGTTGAGGGAAGAATATTAACCCAGATGTATGATGTTGTTCACTATTAACCTTTCTGTAAATTTTGCATATGATATATGGGAATAGCACGTACCTTATTTTAAAATGTTAGGAGTCACATGAAATCAAACGCTGACCAGTAACCTCCTAAAAGCAACTGCTGTACAGCATCAGCTCTCAAATGCCAGTAACCCTGGTCCTATTCTATAACAGAATGAAATATTTTGGCCAAGATGGAAGAAAACTGATCACCCTGAGGCTTCCTCAAACCGTCAAGTTTTCAGAAACATCTGGCCTGAAAGTCAGGGCTGCCAGGGCTCCACTAAGGCAACCAAATATCTCAAGTCAAGGCAACACTAGAAGCAAAGAGTCTCCTTACAAACAAAGCCCTGGTTCCCTCCTCCCTCGTTACACCCAATCTGTGGCTGTCTTTGTTTTGCAGGGCCCCTAACAAACCAACCTACTTGCCCAGGAAAGAGAACTCATTTCTTGGTACTTAGGAGCAATCCTTTTGGTTTCATACTTCTGAACTTGTTCTGTATTCTAATTGCTGAAATATCAGCTGGCCACGGGCTTTGATTGCTAATCTCACTGCAGTGCACATCTTGCATATAGCAGCTATTAATAAAAAATAGAGTCATAAAAAAAAAAATCAAGGCAATCTCAGAGAACGTGCAACTGAAACTGTCAGTGTACAGCGGAGGCATTATTTCAACACTTAGGTACATTAAGCATTGTATAAAACACAGGATTTCTTGGGACATATTCAGCAAAGGCAAATTTCTTTTAGACCTACTTTTTACTGATTGAATTATCAAATTCAATTTTATTAGCTTGAACTTTCTGGGAAGGAAATGATTTTAATAATGCATAAAAGGCCGGCCTAGGAGTTGGCTGTTGGCTTTTACTTGATACTTAATGTAATCTGTAATTACTACAGCAAGCTCCTACGCTGGCTGGAGCGCTAAGGTCGCTGGAAAGCCGCACTGTGTTGTGCTTGGTGCACAAGAACATCCCTCTGCACATTGATGGCTACGCCCTACAGAAGCATTTCAGTCTGTCCTTGAAGCCACAAGGAGTGCTGTCAGTCCGTGTTCTTCCTTGGGAAGCAGCACGTGATACTGAGGGATCTGCTCACAGCCCCACACCTACGTCTTTCCACCAACGTGCATTCAGTTACATCTCCTTTGGGTTTCACATTTGGTTCCCAAGTCTCCAGCCAGTGAACTTACATACCTCTCTCTTATTTACTAGCTTAAAGGCACACTTATGACATGGAAATTCCCATGAAAAAGCAGCAACAGCTGCTAAATCACAGATCCAAATATCAGATTCCAAGAGGTTGTGTGCAACCTTCTCAGTTGGGTAAGTTGCTCACAGTTACTCAGTGCCTAAGCCATGGCCAGTGTCTTATCTCTGATGCTGTTTGCTACAGCAATCAGCCCAGAAATCCAGTCAAACTGAATAGATGCATAGAAGGACCATGAGGAGAATAATAGTAAGGCACTTGTGCTTAATCACTGATGTTTTACATCACACACTTATTAAGAAAGATAACACCAGAAGACATTGCTGCACTTATTAAAAAAAAGTTACAGAACCTGGTTTGGAGAAGGCAGGATTTCACCTTTTTATGGGTTGTTCCCTTTTGCAGTAACTTCTCTTTAAACTGCATTTCTGAGCAGTCTGGAGCACTTGGCCAGAACTCAGCATTGAGAGGCACAGTTAAAACACTACCTGAACTGCCTCATATTACAAGACTAAACTGTATCATAAAAGAGTTTAGCATTACTGCACTGTAGCCAAGTCCTACAACAAAGCAGGCTTGCAAGCCAGCAAGTCACCTGCAGCTTCACATCTCATCTGCTCCAGTGACAGCACAGAGATGAACTTGAAAATAGCAGCAAAGCACTGGAAATCTTCCAGCACTGCAGTATATCCCAAAGGTTATTAAGGCTGGACTTTGCACTCAGAAGATTTCCACAAAATAGATTGGCAATTAAAACGGTGGTCAATATTAATCACAGAATTGGTAGTTTAGCTATTAGTGCACATCTGTTTGTGATCCTCACTGGATGTAAACCAACATTTTGCCCTGGTGATACAGCTTTGCTATATTAAATAAGGCATTCCCACGGGAAAAAAATCAGTATGGAAAGTGCTCTGCTGGGTGAATAAAAAACCAACTTGATAGAAGAGATAATTTTGAAAGGCTGATTAATTGGTAGATTTTTTTTTCCTATATTTCATTGCAATTTCTGTACTGGATTACATCAGTTTGACATTCTGTTAGATTTCTATACGTTTTTCAGGAAAGTTGATGAGTGAAAGGTCCCCATGCTTTCACAAGGAAAACCAGGAGCAAGGCTTCCCTTGCCATGCACTGCTGTTTGCCATTCCCTGTGCTGGATCCCTCTGTGGGTTCTGCTCCCTCCACAAGCAGTCAGAGCACTGATTGGTGAGCCAAAGGAACAGAAATGTCTCGGTATTAAAAGCACCAACAAAGAATTACCTTCACCTCCAATAAGACAAACAAGAGGCACTCTGAGATGGCTTTTTATCAAGTGTGGGTTTTTTTTCCTCCTCTTTTTGACCCTTTTGTGTGTGTGTGTGTGTGTGTGTGTGTGTGTGTAGAACATCTTGTTTTACCCTGCTGTTCACCTGTTTTCTCAGTGCAATTCACTGGTTTCACGTTTGTTGAATGATCCACTCCTCTATGGAGATGGCTGTCCCCACCTGCAGCCCTGCCCAGGGGTACCTGTGGTTCTGCTGCACCTTGCAGCTCACAGTGACAATGATGGAGGTACTTCTGGGGACCAGACGCATTTCAATTGCAGGGAAGAGTTGGCAGCATTTATTATAGCATCAATCCCTCTGAACATCTATTGCAAGTTCCAACCTGCTGCAAGACCAGCAGAGATGGAAATTAAACATTCTCATTCACGTCTAATGAAAGGAGCTTTTAAGCACCAATATGTGCAACTGCAAAATGAGACTGCCCTGTTCAGACAACAAACTGTCCCTGCACAAAGCCTCGTGCTTAGCTCTGCTGAAACTAACTCTGTTGTCAGCTCTATTGCATCACTTTTGTCACCAGAAAAACACAAGCTCAAGAAACTGAGTAACAAAGCTCACTGTATTTCTAGCCCCTAAAGAGCCAGGTCTGCAAGTTAGCCTCCTTTTTCCTTTTATTTTTCCTGTAAATAAATTAAGAAGAAAAATTCACCACTGTAAATGAAGCAACATTAATACAGAATAAAGCTGCTATTCCATACGGCAATGAGCAGCCACCTGAAAGCCACTGCTGTAATCCCCAGTAATTTTTGGGAGCCAAATCAAAGGGCTACAGAGTGCAACCTCTACAGCATGAAAAACCCAGCCAAAATAAACAGAGAAAACATGAAAACAGTGATTTTTTTTGGCATTCCCCTTAAAAGGAAGAGTTAAATTAATACATGAAAAGATCCTATCGGCTCTGAGTCATCTGAGTTATTAATTGAACACCTTCTTGGAATTGTGTAGATAAAAATGTGTGCCTTAGAGAAGGAGATAAAAGTGAAAGGAAAGGGAGAGAACTGAGCAGAGTTTTGCCAGTTCACTCCCCTAATTGTCAAGCTAAGCCTGCTCTAAGCTGCTTGGAGAAGCATAACACGAAGTGGTAACTAAAGTGCAGGCTGATGATGCAGAAGATAAAAACTTCAGGATTATACTTAAACATACTTATCTCTAGGCTCAGAAGAGGCCATAAAGCCAGCTGAATGATATAAAGCTGCTCGAAAAGACGACAAATGTATACTCCATGTGTTATAAGCAGTTCAAGCTGCTTCCTGTGATGAAAAACATGGACTGTACGGTAGACACAGCGTAGCTAAGTACAATAGATCCCATGATACAGTTGTTTAAAGGAATATTAGAGTGATGAAAGAAGTGATGGAATTCCGCTCTTTAGGAGGCTCAGAGGCTGAAGCAGAAGAGAAGGTCTGAGCGAGCAGGGCTGCACTTTCCTGGCTTTACACTGCAGAGGGCTGCATTATGCACCAGCAGCTTGCCATGCAGCCAGCCATGGAGCTGGGGGCTAAAGCCAGAGGGCTGGCAGCACTGCAGCCTCCTCCCCAGTGCCTCTGCTCTCCGTTGCATGGATGGGAACCTGTGCAGGGAATGCACCCAGCACTGCACACCTGCAGCCAGACGCAGCCTTGGGACAAACCTTCTGTCATTTATGCCAGCTTCCATCCTTCCTGCTGTATTTTGTCCCCCACAGTGCACAGAGAGGCACCCAACTGTAAGGTTGGATACCCAGACGTTGGAAAGAAACAACTTCACTCAGATGCTAATTGCTGCACTGAAATGTTTCCTACCAAATTCTCACGGATGCCAATATTCCATCATTACTGTACAGAAGTCTGATTATCTTCTCAGCAGAACCAGAGAAACACCAGCCTTTAAACTCGTTATCATTGCAAACCAGGACGCTGCGATAAAGCAGAAAACTTTGGTTTGCAGCTGTGCAATCCCCAAAGGCCCCTGACTTGGTTATAACATGGTTATAGGTGCCCACCTTCCTCGAGCACATACCTCCCACATTCACCTTTGGGAAACAAAATATACATTCCACAAAAGCAAGCAGCAAATAAGTGAGAAACGAGGAGGGCAGTTTGCCTTGCAACACACCACTGTACATTGACAAGGCCAGTATTTGCACTTCTAGTTTCAAATTATACAGTGCTTTTCTAGAAGCAAAAATGAAATGTAAGATCTCCAAATGCTGAGCTTATATTTATATATATATATGCACACAATTTTCTTTTTTTTTTTGGGGGGGGGGGGGGTGGGGGTGGGGGTGGGGAGGAGGATGTAAAGATTTCAAATTCAACCCTAACATTTATGAAGAGGAACTGAAGTTCTTTAAGTCAACAAGACAATCTCTAATTAACTTCTAAACCAAACACGACGTGAACATTATGGCTGTTCTGAGCAAGCTTGTGAAGGAATGAAAATCGTTCACGTCACATTCTTTTCTCACTTGAGCTTTGCTAGAATGTACATAAGAATGCATTTGTAATGCCTTCTCATGGAGGGATGACAACTCCTTGCGGTACCTCACTGTGTGTCTTTCACATGTTTTACTTTGAAGTGGATTTCACAACATTTTCATCAGCATTAAGCTAATTAGATTGCACGGGTTGCTATTTGACGGCAGTTCACCTGTACATGAAAACAAGGAAGTTTTTCTATATAGTTCTGGTTAGGATCCTTAACCAGGAATGATCCAACTTACCCGTTAAATTCCATAGTGCCCTGCTCAGCTCGTTTCACAAATGAATGGCTATTGCCATCTACTGTTGGGAAAAGATATTATCAGCAGCAAGAGCAAACCTAGCAGACCTTCACAGCATTGACGAAAAGCAAAACGATCTTCATCAAGCCACAGGATAGCAGCTTTCTCTACTGAAAGCTTCCAAACACGGTGTTCAATCAAACAGAGACAGAAAAAGTTAAACAGAAACTCCTAAGCCATTTTCATTTTAGGTCTGATATATTGGGAATGATACACACATCCCAACTTTACTCTCTGTTTCGCACAAGTCTGACTCTGTACAGCTTCCCCAGTCACTCTGGCTAGAGCTAAATCATGTAAAGAAAAGCTTAATGTTAAGATCCTGCTAGAGCCAAGTTATTATCACACCTGTGAGAACTGAGAATTACACCTTTCAGTGCAAGAGCCACACTCTGCAGAGCCCCTGCAGGCAAACAGCCCAGCTGCAGCCATCAGTGCCACCCCAGCACACATCAAAACCCACATCACTGCACTCTAGGAAGCTTCTTTTGGAAAAACCAACTTCCCAGTTCTGGCGTGTTGTGCTGAAAATGCTACGAACAGTGTAAAGAAAAGCACAGAAATTGATTCTGTGCTTAACCCTTCTTTGGTCCACGTTCTCAGCACAAAAAAAGATTAGATGGCATTACTTCACGGTGCCATTGTGTTTCTTTAAGATGGCAGACCTGTGCTCCTCATTGATAAGCACTCCTAAAGCAGCATCCAACCACGTGCTGACAGTGCTCCTTGTTGAGGCAAGCGACAAGCAGAATTAGGGGAGGTTCTATTAATGTTTGCCAGACTTGTCAGAAGTTAAACAGCCTTTGAATTAAGCCATTCTTTACTCTTTGATAATTGTTATTTCTCCTTAAGACAGTTTTTGTTGTCTCTTCAGCAAGGTCAGCTTGAACTGTTGTGTTAGCCTCGGTGCTGCAGCTCAGTGTTAACTCCACTGTACTCTTCTTAACAGCTCTGCACACACTGTCATCATAATCTATACTATTGTACTGTGGCACCCCATCCCTTCCTCAGGGATTTAACCCACACCAAGCTACTGCTTTTAGGTTCTGGACAGAAAAGGAGCAATTTCCCAAAGCCACAAAGAACAAAAGCCCTCTTGGGCATTTTGAAAAAGCACACAGTAGACACAACCACGCAGCAGGAATGCAGCTCTATGCACATTTCAGTATGGTGACACCATTTCTTAACACTAGCATGACAGAAATTGCTTTGTCACCTTTGGCCAAAGCATTTAGCACGTAACCAACCTGATAACACAAAAGTCATCTGAATGCCTTAAGTAGACGTGAGTAAGACATCCTTCAAAAGTTCCCCATCTGTGCCTTCCTTAGAGAACAACCTGACTTCTCTGTGCTAAGTTCCAGACAGTGACACCCAACAACAGGTAAGCCAGGACAACCCCAGTGCCCAGGTCATCAAATGGCAGCGCAGAGCCTGAGCTGCAATAAAGCACACTCGCAGTGAGCACAAGCACTCCTCCTGGACATCATCACCTTTCCACGTTGCATTGTCTCTCAGAGAGCACTGGTAAACTCAACTCAAGCTTCAAGCAAACCATTAGATTTAAAAGCAAACAAATAAACAGACAAAAATCTCTCTATATAAATAGGGATATATTAGTAGGATCACTCACGTTTTGCAGGGAAGAACATCCACTGAACGCCACGTGGTCCAAGCACTGGAACAGCTCTGCACCTCCAGGAGTTGCTTTTGCTGTTGGATGAGTTCTGCTCATAGGAGAGCCATCAGATGTGTTTCCTTTCACAGAGCCATAGACTACCTTGAGTTGAAGGGACCCATAAGGACCATGGAGTTCAAATCTGGGCTCAGTTCCTGGCTCAGAAGCAGCAGGGGGCAGATTCAGTTACATTTGTGGCGGCCTTCACAGCAAAACTGTTGCACGAAGTTTTCCTCGTTACCAGAGTCAAACAGTAATAAAGTAAACCAAGTTTTGAGTTTCTGAATATTCTGCGATACACAAATACGCAGAACACACCTTCACTTTTTCACATAGGATGGTAGTGGAAGCTCATCACCTCTTTCAGAAGCAACGGAGACAAAGTGTTCGAAATGCTGCAGGAGATCCGTTCTGGTAAAGCTTTTTTACGGGCCGATCAGAGGAGCGTTTGGAAAATGGCGGCCGGCACTCGGCCTCGCGCTGCCGGATAGGAGCCTCAAACAAAGTATCCGGTGCTGAGAGCAGCTCGGGAACAACATTTCTGCTGCCGTTACTGTGCAAGCAGAAGGAGCGCAGCCCGATATCGCCCAGCTGCTGCTACGCTTCCAGCCCTATGGATTTAAGCGCCTCGACCCGCCGGACCGGCACTTCTCTGAGCATATCGGACTTCTCCATCTCCACGTGGGCCGTGGCTTTCCACCGCCCAATTAAAACATAATTAAGCACCCAAGTTCACCGATCCTTCGTGCGGAACGGGATAAAAGCGAAGCCGAGCCCAGCAGATGGCAGCGGCCTCACGCACGTGGCGGGCGGAGGCATCGCGCCGCTCCCAGCGCCATCCGCAGGGCCGCCTTTTGTCTGTGCCGCCTTTTGTGCCGTCCCGTGCCCACGCGGCCGGGCACGGCTCAGCATACGGAGCGGGTCGGCCTCCCCTAGCGGCCCCCTCACGGTCCGCTCGTTCCACGCCTTCACCGAATGTCCCCCGCCGGGCGCCCGCGTGCTCCCTCGTTCGTTCCCTCGTGCGTTCCCTCGTGTTCACCTCTGCGCTTCTCGCCCCGAGGCGCGACACCGCCCGTCTCCCCATGACGACGCGGGGCCGCCCGCCTCCCCAGGTGACGAAAGAGCGGTCCGGGCCCGCAGCCGTACGGCTGACGCCCGGCGGGCCGCACCTGCGCGCGGACCCGGCCCGACCTCCCGCCCACCTCGGCGCGGGGCGGCCCCGCGGGTCTCCTCGCGGCGCCCAACGGCCCCAACGGCCGCTCGCGCGGGGCCGCGCGTGTCGGAGCGACGCCGTCCGCGCGCCCCACGGCGCGGGGGAGCGCGGGGGTTTCCCCGGGGGCGCCGCTCCCGTTTGCTCTGCTGGGGGCGCGGAGCCGCGCGCCGCACCTCCCGCGCGCCGCCGAGGCTGACAGAGGCGAACTCTTCGCGGCGGCAATGGCGGGTGCCGGCCGACCGCGGCCACGCGAGCGGGGACCCCAGGGCGGATCGGGGCGAGCGGACCCCTCGCTGACGTTTTTTTTTTTGGTCGCGGAGCCTCTTTCGGCCCATTACTCTTCCCTTCCCCCCCTTCGCCCCCACCGCCGCGGCGCCCCGGCCCCCTCCCGCCGCCCGCCTCCCCCTGGGGCGGCTCCCCTCGCCCGCTGAAAGTCAGCGAGTAAAACAGCGGGCGGGCGGAGGGAGCGCGGCGACAGCCACCATCAATTCCCCCGATTAGGGTTAGGCACAGCGGAGCCTTCCACCCGCCACGCGTGCCGGGGGAACCCCGCGTGGGGCTCTTGTAGCCTCCTCCGCCTACGCCCGCCGGGCGCCCATTGGCTGGGCTGCACGCTGCCGCCCCGCCATTGGCCGCGAGGAGCGGAGTGGGCGGAGAGGGGACGGCGGCGGGAGTTTGGAACTCCGCGCTCATTCGTCTCCCGCCGCACCGCGTGCCGCCGGGCCGGGCCTGGCCGCGCCCCCCGCACGCGCCCCCGCACGCGCCCCGCCTCTTCCTGTGGGCCGGGGGCTGCGGGGTCCGATCCGGGGCTGAGCTTTACGGCCCCGGATTTCGCGAAGAAAGTCGTTAAAACACGTCTCTTATCTGCCTGCACAAAGAGATGTGTGCTTGGGGTAAGGAGGAAATAACCTTGTCAAAAGTTATGATTTGAGCTGCGGATTTGCCCCGGACGCCATCATCCAGGTAGCTGTAATCTCAGCTTCTTCTCCGTGAAGCGTAAAGCTAAATACACGTTAGAGCGAGTTTAGTACAGAAATGCGTTCTGTGCACCACGTGCGGCCCAGTCCCAATCCTTTGCTACCACGACTCGGGGATGTGAGACGCTCCGGAGCCAAACTTGAGACCTTCCCTTCGGGGCAGCACCGAGCTCACCTGGGACACACGACCACCTCCCGGCACAGCCTGGCGAGGAGCCGGGCCCTCCAGAAAGACTTATGCTGGAGCAGACATAACTCCTCGGGCCGACGGGCCGTTGTCACGGACGTCATCCGTACAGCCCCCACCGCTCCCTGGATGTGACGATCTGCGCACTTTATGTATCAAACAGAAGGAACGGCAAATCTCTTCAGCCCATTGAAATGCACACCTATGGTACCGCTGCCGTGTACGGACCCGGAGCTGCGGAGCTCCGTCCGGCAGTGCGGGCGATCTTGGGCGGCGCGGCAGAACGTTCAGGAGAGCAGCTGGGAAACCAAGGCGCAAGCGGCGTTTCCGTAGTGTAGTGGTTATCACGTTCGCCTAACACGCGAAAGGTCCCCGGTTCGAAACCGGGCGGAAACACCGGCCGTGAACGGCATTTTTGCTCCTGGAAAGCGATTGCGTGCTGCCGCTGTGGTTGCGGGCCGCAGCCGCCGCTCCGCGCTGTTCTCTTAACGCCACCGTTTTTACTAAAAGAGGCGACAGGAGAAACGCTGCGGGTTCTTAGCGTTACCGCACCCACAGCCGCGCGCCCGCCACAACCGCGAGAGGCTGCGGGACTGCGCGTCGCGGCACGCCCTTCGGCACAACAGAAGCCGCGATCCGCGCCTCCCGACCTCCCGCAGCGTTCCTCGCTGCCCGGCCCCGCCGGCCCCGCTCCTCCCCGCCGCCCCCGCTCGGCGATATCCAGGCTGAGCGGCGCACCGGAAGTCCCTGGGCGGAAGCGGCGCGCGTGGCGTCACCGCAACATGGCGGCCTGAGGCGGGGGCGCCGCTCCGCCGCTTCTCCGCAGGTGCGTGGGACGCCGCTCCGCGCCCGCAGCGGAACCGCGGGATCGGGGCGGGCGGACGGCGCTCGGACGGCCGGGGCCGGGACGGCGCCGCGGGCGGGAGGCCCGTCGCGGGGCTGGGCGTGGGGGGGCTCGCACGGCTCCCGCTGCCGCGGCTCCCGGGCTCTGGCGGCGGATCGACCCCGCGGTCAGCGCTCCCGCGGGTGCGGGACCGTGCCGCACGTCGGAGGCGCCGCATTAGCGCTGCGCCGCGGCCATCGTGAGCGCCGAGCCCTTTGCAGTCGTTAATTCGCCCCGTTAGGGGGTGGAAGCGGAATCCCGCAGGTAAACCCGTCGCTTTCCTCTGGCAGGACGGGCAGGCCGCGTCTCGCTCTCGCCATGCAGTACTCCCACCACTGCGAGCACCTCCTGGAGCGGCTGAACAAGCAGCGCGAGGCCGGCTTCCTCTGCGATTGCACTGTGGTCATCGGAGAGTGCCAGTTCAAGGCGCACCGCAACGTGCTCGCCTCCTTCAGCGAGTTCTTCGGCGCCTTCTACAGGGACGCGACCGACAGCACCGTCGTTTTGGATCAGACTCAAGTGAAGGCTGATGGATTCCAAAAGCTCCTGGAATTCATTTATACGGGAAACTTAAACCTTGACAGGTAATACGTGCTGCCAAAGGGGGAAGGCGATCGGGAAGTGCGCTGTTAGGGCAGCGCTGGGCTTCGTGCTCTTGTAATGCGTTCAGGAGGAACAAATAACAGCGGACGAGATGCACACTGACAACTGGAGGTGGGCTGTTTGCATGCTTTACAACAGCACGTGAGTGCCACAACTGAAGCGTTCCCCGATATTTTGCTGATAGTTTCAGTCTATTTGAGTCTTTCTGTCTGGCTCCAGAAGGATGAAACCTCATGTGGGTACGGCAGGACAGAGGGACGGCTGTGTTCCTTCTGACATCGGGTTGTAGGAGCCCGTTTTTGCAGTGAGTGGAGGAGACTGAAGCCTGAGGAGCAGATGAGTGTCAGCGCTGATTAAAGAGGTGTTTGGTGGAGTTTTTGTTTGGTAGAGTTTACAAGGTCTGTTGTTCCAAAGCAAAGTTCCTTTTGGCAAAGCAGTCAGGTGCAGGAAAAGCTTTTTCCGTGGGCTGATTTTGTGCATGTTGTGTTACTTTGTGTGCAATGAGGATTCCTTGTAGCGTACTGCTCTCACAGGGAAGGAAAGTATCTCTCAAGTGTGATTGCATCCAAGTATGTAGCCCAGAAGTGTAACTGCTTTTGCAACACCTGGTTCTAAGAGCACTTTAATACATCTTCCTTGTTATTGATACCTGAAAACTTCTATTTGATGGCTGAGTGCACAGACGCGGGGCGTTTGCTTTTCTTTAGGATTAGCTGCAACTATTAACACTAGCAAAGCAATGTACACAGCTATGTCTTAAGGTTGGCAATTTATGGCTTGCAAATTATGAAGTGTGCAGCATTCTTGGTGGGGCTACAGCAGGAGAGTTTCTGGATTCATTCTGAGCAGTTGAGGTCTGTGGAGGAAGTGGGATGTGAAAGCTCTGTTCTCACCCAGGAGAATTATTTGATAAACGATGACAGCAAGGTCTGACAGCGTGTCCCCATCATTTTGTATTGTGACCCTCAGGTGGCTGCCACAGCTTCTGCAGTTCTGTTGTGATGAGTGCATGAGTGAAACCAGGAGGGTTCACTTAGAGCTCAGTGCTAATATAATGCAAGATACTAAGCCAGCTGTCTTATTTTCTCTAGCAGCGTAGCTTTTCTTAGCTCTGCTGTTTGCATTTAACAGAATTGGTACAGAAGGAGTTTTTGCTTTGTCCAGAATATCGTCACCAAAGTCTGGTTTTCTTGCAGCTGGAATGTTAAGGAAATTCACCAGGCTGCTGACTATCTCAGAGTAGAAGAAGTGGTCACCAAATGCAAAATAAAGATGGAAGACTTTGCGTTTATTGCTAATCCCTCTTCTACAGAGACATCCAGCATCACTGGAAACATTGAAATGAACCAGCAGGCCTGCCTCCTGACCCTGCGAGATTACAATGATCGGGAGAAGCCAGATATTCCTCCTGCAGAGTTGGTTCAACCTCAAGCAAAGAAATCGGCTTTAGAAAAGAAGTCTGCTCAAACCAAAAAGCGAAAAAAGAATTTCAGCTCCCCAAAAAGTGTGCAGAATAAATCAATACAATACCAGAACGATGTGACTGAGAACACATCCATTGAAATGTTTTTGGATGCAAATAAGCTGGCAGCACAGATAACAGAGCAGGCTGCCCAGGGCAGTGATAGCTCTGAACTGCAGCTGGCAGCCGTGGTGGAAAACGAAACGTTGGCAGCACAGGATATTTTAGTTCAGACTATTGCAGCAAAACAAAAACAGGGAAAGCCTCAGCAAAGCTGTGCACTGAAGGAGCACTGCATGTCTAACATAGCCAGCGAAAAGAACGCTTACCAGCTGGAAAGTTCAGAAGAGCTTGACCAGAAGTACTCCAAAGCAAAACCAGTGTGCAACACGTGTGGAAAAGTCTTCTCAGAAGCCAGCAGCCTCCGTCGCCACATGAGGATACACAAAGGAGTGAAACCTTATGTGTGCCAGCTTTGTGGGAAGGCGTTCACGCAGTGCAATCAGCTGAAAACACATGTAAGAACTCACACAGGTAAGCTGTGGGCTTTGTCTTCCTGAGTTGTGTAATAGCAGCATGTGGATACAGCACTAAAAAGATCTTTGCAATTTGGTTTTTCAGTACAGAATCACAGTTCCCACTCTGAAAATCTGAAAGAGACTGGCTTAGTCTGAGCATCTTGATTCCTGCAAAGATGCAGAAGGGCTGGCTGCCCTTAGCTCTGTAAAGTGATTACATGGAATTGAGCACCAGAAACTATTGCCTGTAGAGCATGAAAAGCTCACAGTGCCGGATACCAGAATTTCTCTTGCTATTTTTGAATTCTGACATATATTTGATTACAAAGGTGGAAAAAGAACCTTGCTTGTTTTTTTCTAAGTTATTCCCTAGAGAAGGAAGACTTAATACTGGTTTAGTTCTTTCTTTAGTCTGATCCAGCAGAGCTGTTCTGCTTTGGCTTTTGCTGCTGTACTTAACCCAGTGAGCAGCAGAGGGACACTGTTTGCATAGTTTTCTTCCTTTTATAGCTGGCATTCAGAACTCAGAGGTAACAGTGAAAGAGATTACAGTTGTTTACTTTTGCTCTTTTATGGAAAACGGTGAGCAGAGATCAGCAGTGGAGCTGCTTTCCAGCAAGCAGAGAAGATGCAGAAGAGGTGAAGGAGTTGTTGAGGTACAGCTGCAGAAGAACACTGTGCTCATTCAGTAACCAAGAGAGAGGATTTCATATATTACCAGCTACTGGCAAACCAAAGATTGATATGCAAGATGAAGCTTGGGTGCAGTATTCCAGGACAGTGTTCTGGCAGGAATGTTAGCTGCTCTTTTGAGGTGCTGCTATTGAAATTTTTGCATGTATAAGCAGGGGATCTCACTGTGCTGGTTGCTAGATGGCAGGTGAGATGCTAGAACTTTGATTTTTTTGAAGTTTTTATGTGAACAATATGCTTAATAATTGTTCTTAGTTTGATTGTGCACTGCTGGGGCAGCCTCTTTTATGCTGTTGTCTGAGTCACACAGTCCATTTGATGAGACTGTACTGATCAGTCAGAAATCCCAAGCAGTTGAAGAAGTGCATGTGGCATTCTACAGCAAACACTCAGGAGACATTCATGAACACTAGAGAGAACACTGAAGAATTTCTGAGATCACTGAAGACTCCTTGCTGTTTTACAGGCAAGAAGAAGCACATGATTTAGAGGTTGTTCATCTCAAATACTCAGAATAGTGAATAGATATATAACCAGCAAAAAAGCCTGAAAAGGTAGCAATAGCTCTCTCAAAATGTGGAGGAAGTGGCTTTATTAAGAGGTAATAACTATTACCTATTCTTCTTAAATGTTAGTACGTTCATAAATAGTGTGTTATCTGCTGTTTTCCTGGCACATCCCACCTCAGCAGACGGGTTACAGGATGTTGCAAGATGTTATTTGTGAGAAGAGTTAGAACAGACACTTGAGCTTTGGTCAGGTAATGGATTGGAAAGCTTCCTTACGTAAATGCAGACAGTACAAAGGTTTTGTTCTTTGCTAGGAGAGAAGCCATACAAATGTGAGCTGTGTGACAAAGGCTTTGCTCAGAAGTGCCAGTTGGTGTTCCACAGTCGGATGCATCACGGAGAAGAGAAACCATACAAATGTGATGTGTGCAATCTGCAATTTGCAACTTCAAGCAATCTGAAGATTCATGCCAGGTAGGCAGAAGTGAGATCCTGAAGATGTTTATCCATACATTTATTTAAACAGAATGATTAACTCTGGTGTTAGCAGGAGTCACGTGTTCACAGAACTTGGTCATTTCTGCATGTTTTATCTTGGGTCTTGCTTCACCCTGTGTAATAAATTGTGTATCTGTGTAGTCACTCATTAGGGTTTTGATTTACACATTTTATGAGTTTATGAACGTTACAATGTATGTACTGGTATCCTTATGGCAATGGTGGCTGTTTTGTTTTGTTTTTAATTGTCTGTAGTACTTGTAGAGGAAAGAGGATCTTGATAGGACGTGCTACAAAGTGGGTCTCTCTGCTGACTGCAGCCTGAATGGAGCTTTTGCATTTTTGGCAGGAGTACAAATTATGTTTCCTTGTTAGGAGGTCATTGTTCTGTCCTTAGGAGGAAGTTTTTCACCCAGAGGGTGGTGAGGCACTGGAACAGGTTGCCCAAGGAGGCTGTGGATGCCCCATCCCTGCAGGCATTCAAGGCCAGGCTGGATGTGGCTCTGGGCAGCCTGGGCTGCTGGTTGGTGACCTGCACACAGCAGGGGGTTGGAACTGGATGAGCACTGTGGTCCTTTTCAACCCAGGCCATTCTATGATTCTATGAAGTAAGGAGGAAGAAGGAATGAAGAAGGAATCACTGATGCGCTCATTCCCAGTGAATCTCCCTCAGTGAGAAGCTGTGGACTCAAAATCAGCTCCCAATTGATGAGGTGTTTTAGTTCACAGAACACCACTGTGAGGAGAAAGCAGAAGAAACTTGAGGAAAATCACTTAACAGTGAGGGTGACTTCCCTTTGTGCCAGCAGACCACTGATGTCTGTTTGTTCCCAGGAAGCACAGTGGTGAGAAGCCCTACGTGTGCGATCGCTGCGGGCAGCGCTTTGCTCAGGCCAGCACGCTCACCTACCACGTGCGTCGCCACACCGGGGAGAAGCCTTACGTGTGTGACACCTGTGGAAAAGCCTTTGCTGTCTCAAGTTCTCTCATCACCCATTCCCGAAAACACACAGGTAAGGGGAGACCTTGCATGGAGATACCCAACCAGGCCTGGCAGGAGATGGCTGCTGCAGAGGGGTTGGGGATGGGTAATGAGGAGGAAGTCAGCATTGGGAGGAGCTGGGGGTCACCTCTGGTGTTCTCAACCAGTTCTTTTCTCGTGTTCTTTCTCTTTGACTCTGGTTTAGGGAGCTCTTTCTCCCATTGGATATTATCTGTTTCATTTTAATTTGTTCTTTATACTGTATATTCTGGTTTATATGTTGAAATAACAAACTCCTTGTGTTTACTTTAGGAGAGAAGCCATATATCTGTGGCATCTGTGGAAAGA
Source organism: Lagopus muta (assembly GCF_023343835.1). Classification (NCBI taxonomy): domain Eukaryota; kingdom Metazoa; phylum Chordata; class Aves; order Galliformes; family Phasianidae; genus Lagopus; species Lagopus muta. The sequence goes on from NC_064441.1 coordinate 4,045,199, forward strand.
GTTTTATTTCCTCTGGAGAACTCAATAAACATTTTCGGTCCCATACAGGTCAGTTTCCAGACAGGCTGCTTCCTGCACAATAAATAAGATTCTACTTCTTCCCTTTTGCCTATAAAATACACCATATTGTGCTGCACTTAAAAGTAGTAGTTTCTTAATGTATGTATTTCAGCATGAAAATAATTTAAAGAAAATGTCTGTGACTTTTTTAATTGCCTATTTCAGACATTTCAGTCTGCATGTAACAGTGCAAGTGTTGATGTAAGGGCTTTACCTCAAGCATTGAGGCTTTTTTTGTTTTAATCTACTGTTCTGGAAACAATCTTATTCTGAATAATGGCACAGACAAAACAGCTTGCAGTTATTATGATGCATTTTTAAAATACAACTTAGAAATCCATTATCCTGTGTCAGCAACTGCATCTTCTTTCACTTTTAACATTATTCTGTCAAACTTTTTTTCAGGTGAAAGACCATTCATTTGTGAACTGTGTGGAAATTCTTACACAGATATAAAAAACCTTAAGAAGCACAAAACAAAAGTTCACACAGGTAAGCTCCTTGTGTAAAGAAAGGTTCAGAAGCAGCATCAACTATTGACTTGTCATCAACAGTCATCATCAACATGTCATCAACATCAACAAATTTGTCTGTTCATTTTTACTCCTCCATGTAAGGACACTTCAGCTGTCTTTCTCTTGTAGAGTTTTGCCATCTGTTGCAAGACTTCTAATAGCAGTTGCTCATGCTCTCTGGAAACAAGTCCTCCTTAGCTCTTGCTAATAACAATTCCTGCATCATTTGCTAACTTTTTCTATATGCTAATTGCTGGGGAAAATAAATGATTGGGAAATCATTTTTTTTTTTGCCAGGATCTGAAACTCCCCCTGATTGCAATACACTTGATAATTCTTTCAATGATCAAGAATCCCTTCAGAGTCAGAAGAGTCCTTTATCAGAGTCTGTAGATGTGAAACCCTCTGAGATGTCTTTGCCGCTTCCTCTTCCCATTGGTACTGAAGACCATCAGATGCTTCTTCCTGTGGCAGGCAGTCAGTCCCCATCATCAGAAACATTACTGAGATCTGCTGTGACTGGATATTCAGAACCTCAGTTCATTTTCTTGCAGCAATTATACTGACACTGTAGAGCCAGCAAAGAAATCCAGCAGTCAACTCGCATACCTTTGGTAAAGATGAACGTAATCAATCAAGCAGTCACTTCTTGAATTTTCTTGGGTTTTTTTTTTCTTTCTGTAAAGGCAGTTGTGAGCTGTTTCCATTGTACTATGCTGTCTTTTGTTTTGTTTTGTTTTTTTCCTCACTGTTGAATTGTGCTAATGTACAATCAACCTTCTGTTTGCAATTAACACTTCCAGGAGTTACATGTTTTCCAGCAATGCCTGCCTTAAGTATTCTCTGTTAAATACTCTAATGCATTTTGGAGATCTCCTGCTATGTTCCTGTCCATCTGGTGTGTGACAGCATCACCTGAGCACTGGAGCAGGTAGCCAGGAGAGGTTGCTGGAGTCCCCTTGCTTGGGGATCTTCAAAAGCTGCTAGGATGTGGTCCTAGGCAACATGCTGTTTGTTTGTTTTTAAGGGAAAGTCATGATCTGAATGTGCTAAAGAGCTTCCTGAGGTCCTGTAATGATATGTGATGGCAGGTAGGCCAGTGCTCAGTCAAGGTCCTCTCAAAGAATTACTGCTGTCTGGGAGAAGCAGTCCATCTTCAGCTGAAGTCTGACCAGAGGGACAGAAAGCTTTGTGTTCATGTCCCTGATGGGGCAAGTAAAGGAGAGTTTCTTTAGCATGATAACCCAGAGAGTTCTAATGGCATAGGTACTACTGTGTATTCTTTCCAAGAAGTCACTCGTTTTTGAAGTGAATCCAGTGTTGTAACTTGTCCAAGATTTTTTTTCATATGTCTGAAATGTCCCGAATTTGGCACAAGCAGCAGCATTTGCTCACCAGAAGAGCTAGAACATGGATGTTGTAGATGAGGTGAAAAGATGCATTGACTGAACTGTGATGTGTGATCCATAGCTTCATAATGATCATTTCTGTGCTTCTTGTGGTGCTGGTCAGTAGGTACAAAAGAAGAAACAAATGCAGCCCTTCACTGTGAAAATACTGCATGACTGCTATTGAGGGGGCATTGAGGAAGAATACAACAGGGCAGATTAACATTCTCCCAAGCAGGGATTTGTTTCAACTGAAGTATTTATGTATTAATTTACCTTTCGTGTTGCACAGTAACTGTAATTGGTATCTAGCAAGACTCTTGCAAAGGTATATTTTACTATTAGCAATTTATATTTTTTTTTAACAAAGCATTTTTAGGTTCTCTGTAGGATCATTAAAGACTGGTTAAGAGTAGGAGTACCTTTTTTTATGCTCCATTTTGCCAGTTTGTGCCATTAACATGATAGAAGTGTTACCTAAGTAATCATCAAACAGTAAGGAAGCAGTCTTACGACTGTGCCACAAATAGATCTAAAGATATCACTTGTTGGTTATTTCTTTGGTGCTAGCATTTTATTCCCACTGATGCCTTGTGTCCAGACATTGATAAATAGAAGGGCATAGGAGATACCTCTTAACTAACTGTGTTCTACATGGAGTAAAAATTAATCTGCCCCTTAATTAAACAGCCTTGTGAAAAAGTTCTTGGAGGATTTCATTTACATGTTCTGCAGATGGTCCCTTGACTCCTGAGCATGACTACAGATTTTTTTCCTCCACATTTGTACTTGTGAAGTAACAGATCTTTCATTTCTTTGTGTTGGTCATCTTGGTATGGGGCACGGTTAGAACTCTGCTTCTTGATCATGTTTTAAGTCATAAGATATGGCCAATTTAATGATAAAATCTACCACAGGCAGCATGGAGTGGCCCAGGAACAGTTGAATGCAGGCATTTTTCACTTTGTTTGCTAACTACTGCCATACTTCTTGGCATTTAATTTCTTTGCTTATCCATCCTGCACCATTTATGTACAGCTGATGCCCTTCATAAGGCTGGCACAAGGCAATAGATGAAGTTCTCAGATTTTGTTTGGCAGTTCCCTACTACTGCTTCTCCCGTGGCTTTTTCTTCTTCCAAGTTGCTGTTGTTGATTAGGAGCTGAATGATTCTGTAGCCAACTAGCATTCAAGAACCACAAAGAGCAGAATCCTGATTCCATTTAACAAAGTGAACGCTGTACCTTGCTCTAAGATTCCTCTTTCACTTTCTGAATACAGAGGAAGAGTCTTGGCATAGACATAGACTTAGCCATGAGTATTGACAAAGTGCAGCACCGTATGCTTGCTAAATTTCATGTTTAACCAACTCTGGAAGATAAACTAATGATACACTGTTGTTATCTGAGGATTAATGTAAAATGCAGAATAAAGGACAAGAGCTGTTTTGCTCTAGGAAGAAGTAACTACATTCCTACTTAGAAAATGCATTCCATACCAGTGTTTGTTTGGACTGTTTTTATATTTCTACAATAATAGCTTATTGCTGTATTCTTAGATTTTCAGACTTTTTAAAACAGTACTTAGATTTATACAGGATTTGTTTAGATGCTTATAACAGTACCACTTTCTTTCGTAGTCATTTAGTTTTCTTTATAGACAAGAAGATAATCATTATTTTTTACAAAACAACACTTTTAGCCTTTCTTAGTAGAATACACAGGCTGTAATTTTGACTTAGAGCAATAATTTAGTGAACTGCACTCTTCAGTCCTCATCTGAGAACCTCGATTCTTACCCTCATCTTTTGTGCAGATATCTCAGCTGCTGAGGTATGATCTCTATCAACGGTATTCATTTAATAGAATATAGATTTTAAATATATATAGAAAGAGACATATATTGAATTTGTAGGAGTGTTCAGGCTGGGTGCTCCAGGGCCTGAAGAAGCAGCTCTGTACGGTACCTTGTGCCAATAGATGCATGAAGTCAGCTGCACATTCATTCTTAGGCTTAAGGAGTTCATTTTGGAGGTACATGGTGTTTGACAATATTGGTAACTTCCTTCAGAGATGAATGGGGGAAACATGGAATTTTTGTAGGGATTCTTCTCATTCTTGAGACCTACCTGCAAAATGAAAGAGAATTTCAGTCCATCATTGGTAATTTACAGAAAATGACTTAATTTATCCGAGAAACATCATTGTTTCAGTAGCATTTCAGTTCTACCTGAACAGATTATTTGCAACTATAAATGTCTGAATCGGCCGTTTCAAATACTTATGTTAGAATAACTCCTCGTGTGGCATTTATCTGAATTGGTGCCTATCTGTAGGCACAGAGCATGAAAGTTTTCTTGAAACATATGGCTTAAGAAAAGTTGTCAACTACAGACAAATCCCTCATCTAGGATTTCAGGGCTGTGATTTCGGAGAGGATGTCGATAAGCCTTGCAGCAGAGTAAGGGTTAATGACTGATTTTTGGTTTAAATTATTTTTGAAGTATCTTTCATGTATATACAGCCTTTCCTCTGTTATTTGTATATAGCTCAACTCTCGATTTTATAATCTCCTGGGCAGGGAGTTGTACATATTTAGCCTGAAGTGTTTTATGTTAGACTTTAATAAACTTGTTTTGTACTTTTCCCTCACCTCGTGTCTGCTGTTTAGAACTGCAAGGGGGTAACAACAAAAGGAGGAGGGAAGCAGTCTAACATAACCACCACAGCACCCTGTCAGGAAGGTTGCCCTTTGCACAGCACAGCACACACTGCAGGACACTGCATACAACAAGGTTTACCACACTTCCTTGGCAGTAAGAAACACCTGATTTGTCTGATAAAAGATATTTTGCATCAGTTCAACCCGAATTAAACATTTTGTTTCTAGATGCAGTTTAATATAAACACTCTTATGTTAGTACTTTTATTTTCCTGCTGGTAAGGTTTGAGGATTGGAGGTTTGGTTTTTTGTTTGCTTACTTAGACTGCTTTGAAAGTTCACTGTTTCTGCTGAAGATGATAGTCACTCAACTCCAAATTTGTATTTTACCTACCTTATTTTTACTGAATAGTTCAACTGACAGAAGGTGGTATAAGGGCCAGAGCACTCAGCAGGGCTTCGTGGACCTGCACTGCACCACTGGCCTGCTGGATCAGTCATTTTCCTTCCCTTTACACTGGGGTCTAAATGCTGCCTTTCTGAAAGGTGCTTTGAGTTCTGGCAGCTGAAGAAATGATTTATGCTAGCATTTTCAAAAGTAGATTCCATTTATCCTTATAACAACCACATACTGCAAGTGAATCAAAATACTGTTCTGATAAAAGTAAAGAGTTTGCTCTTCAAGTTCCTGCATTACTGCAGCTAACTGCTTAAATTCATTGAACTTGTTTAACAAAATATAAAATATTTTTGGATAAACAACAAAAGCTTGCTTTCTCTTTTTCCTCAGTAATGGCATATAGAGCCTAGTAGTGACACATGGACTTACTCAGACTCCTAACTCTAACAGGAATCTTGTTCTACCACATATCTGATTTGCTCTCAAGCAAATCTGCTGCTCAGCAGCAGTCCTAAATGGAAGTTTGAGCTTTCTGTTTGTTTTAATCAACACGGTCTGCCTAGCTGCACTTCAGCCCACAGAGAGACAGTAGAAATTGCTGTGGGGAAACCTGGCTGCAGGAAGGGCAGCAGCAGCTGTTTCTCTGCAGCAGCCCAGGGGAAAAGGACACCATGGTCACAGTACTTGATCCATGGGCTCTGCTGCTGCTCTGATGCACTCCCTGCATCCTCTTTAAATAAGCACTTGGTAACTGCTGACCTGAGAAGGGCTCCCAAATAGAGCTGAGCAGTACAGCTGCTGGAAGCTCAGTTCATGCACTGCTGATGTTCAGAGTCTTCACACCACCTCCTGTCAGTGACTGCTATATTCTGCATTGCTGCTAAGAATACCTGCTGTCACTTGTAGTGTGTCACGCCATAGTGGAAGTTGTTCTTATCTCAGCACATCACTTACATGCATTCATCTGTCACCTGGCAACCAGGGAGCTCTACCCAACCATGGCACAGCAAAGGACACGCGTGCACAATAGTAATGACTACAGCAAAACAAACATGCTTTCATATTAATAGGCTTTTAATAGATTGGCCACTATTTAAAAACAAATTTTACACTTATTGGTTTGATATTTCATCTCTAATGCTATTTTAAAGTATTTCTAGACTCGTAGGGTAAAGACACTGAAGAAACAACCAGCAGCGTGTTTGATATCTGTTGTACTAGAAGACAGATGAAGTCTATGTGAGCACACCAAGATCCTACCTTAGAAACATTCTGAAACAGCTGCAATTGCCAGACTGGCATTAGCAGCAGCATTCTTCACCACCCCATAGCTTGGTGTCCAGTAGTAATGCTTTTTAAGGCCATGGGAGAGCTCTGCAAGGTGAACGTGCCCGTCCACTTCGTACGGTTCCACATCTGTGCAATCAGGTTTCAAGCGGCCTGCCTGAATTAATTCTGAAAATGCCTGAAATGAACGAAACAAGAAGCTGACATACAATATTTCACTTTGATTGTAAGGAAGGGCCTAGAAGATAAAACACGGTGGGCAAGCACTTGGTCACTTCAGTCCAGTACTCACCGTACAGGCGGCTTCATCAAAGTTGTTCCCCCAAATATAAATGTAGGAGAGTTCCACATTTATTTTTATTGCTTGTGAGAGAGCTGCCAGCCCTTTGCCACTTATATTGTTGCTCACTACTGACAACCTAATAAACAGAAAATAGTTATGCAAGCATGCTAAGCCACTGCATTCCCATATCTTAGCTAAAAGTCGGAGTTTTACTCAGTTAGACTTTATATAACTGTATGTATAATGAAATCTTCTATTTGTCATAATGTAGTAAGATATTTGTATCAAGCCCATTCCTATTAAAAATATTTGTCAGGTTGCTACAGGCAGGTTGGACTCTGGAACTGTACTGTGTCCCAAGGCACTGCCATGACTCACACAGCCAGGTTGCTCCCCATTCAGTTGTTCAGTGTCAGTGGCTTACTGTGTGGTGGCCACATCTCATCTTCTGTCTGCTCTGAAGCCCAGGCCTTGGCGCCTGGCCAGGTTAAGCTTTGATCTTTATTGTGCGGCAGTTATTTTTATATTGGTGAGCCTGGAAGGCTTTCAGAGGCACCCAGCAGCCACCACCTCCTCAGTCTGCTACTTAACACTCACGGCTTCAGGTAACACCTTTGATCAGCTTTATACCTCCTGCTGGTGCACGGCTTAATGCGTGCTACAGAATGCACACTGATGGACAGATTACAGCTCTTTTGGGTTCACCCGGAAGCTAACTTAAACAGAGGATTTTCTTAAGTGCTGAAGATCAGAATCAACAAATATAGAGCCTTAGCCTTCTATGGAATCTGCTTGGCTTAAAATTCTGAAGATGTACAGATCCTAGTTTGTTTATGCTTGTGCAACACAGGGACCTGTGCTTTAAAGGTGGATAAAGAACAATAAAGATCTAATAGCCTCTCTCCTGCTCCTCGAAATGAATGTAAAAATGACTGAGTCCCAGGTAAGATGCTTAGAACCATTGCAGAACCAATTTAACTTTCATCCTCACCCTTTCCCTCTCACCCTCCCACTCCTATGGCTAGGCAAATGAATTCCATACTGTCACTCATTTTTTCTTTCCTCAGCTGAACCAAGAAGTTTGGAGCTTTGTGTGTTTTCTGTTTTGACTGCTAATGTCAAAGCACAATTTTCACATCAGTTCAGTCATGGCAGAGTCTGAGTTTCTTATATTTGGAGTGTTTTTTGTCTGCAATCCCTGAGGAAGTTACTGAAATACTAACGCCTTAAGAGTCCTGTTGTACAAAGCCAAAGCTTCACTCAAGTAGATAGCTCCATCATCTTCTATTCGGTTTGAATTAAGATCTAGGATTTCCAGAGTTTGGTTCTGTTTCAGTAGTTCTCCCAAAAATTTCACATCCTCACGAGTTACTTTATTACTGAAAGAGATATGCATATATATATTTATAAAAGAGATACTAAGAAAATGAGCATCTAATGTCAGTCAGGGTTAGGTCCTGTACTAACTCTTACCAGCTAAGATCAAGGTATCTCAGGCTGCAGTTTTCATACAATGCCTCACACAGTCGCTCTACACCAAAGCTTTTAATTTCGTGCTTGCACAGATGTAGCTCCACAAGAGAAGAATTATTTTTCAGCATCAAAGCTATGTGGACTGTGGTCTCTTCCTAGAAGTAAACACTCATTTTTATTAAACTATACTTTAGGGTAAGATGTAGTCTTGCTTCAGTAAAAGACACGTACAACTGCTAACCCTGGTTGTCGGTGGTGGTCTATTTGTATGTTACAGCTTTGTATTGGAAATAGCCAGGCAGTGATGCACTATTACAACCAAAAAAAGTGAAAAATAACAGAATTATTTGCAGATTTGCAGTACTGTACATCCCTGTAAATATCAGGAGCATCAATGCTTGAATGACTTATCTTATTTCCTTCCCAGTCATTGCTTTAACAAAACTGTGGTTGGATCAGCTTTCACCAACATTAGAAGTATTTTGTCATGCCACTTATTTTATGAAAAGAGACATTGCTATGAAGAGAAACGTGCCCTGTCACCGTAAGACACTGTACATCTACTTTGAGGTTTTGTTTATTACAAAAATAACTGAATTAGGTCTTTGAGTCAATAATAAGGGAACAAGCCACAGGCCTCAGCAAATGACAGCAATGGCAAAGAGAAAGTTTCCCCCAGATACAGCCTAGGCCCTTATTTTCAATACCAGTGATGTAAATGGCCTTGTAAAACTGCAGATATGTAGATCAGACCCCTGTCTCAGTAGAGAAGAAGCTATCAGCTGTTTGAACTGTTGAAAACATCTCTGGGATATGGGAAGATCTGCTGGCTTTCACAACAATTCATTGTATTATCATGCAATTGGGAAAATAGAGTATGCACCTCATGCACCTGAAAACTGCTGACACTGGTGAAACAGCAGGAGCAATGAGGCACAGGAGCTGCATGCCTGCAAGGCAGAAGCTCTGGTGCATGTACATACCCAGTGCCAGGGTGCTGCCTACAGCAAACACTGCCTCACTGATCTCTCTTCAGTGCTCGACTGTTTTGGAAGCTCTTGTGTCTTTGTTTTGGATAGAAAACACATCATAGGTTTTACATTGATGAGGTTCATTCACTTGTTAAATTCAAGCTACAAGTCCACACAGTGAAACAAAACCATGGCACTGTGAATAAGGGATATTGTTAAGTGTGCCTTTCTTTAGGCTGCAGCCTCTGGCAATCGCCCATGCTCTGCTCAGATAAAAAGCAGTCTTTTGTCCTTCCCTCAGTTCCTGCTAAACAGCTTTTGTCCCTCACTTTGCTGAATGATGCACAAAACTCTCCAAGCGCTGGCAGCAAAATGAATATTTGGTTCAGTAATACCCAGCCATTTCCCTTTGCCCACTGCTTCATAAATACATACCTACCAAGAAAAATAAAACAAAACAAAATTAACCTTCCAGTTAAACAAGGGCAGCCCGAGGCTGCATAAAACTTGGGATCAGGAAGAAAATAAAGTATTCCCACAACCAATTATCACTTCAACAAAACCCAGAGTAGCCCAGATGTCAATAAACTTATCAGTAGTGACTTTGCTTGCGCTCCTCTCTTTGCCTGAGCTGGCACTGCAGTCTATTACCTTACCTCCTGGCTGTACAGCAATGGACGATTGAGGTTTATTGCTTTGACTGCCTTGTTCTGAGTCAGGACTGATGCTATTGCTATTAGACATTGTGTACCCTGCAAATGAAAACAGACAAGTCTTGTAGATAAACCTGTCCGGTGAACAGGTCAAGCTCTCGTATTACCATGACTTCTTGGAATGGATTGTCAGAAGATCAGAACCACTAGGGCAGGCTCTGGTTGGAAACAGTATTACTTCTGCCTCCTGTACCTTGGAGAAATACAAGTGCAGCCAGCAAGTGCCTGCTGGCACCAATGCAAATTTCTTGTAGAACAGCAGTGCAATGAGACTAAGAACTATAAACAGCTAGAAAACCCAGCAACTCAGAAAAAAAAAAAAAAGAAAAAGCAAATATGATGGATCTCCAAGAGACACTTGTCTGTTTCATTGATCCTTACATTGGTTTTCCTGATTTGAGAAGAAAAATCAACTTGGGAATGTTCCCTGCAATCTTCAGTACAAGTCTCATCTAACACTTCTCCACTAGGTAAATGCACACTACATGTGAATTAACATGGTACAGAACAGTCAGCCTAGAATACAGGCCAGTTTGGGATTTCTCTATTTCCTCATTTTGCTCACTAACTTCTGTTTATGTTTTTTTTCTGATTAGCCTTGTCTACATTGAAAGACATTTCATTTTAAAACAGAACTGTTAACTCTCTACCAATCATACAGAGATGAAGCATCCAGGTAAGTTTTACTTGGGCAACACTTCCCTTGTTTATGTACTGGTAACATCCTTCCCAGTTTCTGGAAGGCATTTCCCCCTTCCAGTCTGGGAGAAAGTTCTGTAATTCCACAAAACAAATATTATATAATAACATCTTCACCTGACCCCCAAATCTCTCCCTGCCTCCAGGTGACAGTCACACCTGTTATGTTACAGTCAAACTTATTCCTTGTGCCAGTTTCTATTCTCTATTTCCCCTTGAAGTTCAGGGGACTCCCAGCACTCAACTCCAGGAGGCAGCAAGTTATCTAAAATCGAGCTGGGGGCCTTTCTGCTCAACTCAGCACTGCCACACCTATGGCATCAACGAGCTGAGCTCCATGAGCAACAGAACTGTGAGGAGGATAACTTTCAAGTTTCATAGTACTGCGCACTTCAGAAGGAGAACACCACCTTTCTGCAGCATCACTTAGACAGGATTTGCATGCACACACAAATATATATATATTTACTATATATTTTATATATTCACTTAAAATATATGTGTATATATATACACACACATAAATAATGGGAACAGAAGAAACAATGCTGGAGCACATGAAAGCCAAGCACCTGAATTCCCAAGGGCAGTGGCTGCAATGTATCACTGGTTATGACCTCAGTGTTTTATACAACATGCCTTTCCAAGCACACACTACAATATTATGTAATGTGTTACCTCCAGCCATCATAAAATGCAAAACCAATGGCAACAGATGACACTTTCTCATAATCAAGCACTGCAGCACCTTTGTGATACTCCTGAAATAATTATTTCATTGCTGATGATTCTACTGATTCACTCACCACATCACAGTCTCCAAGATCTAACTTCTCTAAGGTGCAATTAACTTGTAGCATTGAAGCAAAGTACATTCCACCCTTATTGCCTATTTTGTTTCCAGTCAGTCTCAAATGCAGAAGAGTTTCATTGCTCTGGAACAAAATCAAAAGAAAAAGGTAAAATCATTTTCTTTCAATTCTCTTAATAAAAATATCACTGCCCTTTTTCCTGTGGATCCTGCTCATTGTCACACACAGACAAAAGGTCCCTCCAGAAAAACTGTGCCCAAGAGATAGCACTAAGCAGCTGAAAACAACCCAGGCAGGTATTTCTGCATTAACTGGCAATGCACAGTCCTATCATACAGTCTCAGCATTTCAGGCCTCTCAAATTTAGTTGAGATTAGAAGATTAGTTCAAAGACCACGAAGGAGGAAGGAAGAGCCCACGTGAGTCTCACTTCACAGACAAAACAAACCTTACATGCTAGCCTTGTTTCCTTGGGAAACCATGTTAAAAATAACAGACATTTTCATGCTGCTGTGAGGCAAAGCTTTGAAAACCCGTCTCAGGCATCTAGAATCAAGGCATTTGTTGACATTGAGGTACAGGCAAATTTCACACCCAAGTCTAAAAACTCATAACCTAAGGAAAACCTTGATGATGTTCTACACCCTACAGCACAACAACGCTTTTCACACAGAAAATTATCACACAGCTGTGATAATTAAGTACTAATGGCAGCACAGGGCTACTTTCTCTTGTGTGAAATCTGATTTCTGAAGTCTGCCTTGGGAAAACAAGCAGTCGCTGTGTTACAGCAAAGAGCTGAGCAGCAGAGGACAGAGGGCTCTTTCAGCCAGCTTTATGTTGGCAGGACAGCTCGTGCTGCTCATCAGAAGCAGAAAATATCAAGCAAGATGCCACTGTCTAAATCTCCTAGACGAATACTCACATGGAGAGCATTTGCTATCAGCTCAGCTCCACTCGTGCCAATATCGTTAAACATCAGGTTAAGGTATCGCAGAGTTGAGTTTTCCTTCAGAAGAAATAAAGCAGAAAGCAATGAGAATTGCTTCTATTGCACCCTGCACTTTTCAAAAAGGAGACATGCTATACATGCACTTACAACCTCTGTCCTGCATCACATTACAGGCAGCCCCTGATGTGGAAAATAAAGAATGCTAAAGTACATCAGATGAGTAAATCCTCACAGTCCTATGAGAGCCATTTAGGAGCCCAGGGGATCAAACAAGGCAGGTGAAGCTCAGATACAGACCTGCAGGTATTTTGTGAATGCACAGATGCTGAATTTACAGTCACTGTTTTTGATCTGCGTGCCAGTGCTTACAATTGTAAAAAGGCAGCATTAAAGTTTAGTAAGTTTAGACTCACAGAAAGGCTGAGAAGGGATAAAATACATAAAACAAAGGCCCTGGCACAATCCACGCTGCCATTACATCCTTCATTGAATTGAATGTTAGCTTAAAAACTCCTGGCTTACTGTCTTGCTCTTTCTTCAGACATCCTAATATATCTTATACTATCAGAAATTCAAAGACCACAATCTGAGATCCCAACAGGAGAGATTTGGATGCAAAAGTCAAATTAATGGAATTCTGCCAAACCAATGCAGTCTTGGTCTCCAATACACCACAGAAATATTACCATAGCCAAATAAACCACACTTCTGAAATAGAAACATTTTGGCACCTGGAGGAACGTTGCCACGTGCCTTACTCCAACATCAGTCAAATCATTATATCTCAGATCCAAACCTGAAAAAGATTGAGAATAATGAAAGAGGTGCATACCTACAATTAACTTATCTGTAAACAAAAAGAAATAAAGATGAACTAAACTGAAATGGAGATTGCTTGTGTTTTCTTTTATATTTCTTCTATTTTTTTGTGTGTGAAATTTGCTGCCCGGTGATAAACCAGCACAATATGAGCACTGACATCAGACATGTAAAGATACTTACCGGTGACACATACAGCACTGTGTAAGACAGGGGCAAGAACTTGAACATCTTCATCTGTCACTCTCTGCACAGGCACTAAGCGATTATTTCCAGCTATTTTTAATGTGATCCCTTTTGTCCGTCTGCTGTAACACAGAAGTGTAACCACATAAGAAGGAAAGCATTAGTAAAAAGAATTCTTTCTTCAGGTTAAGAGATGCATCCCTATTCACCCTCCCCAGTGTGCCTGCACATGGTCAGCTATCCATCTTGTTACTCTGAAGATACTGCACAGCTACACGACCACAAGTGCACAGAGAGCAGGAAGCAGAAAGACAAGAGAAGCAGAGATGAAAATAAAGAAGACTATCCCGGGGTAACCTCATCTGTTCCTTCTTTATCTGTTCTATCCTGCCCCAAAGGCAGAACAGCTGACCCAAACTACTGCCCAACCTTGTCTTCTCCTGTGTTCTCTCTCCAAAAGACAATCAACTCCAACCCCAGGTGCATCCCTGAGAGAAAGGTCTATCTGATCACAAAAGGAGAAGCCATTTTTGTGGTCAGCACCTTGCCAGGACTCACAGACAGTTCAGGAAAGCACTATCAGCTGGAAGCTAACTGGATGCAGCTGAGCCTTTTTAAACGGGAGCGAGAAATCAGGGAGTTAGGATGGCTGAATAGTGAGTTGGGCTTCTCTAAGGGATGTAAAGTTACCATTCTTCCCATTTTTCACTTTTTTGATTTTATTGCTTGTAAAGCTGCCCAGGAGGGATATACAGTTACAGACTTGCCAAGATGATGTCAGGATGAGTCAAACCAGAACTTCTGCAGTAAATGTTAAGTGCAATTTGTGCTCAAGCCTGAAACTCCACAAACTTTCCCACTGCTCCAATTCTTGTCCTACCATCTCGTTTAAGGAGTTCAGAAGTATCTGAAACATGAAGTATCTGAAACATGCTGATTGTTATTCTCTTACACATTATCACTTTTATCAGCTTCTTGAAGCACACGAGCAACAAAGTGATTTTCAGGTTGGCTCAGGTTTTGGCAAGTCTGCAAATACTGCTGATGAAGATCTGGAGGAACAGACATGACGTGCCTGAAAACAAAGCAAACAGTTACTGCATCGCCATAGCAGCCTAACAACGTTGCCATGGACCCAGTTCTGTTGTGCCAGGGGGTGTGCAACAGTAAAAATGGGTCCTGCTATGAAAAGAATTGCAGTTATCACAATAACTGAATGATGGACATACAAATGGAAAAAAGAAGGAAAAAACATGGCCCTGATGTGGCATCACAGAGAACATGAACAGCTAGAAGTAATGTTCATAAAGACAGGTCTCTTTCCCTTTTGTAAAAAGGGCAGCGTCCTGCAGTCTGTGATGAAAGTCGGTTCTGTGTGATGCTGCTATTTGAGAAAGCCCCAACAAGAAGCTTCGGGACGAATCCCAGCCTCACAGAGTGCTGCAAGACCCCCAGCAAACTGCCCTCCTGCCCTGCTCTGCCTGAGGCAGCCGTGTCTGAACTTACCAGCCAACATGAGACTGCCCTCCCCACATACATCCACACCGCTGAGCTGAGCCCATTACCACACAGCTGATGTCCAACGCAGGGTCTGGGCGCCCAACGGAGCAGGAGCCCCTCTGCTGCCCACCTCAGAGGGGAGGCCTGGTGCTGGGCAGGGCATCACACTTCCATGCTAACACCAGCCTCACTTATCCTTGCACTGTTTACTGAGTGCTCTGCCCACACCCTCCGAGGAGGTTTGGCACAAATCAGTGTGTTTACAGGGTTGTGTGCTTCAGAAGTGCACTTTCCACTCAGATCCTCCCCCTACCTCCCACATGACCCAAGGCTGAGCTGGGATCGCACGCTCCCATCGCCCCACAGGATGCTCACTCTTTACCACTGAAAGAACAAAAAAGAAACGCTGCTGTACAAAGCTTCAATGAGACCACAAAGCTTAGCGTGGCTCTCCCCACACCTCACTGACCTTTGATTCTTTCCCCTCATTCTGGTCACCCCTGATGTACCACAGGTTAGCAGCTTCCTCCTGACTGCAGCCCCCACTCCCTTCACTGTCAGCTCAAAGCTACCACCATTCACTCTCAGAGACAGCAGAGGTCAGCCAGGCCTTTCCATCTCTCACTCTTTTACAGTCCGCATTCTGCAATTAAAGGGCTATTGAATATCAGGTTCTGGTATCTCCCTGTTATAGAAGACCCCTTTTCTAAGAATCTTTGTAAATGAAGACCCACAGAAGTTGTATCATTCAGCCCCACTGACTTCACAAAGGCCACCCTCTGATTTGGCATTTTGGGGTTCTGGATTCAAAGTCACAGTCACACTTGTAGGTATTGCAGATGTTGACATCAAGGAATGTAAGCAGCTTTTGCAGGGGTACAACTGACAGTAGGTAGGACCTGTCCCTCAGTCTTAACTTCTTTCACTATTTATTTAGTGTTTGAGTACTGTTGATTTTTATGTATTTTTTTCTCTTCTGATATTTAAATATAAGAATTACAGATGGCTGAGTCTCAGCACAGCATGGAGCTCAGTACAAAGGACACTCATCACCCTAAAGGTGACCCCATTGGCTTTGAGGATAATCACGTTACGACTGCACAAGAAAAACCAATGAATGAAGTACCAGAGAATGAAGCTCTGATTCCCAGGCATGCCACAGATAGGATTTTTTTTATTGATTTAGCCAATAAGCAGCTGCAAATCATCCCACCTGAGGTCTTCAGTCTAGAGCATCTGGAAGAGCTGCACATGGAGAAGAACCTGATAGTGAACATCCCGAAAGAAATAAAACTCCTGAAGAACATGAAGGTTCTCTACTTGGATCACAATCACATAAGGGAAATATGTGAAGAGCTGGGGATGTTGAAAAGTATTCTGAGCTTAGATTTAAGTAACAACCCCCTCTCTTACAGTTCTCTGCAGGTAATCAGCAACCTGCAGTCCCTTCACCAGCTCAGGCTCTATCAAATAAACTTGCATGAAATCCCAGTGCAGATCTGCAAATACCTCCATCTCATTGAACTTCTTGGGCTTTCTGACAATCATCTACAGTGTCTGCCAAAAGAAACAGTGAACCTGAAAAAACTCAAGGAAATTTACCTCAAAAACAATAGATTTGACAAATTTCCCATCGAGCTTTGTAAAATTGTTGGTTTAGAAATAATAGATCTGGAACAAAATCTCATCAGTCACATCCCAGAAGAGATAGGCTCTCTGACAAACTTAGTTAAGCTATTTTTAGCTTTTAATAACTTATCTTCCATTCCTCCCACGCTGCAACACTGCCAGAAGCTGGCGGTGCTGGATCTGTCTCATAATCCCCTGCACAAGCTTCCCCCAGTTTGGAACAATCTCACTGAAAAGAGTGAACTCGGCCTGTCTGATAACAGCCTGGAGGAGCTGCCAGCCCAGACAGGCTCTTGGACATCACTTACCCATGTTTATCTGAGGAACACCGGGCTGCACAGAGTTCACCTGTCCTGCACCAGCCTAACCAGCGTCAGGGTGCTCGATCTGAGTGAAAACTGCTTTGATGAAATTCCCAAAGGAATATGCTCCATGAAAAACCTGGAGATATTGAACCTGGATGACAATCAAATACAGGAGGTATTTGTTCCTATCTTTTCATTCTTACTTCACTGAGACCTTCCTTTTGCAAAGTCTTACATTACAACCAAGAGCTGCCTTCTGCTCAAGTGTGAAGATGCACTCCTGGCATGCACTGAGCCTGGGTAACACTGACACTGACAGCTGAGACAGAGAGGGAAAAGCAAGAGCATGGAGACACTTACTTTTGTGCTGAATCACACAGATGAATACTGACTGGAGGAACTGCTGTCAGAGTTGGCTGCTTTATTTCATCATCTTTCTGTGTAAGCTGGAAAATAAGAGCTGCGTTTCTGTAGAACCAATGCATCAAAAACTGAAACAGAGCAGAGGGCAACATTAAAATAGATGACATATTGTGAATGCCTTTAAAATCATTACTATCTGCTAATTACTTGATAATGAACAGTTAAGTACTTTAAAGTATGACATACTCATTTGAGGGCTTATACCTCCCTTATTAAGTAATGCAACTCTACTCCCCCCCCAGGAGATTTTCACTTGTGCGATTCTCTCTGTGAAGGCCCCCTTTAGACAAGCAGTAATTCACACAGAAGAATCTCTATCAGGTTTGATTCATTTCAATGACTCTCCCCTGCACTGAGCTTACAACAGAAGTGAAGAAGCAGACAAACATTTCTGCTAAGAATAAACCACATAAGAAATCTTTCCAGCAGAGGAAACAATATGATTTTTCCCCCCACCTTTCCACCACACTGTGAGATATAATGTTATATTAATGAGTAGAACATTCTCTGCTCATCCATCAATAACAGTGAAGCTCCATAGCTTTTCCTAGAGATTTTTCCCTAAAGACAAATCCCTACGATTACTGTTTAATTGACATAATGTATCTTTAATGATTGTGTCCAGATACCAGCAGAAATACAAGAACTGACAAATTTAAAATGCCTCAGCCTGTCCAAAAATCAATTCAACAACTTTCCAATGGAAATCTTTCTCGTGGAGTCATTAGAGAAATTATATCTGGGACAAAATAAAGGAGTTAAACTGACAAGTCTGCCAGAAGATATCATCAAACTGCAGGTAGGGACAACAGGAGGAGGTGGGGGCTGAGTGTGTACTGTGGCTTGGCCCTTCAGCTGCTCCCAAATGCAGAAATGAAGGTCCTCCTTATTTTTCTTAGGGCTGGTGCAGCATCAGGCCAGGTCTATCAGAACAGGAAGAACATCAATAGTCAGTGTTTAAAACTTAGGTTGTCTCTTTCTATCAGGCGGTTATCCCAACGATGCCTCAGCTTTTAAAGCTAATTTCTCCACTTGCTGATGTTATCCGTACATTGATAATATAGCCAGCTAAAGAAAAATCCTTTAATTATGAAGTTATTACACACACGTATTTTCCAGAATCTGAAAGAACTGCATATAGAGAATAATTGTCTGGAGCACCTGCCCCCAGCTGTTGGCTCACTGACCCACTTGAGAATACTCGACTGTCACAACAATCTCCTTAAGAAGCTCCCAGAGTCTCTAGGCCAAATGCAAGGTGAGAAATCATCTTGGTGTTAGCCCTAAGGACCTAATTCTTCCGGAAGGAGGGAGAGAAAGAAGGCAGAACACTGTTTGGTGCTGGCCCAGCAATCAGTAAGGGACAAATAAGAGAGAAGTCATGAGGTGAGAGGGTGAAGGAAGTGCTGTGCCCAGGCTCAGAGGACTGGGGAGATTCCTGGGGCTCAGCTCCTAGCACACCACCGGCAGGAGAAGACCTGGCGGGCAGTGATGAGGAACATGCTTTCTGTCCTCCAGTTCAGTCTTTCTATCTTCCCCTGTTCTCCAATACATCTCTATGTATGGCAAGCTCAACAGTGCTGTCATGCACAGTATAGCAGATTTGGCCACCAGACTGCCAGTCTTCAACTATAAAGATGTGCCTTGCTAGGAGAGACTGAGTCCCATCCCTCCACACTTGGGAGAGGTACTCTGAATTTTATCCAGCACCCTTGAGGGGATGTTTAGTACTCAAACTCCTAATAAGCACAGACTGAATTGTTTATGCCTCCTCCATATGCTGTTCTACAGGGAGAATGCAGGGGTGCTTTACATCATTCCTGTCCTTCGTATTGCAGCTGTCTGCTTTTGTGTGCTCAGGTTTGCAGAAACTGCTCCTTCAGAACAATCAGCTGTCCAGGCTGCCTGAGGATTTGAACAGCCTGAAGCAGCTGCAGGAGGTCCTTGTGGACGGGAACCCTATGACAGACCCTCCCATTGAAGTGTGCAGTCAGGGGACATCTGCCATTCTGCAGTACTTATGGCAAAAAAGACATAAAAAAGCCAAGGCTTCAAAGGTAGGTGTTTTAAAGCAACCACAATGTACGTATGTATGCACAAAGCAGTGCTTTTAGTGATCAGAGATACTTCAGAACAACCTACAGGGCACTCTGCAACACATCAGCCACCAGCTTTGTCCAGTGATAGGGGCATAGTCACTGTGCCTAAACTCAAAGTAGGTCCAGCAAGTCTGGGCACTGCTTGAAGATGAATCTAACTGGCACCTTGCTGTGTTCTGACTGTAGAGAATTGAAGTTCTAGCATGCAGACACACTGAACAAAACGTGTTTTGTTATCACATTCTGCTGTCGTCGTTTTGTTTTGTTTTCCCAAAAGATCAGTCTGCATCACTAATAGAACATGAACTGAATTAGCTCAGAAAAAAACGAGGCAAGGAAGGAAAGGCAAACAGTCCTTGATTCTTCTGAAACTAAAAATCTCCCTGTCCTGTAGTGTCTGCTATTTCTTCATGAATTAATGTGTTTCTCCCAGACTATTCTTCCAAACTTAGTGGTGGCATTTAAAAATGTGAGGCCACTGCCATTTACTCCTCAGAGGATCTGGAGGATGACAGCGTTGGTCTCCTCCCTGATAAGGAATTCCTCTTGAAAAAGTAACACACGATAAAAGAAAAGTCAGGTGGCAAGTGGACAAGCTGCAAACAGTGTACTCTAATGCAGAGTTGTTTTGGAGGCCATAACGTGCCTGGCTTTTATCCATTTCCTCAAGGTAACCAGACTATGTTCTCTCTCAGATCCAAAATATTTGGCATGGGCTGATTACAAAGAAGGGGATCAGACCTTTCTTGGCATTTAAAAGCATGGCAGACAAAAAAAAGGAAAAGAAAGGAAAAGAAAAAGGAAAACAGAAGTCTGGAAAAGAAGCAAAAGCCAAAAAGTGATTCTTGTGCAGTAAGCTGAACAGAACCCTGTCAGCTGCAAGAGAGAAGTGAGTACAAAACAGACAGCATTAAAGCATTTGCATCAGTGGATACTCTAATGAAAACTGGTGATTTTTTTAGGGCTGTTTCTGAACTTCCAGCTACTTCAGCTGAATAAGGCAGATTCTGAAACAGTCTGGGATTTCTCATCCTGAATGGATGTTATCTTGAAGCACAGAGGCAGATGATTACCTGGAAATTAATCTCATCTGCAGGAATCCAGTGCAATGAACTGTTTGTTGTTATGAATTCCAAGTATTTTACATGTAATCCTTAGAAAGTTGTTTTCCAGTTGGTGAGGTTTGTCCATCTCTAGACTATAAACCATACCTGTAGCCTTATACATACTGGCACTTATTTACTGTCTTTTATGTTTATAAACAAAACCTTGTTTGGAAACATGGAGGAGGATTCCCAGCAGTCAGAACATACCCACACCTGCCACGATCTGCACAACACTTCTGCCTTACAGGAGTGTGAAAAGCTGTTTCAAAGTACCTCCAAGTATCTCCATCTTCTGCAAAAATGTTCCCTAACGTTTTGACAATCTTAGTTGCAGTGTTGTGAATGACTGCAAGCTGTCAAATCCTAGTGCTACAGCCCAGCTCTGAGATGGCTTGCTTACAGTTTGTAAGATGTCTGTGTACAACAGGTTTACTTGAAAACTGCGAGTGTGCAAAATGCAGCATTTCACAATGGCTCTGGATCCTGCCATGTAAGAACACGGTCACAATGCTCCCAAAGCACAGAGCTAAACTAGGCAAGCTGCTGTGCAGAGTCAAAATGCACAAGGGAGCAGGTCTCTCTACTTAGACTGGCAGAACTTCAGACCTGCTCTCCCTGGCCATGCCTGAGCTCTACCAGAGAACAAGGAGCTGGTGGCACCCCGAGGAAGGAGGTGAAGATGAGGTGAAGCTCACTGAGATTCAGCTCTCCCAAGAGCTCCACCTCCAGGTCATGTTCTTCTGAGCCACATCTGCATCCAGGGCGAGGGTCTTATTTCTGTTTGGCTCTTGAGTCTGTTGTCACAGAAGTCTCACTAATAAGCTTCTTGGTAGGAGAGAACTGGGGACTATTAAGTGCAGAAAGGTGGGATTGCTCAGTTTTGGTTTTCCATCTCACTAGGAAACTGGTGCTGCTTTGACAGCAGAGGCAACTGAGGAGGAAAACATTGGAAGGGGCACTTCTGGGAAGACTGACAGACAGGATAATCAAAATGATTTAGTAAAAGACTTTTGTGGCAGAACAGGCATGACAGATTCATGAGTGGGCAAAGGACTGGGAAGGGAATATAAAAAAGCAAGTGAAGAAATTGCAAACAGTACATCCTTACTGTGCCCTGGAAATGAGAGAGAGGAGCCCGAGAGAGTGAAGTCCACCTCAGTCTGAATTAGAGAGGTTCAAGGGAGAGAGGAGTGATTCACAGAGATCCCCATAGAACAGACAAAGGATCGTTTCTCCAGATGGAGCAAAGGCAAATTGGAGAAGGAAAGTCCCATTAAGGCAAGTGATTGAAAGAGAAGGTTGGTGAGCTGCTGTGAAACAGAGCTGATAGTGTTTCCACATTAAAATAACTCTCCTGCCTTGAATAACAGTTTGAAAGGCTCCTTTGTTAGCTCTGTACGAAACAGGGGCTCTTTGCTTCTCTTCAGGGGTTGAGCAAATCTGCACAAAATAACCAATCCCACTTTGCAGCAGTTCACTGCTACCTCTGACCACGACACTCTGGTTGATCTTCCTCAGAGCTTGTGGGATCCAAGTGCACTTTTCAGTGGAACTGAAACTGAAACCAGGAAGCCCGGGGAGACCCTCATGAAATCATGGATTAAACAATGGAGAGGCATCAGCACAACGTGGTTAGCTGCTGCTGATAAACTCAGAGCCAGTCAGAAGTTGTGTTAGAGGTGTCACCCAGATTGAAGGCTGAGTATCGTTCTGCACCTCTATGGGATAACATGCTGAAGGGATCTGGGCAAGCAAGGAAAGTGCCAGCTGATGATTCTCTTGTGCCTCACATCCAGGAGATTGCTGCAGAGTGAAGACAAACTCAGGGCTAATTGAGCAGTACTTTATCCCTCAGGATTTCTCTAAGACTCCTCACTCAGTGGGCAGATCTAATATCTTTACTTCCTAAAATACCTTACGGATGAATAATCCCAGTGCAGTCTTTGAGCTCACATGTGGGTTAAGATGTTCCATGACATAAACGAGTATGCCAGAATATGGTTCTGTGCAAGCAAATCCAATAAGAAATCATCAATGTAAAAAGAAGAGCCACTTATATGACCCAAGTGGGTACATTTTCTAACATTTTGGGTGCAAAGCAGGGTGGTCTGCTTCTAGCTAGAAGCTGCCCTGCGGCTTTTAATAACAGCTTTTGCTCCCCTGGATAGATTTCCTCCACATTTAGGATAAGAATAAGAACAGCTTATGCCACAAAGTGTTTTAAAAGCTAACGGATTAGTCTTGAATGCAGAAAGATTCAGACTGTTGCTAAGATAGCAGGACTTTCCTGATCTAACCCACTGCAGTTATTTCCCTTGTCTGAGGCTTGCAAAGACACCAACCAAATGTTTCTTACCTTGATTTTATGCTGATTCTGTATGCAGGATTCATCTATGCTATCAGATGGCACTGAGAGCCATAGCAGAGGCAGAACAACTCCTGCTGTTTTCTTCTTACTGGACTCTGACATATACTCCTGAGCTGCTGGGATGCTTTCCAAATCTCACAATAATGTATCTTTAATGCATTCACAAAAATTAAAATGTATGGGGGAGGGGGAACAAAATTTTAAAACACAGAGTTGCAGATATTTTTGCATTAGAAACATCTTCCTTGTATGTGTAATTACACTGCCCATCCATCTGCATTAGTGCATACTCCACTCATTTCCTTGCACTGGCAAACCTGCCATGTGTCTATCTGAAATTGTCACTGCTCCTTTGGTATCAGTCATTGCAGTATTCACAACTGGAAGCTTAAGCACATTCAGTGGTGTCACAATAGCAGAGTAAGCATGGCCCAGAGAATCTGAAAGAATATGTTATCGAGGGGAATAATCCACGTGTGTAGGAAGTTGAATAACTGTTTTTTATATAAATTTGGAACTATTTCAAGCAGTTTTCTAAGTGAGAGACACACAATACTTGGTTCATATGTTGCTTGTGAAAGGCTTTCCAGAAACCTCCAACCTCCATCAGCAGTCAAAACGAATGTTTCTTTTGTTGTCTCGATTAAAGCCTTCCAGCTGTTTACGCTGCGATTCTGAAAGGACCCATCTTTGCATCCCCAGCTCTGCCAATGCAGGCAGCTTTGTCAGTGCTGCTAACAACTCACTGAACCACGTCCCACAGGCACGGCAGGATGATGGACGAAGACTGACATCCAGCTCTGAGAGTTCTTTGAATACTGTTAAGCCTTGACAGAAAACCATCCACCCTTCATCAGAGATGGTGTTATTGTAACTCAAATCCAGCTTCTGTAACCTGGCTAGGTGGCCATCGTGTGACAGTAATGCTGCAAGAAATAACAAACATAATCAATACACCCTGGCAATTGCTTTAAAAGCTTGTCAGTAAGATAAGTATTTTAATACCATGGTATTTAGAGTCTTTAGGCAGTCAAACAGCAGGACTCAAACATAAAACTGTACGGCAACCCGAAGACCTTGAAGTCAGTTGGAGGATATGACAGGTGCCAATTAAAATAGACAGGCTTTATAGGGAGATTTAGGAGAACAGCAAAACTCGGTGAGTTTGCATGATTACAACAGCCACCTCTCACTGTGGGAAGGTAATGGGCCTAATATACCCTAAAGGTAGCTGAGATCCTTAATGGATATTCAACAAAAGAGCCACCTGTCAAGGGTGATGTTTGTAAAGTCAAAAATATTCAGGTTTTTTCTCACCAGCCTCCAGGTTACAGGGCCCTGATAGCAATCACACAGCTATTGCCAACTTCAGACACTCAAAACCCACGAGTCAGGCCCACAGAATCATAAGGATGCCTTTAAAATAAACAGGTTTTCGAAACAGTTCTGAAATTCATTCCTTCATTGGGTTCCCATCTTCCAGCGTTTTTAGCAGCTGCTGAGAAGTGGGCTAAAATATTTCCATTTTAATTCTCCCACCACAGCTGGACTCCAGAAACACACCTAATGGACTGAGAGCTGGTAGTGCCTGCCTTACTGGCTGTCAGCATGTACATTTCTCATCAATCACTGACCCAAAAAGAGTAACTGAGCAAAACAGAACTCCTCAGAGGCAGGTTGAAAAACGTGATATAAAAAAAACAGGGTTGAACCATACATTTTTTCCATATGCTGCATTTTTGTATTAACACATAAGACTGCTAAGATGATTCTTTGCATTTTTATCCATTTCAGTCTTTGCACTGTGCATGTTTGGGACACAGAGCTTTCAGCAAAATGAAAATACTTTCCGGGAAAAACAGTGCTGTATTTTCCATCTTTTCACTTGATTTGTCCAAAAACGTGCTCAGCACATGGAACAAGTCCCTTCTGAACTGTGGTCTGTGTGCACTGGCTCCTTGACTGCTTGTAAATGCCATGTTATACGTACTTAGAAGCGCCAAATCTTCAGCCACCAAGTTACAGCTGCTCAGTCTTAACACTTGAATCTCCGTTGCAAGCTTTAGTGCTCCCAAAAGCAGCTTTAGGTTTCCACCAACGCACTTATTCCAAGAAAGGTCTAATATCTCCAGTTCAGGAAGGTGAAGGGCAGCCTCAGCTGAAAAGATTAAGACCAGCAACTTCTGCTTACTAAGAGAAAACAGCGTGGCCTCAACAGACACCTCACCAGCAAGTCACCTGCCAATAGGCTCCTGACAGGCTGCCTATCTATGCTTAAAATGACTTATTTTCTCCTAATAAGAGTCAGACACACACAAAAAAGTCTCTCCTGCATTCATTAAACAGTGTAACAAGGGCCTGTCTACAGACTCTTCAAGGACTCTCAGAAGAGCTTTCTTTCCTTTCTGTTTGCATTATTGACTTAACCTTGTTCCACTGAAGTCAATTTAATACAACGGCACACTTTAAAAACATTTTGAATTCACCTAAACCCAGAAAATTTTGGCAGTGGATTCGCCATTCAAGGCGAAACGCAGTGTATCTTTGACAGCACTGATTTCCACGTGCCATTCTTCCATAACTGGAATGACATAAACATGGTACTCTTTCTGCAGGGACCTCAGATCAGTTCAGCTTGATGCTGCTTCTGCTAAAGGCAGCCAAGTTTCACTCAGGGTTTAGTGTCACTAATAAAGGGTACCAAACGTACAGCAAATGCACAATGCATTCTAACAGATCCCTCTGTAGTAGGTTTTGTGTGCCATATGGAACTCCTATCAAAGGAACAGTGCAGCCACTAATCCACTGAGATTTGCAATAAGTAAGCAAAAGAGGTTGCATTTACATATCCTGTGTTGGATTGGGCTTTTCTTCATTGGCTGTGCAGTATCTTTTCCACTACTGCAGTCATTTTCACAGCTCCTCCATTGCCCCACACTTCAATGTAAGTCAGAAAGTTTCTACTTTATCTGTAGTGAGAGCAAAAAAAACCCCTTAAATCTTGACCTTAATAAACTGCAAATGCAGATTTACAGTAAAACTGCAATTCTAGCATAATATGAGTCTTGTTCTGCTGCCTTCTCTTCCAATAAGAAGTACATGAGAGCTCACTAACAGATAAAGGACTAAAAGCACTTCATTCACTCAGGTGAAACAGGAAGACATACAACGACCTTCCCTTGCAACCAGGTCCCATGGAACACTGGCTTCATCATAAGGCAAAACCAGAGGAGAAAGCGACAATTACTTTTCCACTCAGGACCTGCACTGTAATGTAACCATTGTTTTTGGAGTTCAGCCAACAGAGAATGAAGTGTTTGGTCCCACAGGGAGACCCTGAGAATAGACACACTTTAAAAAAGCATTCCTACCCAGTGATGAAAAGGACTCCTTGCCTAATCCACAATTGCTGATGGCCACAGATCTCAACTTCGGTAAAAATCTGAGTCTGCCGAGAAGAGGATCAGATGAGACTCCTATGTTTTTATTCCAGGATAAATTCAGCTCTTGAAGACTGGAGAGCAAAGGTATCACCTGGGCTTTGAAGACATGAAGTGTTTATGAGTCACTGATACAGAACTAATGTCATATATGTCAGTATATTTGACTGACATCACTACTTGTCTTTAGAAACCAACCCAGAAGTCAAGGCCAAGTTTTGCTACTCAAACATACTTTGAGTAATTCTTGCTTGTCATTTTCTGTAGGAATGCTTAAGAAATTAGGTATCATTAGACACTGTGTTGAAGGTTGTCAGGACACAGTTTCCTGCCAGCATTTTCCAGGTGAAGTTGGGAATTGAATATTAAACAAGAGGGAGGATTAGTTCTAAAAGTCTTCACTGCTAACCTCAACCACTTCATATTAATGTGATTGTTCTCTATTGATTTTAGTATGTGCAGAAGAAATATTAAAAATAACAATTGATTTTAATAATGATTCCCAGTACTTCATCAGCAGCTTTTCAAATCGCCTTCCTCACAGTGGCAAATAAGATTTAGACAATATGGATTCTGAGCCGTGATTTTTTGCTGTTCTAAAAAGTAGAAGCTTTTTATCAATAATATCAAAAAGTTATGATAATGCACACAATAAATAAGCTGTCCCACTGATTGAATGGGAGAAGTGTTTTCCTTCCTAATAGTACTTAGGAGTTAGAGACCAACATCATTCTCCACTTCTGAGCTCACTGAGGTAATTTTAGGCAGTTGCATTAGCATGCACATAAAAGCCTCGGATCCATGCCAATACCAGCAGTGAGATTGCTTGGACATTTCCCAAATTACTGATCCTCAGCAACAGGATTTGGGGGTGGTTCCTACCTTCACATCATGGGTCTGAATCATGGCAGTTTGAAGCCCTTAGTTCCGCATGGGATCGGCCACTGTGGGACTTGATATAGAAAAACCCCCCACTCCACATTGATCAAGGAAGCTATCCCCTGAGCTGCATTTCCAGAGCTGCCTCACAAAAAATGAACTGAGATCTGCTAGACTGTGTTACACAGAATCTCTTATGCCTTTGAAGTATTTTCAGAAGTCAAAACCACACATTCTTAAATCATTTCCTCAAGACATCCTTACACAAAACGGTCACGTCTTCTTCTGTTACACAGCACTGGTGGAGGTCAAGGACTTCGAGATTTTTCAAGCTGGCCAAATGAGCTGCTGAGTCTTTAAAGCCACCACCAATCTCTTTGTTACACGATATGTCTAATTTTCTCAGTGCTGTAAGGTGCTGTAAAGCAGTGTCTGAAAAGGAAACGACAGCAGGCTGGTCACTGACTGCTACAATAGCACGGGTCACAGCTTCAACATTCATTCACTTTAATGTCAGATTCTGCACAAAGTATCGAAGGCACAGCTTTTAGACTAAGCTTCAGCATATAATCACAGCAGACACAGTAACACTGCAAAGCTTCTGCACCCATGCTACTCCATTCTTCTCTAAAAGAGCAGGTGAAGGTGAGGTTAATTCATCCCCAGATCCATTCAATCCTCAGCTTTTTGCTGAAAAGGCTATTGGAAGTGCTAATTAGTGCCAGTTGTTTTGTCTTACGGATAAGACCTCCAGGAGGGAGAGGCACAGATAATAAGCCCATTTCGTATGGCTTCACCGGACAGTCATTAAGTGATAATGGCAGGTTCGGATTCCCCTCTGAAAGTAGGATTAAGCCTTCAGAAGTTAGCTAGACTGTCTGTGCCCTTGTCTATGTTCTGTCTGCAGAGGGAGGAAGCGCGTCCAGAGAGCCATTAATCTACCCTAAGATGTGTCTCAGATAAATGGTGTGGAAGGTGACTCTCCCCACTGACTTTCACATGCTTGAACTCGGGGAAGATAAATGCTACTCCTGCAGAAAGTCTCTGTAGTCTTTTATCAATCCTCAAGCAGCAAATAACCATCGTCCATTGATACTGACAGACCATCAGCAAAAGTCAACCGCGCTGCCTTTCTGAAATGGGTTTCAGATGTACAGTTTATGCAGAATGAAAGACTTTCTGAGTCTAAAGTCTAACCTAAGCCCTGGAGGCTGTCCTGCTTTAATCCACACATGTGCAAGTTCAACTCCTTGAGGCCTGGTACATTTCTCAGATCCTGAGCAATGACCTTCATGCTGCAGCCAATGTGTTTGTTGATAGAGAGATCTAATACTTCAAGGTTTGGGAGCACATTTAGTATTTCAGCTGGCAAGAAAAAAAAGAAAACTAGAATTGGTAATTGTCTGGAACATACAGATGAGCCCTAGAAAAGAACAGCACGATGACAAACAGGAAAAGGCAGGCTGGATCTGCCTATACATGTGATTTAAACTTTCCAGGTTCCTATTCTACCAAAAATACAGCAGAACATTGATCAGATAGAAATCAAGAAAATCAGTCAAAACCCATATAGAAAAAGAAATCTGAAAAAAAAAAGAAAATAGAAGACAGTAAGAAAAATGCAGGAGAATAAAAAGCAGGAATACAAAGAGAAAGAAAAATTTCTAATGAGAAGATATAGGACTGTATGTGGCATGGGAGCCATCTCCCACAGTAAAGAGCAGAACAGAGCACAGGCACTTCTCTTGAGGGAGAGAATCTTTTAAGAAACTCCATCAGATCAAAAGACCACATAAGATTAAGATACGATAAGAAGAAAGAGGGGAGAGGTGGCAACTGGATGCCAACTCAAATTCCTATCCCTCAGGCCTTTTTTTACTGTCTGGTAAATACTGCTATAACACAAAGCTTGAAATGAATAGCTTTCTACTAAGATGGACCCCCAACCAGCCATCATCTCACTCAACAGAGTTGCATCTCTGTGCAGCCAGTCTTTCAGTCCAGCTATGTGGATGCACACACCGAGGGATTCTCCATCTCTGGCCGTCAGGTTACAATCTGTAATTTTCAGGAGTTTAATCTTGCATCCCTTCCGAAGTTTTTTTGTCAGGAGTGACAGTTTGCCACCTATATTGCTGTTCCATGATAAATCCAGTTCTTCAAGCTGAGGAACAACTTCAAATGCCTCTCCTGTAACAGAAGTCCAAGATGATTCATTCTAGATATCTATTTCAGTGGAAAACAAAAATACAGCCTTGAATACACAGAGAAAAGTTACCCACTTGATTCTCAAACTGTAATTTGGGTTATTTGATAGGTAAATTGGTGTATGGCATTCCAGTGCAGCCACGCTGTATAAATCCTCACTTTGTCCAAGGAGCAAAACAGAACACAAGTTACCATCACAGTGCACACAGACCTGGTATTTATCCAGGTTCCCAAACACTCATCAGACTGCACGACCAACACTGCAGACCTGTGCCATGGCCCAGAAAGTCTCATCTACAGGGAAATCAATACAGGTTACAAGCCTGAATTTACTGTCCTGTACAGTTCTGCCTTTTTTTACTTGGCATACTTCCAGTGTCTTCCATACTGTGTCCACAGGACATCTGGGATGGGATGAAAGAAGTCTTCTCACAGCTATTTCTCAGGGGTTTGTTTCCAGCAGGATTTTTCAACTCACTTCATAAGGAATCAAGGGAAGCATCACTTTGAAACAAACCAGCTTCCCAGGATTTCAAGGCAGACAGCACTGATTCTTATTGCATTCTCAAAAACTGGCCTTTTCCAGGCCTGACACAGCAGCCAATTGGAACTGTGTTAGTGCTGCTTTGTAACATTAACATCCCACTGCAGACTCCAACTTCCTAAATTCCTCTGCAGAGGGATGAGGCAGATGTGTATTTAGAAATAAATAATTTAATCAGCCAATATGCAAATGCAGTTTACAGTACTTGATCCAAAGTCTCATAATTAACCCAGAAATCGTTCATTGTATTTAAATAATAATTTTTCATGTCTCTGTGCTTTCTTAACTAATACTTCACAAAAGATTTATAATACAAAAATGTTTTTTTTCCCCAACAGATAGCACCACCTACTTTTGAGCTACTAGCATACGTGTTATGTCTGATCATTTCCTGAGAAAAGAAAAAAAGGATTCGAATGATAGGGAAAAAGAAAGCTTTTAACCCAGACCAGTTTTTAGAACATGCAAAATGAGCAGTGACCTTACAGAACAGCACAGCTGGTTGAATTTGCCCTTCTTTCAGACACGTATCACAGGCCCACCCCACCAGTAAATTCCAGCCCCAGAGGTAAGTGACTCAGCATTAGGAGCTGTGTGCACAGCACCAACTTCAAAACCTTTAAATCCATGCTCTGCACAAAGCAGGGCTGCAAGCACTCCAAGCAAAGAAGTAAGCAGAGGAATAAGCTTATTCCAAACTTACAAAAACAAGTTATAAAGCTCTAAGACAGCACTGGTGGTTTTAAGACTCCTCCAAAAGACCAACAAATATTCTGTGATGAGCACTGCACCTGTCCTGCAGCACAAAGTCCTAAACTGACCCTATGATCACTGATAACTTTTTTCACTTTTGCTGTCTACCATTAGATACTAAAGACAGCAAAAAAAATCCTAACCCAGATGGAAAACATGTTCTTCTGCAAATGGGACTGAATTCTGTTGCCTTCTGAATACAAAAGCTCTGTGCCCTGAGCTATGAGCTCAGTACAGCTGTTCAAATGTACAAGGTCACTCACAACCCCAAGTTCTTCCCAGTGTTTTGCAGTGGGATTTGATATTGCCCAGGGTGGAAGCAGCAGGGATAGGATGCAGGAAGAGACAAGATGGATTACATTACACCCAAGCTGTCTGAAAGCAAACATAAATGCCTGTACCTAAGGATGTGACATCCTCAGCTGACAGCCTGCAGTTGTTAAGTCGAAGGACTTTCAGCAGGTTCACATGATGGAACTGAGCAGTGAGGGTTTTCAAAGTCCCTCCAACACAACCATTCCAGGACAGGCTGATCTCTTCCAGCTCTGGGAGAAATGGCAGTAAAGAAGCTGAGGAAAAAAGCAAAAAAAAAGTACTGTTTGTACATCATGTGCAAACCCTGGATGTCCATACATCTTGATACAGATATGCTTTCTAAAACAGTAGAAAATCATGACAATCTGTATCTCAGCTTTCTTATCTGCAGCCTGAGAATGAAGGTATTCTCCTGCTGCACAGTCTTGCATGGTTTTAATATTTCTAATGTTCCTCAGGGACCTGGGACCACCAAATGAAATCTTAAATACAGCCTGAGATAAAAGAAAGGGAAAGGAAAGGAGTGAACAACTGAATAGGCAAATCAGAATCAAAGAAATACACAAAGTGTCTAGCTGAATAAAAGACATATTTACCCAGCTCTGTTACATCTGCTGCACTTAATGCACAATTATTGAGATCCAGGTTCTTGCTGTTGGGTTTCTTTCCCAGTTTCTGCATGAACTGGTTCAATCTCTGCTCACCAGATGGTGACTCTGCTTCAGAAATCAGCTGTGAAGATTCATCTGAGTAACAAAGAAACACAGCCCTGGTTACCAATGCAACCAACCCAGAGCGCCAGGTGGAGACCTTAGGAAATGAACTAAAGCTGCCAGTAAACCAGCCTCTAATTTCGATCAGCATGGACCAACAACCTGAGTGATAAGATAGGTCAGATCAGTACAAAGCTCCTGATGCTCAATGCTAATCTTTTTTTCATGTCTCCATGCTGCCTTATGCCAGTGGCTCAGGATGTTTGCACTATTCGTTCAAGCACGTGAAATTCTTGCAAAACTCCAGACTGCAGCTGCTCTGGATACACAAGTCATTTAACCACCTCTGTGTGCCCCTGTGCCACACGGCTGGAGTACAGCCTGTACTGAATCAGTCAGAACAGAGCGGCCCTGCAATTGTGTGGTGATCGTCTCCTGCTTTATGACAGCCTGTGTTCACTTCATACATTGTCTGTGCAATGTGCTTCCTGCTTTTCTTACCTTCTTCCTCCATGCAGTTTGTACAGCAAGGAAAGTTTCATTTGTATTATTCACTAAACCCTTTAATAAATCAGCAGTTTCATCTAATGTCCATAAATGAAAAGGGAAAAAACAACCCAACACCAAAAGGTACACAGAACAGTAATCCCACTCACAGTAGCTGTCCTCTCCTTGTTTTCCCAGAACTCTTAGATCAGAGAATGGGGTTCTAAACCTCACCTTCCAACACCTTTGTACGAATAGCCTCATTTTCTCTGGTGTGTAGAGAGTGCTCTTGCATGAACAAAATAACATTCACAATCAATTTCCATGCCCTCCCCCTCACAGGTGTCAAGGGGTAGGAAACATCTGCTCTGGCTGCCTTCAGATTGCTTTAGCAGCAGGGTAGGCAGAGACCAATCTTAAATACAAGAAGCCAAGCTACTGCTCAAAGCTTGGCTTTGAAACCAAATAAGCTCTGCAACTAATAAGCTGCCTCCAGCACTGACCTCTCACACTGGAGATCAAGAGGGAGGTCACACAAAAGCTTTATGCCTCCTCGGCAGCACAGACCCCACTCCTTGCTCGGCACCTATCATGCTAGAGGGCACATCCTCAATAGTGTTTCAATCAGAAGCAAATTCTGGCTAAAGGATATATTGCAGGCAGTAAAATATAACTTTCTGTCCAGCAAGAAAAGTAAATGAAATTAAAATGCATCCACATGGATTTGTTCATTGTATCAGCATTACCTTCTACTGAGAGATTTTCCTTCTCACTCTGATCATCAGCTCTACAGTTGTTTATTTCTGTTTCTTCAATTTCTTGTCTTTCCTTGCCTTCTGATTTCCCAAAGTCAAAGCCACTGAAGAACTTCTGGATGGCTGAAGGCTGCTCTTTTCTTTTTCCAGAAGAGGATCTCTTCCCTTGGAATTGTTTTATAACAAAGTCAAATGGGGAACTCTTTGGGATGTCTTCCTCACTCTTGTTCTGGCAACTCTGTGTGTCTCCTTTCAGCAGATCAGCAGACATAGAAGGAGTTATCTTTAGCAACACTCTTGCACACCCTCTTTCATAACAGCAGATGCACTGACCATTTCCTACTATTCCCTCCACGCCAATATCAGTGTCACTGTTTAGTGAACTAGTCTCTGAGCTCTTATCTCCTCCTTTGGAAGGACCTGGTAATGCTCAGTATCCACACAGCAGACTCACTGGTCCCACTGTGACATGGCCCAAGATTCACTTTCTGCTGCTTTGTTAACACAGACTGCTCTCAAGGCTACCCCACCTGGCTACTGGGAGCCCCAGGGCTGAAGCTGCTGCATTCCCTATGGCCAAATTAAAGATTCCTATGTCAGGTAAGTTTGGCACCAAAGTGACCCATGCCAAAGGCTAGTCTGGCTGTCAGGAAGGTGAGGTGTGCAATAGGGACTACAAGGACTCCTGGGAGTGCACCAATGCTGGAAAAAACAAGGATCCCAGTCAGCTTGTTTGGAAGAGTTCAGTGCTATGATGACCTTAGTCTCAATGACTAACTGACAGGTAAATTGAAGTTTGGCTTTGTAACAATTCATATGCATTCTTTCCTTCTTTCTTTATACCACACTTGCTGTATCATCATTTGCTGACTTTGAAGCTGCTGTGACCCCTTTCCCCAGCAGAGATCTGCTCACAGAACTCTTTGCACAACCCAGCGTCCCCAACAGAGCACACAACCTTGATCACTTTAATAACTGTTACACACAATGTCACCAGTATCGACAATACGCATGTAGGCTTTTTCTCCTGCTATGATACAAGTTCAAGGGCAGAGCACTTGAAAAAAGCTGATGCATTCTTTTAAATCTTGCTCCTGTTAGCCTGTTGCAGCTGTATTGCTCATGTGTAAAGTACAAAAATTGTACAAAGCAGTGCACAGAGATGTGAGTGCACATTTATTGAGCTGTAAAGCAATGCTAGTTACCCTGGTTGCTTTCCTTGCTGTAAAACTGCATTATTTGAAACAGACAAAAAGCCATACCTGTCTTTTCCATCGGTACACCTGTGGGTTTGTTTCACCTTTTACAGCACTTTCAGGGCTGGCAGAAGTGAGCCATGGCACGTGAACAAAACCTCACTTGTACCTATCAGGACACTCCCGAAGCTTTTCTTTTGAGTGTTCCCGTCTTCGCCAGCCTGACAGCGACAGCTCTGCACAACAGCTCTGCGGGTCCTTCCTGCTGCTCTGCTGCCCCACTTGCGTGCTCTCTGCTGGTGCTGCAGCTGAGCAACCTGGCAATGCAGAAAGGAGGAAGTGGCAGTGCAGGCTGAGAGCTGCACCCTGACCGCCCCACGTCCCGCACAGCTGCTGCCAGCTGAGTCACCTCGCAGGTCGGGTTACAGCAGCACCTGAAGAAAAGCTCTTTGTTTTCCCACCCCTTTTGTCCATACTTGTCAGGAGTGTTGGTGGAGGCTGAGCAAAGGCAGGTGTCAGTGGGCGTCGCAGTTTGGTGATGGAAGGGAACACAGAGGGGTAGCTCACTGCTGGGCACTTCATGGCACAGCATGCAAGAGAGGAGAGGTCCTGCTGTGCCACCCACCACAGTCTGCTTGTAGGCAACAGCATGATAGCACAGTACGACATCTCAGAGCACATCAGGTGCATAAACCAAGCTACCCCATGTTTGTGTGTTTGTGAATCTGATTTCCATGACAGTGAGAGTTACATTTTCTAGCTTCGATGCTCCTGGCCCATATCTGTGATGCTGTCACCCCCTTAGCCTACATCAACCCAATACTTCTTGTCTCCCCTCATGTGCCAGATCAGTTTTCCTCATCGTTTCCTGCTCACCTTCACCTGTACCTGTTCCAACATCGTTATACATGGACCTCTCACTGCTATGTATACACTAAAGACATATGCAAGCTGGAGTGCTTTGGGTGGGGAGTTATAAAGATGGTCAATAAAAGTAACGACTGCTGTGCAAGCAGGGCAGACACTGGCTGAGGACAGCCCTGACTCAGTGTGTCAACGTACAGATGATTAAGACAGGGCTGAGTGCGGCACAGTGTGATGCTTGGAGTCAATAGCATAAGATCAGGAGAAGAAAACTTCAAATGAACAGCAGGGAAATCCTCCCACCCATGAGAAATACTACACAGAAAGATGTTCAGAAGGAAAAAATGCACAAAAACTGCTGTCATGGGCAGTGTTTACCTGCAAGAATGAATGGCACGTAACTGTTCCCAAACAGCAGGGATCTCCAAGCTGGTTGTAATGCCTCCTGAGCCCAGGGGTGGCTGTCCTGACCCAACCTCTGTATCCACAGGGAAAGGGCACTTATGTGAGTTCTATACCCCTACCTGGGTGTCTCAGTTACACAGCTGAGAACCCAAAGCAATCCTGTCAGTAAGGAACGCATTGAACTCGACAGCTTTCATCCACTTTCAATATTGTGCTTAACAAGAGTGCCCAGGCATGAAACAGCCACAAGGCAACCCGCATCTGTGCCCATGTGCCAGGCTCTGCTGGGCTCAGGGCTCCATGCCCACCGTGCTTCGATGGGAAGGTGGAATGGGAGGGAATATCTGATAATCTCCGATCCCTGGAACTGGGGAAATCCTTAAGCACGTTAAGCACTGATTACAGTGGTTAGGCTTGGCTAGCTTCAGTGCTCTGACATCAGTGCACTAAGTGATGCATTGACCATTCAGAAATTCTATCACCACTTTAGGCCATTGAATGAGAGTAAAAATACCTCATGGCACCATGACAGCATCCCTGTAATCCGGTGAGAAGGGAACTGTATTTTCACAGCGACCTAATTTCTTCTTCCTAGAAAGCAAGCTATGCAGGATGAGGGGACAGCAAGGTTATCCTAAAGCAAAGCAGGACGACCAGAGCAAGGGCTGAACGCATGGATGTCATTCTGCAGTAGCCCAGGCTGTGCCCTGCATGTGCAATACAGAATGGTGGGAATCATTAGCTGGTAGGCAGGGCGGTGCTGTTCTCTCCCTGCACACTGGTGAACATTGCCCTGCTCCTGCCTCACAGAGCCGTACATCTACTTCCTGCAGTTCACCACAGACAGCATAGGGTAGGCTTAGCTTCTGCAGTTTAAAGATAATAAATGCCCACGCCTTTCCATCGAGTTAAATGGCTTGTGACCATCTGCTGAGCGCTCAGTGTCACATTTGTTTATATCTGTTCCTCCCTCTGTGTAGACCTGGGGCAAGGATAGGAGCAGACCAGGTCTGGAAAAACACAGTTAAAGTTGCATCCCACACAGCATCCACTGGTGAGAGATTAATGTGGATTTTTGTACTTTGCCTCATTGTGACTCCTTAATCCGGCATATATTCCAAAGAAATAATGCCATTAGAGGATTAGTGCCACAAGTTCATTTGAAAAAAAGGATTTGCAAACACTGAAATCCTATATTCTATGTACTTAATCACTGAGTATCATTTTGGGGATTCCCTCTCCTTTTAGGAGTGCATCTTTCAATGAAACCCAAGCAAAGTAGCAACTCTGTATTTGATGGCCCTTATTATCCATCAAGTAAAATTAGCACCCCAAGCACCTGGATGAAATAATAAAGCACACTTGCTATAGTCAATGATTGCAGTTGTATCAAAGAGGCCCTTGGCCCAGTATTTATATAGAATATAACGATTTTGGATATTTATCTGCTAAGGATGTTCAACATTCTGAGCTCTATAACACACAGTAGCACACCCTTGTTTACTTCTACCCATGTTCCCTTTCTCAGCTTTGCTCATCCCTAAGTACAGCCAGCATTCTCCTTTCTGTATGAGGAGACTGAGTCAACATGATGTTATTCCTTCCCCCTTTCCCTAGCATGCATCTCTGCTCCCATTCCCACCTCCTGCATGAATGTCAATGCCTGCAGTAGCTTTTCAGATTGCTTGGCTCAATCTGCTGCAGGCTGCCTAGGTGCAGCAGGCATTTGCATGGGCTAAGAAATTGCTGGGAATGGAAAAATGCTTATTGGCATTGCTTATAGGCTCACAGACTCAGAAACACTGTGCAGCACTGCCAATTCCCTGGACCAAACGCCTTCCAGACTTCCCCACAGTGTGCATGCCTGAGGACTAAGTTTGGTCCAAAGGACCTGTGAGAATCCACATTATCTCCTGTAAAATGAGTGTTTGACAGTCTAACATACCAGACACACAGCAGCTGTTTAAAACGGATTTCAATGTGCTATGAAAACTATAGCTGATCTTCTTGGTATTTAGGTCCAACCATAGATTGGTCACAGGAGAAGTCTGAAAGGCACAGATAACATGCTAAACCAGCAAAAACCTTGGGTTCAGAAAAGCACATTCCTCTGAGAAACCTTACAACAGTTTCCCTAAACTCAGTGAGACTTTTCATGGGTGACATTTCTCTGTACTTTTATGCTACCACAGAATCACAGAACATCCCAGAAGGGACCCACAAGGATCACAAAGTCCAACACTCGGCTCCACATAGGAGTGAAATGGAATTTCTCTTTGTGAAATGGAACTACACAAATATCAACGTCTCACCCCCTATTAAAATCTACTAGCCTGTCAGAGAAAATTTTCAGGGCTAGAAAATAATTTTTAGTTGAACTTATGCCAGGATTAATCCCCTTTCAGTTAATCATTCACATGAATGGGTAATCTGCAGAGTTCATGCAAGGCCTGCAAACTATATTAATTACTAGAAACCTAATTAGAAATCAACAGAGTCAAAGGATCAGTGTTACTTCCATACGGTACCATCTGGTACAATGGGTCTGGATAGTTCAGGAAAACCCCATTGCATTCTGTGGAGATTGAACCTGAATACACGCTGCTGGGTTTTGGTTGTGCTCTTCCAAATCCTTATGTTCTACAATGAAGTGATGCTGTGTTGACTACAGAGATAACCCTGGCAATAAATCTGGGCAAGAGTGCACAGGGGAAGGCGTAGCTCCAGCCCTATCCTTCACATTAGTGTATACTTAGTGTAGCTCAGGTGACCAACGCCAAATATTGCATGGGAACTGTTCAACTACTGAAACTCATCTTCAGATTCTGCGGTGCAAAGGGAATAAATAACGTGGGAATACACTGTGCTAAATCATCTGAGCTACCAGTGATGCTGACTGACAAACCACGGTCCAGGACAAGTTGATACAGTCCACTCACCTCCTGTGTCCCTCTCTCTCACTCTCCATTGCTGCTTCACCATTTTTCCCATTGGAGAAGATGACCAGCATAAACAAGACTGCTGAGATACGTATGGATACGTGTCTGATTCAGAAACACATCCCCAACACCTGTGAAATCCAGCCAAGAACAATTAGATCTTTCCAGAGAGGGACTGTCAAAGCACTGTGGTTGTCACACATCACTACAGCAAGCAGCAACCCTGCTTCTGTGCCAGAAATCAAAGACTGGATGCCAGGAATCCCGTGAAGTATCATTCTCCCTTTCCAACCTTCCCTCATTGGATAAAATAGAAGCAAATACATATATGTATACCTGTTATATTGCTGGTTTTGTTTCTACCTCAGGAAGTACTCTCTCCTAGTGTTAAACTTTTCATAGTTTTCCTGAAATGTGGTACACTCAGGCTGAAACATCTGATGAAGAACGCATGCTGATGCAATACTTTGCTCTTAGTGTACTTGGGCAACCCCATATCTTACTAAGCATTTGCTTCAGCCTCACTCAGACAATCCCAAAACATCCCAGCAGAGGAGCTTTCTTCAAGGCTGCTTTGGCTCATCACATTTGGAATGACAAGCTTCTGTAGGCAGTCACAGACTGAGTGGATTGAACACAAGCTGAGAATCATCTTGTAGCTAGCATGCTACTGAGATACCTTGTCTGCTTGCAAGTGGAATTTCTGTTAGACATTTCTCCAGGATTAGGTGCTGTGATGGTACCTGGGAAAGGACATGGGGCATTTGTTGTTGCAGTGAGCATTTGATGAGCTTCAGGAACGTGAGCAAGGGGAAAACAAACATCAACTCTGACGTCCCACAGGTTGACATGGATACCTGAAAAAATTTACCTCTCCCTGCAGTTTTAAACTTTGTGATAAACTGGGCATCCATTCTGAGAGTTAACCCGCTGATGGTGAGAATTAAAGAGTAAACTGCTGGCTTGAGCAGTATAACCATCTGATCCTTGTGTTAGCCTCACAATATGCTTAACAGGATTTCCATCTTCTAGTTTTCCCCAGTCCAAGCGGATACACAGCCCTGGGATAACACAGCTGTGGGCTGACTGCTCTCCAACTGACAGAAATATGCTGTTCCTAGAAATCTGTGCAAACAGGCAACAATGCAGAGAGCCAGGCACTTCTTAACCTTCTCGCATATTTCTTTCTGGAACAGGAAGATTTTAAGTGAATGCAACAAGCATCTTACAAGCTAACAACAGCTTAGCAGGTTAAATGTGAAATAGGTTTATCAGATCAGCGTGCTGCTCTTCTTGTAATTACGTTTTTGCAGCCTGTTTAGAGGATGGTATTGGAGAAGGGCTTGTGATGTCAGAGTGGGTAGGGCTTAGAAGCAGGGATGAGGGCTAATCGAGATAAATTCAATTTGTATTTAAAGTAAACTCAGCGTTAGTTAAGGCAGTTTTTGACATGTTAATCTTGATGTGGTTTAAAAGCTGCCAATCACATTACTGAGGCAGCTTGAAAGGAAGACGTATGGCGAAGGCACAAACTTTTGGATGTTCACGGTGACTTCATTTTCCTCAAAACGAAGGCCTTCCCAATAGATGTAAGTATACATGAAATAGAAATAAACAGCACTAGTTTATAATACCAATAGCTATGCAACATCTTGCTAAGCAGCACCAAGAAGTGTATGATTTTCATGTTTTGGTAGCAAAGGCTCATCTCAGGAGGGAAACTGCACAGATCGAAGCAGGCTGTTTATTTGAAGAGCAGCACTGCACTGCAAAGAGCAAAGTATGGAGTAGTCATGAGAGATATAGAAAAAGTAAAGTCTGTGATGAGCTGTGTACCAATTTCTCAGCCATCTGTCAGACGCATATCCAAGTGGAAATTGTATTTGCCTTACAGCATACATTTGATAATTCTGCAACATTTAAAGACCGATTTCAGAAAAGGAAGCTTTTACTTTGTGAGGGCTTCTCACTGCATGCTCAGTAGTTTTTAAGAAAACTGGACGTAAGTTGAGTTGTTTAATGTGCATAAACCAATGCTTTGCTGTCTTTTCTAACTGTCTTAAAATACTCTTCGAAGCTAACTGGCTGTTACTCAGTACAACTGATTCGTTGTGCTAGCGTATACTTCTTAAAGTGCAATGGAAAAACCTCAGTATTTCACAGGTACTTCCTAGAGCAGTGAATTGCCTAAATTAGTGTGCAATTTGCATTGATCAGTGTCATAATGACGAGGATGCAGTTGGCTGGTTTAGTCTGACATACCTACATTACATTTGCCTAATCTAAATTTTGCTCATGTGCATAGTTGTAGCAAACCTGTGGTAAGAGCTTTGTGGAACACCAATATACTGAGTGATGTATTTTGTAAAAATAGCATCATCATATTATAAGAGTTCCTTATATCTTGTTCTTATCCGAAGTGTGGGTGGAATTAACTGCAGGCTGAGGAAAGCTTGGGCGCTATTAGATTGCCTTTCAGCTAAAACTTCAAGCTCCTCAGTTACAGAATATGTGGATTTCCCATCTCTCCTGTGCCCCAGTGATAGAAAAAGATCAGTAGGGACAATCCTGACTCAGGTAACTTTGCCTTGGTCTGATCCTGCAAGCTGTGGAACTGAACATTCTGTCTGTTGAAGATGCTGACTTCTGAGTTTGTTTACATGATCAGCTCAGCAATGTCAGACTGCTCTTGTAAGGGGAATAAGTTTGCTAAAGCTTCTGACTTTCCATATGAATGTGGAAAATGTGATTTTAGTGTCCTACATCTGACTTGTGTAATCTGCAAACATTTTGAACACCAGTTTACCATCTTTTGCTTTGTAATGAAGAAAATTAGCCTGAAAAGATTAATAATATTAATTTTAAAAGCACCATCTTGTTTTACTTCAGTGCTCTCATACACAGTTTTCTCCATTTACTCAGAGATGTTGGGATGTCTGAAGGACACAGGTGCAATATCATATTCTAACCAGAAAAGGTACAGAGGATTCAGTACATGTTTTTGATGGTCAAACTCTTAGTGGAAATTAGAGTTATTAAGTATAAACAGTTTTAAAGAGCCATCCTAAAACTCACTCACTTTTCTACTGCCTGGTTTCTCTCAGCACTGGCAATGTTGTTGTTTGTACCACTATTTCAGCTTAGTTCAAAGCAAGACAAAAATTCCACTAAAAATTCAGATTTCATTTGAAAATACTCACCTTGCTCTCTGACCATGAGAATTCTCCATTCCCAAGGCTTCTACTTCAAAAATATCTAGGAATAAAAAATAATGGGGAAAAAAATCCCTTCTTTATGTTTTAAAAGCAAACCATTACGAAGTAAACAACATAGTCTGGCTTCCTTTTAACTGATCCCACTCAACGACACTTTGCAATCTTCCATCCTATAAAATAATCATACTGTTTCAATGAGAAGCTATTTTCATTGTCAATTATGAAATAAATCCACAAGGAAAACGAAATGCACCGTGCTTTTAACCCTTTGTATGTAAGCCCTGTAATAGAGACCATCCCTCACGAACAGCTGGTTAGGAGACAAGGGCAGGTGAACAACACTGCACTCATACACACATGCATACCCACGTTTGCTCAGCCACGACCCCTATTTTCATTAATTGTTGCTCCAATTTTTAACAAACACAGTGATGGGATGTTGAAGCCTCTGCTCAGTGTGACCTCAGGTGGAGCCTTTGGGTGCTGCCACAACCACAGACGTACAGCATTAGGGCTGTGCTGCAGGACGTGGCCCTGGGTTCCAGCTCCACAGAGCCCCACCTCAGAGCTCCCTGTCCTGTACCCACACAGCCCCACTGCTGCCCCAAAGGGGAGGAGGGCTGCTTGTCCCACCACCACTCACCTGCATCACCCACAGGGGCTCCCGTTGTGCCTTTGTGCTGCAGCCCCACTTTTGGGTGCAATCAGAGCATGAAGCTGATAGCTGCCCTGGTAGCAGACAGGAACGGGTCTACCTTCACCCCACACCTAGAACGAGGTGCCAACCCAACTTAGCTCCAGAAGGACTGAATTTACTAATACTAGGCCTTGATCCATACCCCGAAGCAGCATGTTTAAAAGAACTCTGACTTGCTGCAATCTTAACTATTAACTAGATCAAAAATGGTGAACAATCCACACCTTCGTTTCATTAAAGGCACGCAAGTAAACTCACCAGATAACACCAGGTATAAATATAGTTATTTTCCTTTCTTTAAGGAATGTGTGGTTCTCAATCCAGTTTTAGGATTACACTCTAATCTCAGTCCCTGGACAGTCTGTGCCCACGTACCCAGGATTAGAATTTAGCCCTACAGCCTCTCCAGGAGTACCTTACCCAGTTAAGAAGACATGTTTCATGGTCCTGGAGT
The DNA here is from genome assembly GCF_023343835.1 of Lagopus muta. Classification (NCBI taxonomy): domain Eukaryota; kingdom Metazoa; phylum Chordata; class Aves; order Galliformes; family Phasianidae; genus Lagopus; species Lagopus muta. Next base: position 4,087,711 of record NC_064441.1, read on the forward strand.
TCATAATGTTGGTATCATCATCTTCTTCATTTCCAGAAGTCATTTATTTTACTGACTGTGGTTTCCTGAACAACTAGTCTCTAACTTTAGGACTCCTAGCATAGTTTAAGAACAAAACCCTTGATACAACAGTTAATAACACTAGAATATTAGCAATACTGTTTGGCTTGTTTTTTTCAAACAAAATCTGATTTCTCAAGCAATCAGGACCTTTTCGGGACTCAATGGGAACAGAAATGAGACTATGCATGAGTTGCTCCATATATTTCACCCAAAAGCTTGCATACATGTTTATATTATATGTTCAACTGATTTCTCTGGCATAAATTTACTTGAATTTGAAGAAATATTCAGCTTCTCCCAAAAAGTCTGCAGATCCATTCATTGCAATGGTACACCAAAAACTGTTCTTTAAAAATGCTAATTACGTGTGTTTGATGTAGATAAAACCACTATTAGCTAATGAAACCTGAAAGCATTTAACTACAAAATAAGTCTTCCAACAAACCCACACTAGACGTAAGATGCTGTTATGATATGGACACACAGCCCTGCTACAGACATTTTGAATCTGCACACCAAATAATGAGATTTCCAAACACTTGTGGTTCATGAAGTTCGTGTCTTGCCATGTCTTGTCTAATAAACTGAGACAGAATTAGTACTGGGTGAGTGCTTCTGCCTGCTGTCAAGAAGGGTTTGCTAAGGGTAAGACTCTAAAGGTAGAGATTAACTTGTCTTCATCCCTGTAATGTGCTGTACAGCCAGGATTTGTGCAATAGGATCAGAGAAGAGCCATATATGAATGCAACGCCAGACAGCTGGTGTGTATGAATTTATATGAACTTGGCTGTAGGATTCTGAGCTGCTCTCAAATCCCAGCTAATATATGTATCAGGAGCATACTTTCCCTGCATCTGATCTTTTTGTTCCCTCTTCTCCCAGAGACAGCTTTTTTTTTTTTGCTGAAGTTGGTTTCTAACATGCTAATCACTGTGATAATAGTAAGAACCTCCATTAAATACCTTGATTTTGACCTGTCAATCACAGCCCCAGCTAGGTAGCTCAAAAAGGCATCAATCCAAACAGTGTAACATAAACCAGTCTAGTTCAGCATCTCCTCCTGACACAAGGTCAAACAGGAGTCTTACCATTAGGATGTTAAGCCAGGTAAGTATCCTACCTGATCAGCTCAGTGCTTCCTTGAACAGGAAAATCAGGGAGGTAAGTAATTTAATACAGCTAACACACACATACAAAGTGTGCCATTTACGTAAGATGTGCATCACGCGGACGTCCTGACAGAGCTTAGGAAAGCAGCACCATTTCAGTGGAAACAGCATCTGAGGACTTTTACCAGAAATACCAGAGGTTTTTTATACATTTGAGAAGAAATCCGAGAGAAGTTACATAGGGCTGACTGGCACAACACAAAACAAGATAGAATGACTTTATGGAGCAACTCAGGTGAAAACCCTCCTCTTGGCACACGAGGGCTCCAGCACTGGGGCAGTGGAAGCAGTGACTGCTTCAGTGGGAAAAGATGCAGATGAACTTTTGAGTCATACTGTTCAAGGCTTTTTCAGTATAAGTTGCTGCTGTCATGAATGCTGCCTGAAAGTGATGCTCTATAAGTCTGGGTGTATCTCTATGAGATAATTACCAGTAATGGCTAACAAGCTACCAAAACATATGGATCAAGTGCACTATGGTGCTGCTGTATACGCTGCATATGGAATCCCACTTTTAGTGGGTATTATAACATTTGAAAGAAAAAACCTCAATTTTTAAAAGAAAGATTTTGAGAAAAGTCTCAGGTAGTCCCACTTCAGCTCTGAAAAGAGACTATGAGACAGAGTGTCAACAGGCAGCATACCACACAAAATCCATATTTGTATGAGGAGCTGCACGGGCTATACAGAAAACACCACCAGGATACTGATGCTAATGGTTTCACACCAGTTACCACCACTGATGTCAAAACAGGAGGGCTGTATTTGATCCCACATGGAGGCTGCAGCTTGGGATCAAAATAGATGGATCTTTTCCCAGCAGGTTTTCCGTAATTCCACACTTTCAAAGTTGCACCAGGGGAGAATGAAGGGGTTTCCACTACAACAGCAGATATGTAGAAGCTCCAGGAAGGCCTGATAAGGATTGTGTGATAACACTTGTACGTCTTTCCCCAAACTGGGACAGCTTCCCTAGAGCAAAGTGTGTCCCCAGCTGTTAACAGAACAAAGGACCAAATCATGCTAGCAGGTCCTAAATAGAACAAGTGGTACAGCTTATCAGTCATCTGACAGGTGAAACCTTATTAGTGCTAACACTGACTTTCTTTTTTTATCTTGATTTCATAGAACAGTAAGATAAAAACCTCCTGTTTCTTTCATGGCAACCACTCGGACCTTCAGTGGCTGCTTTGCGCCTTCCTGCTCTGCAGCCAGCTGAATAGGGATTAGGATGAGGTTTATAACTGCAGCTTTGTTTTCCTGAGCATTCAGCACAGAGCTCTCATGGGTGAGCAGAAAGCACCTCAGTGACTCATGGATTGATACAGTATGGTAAATACCATCTCTGCAGTTGCCACCTATTTTTTGAGCTGTTGTAAAGTTTAGTTCAGCACTAAATCGCTTTAGTACTGAGCTTTAAAATGCTTTAGGAGCTCAGAAGCACTTTGGCAGCTCAAATGCTCTTCGTGAGGCACCCAGCATCCTAAACCGCTTTAAGTTTAAAGTACCCTAAAAAAAAAATCAAATGGAAACACGTCCAGCAGCACACATTCAGATAGCTATGTCAAAAACAAAGGGCATCGTGGCGTTCTTCTTTGTTTGGATATCTGCATCCAGAAAGACCTCAATCTTGGCCAACACAGAACGTAGCACTTAAAACATTTACAAACATAGGGAACATCTTTATTCTAAGGGGACTCAACAGGTTTGGTGCAAGTATGACCTCGATTCACAGTCAGTAAGGTTGAAATGACTAACATGCTTACCCTTCAGAAATCTGACCTTAAGGCTGAGACCAAGGATATTCACCATGCCATGCATGCTCACTGGTTTAAAGGTAAAGCCTGTGGTGGCTGGACCAGCCTTGTGCTCACCCCTAACCGTGCCCACTTGTCACACCCTATGTGGTCTCAGTGGTGGCTTTATAGCACTGCTGTCATTGTGGGGGGTCACCAAAATGAAACGGATCCCACAGTGGGATTTCATCATAGCAGCTCTGGGGAACACAGGTATTGACTCAGTAAGACCAAGAGCAGGCACAACAGAGTATAAAAACGAAAATACATTCCAGCCTGCAAAGCAAGCAAGTTTAACATAAATGTGAGGAAAAATAAAACAAGCCAACGGGCTAAAAGAATTCCTGGAGAAGGCTGGCATTTACACTGATAATCCTGTGTAGATCATTGCCCCCAGATCCTGAGCAGGGTGCTTTGTGATTACTCATTCCCTTGCTATCAGGATCACTTGTAATCTAGCCACCTGCTTGTTTGGGCAGACTCAGAAATGCTGATGCAATCCACCTCAATGAAGTACAGCTGTTCTACAATGCATTAGTAGTGCAGTTTTCTGTCTAGATTTCTACTGTTCGTCTGACTTCATCTACCCATAAATCTGACTTTTTTAATCACTATTTTCATCACTACAAAGCACATACATTCTTTTACCTTTTTCACGTCACTTGGCAGTCTGAAGAGGCTGATGTGATTTGGAACTGCTTACCTCTGCCACTTCTTTCCATCTCTTTCAGCTAGCAGACAGGGCCCTATACGATCACAATTCCCCATTCAGAACAGGGATACTTACCTTGTAGGCTATGAGTTCATGTCACAGTTCTCGGGGCTGCAGTCAAACGATATTGGCCTCAAGACATCCTTCTGAACAGCTGATACTTCACAACATCCTGACTTGCCCCACACAGTAAGACCAAGAACACTGAACAACTCAGTATAAACAGAAACATTTGCACTGTTCTGAAAACTCAAAGTTTCTTTCTGATAACCAGTATAATCCCCAAGCACTGAAAGGCATGGTTGTGACTGCCAGAAGGACTACTTGCTTATCTGAGCAATAACTGGTATAACCTGCCAATTCCTTGCATCATTGAATGTCTCCTTCCTTTCTTTGGACCCGTCAATCCAGTTCTTTACCTTGGAAAAGTTGCTGCCGTCTCCTTGAAGTATGACTCCACGAGATCACATGAGAAAAATGTCTATCCTGGGGGAACAGGGAGCACTGGAAGAAAAGCACCTCTATCGTCTAGCAAGCGGCATGGCAGCAGGAGGTAAGCAGGAAGAAACCCAACTAACTCCATGTTCGTTTACAGAACTGCTAATCTCTGCAGAGATACCTTTAAAAAGGTATCTCAAGTTTGTCTTAGGAATAATTGGAGAAATATTTCTCCATTAAGGTAGTTAAAAGTTAACATGGGAAATTCTTAGCATCCAGAATTTGATCAAGAGATGCAAAGCAGCTGGAAGAGGGGTCAAGGCCACAGAGGAACTCAGCAACAGAAGTGTTAACTGGGCATTGTGAGGTTCTGCCATACGGCTGCAGGCTCTTTCCAGAGCTTCTGCCTCACTGCAGGTCCCAGCTAATACAACTACTTTAAAGGAAATGGCATTAAGAATGGAACTCTCTCAAGCAGAGAACTTAACATTTCTGGCTGTTTAATAGTGATATGTGAATTATTGCTCGTTGTAAGTTGTCCTTTTATTCACTTGACAGTGCACATTCTGTTTAGTTTTGTGACTGATTGCATAAAACTGCATTATTTAAACAAAGTGGTTACGGTGGCAGTGAAGCTGTCTTTTTCTTAGACGATGTTGCTAAGAAAAGCGTGATTTGCTAAATCATACAGAAACTATTTTTCTGCTAGAGTTTTACTACAGAAAGAATCACTTTCTGTGTGTGCTTTGTGCCAGAACTGCGGCAGCGACAAGAGATGCTCATGAGGAACCAGCTGATGGCAGTGAACCCTCAGCTGATGGGCACAGCCCAGCAGAGAATGCAGGCAATCCCCTCCCAGTTCGAGCCTCGGCTGGTTGACAGGTATTCTGCAACGCTTCTCTGTAGCAACACTGCAGATACAGAATAAACAGTCCTGTGCTGTCCTCGAGTGCCTAAAGATCTCACATTACTATTAACTGAAGAATGTCCCCTTCTGTGTCTGAACGTGTGTTTGTCTTTCAGAGATCTGTTACCTTCAGCTGAAATGACGGCCACGGCCGACCCGAGGCAGATTCACATCGCGTCGCACCTGGGGCCCGCAGTCCCGCAGCACAGCAGCATGCCCAGCCTGCTGCCCAGCCGCATCTACCCAGGCCCAGGTAGCAAAGCATTGCCTGCAGCACCCAGAGCTTTCTGAAGCTTTATCAGCAGTGTCTACAACACAGCCCTGCTGTCCCTTTCCTTTACAGACACTGGCAGGTGCACCTAACTACACGTCTGGTGCCAGGCTTCATGCTTCTCCTACTTATTCCCACAGAGGCAATGAACACAGATAGCATTTAATTTAACTCAAAGTCGTTCTGGCTTGCTGACAAAGCACACAGTCTGAGTCTTGAAAAGCTCTTAAAGTGCTTCTGCATGGCTTTGGGCTTTGTGTGTTTGCTTGAGGAAAAAGACTAAAGACTTTTCTTCCCCTTCCTTTAAGGGTATGGCTTTCTCCAGCCAGAATCCATGGAGGCTGTGGCCAGAAGACAGGAACTGGTTCAGAAGCAAAATATTGCCAGGTATTGCCTGCAATAAGCTTTGCTGTGAGATGCAGCTGGGATTGGGGCAGCAGATGGAAGTCAGGAACTCACAGGCTTTGTTGGGGCTTATTGGGGATGATTGAGATTCTTTTTCACATCACCCAGCAAACCAGAGGGCACTCCTATCTCTGAAGCCATTGAAATTTCCACTTGCCCCTATTCTCCTTTAGCCTCAAAACGATACAAAGAAAAGAAACCAAATCCTCAGCCTGGTTAAAGAAACAAACACACTGCAGGTTTCAGACCCAGCCCTTGAACTCTGGATCCAAACACCCCAAAGTTACAAAAAGTCAAAAACAAATTCAAATTCAAACTTTACAGCTGTGCTATCGTATGCAATATCTTCAGCCTCCGCAGCTGGGCTGCAGGGATGACTGAGCTGCACCTCTGCCCTGCCAAGGTGGGTGGGCAGCCTTCCTGCTGCAGTCAAACAATCTGACTGGCAGATTACCACAGACAGGTTGTTTGAATAGCACCAGTGCAATCAGTTGCTGCTTAAGTAATCCCAAATGCCCTCCCTTACAGCCACACCATCTCATCAACTCCAGCCCCAACCAGAGCCGTGCTGGGCTCCACTGGTTGCAGCATCCCTCACACAGTAAGATTAAGATCAAAGAAGAGATACATCCTGATCACACATCTCAGAATTATGACAGGTGTGTCTAGAGCTCTTCAGTCAGCCAGACCTGATTACCAAACCCCCCATAGCACAGCACTTGAATCAGCACCGTGTTTCAGATAGCTTCTGCCACACGATAAACCCTGGAGAAAAACAAGTGAGGTGTCACGCTCTGCTGTTTACCTCCACCTAAGAGCAGTGTGTGAGTAATGATAATTGGGCAAGATGTACAAGAAAATGGGGCACAGGCAAAACACCGTCACACGCTGAAAGCAGGAAGTTGAGGATGCAGACTGTGGCACAGCTGAAAAGAGGGTAGAGGGGAAAAAACTGGATTGTAAGGAGCGATGCAACAGTCACCTGCTGCCCAAGAGGTTTTCTTGACAGTTCTAAGGAGAAGTCCCCCAGAAGTCAGCCTCTCTGTCCTGGTACTCTTATTGCAGTGTTTAGAAGGCTATCTAAGCTCCCTTTATGGGCTTTGTCGACCTCATAAACCCTTTTTCAAATAAGAATATAGAAATTCCACTGCAGATTTCTCAAAGCAAGAAAGGAAGCGGCAGCCCCTCTGCTTTGTGCTGTTAGATGGGCTCTGTTCTCCCATCTCTCAACTCCACTGGAATATTTACAATATCACTGCCATTTTCCAGTTTTCAGTATAATTTCCTGATTGGAAATATTAATCGTTTATTTTCTGTAGCCTTTGGCCCTTATGACCCCAGAGACACTTTTCCAAATCTGAAGAGAATGTAACCCCTGTTATAATGCCTGGATTGCTGACACACAAATAACACTTCTCTTTTTCTTGTCTGAAATAGTGCACAGAGGTATCACATGACAAGTATATCTTATCTTCCTTTTAGTTTACTGTATGTACTTGGCAACATATTAAATATAGGCAAGCTCACCATTCCACCTGCAGTATTTATGACATCTCACAAATAGCAGCAATACAGGGCAGAGGGATGAAAAGCAGTACTCTAGCTTGGTTTTAATCTGACATGAAAAAAAGAGGGGATCGAGGAACTGAGCTGCCCTGACTGCTCGTGCTCTGTGTGTCTCTTAGAATGGAGATGGAGATGAGTGCTATTTTTCAGCAAAAAGAAATGGAGAAAGCTCATCGGAAAGGACTGCTGAGCCTGGAAGCACCTTTCCTTTACCACGGGATGCCGGCCAGCCCCATTGCTTTCCGTGGAAGGCACAGGCTGCCTGAAGGACACCTTCCCAGTGACTTGTATGTTCATCGTACCACCCTCGACGACATCCATGGTAACACCATGCTGATGGCCACCAGCCCCTACCCCCCCGTCAGCACCCTGCAAAGGGAGAGGAGCCGCCGGCCGGGGAGGAGAGCTGCAAACCACAAAGCTGCAGACTGTGGGGCCAACGGCACCAAGAGCCAAGCTGAAGACAAAAGTACAGACCCGGCTTCCACTGCAGCAGATGATGAGAAAGAAGACAAGAAAGAGGCGGAGGTGGAGATGCCAAACAAACATGAACAAAGCAAAAATCAGGTGGAGCTGTCAGCAGTTGCCAAAAACTGCAAAGAGTTGGAGCAAGACTTGAGAAAAAACTGTGCTAATCACGAAATTTCTGCTGAGCCCAACAGCTGCAACAACACAAGTGAGAAGGAGTCTAATAGCTCCTGTGCTGCTTTTGATGACAAGTACATGTACCCGTCTGCCATCCCGTTCTCAGCACTACCATATGGATTTCCAGTTCCCAGCAACCCACTGCTACCTCCAGGTTTGTCAGGTCTCCAGATTACAGTCATGTCAATAGTCATTGTCTCTATTGAATTGCTCTTATGTCTTCTGCTTCTTTAAAGCAAATTTGGGTACAATAGTCATGGCAACTTAATATAGAACTCCTATGCTGCAAAAAGACTTGGTAAGTCCATGTCAACAATGGTAAAGAGTGGCTTTCCCTACCTGCAGACCTGCAGCTTCCTGGCACAGTGGAGGTTTCAGGGTTTATTTGCAGGGCAGTGCAATGACACAGTGAAGTTGGCAGCACCTTAGGGTTCCCCAGGGTTCTGCTGGATGGGACGAGGAATCCCATTAAAGCTGTACTGCTTTAGGAGAACCTTGCCTTCTTTAGGAACTCTACATAAGACACAGTCACAAGGTCACTGTACAACAATCACAGTTTCTAAAGCTTTGAGGCTTTTAAATGTACATATGGCACAAAACATCCCAGTACCTGACATGAGAACAGGCTGGGATGTTTGTGCAGGATCATTTACCAAAGATACCATCTCACTGAAAAAACAAACGATGCATGTTAACTATTCAGTTCCTGTCTGCAACAGGAATTTAAACAAAATCTCTGGATGAAGGTAAAACAGTGGTAAAGTATAACGAATCAACAGCACTGGATAATGCTGTTGGAAATGCTGCAGTGCGCTTTGTACATTCAGTGACTGGTATGTACAGTGCATACAGCAAATAAAAGCAAACCCTCCAAGACCAGTTACAACTCTCAAGTGACTGTGGCGTCAAGGATTACCGTATCGGTGACTGCACGGTGCTGTTCATGCAGTGTACATAACCTTATGTCAGCATTCTTCTCCTACTGGTTTGCCAGCAGAATTCTACAAAAATAACATCTGTGTTTCCTCCTTAAAGCAGCACATGGCCTGATCCTGAACGGAGAAGACATTTCCACCATTGAAGACATCCGCAAGTGGACGGTTGATGATGTGTACAGCTTCATCATTAGCCTCCCAGGCTGCTCCGATTATGCCCAGGTGATGACAAACACACCTAATGGTCACTGTCACATTTTAAGGTCTTTAGGATCATCTAGATTTAAGATCAGCAAATAAATACGACAAATACAGAGGCTTACTAGTTGTCACCATCTTACAAAACAGCAACCAACCAACCAACAAAAAAACAACAAAACCAACAGATGCACCAAACCAACACTAAGTAACACCAAAAGATTACTAAGTCCCCACTTGCTAAAAACAAGTAGATAAGCTACAGGAAAATGTGCAGATGTCCATATATCTGAACAAAGGACACCACACTGCAGTTACGAGAGAAACATGAAGATAAAACACTGAAATGATTTCCTCTGTCTGTTGCCTACAGCTCAGGGTTAAGCATAAAGAATAACCAGTGAATTCTGTTTGGGCACACCTCGATGTTATTTTCTTTTCATCAGATATTCAAAGACCATGCTATCGATGGAGAAACCCTCCCACTGCTAACAGAAGAACATCTCCTAGATACCATGGGATTAAAACTCGGGCCAGCGTTAAAAATCCGTTCTCAGGTAATATCAAATGTACCAAAACTAGCAAGTCATGCAGATGTGAAAGGCTCAGAAGCAATCAAGATGTTTTTTTTCCAAACTAAACCACATTTTTTTCTCGTTCATAAGCTCATTGCTATAATAGTGGGGGAAAAAAAATTCCTCCAGCAGGGTTTGCTTTTGCATCTCTGCATGAAGCAGCAGGGGGACAGTGGAGGTGGGGTGTCAGGACTGACAGTTTGAGAGATGCTCGGGGCAGATTCAGGACACAGCAGTGCTGGAGACTGGGCTGAGCCTGGTAATGCAAAGGTATTTGATGGATTTACTCCTTTGTATTCCTCTTTGTCCTTTCTCACCGGTAAGAACTGTTCTGATACATACTTGCTTTAGCTCCAATCTGACCTTTAAAATCCACCATATAAAGGTTTCTACAGTCTTCCTGGGAATAGAATCTTAAATGATTTGTAGACAGGCTGTCCCTCTATGTTTGAAGTTTTCTGCTCTTACTTTCATCGTGGATTTTGTTTACTTTTGTTAACCACTGCTAATCCTTGGAGGGGACAAGGCAGCTTCCAGGCCACGTCTCTGGCACTGCTACACAACAGCCAACCTTGGCATTTATTGACAGCAAAATCACCTCCTGAAACAACCACTGCGATTTTGTTTCTGTCTTTGAAGGTGTCTCGACGTCTGGGCAATGTGTTCTACATGATGAACCTTCCCCTGTCCGTGCCCCTGCCTCCTGCTCCAGGCAAACCCCCAGAGCAGCCCTCCGACATCACCTCTCCTCTTCGCTGCAACAGCAGCGGCGATGCGTTGGACAGCCCCTGCTCACAGGGCCTGGAGACTTCAAAAACAGTGGAACAGATTGTTTCAGAAAGCAGGGATCATCCATGTGATGCAGACGGACCACAGGCTGATTTCCAGATGATCACTTTTCAGAAGAGTTGAGCTGGGCCCAAGACGTAAAATGTTTCTAATAATACAGGAGCCTTCATTTACCAGGTGTTTGAGAGGATAGCTGCAGCCTGAAACCTCTGCATGGGATTGGGACTGAATGAAATCAGCTGCATTGTGGTATCTGAAAAGCACTTAAAAACACAGGACTACGTATTAGTGCAATTACTTTCAAGTGCAATTCATTGAACAGGGTATCAGCACAATTAACACTGCTGAAATCTGTCAGAGGCTCAGAGAACACCCCGTACAGCTGTGCAGGCTGCTGAGGAAAAATCTACAGCTTACTGCCAGGGTTGGAATCTGCTTTGTGTGATTGCATAGGTGAGCAGAGCTCAGAACAAAGCAGAAGCAGACTTCTGGGAAGCCACAGAGACAGCCACATCCTGGAGGCAGCAGCTCAAAGCACCCTTCCCCTCTGCTCACCTGGGCAAGCTATGGAAGTCTTTCCCCAGCAGCACACTCAGCATTCTTCACAAGATGAAATGTGCTTTCTGCTCACTCCTGCTACTGCTGGTTAAATATCTCACAGTAAACCACAAAGTGGAGTTTTTAGCTAGAGAAAAATCGCCAGCATTCCATAATGAACCCTGTGTGAATTATCTTTATTCCCTCATTAAGGGTTTTGGCACAGGCTGTTCTTTCACTGAGGTACTGGAACTGTCCTCCACCCTCCTCTTTGAAGAAAACTTGACTCTGAAGGGCACACAAATGGTTTTGAGAAAACTAGGTCTTGTAAACTGAGTGCTGACTGATCAGTGATCTGCTGTATATTGCCACTTTAGATTTCCTCTCTTTCGTTTCGTTTCTGTGCCCACACGAATAAAGACCAAGAGGTGCACTGTTGTGCAGATGGCCAGTGTCTAAATGCACGAAGAGGAACGCTCTTGTATTCTAGACTGTGGGCACCTTTCTTCAGCTTCAGCCTGAGAAGAAACATTTTATTATTTTTGATACTGTAAATCAAACATTTGTGCAGTAGATGATATGAGGTTAGAAGTTAGCAGCAGTAACTTACAGTGTTCATCTTACTGCGCTGTCTGAACTCCGTAGCCTTGAGAGGAGAGGCAGATACCTCTCATATTCCTTTCCTGAAACAGCAAAGTCTTGCTCTAAGAATTCAGCATGACTCTCCTTTGCTGAAAACTCTGCCACCACCACCAGTTACAGCAGTGCTGGGCTCTGTGCTTAAATCTTCAGATACTGTAAGTAGGTTTATGTTTTCAGGTTTCATTGATGAATTCCAGTTAGGCCCAAAGGAGAAGTGTGAATTGCTGTACAACAAAATACCCCGAAGATGCACACAGGCCCTAAGGGAATCTCCTAAGTGAGGTGCTGACCTTTATGCCTGTGATCTGGTGAAATTAATGAGAGTCTTTCCATTACCATAAGAGTCTGGTTTATGTCTTATGCATCATCTATGAGCATCTTTCATACAAGGTACTGTTTATTGGATACTTAATAATATCCAGAAAATTAAAATCCCAAACTGGAAAGCCTAGATATAATTCCAAGACTGTCTGAAAAACAACTACAACAGCAGAAATAATCTTGGAATGGCCATTAGTTTGCTGTTTGCTTTGTCTCAGTGAATTTCAGTGTTAACATCTGTTCTCTTCAATATTTTTTCTGTTTTTCCAAGATTTTAAACTTTAGTAAGGTGGGTAGAAGAGTTTTATAACAATTTGATCAATAAAAAAATGTTTACTTTTGCAGATTTTGGATAAAGCACAATTATCACTGTAAAGAAGTCACAGTCTGGTTGTAATGTTTTCACATGGTGTTTCAACATGTAATGTCTCAGATTACTGACTCTAGAAGAAAAAGTTTCCTCTCATAAAAGGTTCAACTCCTGTGATTTTCCTCTTTCTGCAGCAGATTGTTCATGAGCCATCAGTGAAAAAGAAAATACTAGAAAATATTTTTATATAGTCAACATGTTGTTAAGAAAAAAAAAAAAAAAGCATCAGAAGCATCAATACTGTTGGGTGTCTGCAACAAGGTCTAACTCTTTTCTTTTGTAAAACTGACCAACACATCAACAATGCCACTTATCTAATTAAACACAGTGCACTGCTGGTTTTCAGATGGTGTCTCAAGCCCTCTTTGCTGCAGGAGCAAATGCAGCTGGGGGCCCACAGGGCCACACGATGTCGCTGCCCAGCCATGAGCACTTTGCAGAGGCAGCCCCCAAGGGAATGGCAGCACAGCACACAGCTGGGTGTCCAGAGCAGGGATGTGAGCAAACAGGGCTGGTTTTCCTGGAGTAACAGCAGAGGAGCTTCAAATCCTACGTGCTAGGGAAGAAAGACTGAAATCTGGTTCTGAAGAATGTGAGTGCTGGTTTTTTGTCAGTGGCTCAGACACGAACAGTTAGAAAAGCAGAGAAAGCTGGATCAAAGCATGACAAGCCTGACAGTGCTGCAATTAAAGAAGTATAGGATCCTTTGTATAGGATCCCAGGCTCTCCTTCCCAGAAATCCAAACAGGGGTCATAGTCAGAGCAGCCACAGTGCAGCGAGGCCCAGGCTGCACTCAGTGGCAGAGTGAAACTGAAAGAAATGGATTTACCCAAATGGACACAATCTGTTCTATTTCTAATGTAGGGAATATGACTAACAGTTCAACTTTCCCCTCTGACAAACACTTCTGAAAGAATGAAAAAAAAAAAGTCAAAACACTACAGATACAGAATCAGTACAAACTGCCTTGCTTTCAGATTTTGAGGTGTTTTCATGAACTATGCTTACAAGGAAACACTCGAGGCTTTGCTGATTCTCAGCAGCCATGTGAGCTTCATGGTTTTAATGCTTATTCCAGCTGCAAAAGGGTGCAGTTAGCTACTGCAAATATGTAACAGAGCTGGAACAACTGTGGAAGTCAGTAACTTCCTAGTGGCTACACCACCGCTGCACTTGTTTTTTTCTGCAATGCTATTTAAATCAGAGGAATGCATACGATGCCTTATAATAGATAGCATATGATGCCTTATAATACACATGCCATCGAGAGAATTTTTGGACTCAACATCTACTGCGCAGTAGCAGTAAGCTGGATCAGAAAATAAATTTCTAATTGAAGTGGACAGATGTGAACATATGTGGATAGAAATCTTCACTTTTAAGAGTGCCATCCTTTGTTGCGTGAGGAACATGAAAGGACATAATTGAGCTTTCTAGCACAACCCAGATGCACAAGCCAACTAAGAAAGGCTCTGGACTGCCATAGATATACAGTGCATTTTACAGGCCACATGAATAAAACTCAAAGCCCTGTGCAGCTTTCAGATCACATAGCTGCAATAGAAAACTGTTGTGATAACCTTCCATAAGGCCTCCTTTGTACGTAAGCTGTTCATTCTACTCCTAATACAATATACAAAACTCAGCACTTTTTTTGCTGAATCAGTTTCTTCCATGCTTTAAAATTTGCTGTACTACTTGCCATAGCAAATGGCATCAGCTCTAACTTCATCATAGAAGGTGCTCACTTCAACCCCTTCCAAAACCTCTGGTCTGAGGAACAAGCATAATTCTCTATGAATCAGCCTATCTGACCTGATATTTTCATCTAAGCCATTCATTATTCACAGGGAAATAACAGCTCAGTGAGGCTGGGTGTTCACCACAGTTCTCCTTCCTGTGATGCCCTGTTTTGACTAAGCCCTTCATGCTGTAATATATGGCCATATTGCTACAGTAATTTAAATATAACACAAACATCTGTTATGGCAAAGGAAAAGCTCACCTCTTCTTTCTCATCTGAGGCCACAAGGCCTCTGTTACCTGGCCTTTATGCATTCCTTTCCTTTGCCCACTGCCAAGTTTACCTATGCCTGTACTTACCCAAGCAGGTATTAGTTCTGCTACTCTCTGCATGGTGCTCTTGAGCCAACAATCTCACTGTTGATAAGGGTACAAAATCTTATCTAGATCATAGAAAAGAAGAACTTATACCTAGATTCTTCTTAGCCCAGTGTTATACAGAGAACAATATTTTTCCCTGTAACACAATGAAGACATGAATAGATGTTTTTCTTACACAATATTTAAAAACCCACATGTGATGTCTGCATGAGTGAACTACTGAAATAAAAACCAACCAACCACAACAGCAAACAGAAGAACCCTTCACAACCAAGGGGAAAAAGGAAAACATCAAGCCGACCTGCGTTTCATCTTCTAATTAACCTTCAGTTACAGGGTTAAAACAGCTCTGCTAGAGATGAGTGCTGCTCAGCCTGTGATTCATGGGCTTCCAACAGGCTGTTATTGAAAGACAGCCTGCAAAGCAACCACCCGCTCCTGGCTGAGTCTGTTAATTTGAGAGATGTAAACACCAGAATCACATTTTTATAGAACAAGGATTTTAAACTCAAATACTGGTAGTCATAATAGGAAACTTGTGGTTTTATAAAACAACATTTAGCTTTTCCTAATGCTATGTCCTTTGCTATTACCATTCTTCTCCTCCTCTTCTGCCACTGCCAAAAAATACAGAGTAGAAGCAAGCCTTTTTTTCCCCGACAACCTCAGCTGGTTCTCCAGCAGAACTGACCTCATAGGGATCACCAGTCAGAGATAAAAGTACATTCTTGCAAGAAACAAAAAAAAAAAGCTGGCATTTGAAATTGATGAAACTAATTACATAAGGACTAGAATAAGAGGAAATTCATGTTTACTTCATGGTTTTTGGTAAGTTATGTCTGTCAAATAATTCTGAGTTATACAGAAGTGAAGAGCAACTGGCAAGAGTGGAAGTGTTTAAGAAGAATCTTAGTGAAAGAAAACTCTGGCAATATTTCTAATGAATATTTGTTGCTCTGCTAAATTAAAAGCTAAATGGCTAACTCAAGCTTCTGCAAGCTTCTTTACAAGCTTCTGTGATGGAGGTGATTCAGGGTACGTCTACACTGTACTGTGCCTCTGAGTAATGGCTCGTGTTTGTGGGTGGATGCTAGCTAAACCTGCCTTGAAAGCACGCGTTGCTGTACATTACAAGGCACATATCCTTTACATTTTGAATCCATAACCAATGCTGAAGCTGGCTGGATAAGACAGGAGGTCACTCCAGAATGACCTCCAGCATGCTATCGCATGTAGATGTCAATGAAAAGGCCCCAGACATGCTGTGAGGGAATTTTTGCATCTTTCTTGACTCCCTCTACAGAAGCTCCTCCCTTCTGTCTTGCTCTTCCCCATCTGCCTTCCTGCCTGTCAACATAACAGTTGAAGTAACTCTGACTCGTGTTTTCCTGTCTCTTCCCTCAAAGCCAGAAGGATTAATAATGGGCCCAACTTCATAAAAGCAAATGGTTCGTTCAGCAGAACAGACATTTTGTCAGACTTTGTGTTACCTCAATCTCTGTATTGCAAATGGCAGTGTGACTCAAAGGGCAATTTGTGACATGCCTGCCAGTAACTCAGTTGCCAACATGTAGATTTGCACTTCTGGTGCATATTAACTATGTCATAGAGGTAAGGCTATATCATCTTACAGATCCAGGATGACCAACACTGGCCCAAGACAATGGGACTACCAATAGTGCACATGCCAATGAACTGCCAAGAACAAGTGAAAATAAGGGTATAAGAAAAGAGAGAGTAGAACACACCTGACTCAGTGTCCTGCCTAAGAAGCCAATAAAGGATACCCAAAAGCAGCATATAAGAACAAAAAAAAGACCACGGAAAACTCCTTTTGCCTCCAGGGTTCTTACACAGACAGCTAGAGATGAGTTTTAGTTAATAGCTCATGTGTTTTTGTTTTGTGAATATATCCTTTCTCTCTCTTTCTTTTTAAAAATGTTTCCAGCATCCCTACTGCCACATTAGATCACACAGAGTAAAGAAGAGAGAAAAGAAGCTAATGAAATGCTGTGGGTTTTGCTTCAGTTGAAGGAAACCACTCCACTTGCACGCAATATCCTTCACAACAGCAACTCAAGTGGTCATGATTCTGAAACCCTACTCCAACAGAAATGGCAGCTGTCACTTAAGAGACTGTGAACATCTTGCATGGCTCTGAAATGCTTCTTTTCTAGCCTGCCCCACAGTTAACAGGTACACTAACCTTAAACGCAAGCAGCTGAACCTTCCCTTCCACTGCCTGGTTTTCTTCACTCTTTGCCACTTGCTTCTCCTTCGTCCTCTGGCTGTACTTGTGACTACAAACCAGCTTGTTCCACATAAAATTCAGTCTTGACAGGCTCTGTGTTCAAAATGACAGTGACTGCTCCACTCAGCACCTCACACTGGAGGATACTTCACCTGTATCACCCTCCCTTCCTGGTGCTTTCCAAAATCTGCTTGAGGTGGTCACTTTGCTCACTGTGCTGCTCCAACATGCAGCTCAATGCCCAACTGTCCTCAGAACTGCTCCTGCAAGTTACTGTTTCTCAAGCTTCAGATGAATCAAAAGCTCTGTGAAGAAAATAAAATGGAGATGAAGCAGAAGCCCAAAGTGCTTTTTTGGAAGATAGCACCTTTCTGTGCTGGTGTCCTGTCATTAACACTTGGGTGCTTTGGCTGCCAAGCCACTGTTCAGCACCAATGGCAGGCTGTTATGGTTAGTGAACCACCAGCTACGGATGGCTGGAAGTCTCCCTGTAAGAAAGCCTCAGCCTGAGATGTGTCTGTGCATCACTGCATGTGAAGCACATCAAACTGCTGTTAAGATGATCGCCTTTTATAAATGCATCTTTGACTAAATGTATTCTGCCTACAGGTTACAGGAGGTTGTTTTATTGTCATCATAAAAGCCTTCAAATCCGTGTATTTGTCATTTTCGCTCTCCAGAGGTACTTTTTATAGTTCTCCCTGCAGTCAGACAGCTTAATTTGTAACTTGTGTAACCGTTCTGCCCAGCAACAGCACCGGGAAAGCACCCGGGAGATGGAGTACCAAAAACAGCACTGGCACGGTGATTCAGGGCAAATTCTGGAAGCGATGTCGGGTTTTTAATTACCTCGTTTTCATCTCACAGCTTCCACCGCCACAAGGCCCGTACTTTTCCATCCCAAAGTGCCACGGCACGGATCGGGAACACGGAGCCAGGACAAATCGCCACACGCTTCACTAACTGCAGTGACCTCACGGCGAAAGCACGCGGGGCCGCCCCGACACAAAGCCTTTTTCTCTCCTACGGGCCGCTTCGTGCACGGGACCGCACCTCGCGCCAAGCAGTTCCAAGGGCGGCAACGAGGCGGGAGCGGCACGTGGCTGCCATCGGCTGCACGTCGCTCCGCGGTGCGAAGGAACGGCCCCGAGGGAGGGAAGCGCGGCGGCGACGGACGGGCGGCGAGAGCCGCGTGGCGGAGCGCAGCCCCATCACCGCCCCCATCACCGCCCCCAGAGCAGCCCCCATCACCGCCCCGCTCCCGCCGCCGCGCGGCGCCGAAGGGCGCGGCCTCCCCTCCTCCCGCCGCCTCTCGCGAGGCCTCCGCCGCCGCCCGGCCCACGTCACCGCGGAGCAGACGGGGACAACATGGCGGAGCGGCGGCGGCACAGGAAGCGGATCCAGGTAGCCGAGCCTCCCCCCACCCTCTCCTCCCTCTTTCCCGGCGCTTTGTCCCCCCGCGCGCTGGCCCGTCGCTCCCTTCTCCCGTCGGGGCTGCCGGGTGCCGCCGGGCCGGCTCGGGGCTTCCCCCGTCCCGCGGCCTCCCCGCCTCGGTTCGGGCCGCGCGGCCGGGCCGTGCCCGCAGGCGGTTCCGCTCGGCGCTGCCGGCTGGAGCCCCGCGGGAGCCGGGCGCGTTCCGAGGGCGGCCCCGCGATCGGCGCGGCCGGTAGCAGGGCGGGAAGCGATGCGGTGGGGAAAGGAAAGTTGTTGTTGCGGAACGCTGAGGGGGGGCTTGGCTTCGGGCCGTGCTAAGATGCGGAGGCGACGCCGCGGTGCTCTGGGCTGCCCCGCAGGGCGGGACGGAGCTGCTGCTCCTGGAGCGTGCTGTGCAGGTGATGCTGCGCCGACGGCATCGGTTCCTATAACAACCGTCAGTGCCCTCCGTTGTTAACCCCACGCTCGGCGGTGTTTGTATAGGGTTTATGGCTGTGCCGTAAGCAGAGATAATGTTTGTGATAGGAATCGTAGCGCCGTCCAACAGACGCAAACTCCGTACCTCGTCGCCGTGCCCGCTGCCCTCGTGCTCTCCTCCCGTCCTTCCCGTCCGCTTCCCTCTTCCCATGGAGGCACAGATGTGTCACTGCAGCAGTGCTTCCTTTTTGTGCTTTAATTCAGGTTTCTGTGAGGGAAAAGGAAGGGGTAATTAATCAGGATCTTGTAATCTTGCTGAACCTCACCTATCGCGGGTGTTAGTCATCAGAGCTGTCATTTCAGAGCTGTCGCAGACCGCCTGTTACCACACACAGCATCCATCAACATCCATCAAAATAGCCGAATGTGATCAAATGCCACGTGTGACATCCCGGGCCCTGGGCTTAGCACAAGCTTACTGCCAGCCTATGAGCAATAGATTTGTTAGTAATTGCATCCGTGCCTAGGTTAACGTGGTTTTGGATTGTGGCCTGGAGATGTGATATAATTATAACAGTAAATGTCTGTTGCTTCTTGGTAGTTTCCCAGTGTGTGTCAACAACAGTGGGGAGGCCAAACAATGAACAAAGAAGGCCATTGAATGCCCACAGGGTGTTCTTAATTGGGCAGAGTGAATAAAGCAATATGTATTTTTCTGGCTTAGTTTTCTTTCTAACCTTTTTAAGCTTTCTTGCCACAGTCCGTGTAATTAAGGTGTTTCAGGATAGCTCTGTGAGGTTTTTCTTTCAAAAGGGAGAATGAGGCATTTGTTACCAAGTGCTTGAGAAGTGAGTGCTTATCTTCCAGTGATCCCTGCCCCCTAATAATGAGACTGCTTGCTGTACTCTATGCAGGTCTGGCTTATGAGTGCCCCATTGTCATTAATGGAGCTGTAGGCCCTGAAAAGAGTGAGATTTCAACAGAAAACTACCTTTATAGCTGTTGGAAGGGTTGATGGTGTAGAGTTCAGTTACAACTGCTGTGTGCCCAGAAATGGGCTTCTGAATAACTTCATATCCTCTATCACAATAGAGATGATGATAGGTCAGTGAGGTGCAGAAAAGTCTCAGTAAAATCGTTCAGAATTCTTTCAAGCCTGCTCTATGTGTTTCCCATCGGAAGTCGTAACAGGAAGGATTTGTTATGAAAATGCATTCTGTAAAACAAAATAGGTTGCCTAATCTGTATTGCACAGCTTAGGCTCTCCCTGTGGCAACAAGGTAAAAGTTACAGAAGTCACAGAGATCTGAACTTCAGAAGGCTGAATGAAGACATCTTACAGGTAAAGTTTCCAGTGTCCTGACAGTAATTTATCTGTAATCAACACAGACATGCGGTGGAGAAATGAGTGTGTTCAGACAAATACCCCTCGAAAGAAGCGGGGTGTCTCTGAACGCCTTTTACTCCCGTAACCCAAGGAAAGATATTTCATCTCTTGGGCAAAGCAGTCGGTCCCACAATCCTTGCTTAAACACAGCATCTTCAGTCAGTTTCTTTGGCAGGTTGGTAACATGTGGCACTTTGGCAGGTTTGCAATTTGATTGTTAAGTAGGCATTAAGTTTTAATTACATTGGCCAGGTTCCATTGCGCATGGGTTCATTCTGCCCGTGTGGAGCTGTGTTTGTGCACTGCTCTAGAAATGTTAATGTGTACAAATACCGCTTTTATAAATAGAGGAAACCGTGCTTAAGGCCGTGATTTGGCAAATGTCCCAACTGCAAATTGATGTCTGGATTCATGCTTTGAGATCCTCCTGCTGATGGACAGATAGATATCAGGATGAACAGTCCTGCCCGCTTGGTTTGGCTCTGCTGGAAGGAAGATGTGCAACAGCTGCATTGCTGCTTCCTGTGGGTTTGGGTTTTGTGTACGAATGTAAGGGATCTTCTGAGGTGACAGCGCGCCAGTTCCAGTAACACAGATTGCATTGCAATGGCTCTGTTGTTTCTTTTATCATAAATTCTGGTAGAGTCCCAAGAGTCTGATGCACCCAGCACCTTCTGAGATGCTGACGTCTGAGTCCTCAGCCCAGCAGAGCAGGGACCACAGCTTGTCCCTGAGCAGTGGAGAAGTGCTGGCATTGCCATCCGTGAGTTAGAAGTGATCTGTTCAGGGAGCTGCCCTGGTGTGATGGCCGTCCCCCACATCTCTTTCTTACTCGCAGAGGTGATGCAGGGGAACCTTTTCTCCTTGGGGTTGGATTCGCTTTCCTAAGATGGTTAAAATGGTGATAGCTCCTCAGTGGAGTTCACCCAAGCGTTCCAGCCAGTGGGAACTCACTGCAGCTACTGCAGTGTAAGTTGGGTGTTAAGAAAAGTCTGGAAAATGTCTGTGCAGATTTGGATCTCTGCACTTCCTGATGAGTTAAGACTCAATGCTTTCTAGTCTGCGTGCATTTCATACGTGGTGCTGGCCGTGCACCAAATGAATGTAGACTGCAGGAATCTTACATAAAAAACAAGGTTCTGAAAACCGAAGTTCACAGGTTTAGGAGCAAAGGAAAGTAATTAAACACTTGCTTCATTGAAATCAAAGAAATTTCACAGCCCCTTTAAAACAAAGAAGCATAAATCCTTGTGATTTTTGTCTGCGCATGAAGTAACTTGTCCTGTTAGTGATAATCATCATTTACTCTGTTCTGGTTTTCCAGAAACCTTGTTTCTATTGCAGAAAGAAATCCTCTGGTCTTGGGTTGTGCCTGTGATGCAGAGCAGAAAAAAAATGAGTGAAATTTCAAACCACAGTTGTGTCTTTTGGCCTTCACTGAACGGTGCCAGGAGAACCTGAATAAGTCATACTCGGATAGAGATGAAAGGAAGAAAGAAGCTCTTGCCTACAGTGGTTTTCATAGCTCAGTTCAGATGTTCTGATTTTTAGTGTACACAGGCCTCTTTTGTTTCAGTCCCAATTAGAGGTTTAATTAAGTTGGGAGCTACAGCTGTGTATTGAAGGCTGTTCAGAAGGCACTGTGCTATGCTTTGATTTGGGAGATAATGGGGAAAAGTGAATTTGATCAGTGCTTCCCGTTCACTTTGAAAATCTCCGACCTGCTTTAAGGATTCCTATAGGACACAATTTTGATGGGAATGCTTGAGGGTTACTCCTAGAAATGCCTCAGTGTTGCAGTGCAGTTGGTAGTAAGTGGGCAGGCTGAGCTCTGCTCCTCCCGCCCTCCTGTAGCTGAAATTCTTCTGTCTGGCTGGATAAGAAATTGCTTTGGTTTTATTTTTAATGGCATTCTTCCAGATTGTGTAAATTATCAGGGATCTCAACTTCCCATGCATTTTTCAGTGCATAAAACTGGATGCAAGGGTCTAAAATAAAACCTCCTGCAGAAGTATTTGGAAACATTGCAGTGTCCTATTTTTCACTTACTGGAAAGCTTGGTGGTAGAATATTAACTGAGAGGACCTTTCACAGCATTCTGTAAATACATTGCTTGAAATGTTTCTCGAGTCTTTCTGTCTTTCCAATAAAAGCAAACTTGAAATACCAGAAAGTTTTCATACGCTTTTAAAGACCATCTCATCTATTTTAAAGCCTTATAATTTATTTCTGACTGCCCCCTGCTTAATCCACGTAATCCTTTCCTAAGTGCATGGGAAGGTTAAATGGCCTGGTGGTGGCTGGCTGTTGCCACATGTGAACATAAAGCTCAGTCGAAGTGCATTGCTCAAAACGTGTGCTTGGGATACCGACATCCCCAGCGTGTCTGCTGAGTTCTTTAGGATGGAATGCAGTCATCTTTGCTGTCTTTCATCTCCATAACACTGTGGTGGAACCACAGGCATACAAATAAAGGGCTGAAATTAAGGTGACAAGTGGAGATGGGATTGCAGAGGAAGCTTTCTCAGAACAAGCTTGGTTCAGCTCGGGCAGCATCTCTCACAGGAGAATGGCTTTGCTTGGATTATGATGGAACTATCCCACAGAAAGGGACAAAGCAAGAGATAGTAAGGAGCAATAAAAAACTGCTGGTGCCAAGCGCTGCCTGCACAGCACATCTCATGGCTGAGCAGAATCATAAATATTTAAAGAAGAAAAAAGAGTGCAGTGCTAGCAGAGGAGTTAAGTGGTGTGAATGTCTTCAGCTTCTCTGGCTGTTTTACAAACGGTTAGGAAGAATAACGTTTGCCTTGTGAATCGTTGCTGTAGGAAGTATTAGAAAAGCATTATTCTGGAATGCAGATGCTGCATTCAGTCTTTGGTATCCATGGCACCTTGGAGTGCCCTGGGCACTGAGCATGGCACACACCCAGTCATTTTCTTTAAGTGCCCGGGAATTTATTTGGTTGCTTTTCAATCAGATCTGGTCTGGGGCTGACATTGGTGAGGTAATTGGTGAGTTACAATGACTGGTACAACTGTACCATACACAGGGACATCAAACCACTGTACCTCAGTTCTGTACGTATGTGCACTGCCAGGTGGTGAATGATCAGAGAATGGCCTGGGTTGCAAAGGAGCACAATGCCCATCACTTCCAACCCCTGCTGTGTGCAGGTCACCAACCAGCAGCCCAGGCTGCCCAGAGCCACATCCAGCCTGGCCTTGAATGCCTGCAGGGATGGGGCATCCACAGCCTCCTTGGGCAACCTGTTCCAGTGCCTCACCACCCTCTGGCTGAAAAACTTCCTCCTGATATCCAACCTAAACCTCCCATGAGCTGTCTGGTGTTTCATACAGACTTGTAAAATCACAGAGAAAGGACAGAGTGCACCTGGATGGAGGCTGTTAGGATCACCTGGTTGGGTTTTACACAGTTTTTACTGAGTTTGAAATAGTAGTCTCAGATGTAACAAACCACAGAAGTGCTTTTGGTGGTTTGGAGGTTTGTTAAACCTGTGTTATGTTCTTGCAGTAAGATAGGAAAGGCAGGGATCTCTGCTAGAGGGTCATTAATTAACCAGTTGACTTTGAAAGTCAGCTGTGCAAACTGTTGAAAATTAACAGCTCTCACTGTCTGAAGTTTTTATTTTGGTGTAGCAGCATCTGCTTGACTTTGCATTTCCATTTCACAGGGCTTCTTTAAGTGCATGTTTGGAAGTTCCATGAGCTTCCAGCCATGCTGCATAGGGCTGCTCCTGCAACCACAGAATCTCCTCGATGCTGCTCTGAAGTCTGTCGTTCTGTAGTCATGCAGTGGCACTGAAAACTTCTGCAGAAATGTTTCTACTTCTTTTCAACATGGTTTTCCCCCCTCCACGTGAAAATTGAGCTGCTCTGTGTTCTGTCCATACGCCTGCCTTGCTGTCATTTCATACATACTAATTCCTCTCTGTTGGTTTCCTTTGCTCTCAGCTTCACCGCTGTTTTCATCCAGCCTTGAAAGCAGTTCCCATTTGCCAGGTGCCCAGTACGTGTCTCTCAGTCCCTCCTTTAATGTGCCCTTTCTCCAGCTGCTGAACGAGTTCACAGTCATCACCTCTGGATCGTTGCCATAAGATAATGAAGATGCTGCCATTTCTGACTTCTGAGCCCCAGATGAGTGCTTTCTGCATGTTTGAACCTTAATTTTGCACCTTTCCTGTTGCAGGAGGTGGGTGAGCCATTCAAAGAGGAGAAGGCTGTTGCTAAATACTTACGGTTCAACTGCCCTACAAAATCCACCAACATGATGGGCCACCGAGTGGATTACTTTATTGGTAGGTTACTTCTAACCAGAGAATGGTACTGCTTCTGCTAACATTGCACTGGGGAGGAGGGATTTTGTTTTCAGTATTAGTGCTTTATCTAGTCAGTCTTACAGTATGGAAAACTTACCTAGACATTCGATAGCTGTAAAATTAATCAGATCTGAAATAAACACAGTTAACTTTATCCTCTGTGGTTTAGAAGCAGGTAGTTGTCAAGTGCTTCAGAACAGTACCCACTTGTTTGTCTTAAAGATGCAGAGGGTGCCAAACATCACCAGGATAGACTGACTGGCGTGGTGTGGTTCAAGGAATGTAGATGATGATAACACAAACGTTTAATGTTTGGGGATTTTTTCCCCACTTTTTCCTCCAGCCTCGAAAGCTGTGGATTGCCTCCTGGATTCCAAGTGGGCACGGGCCAAAAAAGGAGAGGAAGCTTTATTTACAACTCGAGAGTCTGTAGTTGATTACTGCAACAGGTATGACCTAATTCATCAACTTTAATAATGAGTATAGCTGTCAAGATGTCTGAGTTACTCAGAACCACTTTTGCTTAGGCTGAAGAGAACTCACACACTGTAGGACGTTTGTGTTACTAAGTAAAAATAAAGATTGCATTTTTATTACTACATTTGAGGGTGTGAGATGAGAAATAGACACAACGTAGCTTCATTATCTTTGTTCCCAGAACTCTCTCACGCTTTCATTAAGCTGTTTGGTGCAGCAAGTTCCTAAATTGTAAAGTTTTAAGTAGGTAGGATCAGGATTCTCACATCTCCTCCCTCTGTCTGCCATGACAGCAAAAGCAGAACTTTGAGGTTCTTGTTAAGCCTCTCCTGTGGTATGTCCATCACTCAGTGCTCAGAGTGCTTTGTTTAGACGAGCAGCATATTCTGACTTCTGCCCTTTTTTGGGGCTGCATCTTACTCTTGAAGAGCTTTGCAAAAGCCACTTAGAAATTAAGTTTATGGCTAATACTTAGTCTGTTCTTGGGACCCCTTTCACATAGCCGTTCAGCAAGGTGAGATTCTGCCCTCAATTCTAGGGCTGAGGCAGAGCTGCTTCAGTGAACTTTAATCCCTGTGCTACTTTGTCAAGAAGATGTAGTGAAATACAAACATTATATTAATGCAAGCAGAAAAATAAGTCTTCCTTTCAGGAATCTTTGGACTGAGGTAAGTGCCTGTACATTTGTTCTTTGATTACCGAAGCCTCAGGTGAGACAGTAGTTGGCTAAGTCCTTCAGGCCCAGCAGTGCAATGAATGCCTACATAGTGTGCAAATAAAATGAATTTGACTCTGCTTTTTGCCACCAGCATCACTTGGTGCACTGATGATCCGCTGGGCACCGTACCATGGCTGCAACTCATCTTCTCTTGCAGACTCTTAAATCACTGATAATGATAAGACCACCTTTGGCTATCAAAACTGCTCACAGGGTTTTGAATGTGAGCCCTGTGGTCCCTTCAGGATAAGGTTGTTTAGGCACTTATTCATACTAAAAGCAAGTGCCTTAACTCTCTTGGTGCAGCTGTTGCAATTGTTGCAATTGCGTCCTGTCCAACAGAAAACAAGGATCAGATTCTGCTCCCTCATCCTGTGTCAACTGCATTGAACAGTTCCATATTTAAAGCACTTTACAGCCTGAATTCATTATACTCCTCTAGTGCATGAGGTCTCCCAGCGCACTTAACATATTGATCTTAGTTCAGGAAGTTTTCCCATGCAGGGATTTGGCACGGATAAACTGCAGCAATAATGCTGCATTCAGCAGATCTAAAGAGAGCTGAGAGGTTGGGAAAGAGCTGCCCTGAAGGCCATACCTGTGGGCTGCTCAGTACCTGAGCCAACCTAAGCATACAGCTGTGAAGAAAATAGCTGCTCCCAAGAAAGTGGTTTTTCTGCTGCTAGAAACGACATAAACAGTTGTCTGAAGAAAGGTTTCTTTTTTCTGTGGTCGGATTGTTTTTCTTTTTAAGCATATCCGTGTCCTGGTTTTGTCTGGGATAGAGATGATGGTAGCTGGTATGGTGCTGTGTTTTGGATTTAAGATGGGAATTGTGCTGATAGCACGCTGATGTTTTAGTTGTTGCAGAGCAGTGCTGCACAGAACCAAGGACTTGTCAGATCCTCGTGCTGCCCTACCAGCGAGGAGCTGGGAGGTGACACAGCCAGCACAGCTGACCCAAACTGGCCAAAGGGATGTTCTGTACACACAGCATCATGCTCAATGATAAAGCTGGGGGAGTTGCCACTGCTCTGAGCAGTCAGTTTACCTAATTTAACAAGCAGTCCAGCATAAGGACTTGATCTGCAGCAAGAGATGAAAGAAATCAAGTACAAACCAAACCAGTCTGATGTATGGGGCCAGGCTTTCTGAGGTGAATTGGCCCTTGGATTTCATACGTCACTGTTTGCCCTCAGTCTGAAGAGCAGCATTGCTGCATGGAACTGGGGTACGGTCCTTTTGTGGACGTTACTTGTTGGTGACAGCTTCAAGACTGCCAAGTGCCACCTCCTTTGGCCCAGCCAGCTGAGTATGCTCATGCTGTAAGGTATGTCTGTAGCTGACGTGACTGGAATGCTTGCACAGGTGCCTCAGTTCCAATGGTACTTTTACTCAACGTGCATCTCTTACCAAGACCTGTATGTCCACTTCCTTATTTTTGCAATGAAAGACACTGACCTGCACTTGCAAATCAACATTGGATTAATGGGAAAGCTAATTAAATTGGCCTGATGGCTTTCTCCTTCCTTCGTCCCTACATCTCACGTATTCTTCTATGTCTTTTCAAAATGCAGCCACAGAAGAGTATGGGTTTTATTAAGTTTTGAACAGGTGAAAAACAGAGCCAAGCAAGGGATGAGACGTGGTAATTCACAGTGGTGATCAGTGTCATTCAGTTTTGCTTTACAAGATTATTTTTGATAGGTAATCCAGACTGGTATCTAATAACATAGTTGCATGTGAGCATGATTATTCCAGCCACCCTTAAATATGTCATTTAACCTTTTTCACTTTAAGACTCCTGAAAAAACAGTTCTTTCATCGAGCATTGAAAGTGATGAAAATGAAACCTGACAAGGATACAAAGAAAGAAAAG
Organism: Lagopus muta; assembly: GCF_023343835.1. Classification (NCBI taxonomy): domain Eukaryota; kingdom Metazoa; phylum Chordata; class Aves; order Galliformes; family Phasianidae; genus Lagopus; species Lagopus muta. Next base: position 4,115,078 of record NC_064441.1, read on the forward strand.
GAAAAAGGAAAGGCTGAGAGTGGGAAAGAAGAAGAGAAGAAAAGCAAGAAGGAAAGCAGCAAAGATGAAAAAACTAAGAAGGAGAAAGAAAAGAAAAAGGATGGTGAAAAAGAGGAGTGTAAGAAGGTAAGTGAGGTCTTTGAGAAAAGAGACAAAGCTGTCAACAGAGAATACAGTGAGTGACGTTGTGAAGATTACATGGGCTTAAAAGTTCAGTTGGTTGTTCCGAAGTATGAGATGCTTCCTTTTTTTTCTTTGCCAATCTTAGTCTCTAAAAATACACCTTTTTACATTTTGGAGTTGTAGTTCTGATTCAGATCAAAGCAGACACTTCATTTGTGCCTCTGTGTACCTCATCATCTTGTAACTTGGGCTGAGTTAATAAAAAACTGTTTCTGTTCAGCTTGGGTGGGCATTGATGCTTTGTGCACATGTGCTGTAGCATAGATTGACAAGTGTGTATGTGACCTTACATCTCAAAGCAGTGCAGCTGCACACGTAAAACAAAGGAGCATTTTTGCCATGTTTGGTGGTAAGAAAGTTTGGGATGTGATACTTGGTGCTTGTGAATAGTTCTGTAGTGGCCATGTTGCTGTGAGGGAGATCCATCTGTAATCTGCACAGTGCTTACACTTCACAGACCTCTCCTCTCCTTTCTTTGCAGTTGACACTCGGTGAAGAGGGGTGTGTTTTGTTGTGTGTTCTGTGTTCAGTGGATCCAGCAGGAGTTGGTAGGATAGCCTCAGAAGTTAGTCCACCTCCAACAGTCTGAAGTGAGGTACTGGCACACAATGAAAGGCGCAGTCTGCCTGCACAAAGGTCTGGATCTCAGAAGAGGCCACTAAGGGAATTATAAACAAAACCAACTTGCAGACAGCCTAAACAAAGAAGCCAGTATAAGATACCTTAAAATGCTGATGCTGGAAGTTATGAACTCCTCCAGTTCCCTGTTATCTGAAGTATTACATTATTAAATGTTAATTTTTAATCACTAATTATCAAACTGATACTTTAGTAGCTGATGTAAGCCAGTGAATACTAACTTAGCAGAGGGCAAAAATTAGAAAGTTTATTTCTAGCAAAGAGAAAGGAGACAGGAGGTAGGGAAGAGAGAAGCACAAGACATGAAGAACTGAGGAAGGTAGAGAATAAAATGGCAGAAACTGATTCTGAAAGATGCCCATGTGGTAAATGTGGCACCAAGCTACCAAATAATTGCAAGAGAGTTGGTGGTCTGTACACAGACTGTTCTGTCAGTGGAGCTTTGATGTGCATTTGAACACATAATGCAGTTCTGGGGTTATGGTCTTGTCCTTTGATACTGTGTAAAATAAAATGTCTCTGTCCTTACAGTATTCCTTTATCTTTAGCTACCCAGGAGCACGGAAGGAAATAAAACATCTTTAGTTATGATCATTATGATCATAGTTATGAGCATTTGATATATATTTATATATATTTAAGTTTGTGAAAAGCTATCAGATTCAATATGTTCAAATACTAGAAGTTAAGACCCTGTGTGTGCTTTTTATGTATAGTTTGTGTTTGTCCTCAGGATGAGACCCCAGGCACACCGAAAAAAAAGGAAACTAAGAGGAAATTTAAGCTTGAGCCACACGAAGACCAAGTTTTCTTGGATGGAAATGAGGTAAGATCTGTGGGTACTTCCTATATTTAATGTCAGATAACTTAGTGGAATTCCACAGTCTCTCTCTTGTCTTGTTGAAGGAAGAAATAATAATGTGATGGCTGATCTTGCAAGATCAAATTTTAGATATCTGCAAGGAGATTAGATGTCTGATAGAAACCACAATTCCCAGTGGTTTATGTTTCTGGCCATGAAGTGAAACAATATTAAATACTTGTGGGCGCATCGCTCTGAAGTCTTACTGCCTTTTCTTAGGTGACCTTTGGTAGTTTGCATCAAGTCCTCCTCTGAGGGCTCCTGCTTACTGGTACTTGGTTTCTTCTTTGAATTGTGACTGTGAAAACAGTTTAGTTGGAGAATAAAAATAAAACCAATTGAAAACACTACCAGGAAGCATCTTTCCTAAGGCTGAACAACGCTGGTCCAGATGGAGCCAGAATCCTCATGCAAACATTTGGTATTGAGTGTTGCAGCTGTATGAGCATGCTGTGGCACAGGGTGCAGATGTAGTTGAGGGCAGCAGATGGGACTTGAGCTGAGTTGAGCACTTCAGCTTGATGTCCAGACATTGTCTTGTTTGATTGTTTTTGTTGGTGGTGGTTTTCTGTTTTCTTCCTCTTAAAGGAAGCTCTTCAAAGCAATTTATATTTTTTATTTGGCAGACTTGAGAAGTGTTTTTATTTTTACAAAACTTTTTCTGTGCTTCATGCTGAGCAGTACTGATGCATAATGGAAAAACAAACAACAATACAAGAGAAGTCACCTTGATTCAGTAATACTCTGAATCTTGCATTTCCTCCAGTTTACTGTTGGAATGTTCACGTCACCTGCAAATTAATCTGGGTAATAACTTATTTCATGAAGTAATTCTTCAACAGCTGCATTTTGAAACTTCTCATGTTTTTCTTAACCAGCCCAGAGCTGCACTCCCTCCCAGCAGGAACCCTTCCCTTCCAGCCACTGCACTGCACAGTACCTTTGGCTCCTGCCCTCAGGCTCAGATTGTGATCAGTGCATGCCGAGGCAATCAGTGTAGGCATGCAGGCATGCAGCCCCATGGCTGTCTGTTTTGGCAGCTTTCTCACTGACACAAACCTGTTTCAAGTGCTATCCAAAGTGCAGTGCTTCTTATGGCACAGTACCCCTTGTCCTCCTTTGGTACTGACTGAAGCGTGGTTGGTTCAGTGCAAAGCAGGAGGGTGGCACTAAGAATTTGAGTGAGGGGAAAAAGAAATCCTGTATCAGAGAGCTTTTTTTTTTTGCCAAGTGTTAAACATGATTTCTGTTGTAGGTGTATGTGTGGATCTATGACCCTGTTCACTTTAAAACATTTGCCATGGGACTTGTACTTGGTAAGTAAGAGCAGACGTTAGCGAGCGCACCGTAAATGCAGGCATGTACCAAACAGGAGTGTCTCGCCTTGCAGAAATTTATCTTCTTCCTAGACAAAACTTTTTTCATTCTGTTGTAGCTTGACTTGACAGCAGTCACATTATGTGAAGTTTGATCTTGGGATGCAGGGAAACAGCAAATAAAGTAAAAGATACAGAAGATGACACAGCTGAAGTTTGCATTAGAAAATGTCTGAATTTGCACAAGGTTGCAAGCTGTTCATTTCAGTTACTTTAAACTGCAAGTCTCCCCATAGGCAACTGTTGTGGATTATCTACAAATGTGAATATATTAAAGCCATTAGTGAGGTCTCAGCTGATGGTGCTGCTAGTCCAGCACCCCGACCTGTACCTGTTAGTACCTGTTAGCTTTTCACAGCAGAGAACCAGAAGTGCCACCTCCTGGGGCTGCATTCAGCCCTCTGATCAGTTGGTGGTGCCCAAGGACTGCACCCAGCTCACTCTGCCTTCTTCCTGCTGGGCAGGTTACAGGCAGCTCCCAGCTCACCTTTTTGCTCTTTGCCTTTTCAGAAATGTTCTCTCTGGTGCTCAGGTACTTGCTGCATGTGGTATTATCCTAGGTGTCTGCCTGCCCATCATGAAAGCAGCAGTGGGACTAGAAAAGGTTTCAGTCAAGGTGTAAAACAGTATTATCTAACTCATGTGTTGCTAAGCCAGTGCCTTGAATAAGTGGTAAGCCTGGAACTTTCATACCTGTGTCAGGAAGAACTAATTATGTTTCTCATGCTTTTTATCTTTCTATTCAGTGATTGCTGTTATAGCTGCAACTCTGTTTCCACTTTGGCCAGCAGAAATGCGTGTTGGTGTCTATTACCTCAGTGTAGGTGCAGGCTGTTTTGTAGCCAGTATTCTTCTTCTTGCTGTTGGTAAGTGTCAGTAGCCTTCGTTTCCTCCGTAGGTGAAATCTACAAGAGCAGAAACATACAGTGCACTAACATGTGCAAATCTCTCCGTTACATCTGATTAATTTGTTGTTAGCAACAGCTAGACTGATTCTGTGTCTGTATTTCCCAGGTGGCCACTGGGTGTCAGAGTTGTGCCACAGAAGGAAAGAGATCTCCAGTTCGTGTCGCTTATTTGTGTTTCCTGTATAGCACAGATTTTACTTCCTCAGTTTAAAACCAAGCAAAAAAAAAAGAAACCAAGAAGCCCATGCAAAATCAAAGCCAGAGCATAAAAAGAGATTCTGGAGTAGGAATGATATAACCAGGGTTTGAAAGCATTAAGAGCTAAATCATAGATGATATATGATCACTGGGGGCAGGGGAAAGGGCTTGGTAACAGAAATGAGAGACTTTTCCCAAAGCTTGTTGCTGCTGTGGCTTTGTGTGCATGTTAGCATGACTTACCAGACATCATTGTATGTCTTGAATGCTCCAATAACAAATCTTCAAACTGTTTTAACAGCTCGCTGCATCCTCTTCCTTATCATCTGGCTCATCACCGGGGGAAGGCATCACTTCTGGTTCCTGCCAAACCTTACGGCAGATGTGGGATTCATTGACTCCTTCAGGCCCCTGTACACACACGAATACAAAGGACCAAAAGCAGACTTAAAGAAAGAGGAAAAATCAGAATCCAAAAAGCAGCAAAAATATGACAGTGAGGAGAAATCAGACAGTGAGAAGAAGGAAGAAGAAGATGGGAAAACAGAAGCAACGAGGAACTCGGGAACGGAAGGCTCAGGAGGAGAGCGGCATTCAGACACAGACAGCGACAGGCGTGAAGACGACAGGTCCCAGCACAGTAGTGGGAATGGAAACGACTTTGAAATGATCACAAAAGAGGAACTTGAACAGCAAACAGATGAAGGGGATTGTGAAGAGGAAGAGGAAGATGACACCGAAAGCAGGCCTGCACAGAAGTCATAACTCGCTGTGCTTGTGGGACTAAGTATGTGCAAAGGGTTGGATTTTCTTTGTTGGCTGATCACCAAAACATAGACCGTACAGTAGCATCCTTGTTTGCTGAAATATACATGTTACCAAACAGTTTTATATCTAGTTCCTTCATTTTTTAACCATTAACTTGATTACTTGGTACTATGTTAATCATTAATATACATTTACAGAAGTTTTATCAACCTGACAAGTTTTCTATTGATTAATAGATTGCCCAGATCGTCCTCAAACACTGAAAACCACAGCTGTCTGGTACTTGCATAACTGGTCAATTAGTTCTGCTTCTCAGACTTCCTTTTGTAAAACAGGTAAAAGTTGAATGACCAAATCTCAGATTATTCCTCGTTCTACTCATTTGATAGCTAGTTAGATAAAGCCCTTCTTAGCCCACAGCTTTCTTGATACGTTTCTTGATTTCCTTTTCAAAAGATTGTGAAAACTTTCCTAAAGAAAAGTAGTTTTAGCAGAAGTATTTTGCTGAAAATATACAAGCTGGTAGTGCTGAATTTGGCTGCAGTGTTCTCTGTTTCTCCAGACTGTGTGCCAGCAACTTAGGAAATCCAAACTGTTTTTGTACATCTGGTTCAGAGAAAGATGTCATCTCCAGCAGGTGAAGGAAGCAGCGTGGTTTGGAAGTAATGGCTGCTTTCTTCCTCCTGCTCCATCATAATTAAAAAAAAATGTATTCTGTACATAATTTACAAATAAAGCAAACCATTTACTTTATCTGCTACTTATTATTTAGAGATTTGATCCAGCATTCAGTTTGTATTAATAAAGCCATTTTGTGGTGTGTCTATCAGAGAAAATGCAAGTCAAGAGGACCTCACAGAATATTTGTGTATGATCAGTAGCTGTTCCACAAGAGCTTTAGTTTTGTGCCAACATTCCATGTATTTGAGTATGAGTAAATTGATCCTTATTAAATGAAAGCAAACAACATAGCTGTATGTATGCCTTAATGTTAAAACTTTCTATTTTCTGGAACTGGAATACTTTTTAAACAGAAGAGACGGGAGAGTATTCGCTTGTTCAGAAATATAGATGATCAAAGCTACTATCAAGTGATGATAAATAATTTGTTTATAAATATCTTGGAGTAGTTTGTGCAGTTTCTCTTATGCATTCCTTATCTGTTGGATGTTTGGAGGATATGCTGTATGTTTTGGCTAACTAAACGTTTAAGAAGTTAAAACTTGGCATCATTCCTCGAGATCACTGAAGCCCAAGCTGTAGATTTCATTGTTTCCTGCACTAACTCACAGAAGATAAGGGTAACCTTATCTTAGTTGTACTAACTCAGCACTTCTTTTCACTCCTAAATTGCTTCCCCTTCCTTCCAGCGTTAGCATTTTGGATGAAGAGACCTATTTTTGTGCAGATACGTTTTAATGGGTGGATTGATGGCTCGTGGACACGGTGTCACTTGTTCCTAAATCTAGATATTTGATCTATAAGAAAACAACAAATTGGACCACTTCTTCAATGAGTATAACATAAAAATTAAAGGGCCCATTACAGAAATAGTTTGACTTTTGGACACTTGTATGTCAGAACTAATTAAAATAACTAACAAAGTCCTGTCCCCACCTTCATTACCTTACTGAGATCAACGTTATGTGACGGTAAAGGTCTCAGCTAATTTCACTCATTTCAGCAGCTATTTTAAGATGCTCTTTATGCTTTGCAGTTTTCTTTGTGCCTGCATTTTGCATCCTTACACCTAGAGCTGAGAATAGAACTGCAGCCCTTTGTGCAAGAATCTTCAGCTGGCTGCCTCTGATTTACAGCACATCTGACCTTAAGAGCAACTCTTACTGCAGCCCGCTAGCTAACTTACTGTTTACCATACAAGAGCAGAATTATAAAGTCTTTCTTCTACTGCAGACATTCCTGCAGTTCATTTTGTTGGATTCCTGCTGCTGCCAACAGGAGCTGAAATAAGTTTGGCTGCTCTCTTGCATGTGCATCTTTCAGAAGGCGTTTGCACTTTGTGCTTCAGAGAGCACTGCTGTGCACTGAGCGCTGTAGAACGCTGATACTGGCAGCAGGTCTAGCAGCAGGCAGCTGACTGCACTTCTTGGAGAAACTAACACAGTGGATGTTAGTTGTTCTCTCATAAAAGGTAAAATATTCTTGTTTTTACTCAGTGAGAAGTTGAAATGGCAAAATAGAACTTAATTTAGTAATATTGCCACGTGCTGCCTGTTAGGTGGATGTGTAACATGGCAGTGATGTGCACCTGTGCCTGGAGACGGGGATCTAGGTTACCAAACACATGAAAAATGTGCACTGTCACCCTAAGGGAGTTCCAGGCTCACAGAGTGTAGAAATTGAATTAACCTGCAGCTCCTTTACTTGATCTGCTGTGAACAACTCTGAATAGCAAAGTAGCAGTGTGAAGGAAGAGACCTTGATGGAGGTGCTCAGTGGTTGAGTAAAGGACTTGATGACCCATTACTGTAACCAAGCATTGTCCACAAACATTCCCCAAACACTTCCAAATCAGAATGAGATAAAGACACAAGATTACAATATGCTCATAACAGAACTGAGTGCACTTAGAAACAAGTCAGAGAAAATCACAGAGGTGCTTACCCAGCGTGTAGCTCCCTGCTGGGCCACTGCTTCCATCACTTACTGCAAAGTAACTTCTGACTGGTACTGCCAGCAGTAGGTGCCCATAGCATGTACACTATGTATAAACACACAGATATGTTAGAATGTTATTTAAACAATATTTAAACACTGATTTCAACATCAGTGGCTATTAAAGGGCCATTGCAAGGACTGACAAAACACCCTCATGCAATAAAATTGTACAGTGGTCTCACTGATTTTAAGCCCAACAGTCTGTGTGCCCAATGTAATTTTCTGATTGTTTTTCCGTGCAAGAAAATAGATTACACTTAGCTCCTGGAGGAATGAAATAATTACTGGCAAAACAGAAAATGGTACTTAATGCAGATCAGGTTCTGTGGGCACGTTTCAACCAGATAGCAGTTTCCTCTGAAATTTTTGAAATACACAAAGTCTCTGCATATATCTGCACTGCTTGTTTATACCCATTTCAGTTTCTGTTGGAAAGCAATGCTGAACTTTCACAGGGCAGCATACACCATGAGGATGGCAAGGAAAATGAAGATTGCTTCAATTCTTCAATCAATTGCTAAACTACATTTTAACCATAACTTATCTCCTTTGGTTACAACAGGAGAAAGGCTGACAAGCACCTGCCTTGCTTAAAACCAAGCACAGAATATGCAAACATTACATGTAGAAATGTTGCAAATATTGCTGCCTGGCTTAGCTCCTTGTTTTCCTTCCTGCAACCACCTGCACATCTCAGCACATTATGCACTGTGGAGCAAAGCTGTCTGAGCTTGAAGGGTTGCCCTCCAGCTGCTATGTGAATATGTCTTCTCTAGTAGGATCACACAGACAGCAAAGCAATATTCAGACCTCACAGCTGGCATCAGAAGCAATGGAGGAACATCTTCCAAATGCAGCTGTCCTACTGGCAGAGGTTGAACATCCCTGTCAGAATCCACCTCGGATCTGTTGGCAGACTCAGTTCGAGGAGCTCAATGTAGGCAGTAAATCCTTTCCACCTTCCACGCAGCCCTTCCCTGCCCTTTATGTCCCTCATGCAGTTGCTGAGCTGCTTCCCCTCACTATCCCTGCTCTGTCACTCTCTGTGCAGCAGCCACCAACCTAAGCAATTTACCAACTGAAACAAAAGTACCACCTGGAAAAGGACCGTGGTGGAAAAGAGAAGCCTCAGTACCTCCTGCTCTCTTCATGGAGCTGTCACATGAGGACAGCCCAGCTCTTCCATCACGGGGTGGACCTGGCTGTATGCTGCACAGCCCAGCTCTTCGTAACAGGGCTACAACCTTCCCCCCAAATTTCCCCTGTTCTGACCTATGCTGCTATGCACCGCCATTAGCTGGGGGTAAATACAGGTTTTCAGTCCACCCTAATTTGCACAACATCCTCCCTTTCATGGAACAGACACCTCGGCACGTGGCCTTTTGGGCCAGCTCTGCTGCAGGAGCTCGTGGCTTTGGCTCAACTTCTGGAAGGCCAGTGTTGCTTTGCTTTCACGTACTCGAGTTGAAATTCTTCACAATGGATCCACAAATACGTAACATCACAGATTATGATCAGATACTTTACAAGGAACCTGAAGAGAGTGGTATGAAACACCCCAAGGCTGTGCTGCACACTCGGACTGCACTGTAGCTTCTTCACTTCACACATAAGGAATGGGACAAAACAGCCTTATCGGTGTAAACAAACTCAGGCTGAGCAGCTGCTGGATGCTTTCAATAGACTTCCTGGTAATGGCTGGTACAATTTCATTAGGGCTTCTCGTTTTATTTAATAAAACATTGGATGATTTTATTTGTAGTACAGCAACAGGTGCAGGAAAACAAAGGACACATTTCCTGATCCGATTGTGTCCACAAAGAGGCCATTACTCATGGGCTGACACAGCGGGCATTCATTTTGCCATGTGTATTTCTTACGTGAAAGTAACAACCAGGCAAGAAAAATAACTGTTTTATGATAAAGGACTTTGGAGATGAGTTGGAGTTAGCAACAGTGCATTGCAAATAGTTTCAGTGTAAATTCAAGCGAAGAGCGAGATAAAAGTATTCAGTTGATCATGCTTTAAGTACAGATTGAAACTCATGGTACAGGTGGTATCCATCACTAATCCTCATCACGTAAAACAGAAACCAAACACAAAAAAAGCCGGAGTTTATGACCCTAGGGAGTGCTATGCAGCCAGGATCCCACATAGGGTGCAGGTGCACTCCACCAGACAAGAACTGGGTTTTATGAAGTATTGCTGCCATGTAATTTTCGTATTACATGTAATTTTCAGAGCCTTATACTTCTGTTTTTCTTTCAGTACTCTGAGATCCTCCTTATGACAAAGAAAGGTACAGAAAAGACTGCAGTGCCATGATGAGCACTGGGAAAATCATGCCTTTTGCGGTGAGAACATGCTGTGATCACACAAATCGAAATACTACTTCCAAAAAACACATCAAGGCTGGCATCAGCCAGCCAGCCAGAGCCACTTATTCTGACATGCTCGTGTCTTCTGAGTGGGAATAACAAGCACATAACAGCAACAACAGAAAGAACCTTCCGTGCCCTCAGAAATCAAGCAAGAATATTTCTTCTCTTCTCTATACCTTCAGTATCAAAGCAGTTTGTTACCTTTACCTACTCCTTACTTCTTCAGAGATGCAAAACCTAAGATGAGAAAGAAGGAATGCACATTGTGCTTTTAAAAGGCTCTTGAATACATAGAAATATCTTGTAAATGGGACTCTGGTCAAGTATTTTCTTCATTAAAAAAGCAGCTGTCCCTTAGCACACTTTTCTTAGTTAACACCTTTATTAAAATCTTCATAAACACCCTCCTGTCCTTCTGAGAGGTGGCATTTCAGGAACACCAAGTGCACAACTGCAGGAGACCTGCTCATCAGGTCATTGCAAAACTCAAATTGCCAATCCTGTGCTGACAAATCCTGGGATGATTAAGGATTAATCCTGTTCTGCTGGGTAACACCCAGCTAAAGGCATACCCAGGAAACAGAGAAGGATACAGGAAAGGCTCTATCAGATGGGCACCCATCTCCACATCTCCTGCAGCTGGTCTCCTGCTAGCTCTGCTCAAGGCTCTTATGTCCATTCACACCACATTAACTCCGAGCCCAAACCTTTGGAGTTTCTCATGACAACTTTTCCAGGAGTTCACAGCCAATACCTTTGCCCTCACGTGACAGCAAAGTGCACCAATATACATTTGATCTCCCAGTTCCCACGTGGCTTGAGGCATCCCAGACATCTACGTAAGACTTCTTGAAATACACAAGGATGAGATGCACATTTCTTCCTTCCTAGGGTAAGAAGGCAACCAGGTTTTGAAGCACAACAAAGCCCAGATAGGAAGAACTGGGGAAAAAGATCTGGAGCTGACTACCTAGGAATCATTACCACGATGTGATGAACACAGGTTAGGAAGCTGTGCTTGTTATCTGCATCTGCCCTTGTCTCAAGGGAACCTCGCAGCCCTCAGTCAGGCAGTGCTGAGGATGAAACAGATGCAGCAGAAACTCCACTGCAAGGAGAAACTTGTGAGCCATGGGGCTGAAGAGCTGAGCTCTGTCACAGGTGGAGGTAGAGAGCAGAGCACAACACTGTTCCTTGAGAAGGGTGCTGGCTGCATCCAGTCTCTCTCCTCTGTTTCTTTCAGAAATGGATCAAGTTAGATTTGAAGTTAAAGCTCTGTCTTGTTTCCTTTCCCATTCTCATAAAATCCTACACTCACAGTTAAGTTTAACAACAGAAACCAAACCACCATCAAACAGCAGAAGGAACCAGAACCTGAAGAAGCATCTACAAAAAATTTCTTTCAAGTACAGGGGACACAGAATCCCAACATGACCTTGCAAAGCAACTTTTGCAAGAGCTCAGCGGTGTCATTTCAAGCACCCACCTCCCAGAAAAGATCTTCAATGTTTTCACACACAGCTGCAAACACACATTCATTTCTCAGCCTTTCTGAAGTTGTGCACACATGAATGCAGCTGCCTTCATCAAGCAGGATGGGCTCAAGTCATTATTTAAGAGGACAGCATTTGTCAAGTGCCTGCGAGTTATCCTGCAGTTGTAAACTGAGCAGACACTGAAGATGAACCTGGCCTAATTCAATAGAGAGTGCAAAATGAGAAGGAACTGCTAATGCAAAAGCAATGCATTTGGTCTTGATGGCATCCATCTTGCATTACAGCCTGCTTGAAAAGTTCTAACATTAACGTGGGGATGCTTGGTGCAGTAAGGTTATCCCAAAGCACAGAGCGTGCAAAAGCAGCTGCCAATGCCTCCTTCCCACAAAAGAGCTACACTGCAAGGGTCTCTGTGAGCCTGTGGGGCACACAGAGCCTGCTCAGAAAGCTTGCAGGGCACTGAGCTGACACACGAGACTGTGCTAACATCTTTATCAGCAGAAAAGATTCCAGAGCACCTGAGAGGAAACTACTCTCAGAACAGGTCTCACCAGCCACGTGGTACTTTTGTACACACAGGCCAAACATGGACAGATTCAGCACTGATTTAGCCTGTGAGAAAGGCAAATAAAAATGCTTCCCTCTCAATGGACACCAAACACACTAAGAATACAACCACTCTGATGCTCTGACCCTATAAAAGACGTAAGTTAAATTGGGTTCAGCATCACATCCAGAATGCTCCCAAACATTTAGCTCTCCTAGGCCTGACTACAGCCCAGAAACCACATGTTCTGCCTACGTTTCTGCAGACTCATCTAACAGATGCCACTGACTCCTGCCAGCACCTCACTGAGGCCTGCTGGGCAGCAGCACTGCTGCTCTCTGATCAGCCCAGGACTCACCTCACCACCTCCCACACAGTGACCAGGCCCAGGCTCTGGATGCCGTCCTGCACATGGGGCAGGAGCTGCAGCAATGAACTTGCAGCCTCCACGTCTTGTCACTCATTAGATTTGTGTCCGAGTTACCAAACACATCATAGGGAAAAAAAAAAAAAGAAAGAAAGAAGAGACAGCCTGGAGCTGAAAGCTGCAGCAGTGGACAGCTGAGGGAACAGCGCAGCCACAGCGGGACAGGCTCTGCTCCTATGTTTGCTGCTGGATGATGGGAATTAAAGCAACAAATGGAAAACCAAATTAGTTAGGCTGATCTGGAAGAGGAGAAAAGCTGTTATTGCCTTTTTTTTTATTTTATTGTATTAAATAAATTGCTACAGGATGTCCAGGCTAAAAAGCCAACCCATTTAGAAGGCTTCACACTCTACCTTCAGGCTTATCTACATCATTATCTTTAGACAAACAGTAAGCCCTCTCCTAATCTCTTCCAAAGTTTTCTCAATTGCTGAAAGCCTCAGGGGAGGACAGAGCGGAGAGAACCCCTCGCAAAGAACCTTTTCGCTAAGACGACGCTTGCAGGGAAACATCCCTTCCCGTGCGCTGCGTTAAGGGGAGAGAATCCCCAGCGGGCAGACGGGGTCGGGCGGGGATTCCTCCGCCGGGGCCGCACCCCGACACGCCTCAGCGAAGGGGCGGGCATGGCCGCCGGCTGAGAGCGCCGGGGAAAGTCCCCGCCGAGAGGCAGCGCGGAGGGCCGGCCGCGGCAGGTGGGTCCTCGGCGGGCGGGGAGCGGGCCGGCCTCTCACAGCCGCCGCCTCGGCCCGGGGAGCGCCGGCGGGAGGCTGCGGGAGCGGGAGCCCGGTGGGAGCGCGGGCGGGGAGCGCCGAGGAGCGTTAGGACACGTGCGTTACCGACAGGTGCGTTACCGGAGCGCGGGACGGCGGCTCGAGCGGCTGAGCGCTGGGCCCGCTGCCTGCCTGCCTGCGGGAGGAGGGCGGGCGGCTGTCGGGGGGCTCTGCCGTGTGATCGCTGTGCGGGACGCCGCGGAGCGCCGAGCAGCGGTACTCGCTGTTTCTGAGAGACCTCAGACTTTCCTCGCATCCACTTTTACCCGAGCGAGAAGGCAGAAGTGTTGAGCGCCTTACTGCAGATAAGGGGGAAGGGAGAAAACGAGCAAAGCCGCAGAGTAGCAGAGCGAAAAAAGAGTGCTTTGCTTTCGTCTGCGGCTGTAAGAGCTGTGGAAACACCGGCCTCACCATCCTGTTTCTTCAGAGAGAAAGGCACGCCTAGTTGTTGCTAATACGCTGCCGTCCTGCCTGCGACTGTCCTGCCATCCCTGCCGCCTTGCATTCGCCTGGAGAATCAACAGATGGAAAGAGCTGTTATAAGGAAACTTCTGCCAACGTCCAGGGGAAAAGCAGCAACGGGAGGTGTGCAGTGCTGTAGCACCACGCTGCTGCACAGAAAGCCCCAACCAACAGACACAGCTTGATTACATGGGATCTGCACAGTTAGATTTTAGCGACCAAAAAAAGGATGCGTTGGTTTGCTGCCTTTCTGCTTATGGGATATTCCCACAGTCTCTGTTCCATGTGGATTCTATGAGTGTAACAAACTGGAGGACCATAATGTAACACATCCCGTGTGTTGCACAATTTCTATCCTGTGTGGTTATGAAGGAGCTCTGAAATATCCATCCCTCTGCCCAGCCCGGCAGAAAGATTGCCATGCTTCCTATGGGGAAGAAGCACCATCAACCTTATTGCAAAACCTTTCATTAGGAAAGTAGCTAGAAAAATAACTTAAGTTTGCACTGATCTTTTAACTCCCAAGAGAATATAATTTGAGGAATATTAGGCACTTCTTGACAATGTGAAGCTTTTTACCCTTACTTCAGGAAGCTGGAGAATTCAGGTGTAGCTTTGGTAGTTGCTGCGATATGGAACAACTCATTGGAAGAGCTGCCCCAGAAATGAATGCCTACAAACATTTTTTTCTTTCCAGATATGAAGCGCTGTGCCCCGTGATACTTACTGTGCTGCTTCTTACTGTTGGAGGATGGCTGCTCTACTCTGTGAGAATTGCTCTAGTCGGTACCACCAGCCCCAGCTCAACCAGCCCCTGGAGATCAGCCTCATGCTGCTTCTGGTCATGTTTGGAAAAGTGTGCCTGGATTTCTTCATGCTGCAAGTTAAGCACAAGAAAGTGAAAGTTAGTTTTATGGGATATTTTTGTGTCTCTTTGGCACTTCTTGATTTCATACTGCTGCTGAACATAGCTGTCATCCTCTATTTGGAGGATTTTGCACTCTGGGGTGTCAGATTTACCAAGTACCACATCTGCCTGTTCACTCAGATCATTTCTCTCACTTACGGTACTTTGCATTACCCGGTGTATCTCGTGGCAGGTCTGGATTACTACATGACTATAGCCCAAACCTCTCAATTCCCCCGAAGAGGTCGAAGACTATTTTACATCTTTGTTGTGGTTTTCATATGGATCTCAGGCTTTTTTTGTGTTCTGCAAGTTCCTGCCATCTATGAAGAACTAGAAGTTCGGAACCATTTCTCTCCTTATCAGTGTCCCCTCTACATCAGCGTGCAGAGCTACTCGGTCTCAGTTGCCATGCTGGTTCTCATAGGCATGGCTCTCGTGGTTTGCTGGAAGGAAATGATCACCATGCTGCTGTCTGTGAGGGTGGCCTCCTTTGCCAGCCAGCCCGTCCTGCTGTTCTCCTATGTGCCCAACGACAACAGCACTTGTTTCAAGCGGCAGCTTCTGACCAGACTCCTCATCTGCTTCCTTGGCACTTGGGCACCTTTTGTTCTTCTCCAGTTTATCATCTTGTTTCTTGGTGCTTGGATTCCAGCCTACATGGAGATGAACGTCCCTTGGCTGTACTTCATCAACAGCTTTCTTATTGCAGTAGCATACTGGTGTCGATGTCACGACGTTGAATTGACAGAGGAGATGTGGTCTACAGATCCATTTGTCAGCTGGAAATTCTGCTTTATGCCATTTAACAATGAAAACACAGAGCCAGCTGAAAAGCCAGGCACAGTAATTGTAATCTGTTAACGAGCTGCTGACTGAAAAGACTGCTAGGGCTGTGTGTACTTTGATGCTCTGTGACCATGTCCTTACAGATAATACAAGGAAGCATCTCCAGAGCTACAATCCACAGGAAGAAAATCCAACATTCATGAGTACAGTAAGGAACAGTGCACCAGAATGTGCCACACTTCTACACTGGGCTTTATTTCCATTTCAGAGTATTTAAGAGAAGGCCACTATTTACATAAAATAAGTTCTTGGTTAAAAGTGGTGTTTATTACTACAATTTTACAATTGTTTTAAAATTGAATGGTCTCAGGCTTTATAGTATAAAACGCATCAGCCTTTAATGGGCTGAAGCCTTTTATTATCAGTTACATCAAGGTGACCTACTGTCAAGTTCAAACTGCTGTGGTTTTTGTTGCTTTTTTTTTTTAAGTGTATTTTCTTGTTGAACATTTTGTTAGTTCAAGGTTTTTGCGTGGTTAATGAGGAACACATTGTTTTAGTTAAAGCTATACCTCCTTCAGAACTATAAACTTTGTTTACGGAAACGATTGCGAGATGTATACTGGCACAGCTATGAGAAAGGCAGTGCTTTGTTATTTCCTTGTTACTGTTCCTGTAAGGTATGTATGTGCACATTAAAAACTACTGAATTACAGTCACAGCAATAAGAGCTTTAATACAAAAGAAAAACAAACATGCTTAATATGAACAGTTGGACCCTGTGCTAAGCAGATGCATCTACTCTTACAAGGTTACGTGAGTACATGCCAAAGGATGGGTTGGACTAGAACAGAATCTGTGTTGGAGCCAAAGTCACACTGACATTAAAGTAGTTCAATTTGCTAAAGCGTGCCTAATGCAGTAAGGGAAAACCTGCTCAGACTTCCAAACTACTTCAATGATTTTCAAGTTCTTGAGGAAGCTCTCAGATTTACAGGGGATTGATAAATAAGTGATCCACAACCCAAGCAGACAAATGGAAGTAGTATTTATTTCTGAAGCACTGAACTCACAGTACAATATTGTATTGAAGTAGAAACTATAAGTAAATTATGTTGTAGGTTGGTTAATCATTCACTCAGACCCACAGGGAACAATGGTATCACATAAGAATACTAAAGAAAAATCTGCAGATAACCAAAGGTGCAATTACAAGCAAATTTAAGCAGCAAGTATAAGGTGCTTTGTTTCAGCATTTGTATAGTCAGTTTCAACATTGACAGATTAAAGAAATCTCACTTCTACTGATGATAACAAATGGGAGAATCTAAAATTCATTCACGTGCTAATTGCTAATAAGAAAGTGCTTTAAAAATGATTCACAAGGTGAAGATCATCTGTTTTACATAGTTCACTGTGCTCTTCAACTGTAGAATTTAATTTTGGGGCTACCAGTTACACTATTATGTATTAATTATAGACAGGATTTAATTGCAAGATTTAGTGATACATCAGCAATACATGTGCTAGAAATTATTATAAAGCAATATTCTAGTATATCACTCCATGATAGGAATTCACAATCAAATATCATCTATTAAAGCTTATATTTCTGCAATGTATCAAAGTCCAATTTTCATTTTACTGCTTTACCCCACACAGTGCTTCTTGCACCATTCTCTAGGGCTCAGCTTCTTTGAGGTTTCAGTGACCAAAAGGACAGCATTTTTAAAGCAGCAGAAAATGGTTTCTGGAAAATCCATTAAAAAGGCCATAAAAAAAAAAAAAAAAAACAGTAAAGGATAAAAACCTAAGTTTTAAAACTAAACTTATTACTATGTGTAATAAGAGGCAGCAATGTTTGCAGCAAAGTTTGAGGAGTTTGGCATTACAAAGTGTTTCATCACTTATGCAGGATGATGTATTTGGAGGAAATTCTATTTCCACCTTAGAAGTAGGGAAGCATGTAAAATAAAACAGCCTTAAGGAATCATTCCCTGCCCCCAGTTCCCAGTCACTTCTAGGCAGCGTTTGACGTGCTGTAGGATAGATAAAGTATGTCTAAAGGTATCTTCCAGGTTTTACATCACCTGGACACCCACTGAGAGGGACTTGACCAAGTACCAACAAAACCCAGCTCCAAATGTAGTTATGCACCAGGCATTTCAGAAGGTCATGAAGTAACTTATTTGTACCAACTCAGCCAGCAAGGGAAAGTATCTCATTTTAGATTCACTTAAAGCCAGACGAAGGCAAGATTATTTCAGTAACGTGCATTTCAGATCCCTTTTGTGTGGTTAGTCTCACCCTTCTGATCCACCAATGCAGACAGAACTGGAATTGCAAGAAGCTGGGTAAGGTTCAGACGTGTTTATCAGATTCTCAACTTGTAATTAACATTTACACGTCTTCATCTATTCTGATGCTGCAGAATTCCCTCAGTTGCTGCACTGCTTCTAAAGCCATTTAAAGTTTTTAAGACTGTATTTTTACAGGGAAACCACAACAGGCAGGCAGATCAGTTATTAATGTACTGATGTTACATAAATGAGTTACCAAAGAACTCTTTCATACTCTTTGAGAGGAAAAAGTCAAAGAGGGTCAACCTGCAGGCTGCCATTCATAGCCACCACGTAGGTAACAGCAGCACTGCAGGTCTACACATAGAGCCCAACTGTGGTGTCTAAGCTTCCTGACGAGTAACTGACTTAAAACAGATGTACAGCATCTCATTTTAAGCCCATTTTTATCTTTGACATTTTATGCAGGGAAATACCTGATCCAGTTGTGATCTCATCCTATCATCCTCCTAACAGCCTCTTTTCCACTCTTGGTGCACTTCCTTTTATCTGGTGCTTCTGGGAAGTCTGAACACTGGACTTTGAGTCAAGCAATATAACCAAACACCATTACTCTGCAGAACAGGATTACAGTTTCACTGCAAGCCTGAAAGAGGAGAAGCAATGTCAGGAAGGTGGTAAGACCTGAAACAATATGAATGATAGACAACCACTAAACTCTATATGTCACTACTTGTGTTGTGACAGCAACTAATGACTTTATACCACACAAATGTTTTACACTCCTTCAATTCTTATAGGATTATATAATATCAGTGAGAACAGCGGGTAAAGTATTAACACTTAATGAGGAACTTCTGCACTGTCCTCATATCAGAGTCCCTTAAAAATCAACACTGATTTTAGTGAGCAGCTCTATCTCTTTAATGAAATTATTTGGCACTTATCAACAAAACCATCTTTACACATCTCTCCTGATCAGCACTGGTTTGCTAAGACTACAAAACACAGAGAATACTTGAAAGGAAAGCTGGCTTTGCAGAACGTTTCACTGCTTTTTCAACCACACACTTAGCAAAAAAAAACTACCACCAGAGGATGTCAACATTCCAGCTGCTAACTACTGACCAGGTAGTGGAGGACAGCACAAGTGCTCCCACACACAGACAGGACTTCACCCACAGAACAGCTGTGTCATAAATTAGTTGTATTTGTGCTTCCAGTGCAGTTCCATTATCAGTAAGGACACCCTTCTTCAGAATCCACAGTCAATAACTTCAAGCCTCTCAACAACCCTATGTAAAAAGTGCTTTTTACACAAAACTAAAGTACCCCTTCAATATTACATTCAATTCAAATATTGCATTCAAAGCAGTATTTCTGATCATCGCTCTACAAATGTACATTTGTGCTCAAGTTATAGTAAGATGGAGAAAGCTCAGAGAGCATTTATCTAGACCCTTACCTTAGATCAACGGCTGCAAAAGTCACACTGTAAGCCTACTACGTATCTCCTATCACAAGAATATTCATACCTTTCATTTTTTTTTTCCTGTCCTTAGCTGTAAGAGACCAGTTAGCAATAGATATAACCTCCAAGTGGACAAGCATCTGTATAAGCATAAGGTATAACAGAGGTTACACAAACCTACACAGCAGCCTAGGGTGGGGCCTTCACTACATGTGAAAGTGCTGACCTTGAGACCCAGGAAACAAGCATGACACAAAATCCTCCAGCCAACACAGCTGAGACCCAAAAGTGCAAAAAGCACATTCACAAATCTATGAATGGAGAAGAAATGGCACATGAAAGAGCTCCATGTTCAGCTGTGTCCATCCCTGTTCCACCCAGCATTAACAGCAGTGCATCTAAAACAAAACTCGTGAATGCAATCATTCCTGTCCATCTCTGGTAAACTAAGTTTGGGAAAAGCTGGGAAAAAATAAAAGCATCCTAGAAAGATTCTTTTGCAGAGTCATTACCTAGAACAACTAGACAATTAGACTGCATCCTAGAACAACTGACAAGAATCAGAAATCTGGTTAGATGACTATATCTAAATGTATGCTAACTCTCTATGCCATACTGGTAAGAGAAAATATCCCTGCAAGCTTTTATGTACATGATTTTAACATGAATAGCCACAATCAAATCAGCAGAACTACTTGTATTATAAATTATCTGCTTATTTATTTGTAAAACTCAGACTCACAGCTCAGCTGTCACTGCATTCTTTGATGGCCTAGAGCTATACAGTTGTTAACGTACAAGAAATCTCTTAATCTCTTATTGAGCTGTAAGTTTCTGCACTGAGATTGTGATGAGAGCAGTCCTCTGCATCAGGCAGCACTTGCAACAGTAAGCCATGCAGCAGCACGCTACTGAGTCTCCATACTTCACAAACTTCTGCTCAAACTGCAGTTAAGCAACATCTGAACATTTCCTTACAGCCAAGATAAAGAAGTGATCCAAGGCTATTATAAATCTGCTCAAATACTTATTTGTTCACATTTCTTTTCTCTTGTTGCCACATGTGCTGTTACGAAGGTCTCCTGTGCTATCCAAAAGGCTGGATTCTGAATGTGGCTTATTCAAGAAGTTATTAGAGAAAAAAACCCATGTTTGCAGGGAAGTAATGAGGAAATGGATGCTTGCAGGACATCAGCTTGAGCAGTCATACTGACTGAAGTGTAACAAAGGTTTTACCCTGCACCTTTTCTGAAAAAATGACAAGGATTAATGAATATAATGGATTTACAACGTAGTCTGTTTAAAAACTCTCATTCTTGTGATCCAATCCAACCGAGTTTAAATTGACAAGATGATTTTTTTTTAATTCTCTTTATCAGCAAGGTGATAAAATCTTACAAATATGCCAAACGTGAGGCATGGGCCACATCTGCTGGGAGAAATTGGCAGTTCACTGGCAAGCCTCAATAAGCAGCAGCCTTAAGCTGCCAGAGCACTGAGCCACTGCAAGTGGCTGAGCTTCCTCAGCACTTTGTTCCTACTACAAAGCAGGGCTGCTGAGTGATAGGAGCCAGAGGGCATGGGGCAATCTGCACACCCACTTCATCCAGGTGCATTTCTGCAAAACACAAAATACATTTTGAATCTGAGACAAGTAATTGCTGTAATTCTATTGGAAGAAATCTTGATAGTTGGGTTCAGTTCAGTGCTCTGAAAAGGCTGCCCTGAGCTAATGCTGCACTTTCAATTACCAACTAAAGTAGGATGGAAGCTGATGGAGAAAAAGGGAAAAAGCCACCCAACACATCTCCATTTCAAGCTAAGATCCTACAGCAACCTGCATTCATTTCTACAGGAACTGAAATGTAGCAGGGATTACTGTGAGACACAGCGCACAGAATCTGAACGCAGAATACAAAATCCCATGAAGTACAACAAATGAAAAGGATTTATAGCATCCACATCCGGTGTGATGGGAGCACCTTAATAAATCAATTAAAATCAGCAAGACTTGCTCTTCTGAAAGTGGGTTGAACTTCATTTGTGAGGAAAGCTATGCAAAATGGTATCACAAGCCTGGGAAAATCCCTCTGACCTAAATAGAAACACAAACAATCAGTGTGCAAAGTTGTTCTAGAGGAATATTGTTCCAAGTATTTTATTGCCCTTTTGAGTAAAAGTCCAAAGTTTCTGAAACAGACTTCAGTTGTACTTGAAAGTTTTTGTGCACAGGCATGATTTTTTAAAAACAGATTTTAATGGCACAGCAATACTGGCAAACTCTAACATGGGTGCTGCTCTATCAGGGTAGGTTATTACAGCTGTATCTGACTTGAAGTCCTAAGTAATGTGAGAACAGTTGAATGAAAAACCTTCCCATATGCATTAGGCCCACATCCTTAGCTGCATTCATGAACACTTAAAGCATAACCCATTATCCATGGCTCTCCCAAAACCACAGAAAACGTATTGCACCAGAAGAACCAGAGCAGGCGTGCGTTCATCATGTCTGCAATGGGCTGCTGGCATCTGTCAGTGATCAGCAAGAGTTGTGCATAAGCACTAGCTGCAGGTCTGGAAGCTGTCTCATAAAACAAAAATTAAATCGTGGAATTCTCATGCACATAACACTGATTAACTGCAGGTTTAAGTAAGACTCACAACATAAGTCCACATTTTTAAATATGCCTGAAGCTATTGTCAGTTCACACTGAGGGACACCTACTTTATACACCGCCAAATAACAGCACAATCAGAAGACAGGTTAGAAGTTAGCCAGTGACATTTTTATATAAAAATAATAAAACTTTTAGACAGAAGCCAAAAGATAAATATCTAAGATATCTTCAGTCTTCAATTAGCTCATTAAAACAGAACATATCTTTAAGACTTATGTTACAAATATGCTACATGATGTATCTTACAGAAATGCTACAAATGGGAACCTCCTGCCTCCATCCTTTGAGAATCTTTCAAATGAACATTGCCAAACACTGAGCCTTCACAATTAAGTTTATTTGACAACAGTAACTGAAGACAGAAAAAAACCTCAGACAAATTAGCAACTTCCCTCCAAAACAAACCCAGACATCAATTAATTCTCCAAAGCCTTCAGTGCCTTTTGGATTAGGGCTCTCACCATAAATTAACACGTAACAGCAATGGGCTGTCCTAACTTGGAGTTTCAGTGGTTGATAAAAATTAATAACATCCACTATCAGAAAGCTCCAGGGGTTGTAACTAAAAGGATTGACTCTAATGTTGATCTCTGAAACACAATGGTAGAAGGTCTCTTAAAAGAATGAAAAAATATCTGACTAAAGGAAAACAAAGCACAACTTATTCTGCAATCCTGACTCTTTCAGGTCATCAGTTCCATACTACATACTAGTCTAACTGCCACAAACCTTCCTTTCAGCCAGTGTAAGTGCATTTACCCCTTTTGATCTAGGTCAGCAGTTCTCAAATTTTAGATCAATTTTTTTTTTCAGGAATACTTAGGGAAATATTTAGGCAGACCCAACACACTCATGTATTATGCATCAATTTGCATAAAATATAAAATACATAATTTGCAGACACATACACATATTCCAATATATACACAGTAATTCTGTCAGCACACACGCCCTTCCTGCCCTCTAGGAGAGCTTAGGGAGCTAGGCGTGTACGTAAGGGGAGTGGAGCTGCAAGAGGAAAGGAACACAAGGTGCAAAGTTTCTCTAAGAGCTTCTTCACACAGGTAATGGGGAAGCAAAGATTGAGAAGGTGCTGCTGCCTCAGAGCCCATCTCTGAGGGTGTCAGTAAATGGGGAAACATTTGTTCCGCCTAAAACACAAGAGAGTGAAGAAAGAGACACGCTGATCCCACTGCCTGGGTCTGCAGCATTCAAGCAAAAATCTCCTGCCAGAAGCACAAACAAGGCCTTAGAGATTTGTTCCAGAGCTGCCTAGAAGGGGCACATTCCTCCTGCTCACCTACAGCTCTAGGCTTCTTCCACTGCCATGGCAGCTGCTCCTACACAGAGTTCCTCATCATGTTCCTTCCTCAGGCTACAGCAAGCCCAGCTCACACTAGTCAGTGGACAAAGAGGTGCTTGGAAGCTTCCAGTGAGGCAATGGGTATGCACTACAAGGAAAGACAAGTTAGAAGACGAAATGGTAACAGGCAAAAGAGGCTGTGAGCTATGCTGACCCTTCTCTCTACCTCCAGTCTTCAGGGTAGACTTCTCTCAGCATAAGTTGCAGCCTGAACTAACTAAACCACTCATGCCTAGGCACTGGGAACCTGAGTGTTCTCACACCAGGATCTGCATTTGAGAACTGCTGGTCTAGTTTAACTAGCAGCATGCAGAACTAGAAGCCTAACATCTTAATGCCCTCTTAGTGCACAGCAGCATACAAGAAGTAAAGTAATTAGCTCTGGCAAGAGTGTGATGCCATTGCATTTCAGTAGCCTGGTAATTAGGACTTTAATGAGAGCCTCCATGGCTTATAGTATTCCCAAACAAAGAAAATACTACAGTGGCAGAGATGAAGGTAAGTCTGTACAAGGAAAACAGGCTGCCAACCTACTCCATAGAAATAATTTGCCCAAGACTAAAAGAAATTCAGAGAGCACAACTAAATGCATAGCATTTTACCACTATTAGTGCTTCCACAGGGTCTGTGGACTCTTCTCTTATTTCAGTCCAAAAACTGCTGTATGTGGGAAAAGTCGTAACAGACAATACAGCAAGAAAACGTAACTGGTGTTTAGGTTATGAGGGTGCTGGGGTGTTGATCTTAAACTTCCAAGTACATACTGGGGAATATTTAAAAGAATATTAACAGAATATTTCACTTCATGTTTTCCCATGAACTCCCAATTTAACTCAATGCATTATTTGGGCTTTACCACGAACTTATTAATTGCTGGAACCTGCAAAGGACTACGTGATATCATCAGCAGAATATTTTCTTTTTTTCCAAGTCTGTTGGAGGAAAAGCCCAGATGTTCAACAAAACATCACAGTAACACTCATGCCATGCTGAAGTTGTTGGCATATTACTGCTAGTTTAGTCACAGAGTAACCGTTGCTTAAACCTCCATGTTCACCCCTATGATTCTTTCAATGAATTGATACGTGCACAGATTTTTAACGCAGGTCCAAGCTTAATATTCATTGCACTCATAAGGTGATCCTCCTTCAACAAGAGGAGAGCTTGTCCATCAATTTCTTGTGCTCTAAATTCATCCGCAATATCTTGACAACCTAAAGGGAACAGAAAAAGAATTGCTAGGTCAGAAATGTGCATTCCTAGGCACAGTGACTGTCCATACTTGAGCTCTGCAGGTACACAATTCCAAGAGCTTACTTCTTTACCTTGTGGAACCCAGGGTATATGAAAGAGTTCAGTAACAACAAGAACTTCTAAGATAACATGAAAGTACTACAGTATCTAATTACACCATAACTACTTATGAATTACTTACTGGAAAGTTCAAGTCCTAGCACAGACAATTTTCTCATTTCATTAAGAAAAACAGTTGCCATGATCTTGCAATCAGAAGAAACAGACGATATCACAAGAACAGCCACCATTCACATGGATTTGTTCAAACAATAGAAAGATATGCTCCTACTACAGTTAGCTACACCTCTAAGAGAAAATTCACTTACCTACATCTTCCAAAAGATGCTAACTCCATTGAGATAAACAAACAATTCTGATTAGCAGGCTTTAGCCCAACTATCTCACTAGCGCATTTATCAATAGTTCATTCATCATCAAGCACAACTTTAAGTCGGTTGGATTTTTCCTTTAAATGGTAAACTCCTTCTGAACACAAAGTACCGTGGGCTCAGACCACTGAGGCCTACAACATAATAAATGGAGCCGGATGGACTGCTCAAAGGAGCTGAAGGCCCCTTTCCATTGAACAATTGAAACATTGAACTATGGAAACAAAAAGTTGCTCAAGAGCTGCCTTGCCTGCACCTCTGTTAAACAGACAAACGTTTAAATAACGTAAGAGCACTCATCGCCCACTGTTTATCTGAAGCTTCATTCGCCACAGCCACACATTTCCTGGTTTCAATACCTTCATGTTGCTCAGTCCAATGAATGGTTCTTCCAAACGTCTGAAGCCTTTCATTCACTTCAGTTTAGGCTCCACTTCCCATTCCTGTTTTCAGTTATTCCTCAAAGGCATTTTGGTTTTCTTTGTTGGTTTTTTTTTGGGGGGGGGGATTCTTCGGCATTTTTTTGGAAGAACTTTTCCACCCCAGACAAGAGCAATCATTATAAAGGTTTGCTGACAATCCACAAAGCCTCTGTAGGCTAATTGTGATAGGCACTGTGTTTTGTCTAACATGAGACTAGAACACGGCGATTGCCAGGGCACACCATTTACAAGAGAAGCTTTTATACTTAGAAACAAAAGTGGTCCTAAAAAACAGAATATTCTTTTTTTTTTTGAGGCCTTTTTTTCTTTTTAAACAGGACTTGCTTTATGCACTTTCTCTTCTTTAAAAGCCCACAACCCTTCCTCAAAGTCACTTCGGAAAAACAAAAGATGGAAGTTGAATGCACTTCAGAACCCCCTCCAAGCTGACCTGGGTGTCTTTGCAATTAGCTGTGCAGTTACTTAATAAGAAAGAGGAGACACACAAGAGAACATAGACCTTGCAACTACAGAACGAAGGAAGGAGCTGCTCTGCTGGGGCTTAAACTGCTGCTGGCTCTTTCACTGGGAGGAAGTAACAGTAGAACCGTCCTGCTATCTACATTCTTCCAAGACTCCAGAGGCATTCAGAATTCTGATGAGGACACTCGATGCTCCAGCTAGAACTCAGCTTACAGACTGAAAACAAGCAGGGAATTAAAATGGATGTCCCTAACATTTCTGAAATAGAGAAGTTGACAGAATAGAACTCCAAAGTGCCAAAATACGAATGTAGCTATGTAACAAAACATTCTGGCAGGCTGTGAATATTTTAAAGATTTTTTTTTTTTAAAAAGAGGAACTTGGCCTTAACGTGAATGGAAATTTGTAACTGTAATAATTTTTCATTGCATACATAAAAAATAATCGAGTGTTAAAATTCAATGATTAATTCATTTGCAGAACAAATAGAAGAGATTTAGCAGCTGACCGAACATTCTTTAAGTAATTGTCTCAAAATAGAAACCACATTTTAAGGATAAAATTTTTGTTTTCACACTTGCAAGTGAATTGTGTTTGTAACGTGTTACATTTTTAAGACACAAACAATCCTTTATTCTTTTGTAGAACCTGGGATCAGGGGGTTCTGGACTTCACTGGAGCTTCCGAAGTATAGAGCCAGTAAAATACAGACAGCAGTAATGTCATCATGTTCCAGTAACACCAATAAAACACAGAAATACATTGCCTTAAACCTAAGCAACTCCACTTGTTTCTACAGACATCACAGAAGTCCCCAGATGCAGATAACATACCTTAACTGTAATTTATAAACCATAAGAAGAAAGGTTGATTTAAAACATCCCTAATTCAATTTTTTGTGTGACCTGTATTAGAAAAAAATTAGCTGGCCATACACATGCAAGTGTTTCAGCAAATAAGGATACACTTCTTACAGATTATTAGCCTAATGGGATACACAGCAAAATGGTTCAGCATTCCAGAAAATAGGAGAGAATTAGGAAAAAGTCTAAGCTAGGTTTCAATGTTTAGACGTGCGAGTTATATGGGTAAACAACAAAGATTCTCAGATGACTGTTATTATGGAGACCTGTCTTGTCTTCTGGAAGGGTTACCAGATGTGATCAGATGGAATGGCATCCCTGGGAAAGGGTGGGGTGTAAAACTTTAAGGCTTATGATAATCAGGAAACAAATGCCAAATAACCTGAAGATGATAAAAAGACAAGCATGAATACTGAGCTAAGGAAAACGTGTGCAAATAAGGAGAAACAAGATGTTTTTCTGAAACTCGGACACTACTTTTCTGTCTTCTATCCTAAGAGTATATAACCTACATAAGCAACTCTCCATTTCAGCAAAACAAAACTAAATTTAGCTTTACTGAAGAAACCTGGTTATTCTTTTTTAGTGATTTATATCGTGATAAGCCTTTCAAATTTTTCACTTGCATAAAAGGAAAGGACTTCCTTCTTGCTTCTTCTACTGAATAAGCAGTAAGGAGGGAAGTGAAGAAATAAACGTAAAGGGGAAGAAGCGTGTCTGATCTCTCTACTGACCTCTTGAGAGAAATCAGACTGAAGGGAAGAACACCTCTAGTCTCCATCAGCTGGGGTGCAACAGCAGAAGTGGGACTAGTTCTATCAACACGGGATTTGTGCTGAAGGAACAAGCAAGAGGAAACAAATCACATTCCAGTCTCTATCACAACCAACGAGTACACTCGTGCTGTTACCATACCACCTTCCTCCTCACAGCGATGCTAAAAACCAGGAGATTTGCCATTAAAAATCTGCAACAAGTAACTGCACGTTACATACCAGGCAAAGAATGTATAAAGGCCCAAACTTCATCAACAGTCCATACCGAAGGGTCTGACTGCACCACTGGTAACAAGTTCATGCTCTCGGGCATTTTCCTAATTCTTAGCTCCCTTAGTTCACGTTCTCTCTCCCTCTCACTCTGTCTTCTCAGACGGGTGGTCATCGCAGTTGGAACAGCATCTTCGTGAGAAGCCAGATCTTCTTCTGCAGACGGATAAGTAATTGGAAGCTGGAAAGCACAGTACAGATACACTACACTATTATATTTTATTTGCAATTCCCCAAACAATGCCATAGTTTTAAGCAAATATTCCACAGACCTGTCTAAGAAAATGATCTCGTGGTGCCCCATCAGGGCCACTCGGTCGACGCCCGCGTCGCCCAAGACTTTGGCTATCTGATTTCCGATTCCAACGATTGGTCTTGTCTGATGCAAACAGCCCAAATTTCTTAGTGCAACTAAGGCTGTGCCTAAAGGAGTAAGATATATTCAATAATGCACTAATCGTTTTCTGGACTGAATTCAATCGACTTAGCAAGAAAATGACACAGTTGTCTACAGAAATGCTGCCTGATTCCAGACAACAGCAGGTGTCACGAACGTAAGAAAGAAAAGGCCCTGTACTCCAACCCCTTGTCTTGAAACAAGAGCATATACTTCCACATCACCCCCAGCAGACACCCATCCTTCCTGTTCTAAAAAAATTCCACAATAAAAACAGTTTTGCATTTTATCACATACTCAAATTCTACTTCTCCAACACATCCTCTGAGAGCTTAACGCCACGTTACATCTTTTGCTTTCGTTTTCTCTACCTAGCTGACGGCCAGTCAAGTGAAGACGGAGGAAAAAAGCCCAGCTTCCTCCTGAATAGAATTTCAATACTAGTCCCAACAACTACCAAAGAAAATATACACATTTCCAGTGCTTAAAATGGGAACGTCTGAGGGAGAGTATGAAAAGAGCAGCTGACATAAGAGAAAGATGGTTTCCAGGCACATCAGTACAGAATTAAGAGGCAACTTAAATCTGTTCCTCAGAGAACTATTCCCTATTTCTAAAACGCCTGGGATTAATTACCAGTTTTCCATCTACAATGATGGAAGGATTTACTTTCAGATCCTGATTATAACTTGTTTCTCACTTGATCTACACAAAATAAAAAAGTACAGTAACTCAAAGAGAAAGAGAAACCAACATTCATTTGCCTTTGCCAATGACATAAAAGCACAGGGCAGCATCATTTTCTAGAAAGGAGAAGCCTTCGAAAACATTAAATTATTTACATTTATAACGATTACTTTTCTGCTCTACACAATGAATTTTACACCATTACTATAAACATTTAAGAACATTACTGACAAATGCATTTCAATCACATGAAGTTCAGTGTTTTTCTCCCCACGTTGCATAAAACCATAAGAAAGCCCACAGAGTAGTGTTCTGTCCCTGACACTGCCCAGCAGCAAAATACATCACAAAGACACAGTGACTTGTGGCCCACAAACCACTGTATACGTCCCCAGACCTAACCAACCCTTCACAAACATCCATCAGCATTCCTACAAGCCCATCTGCATTCACTACATCCTCTGAAAGAGCTCCACAATTTACCTGTAAGTTGATCTTACAGGAAAACACATGACACTACCATGGTCATTTGTATCCCACGTAGTCTGCTTCTTAATTTTTCTACATAAGACACTATTTGAGTGCTACTCTATTAATCAGGTAACAATAAATAACAGGTAGAATACCTTTTAGCACAGGACGTAGAACAGAATCGTTTTGATCGTAGAAACTTGTTGGGATATCCCATTTTTCCACAAAATTCACATTTCAGGAGTTCATTTTCAATTTCATCCAGGCCCTCTAAGGAAGGAGTGATGCAGAAACAGATCAGATTTAATGACAAAATTGTGTTCAAATTTTTCTTTTATTTCTTATTTTCAGAAATTCAGAAGGTCTAAAAATACATCTAATAACTAAGAACCTTGATTAACAGAAAATTATGCCAAACTACAAAAATCATGAATTTCACTCTCCACAAAAGAGGACTCAAGTAAATTGAACCATAGATTAAATTATTCAGTGAAGTTAGTCAGCACTGTTCATTAAATTTCAAACCACCCATGAACAAGTATGCCCTCATCCATCAATTAGAAAGATCCAACATATTACAATCCTTACAAATTGCTTTAAAGGCGTTTGTTAGGAGAGCCAGCACTCCAAATTCAAGCTCTCCTGTAATGAAATGCTGCATTAAACCTGTAAATACTTTATTTGCATAAGCAACATCTACAAGCAAAAGGAGCACTTACAAAAGCAAATAATGCACTCAGTTTTATCCATTACAAAAGATAATGTGCATAACAAGAAAGAAAATGATTATAGCATCTACACCAGTTTAAAATCTGCTACAATCTGCTAAAATCTGTGACAGGGTATTTTTTATTATACTGGTGAGATGAGCAAGTGCTTCTGCTCCCTGGGAAGCACTCAAACTGCTGAGAGAAGCATTAGTAAAAGGAGACCTAGGAAAGCCCTGAAGTGAGGCACAGGCTGCCTTGCACTGACATGCTGAACGCCTACAGCCTCCTCCACTGCGAGAGCACAGCTGATACCTGCTTTAGAAGGATGCCACCATCTATGCAAACCAATTTGATTTTTGGCAAGAGAAAAAAAAAAAAAAAAATCAAATACCACAAACTTGTACCTACGCTATAAGTCAATGAAATACATCATCAGGAGCAAAACTGGCACAAAATGTAGCATTTAGCTAAGTAAGGGAGCGGTGTGCCACATGGATGCCATCATGGACAAAATACATTTGTTCACAAGTTTAGTGAGCAAAGCAAACAGATTTCTTCCCCATTTCTCATTTACCTTCACCAATTTCACCTACTTTGCCTTTCGCTTTGCATTTCCTACATTTTTATTTTTAATTTTACATAACAAGATGCAAAAATGCAAACTATTTTTTGTTCAAAACTCGTTCATCAGCACTGGGGTCAGCTAATGCAGACACACATAACAAGGTTTAAACAAAAGATTTTAACTATGAATTCATAGCATTGCTATGGCAACAGTGGCTCACTAACTACTGAGCTGACAAGGTGACAAATCAAAAAGCACTATAATGCAACAAAGTTTAAAAGGTTGAAGTGATTATTTGAATAACCTATCTGATGTACCAGGATTCAAAAGCATAAATGAAGTAAAAAAAAATTCCACCAGCAGTGTCAGACTGAGGATTATCACACTGCAAGTCTCCACCTCGTGCCCCAAGTTAGAACTGGGAACATGTCAAATCTGACCAAGTTTGCAGCCGAAGCCAAATAAAGACCAGATCTACCCTTCAAATTAATTGCTTGCTCCAAAAAAACCCCACAAACTATATAACGTAGGAAAACAGCAACAACACTTCAATAACTGATGCTAAAAGCCTTTTCTATATTAGGAGTTCCTACCATATACACACAATCTAAATCTTTGTTCAGCATCGGAAAATCTCCTCTGCTTGTCTTCTGCAAATGTAGGTACCTCCCAATACTGGATATCTCCTAGCTCATCTAATGAATAACTGCAAATTGGGTACATAAATGTAACATCAACTACCAGGAGTGAGAACTGATAACAGAAACATGAGTGCTTGAATAATTCCATAAAACAACACATAAGCTGAGACAATGCAGCATTAATCCTGACAGGTTCTTCAGAACCACTAAAAGCAAAACTGAATTAATATCTACTGTACTAAAGGCAAATCAGCTACTGCAACAGAGGTAGGAGCATTCTAAAAGATACTGAAGAACACCCCCAATTTCCCTTGCTCCACATAGGATGAAGCAAAATGAACAATAATCAAGTACTTGCTAAGAATTTACTAAGCTACGTGAGCTCAGATTGGCAAGTCTCACTTTGTCTAGAACAGTACAAACCCACTGTGCTGTAACACAACCAAACACGTCACATGAGGTCATGCAATTCATCTGATGACTTCCCCTGCCCTCCACAAACCTCTTGTGCTTGATGGTTTCACATCACTGGACTTGACTCCCATAGAACTAATTAAATGGAAGCCCTCATTAGGAAAGCAGGGCACCATTCAGGTTCAGAGAACAAATAACAAATTTTGAATTAAATGAAGCAAAAGTTTAGAAAAAATTTAGTCACACTGCATCCTTCCGCTGTTAGTATGCCAGATGCTTACTTTCTGAGACTTCACCTGCCATGCCTATGTGAAAAATGAGGTATGGGCCTCAAATTCTGAATGTTTGATATTAAGAAATGAACACTGCCTTGTTTCTTCATTTTTCTATGCAGACATCTTAATTACAACACAAAAGTTACAGAGCAGAGCACTTCAAATATCCTTTACCTAAATTAGGCTGTTACTGCAAAATATTGAGGGCTGCAGACTACACCAGTAAATGCAATCACACAATCTAGGAAATTAATGAGCTCTTTTCAGGCATTGTCTCCACTGTTTCTTACTTCTTGCACAGATATGAATGCACGGGAAGACTGCAACCCATCATTTTTTCAGTGATGAACTTTCAAGCTAAACCAGCTCTTATTAAAATCAGTGCTACAAACAATGCTCTTCATTTCAAGCAGAAACACACATTGCCAGAGCTGTGAAACAAAGCATCCTCAAGCAAAAGTCCAACAGTGCTTATTTAACTTCACAGTAAACATTCTTCTCAGATTTAGAATCCATTGTAAAGCAAAGTTTTTGACTCGTTTTCAGTCCTTGCTCAGAAAGGTGTAAGAGATATAAATCATTAGAAAATAATTGACCAGAATCCAATGATCTGAAAGACTGAGTGTTGAGCTGATCTGTTTGCTGAGGCATATAACAAAAGTCATTAATTTCTTCACCATGTATCAGTACCGTTTACCAAGGCAAGAACCACAGTAGCTAACAAAAGGTCACTGGTATGCCTATCTTGAAAGCTCCTATAAGAAAAACTGTTTCAATTAGGTGAGAATGAATAACGCATGCTGTAGGTGGCAGCTGAAGCACAGCTATGGGCACAGCAGGCTCTGGATCAGTTCCTTCTTACTCTGCTCACTGTGGTTTTGATATAAAAGAAGAAAAATAACTATTTTGAGACAATGAAACTAGGAGCTGTATTAATAAATTACAACACATTTTTAGCAGGTCACCAAAATCAGCCCCTGTGCAAACTCTCAAGATATGGAAGAGAAGACACAGAGCTTGCAGAAAAATTCTGGACTTTCTAGTCCTGGAAGAATTTAAACAGTGAAGTAAAGAATTACTTGGCTTTTCTGGGACAGTCCATGCTTTAATTTCTGTTCACTATCATTTATGAGGCTGCTTACACTTGCGCTTGAGCACTAATAGTGATATAACACTTAAAATACTTAATTACTGAGATCTAAAGAAATCCACAATGATGAGCACCCCAGGTATTGCATGGGGAACTTGGGTGCTTTAAGCACATGAGCTGTGTGTGCTAGAGGCCACTGTATTCCAGGCAGGACAAGGGCACAGCTTCCTGATGTTCCTGTGTATCCACAGCAACTGTTGTTAGCCCTGTGTAGCTAGTTATAAACATTTTTAAACAGTTTGTATTAGAGATGGTGTAAAGGCCAGAGGAAGACTCCAGATGTAAAGACAAGATGGGTTTCTGTAATAGATACAGACCTAAGGGGAAAAAAATGGATATTTAAACAAAAACTACAAACCTTCTGCAATCATATCCTCTATCTCTGTGTCCGATGAGTTGTCTGCATGCTTTGTATTCTGCAAGTCTGATTCAACACACATAACACTCATGATTTGACCCTCCACTAGCAATCTTTTTTCTGCAGGCTGTTCTACCAGCAAAGATGAACGACTTACCTATTGCAATAAAAGCAAAGCAACAATGGTTAACTGAAGAATGAATAACTGGAAATAGTATTTGTGAGTTAGCAGTTGTAACTGAGATCAGCACTATCATTTCTACTCTTTTATCAACAAGTCATCAATACACAGCATCAAAGTTCTACACACCTTTTCTCAAACAAATACAAAGACTGGCCTGCAGAGTTTGCAATTACATTCAACAAAGGAAGAAACATTAGATCTAGAGAGAAGGAGGAACAGGAAAAAAAAAAGATAGATTCCATTTGTTAACGAGGCAGAAGATAATATCCTTTAAAAGTGAAAGCTCAGTGCTTTAAAATTGGCCATCAGGGGATTTAAAGTTTTCACCACTAATTCTCACCAGACACATTACTACTCGGTGAAGGGGTGCTTTATACAAGGAATCATCTCAGAGGTTTAATTTATCACTTAAATTGAGGTGTGCAGGAGACAGACAAGCATAATACAAAGTTACTGTAAATGTTAGCCTAAAATCAGCCTCTGTAGTTATCCCTGGATAGCCTGTTTCACTTAGTACCTTGCCATCCAGTGATACCAGCAAGCCAAACAGTAGCACAATTTCTGATTAAATATGTAAGACAAGTCTACTGAAGTGCTGTAAGAAACAAGTTACCAAGCAGAAAAAAAGTCCATGCCAACATTTGGAAAAAATATTCAAAGTTTAATGACGTTAACATCTAGAAAACCACCTTTAAAAATAGCTCATTTCAAGAATTAGTAGTAAAAAATTCAAAGCAACTTTTACACTTACAGGAAATGGTTCCAAGCCCTCCTGAATCACGAAGCCTTCAATAACGTGAGTCAGGATCTGTGGTTTAACAATAGCCTGTGGAGGTTTATTTTCTAGACTAGGAATGCTATTGGGCATTGACGTGCTGCTACTCCTTGTTGTTGCAGCTGGAAGCAAAAGAGGTGGTGGTGGAATAGAGGCATGCGAAGGATCAGATGGAGATTTAATTACTGAGGCACTGACTGATGATGTCACTGAGGGCAGTCCTGCGTGGTCTGAAAAACAAAGTATGTGCTATTTTTGAGACGTAGGTCTACGCATACACTCAGAGTTGTACAAAGGAGAGAGAGAAACACACCCAGCCCCGTACCCAGAGTCCTGTAACACAGACTTATCTCTAAAGTTGATAGTTACCCTCAAAACCTGATTTTCCTTGACTGACTAGTCCACAACCCAACTGTTCTCAGGAACACATCATTTTACTTTAAGTTCTAAGCAAAACAGCTACCTTAGTTTTATGTTTGTTCTCACCCGACAAAGGCTCTTCTGAATTAAGTGCATCTCCATTCCCCAAGGTTATTGCTGGTGGAGACAAAGTCGGTGGCGTAGGTGTTCTAACCATATTGACACAATCAGACTCTTCAGGCATCTCTTCTTCACATACATTCTCCACTTGGTAAATCTACATTCAAACAGACTATCACTTTAGAGATATTTCCAGTCTACCTTAATACTTAGAGTCGTATAAAAATAGTTTTGTTTTTTTAATTACTAGTTGAAGTACTAAAATATGCTCATTTAATAGATACAAGTTTTCACCTGCCTATGAGACCACAAACTCTGTGGGCATTATGATGACAATGGAAAGAAAAAATTATTCTGTTAAAAAGAACAGAATTTTAAGAGAGGCACAGGTTCTCCTATCAAACAGATCAGAGAATTCGACTTTTTCCAACAGCAGGTATTTACAGTTCCCTGTAGTTTAATTTGCACACACCCTTGTAGCTACTTAAAGACTTCTGCTAAATGCAAGTTTTGTAATTTAATGATAAGCCTGCAAATTGTTCTCCATCTCACACAGAAGTGTAATCAAACAGAAGATGGTTTCTAAGCACTTACCACTGGAGTTTCAATTGGTACTGATGGCTGAACTTGAAGATTTACTGCAACAGTCTGCGGTGGTGGAAGAGTTTGAAACGGCAGCTGGACCAAAGCTTCTGCAGCAGGAAGTTCTTCCTCAGAAACCAAAGTGTTTTGAACCAAAACTTGGCCCTGAGATAGAATTTCAGGCTGCACTTGCAAAGACTGTACAGATTGCAACGGCAGTTGTTGTATCTGGGTTGAAGATGTCGACAGCTGCGGAGGAGCCGCAAGAGGGATAGGCGTGGACTGCAAGGCTGAATACTGCTGGTGTGGTGTGGAGGACACGATCTGCTGGCCTGGGGAAACCAAGCTGGGCTGATCCACTGACCCTATGTGTACAGCAGGGGAAGGTGGAAGCGGGAGGTGCGACGGGAGGTTGAGGGGCTGTGCAATTGGCCGCACTGGACTGGCAGCAGTTTGCTGAGGGGCAGACTGCTCTGCCTGAAGAGCTGCTGGCACAAGGGAGTTTGCCTGTGACTGGATAAGTGCTTGAGGATGAATAATTATTGTGGGTGACTGACTAGGGGAGTGAGAAGGTGGAGGAGATACCACTACTGACTGCTGAGCTGCCTGGGATGGAGTGGGAGATAGCGTCAGAGGTGGAGGATGGATGTGAATAGGTGAGCAATGAGGCTGCACACTGCTAGGAGCTGGAGGAAGACTATGGCTTGGGAGTGGTAGACAGTGCTGTGATGGAGGGGGCTCCTGGCCAGACGGAGCCTGAAGTGCGATCGGCTGGACTTGCTGCTGCTGTTGCAGTATCAGCTGATGATGGGAAATTTTGGAAGGCGGTGAATGAAGTGGGATCTGCTGATGTTTTACTAGAGAATGGGGTTGTAGTGGAGAATACGAAGCTGTGAGGGGAAAAAAAAAAAGTGACAATTAGCATTCACTTCCTTGGGTGCAGAGGACAGTATTAAAAAAATGAAAGAAAGGAAGGTTTTACTTTCAAGTATGCCCAGCACAACTTTTTCACATCCAAGTTTAGAAATACCTTATTTGACAGCATGTAGCACACAAGAACTTACAGGAATATAACAATTTTGAAAGCAAACTGCAGCAATTACAGCCATGTTTTTTACATATATATGAAAGTATGTTGTATGTATGCATATAAAGTATCCACGCTTTTTTGGCTGTAGTTCTGAGATTATTGCTGATCGAGTCTTTTACGTAAGAATTTCACCCAATTTTAAATGGATTTAACCTCTGTTTCAGTAGAGACTGAAATGGAAGAGACACAATCAAAAGGATTTGTTCATAACTGCCAAGTTAAAATTTAGGCAATGATATTAAGGCACTCTATACAAAATGGTGAGAGCTCAGCATGAATCAAAACCAAAATACTTCCTGAACTTGAATCACAAACTGAAATGTACGAGTCTAAAACCAGAGCAACTTCCAGAGACATGGCATCACATTTAAGTGAACCACTGACTCACCAGTAATTATTATTTATTCTGCTACTAAAAATGGACTTCATTCCATCCAGAAACAAGTTCTGTAAGTATTAGGG
The DNA here is from genome assembly GCF_023343835.1 of Lagopus muta. NCBI lineage: Eukaryota > Metazoa > Chordata > Aves > Galliformes > Phasianidae > Lagopus > Lagopus muta. Next base: position 4,152,023 of record NC_064441.1, read on the forward strand.
CTCAGTAACTGAAGCATGTCTTATTTCTCTAAAAGCTGCTATTAAGACAAGCTAAATCCCCACAATTAAAACCAATTCTCTATGCAACCCTTACTCTTTCAAAGTAAGAATACTAAAAAACAAACATAAGGCCTGCACTGCAAATGCACAACTGACCAACTGCATGCTTTTCTCGATTTATTGCTTAATTAAGTTTCTGGGGAACTATTACCTATGGATTTTTAAAATTATCTGAAATCTAAAAAAATAAAAAAAAAAAAAACAACCAACAGAACAAAAACACTCTGACAACATAAAAGATGACCAACAAAATGTACTTTGGGGAAAACAATCCACATATGCTTTCACTGCTTCATCTTAAGTGTGCATGCACAGTGACCAGTAATGAGAACTATGCTTGCACTGAGATTCAGCTGTATATTGCTGCTATGTTGCATTTGTACTGTGACTGCAGAACACTAAAAGATCCTGGACAGAAAGCATTAGACTCAGACATAACCACAACATCCAAACTACTTCAGTTCTGTAGTTTGCTCTCAACCTACCTGGTGTTATCAACTGATGTATGCTCGATGTCCGTGTCACTGGGGCACTCCGACACTCCGGCGCTGGGCTGTCACCTTTTCTATTGCTGTCTGAGGATTCTGGTTGGATGCCCTTGGTGCTGGTTACAGGTTTGTTAGCACACAAAGACAACGACTGAGTTTGACTGCTGCTTTTTGGTGGACCGTTCTGTGAACTTGACAATACACCCAACTTCTGACTGCGCAACGTCAAGTTCTGAACCTGAGAAATTAGTAAACCATGAAGACAAGCACAGGTAAACATCTGTGATGAAAACAGCCAACAAAAGAACGTTCAAACCAGTGTCATTTACTTGGATTTCCAAAAGGATTCAAACAAAATCCATTGCTAATAACTTCAAAAGAAACTGCTAAGAAAGAAGGGAATATCTTTCATGAAAACAAAAATTAATTGGACAAATGTTTGCTTTTCACAGCAGGAGACAGTGACTAACATCCTGTGAGGAGCTGTGCTGTACCACATGTTTTTCCAGATCGTGTATAATTTGAAACAACAATACTAGTTTAGCTGAAAGCATCAAGTTATTTATCATAATTACCTCTCATCCTTATTACCTCAAGGTGAAATTTTATACCCAGAATCCCAATCTTACATATAATGCAACCACCTCTAAATGCACAATGACAGAAAAGAGAGCACACTGTAAATGTACAGAAACAGAATAATTACTAATTTTTGTAGTTCAGTAAAACTTGACCATAAAGTTTCCCTACTTCCCAGTTTTGGCACACTTGGTTTGGACACAACCTTAAGAAATTTACACAAGCTCACCTGAGTAGCTGCAGACTGACAGGAAGATGAGGAAGATGATGAGACAACAGGAATGTCAGACTGAACAGCAGCCACGGTGGTAGCAGGGGTAAAAATCAGCTGTTAAGCAAGAAAAAATACCAGGTAACAGAATAAAACTTCTAAGATACCTTAAAGAAAAGCAGTGCTGTACTTTTGAAGAGAAACACATGTGTTACACGTCATGATGTACAACTTCTAAGAGTTACTTTTTCTTTTTCTCCTTTAGATGAACTTTATTTGCTGCACTATGTTAAGTAAATATAACTTAAAATGAATAAGGTAAAAACATTCGTTCTACAGATTCAGAAAAGTAGAACAAATACACATTTTCAGCTTTATATAAGAATTTTAAAAAAGATTTTCCTTCCAATTCTACGAGTGAAAAAAGGCAAAAAAAAAAAGTCACAGTAGCCCAATTCCTACAATATTAAAGCAAGAAAGCTTTGAATATCTTCCAATCTCTCAAAATGTGATTTAACAGTTCTCAACTTTAACTACGCTAATTAAGTTACACTGCAAGAATCAACCAACCTCAAGTTACTAATTTCAGTATATCAATAGGGCTAATTGTCACTGATTTCTTTGGCCACAGTACAACAAAGACAAGACTTATGGAAGGCCTCATGTAGAACGCTGGACATTCCTATGAAATTTCACACACTGCAGGTGGGGATCAGTTGGTACCAGACTCCCTACAGATAGTAGTCAATAAAAAAAATAGAATCACTGCACAGATTTCTCAATGTTGCCCTTTAATAGAAACGCTACACTGATAGGAAATGAGAAGAACTAACGATTTTCATAAGAAAAGGAGAGATCTAAGGAGAATCAAAGCTACGCATTCAACTCAAATTCTAGAGAGAATCTCAGTTAAATGCAAGAAAGTGAACTCTTGATGTTATCAGCATATTGGAAAAAGCCATGTCCTGAAAATGGATAGACTCCAGCACGCCCCTCTTACACAGCCAGAAAAGAGGCACATTCTGTTGCTATTTTTCCTATGCTTGATCCATTTCACAATCGTATAAAACCAGGCTACATGAGCAGACTTCAAATGGAGAACTGAAGTGTTCCAGAGTTTGATATTCATACACTAGTAACTAAACTCTTAATGCCACCTGAAACTGAAGAAAAATACCAAAGCAATTCCCAGAAACAAAATAAGAACAGAAACAGCATCGTTTTGGGAGAAAAAACAACCCAAGCCATCCATCAAGCGTAAGGACTGTAACCAAAACCTACCATTTGTGCTCGGAGATACATCTGAGCCTGGCTTGCACTCAGGGTAGGAGAGGTGCTCCCTAGCAACATAGTCTGCTGGGTAATGCTGCTGCTGGTGGTGTTGGAGGTCTGTGAACGGCTTATTATCTGTGCAGGTGTAGGAGAGGTGGAGAGGTTAATCTAAGGAAACAAAAATATTGCTTCTGTCATGGAAATTCAATCATCCTAGGATTTAAAGCCAGAAAGCCTTTGACAAAAATGGCAGGGCCAGTTGAAAGCTCTGAACTGTAAAGATACCAAGAACATATTGAGCCAAACATCAAAAAACTGGTTTCTGGCAAGACCGTATGTTTTCATTCTCAAACTAAAAGGAATATTTAGCAGTACATGATAACAAGCACTAACAAACATAAATGATGATGTTACAAAATCTGAAAAAAATACACCTCATAGAAATACATAATCATACAACACACAGCATAAGCTTGTCATTTTTTAAGAAAAACATTTGAATTTTATTATTAAAATATCTTGTGTTATCTGCCTGGACTGACAGCTACTGAGATGCTTGTTATTAAACTTGACCAGGATGCCTACTTGTGCTGACAAACACGGACTGATTCCTCATATACACATTTAAAAAATGACTGGAAACTACAGCTCTTCATAATCTCATATTAAAGGCTCATAGAAAATTTCTTTTTGGCATCAGGCAAAAGCTGGTTTGTTTTTCTAACACATCTAACAGAGTTAAGTGCCCAGCTCTTTTAGATCATTTTAAGATTTCCTTGAAAATCCAAGCCCAATTATTCTGTTAGCTTAACATCAGACATCTTTTAAAACTTTCTCCCAAATTTAACGAATGAATAATTTGACTTCTAACAATTGTAAGCCAAAGCAATGCTATGAGAGCTTAAAAAAGCTGTACAGTTACATCACAGAAGCTATGCACTGAAGCCATGAACAGCTTGAGGGCATGATTAATAAGCAGGATGTCTGTAGGACTAACAAAGTCCTACTCAGGACAGCTGTAGAACTGCACATGGAGACTGTGCAAATTACACATCTGAAGATGTTATTTAAAGAAATGCAGCATGAACTGAACACAGAGCTGCTAACAACAAACCCGAGCACATGATTAGAATATGGACAAAGTAAGTTAAAGTGCATAAAAGATGCATGATAAACGATGATAATAAAAGAATGAAAGCTACAAACACTTTAACCAGTTTCATATAAATAAGTGAGAAATGACTTGGATTCATTAGATTCAGTGCTCTGTAATCAGTGGCATACACTGTTGTGATTTCAATCTACAGCTGTGCCCCGACCAAAGAAACTAATGTGAAGAAAATCCAGCAAGAAATGAGAGCTCAGGGAGGGATTCCTGCAGCAGTCTGAACAGTCACTCGCACCCATTGAGTGTGCAGCCACCCCTTGAGAGCGGGCTGGGACCAGGGAAGCCTCCAACACCAACCAGCAACAACTGCTCACACCAGGCTTAGCGGCAGACACTGGAAGTGCAGCCAACACTTACTGCAGTCATCATTCTGCTATTTGGCCATCCCGTCGTACTCTATTTAACCACACAAACTTAAACACTGAAGTATTTTCTGTGCTGCCAGATAGTTATAGAATAACCAACAGGGGTTGAGAATGGATGGAGGGCTTTGTTCAGTTACGTACCGAGGTCTGCGACATGCTTGACTGCTGAGTGACACTCCCAGTGGGGGAAGTACATTGCCTCCCACCTGACAGGCTTGCCTAGATAGCAAGAATAGGCGTCAAATACTGAAATCAAAAAATGTTCAAGTGATGTTCACAATATGCATAAACGGTCAGAAAAGCTCCTCTCTACCACTAACTTTCTCTGAGCTAGCAGCAGGAATACTGCTCAGAGGGACTGGTTTTCAAAGTGAACTCCACACTGTGAGCTGGTACCTGCAAGGCATCAACTGCCTTGAACTCCTCCCAGCTTTCAGGCAGACTCTCACAGATCAAGACCTGAACAAAAACTACCAGAGGTGAAGTTTATCAAACTGCTAACAATGGAGCCAACAGATCAGCTCATCACCTATGCTGTTCAGAACTTATAATATGACATCATTACAAACTGTAGTTTTTAAAACTCACGTTGTAATTTTTATTATAAGCCTCTAAAATTAAAATAAGTTTTATAAATGCTGCAAGGAACATCCTCATATCTTCTGGAATTATAGTTAATGGACACACAACAAGTATCTATAGCAGTACACTATTCCTGACCTTCAGCTGAATACAGAGACAGTGATTTAGATATAGATATTTTAATAGACTGCATACCAAAACTTCTTAGCCTTCCCCAATCTAAACCTCTTCACTGTATCTCTATAATAGCACATGTATAAATCTATCCCAAAAAATAAATCAATATATTATCTTGACCTACTGGAGAAGGTATGTAAGTAGAAGCCAAGAAGACAGAAGAGTCCATCCTACTTCTGCCAGTGAACAGCTGTATCCCTGAAGTTTTTACCTGCATTAGTGCTTCCTCACACAAAATAATTACCAGCCAGCTATCTCTGCAAGACAGTGTTGTCAGCCCACGATCAGCTGAGGCCAAAGGAAGTCTTTCACTGCTTGAATTTTCAGAACAGATCTAATCCAACGTTCCATGGCTATTAAAAGCTTTGCTTCAGAAATGCAATGTACCATTGTCATTTACTACCTATATTTCCACTCTTGGAGTAAAAATTGAATTTTGCCTTTACTTAAAACACAGCCAGATGTGTGGCAAGAAACACCAGATGTTCACCACTTGAATCAGACTCTACTAAAGCACATGGCTATTCACTGCTTTCCCCATTAACTTTTCAGAAAAAAATCATGGGATGAAGACTGAAGCAGTCTATTTTTTATATACATATCTTTTCCTGTTTGATGATTTACATGATGCATTATAATGTATGCAGTAAAGCATGGAATGGACGCCTACTGGAGCACCTACAAGGCTGACTAAATCCACCAAATAGTTTGGAGGAAGATACAATTCAAAAGAACAAAATTATTAAAATATAACACTGAATTATTGTGAGACATTAAAAGCTCAGGCACTTAACCTGTTATTATGTTTGACAATGCTCTAGAATTGCAGTCCTACTCCAGAAAGTAGCAAACCACTATTTTTCAGCAATCTTCACTCTCACCTGTGGTACAGTTGCCAGACTCTGAAATTGGGTACTGCTTAAGTGCTGCTGCTGCAAAGCAGCAGTCTGCAGCATTAGATGCTGCTGCTGGGCTGCATACATCTGCTGGAGGTACTGAGCAGCTGAGCTAGGAGGACGATGCAAGGCCTGCTGAATAACCTGTGATGAATCAGTAGGTAATTATTACAATTATAAAGTACACACTGTGCTAACACGATGCTGAAGTTCACCTGTGTGAGGAAGTAAAGCCAAATAATGCCTCTCCACACCAATTAGACAATACTGAATTTGCTCCATCACCACTTTTCTCAACAAAGTTACCAAACACAGTCACTATAAATACACCCAGGTTTACAAATAAAGCCTGGGCAATGCGTTGTTGTGTCACAAATGACATTGTACACATCTTACACTCTCAGATCACATCCTACACAACGTTCCATCTTCTGGAAGATGAGTATAGTTTGTGAGATTCATTATCAAACCCAGCAGAACAGGCTATACAAAATTCCAGGTGATCTTAATTAAAGAACAATAAAATGGGGGTGGATCCAAGAAGCAGAGTTACACACACAAGGAGACCTCTGGATCCCTGTAAGCAACATAAGTCAAGTGAAAACCTTTATACTGTACTATTACTTTGTAAAATTTTATGTTAATAATCTCTGCTTTTATGGAATACCAATAAAACCAAACTTTCATGTAAGATTTTTCTCTCATTATTTGGAAGACAGGCCTGTACCCTGTCCTATCCTTACGTGATCTGATGTCATTTAGTGAACAGTAATGAAACAGCATGAAAACATTAAGCCAGACATTGAAAAAGAAGATGGCAATTAAGAATGGAAAGTTAATTTTGTGCACTAGTTTTGTGTAAAGTATTGTGCAAAATTTTGAGAGCATTGTATAGGACAGGAAACAACATCTGGTGTCCCAGTACCTGGACAGCATGCCTGTCAGAGCCACTGTAGACAGATATCTGTGGAAGCTGTGTCCGGGACGTGGAGGTGGTAGTAATGGTGGTTGTGGATGCAGAACATGTTGTCGTGCTTGGCTCATTCTCCATAGCTGAGCAGTGTTCGTCCAGCCTGCTAGAATTGAAATGGAAGCAGTTCACAAACAAAAGCCATTACATACTGATTTTGAAGGAGGAAATCTAAGCCTCATTGGGGAAGAACAACAGATAATTTGCAAATGGATAAGCTCAGCGTCAGCTATTACTTGATGGAATTTATAGACAGATGTGGTCTAGTGGTTGGCAACCCTGCACACAGCAGGGGGGTTGAAACTAGATGATCATTGTGGCCCCTTTCAACCCAGGCCATTCTATAAAGAACTTCTAAGTTGCATCACAGGGAGCAATAGGAGACCAATTCAGGAACACACACAGGATTTCCAGCACACTGCACAGGTGTACTGCCATATCCTGCTTCCCCAGAGCACAGTGCAGAAGCCACTAGCTGCCTGTTGTGTGCCTTTAGCAAAACAATTCCTTGGCTAAAATCACTGGTGACACGCTCTAATTGGAAATAGAATGAGACTGTACTGAAAAGAGGCTTTTATTTCCTACAGCAATGCCTCCCAAAATACAGCAATAGTCACAGAAAAAAATACCTCAAAGCATCTCTGACAACTTTTTCCTAACTGCTTTCTGTTGCAGAATACAATCTCTCCCCCAAAATTTTCTCATTAGAACCAAAATGAATCTCATATCTCAATGCATAAGGGTTGTTTATCTTAGGTTTTTTTTTCCACTTTCAGTATTACGATTAACAGGAAATAGCTTAGTTACAGTTTATTGCTTTTTAAAGGATACTTAAAAAGAAGCAGGCAGGGAGAAATATTTCCTTTTTACAACAAAGAAGAGCTCGGATAAATAATCATTTAGAAAGTTGCAATGCACTAGGAAACAAAAAAGCAGCACTGCCAAGTGCTCAACGAAAGGCCCACCGGGTGCTTCATCTACCAGGAGCACACCTGGGAGTTCCACCTCACACTGCTGAAAACAGAACACAGAGCTGCCCCTCCAAAAACGTCTTACAGACACTTAGAGAAAACATATAAAACAATATCCTCCTCCCCAAAAAGTTCTCCATACTGACTTGCACTGCACATATTGCCAGTTACACGAAATGCCAAACTTCAATGCATGCATGGTCCCCAGCAGACCTCATGCCCATCGCTGTATGGATATCTGCCCTCTTTTGACAATGAAGATTTGTGGCAATGAAGTTTGCTTTCAAAGCACAGAACCTACCACTAGAAGTGAAGGAAAGAACGGCTTCGTTGTAAAACAATCAGACCTGTTGTGTATTTCAGATGCCACTTATCCACCTGCAGGAGAGCACAAGCTAGCAGAGACAAATTAACTGCTTCAATCGTAACAAGAACAACATCACTTTTGAAACCACTTCAAATGAATTTCACACAATGCTGATGAAAAGTGCCTTGAAAAAAAATCCTGTCTCCTCCAGAGGGCATTAAAGACGCATCAAAATATTTACACCTACAACTTGCCTAGCTTGTTTCAGCAGTTACACAACTGTTTAAACTAGCCTAACAACATTGGATGTTTAATTTCCTTACCTCTTAGCCACATTTAAAACTTATTATTGAGATGAGCAACGTATCTCTCTGCAGTAGCTGAGTCAGATGCTCACCCCATACAAGCTGGTAACCTTTTTCCTGAAAGTGTCTTATTTTAAAACATACAGTGGTGTGGCCTGGGACCGAGGTGCACATGCAGTCCTCCTCAGGCACCAGCTGGCACCCCTCGGGTCCCACCTCAGCATGGCAAACAACGAGCTGCAGCTGGCAGCCCTGGCATGGGGACGTCCTGCCCTCTGTAGGCTGAAACAACACTCAGCTGCCTCAGTGCTGACACCGTTCAAAGCTTCTCCCCATATAAAGTGAAAGGCAGGTGCTTAAGGAAATCGACAAAACACACTTCAAGTAATAAAACCCAGCATCCATTAACAATTCAACAGACAGATCTTTTATAACAGAAAGCACGAAAACCATTATGGAATTCTCAGGCTACCTTTCCAGCAACGAAAAGTACATCAAGACAACGCTGTATTTGTAACAGTAGCCAGTTCTCAGAAAGAATTAAATACAATCTTCTGAAATTGTTCATTAACTCCTCAAAAACGTCAAAAAGGCAAAACTCCCAGCTTACAGAGTCTGATAAATGAGCCAGGACTGTTCACAACACTGTGTGCAGCTGCATCTCAAAGGTCCTCACTGAGGGATGAGCTTTAGCACAACTCTGGCTTTGAACAATCACTGTGCATATAAAAACAAGTCTAATATATAAAGCACAACAGAAAACTGCATTTAGAAGTATTTATTCAAATAGCGACCATATTAAACAGCACGTAACTTCAAGATGCACCACACACAATGGAAACATTCAAAAGTTTTTGTTCTCTCCCTGTTCTGAGACTTGAAGACCAAATACCAAAAAATGGTCAGAGAGCATCCGCTACTGCACACCATGAAGCCACCAGCACAGCACATGCACATGGCACAGCTCCCACCTGAGAAACTTCAGCTTTCTGTAAGCAACACAGTAAAAGCCAACACTGTTGACATTCTGCAGTTACTATGGGGAAAGCAGTATGCTTTTTCACGTTTAAAATATTTACTCATTTCATTCATCACCTCTCCCTAGAACTCCCACCCACATGGAACACAGAAGAAAAGTGACAATTCCCTATAAACACAATCTCTAGGAGCAATTCTACCTGAACCTGGGAGACACGGGAATACAATCTCTTCCATTCCACACTTCAGCTACACCACAAACCACCCTCGGCCAAACCTCGGAGTGCCAAACCTGGAGCGACAAGGAGCTGGTTTTATTTTCAACGGACTAAAAAATAAGATTTTTGTTTTTTGCTGCGTGGCACCCAGCCCACGCTCCGCAGGGCAGCGTGTCCCTGAAGCACGGCCCGGCCCCAGAGCACGGACGAAGCCCCGGAGCAGCCCCGCGGGGCGGGCACGATCCCCCGCACGCCGCGGCCTCGCCCGGCACAACCGCCCCGCCGCGCCGCAGCCCGGCCCCACCGCTCCGCTCTCAGCCCCGCGGCGGCGGGCGGAGAGAGGGGCGGGGGGAGGCCCCCATCCCGGGCCTGCCCGCGGCCGAGCGCTGTCAGGGCTCGGGTCCCCGCCTACGCGCCCCGCCCCGCCACAGCCCGGCCCGGGCCTGCCGCTGCCGCTCCCCCTCCTCCGCACGTCCCGCCGGCACACTCGCCTCGGACGAGCCGCTCACTCCGCTTCCGCCATCTTCTCGCCTCCCTCAGGGGGCGGAGCTGCGCAGGCGCACTGGGTGCCGCGGGGCACGTGATGGCCTCCGCCGCCATCTTGTGGCCTCGTCCGTCAGAGCGCGCCGTGCTGAGGCGGGGAGGCTGCCGTAGCGCTGCGTGCTGGAGCGAGCTTCAGCTGCGGTAGGAAAGCTGAAGGTGATGAGCTTTTTTGAGAGGGCTGGTGGGTGATCGGGGTGAGGAAGGTGTCTGCTCACGGTGCTTTTTCACTGCTCTGAGTCTCTCCCGGCCATGGGGAAGGCAGCTTCTTCCTCCGAACTGACCATAAGCAATCAGCTGTGTTGTTAATTCCTGTTTGTAGGCAGTAGCAGCTGCTCTGTATTGTCAGCACGGGTGAGCAAAGCCTCCATAGGGACAAACAGCCACTGTACCATGCCAGGCTAACATAAGTCTCATCCTGACAAATTCAGGACCGTTTTTCTGTGATGAAGGAATGCATTCTGCATTTTGGAGCTCCACAATGTTAATGGAGAGTTTCCACATACAGCATTATTTTCAAAGTTGCTTATGTTCCCAAGCATACAGAAAAAAAAGCTCAGTGCCGTGAGAGCAGGGAAGAAATCTGCTGCATTGTGCGGGAGTGCCGGATTGTGACACCCAGTATCTAACAGTAACTGTGCGTGTGGAAGGCAACAGGAGTAACAACAGGAACAAGTAGCAAATAGCTGCTCAGCAAGACCTTTAGATGGGATAATTGGATGTGAGGGAATTGAAAAAAAAGGCGTCTAGCAACTGAGTGGGATAGATGAGTACTGTACAAAGGAAAGAATCTCAGTAAGCATCTTATAAATGCAAATACTTTCCAAAGAATTACAGACAAGTTTGAACTGGTGAAGCAGTGACGCTGCCCACAGGACCACCATCCTCCTTTCCTCCACGCTCAGAATACATTTAACAGTCCTTGCACATCTCCCCTGTTAGAGTTATGAGTCATCATCATAGTTTCTAACACCTGGTACATTGCTGTTGGATCATCCTATAGGGTCCAGCAGACTGCTTTTAACAGATCTGTAGTGGTGAATGGGAACACAAACAAAACCAGGGTTTCTCTTTGATCCCATTGCCTGCCTTAATGGAGTCTGAGTGACTTGCCTTATCTGTCCTAAAGTATGATGAGCTATCAGATGAAGTTTGAGCCATCTGAAGGGCTGGAGGATGTCCCGTTAGAGGAAGACACTTCAGGGCCATCTGAGCTGTTCCTGAGAGAAGAGGTCAGAGTGCCACCCTGTGGGGACATCAGGCTTACAGGGGAATTTTTTGGCATGGTTATGCAGCAGTTAGGCTCCAGCAATTGAACTCACTTGGATTCCAAATTTGGATAAATTGTTGGGGTTTACTCCTTTGAGTGCCCAGGGAATTTTGCACCGGCCATTCCCCATATTCCTCACTGCCTGCTTTAACCTTTTAGTCACATAAACAGGCTCAAAGGGCTAACGTGTTTTTGCAAACCACAGCATCCACATGTGAGTCTTACACTCCAGGTGACTGTTAAGGAGGCTGTACTCACCAGTTCAGCAGATCCCCTGCCCCATCCCTGGATGTTTGGTTTCTGTTCTTCCCTCCACTGCCAGTGCCAATGAGCTGTACTGGGCAAGGCTAATTTAAGGGCTCATCTGGATCTCTCAAAATGGGGATCTTAGAAGGTGCTTCTCCGATCAGCACACTGTGCCAGAACTCACACAAAGGTCTCCTCTTTTTCAACTCTGCAGAGTTGTGTGTTTGGCAATCCACACACACCCAAGCAGAAGTTTCTATACACAGCTATTTACAAAACTCCTTCCATCTGCAGTTTCTGATTGATTGCTGTTTTCTCTTTGCTGGGCACAGGTGTTGTGATGCTGGAGATTTTAGGCTCTGGAGTGCAGACACTGCTGCCTCACTTCCATACAGGCAGGAGTGAGTTTTGGTATGTCAATAGCCCTCATTGAGCTCTAGAGATCACTTTCAGGCTATTTTCCTTTTGGTTGACACTAGCACATCAGCACATACTTGGCATACCCGCAGTAGGATGTTTACCTTTTCTTCCCTCTCTATCTGCTTTCCACTATGCCAAGTATGTCACTGACAGCCTAATGCTGATACCATCTTCCCTGGCCTTGAGGTGAAGCAGCACGCTGTGACCCCTTCAAAAAGTTCTACTCAGGCTGTCCCAAAACTGGGTATCAGCACTTTGAGCCATTTGCTTTAAGCTCATGCCTACACAGGTGGGTGCTCGGCAGTGACCCCCAAGGCCAGCACACCTTTGGGCCAGGCTATTCCTAATTGCTGTTTAACCACCCATCAACTATTAACTGTATAGATTTATAACATCTCTCAGCAACTACACGCGCTGACGTTACTGCTGATCGAACTAGCCTTCAGAAATGGAAATCTCTACTCGTGTGTGAGAAGCTCCTTTCCCTGAGCGCTCCTGGATGTCGCGAAGTAGCCGCCACAGAAGCCACTCCTCACAGCACCACTCTGAGCGCGCTCCGCCATCCGCCTTAATGGCGCCAAGGCGGCTTTGCGCAGGCGCAGTGCTGCCCGTGCGCGGCGTGCTGCGGGCCGTACCACGTGTCGGGGAGACAGGGCGGCTGGGGGTGTTGTTTCTGCCCCGCCTGACGCGGAGCGCCTCGGCTCCGTCGCGGAGATCCGCGCTGCCCTGTGGCTGCTGGTGCTTCCCCCCTTCTCTTTCACGGTGGAGCTTTCCGCTCCACAGGTGTGCTCTCAGAGCCGCAGGGAAAGCCCACCTAGTGTGGGTTGGGGTGCACCAGGTATAACGTAGGGCTGTTCACCCTCCTGCCCGGAGCGATCGAGCTGCTGCCCGCTCCCGGAGCGGCTGCTCTGTCCTACTGCTGGGCTGGGCCGTGCTCTCACCCCCCACCACCCTTCATAGCTCCGCGCTTTCTCTCCGCCTTTTCCCGGTTCACCCCCGCCCCAAGTGGTTCCGCCTGCGCTGTGCCGGCGCCGTGCGGAGCCGAGGGGTTGCGCGGCCGCCTCCGCCCCCCTCGTCCTGCCGCCCTCCCGCCCGCCGCCCTGCGCGGTGCCGCCCGCCGCGGGGGGATGCCGACGCAGCGGGACGGCAGCAGCACCATGGCGGCTCCGGGCGGCGGCGGGGGCGGCCTCGGCGGGGACGGCGCCCACCAGGTCCGCGTGAAAGCCTACTACAAGGGGTGAGTGCAGGGGGGAGGCCGCTGGGAGCGGAGGCGGTGGTCGCTTCCCGGGCTGAGGTTTGTGTCGGTGCCGCGTTCAATGCCGCGCTTGCGGTGGCGTGCGGAGCTCCGTCGTTCGAGGAAAGAGAATGAAGGTGAGGGGGCGCAGCCTGGCCTCCCCTTCCGCGGCTCTGCGCTCGAACGGAGGCCGCTGCTGTGAGCGGGCAGATGGGACTGAGCCGCCGCGCTTCGGGCTCGCCCCGCGCCGCAGGAACAGCTGGGGCAGCGGGGCGGTCCGTGCCTCGGCGGGTCCGTGGGTTCGATACGAGCTGATCTAACCCGAAAAAAATGTCGGTTGCGTTTTTGGTTTGAGGCAGCTTCCTTCCAGCTACCTGCGTGGATTACAAGAAAAGGTTTATCTGACCGTCGGTGCTCTGATTACAGTATCTCTGGCTTTCTGTACGCATAATACATCTGGCTTTATGGCTTCAAGGAGAGATACAAAAGCCACGCTGAGCATTTAGAACATGGTAAAGCACTTAGTTTCTGGCCTGTGTCTGCTTTGGAGCTCTTCTTGACCAAAGCGTTACAGGCTGGCGCTGTCTGTGGCTGTAAAGGACCTGTGGAACCTGTCAGAATAACTACATGTGAAGTTCTCAGATCTTTGCCTTCTGGTCTCATCGATCCCCCATTTCTTGAAGATGTGGTTACCAGCTGATAGGAGGGCTCGTGTGGTTGGGCGGTGAACTGAAGTGGAAGTGCTTTGGATTAAACACATTTATTTGTCTTCTTCTGGTTCAGTTTTAATCTTGGTCGTTTCCACATACGGTCATACAAATTCTTGCCTTAGCACTGAGAAGCTGTGGTGCAGGAACAGAGATAAAGAAGCTGTGGGAGTGAGCAAGAAAACTGCTATGCTGGGCTGGAATGCTGGTTTGTGGCACTTCAGATATAAGGCAGTGATTTCACAGGCACTGGAATGTTTCTTTTGAGTTTCATCTGCTGACTCTTGGTTAACACAGTTGTTGGTTTGCTTTTAATCGTGACAGTGAGTCATATGGGCAGCTGGTTAACAAACAGATAAGCTGAATGCCTTGGCAGTTATTTGTTTTGAGATCTAAACAAGCCATCCTTTCCACTCCCCTCTGACTGTCAGTCTCATTGCCTGCTTCTCAGACCAGCACTGTCAAAAAGTTGATATCAAAGCAAAGCAGTTGACTTGCACTGGGAATGGCTGGAGACTGAGGATCTAAGTGCAGGTATCAAAGGCGATGTTTACCCTTTCATCAAATAAACTGCATGAAGATGACAGTCGGTTAGAGGATTTTATGGGAAATATTGTTAATCAGGAAATGTTAATCTCTCTTAATTTTCTTGTAATAGAAGTGAGGAACGTGGTGGTGAGGCCCTTGCGTGGCTCAAGCATTGCTCTTGCAGCCCCAGAACACCCCGGGTCTGGCCAGGAGCCTAATTGCTTTTCTCAGCCGAGACAAAAGCTTTCATGAGGAACTCTTTGAAGGGTCTTTGTTTTGTTCAGCCGTGCCGTGGTAGTTCTTTATCTTAAATTCATGAAATATGTAAAACCGGGAAGGAAAATTTTCCTAAAACAAACAGAGGTGATGGGAATAAGAGGTGGGAATTCCCAGAGAGTTGGGAACTAAGTTGTGTTTACCCTAATATTTCCTTTTCGCAGGTAAGCCACGCTTGTTGTAGAACTAATTGCTTGAAATGCTGAAAATAGCCTCACCTGTTTTAAAGAGTTCCTGTAATCTACACCCTGCATGTAGCAGGAGTTCCCAGCAGCTCCTAGGAATTTATTGTTCCCTGTGTTTACATTCTTTTTTTGCTGATATGCTGACAAAGTGTAGCAGCTTCAAATGCGCAGCGTTTACACAGCATCTATAATTACACCCGTTTTAGGTCTCTAATGTTGCTTTAAAAGCTTACTTTTTGGCTTGTCTCATTTGTTGTAGGTGCTTTTTGTCAGTTCAAGAGGCTGTTACATCAGGGAAGGGTTGTGTTGTAGTGGGTGAGAGCAAATGAGAAAGATATGCTACCTATGCGTTACCAATCCTATAGGACTAATATAATTGATTATAGATATATATATATATATATATATACACACACACATAACTTGATCCATCTCTCTGTCATGATTAGATCTGCTTGCTCTTTGCAGTGGCTGGCATAGATTTTGCACTGGTTTAACTGTGTAAGCTGGAATGTAGGTTAGGCTTTTAGTACAGATAAAGGCATACCAGTCCTTTACCCACAGTTTGTATTGTTTCAAAGGAGCAATACCCCTAGCAGTCTTCTCAGAATACATGTCAATGGTGCTGCTTTTATTAATTTTAATGCATTTACAGGAGTGGTGAGACTTGTTGGAAAAGGAAACAGTGCCATTTTTACTGTGAAATCAAAATGCACTTCCACAGATATTTCCAGAAGACAATTCTTTAAAGAATGTTTGATTTCCCACATCCTCTGTTTACACGGTTCTTTGTCTTGAAACTTTCTGGTCGTTGTTTCAGCTCGATGTCTTCTGTTGCCCCTGGAATGTAAAGTGAATGTAAAGGAGTGTGCTCAGTTTAAAGAGCTTCTAAAAACTACTTACAAGCAGCAGGATTTGCCGGGAGCCTCGCACGAGTTAATTTCAGTGAGCTGCCACTAAGCATAATCAAAAGATTAACCCAGGTGTATGATGAATGTGTGGGTACGTAATTAATACGTGACTGGATATCTATGTATGTTCACAAATGTAATGTGTGATAGCTGTGTTAGGCTCCAGATAATCAAGTGGCAGCCTCCCACGGAAGCTTGACTTTAGAACTGAGAAGTGAGCTACACGTATTCAATTGCATTTAACTGTCAGCATTGTATTTTTCCCTTTGTTCGTGTTGCTGAAGGGCTGCTCCTTGTGACTGGTGGGAGAGGTGCAAAAGAAAAAGAGTGAGAAAAGCTGTCTGGTCGCAGAGAAGTCGTGGGGAAGGTAGCAGTGAGGCTGGTAGTCTTCTGGAGAGAGATAAAATCCCTAAGAAGTTGTAAAAAGCACAGTGCTTCCCTGTGATGAGATAACTAAAGCATCCAGATGTGGAAATGGCTGTCTGGAATCAGATTGCTTTCTAGTTCCTTGCATGTGTCTTGAGGAGGCAAATAAGGGTATTGTGCTGTAGAATAGCTTTGTAGCAGGCAGGTCTGCTGAACAGAAGCTTTACTCGTTGTTTTTATCAGAATGAAAGGATTTTCTTTTGTCATTGTGAGAGAAAGCATTCTGTATTTTCTTATACAAGACAGCAGGCTATGGCCCACTTTACATTCCCATCATTCTTTTACATAGCTTACTAATTTTTGTTTAAAATACCACATTTAGCTTAATCTTGTATGGTAGGTTCAGTCAGTACAGCTTTTTCCTAGTGAAGACATGCCTGGTGTGGTGCTAGGTGCAGGAGGTGTGGATAACACCATATAATCTGAAGAAGTGATAGCAGAACTAGTCTGGGAATGAGACCTATCTCTGTGGAAAATGCCACCAGTGTAGTTAAAATTGCCAGGTGAGCTTGTGGAAAGACAGCATCGTTCACATTCTGCGTCGTGCAAAGCCAGCTTCTCATCTCTAGGCAGTGCACTGTAGTTGCTTGCAGACTCTTGTTCGTATTTACATCCATCCTTCTGCTCTGGCCAGATTTCTGCCACCTCTGCAGGCAGGTTTGTGTTCATTCTAACAGCTGGGTGCTTCTCCAGATGTATTTTGCTGCTGTCTGGTGTGTCCTTTGTTGATGGTGCTGGATAGGGCAACTGCTTTGCACGTGAAGGTAACAACAAGAGGAAGTGTTCCTTCACTTTGTATCGGCTTTTACTGTAACTATACTGAAAGGCTTTGTGTTCCTAAGTCGTTTGGTTCGTCTTAATATTGTGTATATCTGACTTCTGCTGTTCACTGTAGTGTGGATAAATCTTTTGGTGAACTTTAGGTGGAACTCACTGAAGTTGCTAAGCAGTGCCTTATCTCCTGCCTAAAATGTAGGTCCCTGAAAAACAGGAAATACAGGTTAGGACTTTGCCTCCTAATAGAGCCTTGTGGGTTTTGTTTGATGGCTGCATGTCAGTAACGTGCTGTTAGATGTGTGGAGTTTGCAGAGCAGCTGTCCTGCACTCTGGATCTCTGTGCATTTTCTGGGAACATCAGTGCTCCAGCAGTGGGCTTATGAGCTGTTTGGAGAGTAGTGCTGTAAACAGCCCTGGCTTCTTGCTCCTTTCCACCTTCCTTTGGGCTGTACCTCTGACATTCTTTTTTAAAGGACTGACCCAGAGTCACCTATTCCCCTTGAAGGCCCAGCAAATACCAGGGCAGTGGGTCAGCATGTTGTGGTAATGCTTCTAAAGCACCACTCTCAGTCATAATTAAAACAGAAATACCGGTTCTGCATAACAGTAAAGCAGTAAACTTTAATTCTGAGAGCATGCTTCAGTGTTCACCTTCCCTGTCATTGTGGGGAAGCATCACCCGTGTCTTCTTAAAGGTGCTTTAAATATTAGCAACTTCTTCCCCTCTGATCTGCTGTTTAATAATTTCCATGACTGTTTCAAACCATCCCCACAATTAGGACTTACTTGGAGAAGATGTATGTGTTCTTACCAGCAATACATTAGTAATGCCCTTCAAAATTATTGCAGCGTTTAATTCCTCTCTGTCCACTGGAATAATGTATTTCATTGCTGCGTGTACTTAAAAGCTACAACTTGCACAGCTTCAAAGTCATTTGGGGATTTAAATCTTCATTTTTTCAAAAGCAGATAATGTGAGGAATAAATGTCAAATAATCAGTAATAAGAATTACATGGAGCCTGAACGCTGTAGGGAGGAATCTTGGTGGTCATGGCTTATTAATACTGCTTAAAGATTCCTTTTTTAAGGGGCTGTGGCAAGAGGTGAGTTTTATATCAGTGGTGCATGGAAGGCATTAGAGGTGAAGATGAAATGCTGTGTAATTATAGCATTGGACATTTTCTCAATATTATTTTTCTCTTACTCAGGGACATCATGATAACGTATTTTGAACCTTCCATCTCGTTTGAGGGACTGTGCAGTGAAGTTCGAGACATGTGCTCCTTTGACAACGAGCAGCTTTTCACCATGAAATGGATTGATGAAGAAGGTAAATCGATTCTTGCTGCCTGCTTTCCAACAACTTTGTGATCGTTATGGTACTCAGCTTTCTATTTTTTCTCTCCCTTTCCTCATTTTCTTTCCCTTTGTGACATGAACTGTATGTTTTTAGTAATAGTAACTTAGACTCCACAAGTAATGGCTTTCCAGTGCCCTTAGAAGTATAGTTTTGTTAGTTCAAATCACTGAAATGTGTAGCTCTACTTTTGTTTTTCTGTTGCTGTAGTTTGCTCATAAATCTCAGTGACTATCAAAGCGTGAATTCAGTGCTAGGATTTACTAGGAAGGAAGTGGAAAGTATGCTTATGCTTCCCCTTAAGCTTTTGAGAAACAGACTAACCCTAAGTGATGCATATTGCAGTATTTGTCTGAAGTACTGATACAAATTAACGTATATAGCTGTTCATATATAACAAAAAAATGCACTTTGAGTGAATCGGCTGTAGCAACCTTGAGTCTAATAACATAAAGCTATTTAATAAAAGAGAAAGTACTTTCAAGAAAATACTTGGCTGAGTGATGTACAGTAACTTTTTGTAGAAATTTTGGCCCTGAAATCTCGTTAATCTTCAGCATGTCATTTTTCCATGTCATGTTTTATATCAGATGAAAAAAGTTCAGTCTTCTCTCCCTTTTTCCACTCTGAGCTGTGTGTATGTTAGGCATGTTTTGAAAAGCCTGCTTGTAGCTCTTATTTTCTTTGTGGAGCCGTGTTCTGAACGTAAGTTTTGAGCCACACCAAAGACATCTAAATTATGGAATAGCTGTTGTTATTTTAGCCAGCTAAGTACTTGATGCAGTACATAAAAGGCAGTGATTTGTCTGCAGTGATTAATAATTGTATGCAGTGATTAGCATAGGCGGTGCTTATAGGCCTCTTTCCTCCCCTTGTTGTAGGTTTCTTATTCAGAATTGGATGAGTGCCAGTTTATTGAGAGCTCAAAGCTAAGCAGGGACTCAAGTTGCTTTTTGGAAGTGCTGTATGGGCAGTTGTGTTGAAGGCTGTGGTCTTGAGAGTCTGAGATCCTTGAGGTCCCTTCCAACCTGGGCCGTTCTGTGATTCTCTTCTGCTTATCACCAGCTTTCCCAAACTATGTACACAAGGGAGATGCAGTAAGGAGAAAGGAGCAATGGTGATAAGCAAATTGCTGCATTGTGGTGCCATTTGAGTTAGACATTTTGCAATAAGCTGGCTGTTTTATCTCAAGGACTTTTCACTGAGATGAGTCTGGAGATTTACAGTAAGAAGTAAGTCTGTCTTTAATGAAGCATGTATGTGTATATGATAGAATTGTTTACCACACTTCTGGTAGAATAAAGAATAAAAGAATAAAGGTATGATATCTTGGCCTTCTTCACTACTTTCTGACCGTATGTGTGACTGAACTGTTCAGCTGGATTTGCCTGGTCACTGAGGTTTTTGTTTGTCGTGCTCTAAATGTGTCTTCTGAGTTGTTGCAGGTGTAGAGCACCGTGTTTAAATAATTCTCATAGAGTTTAATGACACAAAGGCAGATGGAATTTAGCTTGAATGCAGTCACTTCAAATAAATGGTCAGGTTCAACTGGAAAATGGAGTGAATCTGATTTCTTTTTAGATGCACTTTGATTTTTATCTACATCTGGTCATCTCTTCTTACCTTTGTCTCATGATGTGTACTGTAAGGTGGACACTAAACTGGCATTTGTGTTCAATCTTCTTGGTAGATAAGTCAAAATTAAACACTTTCCTGACATATTTTATCTGAGTTTACTTTGGATGACTGCAAAATTATTACTAATCTGGTGTTGAAAGAATGTTTGTAGTTCATCATTTTTATACTTAGCTGTCACTAGTAATACATTGTGAATTAAGATGTCAGTTATTCCCTATTAGATTTTAAAGTGAAGTTGTGAATTTGAGGGCAGTATTAGAAAGATCAGTTGCATGCTTTTACCACAGTCAGCTAAGTTGTGATCACCAATTAAAAAAAGTGCAAGTCAGACTTAATTATGAAGGTTCCTTTCTAGTCTGTAAACTTTGTGTGCAATCTGAAGCACTGCGTACTCTTGAAAGCCTCCCTTTCTTCTGTCAAAAAGAAACAAAAAGCTGTTTGCACAGGTGTCAAAACACATGAAGAAAAACTGGTTTGTTGGTTCTCAGTGAGTCTGAATGAATAGGGATGTTCCTTCTCCTCCTTCCACGCTCTCCACTTTGTGTTTACGGAGTGGGTAGGCAGCTGAGTGCTGAGGCTGTCAAATGGGACAGGAATGTTTGATGTGATGAAAAAGGACAGCAACACTACTGCGCAGAGGTTTGGTTTGCTACAGTAATTATCTTAGCAACCACTGTGAGGGGGCTGTTGAACGGCACAACACCAATCAGACTGAGTTTTGTGGTGTTTTCTTCCTTCAGGAGACCCATGTACGGTTTCTTCCCAGCTGGAGTTAGAAGAGGCATTTCGGTTGTACGAACTAAACAAGGATTCAGAGCTTCTAATTCACGGTACACTGAAATTTAATATATTGCTTTTAATGTTTGCATCTACAGAGACCTGGAATTTTTACCTCATGTTATCAGAGTCTTTTGCACTACTCCATCTTCTTCAGTTAAAGCCAATTGTGGCAGTCTGTCAAAAGGATGCCAAAGACCACGGGTCACTCTTTAGCTGTCAGCACTTGTCAGTATTTATGGAATTAAGAAAGGAAAAATATATAAAAACTGGGAAAGGATTTCGTCTGCTCCTATACGTGTATTTCTGTTTTTTATTATTACGCTTTTTGATCAGTCTTGTCTCCATTTACTTCTGCTTGGTTGGCTTCTGAGTAAATGTGCACCAGGTCTTCCCTTCCTGCTGCTGCTGTGGCTAAATACACTGGAAACAAAGAACTAATGCAGGCAAGATCATACTTGGCTGTTCTGGAACATTGTAACGTGCTTCACTTACAGTCCAGATTTCCAAATACTGGCTGCAGTGATTGATCACATGAGAAACCAGCATCAATGCTTGTTGCTAGCATCTTTAAATAACTTAGCTTACTCTGCTGTCCCGTTGTTTTTCTTTCTTGCATCACTGTTATGTGCAGTACAGAGTTTTATGGCATCTTTTCTTCTTGCTTGCTGTTAGAATGCATTGTAGCAACTTTGTTTCTGTTGCCTTCTTACACAGATGTTGTATTTAACCCAAAGAATTGTCTTCTGTCTGAAACAGATTCATAGGAAGCTAATGTTTTTCTTGCAGTGTTTCCTTGTGTACCAGAACGGCCTGGCATGCCTTGCCCAGGAGAAGATAGTAAGTAGGCATTTTAGTTTGGGCATGCTTAAAATAAGTAATCTCTATTCTAGAAAAAGTTGGTATTCTATTGTTTGATTTCCTGTGCTTATAACTATTAATAATGCAAGTCTCTACAGCTTAAATATTAAAAAGGAACAGAAAGTTTTGTTAAACTTGAGTGTTGTTTGTCATTTCAGTCATTGTTAATAAGGCATTTTTGCATTTCTGTTAACTCTCCATGCTTCTCTGCTTTCCTTGCTTTTGCCTCTTTCATGGCAGTTTTTTATTCTATTCCTGTCTGTAGTAGTTGCCAGATTGCTAGCTGACTAATGTGAGCAAAGGCTTGCAACCACTTGTAATGAGGTGTCAAATCATCAGTTTCTGACCAACCTTTGGGTAATAGGAGTATTTTCTGAAAACCTTTGTCATGTTAGTAAATGTACTAACCATGAGAGGTGATTTTCCATCTGTTCAATGTAGGCTTCTATGCTGTTGATATTCATCTTATAAAAGAGGATGGGTATGCCGTTCACACACACATCTGTCAGTTTGACATCCAAGTTCTTGACAAATGTCAGTGTGTGCTTAAATGTTAACTTTGCAGTAATGCTGCTTTTCTGAAGGGGGGAAAGAAAGGTTCCAGACTAAATCTGAAATAGCTTTGCAACTTGAGATAGTTTTGCGTATTCTAGTTTTCAATTTTGGTTCCTGACATGCCTGTAACAAGACAAACAGTCAAAAAATGGTGGCAGCTGTGGACCTAGGATACTAGAGGATTTGTGCAAGCAACCATAAATCAGGACACGTTCCTGAAATGCACCTTCTTCCCTCCTTCCCACAGCTCCTCCTTGAATTAGGTAAGGTATGTGCATGTTTTGCAAACAAGTGCTTGTGTTGTTTGGGCTGTTCTCCTCCTTTTGACTCACTCTTCCTTTTAACTTTGGAAAGGCAGACTTAACTTTCAGATGGTCTGAGTGTTCTGCTTGAGGTTTTCTCCAAAATTAGAAAAATGAAGAAAACACATTGTGTTCCTACAAGGTTGCAGGAGTGAAACTTTACTCTGCAAATCACTTTACACAGAAGCATCCATGAGAAAATACTGCAGTTGTGCATTTATATTTTTTATGGATATAATCATATGTTTTTCCTCTTAGAATCCATTTATCGCCGTGGCGCCCGCCGGTGGCGAAAGCTCTATTGTGCAAATGGTCACACTTTCCAAGCCAAACGATTTAACAGGGTGAGACTCTTGTTGGGTGCTTAAAACCATGTTACAGGGTTGTCTAACTTTTATAATTTTAACGTTACTGCCTTAAAAAAGGCAGGCTGATTCTAATTCTTGTTGACTGTCTGTAGTACTTAGATGTTGGGTTGCTGGAGTTTCAGGAAACCTTATCGACATAAAATCAGGCACCTAAGAAAAGTAAATAGTTGTAATTCACTTTACAGTATACTCTAACTATGCTCTCTGTTATAGAAATGCTCTAGTGCTCCCTTAAAATCTTCAGAGAGGCAGACTTTAGCTCTGGCATTAGATAGCTGAACTGAAAGTGCATTTGCAGTTGTTTAAGAATACTTTGAGTTGCTTATGATGCACAGTTTTCCTTCATAACTTAAAACCTGAGATGTTTCTCTAACATCCACTTATGTTGGCAAACAAGCAACTGAAAACAATAGGCCAATTTTGATACTTTCAATAAGCAATAGTCAAAGACAATTAAGCATCAAGAAAGCTATCTGCTGCTTGTATCTGAAAAATAAAATAAAAATCAAAGAAGCAAGGTTCCTTGACAGCTTTGGTATTCTTTCCTTCTTCTCTAAGCTGTGAATCACGTGCTTAAATAACGCTCAAAATTATCTCCACTAACTTCATATTCAGCATTATTCACTGAACTCTTTTTTTTTTTTAACACAATGCTCTGAGAAATCCTCCTTGACCTCTTCCTGGTCAAAGGCTGTCAAGGCACCATCCCACTTGCTTTGTAGGTGCCCTGTGTTCATGGTTCTTTTGAGTTGTGTGATGAGTGTCCTTCAGCGAGTGGTGATCTTCCCATTTCCTGTAAGCTGGTGGTTTAAGTGTGCTGAAGCTTTTGCTTTCCTGCCTTTCCCTCTTCAAGCCTAAGGACTCCTCTACATAAAGATAATGAGACCTAGCAAACTAGCTTGGTCACAGGAGCCTGCTTATTCATCTGCACTGCTTTTGACCTGCAGTTGACTCACGTCTCTCCGGGTCCACATGCAGCAGAAGAGGCTGACTGTGCCTGCACCTTTCCATGTAAATGTGCTCTTTCTGATAAGCAGTTGTTGCTTATTGTTCATTTGTAATTCTTGGGCTTTTCTACATTGTATCTGCCTGTTCTATCTTAAAGTTCTGTCGTAGACTTTTCTGGTACAGTAGTAACTTAAGTAGGGGTCCCTCTGATCTCCTATCCTATGTTCTTCAGTAACAAAAGTGTGACTGAATAGTTTCTGTTACTTAGCTTTGCTTTTAATCAGTTGTATTGATTTATCCTAGCGAGCTCACTGTGCCATCTGCAGCGACCGAATATGGGGCCTGGGTCGCCAGGGCTATAAATGCATCAATTGCAAACTCCTTGTTCACAAGAAGTGTCACAAACTGGTCAATTCTGAATGTGGTCGTCATACACTACAGCCAGTAAGTAGGGTTTGTCTGAAAAGTTGTCTTTAAAAAGCAATAATAAATGAAATAGAAGAGCTTGTTTCCTGCTAATGGCTTTCAAAATATGCTCTGCAAACAATCACACTAGATGAAGGTTAAAAAGGTTGTCACTCTTTGTGGTGACAAGAAAATACCAGAGATGCTTAGCAGAATAACTGTTCAGTAATAAGGTCTTAATTCTTACATATATTGTCTATTTCAGTGTCAGGTGGTGAAAGGAAAGGTGACAGGTAGTTACATAGTGTTTATCTGTACGTGTATGTTGTGCATGAATACATTTCACGTATTCAGAGTGAAGTCCAAGTAAATTCTCTAAACATCTGTTAGATTATCAGACTATTTTGTTTGATAGGAAAGGAAGGTGAGGCACGAGAGTTCGGACTTTCTCCCAAGTGGTGCAATCATCTTTAGTTCTCAAGTCCCTATGAAAAACAACAGGTGAATGCCACTTGTAGCTTAATGTTAAAAGCGGACAACTGGACATCTTTATTCATACATTTATTTGGCTAATAAATTGCTATTTGGCTAATAAAACTGCTAAAGTACATGCAATTTTCTGTCTCACTTTGCATTTAGTCTACAACCTTCTCTCTGTTGTATGAAGTTTTCTTCAATAGCTTCTAGGAACTTCTCTGGAAAATAGGTAAAATAAGGGCTACAGTGATTCTTTTTATACTGTATGGACTAGAGCAGTAATTGTGTGGATTCATCTAAAAAAAGATTATATTTCTCAGAGATCTTTTTCACAGTCTGTTACAAAAAACGTTGTGCATGTTTGCAGGAACCAATCATGCCTATGGATCCATCATCAGTGCATCCAGATAACGTAGAATCAGGTAAGATCAGTACTTCTCTTTGAAACATGAACATGGGTTTTAAAATGAAACACAGTAACTTTAAGCAAATTACTTCAAAAATTCTGTTTTACTTCTTTTCATTGGGCAAGAAAAAGAAGACAGCTGCTTTAAACACTAAGGGGGTTTAAATATAAAAATTCCTATTTCCTGTGTCCTGCAGTTTAACAAGCTGTTGTAAAGATGAATCTAGGCTGTTACTTACATTTTTCCATCAGTAAGCTGTGTAGTTTAAATGTCCTCCTTAAACAAACAAAAAAGCTCTAAACAGAATTACAGTGGAAAAAAATTAAACAAGATTTCCTGACATTTCCATTTTAGCACAGACAATGTTCTGTTAAACAACAAGTGCTATTTTGCACAAGATACAGTATGGCAAGAATCGTCTAAATAGCTTTCCAAATACAATCACAACTTTATATTAGGCGTAACAGTTGTTATTGCAGTATTGCAAAAAGAATGACTTTGGTAGCTTTAAAACAACAAAAAAAACCAGTTTTGAATGCTGATAATACATACACTTAAATTGTTTCTCCTTGATTCAACTAATGAGTGGAAGTTTTGAAGAGAAAGAAAATAGCATTGTGTTCCATAAATCTAATTGTTTTCCTTGCATCTCTAGTGATTCCATATAATCCATCAAGTCACGAGAGCTTGGATCATGTTGGTGAAGAAAAAGAGGTAAAGTATCTTAACCATGCTAACTGTATTCAGAGATCTTCAACTCTGTCACTCTTTATTTTATTGTCTTAGTAATTTGACTCATCACAGAATGAAAACCAGTACGTAGAGCATGTTTGGATTGCTCACTCGATGGTTGCATGTGTGTCTTTCAAGCTGATTTTTGTAAAACTTGGGTTGAGATGTGCTTTGATTTAGAAAGCGTTCCAAATTTTTCCAGTTTGATTGGTTTTTCATCTCCTATGTTTCTTCTCCCTTCTTCCTTTTCCCTCTGTTCCTGTTCCTGGCAGTGCTGTTTAAGAATAACAAGTGTTAATTGAATTGCTTGTGTATTTATTGTGCTATTCTGTTTGAAGTGCTGACTTTCTTTAAAGAACAGCAACAACAGTTGTTAAAATTGACAAGCCTGCTGGTGAATTGAGAAGTGTCTCTGTCTGTAGGCAATGGGCATAAGAGAAAGTGGCAAAGCTTCTTCCAGTCTGGGTCTCCAGGATTTTGATTTGCTCCGGGTTATAGGAAGAGGCAGCTATGCTAAAGTACTGCTTGTTCGATTGAAGAAAACAGAACGCATTTATGCAATGAAGGTGGTGAAGAAAGAACTCGTCAATGATGATGAGGTAGGCAAGCTTTTTGTTAATTACTCAGCCAACTCTTTTGAACAGCTTTAATGCCTGTTACAAAGGGGAAGCCAGACATCTGAGTCTGCATCGTGAATTAAAACCTATGCATTAAACATTCAGTTACTTGAAAATGCATTGCAAGAAGTTCACAAGACAGATGACTGCTTGTGAGGTGTTCATTGACAGATTCATAGTTTACAGCAGTCATCCTGTGCTAGTGGTTTTTGTCAAGAGCCCCATTACTTCAACCAGTGTCACTGTTGTAATTGATGCCATCTACAGCACTACTTGTGCAGAAAGCACTTAATATGCTTCTCTTGCCTCCTTGTTTTGGAGAACTATTCCATATGTTTCCTATTATTTTTGCTTGCTGAGCTGAAAAAGGAGGTGGAGTCTACTTTTCATATGTTCACATCTGTGAGGGTTTTTGCTTTTTGTCACAGAGGAGGACCTCACGATGTTACTTTATTTGCTCTTTAAATCAAGCATCCCCATTTACAGATTGGTTGTAGCATACACAGTGATTTGTGGAAACTTGCTACCGTTTGCAGTCAGCTGTTAGATTGCAGCTGCTGAAGATTTCATTCATGGTTCTTTAGGGTATTCTGTACAGATTTCACTGACTGATTTGCTATTCAAGAGCTTTTTCATTTTATTCTAGTTCTGACATTAATTTCACCCGCCTCTCTTGCGACTTCTTTACATTCATCAGCACCAGTTTATCCTTATGCTAACTGTCATTAATACTTGCCCTACAAAGTACAACAATGCTTATCTGAATGTTGCTTTTTTTAAAATAGGATATTGATTGGGTTCAGACAGAGAAACATGTCTTTGAACAGGCTTCAAATCATCCTTTCCTTGTTGGACTGCACTCTTGCTTCCAGACAGAAAGCAGGTAAAGGAGATGATGATAGGCTTTTCTTCAAGAAATATTTCATACTGTTAGGCACATCTGAAGCCTATTTAAATGATTAAGTGTTAGGTAGGTAGTGAAAGTCAATGTGCTGTAAATCACTGTAGCTTTTTGTGAACAAAAGTCACATTTATCGTCTTAAGCTTTCAGATTGGAAAGATGCAAAAAGGTGTGAAATATTGGGTGTTATGATAAGGATGCTAGAAAGGAAGAGAAGCAACTAGCAGGGGAAAAATGTGCTTGAGAGTGTGAGGTAAAGACCAATCTAGAGAGGGAGCAAAAAAAAAGAGAGAAAAAAAAAAATGGATTTAAGGGAGGTGAAATCAGAAGTACAGAAAGGTAAGGAAATGGATCTCAGGTTTGCCTGACTCCTTGATGACAAGTCAG
Organism: Lagopus muta; assembly: GCF_023343835.1. Taxonomy (NCBI): domain Eukaryota; kingdom Metazoa; phylum Chordata; class Aves; order Galliformes; family Phasianidae; genus Lagopus; species Lagopus muta. The sequence goes on from NC_064441.1 coordinate 4,179,823, forward strand.
GATTTGGAAAATTGTGCCTTAATTTAAGATGAGAAACAGTGAAAGAGGGATGAAAATAACTGATTTTTGTGTCTATGTAGAAGACATTACAATATTACTGTTCTGTATAGTAATAATTTTCAGTACAAATAAAATATTGTGTACTTAAACAGTATCCTTGCAGTAGGAGAAGGTGGCAAACTGATAGAGTTAAGTGAGAAGAGTATTTGAAGAGCAATAACAGTATTAACTATAAGCGAATGAGATTAAGAGGATCCTGAAGGAAAATGGGGAAAAAAGAAGTGTCTGTTCTGCCATGTGCACAGCAACTATGTTAGTCTATCCATATAGTCACATATGTACAAAGTAGTAGTTGTAATGGGGTAAGAATGTGGGAAGGATTCCTTTGCTTTCCTTTAGCAATAAACAAGCTACCTAGTGAGACTTTGTATTCTTGATTTTTAACTTTGGGAGTTCATTCAAAGGTGAGGCCAGTTGTGTTGCCGCAGAAATGGGAGAAGTTAAATTGACTTTGCCCAGGAAACACCTGCAACAATGCAAATATTCAGTTGATAAGAAAGTTTTTCAGCCTCTGTACAATCATTTGTGTCCACTCTTGTGTGTTCCAGGTTATTCTTTGTTATAGAGTACGTAAATGGAGGAGATCTGATGTTTCACATGCAGAGACAGAGAAAACTGCCAGAAGAGCATGCCAGGTATGCATATCAGAGCAGGTAGATTTCTGGCACAGTGCAGTAGTGCAGATCATGGTGGTGAACTAACAAACCCTTTCCAGATGTTTCACATTTCTGAAATCCTTAACTGCATTCTCATTTTAGTGCTGCAAGCTGCAGTATCTTTGTTTCAAGGAGGAGCTGTAATAGGAGGCACTAATAAATTTCTTGTATTATTGCATTACGCTTGATGACTGCAGTCTGATTCTGATTTTTTTATGGAAAACCTGCTCTGTGGTATTTTTTTACCCGATGATATTAATATGTTTCTCCTAGAACCACCATGGCCTGCTGTCTAGTCAAATACTGAGTTCTTGTTGCATGTGTTTTGTTTCAGGTTATGAGTAGAAAGGGTTGATGTCAGTAGACATGAATATTATTAAGAAAAAATAATTGGCTGTGGGTAGAAATGACTGTATGATCATAAACAACTTATCTGTCTCCTTGCTTAAAAATTACAATAGAATAGATAGGGCTCAATTTAAAAAGTATTGTACCACCAAGACTGTTTTTGTGGTCTGGAGTGTTTTGTTGTTTTTTTTATGTCTGTTTGACTGCTTGGGCAATCAGTATATCTTACTATTCTAGGTTTTATTCTGCTGAAATCAGCCTTGCATTGAATTATTTACATGAACGAGGGATAATCTACAGAGATTTAAAACTAGATAATGTGCTACTAGATTCTGAAGGACATATTAAACTCACAGATTATGGCATGTGCAAGGTAAGCTGTAGTTTCTTCCTAAGTAACAAAAGCAACAATTAAGAAATTGTCATAAATTAAAAGAAGCAGAGACTTAAAAAGGTGAAACTTCTGTTTCTTTATACGTGTGAACCATTCCACAGCATCTCAGTTATTTCCACTTGCATGTTATGGAACTGAGTAGCTAAAAGGTTTAATAACTGTTGGCAGTGGGTACAAGCCATCCTCGTGAGATGTCAGCTGCAACCTACTTTTGTGTAGCAAATATATCCCAGCCTGGAATTGAGAGGGATTTTTGTGTTGAGACAGGAGGTAAATAAAAGTTTTAGAAAGCATGCAGTGGAAGAAAGTTACACACAGCTTGTTTTGACAGTGCTGTTGTTTGTTTGTTTAGGAAGGGCTGCGGCCTGGCGATACGACAAGCACCTTCTGTGGAACTCCAAACTATATTGCTCCTGAAATTCTTCGAGGAGAGGATTACGGTAACTTGAGCTTTTCACTGCTACCATGTAGCTACCTGTAACTTAAAGTTCATCTCAGCTTCTCCTTCAAGTTGATCGGGGTGGAATTCTGTTAGACACGTGAACCATCTGAGTTAACATGGTGTTAGTGCACCCTTCAAAGGGAAGGCTGAGAATATCACAACAAACAAATAAGATATCCCACCTTCTGCTCTCTGATCTTGTTTTTGCCACTCTGAAAGAGTCTTCTGAGTTAATTATTGTTTATAACCGTTTTTTATACTCTTAAAGATATATCTTGCTTGCCTTGAATTGTGTTCACTTTTGGACCTTTGTATTTGGCAGCAGGGATAGTAATACAGGTATTGCAAAGAGCTTAGATAAGGAATGTCCCTTTCACAAATTTTGGTGTTTAAAAATTGAAAATGTCTTTGCAAACGCTTGCTGAAGAAGTCCACAAGATTTCCTTCCTTTCACAAGCAAGTTTTACAGAATAAACAGTCTCAGTCTAGCTGCTGGATTCTTTTCTTTAGCGCTGCATAATAGAATAAGGACTGTCTTGCTACTATTAAGAATCATGTACTTCCTTCTTTGTCATTTCCCAGATAACATGCTGCTGGTTAGCAATGACTAAGCCTGTGTGTAATCTAAGACTTTGTTAAGGTTATGGCATCACCCTTTAAAGTTTTTGCATTTCCTCTTTGTACAGAATTTCCTTCTACCCTGCGTATAACAAACCAAGTGATGTCTGTTTACAGCTGTTACCTCTCCTTTATTTGGTAGTCCATAGAAACCAGACATTCAGACTATGAATACTTAAATTTTTTAAGCTAATTCTTCTCTAAACATTTTTAGGACTAAAGCAAGACTTGTTTTTATTTCTGCTCTACAACTTCTTTGTCACTATCTTCTCTTGTGAATTCCAGGCTTCAGTGTAGACTGGTGGGCGCTTGGTGTCCTTATGTTTGAAATGATGGCAGGCAGGTCGCCGTTTGATATTGTCGGGAGTTCTGACAATCCTGATCAGAACACAGAAGACTATCTTTTTCAAGGTAACTGCCATGAGCGTTCATGTACTGCAGCACTTTGCTTCTACTTACCTTTAGTCTAACTTTAAAGATGCAAAAGCTGATATAAATACTGGTTTCTTGCAGTAATTTTGGAAAAGCAGATCCGAATTCCTCGATCCCTTTCTGTTAAAGCAGCAGGCGTTCTGAAGAGTTTCCTTAATAAGGTAGGAAGGTTGTGAACTAATTGATGTGTAGCAGATCTACGTTAGCTGCTGTGCATAGAAAAAAGGTACAAAAGGTGTAATCCTGTCACATTCTAACAGGGCTGGGAAGCTTGTTTAAAATACTTGTCTTTGAATCTGAAGCTTTAGATTATTATTCTAGGGTTGGAAGTAAATTTCAAACTAAAAAGTTTAGAAATGTTCTAAATAATTTATTTAATTTGGAAAATTGAACAAGCTTAGCAGATGATCTGGGTACGTAAAGATGTTTGTAGCTCATTTGTGATAGTGTGACATCTATAAGCAATCAGAGAAGCTCTTTCCCTTGTATAAGAGACTTGTCAGAGCTGTCCTCTTTCAAGTTGACTCATTTCCTCCTTTCTGCTTCTTCCGAGAGTGTGGTGTTACGGCCTCCTAGTGGAGAGAAGTGTTATAGTAATCTTTCAGCTGTATTTATCAGTAGCTTGCAGTTACTGTCTCAAATCAACTCGGCATAGGCAAGCTGCCTGTTGAGGAGGGAGAATCAAATTCACTTGCTTTGAAACGTTTAAAGCCACTAGAATAAAAACGAGTAAAGGTGGGGTGGTTGTTTATATGTTATTCAAGTTTGGACTTCTATATATTCGCTTCTGTTTCAAAAGTAAATTGGAGCATTTTACAAAATAAATAGCACTAACTTAGTTCTTCAGTGCACCTCTAACAGAAAATTCACAGTGTCTCACAGAACTCATAACATTGCCATGGCACTCACTTAGAAACGTTTTCTTCCACAGGATCCAAAGGAGCGGTTAGGCTGCCACCCTCAGACAGGATTTGCAGATATCCAGGGACATCCGTTTTTTCGCAATGTTGATTGGGATCTGGTATGTGAGCCTGTTGGACTCTTCTTTGTGTGCAGCAGTGATGTGACAACATTTGACTGTGGGAGATGCCACAAAACTTCAAAGCCATGACAAACCTTAAGTTGCTAACTGGCATACCACAGTCGTAATACAGAGCCTCTTTTACGTACATTGAGTACAGTAGAGTATTTCAGAAAGCATACAGAATGAGTAACTTCTAGCCTCGTTTAAAAATAATTCTGTAGGTTGTAATTCATTCCTGATGTCACTAAGTGCGTTTATTCTTAGATGGAACAAAAGCAAGTGGTGCCTCCATTTAAGCCAAATATATCTGGAGAATTTGGTCTGGATAACTTTGATTCCCAATTCACCAATGAACCTGTGCAGCTCACTCCAGATGATGAGTAAGTAAAGCAGGAATTAAGATGTTTTAATGAGTGAAGGGGTTAGATAAATCACAACAAACATCAGTTGGTTGTATTTGTAGCACAGAGTCTGTTGCCTCCTCCTTGTAGACTTGGTGTGGCTGGGTTAAATATAGTGCTGTGGCATGATGTAAAAAAATCTGATCACTGGGGAAGAATTCTAGTTTGGAGAAGGATGATTAAGTGCTATTTTACAAATTTTAGTGGTGTCACTTGCAAGGAATGAATGTGTGAAGGAAATAACCTGGTTTTGATGCGCGGTTTGTTTCTGTGTTATGCTAAGAGGTGATATTTCTGGAATGTTGGATTTAGACTGCATTTATCTTGGATACTCTGGACAAGAAAAGGTGCTTTGTTTGGGTATTTTCAGTTGTTAGTAATCGAGTGAGTATGTCCTGACTGAAAAGCCTTGATATAATGCTTGGTAATGTTTTGGTTTTGGCAGAGGGTTTTGTGGTATCTTGCCTACTGAGTGTCCTGATTGGGATTGTATAGGAAGTGCCTTTCTGTCCTGACTGAACCACCATATGTGATCTTTAGGTTTGGTATTGGGTTCTGTGTAATGTGCATGTTAATTTGTAAGCAGAAACAGCAAGTGTTAAATGTTACCTATGCACCTTATTTAAGTCTGAAATCCAACTTCCTTCTTTATCCCTGTGTTGGTGCATAATATATAAGTTAGTTAGGGAACTTACTAATGCAAGAACAGTGTCACATCCCAGTGTTCTCAGTTCCTTTTTAAAAACTGGATGTTTTGGAAAAGCTTCCAAAGTGTTTTGTGGGAGAACTCCTGCTTGTGAGCTGCCAAATTGCTGCTCCTAAGGGGTGGTGTTCTTGTTACTGCCACAGGGCCTAGAAGAAAACAGTATTATCTGTAAGGAAAGGGAGGCACAAAAGAGAGAAGGGAATGTTTTCAACTGCAGTCTATTGTACAGGTCTAAATGGTAAAAAAACAAACTGTCAGCTGATACTACTGACTTGTAATTGTGCTAAACTAACAACTGTTTTTAATCTTAACAGCGATATTGTGAAGAAGATTGACCAGTCTGAATTTGAAGGCTTTGAATACATAAATCCTCTTTTGATGTCAGCTGAGGAATGCGTCTGAATTCTCCATTTCTGGACTGTGCCAGTTGTTACTCTGTTTTTTCTGCATGGATAAAGATCTCTTCATTTGGATGCACTAGCATAAAATGAGTAACTAATCATCATACCATTGCCACCGAGTGTGAATGACTCACAAAATTTCTTCTTGTATCAATTATCACCTGGGGCAATTGTTATGCTGAACCTTGGGCTGCCAGAATACTTAAAATGTAAATTTTCAAGAAGTCTTGCCAAACTTGAAGTTGGTCTCTGGGGTTCCTGACTGAACGGTGGGATCTGGCTGTATAACCTGCCAGTGCAGCCTTCTGATAAAGGAAAGTTGTTTTACTACTTTAAGAATACAAATTGCATCAGAGGACATAATGAAATATCGCTAAAGGAATTCTACTATTCCAGCGAGACAAGTAAGATCTCATGACTTGTAGTTCTAAATCTAAATATGGTTTCCTTGTTCTTACATACAGAAGTTACAGCTATATGATTGCCCTTCAGATTTAAATGACAGTGAGGGAAGCAGAATAGGTCAAGGATTGGCTGTTCTCATAAGGTACGTTGATCCATCCCAAAGGTGGTGTTTAACTCAGTATTAGAGTCAGGCTTCACTCTGCAGTGATACAGGGGGGAAGTGTACACAGTCTGATACAGAGTGCCTTTCTGAGCCTTTCCCTTTCAGTGAGGGATGTGGGTGGTAGAAATGGAGTTCAATTAGTGCTTTTAAAAATTGAAATCTGCAGAGTGCAATTCAGCAGGAGCGGGCAGCTAAAACTGACAAATGTAGGACCTCATGCTATTATTTATTGCTTTTACAATTTCTGTCTTACTGTACCAGAACTGCATGCGTTACAGCTATGGCCTAGGTAAGGGCATTGTTTCACCATGTATCCTTTTTCTGTTGTTATTATTAAATCTTACTGCCATACTGATGGAAATGCATTCCACGTTGCCAGTGGAAAAGGCACATCTAGAAAAAAAATAGGTGCTGTCCACAATGACTTCCTTAATTTTTCCACTTACAGTAGTTATTTGTAATAACAAACAAACCTTTAGTGTTGGTAGTAGACTCAAAGCTAATAGTAAAGCAATTACAAAAAATAGAACAGTTCAAACTGGGGCTTTAGGAGGTATGATTATTACATTTCATTTTAGCAGACATTGTAATATACTGCACAGCTAATTCTTATTTTTAATATTTGGGGAATAGCTTTGAATGTCTTAGGCTGAAGAAATGCCAAACGTACCACTTTTTTACTTCTGGGGAAAAGGGATTAAGAGACATTGAAGAGAAGAACCTGTATTTATATAAATAAGAGCTGTAAGTCAACTTAGTGTTACTTAAAGCAGATTTACGTGTCTGTAAATGCAAGTTAGTAAACCTTATCTGAAGCTTTTAGTAAGCTTTCTGTTTAGGCAATGTCTCTGTGAAAATCCTTGTGTGGTAAAACTGTAAATTCACAGCATGGATCTTCAAGTGTGTGTTTTTTTCACTTATATGTTAGCTGCAAGGGGAGAGACTGCACAAGCACAGTAGCTCATAGTGTGATACTTAGTGTGTACTTCTCTTTGCAAGGTGAGTAGGAACCAAAAAGGCAGAATTTTTCAAAACTGGGAATGAATTGGAGGGACCTCCGTTCCAGGGAAGCGTTGAACTTCTGCACTGTTGAAAGTTGGGTTCTCTTGGCTTCAAGTTGTATGCTTTCCTATGTCAAATATCAGAGTAAATTTACTTTTAAAGAGCAGCTGATAACTTTAACACTGTTATTTCATGTGAAATGAAACTGCTTGCATCCAGTTATAAATGTGTTTGACACTCATGTGACTAGTTAAGACATTGGGACTTAACTGATAGTAAGCTTTGAAGTTACTGAAAGCAAGCAAGAAAAGCCTTCTCTGTACAGTTCCTTAATTTCATGTACAATATCAAGCAAAATAGCTTTACGTAGGGAAGGGATTTCTGCTGCTCATCACAGAAGAGCACTGCATTTTGTGCTCAAAGCAAAACTTTTTATAGATAGTGTCACAGAAAATATACTTTTTCTATTTACACATCTAACTATTGCCACTGAGATAAATATCTGTAACGACTGTACGTCCATTGTTAAACTTTAATTTTCTCCTAAGTGCCATGGTAGTAAGTTATTTTTCATTGTGGAGCGTGATAGCAACTGTTGTAAGTATTCAGAAGGGATATGGCATGAGAACAGTTGAGTAGGCTTTGAATTTTGAAGCAAGTGTCTGCATCAGAAGTGTGGTGTATTTCTGTGGGCTGACCCTTTTGGGTGCAAGTTAGGTTCTTATGGGTGCTCTGCTCGTTCATGCTGTCTCTGCTACTTTCCTGTTTCGTACGGAATACAGTCTTGAACATTGTTGTGTAATCGTTCTCTTGTGCACAATTTTTACTTCAAATAAAACATTTATTTAGGACGCTGTGTATTAATCTCAAAAAAGAAAAAACTACTGCTACAAAACACAGGGGTTTGTTTGGGATCTTCAGGTGACCCTTAAGCATCCAGGGAGGGAGTACAACAACAACCTTCTGTGCTATCACTGCAGCTGCTGGGAATTTGCAGTTTAGAGCCGTTCTCTCATGCCTTCTACTTACTTTGCATGGTTCCTTCTGTTTCTTTCATGACTCCCCCCATCATACTCTCTCAAATCTCCAACTGAGGGCAAGGGCACTTACCTCATACCCTATTACAGATGCAGTATTTTAATATATCTGTATTTTAAGATCTTTGTATCATATTTTAAAAGACATTTCCTCTTGCAGTCTGGCTTGTTATTAACAGTATATATCAGCAGTCCTAGACAAGTGCTACAGATGGTTGCATATCTTAAATGCTTGACCTCCCCCCACGCACGCTTCTTGTTTCTGTTCAATTTGGTGGCCAACTGCTCTCTGCTCAGTCTGAGCAATTGTTTATGTTAAAAATGCTCTATAAAAGAAACTAGGAGCTTGCACCATCTATATGTCCTTGAAAAATGCTAAACATACATCCTGACTTCACAAGTGACGTAGTAAGCAGTTTAAGCAAGAAATGTATCTGAAATTATCATGGTGTGTTCCTGAAAAGAGGGATTTGAGGGTTGGAGGCTCTTTCAAAAGAAGGGAACTCTACCACATTTTGTATTTTCTTGACGAGTTCAGTTAGTTTGTTTCAGTGTCCTTTGTTCTTTTCTGCTTGTGATGCAGTTATTTAAAGTCTTCCTGGTGTGTGAGTGGAAGAGGTATCAAGCCAAGAGACAGCTGAGAGTGGCCTGCACAACCTAAAGAAGGTATATGTGCGAGGAGAGCAGGGTTAGCTTGGGGGGGGTTCTTTCTTTGTCATACAAGGGTCTGTAATGCAGGTCTCAGTTACACAGTGCCTTTTGGAGCTGCTTTGCCTGGTCTGCCATAAGAGTTGTAGGTGGAGTTAACATCTTTTGAACAACCTTCTACCTACAAACTTTGGCTTATGGTGCCTAATGATTGTAGCTCTATAGCAGCATTATCATTCCAGCACAATGGTTACCATGGAGGTTTGCAACTTGAAAAATATGCAGAACTTTGTAAAACCCAAATTAAATGGCGATACTGAATTTCTAAGCTTCCATGACTAATAAAAGATGTAATATCCACCTACATACGTTGCTGCCTTAAATCCATAGTTCATTCTAGCTATGATGTTATAAGTCTTGCATGTTCTTGGGTAAATTTGAAATGGAAATATGATGTAGCACATCTCAGAGGTTGGCATTTGTAGATAATTTCTATGATCAGATCCTAAATTCTAGAGGCTAGAGAAGACAGGAATGTCCAGAATGTCTGAACTATTGCAGCTGGTCCATGAAGCTGGTAGATTTTCTTATTTGTTTCCCTTGGGCTTGTATATGCTTCATGAATAAGTATGGGGGATAGGGGGAAATGTTCTTCACGAACGTGCTTGCATTTCCAGTTACTGACCCACCCTCAAACATTTTATTGCAGAAGAAAAAAGAATTAAGCAGAACTTAAAGATAATTGAAACCAAACCGAGGTGGAATGACCAGTATTTATTAATTACTGTGCACTGCTAATTGGTTCAAGCGCAGTAAGCTGCAGAGATGAGCCAGGAGTTGGATTATGGTTCAATGTCATGAAATTTCCTTAGAAGCACAAACCTCACTTGCTTTGAATCTCAAATGGCTGGGAAGTGCGGAGGCATCACTGATGGTGTCTCAGTTCACGTAACTCACATGATGCACAGAGGCTGGTGGTTTGAGATGTAAAGGGTTCAGCTGTGGTTCTGCTGCTACCAATGAGTGATGCAGACTATGTCTGCAAAAGGATCTAGAAAGCAGTAGGGTAGATGTAAGGGAGGAAAGATGCACTTCCCATCATGGTAATAGCTGTTATGGTAAATGCTCCCCGAGGAAGGGCTGAGTCAATCTTTAGTGATTTACAATAAAAAGAGAGAAACAAAATGAGGATGGAAGAGGCCAAATAGTAGGATATTAAAGGGAAGAAAATTAATTTCTCCAATAATTTTATTCTTCCCTGTGATTAAATGTTGGTTTCAGTTTTGGGGAAGCATTTATCTTTTCTTTGGCCTACATGGAGTGGAGGGAATTTATGCCTTCCCTTCCTTTTCTCTATCTGTGAAAAGAGAAGTTGTGTTTTTCTATAGCCGTTATATGAAGTACCTTCTGTAAGTAGTGCCAGAAAGCACACTTAATTCCAAGCGACTTGGAGGTTTACACCCTGCAACAGTTAAGGTTTCTGTTCAATACCCCTTTGTTTTGTGGAAAAGCCTTGCTCTTGCCTGAGGGTCCTGCAACATGGCAGCAGTAAAACCGTGTTCCCCGTTATAATGATGCTTTGCACTGAATGTAAAAATTGAGGTCGTGCTCTATTTCAGATTTATGATTCCTTCATCTCTACCCAAGTTCTTCAATAACACAAAGGTCAAATGCTTTTCTCTAAGCTCTAAAAAATAAATATAACTGTTAGTGTCTTTATGATCACAGCATTATGGTTAAAAGCCTGGGCACAGCTGTTTATGCAGTTATTCTAAACCCTATTCTCCTCTTTATACAGCCGGCAGTTTATTATTTTCGCCATATAAAGCACCAGGGGTCCCCCAGCCTGCATTCGCAGCTGGGGGAACAGCCGCAGGTAGGCACTGACTTCTAAGGTGAACATCAAAGGCAAAACCTGCAAACAAAACGTCTCGGGCCAAGGCAGCGCTTTGCGCGTCTGGGCAGCAGCACTGCGCCTAGTTTTTAACACGTGAGAAGAACGCTGCGGTTCTTTCTGCGCGCGGGGGGCCGCGTCGCGATGCCCGGCGGCTGCGGGCTGAGGGGAAGCGGCGGGGCGGAACGCGGGGCCGGTCGGCCCTTTAAATGGCTACGCGTTTATTTGTTGCGTTTTGTCGCATTTTATCGTGCTTTCCTGTATCTCATCGCGATTTACCGCGCCGTGTGTGCGGGGCGCTCCCTCCCAGAGCCGTGAGGCGGCGGGGGAAGGGCGGCCGCTCCCGCCGCTGCCCCAGACAGTGGGCGGAGCTGCGGCGGCGGCGGCGGCCGAGGGCGGCGGGGGGGTGCGCGCCGCCGGCGGGTTCGTGCCCGCGCGCCGCCGTCTCCGCCGTCGTCTCCGTCTCCGCCGCCGCCGTCTCCGCAGTGAGGTCACGGGTGGGCGGCGCGTGCGCGGCGTCCGTTCCGATCTCGGGGCGCCGGGGCCCCCGCGGTGCCGAGAGAGGAGAGCCGGGGGGGGGGTGAGCGAGAGGGCGAGGGCGAGGGGAGGCAGCGCCCGAGGGAGGGGATGGCGGCGGCCGGGGGAGGGGCGCGCCGTGCCCGGGGGGAGGGAGCGGCGGCGGCGCGGCGGGCGAGGGAGCGACGGAGCGAGGGAGCCGGGCGGGGGAAGGGGGGCGGGGGGAGCGCTGCCCGCGGCCGCCCGGCTCCGAGGTGAGTCACGGAGCGGCGTCCCGCGCCCTTCCGGGAAGGGCTCTGGGGGGGCGGCGCGGGCGGGGCTCCTCACGGCGCTCCCGGCGGGCATTCCCCGCTGCCGGGCTCGCCGTGACCCCGTTCGCTGTTCGCAGGCTCTGCGCGGATTGACGGCGCGACGCGGCGGGGGGAATCCGGCCCTCGGCCTCGGTCCTACCGCCCGTAAGTCGGGCTAGGAGAGTCGTGACACGCGGCGCTGACATCTGTGCCAAAGGTGACCGCCGGCGCTCGCCTCGGGTTTGTCTGCGAGCTGCCGGCGCTCCGCGGGCGGCGGCGGCGAAATCGCGAAGTTGGCGGCACAATAAAGCAGGCCCCGGAGATTCGGGCTCCATCTCCAGGAACTGAAAGTGCCGAGCGGAATTTCCGCGTGGCTCCAGGTACGTTTGGGATCGGACGGAGCTCTGAGCGCTTCTGTGTTTTGATATCGAAGTACGGACTGGCTTTGACGGCCGTCTGTTTTTGGAAGAAAAAAGTGGCCCTCAGTGGACCTTCTGCACCTCGTTTGTTCCCGAGGTGCTGCTGTGTGACTGAGCAGCGTGTGAACAACATCCATGTGTACAAATCACGGTGGTTCTTTATAAGACAGTTGAACAAATGGTTGTAGAACTAGGAGAGAAAAACTGTTTGACTTCTGCAGACTTAATTTCTTAGTTTTATGTTCAAAATGGGTTGCAGGTTTTGCTGTTGGAGGCCGAAGGATTAAGTGGAGTGCAAACCAGGGCGTGCCTGCGGCAGTCGAGATCGCTTCAAATCGTTTTTTGTCTAAGCAAGCAGGAAAATGTGCATTCGAGACTGTAATTAACTGAAGTTCTGGTGTTCAGCGATGGAAAGCCCACAAACAAATTTCCCTCTAGGGCTCGTTTCAGAGCAAAAGAGGAGTGGGATCCAGGAGGATGGGAGCCCCCCGCTGAAAAAGCTAATGACGGAGATGCACGTAAATAGCCAAGTACGAGTCGTGATAAATAAACTGCCAACAATCAAGAAGGAAAACTTGGACGAATATGACGAAACTTCTGTGGAGGCTGACGGGGAGAGTGCCAAGCCAAACAGTTCCTCAATCTCTGAACCTTTGAATTTAAATCCAGGTCTGAAACACACGTTGGCACAATTCCACTTGAGCAGCCAGAGCTCGCTGGGTGGACCGGCAGCTTTCTCAGCTCGCTATTCCCAGGAGAGCATGTCACCCACCGTCTTCTTGCCTCTTCCATCACCACAAATCCTGTCTGCTCCGCTGCTCATTCCTCCCGACAGCTCCACAGAGCTCACTCAGACTGTGCTGGAGGGGGAATCCATCTCTTGCTTTAAAGTCGGAGGAGAAAAAAGGCTCTGCCTGCCTCAGGTGTTGAATTCAGTTCTTCGAGACTTTTCTTTGCAGCAGATTAATACAGTGTGTGATGAACTGTACATATACTGTTCCAGGTGCACTTCCGACCAGCTTCATATTCTGAAGGTTTTGGGAATTCTTCCGTTCAATGCTCCGTCCTGTGGGCTGATTACACTGACTGATGCTCAGAGACTATGCAATGCTTTACTACGTCCTCGCACTTTTCCTCAAAATGGCAGCTTTCTCCCTGGTAAGAACACATTGGCCCAACTGAAGGAGACTGGCAGTGCCTTCGAAGTAGAGCACGAATGCCTGGGCAAGTGCCAGGGTTTGTTTGCACCTCAGTTCTACCTTGCTCCCGACGACCCCTGCATCCAGTGTCTGGAGTGCTACGGGATGTTCTCACCCCAGACCTTCGTGATGCATTCGCATCGATCCCCCGACAAGAGGACCTGCCACTGGGGCTTCGAGTCAGCCAAGTGGCACTGCTACCTTCATATTAACCAAAAATACCTGGGAACGTCGGAGGAGCGGGAGCTGAAGCATCTCTTGGAGGAGATGAAGGAGAAATTTAGTGAGAAAAATCAGAAAAGAACTCGATCAAAAGTAAGTTCACCTGCTCTTGTAGAACTCCTAAATCTCTCTGCCTGCGTGTTAATGGTCCTTTTGGAAGCACAGTGCTTGCCTCTTGTAAATGGCAGTGCCTGTCAAGCCCAGCCTAAATGAATTTCATGAGGGAGCTTCTCCATGGAAATACATTTCTGATGAAAAGGCACAGTGATTTCTTTCCTCTTTGGGCCCTAAATAACTTCGTTCAAGATGGTTTGGTTTTGTTGGTTCTTGTTGTGTTTTAAAGTAAGCCGTCTCTGGAAGGTTCAGAATTAATTTGGAGATCTTTTGATGTGTTTATGCGGTATGTGCTGCAGCAGCTGAACAATGCAGAAGGGAGCTTGAAAATCAAGTGTCACCAATTGGTTTTTTATTTATTGCATTCACGCCTGCACACACACATGTGGTGTACGGCTGCCTGCCCTGCCAGCCACCCATCATGGCTTTGCACATGGGTGAGGGCTCATCCATAAGCTCCTGTTAGAAGCCCAAAGCCTGCTTGTTCAGCAGTAGCTTTCTGTTTAAACGAGTTATATGGAGAAACATGCCAAAAGAGAGGAGTTCTGAAGCAGTCCAAGTAAAGAGCTGTAGGATGGTATCTTGACAATGGTTAATAATAGACATAGTATTTTTTCCTAAAATACTGCTGCAAGTCTGCAGTGCAGTTCAAAAATACAGACCTTATTTTTCCTTCAAAGGTTTCTAATTTAAATAATAAACACCAGATAAATGCTGGATGTTGCTGGGGAAATAATCATGTTATGTGCAAGAAATAGGCTTTTTAAGAGGAGAGCTGGTAGGGAACGTGGAGAGCAGCTAGCTCATTAAATGAGGGAACGCATAGGTAATGACAACATGGATGTTTGCATTCAAAGAATATGCAATTTTATTGAGTGTAATCTCAACTTAAAACTTTCTGGTTCACCTGTTGGATGTTTTGTCTTGGATTTCAAAGCAGTCCATGCAGTTGAGCCCAGAAAGGTGTGCAGTGACATGACACCTTCCAGCACAGCTCTGGACATTCAGTGTTACAGAAAGGCTTATTGCAGCAGCAGCTGTTGCTACAATTGTGCCAGTCTGCTGTGTTTTTATCAGAAAATTTCCACACAACTCTGCTGTATGGCATTCTTGCACATGCCGAATCAGCTGGGGCTGCAGGTAAGCTCGCAGCAAGGAGTCTTCACTATCATGACAGTCTTTGTCCTTGCAGTGCCAGTACAGGTGATGAACTGTGGCACGAGTGGAAGTGTGTTCTAGGTGTGACTACAGGAGGCTGCTTCCTGTTTTGTGTTAGCAGACTTCTGACCACGATTTCAGTTTCCTGTAGACAGATGAAAAAACAGCTGAAGTTCACAGCAGCAGTCATTTGGACTGGACTGGTACAAACAAAATGCAAAAAACCCTTTCTGGATTCTTCCATTACAGACCTGTGTAGTTGTTGTTATTATTATTAAGTAGCATATGAAATTAGTATGGAAGAAAAACTGAAAACTTGAGCAAAGATAAAATGGTGGGGAAGGGTTTGATGCGAAGTCACTGTTTTGGAGCTTAGCTTCCTTGCTTCCTCTCTCCTTTCTGTTCCTTTTGGAGCTGATTTGAGGAACTGCATGGGTGGAGTTACATTGCAGTTGCAGTGCTAGACTTTGAATTTAGCAGGCTTGATGTTTTGACCAGAATAATATAGATAGGATTGACTCTTCTTTTGTGGTCAAGTGCCATCTGATGCAGGCCATGCTGCTGTGACTGCAGCCTCTCGACTGGCAGAGGTGAGGTTCTATGATCTGTTTCTGTTTCTGGGCGTGTGAATATGGATTTTTTGTGGCTGCTGGCTGTGGTCAGCTAATCACACTGGGGGAAAACCCACTTATATTCACGTTTCTAGGGGTTTCTGTAGACTTCTCCCCAGTTCCAAGATGATTTTAATACGATGGAATTAGGAATCAGGTTTTCAGCTGCGAGTCCTGTAGATAGGACCAGGTGCCTCTCACTTGAAAATAGCAGTAACTATCAGCAGCAACTTTGACTGAAGTTTAATTTTGGAAATGGTTTTTGAGACAAACAGAAGGAGGATTGCTACCCAAACACTGCATGCGCAGAAGTGCTTTAGGATGATGTGTTCTGATGCACCTGAGGTGCTTCTGTTCCTTACTGCCAAGGGTTGTTAGCTTACTGCAGTGACCTTGCCCAGCTGTGTTTCTGTAACACCACTAATGGTTGCTTTTTACTCACAGATTTCATTTTGTAGTGAAGTATCTGACAAGTGCATGCTTTGATGTGTAGATGCTTATTTACCAAGGGGTGATACAACCTTTGTTTCTGCTCTCTGTTTCTCCCAGTCTCTGGTGGCAGTGCCTCTGCCAGAGTCCTGGGAGCTCAGCACAGCTTTTATGCAAAGAGCTTTTCTTTCAGTTTCGTTGCTGCTTTACTCATAATGGGAAATTGGTGATTGAAGAAACTTCTGTCTCTTGCATCAGCATGCACTTCTGCCAAAGCCTGTGGCTTTTTCAGTTTGTGTGTATGCATTAATGGTGGAAGTGCTGTTCTGCTGAGAACGGTTTGTTAAAATGTCATTAACGTGAACCTGTCTTCAAATTACTGCTTGGTTTTTGTTTTCCTTGAGGTGGATTCCCAGCAGAGCCTAGATTTATCGCAGTGGTATCCTGTGATCAAGCAGGAAGCAGAAGCTGATCCTCAGCCACCCTCCTTCTTCCATCCCAGGTAACTGGATTTCCTTTGCAGCACGATGAGCATTGCATACGTAATTTCAGTACATAAATTTCAGCTGAAAAAAATGTATTTGCAACCTGAACTGTTACGAAAAAGAATTGCACCCTAACTCGTAATTCATTTCTTAGTGTAAATATTAATGAACTGCTTATGGGTGATTTTTGGTGTGAGACTCAAGCTGTGATGTATGGGCGTCCTTCAGGAGGAAATACAATTGAAATGTAATTACGACTTTGCTTCTCAGGCAATGACAGAAGTTAATTTTCCTATTATAACATAATGCACGTATGTGAAAAGCTGCATAGGGCCTATTTACCACGAGTGCAACTGCGTTTCCTTTCAAAAAGGACTTGCCAAAACTGTTTGAAGACTTTATTCCATGCTGGAATGACTGCAGCTGACTTGTTGGTTAATTTCCAGGTTTCAGAAATCGAGTGCATTTCCTTAATGTATTGCACACTCTGCATCAGTGCTGGTCAGTATATGTGGAAAAGAAGGTCCAGTATTGGTCCCAGGTCTGCCCAGCACTGTTAGTGCCCAGCCCTGCTGCTAAAAAAGCAGTATGCTCATTGCCACTGTGCTGATCCCTTCTCCCATACTCCACTGCTGATAGGAGGATTATGAAGATGCTAGAGAGTCTGGATCTGGTGGCATTCTAATTTCACTCTTTGCATCTAAGAGATGACTCCATGTGATTTATATATATGTATGGATGTGTTTTTAATCAGTCACATTTGCATAAGCTTTTTTTTTTTTTTGTGGCTTCCAAACCATATCTAAACGATCTACCAGTAAGGATGAAGTCATTACTATTTCCTTTTGTATAGGAAAAAAATAAAAAGAATAAGCTTACATTTATTGAAAGTTTTGCTGTTTAAAATGAAGTGAAATTAAACATAGTACTCACATTTATTGCACATTTTCATCCTTAATTGCACTGTTCTACTTTTTCAGTTACTACCTTTATATGTGTGACAAAGTGGTGGCCCCAAATGTATCTCTTGCATCACAATACAAGGATGTTACAAAAGCAACAGTCAAAGCTTCTGAGGTAATCAAGTCTTCATCTGGAATGTCAGAGAAAAAGCTCACTAGTGGAAAGCACAAAAAACCTGCCTCCTATCCAGAGCTTTCTCTTGAGGAACAGGAGAAAATTGACTTGAAAACTGGTCTGGAGCAGCATAAGCGTTTAGGTGAGTAGATAAGCTATGAAAAAGAATTACATGGAAGTCTTTTCAGTTTAATTTTCAAGCATGTAACTTTGGAAGGAGCAGCACCAAGCTGGTATTTTGTCACTGTATCCGTATCTCTTCGGTGCTCCAAAAATTCTTCTGACCTTTTCCTACCCTTGAGTTTACTTTGCATTTTATTGCTGTGATTTTCTGTGCTTATTGTGCCACGTCCTTCTTTTACCTGCAGATCCCCTGGCGTCAGCTCATTCTGCAAGAGGTGGGAAATCCGAACGTCTTTCTTCCAAAAGCATGAGAGGCTCCAGATGTGTTGAAGTAGGTAATGAGGGGAGAACGTTGTCCCCCACTCTCATGAAAGACATCAGCTGTGAAGACGACAAGGGAAGGATCATGGAAGAAGTAATGAAAACCTACATCAAACAGCAAGAGAAACTAAATACTATTTTGCGGAGGAAGCAGCAGCTCCAAATGGTACGATGCCAACGTGAGAAAGCTTCATTTTGCCATCAGAAAACTCATGTTAGATTTTTGGGTTTAGAATCCTTCCACGGATGACTTCCATTTAGAACACTGGAGCACAAAAGTAATTTTCCACCAGCTTGAATCCAGACGCTCCATCTCTAATATCCTGTGTGTTTGTTAGCTTGGAGCTGCTGATAACTGGTGCTGTGTTTTCGGTTTGTAACAGCTGCCTTCAAGGAGCTGCTTTCATTATATTCCATTATATCCAAACGAGCACTGCTTGAACTTTCGAATCCTTTTCAAAAATAGAAATATTTTGGCAAATACAGTGTAAGTCCTATGGAAATTTTTCACTTTTTAGGATTTTAAAGATGCAGGAGTTGGAATTGATGCTACCGTAGCCCTGCGTAGTGATAATGGCACCTTCCTGTCTCTATTTGTTGAATCTTTTATTTTAGGGGGTTTTATGGAGGGCATTAGAAACTGGTGTTCATTTGTGATTTTGCATCACTTCTGTTTTCTGCATTAAATTAAGTCAATACTGTCTTTTCTGCTTATATTTGTACACCAGGCCTATTACTATTATTATTATTATTATTATTAACATTAAGCTCAGAATCAGCAATCTCAGGTAAGGCCCCAGGACAGCTGCTTTTAAAGTGTTCTGCTGTTGGAGGCAAAGCTTGTAGGTAATTTAAAAAGAAAAAAAAAAAATGAAGACCCTTTTACAAATATCAAAATGTTAACAGAAAGGGAAACCAAACACTTCTATTCTGTTTTCTGATGAGACACTTCTTTTGTCTTCAGAATATGTTGTAGTAAATCAGTGCCACCGCATTCTGAGGTTCACTGCTGGACATTGTGAATTTGTTTCTGGAAGCTCCATGTGCTTGAAAGTATGGATCATGTTATATTAATTGAATACAGCACGTCACCATTGATAAGAAGATGAGTTCCATTATCAGGCCATTGTTACCAGTAGATGAATGTGCTCTTTTTTGCCTCATTGTTTTCAGTTACATATTTAAATCACAAGATTGTTTTTTCGCTTTTCTGGTGTTAGAACCAAGGTGTATGTGATCCTGATCTGTCTTGACAGGAAGTGGAAATGTTAAACAACTCTAAAGCTATGAAGGAACTGAGTGAAGAGCAGCAGAATTTGCAAAAAGAGCTTGAATCTCTGCAAACTGAGCACGCTCAAAGAATGGAAGAGTTTTATTTTGAGCAGAGAGACTTGGAGAGGAAACTGGACCAAATGATGAAGCAGAAGTGTACCTGTGAGTCCAGCTCAGAGAAGGACAAGGAAGCAGAATATGCAGCACAGGTGAGAAGGGAAAGTCTGTTTCAAAGCAAATCATATTTAATGCATGAGTGAATGTGGAGTTACTGCTCATCCACTGTAAGGTTTCATCTTCTCCATCTTAGTCACAGTGATAGCATATTTACTTCCCTGCCCCTTGATTGAGACAGAGCTAAAATGTAGCTTACAGAAACGCTTCACCTGTCAGGTGTTAGGATTCTCTTCATCAGATATTTGTATGATATTAATGGTTAAATAATTAATCTTAAACATAATGATTATAACATTCTTACTCAAAGCAGGCCATGTTTAATGTGTATAGGCTTGTCCATGTTACAGAGCTAGGCATGATTGCTTTGGCTATGGAAACTTGTTGAAGTACGTTGAACTGTGTCACAGAAAACAGCCTTTTAAAGCAAACAAAATCTAAAACTTAAGCTTTATGATCACTTGATTATAGTTTTGTATATTTGCTGTTCATGCAGTCTCAAAATAAGAAACAGGCTATACTTGAGAGACAGGTTTTTGTATTTTTAGGGAGTAGGGCAGAGACTAGCATCGTAAATCCTTCCCATGAATTTAATTTCATGACATCCCACTCCACAGATTCCTGGCCTTTGCTGCCAGAAGTAATCCTCTCTGACTAAGGTCTGATTTACCAAACATCTGGTACAAGCCCTATTGCTGCAAGTAACGACATGTTCTGGTTGATGAAGATGATCGTGTGTAGTGTGTTGGATATGGCCTGTTTAGTGTATCCTTTCTTTAGAGGATAAAAGCCACAAATTGTTCTCCAAGGAGTCTGGATGATTGTTTCTTTTGATGTTAGAATACTAAATGCATTCCTGCCATGAAAGTTTATCCTGTTATTAGTTGTGCTGCAGAGCTACTTGGAGCATGTCAGTGGAGTCTTTTTCTCCATTTATCACATCTTACAGTATGTTTTGGACCATGGGTTCCAAGCAGTTGTCAGATGTACCTGAGTTAAACAGAAGTCCTGGCAACGGTTATTTTTCCCAAGCTGTATATATTGCACCTCAAATAGCCTTAATGTGATGTTTTCTTGAAGCCACTTGCCCTCTCTGAGAACTGTGGACTGGGAAAAGCCTTCGTTGTACATTAAAGGGAATGAATAATAAGGGATCTGGAGTTTTGATAAACATTTGTTCTTCTGAAGATGCAGGAGGTCTTCCTCCTTTTTTGACTCCTTT
The DNA here is from genome assembly GCF_023343835.1 of Lagopus muta. Taxonomy (NCBI): domain Eukaryota; kingdom Metazoa; phylum Chordata; class Aves; order Galliformes; family Phasianidae; genus Lagopus; species Lagopus muta. Next base: position 4,200,086 of record NC_064441.1, read on the forward strand.
ACTAGCTTTCCCAGTTGAAATGTTGCTTCACCCCATCAATCACAATAGGACAGTGTAAGCAGTCCTTAAGCCTTTCTTTATAGGTGAAAACAAAAGCTCCACCACAGACATGCTGATTTATGTATTGCGTGCTGTGGCATGCAGGCAGTGGGCATTGCTGTGCTGCACCAGTCTGCATCCAAGTCAGAAGACTCACATTAATAGGCTCGTGCTGTCTAAAAACCACTGAAATACTTCTCATGATACGGGTGAAGATGAACATCCATTGAATAATGCTTCTGCAAAATCACAGAGTGCACCAGAGTGCAAAAGCACTTTACAGCAGCTGGCAAACAGCGGTGTTTTTGTGTGCTCCTGCTTCTCTTTGCTGTCATGAGCTGCCTCCTTTTTCAGTGGGATGTGCACGTAGTGATTATTGAGATGGAAGCCCAACATCACGAGTGCAGGTGGACTTTTTAGATTCAGTGAGGTCTTTTCGTAAGAAACAACCACTCAAACCCATGGCAAAGAAGATAATGGCTTTTGTCTCCCTGTTGTAACTGTTGGTGGTAATACATATAAGCAGCTTGGCAGTAACTTTGCCACACTTGAAAAATTCATCAGAGTTTTCCAGACCTTATTGTGATGAAGTTTTGGTGGGAAAGAACTGACCCTAATAAATTCAAAGTAGTTTCTTATTGTTTTAATGCTGGGTAGGGGATTTATGTGCTGCATAGACAAACAGTGGTTGTTCAGCTGTTTTTGGGTTTTATTTTAATGGTTCCCTTCTGTACATGGTTTAGCTAAGATGACTCATGTTCTGAATCACTGGGGCTTACCACTGATTTTCTACTGTGGAGTTACTTGGTACAGTCTGAAAGTCCAGCTGTAATAAATTAGACACAAACAACTGAACACATCACACGTGGGATTCACACTCTTCTCTTGATGTCATTAGTGGTTGGACAGTCTCATGCAAAAATCTTTGCTTTACTCTCTATATAATCATTTAAGTGTGGAATATTTTTTTTTTGATGAGTAACTTTTCTGAACTGCATAATCTGCAGTGGGACTCTTCAGAAGATAAAAAAGAATGTTTGCCATACGTTTTATGGATCTTTTTTTTACTTAAATTCTTCCTTGAGATGCAGCATCTCAATCAAGCTATCACATGTCATTGCCATTAAGCTGCAAGAGCAGAGGGGTGTATTTACGGATCAGTAATTCCAATTCGCTGGGTTGCATGGCACCAAATTCCAAGTGAAAACATTTCAGTGTTTTACATCATCCCAGACAAAAATGACAAGACTCAGTGTTTCTACTTCAGTCGTTATGCAGTGACCTACTTGGTGTCATCAGAGAAGCGTTCTTTTCAGCAGAAGCCGATGCCATTTAGGCTGCTCAAGCCTTCCTCATACGTGGGGAAATTTGAGATTTGCTGTGCTCTATAGATTAAAGCCTATTTATTCTCTCGTGTTGAAACACAGAACGTTTCACAAAAAAGCTTGGGAGGATTGATGTTTCTATTTGAATAACATAAATCAGTGCACAAGATGTTCTGGTCAAGCACTTCTGAGTCTCATTTTCCTAACTTTCATTTATGCTAAAGAATGTCAGAAGGCTGTATTGATGGTTATGGGTGTTGTAGAAATGGATTAAGCTTTTGAAGTAAAGAAATAGTATTTTGTCAGGTGAGGGAAATTAACTTGGGGAGTGGAAAATTTATTCTGGGATTTGTGGAAGATCTGACGCAGGCATCCTCACAGCTTGATAGCAGATTTTTGTCTTCGGTGCAGTCTGGCAGTTCACATCACTGGAATTTATGTGTATTTAAAATTGGGCTCTTCTGGCTTTTTTTTAGTTGTATCATCTTTATGCCACTTCTCACATTGATGTCGTTTGCCAGTGGTGAGGTCGGCAGCTGCGTACTTGTTGATGAACATAGGAAAATGAGCTGAGAAATACTTCTGAGATATTTGTACCTGATTCATAGGGTGGTTAGCAGTGGGGTTTTGAATGGTTATGTCAAATACAAATATGTTTGTTAAAATTAAGTCTCTCTCCTCTGTCTTACAGCTAGCAGAACTGAGACAGAGACTGGATCACGCAGAGGCAGACAGGCAGGAGCTTCAAGATGAACTGAGACAAGAACGAGAGGCAAGGGAGAAGTTGGAGATGATGATAAAAGAATTAAAGCTGCAGATCTTGAAATCTTCAAAAAATGGGAATGGAAAATAGAAGTTGGAAAACAAGCACGACTGCGTCCTTCAAACAGGGTGTTCCTTTTTTTAATGAATTGTGAGCAGTTTCTGTGCGATAAGAAGTATTCTCTACAGATTTCTGTTTGCCATACAAGTGCAGATGAAGATATATATAAACAAACAGATAGGGACACATTTTTAGATTTTCCTACCCAATGGAAATCTGCATTTATTTGTACTGGTTTTTCTCAAACTATGAAAAAATAAGAAAGTTCAGATTTAGAGTGCCCGGTTTCTGTTTATTTCTAATGCAGCCCTTGAGGACCCTCTGCCTTCTAACATTGTCTGTTAAAACAGGTTTGATGATCTTTATTTTATTATCGATTTCACATCCGGTTATAAAAGTACTTAAAAAAAAAATCTTAATTTCTTCAAGGCCAAAAATAGTTGAGTTTTCAGTGAGAATTTTGTGTTCCTGAGCCGGGGAAAGAATAAAAGCAGCTGTGAGGTAATGCTCAGTATCTCCATGAAGGTAGATGGATGATTATCAGAGGTGATTTACCAGCATGAGTTTTCCCATAATTCTGTTACATGAAGTCAGGCTGACCTTTTCAGTGTGAGCTACTTGACAACTCAGTCAGCAGTTTTAGAGCTGGTGTTTGGTCACCGTGCTGGAAGAACAAAGCATTAGGAGTGTTGGTTTTTTGTTGTTGTTTCAAGTTAAGGAGAAATGAGGTTCAGAAATGGGATGTTCTAAAACTAAAAATTCTCAGTTTTTATTTTCTTGTACATAGCAGTTAAAGGAAACTGTTTATCAGGTCTGGTAGCTGCAGGACAAGGGGCAGTGGAAGGTGTCCCTGCCACGGCACAGAGCTTGCAGCCAGATGATCTTTGACTGTCCCTTCCAGCACAGACATGTAGGATTCCTTGGCTTGCCTGGTTTTCAGGTACCAATGCTTCCAAGAAAAGTAATATTTATTAAAAGAAAAAAAAAATGACTGGTTTATTTAGTGTCTTAAGCCTCTACACTTCAAGCTTCCTGTTAACTTGTGAATTTTTCTTTCTATACATAGAACAGGCCTTAACTGACATTGTGGTAATTGCTTAGAGAAATAGAATTCTAAGATATGGCACTTTGAAAATCAGTTTGATCGTTTCTACATTTGAATGGCATGGTGATGTTACCATGAATTAAGAAATACAGCATGTTTGTTGAGCTCTGACACTTAGAAATATGTCACTGTACAGAATTTCCACTTTATGTGTATATATTGCATTTACTCAAGTACTTCAGCAGTCCGATTCCTGGTAGATTCAGTGCATGACTACAGATTTGGATGGAGAAGTTCTCCTGTGCACTTCTTTTCCAAAAGTTTGACATCGCTGACAGACGTTGGCTGATTGTGACTAGAATTATCTCAGTAGTTCTGTTATTTCACTACATTATTTTAACCCGTGTTCTAGCTTACGTTTGCTGTTTGGTTTTTTCAAGGCGCTTAGGTTTATTATTCTCTTAAAAAAGTTGATTAATTCTGGATAAAACCACTAGTAAAATCCACTGGCATCAGTTTTTATTCTAAACTAGTGAAAATGAAAACTGAGTTCTTTCTTAGCTCTCTTTTACAGAAATAGAAAATGGCACAACTCTTTAAGCTGAGTGAGAAAGGAGGTGATACATGTTGTGGAGTCATAGAATGAGTCTTTCATACCAGTGCATGATTTTCTTTATGGACCCTGTGTCATATTTACACTGATCGTTAGGGCAGATTAGATGAAAAGAAATGAAACTTATTTGGCAATGTTGATCAGAAAAGGGGATCCAGATGATGTTTTTCACGTCTTCTTCAACTCCATCTCCAAATTATTGCTTAAAAACAAAAACAAAACACTTGACTGTCTTTACAGCATAGCAATGGTTTGGAAGGAAGCGAATGTGCTGAGTAAAAGTGGCAGCAGTGTTGGTAGAAGAGTGATGTGAGGCACTGGAGCTCAAGGCTGGATCAGCTAGATTGATGAGTCAGGAAACACCAGCCTGGGAAACCAGAAGGTTTCATTGGGGTGTTATCATTTCTAGCTGCTTTTCAGTATCAGGGTTGTGAACCAAACTTGTTCAGTTGTCAGTGTAGATAAGGCCCTCCGGACTCACTTCGTATGGCTGAAGTGATGGGTTCACTGCAGTGTTTGTAGCTTAGCTGTCAAACAAATGGAATCCTCATGGGATTATGATCTTAGAGCACTGTACTTTCAGTTTTTATTCAGGTCCTGTCCGTGTGACGTTCCTTGCTCTGAGGTTTCCCACTTCACCTCTGGTTGACTTCAACCTGTGGCAGCTGCTGCTATTGCTGGGCTTCCCCTGCCCCAGCCTGCACTTCTGCTGTGCCAACCAGCTTCTGCTGAAGGCAGCCATAGTTTGTACTCCTGTTTTCACTTCTGCAAGAACTCTAGCAGCTGGCATAGAGTTTTAGCACTTCCAGCTACAGGTGAGGCTTCTTAATACTTGTAAGACATCTGGCTGAAAAAGTTAGCTGGACATCTGTTGAGATGACCTTAAAATAGCTTTGTAAATATTCCATTTAGTTAATCTAAAGTTAGAATGCATTTTAAATTATTGTAATCCTCTTAAAATTCTTCAATATTACTTTCAGGTTGCTTACATAAATAATTTTCATACGTGTAGACTTAATTTTATACTGGTTTTAAGTAATAATGTAAACATAACTGTGCCATAGATTTTGTGCGTTCAGTCTTTGAAAGATAGTTTTTGAGTGAGTTGTAAATAACACTCTGGTAGCTCTAGAACAAATCCACATTGACCTTTTCTCTCTACCTTATGCTTGTTATATTGAGGGGTTTGTTTTACAACCTAACATAGAATCTTGCAATGAACACTTGAGGGCCCTCACTTAAGTACACACTCAGTGGTAGAAGCCAGTTCTGTCGTTAGGTTCTTGCTTTGAGCCATGCTCGTCTGATGCATTTCTCTTTGTTTTGCCTTCAGCTTTCATTTGCTGATCTTCCAGGCAGAAAGTTGCTTTCTCACATAGTTGTGGCATTAAGTCTTCAGAGGAGAAAAAAAAAATACAAATAAAGCCTAGAGTTGTTCAGTGTTTTAATAGTTTCCTGGTTGAGCACCTAGAGTGCAAACAAAGCTGCCTGTGTGTGCACCTTCTGGAACTCGGATTCAGGGTGAATGTCTGTTTGCTCCTATGTGTCAGGAAAACAAAAAAGGACTTTCACATGCTTTGTGTGCTCTGATGAGCACGAAGATGTGAGAACTCAGAGAGTACAGCGTGCAGCTTTGGCCGTCTGGCAGTACCCTCGCTCACAGCACCCTGGATGGAAGAGATGTTATCTCAGATCTCCAAGCTCATGTGTCAGTTTTTGTAAAGCATATCGTTGAGCTCGGGAATTCAGATAAATGTGGTTCTGTTTCACATTCTTCCACTAATTTTATTCTATATTTAATATATTATAGCTTAGGTGTAAAATCGTTTGTATATAGTGAAGGCGTAATGCAATTAGTGAAGTAGGAAAAGTTGGGTGGAAGCTTGAAGCTTCTGGTGGCCCAAAAAAATGTGGCTCGGTCCATGTTTTAGAAGTCACAACTGTTTGTTCATACATTCTTGGTTTATCTTGGGGGTTGGATTGCTGTCCCATGTTATGGACTATTCAGAAGACTTTCCTAGCGTTAGCTGTGGAGCTGGCTGTCATGGTCAGCTTCCTTGAGTTCACTTGTTTGTAGAGCATATATTTTGACTGTCAGCAAAGAGAACGACTTTGTATTTTTTCTGCACTTAATTCATGTAATTAATCCACACAACAGTTTTCTATAATACGGTGAAGTTGACAAAAGAATAATCCCACCTACCTGTTAATCTGTGCTTGAAATCTTCCAGTAGTTTTATTTCAGCTGTCGACAGCAAGCTGCAATAAGCTGCAAGGTTCAGTTTTCTGTTTTGCTCATTGATGTGAGAAGTACTCACCGATGTTTTCATTATAGAGAGCTTATAGGATGTTCAGTTTGTTGCATATCTCTTTGAAAAACAGATCCATATTTTCAGCTTTTGTGAACGTCAGTGGCTGCAGCTCACAGATGGCATGAGAGCTCGTTGTGTGTCTCCATTATTTAGCAAACCAGTTTCATTCAGCGTTAGCTGTTCTGCTGGGAAATGCTTGAAAAATGAGCAAAGCACTTCGTCAAGCACAGCAAACAAACGGTATGAAATTTTGTTATTGGAAAACTGCCTCCGTAACAACATCAATTGACTCTCTGGTTTTCTTCCAATATAGATACCTCACTGAAAGGAAAGCACAGTTACACTGTATTTAAAATACATCTAGGGCTCGCCAAGTTGGTCTGAAATATTTTGTTGCAGTTACGTTGCTTCCTGTGATTGATGAAAATCTCTTTTTGTTTTCACGCTCACTCTCAAAAGTATTTATTGGTGTTGACATGCCAGTGTGACTGTCTTGGATTACAGAAGGTGGCTGCAAAGCGACACAGCGCTCTGCTGGGCTGGAGGCAGCAGCTGGTGACTATTCCAAACCACAGCAAGCCTGTGAGATCCATCGCTGCATCCAACAGTTTGTAATACTTTGCCAATGATGTACAGTCTTATTGTTAGCGTTGCTGTGGTTGCATTACATGACACACAAAACTGTCCTCTACCTCACGTGAGATTAACAGATATTTTATATGGTTTTAGTAAACAAAATGCATCTATCTGGTCACTTAGTTTACAAATTTTGAATTATATTTATTGAAACATGACATACTGTGCTCTTAGCTTATACCTCAATTGTATTTTGTGCTGTTATCCATTTTCATGCCTTGTAAATACGTGTACAGATTGTGGATTCAAAAATAAAAACTGTACCATCAGAACACTCGGGTCTTTGTGGTGTCATGCACTGAAATGCCAGCTAGACATCAGGAAGGTGTTAAACTGTGGAGCATCTCCAGGGAGGGACCGTCTTCCTCGCTTTGATTACAGTCAATTAAGACACTGATGACACTGAAATTTGCACCGTTCCCACTGCCTGCAGGAGGCCCCCGGTTTTCTAATGGATATTTTTAGCAGATCTACCAAGTCAGCGCCCTCTCACAGTGGTGCTTTCCCTAAGGCTCCATGCAGGTACTGCTGGCAGTGGGATATCTGTGCATTGCAGCTCAGATGTATGTAAATAGAACCACTTGTGTAGCTGGCATGTTCTCTGGTGCACAGCTTTTGTTGCTGCTTAAGTCCTCCAGCAACGTTGGAGTTGTTCACACCTCTCCTTAATAGATGGGTAATGAAGAGATAACACGCGTTGCCACGGCAAGCGCTGAGATCTATAAACATTTAATGTTAGAAGTGAGTGTTGTACTTCATTTGATGAAAAATATTTTTATTTACTGATGGTGAAAACTACCCTGCAGTGGCTCCATTCTGTGCAGTGGATGGTTACGATGCTCAACACGGCGACCTGCTGTCAGGGAGCTCCAATAGGCAGGGAGGGGAGAGGAAGGAGCAGCTACAGCTGGGTGTGTGCCTACAGGCTGCGGGGTGACCTTACTGCAGCCTGCCGGTACCTACAGGGAGCCTACAGACAGGAGGGGAATCAGCTCTTTGAAAGTGTAGATAACTGCAGGATGAGGGGAAATGGTTTTAAGTTGAGTGAGGGAAGATTGAGGTTGGATGTCAGGGGGAAGTTCTGTGCTATGAGAGTGGTGAGGTGCTGGAACAGCTGCCCAGAGAGGCTGTGGATGCCCCGTCCATCCCTGCAGGTGCTCAAGGCCAGGTTGGATGGGGCCGTGGGCAGCCTGGTCTGGTGCTAAATGTGGAGGTTGGTGGCCCTGCATGTGGAGAGGGGTTGGAAATTTGTGATCCTTGAGGTCCCTTCCAACCCTGGCCATTCTGTGTTCTGTGATTCTGTACGCGGAGGAAAGGATTAACCCCACCTGCAGCTGCCGCCTCCATGAACCCGGTGCCGCAGGTGAGGAGCGGTGGAGACGCGGCTGACCGCTGCAGTTTCCTCCGCTGCCCACCAGCGGTCCTCCGCGCCGCAGCGCCCGGCCGCGGCATCGCACCGGCAGTTGCTCGGCTCCCCGTCCCGCCAGCTTGCTTCCCTATTTGCCCACGAGGCGACGGTAGCTGGACGGCTGCAGCTCAGGAGCGCCGCCGTGCTGCACCCCGAAGCCGCGTCTCGCTGCCCGCTCCAGCCGCTCCCCGCTCGCCCCCGGCCCGGTGACGGACGCGCGAGTCGGGGCTCCCCTTCGCTCCTCCCACGGAGCGGGGCCGGAGGCAGCGCCGACCCCTCCCAGGGGCAGAGGCCGCTCGGTGCCGCCCAGTGCAGCTCGACGACCTTTCCCGGCGCCTCCGGTCCCGGCTGCTCGCAGCTCCGGCAGCTCCGGGTCGCAGCCCGTTCCGCGCCGCCTCTCCCAGCCCCGCTCTCCCCGTCCCGGCTCGCGAGCCCGGCGCGTCGACATGGTGGCCACCTGCCTGCACCTGGCCGGGTTTGTCTGCAGCTTCATCGGGTGGATCGGGGTGGTGGTGGCCACCGCCACCAACGACTGGGTGGTGACCTGCGGCTACACCATCACCACCTGCCGCAAAATGGACGAGCTGGGCTCCAAGGGGCTGTGGGCAGACTGCGTCATGGCGACGGGCCTCTACCACTGCAAGCCGCTGGTGGACATCCTCATCCTGCCAGGTACGTTCCTCTGCTCTCCTCCCACCCCATGAGCGAGGCTGTGCCCCACTGCAGGGTGGTCGATGGTGGAGCTCCATCCATCAACGTTAAGGTGGTTCCTTAAACAATGCAGAGAATTGAGTGGTGCCTCCTAACACGGTGGGTGCTCACTGACTTACAGCTGGTTCTAGCTGTCCCTATTATACAGTATTTATCTCTGGCTATTAAAGTCCACTTATTCTACCAACCTCTGCTCTTAACAAACTGTTAACAAGTTGTTCCTTTCCCATCTCATCCCCAGACTGCGTTGCAAAACCTACTCTTGTATCTTAGTGTTCTTTGTGCTTCAGTTCTGTCTCGTGATGATGATGAACCACTCAAATTTGAAGGATCTATTCCTTGAAATGATGCTGAGAAGGATGAATCTCGTGGCATCCATTGTTAATGCTGCTGTGGCTTTTAATCTTTTGGAAGTTTGTCGTTGCTTTTGGCAGTCCTGTGCTTCCTCTGTGCTCTACTGCATGGCGGAGCTCTTAGCATAGTCATGTCTGTTCCCTGCATGATCTCGTTACTTTCTAATCATAAGGCATTTACGTTATTGCAAAGTAAAATCTAAGCCAAGTGTTTCTCCAGGATGAATGCATCTTTGGGGCTAACTGAACCTGCCAAGGTCTGTGTGTAATCTTGTCCCTGTAGTTTAGCTGGTTATTTTAGCTAATTATTTCACCTATTTCAAATGTTGTTAACTCCATGGTGTTTCTTTGCTCTGTTTCACCTCGTCAGGGTGCCCCTTCCAAAGCCAGTAGGTTAGAAATACACGCCCCTTGTTTTTTGTTCATCTTTCCCTTCTTTATCTATTTTCAATTATTGTGGAAATAACTTCACAGTGGTTAGAGAGGTCACTCCTGAAATCCCCTCTGATACAATGCCCAGCCCCTGTTACACAGGGGTTGGCAGTGCTGGACCTCTCAGACCAGCTCCTGTTCTCCCTGTCAGTGCTTACAGTTCAGTAGACTTGCCTTTCTTATAGCTACTGTTGTTCGCTTTGATCCAGCGCAGCAGGCAGGAAAATGGCTTATCTTGACAAAACATTGAATTAAACTTTATAAATGAGAAAATAAAGCCTTCCCCCAAAAGAAAGCAGTGTTTCTCTGCGGCAGAAGCAGATCACAAAGTGAGATCCTTCTGCCCGTACCCGCTCTGAGCCCCTTTGCTGCCCATGGGATCCCTGTTGGTTCCCTCCCTCCAGCTGACCTGTGTTTGGAGTCCTGCACCGAGCCAAGTCCTTAAGCTGGAATGTTTGTGTCTTGTTTGTATGCTTGTTTACTTGGGACTGGTTACACAGAGGCCATGCTGGGCATTGCCATCTCCTTTGTTTAGGTCTCACTTTCTGCCCTTAACTCCTTAGGGAACACTGGAACAGGAGTTAAGGAACACTGCCACGTGCAGCCCCACGACCTGCTGCTCCTGGCTGCTCCAGGGCAGGAAAGCTGTGCTGGTGATGAAAGCTTGGGGCACCCCGTGTGTGCATAGAGTCCTGAGGAATAGTGTTGCTGCTCCAAGGCTGAAAAGCTGTAGGAAAACCCCTTCCCAGCTGTTTTACTCACTGCCATCTTTCCCAGCTTCATGATCTCCCAACATCTTGCTGGGAAGACATTCCTCGCTCCATGGAAACTGTTGGCCTCGCACATCTCTGAGCTGCACACTGACTGTCTCACGCCTGCTGGGGATTTGCTTACACAAAGGGTTACGTAGAACCATAGAATCCATCGCTTGCACACTGTGAAGGTGTTGGGAGCTCCTGGGGCAGCAACGCTGGCCCAAAGTTCTCCTCCTTTTGAGCCAAATAACCCAGATCCTCTTTCTCACCCCACCCTCAGGCTATGTCCAGGCATGCCGAGCGCTGATGATCGCCGCCTCCGTGCTGGGCCTCCCCGCCATCTTCCTGCTCATCACTGTGCTGCCCTGCATCCGGATGGGCCACGAGCCCGGCGCCGCCAAGTACCGCCGTTCCCAGCTGGGGGGGATCCTCATCATCCTCCTGGGTAAGGCATGGCCTCCTCTGCTTTGGGATGGTGCGGTGTGTGACAGGGAGGGGCAGATCTATGGGCACTGGGTGCTGCTCCTTTGGGACATCGGCAAGGAGGCAGCCAGGCGCCGGGGGGGACGCAGCCCTGTGCCTCCTGCCAGCCTTGTCCTTGGGATTTCTTCCCATCCGTGGAGCCCGCGGAGGAGATTGTTTTGTGCAGCTCAGCCTGTGAAGCTCATTGTCCCCAACACGGCACCTGCGTGTTCTTGAGGCCTCGTCACCCCAGCCACAGGCTGCGGGGCCTTGTTTTCACCCGTCTGCTTGGCAGAGGAGGGGGCAGAGGGAGAGTGGCTCCTTTGTGCGGCTCTGCTGCTCGCCGGCAGCCAGCGCTGACATCACCCTGCTCCTCTTTCTTCTGCTTCTCCTGAGGTTTTTTTCAAGTGGGCGCCACATGGAGCTGCATGTCTCCAGCTGGGGAGGCATGGGGACAAGGAGGGATGGAGCCCTGTGCAGCAGATCCCTCTGTACTCTGGTGGGAGGTCCCCCCCACCCAGCTTTGGCACATCTACCATTCTACCAGTTTGAATAATGTTGAAAACAAGTGAGGTGGGGGTTGGTCTCTTCTCCCAGCGATAGGACCGGGGAGGTTCAGGGTATTAGGAAACATTGCTTCTGATAAAGAGCAGTGATGCAGTGGCACAGCTGCCCAGAGAGTGGTGGGGTCACCGTCCCTGGTTCAGAGCTGTGGGGATGCGGCACTGAGGGACGTGGGCATGGGGAAATGGGTTGGGGTCAGACTTGGTGGTCCTAGATATCTTTTCTAGCATTTATGAATCTGTATCTTCCTCCTACAAAGCCCCTGTGCTCCAGTGAGGAACAGTTAGGATGAGTCAATGTCTGAAATTTAAGAGTGACACCAAGGAGGTCTTCCAATAGCTGTGGGCTTTAAGGGGCTGTTGCTACTACAGCTGGAAATGCTAACATCAGCTCTACAGGCCTGCTAAGGACATCCTGTCAGTTGCAGTCACACTGGAGAGCTCTGGGAATGTGTCCCTTATCCTTGTCCTGAAACCTCCAGTCACAGACCTGGCCTTGGCAGTGAACAAAAGGGTTTTTTTCATGCTGTCAGCGACACTGTAGCAACAGGAGAGTCTGTTCTGCTGTTATCTCTGGTCTGGGAGCTGAGGGAGTCCCAGCAGAGCTGCGCTTCATGGCAAACAAATGGAAAATGTTAGTTTTGGGCAAGAAGAGCTGTGCTGTAGACCAGCCTAATTTTGCGTGGCTGAGAGCACTGCTCCTAAATCTGCTTTGTGGTGGGGCAGCAGGATTGCAGGAGCAGCAGACGTGGCAGTGACTACAATGAGTCACACTGCATGAGAACAAGTGAAACCCCAGAGCTCTGTGGGGGTGAAGCAGGGCTTTGGGTCTGGTCCTGCCATGGTGGAAGGCCAGTGAGAAGAGATAACAAGGATGAAGGTTATCAGGTGCACTTTGGGTCAGGTTTGGCCTTGTTGCTGGTTGTTATCCCTGTGTGATCTGGGCAATGATAAAGGATCAACGTGTTCCTTTGGCTCCTAAACTTTTCACAAAAAATAACCAACCCACACTTTTTCGTACAGAACCCATTTGTTTTTCCAGGCTGGTTAGCAAATCAGTCCCCTTGGAAAGAGAGTAATGCACAGAGCTTGGGACTTTGACATTGTTTAAGCTGATTAATGATCTGTTGTTGGAAAAATGAAGTGTCACCATTCCAGAGCATTCAATAAGTATGAATGTCAGGCCTCAGAAGACATAATGCTGGCTTAAAAGTCTTTCTGTCATGGGCTGTTCTTATTTATTCTCTGGCCACTGATGTCTCACTCGTGGGTTTCTGTGTTTTCCCCCCAACATCAAGGCTTGAGCACAGCTCCCAGAGATCTGGTTAGAAGAAATCAAATCCAGACCCACAAACTCTGCAGATATATCGAGTGGGGATGCAATCACTGGAGTTGGCTCCATGGCAAATGTTGCGTGTTGCTCAGGGAGAAGATGGCATTTAGGACAGAAATTGTTAAAAAGGAAAGAAAGGGTTGAAACACAGCGTGGAATCGCGGAGAGAAAAAGAGAGAGAAACAAAAAAATAGTTGAAAACTTGCCAGGAAAACAATGGGCTCAGATATTCCATTGATTTTCCTGTACACTGATAATAGCAGGCCGCAGAGTGCAGCATGTGTGCACACCCTCCTATCCTGTATGCTGATGTATTTATGCCTTTGCTTGATCCTATCTGACCAAGGGAATTGATTTATGGCTGCGCACAGCTGTCGGTGGTGGTTTGCTTTGAGCTGCTATGAAAACATCTCCAATGAAATGTTGATGGAAAAACCCGTCCCATCCCATATTGTTGGTGCTAATTGGGGGGACCCCGTGCTGGTACCCAAGTGATCTTTTCCCCGTGGGGAAATGAGGGACCTGAGGATGATAAACAGATGGAAAATACATTAGTTACTGGGATTTACCACTGCCAGCTGACCATGTTAGCTATTGTCTTCTAAATAGATGGTATTAATATATTCCTCTGGATATTGCTTTCTCTCAGAGGATTCTATCCCAAGATAAACAAGGTTCAAAAGTGCTTTTTTCTTTTTTGTTTTTTTCTTTTTCTTTTTTCCTTCTGGGAAGCTGTGGGCACTAAGAGACCTCTGTAAGTCACACTGCTTCCCCTAGAAGAAATGACAGAATCATTGAACAACTTGTCTTTGAAAAAAACCTTCAAGCTCATCAAGTCCAACCAGTAAATCAATGGCACCCAATCTATGGCTTGAACTGCAGTACTTGTGTGTTCCCTGTGGGCAGGTGGCTCAGGGCAGGAGGGAAAGCAGAATCTAAACACTTGCATAACCTCCATAAAGCAACTCTGTGCTTTGGGAGGGCAGATTATGAACATGATCAGTGGATGGTTGAACTGGGTGATCTTTGAGGTCTTTTCCAACCTTAATGATTCTACGTGCGCTTCCAGTGCTGGATTAAACCATGCCTATAATGGCAAATGTTAAGAGATTCAGCTCCATGGATCAGGTGCACGGTCAGAAGGAACTGGGACCCACTGGGATGTGGGACACAGGGACAGGTGGTGCCAATGGGGAAGATGTAGTAGAAGTCTATGGGATTCGAGCTGCTCCTCTTGCTTTCTGCCAAACTGCACTGACTGCAGCAGCCATCCCAGTGCGTTCCTCCTCCCCACTGGGATCACCAGCAGCTGCACTGAGCTCCGCTCAGCCCTTGGCCGGCCTTCCAGCTTTCGAGCATTGTCAGCACGATGATAAGGTGGTGCTACATGTGGCTGCCCCACTGCACAAGAGATGCCATTGTCCCGGTGTCCCCGAGAGCTCCCCTTGTCCGCTCCACTGCGCCGTGGGGGAGGGTCTGAGGGGATAAGGCTCTTATAGTCTATGGACACCAATGTATATATAAATTTACTGTGGACAGAAGAAGAAAAGATGATTGTGTCCTTTTGGACAACAAAGCAGCTTTATGCTGGAGCCCATTAGAATGCTTCGCAGATTCCCATCCGACCCCTCTCTGGAGGCTCACGAGCTGCAGCAGGGGCAGCCCTCCTTCCCCACAACCCCCTCCCAGAGCTGCAGGGCCCTTGCTTTGAGGAGGCCCCAAGTCATTGCTGGCTTCATTAGCATCCTCTGAGCGTTCTTCTCTTTTCCATAAGAAAATATTTTTTCTCATAATAACCGCAGCGATTGGGGATGGGCTTTCTGCTGTACCGGCCAGCAGCAATGGTTTGTTTTCCACTTTAACCAAACAGTTTTATTTTTTCTCTGCCCCTTTTTCTCCCCCTTTTGCAACCTTAACTTTTTGACACCGCCTCCAGATCTCTCTCAGTGCGGTCGGCGGAGATCTGTAGTGCTGCCACAGCCCTGTTATTGTTTTGCTCCGATTCTCTGATAGCCACAAGGATGGAGTCCTGCACAGCTTGTCCCGGAGGCAAGTCAATATTGACGGATTCATTCCTCTCAGATGTGCGGGCCATAAAGGGGTATTGTTTTAGGACCTGCTCCTGTAGGTGGTTAACGCCATCGGCTCTGCTGCATGCAGGGCCGTGCAGGGTGAGGGCAGGGAGCGGGGTGATGCAGGGAGAATGCAGGGATGGATTTTTGTATGGAGATCTTCTTCACCTTGTCGCTACCTTCCTGCTTTTGTGGAAAAGCCTGGAGCAAAACTAGAAGCCCTCAGTAGTTGTGCTCTGTGGGCTCCAAGCTGAACGCTGTGCTCCCTCTGACTCTTTTCACTAGGTCTTTGAGAAGCCTCGCTGCATTGCCCCCACCACCTGACCCTGTTTTCCACAGGGAAGTGGAATCTACCTTCCAACTGGCTCTGAGTTGAGGTTTTACTGCCTCTCCAATGCATGAGGCTTCTGTGATTTTCTGCTCCCAGCTCCTTCTGAACACGCAGCTCTCCAGAGCACCAGTTTCAGAGCTGACTTTCATTCTTCAGCCTTCGTTGCCAGCTCAGGTTGCATCAAGCAGTGGTTGCTCTACTTCTTATTGCTGGTCCTTCCCCACCTCTCCCAGCTCAGGCATCCCCACCCCTCTCCTGCTCTGGCACCAGAAGTCCTGAAGCCAATGCTGTTGTATTTCCCATTGGATCAGTGTGGGAATGGGCTCCTCGCCATCCTCCAGAGGAAATACAAGCTGCAGGAGACTAACTCCAAGCTTCACGCTTCTAATAGTGTGTGGGTTGTCTTGGGGGGCCAAAGAAGGATGGATGCTCCATCCCCTGGGCTTGCTGGGTTTCCTGCTGATCCCACACTTAGTGTTGTGCTGAAGGTTGGACTGGATGATCATAGAGGTCTTTTCCAACCCTATTGATTCTGCATTTCTGTGATCGGCTCTTCCCCTCCTGTCTCCCCAGCCATGTGCGGTGTGGTAGCCACCATCTGGTTCCCCGTCTGCGCCCACCGTGAAACCACCATCATGAGCTTTGGATACTCGCTGTACACGGGCTGGATCGGCTCTGCCCTCTGCCTCTTTGGTGGCTGCGTCATCGTCTGCTGCTCGGGGGACGCTCAGACCTTCGGCGAGAATCGCTTCTACTACGCCTCGGGCTCCAGCTCCCCCACCCATGCTAAGAGTGCCCACGTCTGAGCTCCCACACCTGCTGGGTCTGCACACATGGGTTCACTTCTCCCGGTGCTCGCTGCTGTTGTGCTCCCCGGAAAGGTTTTAAAACAGCAGCCCAAGCGCCCGGCAGTCCCAAGTGTTGTTTTCCCCACTGTTGTCCCCTTCTCTGGAAAACAAGCCCCAGCCCCCAATCCCACCTGTTTCACCCTCCCCATCCTCCTGCCCCAGGGGTGGTGTGTGGGCCTCAGGTGGGTTTGGGGTTTTTTATTTTACTGCTCATCAAGAGAGCTTAAAGCAGCAAAGCAGACGTGAGAGGCACTTCCCCGCTGCCGAGAGCTCCTGCACGTCCCCATTTGCTTTCCAGTCCCCGAGGTCACCGCTCTGGCACAGTCTGGGAGCAAGGGCTGAGGGAGGTGCACCCTCCCAACAGGCAAATGTTTCTCTTTTGGAACAGTAGGGGATTTTTTCTGCCTTTCTCTGTAAATACTTTTGTATGGATTCCATCGTTTTAGTAACATTGTTTCCCCCACTCCCCGGGTCATCAGTATGAAGGAAACAGAACCCAAAGGTCCTAACGCTGCGATACGTAACAGTGTCTGTATATAGTTCCAATGACTCTGGGGGCTCTAATCCCCACACTCTTTTTTAGTGTTGTTTTGTTTTTTGGGTTTTTTTTTTTCATTTTTTTTCTTTGTACAGATCAGTTACTAAAAATGTGTTTTTACATTTACATTTGCTTTCATCCCACAAATCTGTGTTCACCGTTCCGTAGCATGTTTTTAACACACAGTTACACTGTCACAATGCAATTCTGGTGAATACTGATGATGCCTTTGTACTTCAACTGAAATACTGTACAATAAATAACAGAGTATCTGCGGCTCTGCCTTCTCCTTTTCCTTCCTTCCTGTGTGCTTCCATAGCTAGCTTTTCCATGACGCAGTTTCCTAATGATTTTGAAGGGTTTTTTTGAAAGCAATTTGAGATGAGAAGTTCTGCTCTGCTGTGGATTCAAGGCTGCCTTTGCTTGTGGGAGAGTATTCAAAAGCCAGCTAACCTTCCTGCTTGGAACCAACTGCAGCCTTGTGTGTTGTTCCTTGTTTTATCCCAGGGTTGGGGTTTGTGGCATTTTTCCCATCCAGGAGGCTTGGAAACCCATTGGAGAAGTCCAAAATCTTGTTGCTCTGAACTCAAGTTTAAGTCTGCTCTGGGGTCATTACTCTTAATTAAAACCATGTAAGATCAAGATCCAGCTCTGTCCTCACTGTAGGCTGCAGCAATTACTGTGATACCAAGCCCCATCAGTTCCCAGGGCTGTTAACTCACTCCACGTAATTGGTGCACACTTCAGCCCTGGGGCTGAAGCAAGGGGAGAGCCCAGAGCTGTGTGCACAAGCAGAGATGCCACTAGGAGGTTTGGGGTGGTGGGAAGGGATCTGCAAACAGGGCAGTAGGACAAGCCTTGGTGTGCTGGCATGTACTCATGCATCCATCAGGATCTCCCCATCCGTGGCCTGCTTTGGGTGGAGAGCACAACTATGGCCACGGATGCTGCAGCCCCACACTCTGCCCTAGGAAGATGTGAGGCTGAAATGGGAGCAGCTAAAGGGAGAGAATGAGGATGGCTGCACTCCCTCTGCGACAGCATGGAGATAAGGACCCAGGCCCTGGCTCTCGCCCTGCTGCTCCAGCACACAGCATCTGCCTCGAGCTCCAGCAGCCCCAGAGGCGCAGCCCAGGGCTGTGCAGGACACTTGTGCCCATGACATCACAGCAGGGCACAGTTGGTTGTTGTGTGCTCGGCAGGGACACCTCAGTGCTGCCATTGATGTGCGGGTGCCAGCTTGTGCAGGCGGCGGGGATTGTGGATTGTGCACACATCAGCCCTGGGACTGGTGGCAGAAAGGGAGCCCTCAGGGCAGGAATGCACTGAAACGCTGTGGGAAGCTCAGCAAATCTTAACAGGAGGGAGATGTGGGATCCTATGGAGAACGAGGCCCTGCTAGGCATCACTTGGGGTATTTTTTCCTTTTTTTTTAGGCTGCAAATCAACATTTTCAGGCACAAGGGACTGGCGCTCGGCTCCTTGCCCTCCCTGTGCCCTACCCAGGATCATAGGCACCAACAGCCCCAAAATATCCCATAGAGCTCCCCAGAACCCTGGTTGCTGGGCAGGGCTGGCCATGGCACTACCAGCACTCAACATCTTTTGGTGCTCATCGCATCAAAGCCTCAAAATTGAACCAAACACAGTTGGAACACAATGAGCTGCTCCACACCACACCTGGCATCAGCGATGGAGTGCTGGCTGCTCTGTCATCACCCCAACTCGGGGGAGGTCCCCCACATCCCAACAGAGCCCTCCCTGGGTCAGCACCCACCACCTCTCCTCGCAGTGTGTCCCCACCATCGTGCCACCAGGAGCATCCCATGTCTGTGGCGAAGGAGCTCCGTGAGCTCTGTGCTGCTATAGTCAACCTGTGGCCATTGGCTCTCATTTTTTCTTTCTTTTCTTTTTTATTTATTGTGTAAACGAATAACCACTTTTTTTTTTTCACAACAATGCAAGTAAATACCAAAGTCAGCCCATTGAACTGCATCTTCTACAGAGGAAATTTTGAAGCACTTAAGGCAAGATTTTTTTCATCTCTGACTTCTATTGAACACTGAAAAAATACAGGACTTTCAGGTACAGCTTAACAAAATTATATGGGAAAAATCTTTTTTTTTTTAATTTATTTATTCTTTCATTTAAAAGATTTACATTATTATGGAAGTCGATGCTGAGACATCAGACATCTCTGACTTCCTTTAAAAATCCATTGGTTCCTGTTCATCTGTCTGTCTGTTGTAATGTAAAGGCACACAATAAAGCTTTATGCATTTATTAAAATATACAGATTTTGGTAAATTTAGATTTCTTTCATAGTATCTTGATAATATATATATATACATATATATGTATCATTTTCAACAACACAATCATCTGAAAATAAAAATCACTCCATAACATATCTGCATATTTTTTTCTTTCTCATGACACACTACAAGACCCCATTGTACAATGCACCAATGGGCTTCTGGAAACCACAAAAATAAAATTAAATAAAATAATTTAACAAACTCTTTTAACAAATACACCAATTTCATATCAGAACTGCAGAGAACTGTTACACCAGAAAGTACCGTCTGCAAAAAAAAGCAAGATCTACATCAGAAAGACCAAAAACAAAACGAGAGGAGTGAGGATCATTTACAAGCTGGGGCTGTGACACCGGCGTCGCTCGGGGCGTGAGCTCTGCTGTGCAGAGGGTGCGTGCTGGGTCGTGCTGCTGTGGTCACAACCTGCAGAGGGACCAAGATCTCACTGGGTTGGTCTGGGGGATGTGAGGTATTTCTGCTCCATCTGGGTCGTGCTTTGGGCTCCAGCAACAGGATGCTGGCTCCTGGCATGGAGTGGGACAGTGGTGGTGCTGGCAATGCTCTTCTGTAATGTGGCAGCTGCGTGAACATCTCCTTTTAGGGCATGGAGAAGTATTTTGGTTACAGCAACACCTGTGCCAGCTTCCTGGCCCCTCTCAGCATCCCAAACTGGCCCTAGGCCAATGCTGCCCAGAGGTGACGGACCAAATGATCTCTGCTGGTGGCCCTGGAGTTGTGGGCATCCTTCCCTGCTTCCCTGGGAATGGATGAGGATGGGATGGAGATGGGGAAGGGCAAGGGATGAAGAAGGGATGGGAAAAGATGGAGAAGGAATGAGGAATGTTGGATGGCTGCAGGAGAACCACAGCAGCCCCAGGCCCCCGCTCAACATGCTGATACAATGACAGGTGCCTAGACGCCAAAGAGCAAGGGAGCAGGCTCTTGCCAAATGATACTCAGGTGGACACAACAACACACACTGGTACTGCAAACTGCTCTGTAGCAAGAGATTAAGGCTGCAAAAGGAACAACAGGCTTCGAATCAACAGGGTACTTGGGCACATGTTTGTTACCCAGCAGATGCCTAAATACCGCGCGGTAGTGGGACGAGGATGACCACCCCATGGTTTAGTTTGAGAGCTGGTAGGAAAACAGCAACAATCTTTCTCCCTGAAAACATAAAGCCAAATCTGCCAGGTGCCATCTGTCCTGGGTATCTCAAAAGCATCCTTCAGGGGAGCAGCGGGGCACAAGTGAGCATCATGAGGGCTTCAGCACCGCTGGGGATAGGCGTGTAGGACAGATCCCCAAGTGGATTGGTAGAGCTTATGTGCATCGTGGAGGCTTTTGGGTGGGATGCTCTTGGGTTGCTGCTTGTGGAAGTGTAGCAAGGTTGGGCAGCAGGAGAGGGTCCAGAGTGAAGCTTAACGGGTCCTTTTACCAAACCCTCCCATCCTGAAGCCCTCCCAGTCACTCCTTTTGGTTTCACATTAGAAGTGTCTCTAGAACAAGCAGCATCTTTGTATCTTTTCACACATTATCCACCAAGCCAAGGTTAGAAATAGCACGGAGGCCAGAATGAGTGCTGGGATGTGCCCACAACAGTTCACAGACAATGGGCTGGCTGTTTTGGGAAAGACAAAGTGGTGGGAACAGCATCCAGTTCAATCTCAGGGACACTGTGTGGGGTTTGCTGACTGCTTGCATAAGTCTAGGTCAGGTGTGATCTGAAATGAGGCCAAGCTCAGATTCAGGATGCTTGACTATGCCAGGATTTCAGGTTTTGTTTGAGACTGTCTAGAGCAGTGCAAGACATGGTCTAACACTGAATCCTGGTATTTACGACTTTTGGATTCAGGGCTGGGGACCATCATGGCGTGGCCTTGTTGCATACACTTAGTGCTGGAACAGCCATGAAAACGCCAAGTGATGGGGCCAACCGAGCTGAGCCACCCCCTTGGATGAAGCTGGTTCACTTTCATGTCCTACCTGCCTGTCCCTCTGGTTAAGCTATTACTGCTGGGTGTTTAGAGGAAAAAGCACACGTGCTAAGAAAGTGCCAAACACATAGGAGTGGCCACAGGGTGACTATTTCCCGAGGGAAACCCATCTCGTCCCCCCACGTGGATCATTCCACCTCTCAGAGCCCCCTCAGTTTGGCACATCTCCCACTGGGCGCCAAGTGGGGCTCGGCAGGTACCAGGGCTCCAGCATTCCCTGGCTGGGACTCAGCTGGCAAAGCCCTCGGGTGGGTTTGGTTTGGGGTCGGCAGCGGTCGCGGCGTGTGACCCGAGGACCAGAGGTGAGGGGGTGGTGGTGGAGGACAGGACGGGGCAGGGAAGCCGCAGGCCCTTCCTGGCTGGCTGGCAGCACGGCGTCCCCCTGCTCGCCCCACTACTCAGGTGAGTAGTCCAACTCGTCGTTGGCGATGAGGGCCTCTGAGGACGGTTTGTGCCTGCCCTTGCTTTTCGATCTGCTACTCGTCCGATGGCTTTCCTTTGCTCCTGCCATTTGCTGGTATGAGAAGCCCTTGTCCTCGGGAGGGCCCCAGTCTGGGTAGCTCTCACCCTCGGTGGCGTAGGAGAAGCCGTCGTCCACTGAGAAAGGGTCAACGTCCACATCATAGCGCTGGTAGGTGCTCTGGTGGAGGGCCTCCTCGCGGGCACTGATCTCCAGCGTGCTGTTCCACATCCCGTAGCCAAAGTAAATGAGCAGACCTGGGGTGAGTGAGAGTGAGAGGTTGTTGGGGAGGACAACGCTGCACCGTCGTTCCCCTCAAAGCCACACCTGTCCCCACAGCCCGTGCCAGCACCCAGCCCCCTCCATCCCACCCCCTCCTGTTCCGTGCCAGTTGGCTCGAGCTGATGAGGGCTTAATCTGAGTAAATATTTTTTTGCTTTTATTTTTAAGCGAATGCATGTTTTCACTGATGTCTGGTCTTCAAACCAGCAGTTTGACAACCAAACGTTGTCAGCGTGTGACCGGGGAACTCTGTGTTTAAAACATTAGCTGGGACGGCTGCTTAACCGTGTGACTGTGCCATCTGCAGCCTTGGTGGGAAAGCAGTTCCCAACAGACCTAACCTGGCCTCCTATGTTAGAAGCCCATGTTTCCAATCCAGCAGCCTCCCAGCCATCCTTTTCCCTCTGGAACTTTCTTATGCTCTCAGTATGTCTCCTGCCAGTACCCACAGCCCTGTGTGCCCAGGGTCTGGCACACATCAGCAGGGTGACCTCGTTATCATTGCTGGCACCTGACAAGGTGTTAGATGTACACACAGGTGCAAGGGTTAATCACAGCAGACTGATTTGATGCTCTGAAGCCACTTTTCTTCTAAAGAACAGGTGTGGGTCTTTCCCTTGATTTGCTCCTTCGCTTATTGGCTGAGTGAGCTAGAAAAACTCTGAGCACCTCTTTTCTAGCCTAAGGGCTATGCATGGCTCCTCAGTAGCTCAGTTTAGGGCTCAGAGGTGCTCAGAGATGGAGCTTTGCTGTGGGGCCACAGGAATTATGTATGAGAGCTGCCTGCCTCTCCTATCCTTACTCTGAAACAAGAGAGGATATGGCAACATGGAGGAGGAAAGCTGGTAGCAATCTCCCTCTGAGGGCTGGAAGACAGGAAGAGCATCTGCTGGGGTGCTCAGCCAGATACGGCTGTTTTGGATGTTGGCACCAAAGCTCAGGGTCTGCTGTCTGCAGCTGGGGTTCCAGTGGGCTGTTGCAATATCCGTATTTGCTCTTGTGGCTGCTATGTCTCTCTTAAGGAGTCCTTGGTTCTGATATTCCTTGTTGCTTTGGTTCTCTGTGGTCTGTGGCTGGGAGCCTTCAGGAGGAGCTATGAGAGCTACGCTTTCTCTCTTAGGTATGGGAATAGAAATATAAAGCAAAGGAGATCATGGGCATATCAGGCTGCTGGATATGTGCTGGGAAGACTAAATTTGGCCCAAATATTCACAACAGAGCCTACATGTTCTGAGAGCCCCCTGCCATAAAGTGAAGGGTTCAGGCCAAGAACAGGAGCTGGAGCCTGCAGCCCCTTGGCATTGCCCATTCCAGTTAGGGTTGGACAGCTTTGCATTTTAGAAATGTGGTGCTGAAATCTTGGTGTGGGCTGCTGAAAGAGCTCAAGTGGGTGAAATAGCAAGAAAGCAGGCAGATTTCTGCAGGAAACCCACCTACTTTCTATCAGAAGACTCATCGGAATAGTCACCTTTGCATGAAGAAGTTTGCTTCCATCAAACTGACATTTTTCTGGAGGTGTAATTCTTGAGTTAGCTGCAGTCTGGGGGCTTGATTAACAGATTTCTAAGAACTCCAGCACTATGAGGAGCAAATGCAAGGGACTGGGCATTGCAGCTGAAAAAGCATTAGCCTAAGCACTAATTGGTGACGTTGCTATTACCACCCTTTGAAAACAGGGTCAGTAATAAAATAATCTGGGACTCACCCACAAAACACCAGACAGCAAATCGGATCCACGTGACTGTGGAGAGCTTCAGCATGAGATAGATATTCACCAGCATGGCGAACGCGGGGACGAACGGAAGGCAGGGTGCCATGTAGGGCAGCTTCTTGGGGTTCTCTGGCTGCTGCAAGATGACAAACACCAGCACGATGATGAGCAGGATCATCAGCACAACAAGGAGAACGGCCCACCAGCTCTGCTCAGAGATGTAGTCTGACCCAAAAATAATGAAGGAGCAGAAGATGAACATCAGGACAAAGAGCAGGAGCACGCAGGTGGTGACCGTGTGGCCGGTGGCTGCCGTGGGCCGATCCATCTTCCCCGGCAGCCCCAGGTGGATCCGCATGGTGTAGTAGCGAGGGCCGATCAGCTTCTTCAGCTTGATGAGGTAGATGTTCTCAGACTCGTCCGCCTCGATCCCTGAAGTCATGTCGACTGTGCCGTAGTTGGGGTGATTCACGTTGTAGGTGGATTTATCAGATTTCCCAATGAGCATCTCGTTGTCCCCCAGCGATGGAAGGTTTTTTGCCCCACATGTGTTGGTTGGTGGGCCTGTGAACTCCTCTCCTTCGCTGCCTGGGGAGCAAGCTTCCTTCTCA
Source organism: Lagopus muta (assembly GCF_023343835.1). Taxonomy (NCBI): domain Eukaryota; kingdom Metazoa; phylum Chordata; class Aves; order Galliformes; family Phasianidae; genus Lagopus; species Lagopus muta. Next base: position 4,224,067 of record NC_064441.1, read on the forward strand.
CAGTCAGCCAGGATGCCCTCTTTCTTTTTGGTGTGCTCCTCAGAGAGGAACTTGACAAAGCCATCAATGTCACTCTCAGGCTGGTACCGGAGGAGCAGGACACAGACAGACACCAGTGTGTAGGCGAGCAGCGTGCCAATGGACATCATCTCTATCAGGTCCCGCAGGCTGACCAGCAAGGAGAGCAGTGCCGCAAGAAACCCAGAGACTATACAAGCTACTACCGGCGTTTCTGTATAAGAGCTGACGTGGGACAAAAACCTGTGACAAGAAAAGAGTTGTAGAGGGTTAAAATTGCAGGTTGCAGTGACTGCCTGTTGTAATAGCCCATACCTGGCTGGAAAGGCAAAGGAGAAAGCCAAATGCTAATGTATGTATGACTGACCTGAAGAGTAGCCCATCGCCAGCCATGGCGTAGATGACTCTTGGCATTGGGAATAGAGAGCCCAGCAAGCTGACAGTCAGGCCGGCCACAGACCCAATGGCAACGATGAACTTGGCTGCATAGAAGCCGCGTGCCACGAACATTTCCATCAGTGGGGACTCAGTGTCGATGGCATCGTATGGCACCATCAGTGTGAGGATGATGCTTACCTGGGGAAGGTAAGATGAGTAGGACAGAGGGTCAGCAGCAGCCCTGAGCTTGCAGTGACAGGGGCTGCTTCCCAAGGGTGGGAAACACGCAAAAAAATTGAGTCTAATTAGAACTGTATCCTTACATCTCCTGCGGAGAAGATGTGAAATGCAGATGTTTGGGCTGTGTGATCACTGTGGAGTGGTTAATTCAGGGGCTCTGCTACCTTGGGCCCTGCCACCCTAAGGCAACAATGGACCTGAAATTCCTGAGTATAGACGTGCATTTACTGGGTGCAGAGAGACTGGACAGGCTGTGGCCATCCATGTGTGTCCTGTCCCACACAACTGTACTTGTTTCAACGTCTTGCAGACCCCCAGTGGATGGCTGAACTCATATAGCTAGTACGTATGGACATGTATTCATATACACACACACATAGCAGGTACTTACGGACACGTATGCTGTCAAACACGCAACGAGTGAGGCTGTGATGGCGTAGGGGATGGAGGTGTTGGGGCTCTTTGCTTCTTCTCCTGTGGTAGCAATGATGTCGAAGCCAATGAAGGCATAGAAACACGTTGCAGCACCTTTGAGCACCTGCACAGAGGACCCACTGTCTCAGTGCCATGAGGGTGGCTGGCACCCAATTGGGAACAAGTGATCATGCAAAACCATTTTGTGCTTATTTTACTTTCACTGGGGAGTGGGATTAGGGTTGCTTGGGGGCACTGAAAACACTATGGATCCTGAGGGATTGACTGACTCCCCGTCCCCAACATGTTCATATGTTTTGTGTTAGCAGGAATTCTCATCAGCCAGCAAGATCTGCTAGCAGAGGAAGCAGAACAGAGCATGGACAGTCAGACATGCACCACTCTCCAAACAACCTTTGCTTTGCTTGGAAGCTGCAGACAGGTTGGAATACTTGAAAGGGGAATTATTTGTACTGCTAGTTACTTTATTATGTTCTTTCTCCATGTACAATATTAGCATGTTTATAAGAAACAAACACTGAAGCTGGCTAAAGACTGCGTAGCTGTAAGGAGAGAGCTAATTTGTAGTTGCAAAGCCCTTGCATACTTCTGGCTAGGTGGATGTTGTATGTCCATCACATCTATCTCAGTTCTTTAGTGATGGAGCACACAGGAAAATTCACCTCTTTCAGGGGACAGTCTGTAATTCACTTTTCAAAGTATCTCTATGCTTCTGGGGATCTCGAGCTTGTTGCTGTGGTGGATTAATTTCTACAAATGATTTCAGAGAGAAACAGCCACCTGAAAACCATAGGAAGACCCTATTGTTTTTCATGTGTTTTGGATAATGTATCTTTTAAAACCATGTACTTTTACTAAGAGAGATTTGGAGGATTGAGTTGGAATGAAACACTTATTTTTGGCACCCTTTTTTCTTTCCTATTTTATAGCAGAAAAAGACAGGTATCATCCAAAAGTAAATCTGACCTCTGTTCTTAATGGGGCCTGAGCACTGCTCCTCACTGCCATGCTGAAGAAGAGAAATGATGATTTACAGAGGTGAAGGGGTGGCATGTCAGCTTGGGATCCTTTCAGCAATCAAGATTTTTGGTTTACTTTACTTTCTTGCTTATTTTTCCGCACAAAATCCCTATGGAGTCGAGCAGTGTAAATCTGAGAAGTTATCTTGGGCTTAGGCCAGCTGAGATATTTTCAGTCTCTGTTCATCTTTGGATAAAAACCAGTGCAAGCATGCTAAAAAAGCCAAATATGTCCAAATTCTCAGTAAGTTTTGAGGGAGCATCCGTAAAATAAGCACTGGCAGGTGGCATTATGAAGTGCTCAAAACAAATGCTCGAGAACATTGTTATTGAAAAGCAGCCAACATAAGTATCTCCCCCTCTGCAGGGGATGGGCTGGATCCTCCCGAGCCCTTCCTTGGACAGCCACCGTGTTTTGCTGCTGTGAGCCTGATGACAAATGACATTTCCTGGTGTATGCTTTCTCATGCTATTTGGCTCTCCAAGAGGGCATCTAGGAAAAGGACTGAGTTTATTCTAAGAGTGGCAGGAGATACAGGCAAAGCATCACCATGTGCCTCTGGTTTGGAAGAGCGAGGAGGGATGGGCCCAAGCTGGGAGCTAGAGGCCTCTGGCCAAAGCTGGGTGAGCTGAGCAGGGCTAGGACCTGAGGAGCGAAGTGCAAGCAGGGGCTGCACACCAGAAGCAAAGCTGAGCACATGGTGGGGGTGGCACACAGGACTTACCCCCGGCCATCCAAACGGCAGGAACTGCCCTTCAGACCAGTTGTCGCTTTTGATGAAGAAGAGCCCGGCAATCATAATGAAGACCCAGACTATCAGGTTAATCACATTGAGCACGTTGTTCAGTCCCACTGAGTTCTTCACACCCATGGCCACGATGATGGTGACAATGATGGCGATGACTAGAGCAAGAAGGTCAGGGTATGACTCCTCTCCTTTCCCTGGGTAAGAGAAAAGAGGTGCGTAACTGTTTGTCCATAGCTAGGCTAGACGACCCTTCCCACACACAAGATTCTATGACTCTATGACTTTCAGTGCTTTTCATATCCTGAAGTTTTGCAGTACTCCTCGTTGTCATTGCAAAGCTGGTTTCCAGGTGACCGTGCCACTGCAAGGTAAAGCTCTTTTATTGAGGTGATAAATCCTGATGCCTCAAGACACTGTCAGGAGTTTTTGGAGAGCAGAAAACAAATGATCATATCCTAGTTTGCATCATGCATACCTGCTAAGCACTAATTAGAAGTCAATCGAACATCAAATTTTCACAACAGAGCTACAAGACCACTCACTGTTGTTACTGATAGGAGCCATGGGCTGTTGCTGGTCACACAGAACCATCACAGCACTGAGCTTCCACATGTCAGTACTGCAGGCTCTCCCTAAAATTTGTGTGTGAGTTTTAATGGGGCTGAGCAGAGTGCTCCTGTACTATTGTTACCCTCTGATATCAACATGTCTTTTCTGGGGTTCTGATCTTCTAAACGCTGGTTTGGTCCAGAGAGGCTCAAAGTAATGGGATCGTATATCTCTGCACCTAGAACCCAGACTCTGAACCGGATGCAAAGCACCAGGGGCCAATGGGTGGTAAATAATGAATGAAGCCTAATATCCATGTCTGACGAGCTTCCAATGACATTTCAGGCCCTAATTAACGGATGAAGCTCTGCATAACAAGATGCACATGTCTCCAGCCCGATTCTCACCCAGCCCGTTCAGCGTCCCGACGCTGCTGATCATCCAGCGGCTGATGGTGTGGTTGGCCAGTGAGTCAAACATGCTGCTGAGGGCGCTGGCACCCGCAGCCGTGCCAATCAGGTACTCCAGGATGAGGTTCCAGCCAATGAAGAATGCCACAAATTCCCCCACTGTCACGTAGCTGTAGGTGTAGGCAGAGCCCGTGGTCTTGGGGACCCGCACACCAAACTCAGCGTAGCAAACGCCTGTTTGGAATGAAAAAAATATACTGAAATTCATCCACAGACAGCAGCAGTGGGCAGTGTGGTGCTGTGGTCGTGATGGCCCAGTTTCCATACGGTAACTCTGATGGTGACAGAAGTTTCCTCTTCATCTGATAGGGATGCTAATGTGTCCTGAGCCATTTTCTCCTGAGATGTTGTGTGCCTATTCTGGGTCACTACAATGCAGATGCAGGCATGAGCGCTGCCCTGATCATCCTGCTCTCACTCTACCCGTGCCAGATGATTCTGAAGCCATCTCACAGAAATAACTATGTTATTTTAACACTTAAATGTTGCTTGTACATTTCGTTCTGAGGAGTAACTGCAAAACTGTCTTTGTAAAGAAGGGAAGAAGGGTGAAAAGTGTGTAACTGGAACTACCTGGGAGGAGATTTCAGTGGGATTTAATACTTTCCAGACTTACTGCATCAGGATATTTTTCAATAAAATCCTGATCCTAACACACCACTGTCTTGAAACAACCATCAGGTTTTATTTAGTAGTCATGGATGGAATCAGAAATTCCCAGGGTGTTGGTCAGGGTAAGTGCTGGCAGGACCACCCACCCCACAAGGTGGGGTCCTTGTCCCTGGCTGTGGTTTTCAATGCAACTCTTCCAAACTGGATTTCTATAGAGCTGGCCCAGCTACGAGAGCAACAAGACGTCCAGATCATCCAGCCCCACACCATCATTGTTCAGAGCTGATTAAAAATGCATGCATTCTGCAAAGGTAAGGCACTCACAGATAGCTGCAGGCCTGAATGATTTATGAAACAGGTGCTCTGGTGGGGACAAGTATCTGGTTTCTGTCTGTGATAGCTGTAAAAATCATATAATCTTTCTTGGCAGCTCTACTTTTAGCCAGCAACAAGATAAGGCTTAAAGAGGATTGATATTGATGCAGAGCGATAATGGCAGAGCAGAGTCTTTTATGTGTATTAAATGTTTGATTTTTCAATTACTCAACAGGAATCCCAAAATAGTAATCTTTCACTATACATTGGATATTGCAACCTATAGGGTGTATCTGCTTTAGATTTCAGTGTATGTTAAGAAAACAACCAATTTTTATCATAGCATGTAGTAGCAGCCCAGGGGATGAGAGATGCAAGACCTGCACACATCCTTGACTGCTGACATTGAGTTAATAGCAGGTGGCATTAATCAGGGCATTTTAATTCACAATGCTACAGGTCCTCCAGCAGAAGCGGAGTTCACAGCACTTCCCTCTGTATGCACTGCTTAAAAAGGGAGATGATATAACGTATTAGGACGTAGATTTTATCTTAGTGATCTCAGCTCTATCTGTAGTGTAACAGTGATAACAAAGCTGAATGTTACTCTGTGCATAGTGCTGTGACAAACCCACAGCGCCATCAAACTCAGGCACTCCCATTTCCGAGAATGATTCCCAAATTTCTGTGAAACTGGGACCTTGCAACAGTGCTAAGTTCCACCTCTTCTTTGCAGGGGTCATTTCCCCTTTTGATGCAGAAGAAATCCTGACTTCTATGAACCCCTGTTGCTGATGGCCCCATCCCTCCTCAGCCACATCTGAGCATTACAGCCCCTCTCAGCACCAGCAATCTGCAAGGCATTCTGGAAGGAGCATTTTCAGCCAAAAACCCTGGGATAATTTGCAGGTAATGGGCTCTGACTTGATGACCGAGGGTGAGCACAGGTGATCTGGATATCTGCCTGAGCTGCGAGCCAAAGCAGCTCCTTAAAATCCATCCATGCACGCATGTGAAGTGAGAGCTGAAATCCCCACTGCAGCCCATCTGGCTCCCAGCCTTTACTGGGTTTCACCTGCCAGAAATGCACTGCTGTTACAAACAACAGCAGTGTCAATGATGAAGCAAGGAAGTGGCCAAGGAGATAATGAAAACACCGCATCCTTGGGAAAACACTTTCCCAGGGCTGCACAAGCAGGGGGGAGATGAAAGCAGGGCTGGGAGCGGCAGGGCTGTGGGGCCGGCAGGAGCTTCCTGCTGTGGGGCAGGGCCCACGGCTTGGGGGAAAAAGGCTCTTTTTGGGGACAACGTGTTTTCTCAGAGCGGACCCACCCAGGTTGCTCCACTTCATTTGGTTTGCGTCACAAAATGGGCTGTGGAAAATGGGGAAAGCGCAATGATCTGAGGACTTGAAAAGTAGAGTCGGGTCCTTCCCATCCCGTATTGAAGTCCTCTGTCACTGAGTCAGGTTTCCTTGCCCAGCCCACACACGCAAGCTGGATTGCCAGACTGACACAGCATGCAAAGTCCTGCGAGCAGGGAGAGCGGGGACATGGCATCATCGCGTTAGCGCTGATCTGGAAAGGACAAATGCCAGCAGTACTGGCTTATGTGGAAACCGCAGCTCAGGCCATATGCTCAGCTGGGTTCAGAGGAGGCAATGGAACTCACTGACTTTTCACTAAAATATATAATTCCTCCCTCTCTGCACATAGCGTTGTTTTGTTGGAAATTCGAAGAGCGATCCTGAGTGAACAGGAGCCAATAACAGCAGCTCTAAAGGTAGCAGAGGAGTTGCTGGGCTTGGCCCCACTTGCGGGATGGCACTGTCCTGCTGGCTCCTCATAGCTGGGCACCTCGTGCTGGTGGGGAACCTCAGTGCAGAGGCTTTCAGTGTAAGGAGATGTCATTGCCCCTCCGTGCTGTGTGTATCCTGAGTGCCATCACCTCATGGATGTGACTCCAATGTCATGAAACCAGCACTGATTATTGGCACATTGTCCAGCCGTGAAGCTAGCGACAGTGTGCCTGAGACCTCACTCAAAACCCACTGGAAAGACTCACCTGACAAGATGGAGGCGACGGCAGCGATGATGAAGGACACGATGACGCCAGGCCCTGCCATCTCCTTGGCCACCAGGCCGGACACCACGTACATACCTGTGCCCACGCAGCTGCCAACACCAAGGGAGATGAGGTCGAGCGTGGTGAGGACCTTGGCCAGCCGTGCGCCCTGGCCTCCTGCTGTCCCCGTGCCCTCCAGCATTGACTCCACAGGCTTGGTGCGCAGGACGCGGGAGCGCAGGGCATGGCCTGCAGCCCCCCATGGCACCCGCCGTGGGTCCAGGCGTGACAGAAGGCCGCTCATGGCTGCTGCTGGGCTTGGGTGTCCCAGGCTGAATCTGTGCTCAGGGCTGCAGCCTCATCTCCAGTTTTCCAGTGGTGGCAACCCAGCTGCAAGAAAGAGAAAAGGTCTCACAGTGTGTGTTTGAGCTGAAGCAGCAAAGGAAGGGGTGTTGTCCCAAGGAGGTAAGTTATCAGTATCATCCCATACACAGCAGGAACCTGAAGCCATCCAAGTGCCCAGCCAACACCAAAAATGCTCCTGGGCAACCACGAGGAGCTGGGGCACAGCAGGTCACCTCTCTGAATACTTCAAAATGCTGCTGCCTGAGCCTCTTCCCAATCATAGGATTGTCTCCACGAGCATGAACTAGCTCCTGCTTTTTTGTCTTCAGTCATATTTCCAGGCACTGTTCAGACACTTTCCTTTTCCTTCCTTCTCTTTCTCTTCTTTTTAGCAGGCTGCGTAGTTCCCAGGCAAGGAGAAATGACCTCCTGGTGACGTGTGAAGACTTTGAGCAAAAACAACGAGAACTGACAATCTCTGCATATTGATATATAGAAAAAAGAAATATTGTTTCTTTAATATGAGTTTTAGCATGACAGTTTCCTTCCTGTTCATGCAGAAATTTGTTATTATTATTACTGCCTTGGAGCCAAAACAATTATTTTTTCAGTCTTTACATCCTAAACAAATTACACTGTGTCTACCAGGTGGCCTTGTCTTGCTGGAGTTTATTAAATAAAACACAGCATTTGTTTCACGTTTTGATTGATTGCAGTTTGAATTGCGCTGATCCTTACCTCAAGCAACCGCAAGCTGAAAGGATGCATGTTCTGCCTAAGGATATTGATAGTGAAAAACGGTTGCCACTCTTGAGCAAATGTGCATCTTCAAGGTGAGAATAAGAGCTGGGTTTGGCTGCTTCAGGGCCACGTTCCTGTGTGCCAGCATTTTAGCCATGGGGGGAATAGCTCCTCTAACCAAAGTGATCCCCAACCCAAACTCAGCTTCTCATAACCAAAGCCGTGGTACAGCATCTCTGAGGCATGGGTTGATGCAGAGGTTTTGCTGTGTTTCACTCAGCTCTGTCCAATCCTTTACTTAATTCTTTTCCTTCGCAGGTTTTATCAGCACTCCTTGTTAAGCTGGAAGGACTTGGGTGGGTCTGCCTGGATTTGCAACAAACGGACCTCAGCTAAATAGAACACTGGGCAGAAATATCTGCGTGTTTATGAACAGCTACAGTCCAGATGCCCTTACTTCTGTGTCGTTTCCTCATGCAGTATGTCAGGTAAGAAAATAATCTTTTCTGGCCAGAAGTTGGGGTGGCAGAGGGCCCTGAGTTGCTGAAGGCAATGCCTTACTACCAGCTGCAATGAAGTTACTCTGTAATTGTGGCTGTACTCAATTAAAGCGATCATTTGAAATTATCAATGATATTTAAGTGAGAGCAGCATAGTGCTACTCCATCACTTGGAAACATCCTCTTCCCCACCCACAGCCATAAGAAACGCCTGATGGAGGGATAATGCATACCTGGGGCAGACACAGCTCGTTTCTGCCCCGCTCCATCAATGCTCCCAAGCACATGGAGAAGGAGACAGCAGCAGGGGGGGATTTTGGCAAGTCTGAGGTGCAGGCATTGCTCAGCAATCACATTCATCCATTCCACAGCTATGTAAATGGTGAAGTCTTAGGAGACTGGTGTAAATCCACAGCCAGAGGGAGGGAGGAAGCTCTTTTCTTGTGCTTAATGGCTGCCCTCCTTATTGTGTATCCAGGAGGCTCGGTGGGGCTGTGCTGGGGGCCAGGGCCAGCTTGGCTAACTCTACTGCCATCGTGTTCATTAGCAACCTCTGTTTGTACCACAACAGTGTTCTTCATTAGCACAGATGAGCTAAGACAGCAATCACATCGAAAGGAGAAACCTCGGTGTTCAGAGGCACAGCTTCCTAAGTGTGTGGTTCGGTGCCAAATTACTCCTGAACTAAACCTGCTGCTTTCTGCTTCATCCTCATCACCCCATTCCACACCCACTGCCTGCCAGGGTGACTCATTTAGTCCTCCTGTTAATGAGTGCCCTCTGCCCCTGGTGGCTCTGGGATGTCCCTATGCAAAGCCCTCTGTAAAGAATGCAGGGAACACAAGGAGAATCAGTGTGCCGATGGTGATAGATTAGAAGAGAGAGCTCCAGGTGGTAAGGAGCCAGCCAGGGGTGCTCGCTGAGATGGAACGGTTGAGTTTCCTCCAGCTTTCTCCTCGCAGAAGTCACCATGGCACAGGAAATCTCCCTGCTGCCCATGGAGGCCACGGTTTGCTTCAAGAAGGTGATGGGAAAGCCCCTTCCTCCTTGCAAGTGATCTAGATGTTGGCAACCCAGCCCACGGCAGGGAGATTGCAACTTGGTGATCTTTGAGGTCCCTTCCAACTTCAGCCGTTGTCTGATTCTACATGCCCTAGAAAAGCAGGCTCAGAGCAGACTCCTAGCAAATCCCACGGCAGCAATATTAATGCAGGTGCTTGCAGAGCAAAATTCATGCTTCGCCCCAGGTGCAGCTGGGCATTGAGATGACTCAGTGCTCAGACAGAATGAGAAATAAATCCAGAGAGAGACAAAAGCATCCCAATGCCTGCTGCTACAACAGCATTTTTGCCTCACGCGGGGTTGTGCGTGGAGCTGGGCTGCAGCATTTCTTGTGGGAAGGCAGCATGGAGAGCTGCGATGCAGAGCTGCAACCCATGGTGTGAGAGAAGAGAAAGGGAGAGAGAAAATCCCTGCCAGCCTCGCTTTCCTGCCTGCTGTGTTGTTTTTAGTCTTAATTACTAGGCTGGTAGCTGCGAGCTGGGCAGTAGGAGCAGACACAAGATGTGGTTTTCATTACGGCCCGGCAGCAGGGAGAGGAGTGACGTCAGCGCCGTTGGCCACGCGGCAGAGGGATGCTGCTGTGGGCTGCTCATCACACTGCTGCTTTCTGTGTGGGTTTGGAGTCTTGTGTGCTCGTTTTACAGCCTCAGAGCACTGCGCAGGGGTTCAGCGTCTGCCCCTCTGCTGCTAATTTGGGATTTTTTTTTAACCCTTTCCAATTTTTTACCTCCATTCAAGTGGAGCAGTTATTATTTTAAGCTAAAACTATCACTAAGAAAAAGCGTAGTGATATATTTTAGGTTTAAGCCCAATTTAGCAGTGTGCCTACTGAAAAAAGAAAACAGCTCCAGGCTGTTACGTGGTGTTTTTTGTTTTTTGTTTTTGTCTTCATAGCAAAATGGGGTTGGAGGAGCTGCACAGCTCTTTTCTGTTCTTCTTTCATCTGTATTTTTTTAGGTGCTTTACCAATATTAATATTGCTGCAAGTTGGCCAAATACCATTATCTCCTTCTGAGAAATAAGCAAAATAAACACTGAGTTATTTAGCTTGACCAAAGACATAAGGCAGTGGTGCTGCAGACAGGGGTCCTTAAACTTTGTATTCCTGTTTCCAGTGCAAGAAAGCCAAACCAGCGTAACCTCCTTGTTTTGAAGCCTGTGGGACCCACTTCCAAAGCTGAGCACCCACATCAGGACATTGATCTCATCAGGACACTGCATCCACAAAGGTGAGCAAAGAGGAAAAGATGGAGGTGAAGAAATGCATGCAGAGGTGAAACTGGAGTTGGTTGTGGTGAAGGCCAGCAGATTCCTTGGTGATGGGTTATTCTGAGCGCTGCTGGGCTCATTATGAGCCAGCCTTGCAAGCAGCTGGCCCTAGCTGCTGGGATCCCATAGGGAGAAATATCCCTAGGGTTTTTTGAGGGGTATCCCTCTGGGCATTCTGCTCTGCATCCACCACTGTGCACTTGGGCCTGCAGGAAGCCATCCTATGGAGGCATTCTGTGTTCCCACGTGTTTTCTGTCCTTTTTGTCCAGGGAGCCCTGGCTATGTGTGGTGCAGAGTGGTGTAGCACTGAATGCCAGGTACTTCTGGCACATCCAGCCATCTGTGAGTGCAGCACTGTAAGTAATGCAGTATGCATGAAGTGCTCCATTTGTGTTTGCAAAAAGCTATTTAACCACTAGGAGGAAGAAAAAAAAAAAAAGGGAATTATGGAGAAAGATGTATAATCAATTTGCACATGGCTAAAAAGGACTGGTTTCTCATTGTTGTCTTGAGGTGGTGAAGTAAAAGCCTTAAAGAAACAGAATGATGCTGTAAGTATGGGGAAATGACAGATCAATAGATGGGTGAGCAGAGCAGAACCAGGCAACCAGGAACTTCTTGGAACTGCTGTGCTGAGGGCTCCTTCTAGGGGGCCGCACTGAATTGAATAATAACTGAATTGCTTCTCCAGAAGTGAAATGGAGAAAGCAGAGGTCTAACAGAAGTGCACGAGTGCTTGATGCAGCTGGGTGTCCTAAGGAAGGTGCAGAGAAACCACACTAAAAATAATGCTCTTCCAGCTGTACGTCGGGGTCATAGTGGACAAGGGCTGCATTTGTATTGAGCTGCTTAGAGCTGAGTGACCAGACAGTCTGTTCTAGAACACCACTCATTGAAGAAATGTCTTTGCTTTAATAAGATGCAGGAGCAGCTTCTGTAATTACTTGATTGCACCTTCTTTTTCTTCCCCCATGTAGATCCATACTTTTGCACCGTAGAATGGAAGTCATTACGGTTTGCTCCAGGCCAGCCATGAGAGGTTTTTAAATTTGACATAAATCACAGAATGGGTTATTTATTAGTGTGTGAGGCTCTCTGAAGAAAATGGATTTTTGCTATTGCAAAGCCTGCCTGATGCATCATTATGACAATTTATTTCATTTCAGGATATCAATGTGAATTTCAATGGCAAAAACACAAATTACATTTTTCGGTGAAGTACTGATTTAATACTTTGTTGTTCAAACCAGAAAAAATAATGACTGTGTATCAAACACAGGTTCTGAAAATCTATTGTTTGTAAGTCTCTAATTCTGCTTTGAAGATTGCAGTTTTTACAGTGGTTCCTTTGCTCCTTGCTAAGGAACTGCTTTTTCCTCCCAGCTGACTCTCACCAGCAGTCTCTCTGGCTTCTGGAAAGCCTTCCATGCAATAATTTAGGAATCTGAGCTGGTCTTCTGCGCTGTAAGCACATCAGGATTACACACACTGTTCGGCTCTTGCAGGTTTTCAAATGCATTTCTCTTTTGTTTGAGCACGTGGTCTCATTAATTAGTTATCGTGTTCCATCAGCAGTTATACAAGTGTAATTGATTATGCCTCATTGCCCTGTTTGCATGATCTTGTCTGTGTCTGTGGGCTAATTAATGCAGGAGAGGTTCTCAAAGAAACACGTTCCTCAGAAGGAGCTGGAAGGAGGCATTCCTTCAGTGCCTGCTGATGTCTCCAGGAGGAGCAGTAGTAGCTGTAAATCAGCAGGCTCTTTGCACACGAAATAGAGAGCTGCAGGGTAGTTTGGGTGGCTGTAGCTTGTGTCACCAGTTCCCCAAAGAAGTGTGAGGCAGATTCAACGCACTTCCAAGGAAGTGAATAGCAGATCTTGCTGCTTTTATTCCATGATTGGCTGCTTGTTATTATTATCCACTAGGACAAAAAATCCTTGCCTTACATGAGTAATCCTCCTGCATTTCAACAGAACTGATTATATGAGTAATGTGAACACAAGTTGATCAAAGAAGACGGCTTATAAGAGATTTTCTGTGTTTAGTCATTTATCATCATAAGTCAGGCAAACGTGGTGCAGCACTTGAGCAGTGTGTGGTGTGAGTAATACCTGGCATTGTAGCACGACTGCTTTTAGACACTTCCCAACAAGCAAGTTATGAGCATACACCCAAGATTAAGTCAGCATATAGGATGCCACTAATGAGGCAGAACTGAACAAAGAATGACGTGTTCTTAAAAGACCAGCAGCTCACAAATGATGGCATTATGGTGTTCTTGAGTAATGCATAAAAACTGCCTAGTGATGTCCTTGAGTAGCCAGGGAATCGGTGTGGGTAAACATGGTTATGCCTAGCTTAAAGTTGGGTTGTCATTGGAGCCCTGGTAGCTAACTGCGTCCTTGTTCTTCGCCTCCCTTAGATCTGGATTGAATAGAGTAGCTGGAATATTATTGCTGTGGTTCTTGTTTGTGCTGGAGCTCCTGGCCAAAGGAACTCGACACATTACTGCCTTCTATCTTAATTTACTTAGTGTGGAGCTGGTGACCCTAGCTATTAATTGTGCATCTCCTGGTCTCTGTTGCTCCCCCAGGCAGTTAATGAGGCAGTGTGCAGGCTGGCATACACCTGCTGTTGCCCAGGTGCCCTGAAGAGGTGCTGGCAGACCCAGATACTTCCCAGTGCTGCCAGCTCATCCCAGTCCAGGGCAAAAGGTAGGCAGCAGGCATATATTTCCCTCACTGTCAGACCAGGGCGTCCAAATCCCACCTGGACACCGCAACCATATTGCTGGGCATCAGGGAACAGCTGCTTACTTGGTACAACTTGACAGGCACATCATTAAGACCTGGTTCAAAATGCTCTTGGGCACAGCTTGCTGCTGTTGGCAGAGTGCATCCAGATGTACTAGTGGCCTCTAGGCACGAGAAAGTGCTCAGACTTAAGGTGTGTGTTGAAGGGCTTTGCTCAGAAAGACCCAACCAGCGCTCAGGGAGCTCAGGACCTACAGGGAGGAGTCGACCAAAGCACAAAGCTGTATCCCAATTACGGACAAGCACTTGCAGCAGCACTTGGTGCTTACTGAGGACCAGTGCTCAAATCCTGCTCACTTGTGGATCAAACACACTCTTTTTTTTTTTTATATGCTTACATAAGGTTTCTATGCAACATCTCTCAACACTTGCAGCATAACAGAAGGAATCTCCCAGTAATAATCCATCTCCTACAAGCAGCAACCCACCTGACCCTCTAACTCTGTGCTCTCGCAATTAAATTGCAGGATTTGAAAAACCTGCTCTTCTTGTGTTCATCTCCCAGGTAGATTTAATTTATGGTGTTCCATCTTTCAGTAAATTATTGATACAGCTGTCGTGCAGAGGATCAGAGACAATAGAATCACATGCTATATGGCTCCACCTCACTGTTTTTGTTTTGTCAGTGTCTGGACTTCCCTCTGACAGTTTTATTTCAGGGAAAGAGCAGCTTTCTCCTGGGGATGTTCCATTGAGGTGACAGCAAGGAATCAGCCGTGGTAGCAGCACTAGCTGGAGTGCCCAACCCAAGCTGAACCCTGAGCTGATGGCTGCACAGCCCAGGGCTGCTGTGTGATGAGGAAGTAAACATATACAAGAATAAAATTTCTCACTACTAGAAGGAAGTTTCCAATAGACAACCATGATTTTCTACATCTTGCTGCTTGCAAATGAAAAAAAGGTATTATGAATCTATGTGGCCTATGGATCTAAGTTAGAATCTGTTCCCATTGGCACAGCAGGTGGTTTAATGAGTTCAGTAGGTTCACTCTCAACTGAGGTGAGCCTGGGGCACCTGGGAGGAGAGATGTATGGCCCTGTGTCTGACTGGGGAACTAGAGATCAAAGGTACCGTTACGTCTACTGAGTTCATTTTGTCTGAAGGAGTCATCAGCTTCCATGCCATTACTCCTGCAGGAAGCCCCATGACTTGCTTTGGCTACGTTACAACTTCTGGGAGGACATCAAGTCTTGACATGAGTAGATGGAGAATTCAGCAGGTTTTCTGGTAGTTCCTTCATGATGTCATCAACCCTCCACTGTTCAAAGATGTGAGCACTCACTTTAATCAGAATGCTTTGGCTGTAGCGACTCAACATCCATTTCTGTCGTGCCTTTCTTTGGCAGATGGAGAAGTAACTCAATGCCTGTTCATTTTTTTCTGTAAAGGCTGTTAGCCTCTTGAATCAAGTCATCTCCCATCCTCTTTCCTAATTAACTGATCTGACCAGGTACTGTAGTTCAACTTTTATAAGACTCTTTCTCCAGTACTTTCTATTTTGGCTTTTATTTCTTTTTCAAACTCCAATATTATTGTTATTTTTTTCTAATGTCTACTGTATTCTAGCATTCTCAATTGCCAAGGGGCAATTAAAACTGAAGAGCAATTGCATGAGCCTTTTTACATCTCAGTTCCATTTAGCTGCTTGTGTTTTTGTTTGTTTGTTTTTAACTAAATCAATGCCTATTGTACATATTGCCTCCTTTGTATCTTTTCAGATATGCACTGCACATTTGAATTTACTTTGAGTGGACCCAAGCTGCTTCATCTTCATTTAACCCTCACCAGTCTCTACTTTGTTGTCAAATTTCAGCGTTTTTGACAGAAGAAAATAGGAAATAGCACTTGGGCCTTGGATCCCTGCAATAAAACCTGCTCACATGCAGCAGAGATTCTCCAGGGAGCTTAATGTTTTAAGAACAGATAATTAGCTTAATCTAGGTAACTCTTCACTCTAGTATTGCTTTTAGCTTGTTTGGTTTTTGTTTGTTTACAGTGTATTGTTCAACTACGGTAAGTCATATGCCTTATGTATGCCAACAAAACGGGTATGTGTAAATACCTTTAGCAATCAGACTTTCAGTCTCATGACAGTTTTTGGTCAATTAAACAAATGCCTTGGCATGCTAAAACATACTTACCTACTACTTAGGGGCAGTGGGAAGATCAATTAGTTAATATGCAAGATTAAATCAGATACGGCCCTTTTGAGCTGAGAGTCTTCTCTGGGGCTGACAAGAGTAATACCGCTTCCCATGTCTCCCCAGAGTCTGTGTTGATTTAGGAAGCCCTCTATCAGAGCTCTCTAGGCACAGACTGTCACAGGGAGGCACTAAGTCGATCTGTCTAAATGATCATTTGATAGGTCACAAGACCTGAGCTGGAAAGCAATTTTGAGAGAGGAAAAAAAAAAAAACCAAAACAGATGAGGATTTTTAATAAAGTGATGCGGAAACGCACCTACCCAGGGTTGAGGCAGGCAGGCGGTTGATGCTCAGCAGTCCGAAAATACCCGTGCGGAATCAATAAACAGCAGCGAGCCGGGGGGTGACGTAAAAAGGAAGATAACTCCATTACCAGCCTCTAAGTCGGAGGGAATTCTGCCCGCGCCGTCGCCAGGAGAGGCCGCGGATGAGCGGGAGCTTCGGGCCGCCCCGTCGGGGTTCAGCACCGCGGACAGCGCCCGGCTCGGCTCGCCCCGCGCTGCCGCCCACCCGGCCCCGGGGCTCCGCGCCGCTCCGTCGGATTATTGATATCGGGTTTTTCCTTTTCATGCACGCTGCCCGCCTGCCCGCAGTGCCTCTACCTTCGTCTCTCTCGTTTGGTGCGGTAACTTGTAGCCAGAGCTGTCTTTCCGATTGGACCAGCCGGCATTTATCCCTTCTCTCCGCCGTTCTCTGTTTCCAATCAATCCCGTGCCGTCAGCCCTGACGTCCCCCCCCTCCCTTCCAGCGAGTGCCACTTTGTCAACACGGGGCTGCGGCCGCCCGGGGCTGCGGGATGGGGCGGCTCTGGGGTCTCTGCCCCAAGCGGGTCTGTTCCAGCGGCTCCGGAGGAGCCCCCGCACCACCGGCACGGGGCGACGGACGTGGGTGATCGCAGTGGGGCCGGGGCAGAGCTCCCCACGCTTGGAGCCGCGGTTCTCTCACCTCCCCCCGCACCCCGGGATGCTCCGAGCCGCTCTCCCCGGGCGGTGAGGTGGCAGAGCGGGGCGGCGCTTTCCCCACACCCCAGAACGCTTCATCCCCTCTGCACCCCCTCGGAGCCGTGCGGGCACTCACCGGGCTCAGAGGGCAGCGGGCGGGCTCTGCTGCGGGGCCTCCGCGGGCGAGCAGCCCGGCGGGGTCGACTGCGGTGCTGCAGGCGGCGGGGGGGGCTGCGCTGGGCACCGGCGGCCCCGGCTCCCGGCCGCACACGCAGGGCGGAGGGAGGAGGGAGGGATGGAGGAGGGACGGATGGAGGAGGGCGCTGCAGCTCCTCAATTATTTAGCGCTCCCCCTCTCTCCGCCTGCCGCATGTGACCGGAGCGGCAATAGCACCGCGCCGTGCACTGCTGGGCATCCTGCCGGCCACAGCAAGGCCACCAGCGCCGGCTGCCATCCCGCCGTCCCCATCCATCTGCCCGCTCAGGTGTCCCGATGGCTGCAGCCCGCCCGCCCCCAGCGGCCTCCTCCGAGAATGGGTTTCGTCACCCTGCAGCCAGAGGGAGGGGGACGCTCCCCCTCTGCTTTCTGCCTGAGCCGCGCAGTGAGATTTGGGTGCTAATACTGTAATCCCGGAACAGGCAGAATTAAGACTTAAATGAAATGCTTCATGTATTGCAGCACGCCGTGTTGCCCAGCCTATCTGGGAGGAGTTAGATAGCAGGTGCAGGATGTATTTTGTGTTTTATATGCCTAGATGCTTTTGAGAATAGCTGTGCTTCACGGTCAGGATTATTCTCGTTTTCCCATCACGTTTTTAATTCTAGATTCTCGTTGTTTGCTTCCCTCCAGAATAGCTCCCTTCTGTATCTATCTGCATTACCATCTCACAAGCAAACTCAAAAGGGTTTCATCTCCAGGGATGTTTGGGGAGGATCATATTTCAGTTTCCATTACAGTGTCATGCTGAAACCCCTAATGTGACCCATTCCCAGCTGCATGGTGTGCCCTGGAGTTATTCATTCTCTAACCACGGAAACAAATGTCTGCTGGCAACAACAGAAAGAGATCCTTCAGCCCCAGTTCAGTTTGAGAAATCAGTGCCTGTGAGTGACCCAACAAAAACCACATCACTGGAGCTGACCTTCTGGGGACCTGTGAGCAGCACCACCGTGCAGAGGAGCCCTGCTGGGATGTGCAAGGTCCCGGCTTTGTGCAAGGCAGCAGACCACTGTCGTCTTTGAATCCCTTCCTAGCCCCATTTCCGTGGCTTCATAGATGACTGCCATAGTTCTCCAGGTTTCTTACCAGGTTCCTTCCTCTCTTCACCAGTGGTGTCACCATCAGCCCCCCAGACAATCTGCCACCACCCCAGTAGGGGAGCAAGTGCTGTGCCTGAGGCTTGCTTCAGCTCTCTCTCATTAATCCTCCCTGTGTTCTCATGAGCTCTGTTACTTCCAATCTTGCAGGAAGATGAATTTCTAAAGCTGCCTCTCCAGTGGTACTCTTCAATTTGATTAAATGCATCTGTCGTGTGTACAAAAAGCTGGATGAGGCCGAGGTACCCTCCAGACAAGTCTTATCACTGAGGTCGCCCTCATGTCAGGGTGAAATTGCCCATAACAGTCAAGCACACGACAGTGCTTTTGTGGCAGAATTTCTGTTCTCCCCATGCACTGAGTAGTTTCTATACCACTAGGATTTCTACTCGTTTTCCCAAAACAGCACGTGTCTGGCTGACCAGTCATTCAAATGCTTAATCCTATTTTGAATTTGAATCAGGCTTTGGCTTCAGTAATGTCTTACAGAGAGGATCTCTAAATCTCCCCAGAAATAAAAGTTTCCTCTCCATCTCCTTTATTTCACTGAGCTTTCCGCAGTGATGCTCCTTAATGTTTTGCTATCATCAGGACTGGCTTCAGAAGAGGTTGTCTGGGTGTCCCTTGGACTGACAGTGAGCTCTCAGCCTGTGCTATTGGGCATCCCACCACAGAGGTGCTCCCGTAAATCTTTTTCTAAACTGTTTCTGCTGAAAAAGGCAGATTCCACAGGACTGTCCTGTTGGTTTTGCAAAGATCCATTGATTCAAGTTATGCTTCAAAGAAAAAGCTATTTGAAGCAAAGTTGTAGAAGTATCTAGTTGTAGAAATAATCACATTCCAATCAGAAATCACATTTAGCCAGAGTGCTGGGCTCCTTTCTTTCTTCCTTTTGCATCAGTTGAAAACTCAGGGAGTTCCCTGCAGAGGTCAAAGAGATTTGGGCATTAGTATGGAAGGATAAGAAGAGGGATTAATCTCGCTGTCTCATCTTCTCCTGTGGTATGATGAGCACCAGAGTGAGGAAGGCTCATCCTGTAATTAAGCCCTGACTCGAGACTTGGCAGCTTCTTTACAGTTACTGCCTCTGTTACAGGTTTCTGAGTGAACTCCACGGTTCCTCGCAGTCCAAGGCTGGAAAATGAAGATGAAAATGTTGCCTGGAACCAGGCTATGTCTCATCTGCACAGAGTGTAATTCCTTTGGATTGGGGAATGTGCTTGTAATGCAAGCTGAGCCTGCCTCCTTTGGGTCTCAGGAATGCTCAGAATCATACAATCACTGACTGGTTTGTATTAGAAAGGACCTTAAAGCCCATCCAGCCCCAACCCCTGCCATGGGCTGGCTGCCTCACCAGCTCAGGCTGCCCAGGGCCCATCCATGCCCTTGGGCACCACCCTCTGAGTGAAAATTCCCCCCCAGCATCCAACCTAAGTCCCCCCTCTTTTAATTTAAAGCCAAACCATTGCCCAGAAGGGAAATTTACCATTTGGTTTCAGTTCACTTCTCCCAGCCTTTCTTGCTCGGTACTCCCCATGCTGGGCTGAATGGAGAAGACAGGTGGCAGCTCCATCAGACACATTCTCAGTTTGGGTAGAGCATGAAGGAAATCACTATCAGAGCTTGTGGGGACACAGTGAGACCTTGGGAATGGGCAGTGCAGAGTGCACAGAGAGTGTCTCATGGTGGACCGTGCTGCAGATGTGCCTGGGGGAGGCCAGGATAAAAGCTGCTGGAGAGAGAGGATTAAACAGTTCAGTGTCTGCAGGCTGCTTAAAGGACCACACACTATTTTTTCCTATTCATAAGATGCCTTTCAACAGCAAACCCAGACAGAAGCATTTGGTGCCATTCAGCTTTCTTTGGGTTTGATGGTAAAGCTTTGGGCGTGGTGAGTGCAGCATGTGCATTCAGGTCACACCATCCATCACGTGGAACGTGGGACATTGCTGAAGGCCAGCTCCCACTGTCCCAGTGGTGCAGGTGATGGCAGGGTTTGGTCTCAGTTTTCTGATTGTTCGGATTTTTAGACTCATCAGAACCATCACAGTTTATAGACCTTGTGTTTAATGATGTGGCCAGGACAGCGTGATATAGAAATCATTAATTTGGATCTTCTCCAAATGGTCTCCCTTGGTGTATTTTAGCATTTGCTTGTCAATTTTCACCCAGAGTCTGAGCCATTTCTGCTTGAACTGCAAATAGGGAAAATGAAAGGGGTAAGAAGAGGGAAAGGAAAATGAAAAGGGAATGTTACCTTGCAGTTTTAACAGGCAGCTTGGTTTATTCATCTTGCTACCAATGATGGATGGGGTTTTGCCCACACTGGGATTTGCTGAGAGGTTTGTATTTTCATCAGTTTTCACTTTGCATGCAAACGAGAGAGTTGATTGTCTGCTGCTGCTTTTGCACAGGAGCATAAAAAGCTCAAGTGAGGCAAGTGGGCAGCAAAAAGCTGCGTGTCTGGGATGAGAGCCCACCAACACCCCCAGGCTGACCCTTGGTAGCACCAACAGTTCAGCAGGAGAGCTGAACTCAGCTCAGAAATGGGCAACACTGCAGGAAAGGGAGGACTGTATGGGTCTGATCGTTTGTTATCATTGGGGTTCCCATTGATCTGCTATTCCCTGGAGATTTCTTTCTGCTGGAGGCAAAGGGCAGAGCTTGGGAAGGGTCAGCCCTGAGGATGAACGCATTACCCTGATTAAATTGTATTTTTCTTCAGACTGAATGCAGGTTCTGCAATGGATGAAGCTCAGCTGGGTCAGATGGGTCATTCCAGGTCTGTTCCAGCTTCAGATCCTGATTTTGTATCTCAGCTGAAGGACGGTGGGCAGAGCCTGCACCTCTCACATTGCTGTGGATTTAATATCTTAATGCAGCCTTGGCTGAACGCTGCTCCGAGCAGAGCACCTATTGAATTACCCACAGCACATCAGTTGAAATCTCCTGTTTGAGAACCCACAGAGCCTGACCCAGCTAAGCTTTCAGGAGAGGCTGATAAGATCTGAGCTTGTGGTAGCATAGCTTTAGGTTTTAATTGGGTATTCATTAAAGCATTGCCACCCGCCTCTCTTGACTGTGGGGGAGAGAGCTCACCAACACCTGCACCTCTCTCATCTGCACACCTGGGTGCTGGCATTCCCTGCACCACCAGGCAGAGTGGGGAAAGCTGTGTGAATTACTGAGTCCATTAGCAGCCCTCCTTTGCTGCACGGCTGTGAGCTTGTGATGAGAGAACCCCAAACAGGCTCCAAAAGTCACACGAGAGGGAAGATGAACCAGATGGCTTCTCTGCAAAATCAAGATTGGATTTTAGGTTAGTTTGTGTATTTTCTAGTCACTTAATATAGCCCTCTTTCTGTTTGTCGAGGCAAATAAGACAAGTCATTAATATGCACATCGTGGCAGTAAATAGGTTTCAAGCAAGCTTCTGCAGTGCTGGGGAGGATATTAGGGCTGGGTGTTCTCAGCAGTGATGAGCCAGCTAGTATGCAAAAAGCTTCTGCCCTTACAGCATAGGGAGAGGATTGGGAAGTTGAGAGAAAGAAAGGTTAATCAAGGGTTCAAAGCAGATAATGGCACTGCTTCTAATTCAGTTAGGTCTAATGCTAAAAATGCACATTTTTGGGAATGCTTTTTGAGGTCACCCAATTATAGGCATGGCGCAGCCCTCGAGATCATCTGGGCAGTGTACAAATGAAATGCTCTTCACATTGACCCACTCTGTATCTCTTTTTATTGCTATTTTTCTGGCCCTTTGCAGACTTCTAAACACTGTCTTTTAGAAATTACATTGCCTGGAAAAATCCACTGGGCTTTTCGGCAGAGGAGTTAATGGCTTTTATGAAGAGGTTTACCTAATGTGAGCTGATGTTTTTGGTCTCCTGAAACCAGTGCTGAACAGAGCTGGAAGTGAGTGTTAAAGATGGGCTGGTGCTGTCTCCTCTGTACTCAGTGTGGGAAAAGGAAGCGTTTTGCTGTGCCCTGCTTTTGAGGACAGCAAAAGTACATTTCAATTAAAAACCAGGAGTAGTGATTGAGTAATTTCTTAATGTGTCCAGTCAGTAAGAGAGAAATGAACGCCTCAATTAGACAAGCTGGATTCATCATTCTGGGAGGAAGGGAGGACAATGTCCTCACTGTCCACATAAAACATTATCACATAAAGCAGCATCGCTTCTGTCCAAACATACTCTTGTAATAGGCAATTTCTGACGTGTGTTTGCCTTTTTGGTTTACAAGAACAAAGGTAAACAAGGCCCCTGAAGAAGGTGGTTCAACCCCTTTCCTCCTGGCTGGTTCTCTCCTCCACCCCTTCCTCACCCATGGGTTGGACATCTGCAAAGGTCCTCATGGTGTACTGACGGTTGGACTAAGTGATCTTAGTGGACTTTTCCAACCTTCACGATTCTGTGGTTCTATGATTCTGTGACTCAGTGCCCTGTGCCACAGCTTGCACTGACATCCTGGATTCACCATATCTGGTTGCCCTCATACTTATTTCCACATCCACCTTCACCTCTTGATGTGGCACGCAGCCAATGTAATCTTTGAGCTGTATCTCAAAGACCTGCAGAGCCTCTGGCTGCTGGAGGGGAAGGTGAGGAGGGTGAATGAATGTCCCTGAGCCCTCCCTGGGGACAAGGACACTACTGCCCAGCCAGCTTGAGGACACTGAGGAATGGCACGTGCTGGGAGAATGGGATCATACAGGGAAAAGTGGTGCAGTGCCAGCTGGAGGGGTTAAAAGCAATGCTGTTTTCGGAGCAGACCTGTGAAGTAGGGAGAAATTAAAATGAGTTGTCCATTACTGAGTTTATTGTGCTGATACGTGTTTATTTGGAGTTCAGGATCTGAAGGCAGGCTGGGCTGCTAATTTTAGCACTACTGGATTTCTTGGAGTGTTTTTATTACACAGTTAAGGAGCAGGGAGAGTGATGCATAATGAAATTTTGCTGCTGGATGGCACGCAGTGCAGTGCCTATCCCAGCCTGCACCAGAACAGACCCTCAGGGGAGGATGCTGGGTGTCCCATCTCTCTACTTCCTGCAGAGAGTGGTTCTGTTTTTCAGGGAATGTCCCCTTTCCTGCAGGCATGGCTCTGAGGTGCATTACGCTGCAGCACAGCTGGTGCTGAGCACAGGCTGGTACCAGGTCACTGCCGTTGGCTTGACAACACGTGTGTTCTCCTTTTTGTTCTGTAAGCAAGAAACTCCAGTGCTGTGTTGACGCAGAGCAAGTAGCAATTCATTTGCAACTCCCCAAATGAAACTAAATTTCTCAGAATAAATTGAACATGAAAGCTGCATCTGAGCAAACCCAGTTTTCTGATGAATTGCTCAGTCCTGCTTGGAAACACAGGCATTCAACTTGAAGATAGCAACTTGCCGCCCCTGCCCACTCTCCCAAGTCCCCATTTGTAGCTCTTATCTAAACCAACTCTCCATTTTTTTCAGGGCTTCATATGATTTACAAGACATTGTTTCCTGCTGGCAGCAGATTGCATGCTTGCAAGGGGGACATTTGGAAAAAGGCAGAAGTGGAGTGACACCAACTGGCACAGCTACCCAGCTCTGTATGAGGACAACAAATGGGTGCTTCAACAGAAGTGTGCTTTCACACAGTGCAGTTAGAGATGTTCTTCCTTATGGTGAGTGATGGTCCGAAGGCAGGCAGCAAGGGATGGGTGAGAAGGGCAGCAGAGGCCATGGATTTTGCCATCACCTGCATGTGGGGATGCCCATGGTGGGGAAGGAGGTGTGTGCCCAAATCTGGTACAGAACATCAGGGCTGTGCCCCCATCCCTAAGGGCATTTCTAGTTGTATCTTCTTCAGTGGGGAGGAGTGCTGGGTATCCGTCAGTGGGTGCCACAATGCCAAAACCATCACAGGATATGCACAGACGTTGACCAGAGATGGGTTTGTGTTTTTTCTGCTTTATTGTTGCCCTTCTCTGACTTTGCTTCCCACCGACTCTGTAATTTCCTGTTAAAATATAACAGAAGGCCTGTGCATTTTAATCCCCTGTAATTGCAGCCCTGGTCACCTCGTCCATCCCATGCATTCCACCTCCACTTGCCCCTGGCCCTGCAGAAACACATCAACATGCTATTACACGAGGAGGCTGCGAGGGGCTCTTGTTCTCCTTTCCTCCATCCTCTCATTATTTTTAGAGCTCGAGGTTCCTTGCCTCCACCTAGTGCAGGCAGGGGCCATGAGAGCCACCCCCAGAGCAGGTATGACTCAGCCATGCAGTTCCAGGGCTCTTTGTGCAGTTTGGAGGAGGATGAGTCACAGAAGGCGAAGGCAGAGGCTCAGCTGGCAGGATCTGAAGGTGTGTGCTGAAGGTCCATGGCTTCCTACAGCGATCCCACCCCTGGCACTGGCTGTGCACTGTGGATGTGGGGCAACTGATCAGAGAGGTACAGAGTATCAAGTCAGCTGTGATTGAGAGAATTTTAAGAAAGAAGTTCTTTCTTAATTAGAAGGCTTGGGAAAATGGTTCTCTGTTAACACAACCTTTGTCAGCTTTCTGCAGCAGGGGCTCAGAGTGTTTCCACAAACCTCCTGCACACCAGCATGTAGCCCAGGAGTTCTGAAGTGACATTTTTCAGTCACTGAAAACCAGTGAAACAGGAATTGCCCTGATCAGCACTTATGTAGGAGATGATACTTATTTTTCTTGTCCTAGATATCAAGGAAAGAAGTGTCCATAGTTGTCTCCTGGAGACATTTTTCTACCCTGCTTCTACAGAGATCCTATCAAACAAAAGACATCTACCAATTGTTTCGTATTCCTTTGGACTCAACTCACTGTACAGGAGATGGATGAAGACTCAGAAGGCTTGAATGCATTGCCCATGAATCAGCAATGAGAACCAGTTGTTTTATGCTAACATAGAAGCAGACTACTCACCAGGTGGTTGTCCAATAGGAGAACTTTGGCTCCTGATGGGGAATGGTCTCAGTCTTGTGCTCATGCTGAACTAAATCCCAAGAGATGTGGGCATGTAACAAGTACAAGGATGGAGCAGGACTGCTGAATACGAATGCTGTACACTTAATGAGTCTGTAAGCAAAATAAGCCATTTTGGCCTCCCGATAAACATACACTATTGGGTTGAACAAGCAGTAGGCACTCACCAAAAGCCACCTCTTTCATGCTGACAGTGCTGAAAGTCATTTCCTGGTGCTTTTTGAGCAGAAAGGCTGCTATGCTAGTAGATACCTTCTCCATAACATCTTTATTCCTATGGAAAAGGTAGATTGGGAAACAGAAAACATTTTAGCTGTTACTCGAGTTTTGACCAAAGGCTCTGCACCAGCCATTAAAAACTTCACAGGAAAACACTGTAAGCATAGTTGTTGGCTTTTTGAGCAAGATTAAAAGTTTAAAACTCATGGCACGGAGCGAGTAAAAACAAACAAAAGAGCAGTCCTGCTGTCAAGTGTCCAGTCTATGCAGGAGACCAGCGACAGCCCACGGCCAATGCGTTGTATTGCTGGCAGATCTCTCGTGCTGGGTCTGTAGATTCTTGTCCAAAGCCCAGAACAATCAAGGCGCTCCTATTGAGTTCCTTGACCTTGGGATTAGGCAGGATGTAAAACAGGAGGACACGAGCAGCAATAACATGTTTTGGAAAAGTTATGCAAATGATGTTAAAGTACACAGTTTAAAATATTAGCTCTGGCAGAAGAAGACTGCTGAAGTTTCAGTCAACGGGAACAAATACTCAATAAATTAAAAACTCAAGATCTGGCTTTGAAACAATTGCTTTGTAAGCGAATGCTCCCTTTTGTGGTCTGCATGAAATGTGCTCGGGGAAGTGATCTGCAGGCAGATACTGCCATCATCAAATCCACCTGAAGAAATAGCTCCAACTTGCACTTCTGTTGCCATCCAGGAGCTTGACAGACAGCCGACAACTCTCACTGTCCTTTTCTGCATAACAGGGATCTTCCTAGAGCAGAGCTGTGACCCATTTGTGGCTGCAGGAGAAAAACTGTATCACTGCTGCCAGGTTAGAGCCCCTTGGTGTCAGCCCAGCACCCACCGTGAGCAGGGGTTGGCTCACATTGTACAATAAAAACCCAGTCCACTGTGGGATATGTATATTTTTTAAACTAATGCTATAAGTATGCATATCTTTGATGCTTTCAAAGCAAAGTCTAGATCACATAACACTGCATCCTGTGATGATTTCGATTATCTGGTAAATCTGCTGTGCTTTTATCCACCATGGATTCCTCTCCCTGAAAGGAGAAAAGAGGTCAGAAAAAAGCAAGAAGGAGCTGGCAAAAAAAAGCTCAGTTATTTGGCAAACAGTTAGTGGCAAGGAGCATGTTTATATAATTAAATTAGTAAAATGGGACCAGTCAGGGGTATATTGCTGCTGGGCAGGAGAGTGGCAACTGGAGTTGCTCTGGCTGCTGCTGTTGTTACTCCCTTGTCTGTCACAGCCAAACACCTCATGTTGTGTTCATCTTCTGAATGCTGATATAGGTACATAAACGTGCCTGTCCCATCTTACAAAGGGAGGAGGAAGACAACAAGGTTTTAAATGGATTTCCTTAGTCTGAGGGTGGCGTGAGAGTATGGGATGGGGAACAGATCTGCTGGCTCTGGCTGTCCTTCTCATCCCTTCAGTACAGGTTCTCCCTGTACCAGGCTGAAGCACAAATCCCCACTGCATTATTGAAGAACACAGGAACTTGATACAGCATTGGTCACTTTTTGCCAAGAGCTGAGGAAAAGGCAGAGCTCCTCTGCAGCTCAGATGCAGCAAAGCCCCAAGATCCCTCACTGCTGCTCCGCGCAGCAATCAGCTCAATACTGAGTGCATCGAGCCAGCTGCATGCATTTCACATCAATGGTCACTGCCCATCTGTCCTACTCCGTCAGAGCTTCTTCTCCCTCTTTCTTTGCTTAATCTCTCACAGGTAATGCAGTAATGTGGTGGATCTTACAAGAGTAACGCATCAAGAAAGAATCATAAGTGGAAAATTTTGCAAATTCAGACTTCCCAAAGATTGTAAAATGATGGTGAACTTAGAAGCCTTGGCTCACTTTTCACATTTGGCTGCAATGTTTCCCTGATTAAGGGCCGTGCACAGCCACAAACATGTTGCCCAGGTGGGAGCTGGGTCCTACCTACAAACTCCGGAGCCTGGAATCACACTGCCCAAGAAGGAGGTGAGTCCCCAGTGCTGCTTCTGTTCTGGGAGCCACCCATGAGACGCTTTTGGCCTGTGCCATTGGTATATCCACTGGGGTCAGAGACCCTGCCTGTGGGCAATGTGCACATAGCCTTTGTTTTACAGGTTGAGAGCTAATGGTTATGGTCATGGGTCATCCGATGCCAGCTGGCTGCTATCTGAAGGACAGTCCCAAGCATATTTAATTTATTAGCAGAGAGGCAGCCTAATTGAATTGACAGTCTGCTTACTGGGAACTGGGGATTCTTTCAAGATCTGATCATTTAATGGCAGCGAATCTCTGCCTCAGTGAAAACTTCTGGATTCGATCCAAAGTAAATTAGTCAAAAAGCAGAGCAAAAAACGTGCCCTGCAAACCTCCTACAGATTCTGAGCTGTGTATGAAGGGCTACAGAGGCAGCCTTTGTTGTTGTCCTCTTCCTTGTGGTCTTCCAGAGGATACACTGGGCAAATACCATGGGAATAAAGGAAATACTTTTGCCAACAGAAAAGCCACAGATAGTGGCAAAAGGGCAACCCTGCTAACAAGCTTGTAGATGGTATGTTCTGCCTTGGGCAGAAACTGCTGAGCATTATGTACAGTGCTTAAACTTGATTATTTCGTGTTGTGCAACTCTAATCACTTTTGAGCGTTAATGTATGCAAATTAGGAACAGGATTAAAATTATAATTGGGAGTGAAATGTGGTCTTTCTGATGAAGCATAAAATTAGCTGTGTCTCAGCAAAAACCCACCTGAACCGTGTATAGATAGGAGCTTCTTCCAGAGTTGGGGCACTGACTGATTTAGTTCAAATTTAGTTTAAAAACAAAAAAAAGAGAGAGATTTTAAGATACTTCCAATCCATCCAGCTGTGTGTGGTGTTTAGAGAGCTGCTAAGGCAATGTGTAAGAACCCACTCTGTTTTATTCTGTATGGATCAATGAGTCCATCTTTGCTTCAGAGAAGCTGTGTGTCGTCATTGCATTTTCAGAGAAGCAGCGGAGTTGTAGGGAAGTGTCAGAGATGGTAAGCATCACAAGAACGACGCATGCTGCATTTCATTCAAAATGACCTTCACATTAACTTCTAGCAGATAGGGTCTGACCAGAATAATGAATCAAAACTGAGTCACTAGGCACTAGTGCTGGCTGCCTGAATCACTCTGTGAGTCATGTTTCATCCAAGATATCTCTGTGGGCATTTGGGGAGTTCCTGTTAGCGCAGGACAGCTGCCTGGGCCAGGTGAGATGATGGGACTTTGGGATGTGCTACCGACAAAGGGGCCTCAAAGTAGATGGGAACATACAGGCAGCCATGTCTCATTGTGTTCTAGTGAGAAGCCATCCTATGTCTGTCCCTTGGCCGAGAGACACAGAGGAACATGGCTGAGAACAACACCTGGGAAAAGTTGTATTGAAGTCCAACTGTCAACCGCCACCAATGTGCTGCTGGAGGACCACGAACTACAGGGCTGACCTCTTCCAAACACTCAGATAATTGTAAGTTTCATTTCCACTGTTCTCAGCAAGTTGCCAGCTGAGCATACTTATAACCTGCAACAGGTCTGTTAATTCCTGCTTTGGTGGATGTGTTGTAACTCAGCACGGGATGATGAGGTGTAGTCTGGGAAGAACGTGTGCCAACAGCATTAGTGCCTGCTGATCAGCTATTGTAGGGAACGGGTAGTTTTCACAATGGGGTTTGCAATTTTATACTAAAATGTAATGTCTAGAAAATTAGTGGTTTGCTGTTTTAATCTGAGTATTCCAGGCAGGTAAGGTTAACATTGTAAAGATCGGCAAGGTTGAGCTGTTAGGTAGGTTAATGTGTTATGGAAGAAGCTTGCAGGGTGTAAGCAGGGTCTGATCAGAGTCCTGTGGTAGGTTGCACACATTTCCTGGCATCCTCGTCCTCCTCCAAACACAAAGTATATCCTATTCCTTTCTTTTCAATTTGGAATGTTTTGTGAGTTCAAAGCTGTGTTCAGGTGGACGTCTGAGCTGACATCTTCCATCCACATCATTTGTTTTGGCACTAGGTTTAACCCACAGCTCAGGCTACAGTGAGGAACAGGCAAACTGACTTAAGGAGAATAGAAGTTGGTGCAAATCCAAAGCCCTTGCAAGGAGCAAATGAGTAGCCCACTGCCTATTTTGTAGTCTCAGCATCATTAAAGCTCCATGGTAGCATCTAAACCTGCTCCAAATAACCTAAAATCAACATGTTTGTTAGATGAGACAAGGGTGTTGGCTGCGGTTATAGCTTTGTTTAATGGTTACTGTCTTGTCTTCCAGTTCTTTGTTTTCTTTTCATCAACAGATAACCAGCTCTTTCAAAGGGTGGGGGATACCTGCCAGGCATAGCATGCTTGGTTTACTTTCCTTCTGTGTAATCACTTCTGTCCTCATTTTTCATTAAAATTTATTTCCATTTCATCTTCCTAAAAACAAATGCATCTCTTTAAAGATGCGCCAAGACAACACAGAGAACCCCACAAGGCCACAGTGATGTCACATATGGACCTCATTGGCTATTTGCAATAGAAATACCTGAGCAGCAGTAAGTTATTTTTCCAGGGGCTGAGCTGGGCTTCCAGGGACTGGCAAGCTTCTAGTTGCATGTTGCCAGCCCTGTCTGACCTGTGCCTTCAGGTTTTAATTACTGCTCCACGTCATACCTATCTGCCCACAGTATTTAATGCCAACTGATAGATCTTATCTCCTTGGGAATTTTAGAGAAAGGCTCCCAGTAATGAAGACTGATGAATAAGTTTGCAGTGTGACCCTACAGTGGGTCTTCATGGGTTGAGTTCTAAGAGGGTGGACTGCTCTGCTCATCTCCATGGATGACTGCTAGGAAGCTCAGAGAAAAGAGTAAGGACTGTCTTATCTGCATTTAAATGCTTTTTTGCTTTATCCCTCATGGGTCTTTGCTTTATCCCCCATGGGAGGAGTTGGGGATTGCCAGAATTCAGACAATAAATGTTATAATTACTGCTGGGACACCGTGTCTTGAAGTAGGGATGAAGAATTTGTCTTGTAGTCAGTACAAATAAAGTCCTCTCTCCCTCTGTCTCTAACTGTGGAGGAGAAAAGAAGCAGTGCAATAAGGCCAACGCCTAAGAACAACACTGGAGTGAACATTCCCAGTATTTCCAAACAAGAACACTTCCCCTAGCAGCCACTCAAATTGATGTTAATTAGAAACAAGGATTCTGAATGACAAGTAAGAACGTGTTTAATTTGAGAAGAGCATCTTCAGTCTATTGCAAACCAGACAGAAGCGCTGTGGCGTTGAGATCATAGAAATGAGATCATAGAATTGGGATTACAGGATTATTAAGGTTAGAGAAAGTGTCTAAGATCCCCAAGTGCAACTCAAACCCATCCCACCATGTCCACTATTACTCAGTGCCACATCCCCATGGTCTTTGAACACCTCCGGGGGCAGTGACTCCACCACTTGCTGGGCAGCCTGTGCCAATGCCTGACCACTCTTCCCAGGAAGAAATCTTCCCTTATATCTAACCAGAACCTCCCGCGGTGCTACTTAAAGGCCATCATCTTACACCCTACGTACTGATGCCTGTCTGATAGCAGCTGATGAAATGGCAAAGCCACCACCTAGCTGAGAAGAAGCCACAGCTCCCTGCTCGCCTGGCCAGGTCACAGCCTTCTGCAGTCCATGCCCTGTGCTCCCAGCCCCACTCCCCTCTGTGATCCTACAACTCTGACCGGGACCAGGCTGCAGCCCTTACTCACCCAGTACATTATGTCTTCTCTTGAAGGCTGCCTCTCTAGAAAATAAACCAGGCCATTCACGCCAGCCCTCTGGCACCGGCCCTGAATGCAAATCCCAGGTTGCACAGCTTGCCCTGCTCTGCCTCGCATGCTCTGCACTGGGAGGTTTTTGTGCACAGGGACAAGTCCCCACTTTGTGCTGGACAAACAGTGACAGCTTTCTTTCTTGTTTGTTCAGTCTCAAAGACCCTCAGCATCCTGGTTTGAATCGAGTATTGTGGTTCCTCGCTGGCAGAAATGTAAATAACAAAGAAATTTCATGTATTTTAATTACCTGAAGGCGGCTGTTTTAATCGGGTGAATCCTCTCATGTGGTAAAAGTGACGTTGCTATGGAAACTGTATCTGCCAGGAGAGGTGACTCCAGCCTGCACACTGCCAGCAAGGGAAGCGGTGATGGGATGGCTGAGCCACTTGGCACAGCCCAGACCTCACAGTGGGAGCTCAGCCCAGTGTTGCATCTTTGTATGTACATGTGTGTGTAAGGCACGGATCTATCTAGGTAGGCCCCCTCCAACTGCACAGTGTTTGGAGCAGATATTTACCAAAAATACGCAGAGATGTTTCCCTGAACACTGATGGAGACCAAATGGTGGATGTGAGCACAGTGGGGCAATGAGTGGAGTGTTTCGGCAGTGGTAATGGTAGCAGTGCTCACCTCTGCTGGTGAAAATGTACAGGTAATGGTGGTGACTGTGTTGAAAAACAGTGTTTTGTAGCTGAGAATTTGCTCTATCAAACAGTGCTATTGTGCTCTTTTGTATCTGTTGTCATTTCCAAGGAAATAAATAGGAGGCATTATGTTTGGAGCAATCAATAGACATAAAGTGACCAGTGGGACAGCAGCTCCAGCCTGGGCTGAGCTGGGCAGCTCGGGTGTTTTGCAGCCCTATACAGCCTTGACTCTTTGTCTGGAATGTCACAAAACCACGGACAGCTTTGTCTGTTGCAGTGTTACAGCAGATCTGAGAAATCATTTCTCTGGGTGTTGGTGGCACTGAGCAGAGCAGAGCCCAGGGGTGGCCGTGCTGCTGCCCAGGGGACACACAGGCTTCCCTGCCCGCGGTTCGGCGTGTGGTTCAGAGCTGCTTTGTGGAAGGGTTTATTCATTTACTGAGCGGATGTGCTGATAAGAGCCCTGTGATAACTGGCAATAAAGCTATAATGACAATATGTTTCAATATATCAGCAAATACTCCTTTCTATGAAACCTTTTTCCCTTTTCTCTTCTGTAGATTAAAAGGAACTGCCTGGAAGGATGCTTTTCATTTCAGTTTATGCAAGCACACAGCATATGGCAGGTATCTGTCACACTTGAGGATGGGTTTTGCCTGGACCCAGCTTTCCTTGGAGGCACCACTGCAGCGCTGAGTGTTGATCAAGACCATTATGGAGAAAGGATGGTTATTTCAACCAATGCCATCAATGTGCTGACAGAATGTGAATGCAACAGTTACCTTTAATATAAGGCAAGGTCTGGTTTGTTATAACCAATATTACAACCAATACGCAGTTAGTATTGTCCTACAAGCTTGACTCGTATGAGGGAGACATTCAACAAGAAGGAAGACAACATGGAGGACTATTAGCTGCTGCCCAGGCCGTGCAGGTAATTGCCCAATTCCCTTTCTGAGATGGAGAGCTGTGCAGAAGAAACTGATAGAGAGGCACCAGCTGGGAGTGTTTGACTGCTGGGCACTGAAATACTGCAAACCATGTTTGGGTACTGCACTAATAGGTGAAATTAAAGTCATGTTCGTCACATAGCTCCTTCCTGGCTAGCTATGAATCATTAGTTTAAAAACAATTTCCTCATTATCTTTCCATTGCTGGAAAAGACAATGGGTTCTGTGAAGCTGTGGTTGTATCCCAGTTGATTTCCGTGCCCTCTGCTCCTCTCACACAGGGCTAGGTGGACTGTGCTCTGAAATACCCTGTTTCAGAAAGGGGAAATGCCCCAAACTGATATCTTTCATGTGATTTTGGCAAACATAGAAAGTGACATCGCTTTACTTCCCCACTGCACATGGCCTCGGCACCCAAACTGTGGTCCCCATAGCTGTCACCCCATAGCTAGGACTGCCCCAATGGCTCTGCCACTTTGTCCAGGAAGGAAAATCCACATTGTGCATGGGAGGGAAACATGGGAGAACCCCCAGCTCCACTTAGTGGGCAAAGCACAAACAACATATTTCAGCTGCAGCAACAGCTGAAGGGCATGTTTACAGTGCTCAGCTGAGCCTCGTGTCAGAAAGGTTTGCTTTTACTTCAAAAGCCTGTCCTAAAGCCTTAGGTCCCCAGAGAAGGCTATGCAGGGCCTTCCAGAATGAAAAAAGAGAATTCAGAATTTTTCAGCAGCCATCCTTTCTGCTTGAAAGTATCTTGGTAGCTCTGTTGATGAGTTAAGGATGGTTCACTAAGTAATTTCCACTGGTTGCACAGCATGCATCTCATGCCAACCACCTGCCTCGTTATCTGGTGCTCCCTCTCATCAGGAAGGCCCTGTAGGGGATATGGTTTGCTTAAAGCCCAGCCTGGTTATAGCTCTCCCCTAGAAGTCTCATCAGCAGCACTGTGTGACTATCAGTTCCTGCGCTCTCTAGTCCTGGGGACCAGATCCATTTAAGGGATGAAAGCATCACAATAAATGGAATTGTCCCATCTCCTGCACTTGGAGGTGGTGCCAAGAGCAGATAGTACTTGGTGCTTTGGGCAACCCTGTGCTTTGACTATCCTGTTGTATGTGTTTGTAATGTGTTCCCTCTTGTGATATCCAGCCTGGAGGCACCAAGTTTGTCTCCTAGAATGCCAGTGTTTGCAGTAGTGATGGGCTATCTTTTCCATCTCCTCTGTAGCTCTGCAGTTGCTCCTTCCCACCAAAATCACCCTGTGATGCTAATGAGCACTGAGGTAGCTGCACAGCAGTTACTGGCTCCTAGCTATAATTCTGGTAGTTAATTAGTGACTCTACTGCTTGTCCCAAAAGATGGAAAGCTTTAATTAGGCTCACAAAGGGACTGTGGAAAAACCAGCAGTTGGTGAGCGCTGCCAGTGGAGTGCCAGCACAGAGTGTGGTAGAGATGTACTTGTCTGCAGCTCCTGGGGAGCACAGCTTTATTGGGCAAAATAAAGAGAAGAGAGTTGATGCTGCCCTCATCCATGGCTCTGCAGGTGAGTCATGGCCCTGCAGGGGATGTGGGGAAGGAGTGCAGGGTCTCTTCCTGCCCTCTCCTTCATCTCCAGCAGACTTTGCTCTTGTGGTATTGGCAGATTTTGGGTTTCCTCCCTCCTTGTGTGTCTGATCCATACGTGACTGCTTTGAAGCTCTCTGCAAAGCTAAGTTCAATGAAATTCTCTCTACAGCCAATATTAAAATTTCCCTTTGGCAAAGTGAGCTCCATTTGTGTGGAGAAGATCTTGAATGCCTTTTCCTTTTCGGTACAGACAACTGGTGCTCTGCATTTCCCATTTGAGCTCAGACCGAGGAGGAACACATTTGTAACTCTGCAGAGGAAGCTGCCTGGAGGCAGAAGCAAAACCCATCAGCTGTGTTTTGATAGCACCAGTGCAAATCCAAACTCTGGGTGGTGGTCAAGCATGGGGGCTGCCCATGACAGAAGCTTGGGTTTTTCATTTTGGTGCCTGGGTGTCTGGGTTTCAGCCTGTACAATCCATTTAGCTGCTGTGCATCTTCCTGTGCTCTGCTCACAGAAGTTATTGCATTAAGCTGCAGACTGGGAGATGGCAGTAATATTTTTATGCAGAGATGCAGTCTCCCAAGGTGCCCTGGCTGTAGAGGTTGATGGCCACTGCACACATGTATCTCCTGCTCTAGTTACCTTCAGGCTGAACCCTTGCAGGCATGCAAGTACATCCAACTTTTTAAAGGATGAAGGGGAAACAGCTTTATTTCAGTGTTTTTCCACTGCTCTGCTCTCTCAAGATGACAGCTATTCATGATTATCAATGGGAAAGGAGTGCCTGATTCTGCTTGGAGGTTCCAGCTGTTATTTATCAGCTCTGTGCCTTGTTTTCACATTGAAGAAACAGTTGCCATGTAGGCTGATGCAGCAGAGATGGATGTAGGACTGAAAGAGTACTCTGGCATGAGAGGGCCTGAGGTACCTCTGAATATCAGATTTCATTGGAGTGGCTTTTTGCAGTTAATGATCTGACTAGAAGCACACTTTGATGATATAAATGCTTGCATTCAGAGACATCTCCTACTTCTCTTTTTGGCTTAGATGACATCCTCTTCTTATGCAATTCTCCAGCATAATTTGCACGAACGTGTCCACCCTTAGGTTTGTACAAATATATTTGCCCTTTGGTTACACAGATTTTCCTTATTCTGGAAAGCTGGCAATACTGTTGAGAATTGTAAAATCTAGCTATGACTAAAAGTTGTAGCAAGTGCAGAGCTGATCAGGAGGATTTACCTAAGACACTCCTTGACTCCTATCAAGGTGCTCCCCATATGCCTGCCTTGAGTCACCCTCTGTAACACCTGGGCAATGCAGCTGGCTTGCATAGAGAGCAGTCAGAAACAACCTAAGGGTTCTGTGCACAGTCCGAGCTGAGAAGCTGCTCAAGTTGTGCAAGTCAAATTGAAACTCTCTGTCTCCTGGCATTTATCCCTGGCATCTACTTGCAACCCCCAGGCTTGGCTATCAGCTCTGCAGCTAATGAATTGCCCTGTGATGTGATTGTGCTTGGCTCTTTTCTCTCTGTGCTGTCCTTGAAGCCTCATCCCTGATAAATCCCACGCAGCCCCTGACCTGCACACATCCAGCAATGAGCAACATGGGAAGGTCACAAGCAGTGTCTCCCACCAGCCTGACCCTCCCTCCCATCAGCAGATTTCTCAACAAAACAGAGGCTCTGTCTGTGTTATCTCATGGGTGGAAGAGTCCCTCCTGGGCATGTTGGCTTTGTCTGGAATGGCTCTGATTTGTGCAAGAGGGGCAAAGAGCAGGGCAAGGCCTGTCCCCGTGGATGGAAGGTGCAGTGGCTAAGCTGGCAGTGGTGCTTGTCCCTTTGTGTGAGGGCACCTGGCCCTGCTGCTGTGCTTCCATGTCCCTCCTTGGCCCTGGGGCATGTGAACTCTTCTAACTAGCTTTGATTCCATCTGAACCTGATGTGTTCAGATGCAGTGTTTTCTGCATCCCTGATGGCTATGAACTCTTCTGATGACTTATTTTGGCACTGTTGAAAAGCAGTTACCTTCTGTGCATCTCCTACTACAGGATATTAAATCCCTGGGCACAAATTTCCATCCATCTGCATCCCTCCACTCTAAATACTCTTTTCTATCCACTTTCCCACTGCTATGGATGCTTATCACTCACTTTCTAAGATGGTAGATTGCACATCTCCTGAACTGGCTGTTTTCAAGATGGAAAGAGTGAGATAATAGCAGAAAACTGTTGGGAATTAAGAACCCTCTTTCATTTTTGGCATTTGAATTGGAGTCAGACTGCAGCTGACCACCCTGGTCTTCCCCCTGCCCTGACCCCAGCTTTGGATGAAGGCCACAGCACTGTGCCACTAAGGCTTCAAGGAGACATTAATTTTCATAATGTTTAAGAACTCAATTTTATTGAGTTAACTTTGATCCTGTAATTTGCTCTCGGATCATCCTTCAAAATGTCTGAAGATGCTCAATGTTAGTAACAACAAAGTCATAAGATAAGAGAAGCTGTGGATGTTGGCCATTTCTGCCCCATGACCTGTGTTGGTGCTCTGGTGTTGGGCAATGCTTGTGCACTCATTGCACAAACTGGCTTTGATCCTCAAGTTTGTGCTAGAAAAAGCAACCCAAGTGTGTGCATTTTGACATCTTTGAACCTTCAGAACCACCAGCAATCTCCAGATGGCTCCCGTCCTAAGGTGGCTACCCCACCAAGCGTCCCTGGTGCTGTGGTGATACCCTGCCACTATGAATGGGGCTGAGGTTGGGAGGTGCTGTCTCCTCCTCTGGCTCTCTTTGTGGTGGGGAGGAGGCATTCAGGTCTTGACTTGGAAATGTGATACTCCTTATGATACTTAAGACTAATTGGAGGTGAGAACGGAGGTTTTCATGGAGATCTCCTCTAATGGTGTGAAGCTTCTCCTCATTTCCATTGTAAATTATTTATGGCCAGCTCATTCCCATTAGTTCTTCTTAGCTTAATTATTTTCTTTTCCTGCTGTGACTCCTTATACACTTATAAACAGCAGTAATAACTTCTTTCAACCCTCTAGACTTTCAGCTGAAAGAGCCATCCTTCTCCAGTCTCCCTGTGGAGTTTCTCTTCTCTGTCTTCGTGATCATTACCACACTTTTGGGAAAGGCTACGCCTGCGAGTGCATGGGAAAAGTCTTCAGTCACAGTGGGCTGAGCATGAGGCATCAAGGGGGTTTCAGAGAAAATGGCCAAGCTGGATATTGGGTGAGTGCCTCAAGAATACCTTAAAGAAGAGATTAAAGAAGGAAACTACAGGCTGAGAGGATAGACAAAAAGGCTGAGCTTTAAGAGGAAGTTGTCCTGACAAAGTTACCTCCTCATCTCAGCCTCATCCCTCCCAGTCAAATTCATTTATTTTTATTCTGAAACTATTTTTCCATGCTTGTACTCTTATTTGAGGCAATAGAATGACTAATTATATATATGAAGACCTAGCCTGGATCCTGACATCCCACCCCAGGCTCTCTCTGCTTTGTGGGTGGGCCACCACTGCAGGAAGGTGACAACCACTGGTTCTAACTCGATCATCATCTCCCCTGCTAAGTGTGAGTGTTTGTAAAGCCAAGGAGAGAAGTTTACACAAGTTAACTGCTTTCTAATGGTGGGTTTGTGTTGGTATATCCACAGCAACCCATTAGTTGGCACATACATCATTTGCATAACTGTTATAAGGAAGAGCCTTCTGCATTGCTGATGAGCGTGAGTTTCTGCTTAATTCTCAGTGATTAAATTAATTTACACTAAACTGTAGTATGGAAGCTGGAGTGATTTTCATGAAAGCTAATTCTGCAGAGCCTTTCACAGGAGGTAATTCAATGATGATAGTTAAGAGCTGTCCTCAGCTCTCCCACCAACCCCCTTAGCCCTGCCTTAGCTGTGCTGTGAGCTTTGCCTCCAGCCTGTTGCAAACTTTGGTGCTTGCACATCTCTTGCAGAGACTCAGAGCAGTGCTGTGTTGGCATCAGCAGCACTGCTGTGCTGAGGAACTTTCTCATGAAATTCCATCCATTTTTAGGTTCGCCTGTTCTCTTCCTTGGAATTACCACTTCAAATTTGGAGCTATAAAGGGATCATTGCAAAAAATGATACAACTACAACCCAGGAAAGCGTGTGGTTGGCATCCATCTCCAGCAGTCTAGGTCTGTGCAAAATCTGCTGCTTTTCTTTGAGGCACCATGACAGCAGCCTCATTTTTGCCAGCACCCTGCAGCACCCTCTGAGCGTGTCTGAAATCAGATCTGTTTTCTTCTGAAAACCTAACGGAGTGCTTGAGAAACACGGCCATGAATTGTTTGGGGGAATGGTGCCAGGCAGCCTGATTTGCTTTTGACATGATTCCAAAACACCAGTTGACTGGAAACTAAGTGCAACCCCAGCAGAAGGATTAATCCAACTATTTTCTTAAGAAAACATAATTACTATGAATCTTTCCAAGCTTGCACAGAGTCAGCAGTAAGTCTTTTTCCTGATCTGCCGGCTGTGGCTGCAGATCTGGCAGCGATGCTGTGAAATTGATCGTTCCCCTTTGGCAGAGCCAGTGGGCGGCATCTGCAGAGACAATGTTGCTGCTGAGCCTTTTCTTTTGCTGCCTGCACTGGGATATTGCAGCATCTGCCATGGCTGCTGGCTGCAGAGGTATATGAAGGAGGTGGTTTTCATGTAAAATATGTCACCTTTTTGCTACTTTGCTCTCAGCATGGATGTGCATGATATACCTTGGGAGGATGGCAACACCATGCTGTGCTCAGCCCTGGTGCCCTGCGATGGGAGGGATGGCTGTGCAGCAAGGACTGCTTTTCTTCTTTCAAAGGATATTTTTCACAGGAAAACATCAGTTAAACAAAAAACTGCAGGTTTGATTGCTTCCTGCTGCCAGCTTTTCCTTTAGGACCTCCCATTCCTTGTGATAAGCTCTCCAAGCAGGGATTTACTAACTATTTTCAGAAGACTGACATGAAGGTACCATGCAGACACTCATTATGACATTAATTTTAATCTTGTTCCAGTACTTTCATTTTGAAAAGAGCTGGGAAAAAAAAAAATCCCTTAAAAAAAAAAAAAGCAAATTGATTTTGGATTAATTTGAAACTTTTCTGCAGGTAGTTGATTCTGATGGCGCATTGTTTCTATCAAGGAAGGTTCAGTTTGGGGAAATCTCACCTAGGGGAAATCTCTTCTCAGAGCAGTGAGGCATTGGCACAGGCTATCCAGGGAGGGGTGGAACCACCATCCCCAGGGGTTTTCCAGAGCTGTGGGGATGTGGCACTGAGGACGTGGGCAGTGGGCATGGGGGTAAGGGTTGGGGCTGGGCTTGGGGATCTTAGAGGTCTTCTCCAACCTGAGTGATTCCATCTCATCCATTGGATTCCTGTGAAGCCACCATGTTACTCTTCCAACTTGTTGTTCAAACCCCTTGAAAATAAATTGTACTTCAAAGAGCAGAGGTGGAGAGCTGTGGTTGGAACCTGGGCCCATGACCTGCTCCATAAGGCTGAGGCCAACAGACAGCCAGGGAGGGCCCTGCTGCAGCCCTACCCCCCTCCTGGAGCCCCACCATTCGCCCTGCCCCTCTCACACCAGCAGAAAGAAATCCTTTCACCTTCTCCAGGGCTTGTTAATGGTTTTGCATCTTAG
This sequence comes from Lagopus muta, assembly GCF_023343835.1. NCBI lineage: Eukaryota > Metazoa > Chordata > Aves > Galliformes > Phasianidae > Lagopus > Lagopus muta. Next base: position 4,263,972 of record NC_064441.1, read on the forward strand.
CTCTTCCATGAGCAAGAAGAGTCTGCAAATGGAAATAAAAAACATCTGAAAGAAACAGTAAGTAATTTCTAACGAGTCTTTCCAGGATACTTTAAATGATGAAAAACCCCTCTGCTCTGTCTGCAGTTAACCAAGGTCCTTTGGAGCCAGGAGGCTACTGAATATTTTAAGAGCAATGTTATTTTTCAGCAGTTCACAGCTAATGAATTCCCAATTCATATCTCAGGGTAGCCGAAAAAGAGAAGAACAATCCATTTCCATCTCAGCTGCAATATGTTTCCCACTGCTTGTGGAACAGGTCATGCTCAGAGCTTGAACCAACAGGATGGAGGTGATAAGGCCATGTCAAAGATGCTCTGTGTGCTCTGGCAGGATCTGATGTGTGTTGACTGCTTTATATTTCTCTTTCTGTAGGCTTTTAGAGTAAGATGAGCTATAAGGCATGCAAGTCTGGGGACCACAGGGGCAGTTTCCTGCTGGCAGTGATGGTGTGTATCTTTGCTCTGTGGTTTTGCACATCATGCTGTAGTGGAAATGCTGAGTCACAGCCTGAAGCAGTGATGGAGCACCTGGTGGGAAGGCTGGGGCCAACACAGGGAGCTCAGGTGCATGCAATGTACCGGAGTGATGGGAAGGGGTGGAGCCAGGATGCAGCCCTTCCCAGCCCTCATTTAAGGGTTGGCAGTGGAGGTAAGGGAATCTCACTGGAGATCCCTGCATACCTGAGCCCTTCCAAAGGTAAGAAGCCTTTTTTCCTTCATTTCTGCATCTGTGGCTGCTGCGTTTGAACTTGTTCATGTTTGCTGCAGCCAGGACTTTGCCAGCCCTCTGTTACTGTGATACTTTCCATCCCATTATAGAACTACGTACCATGGCTGGGAGGAGAGATGAGAAGTGCAGACTCATTGCTGTGCTTTTCACATGTTGACCAAATCATAACTCCGTTTTTTACTTCAGATTCAGGGTCTGCAATTTGCCTGTGCCCTGAATATGTTAAAGGGGCACATTTTGAGGCTGCCAAGGACTCAACTTTAATGTTATTTTGCTGGGCATTTCCCCATTTCTTTTAGTTCTTCTTTTGCTAAGTGCTTGCAAAACAAATTGCAGTCAATATTCTCTCATCAGGGCAGTGCTTTTTAATCCAGTGTGTTTTTTGTATGTGTTAATGCATGCACCCTCACTATGCTGGTCATGAGGAAAGGTGCTTTGCTGGGTGATCAGCCATGTTTCACTTATTCTGGTCCTTAGGATTCAGGATCAAAGGAGAGTGGCATAATCATCTCCTTCAGTGGTGACCATGTAGAGAAATAGATCTAGTGTAAAACCTGTTTGTGAGCATAGATGGGAAGATGCTGTATCCAGAGCAGTATGGGTGTCACACGGACCTTCCCAGGGTAGGTCTTGGGAAGTGTGCTATACAGACAGAGTTCACCAACTTAAGCTCATAGTGGTATTTTAAATACCTCTACAGTTAAACAAAGGCTGGTGTTTTTCTTCCCTAACTCAAAGAAATCTCGGTTCATGAAAACACTTCTCAGGGGTGGGAAGTTTCTGGGGTGGAAAGTTTCCAAGGAATTATTTGATACTGGTGAATCAGCCAACAAGTTACCTGTAGGGACAATTCCCCTGATCCTGGAGATCTCTCACTTGTTGCTGGTGCTCCCTCTTCCAGAGAGGCAGCATTTGGAGGCAGTTACTTCAGCTGACAGAGCATCCCCTCGGCTCACCCTCAGTGAACATCTTGCTCAGATCCTGAACCACGTAGGATCTCACTTCACCATGTCTGATCTCCTCCATGTGACTTCATTGGTTAAGGGCTTGGCACAAAGTGTTTGTGGTTCCTCCCACACCTGTGGTGTAACACTGTCCTGGGGTCAGAACACTGGCTTGCATCTTAGCTCTGCTTCTCGCTGTCCCGTTGTTTTCATTCTGTGCTTATCTCTGCATCTGTAATGAAGTAAAATCTGAGTGCAGTCTCTTCAATAGTTGAGTCTTGAAGTGTTTTAACTTCAGTATTTGGGCTTCAAGGGATTGTCAGTATTACGTAACGGGTTGAAATCAATGCAATTCCTTCAATGTAGGAGCAGAAGAAAATGAAAGTACAGATGAATGTGTGTGCTTCTACCATCGCCTTTATCGTTAGAGCTTATTATGAAAAATACCCAGGAAAATGTAAAATCAGAGGATATTGCACAGTCACAGGGGTGCTGCAAACCTGGGCAAGCAGCTGTGCCTGGTGCCTTTATGCCATCATTGCTGAAATATTGCTTTCAGCTTCCCTGTGCTCCCCAAAGCACACAGTGGTTGGTTTGGCTCCATCTCCTGCTAGCTTTGCAGATATACGACTGATTTAAAGAATTGCAAGGCTGACAGTAAGTGGTGTTTGGAGAAATAGTTGGATGACACATATGGTAGGGGAGAAATCCACAGAGAGCTGTGACACACAGACAGCAGCCCTGGCTGCTCCTGTCTCTGCCGCTCTCGAGGTGTTCCTGGGTCAAGGACCTGTGTCAGGTTCCACACAGCTGTTCTCCTACATCCCTTGCTCAAACCTTCAGTCCTCAGGATAGTGTAATTTCCCCAGACTGTCACCTTTGTTTTAAAATGCCCTTGGTGTGGGCCAGTCTGGAGCAGGTTTGGGAAAAGAGACCCAAAATGTTGAGGTTTTGGGGAAAGTCTGGAAGCTCTGCAGCTCCCAGCCTATGCTGTCAGCAAAAACCGTCCTGAACTCCGAGCTCCTTATCTCCTGGCAGCATAAATATTTTCTATGTGAGCAGAAAGGAGGCTGGATGAATGCATTTTTATAGGAAAATGTTACAGCTCTGGGAACAGGGACTTCAGAGCCATCCTTATCCGTGCTGGCAATAGGGCTGTGTGCTGGAGGAGTGCTCTCACAATTCTGTGTCCAAGGGAAGGATTTCAGCCAGCTGCTCTCAGGGCATCCACTGCTCCGTGCTGCCTTTCCTCCTGTGTGAGCTGGTTCCTGGTTTGGGCACCAGCAGCTCAGAACATCCCAAAGGCCTGCAGGGTCATTGCCCTTAGTGGGGAGCCTGTGCTGGGAATATGAGTAATGACAATTGGTACTGGTGAGGATATTGGTAAGGAGGAGGCTTGGTGCAGCAGCATACCACAGCCAGCACAGGGAGTCTTTCAGCTCCATCAACCCGATGAGGTTTCTTCCTTTTGTTTTGTCTCTAAAATAAACAACACTTTATCCCTATTTTGCCTATATTTGGTGTAATCAGATCGCTCCCTTCATGCGTTCATTTCCTGCCTCTGGGACACTGAAGCTATTCTTATTTATTTTTCCATGGGCCTCTCTGTTCCTAATTACTTTGTGCTGGTGCTCTGGGAATATGCTGATGCTGTGCCACCTCTGATACTGCCAAATGGCTCTGTGATACGCAGCAGTGCCTCAGCACCTCTCCAGGTATTTCCTGCCAGCGGTTTGCTCTTTATTCCTGACCTTGAATGCATGACCAAGTTGATTTCTGGTAATTTTAGGCCTAGGGAGCAAGCAGGCAGAAAGCGTGTGGCTTTGGTTTTAGTTTTTTAATTGCAGTCAGTGAGGTTCTGCTGCACCAGAGATGAGAGAGAACTGGTGGTGCAGAAAAAGCTCTCTATGCTCACAACAAATAGCTGATGCAGATCTGCTACGTCTGCTCTGGTAACAGCTGCTGAGCTTGTTGTCTAAGAAAAAGCACTTCATTATTTTTTTATTTGCCAGACATCAAAATTCTCCATGTGTGGGAGGTCTCTCCTAAACCAATTTTATATGGAAAAGCCCAGCAGAAATGCTTATAGAGAAACGAGAGGGGAAAACCTCTATTGAGAAAGGAATGGAGATAAAAATAATATGTATATTATATAAGCATATGGTTATGTAGCCTATGTATTTATATGAATGTTTAACTTCAACTGAATGTAAAACTTACCGTGCTGTTCTGCTCTCAAGATTAAGCTGTGGATTAAAAAAAATAAATAAAGAAAAAGGGGGGGAAAGAAGGGTGGAAGAAACAAGTGACCCCAAAGGTCCATGTGATTCCTATCTGGATAATTTAATTAATTTCCTCATGTAAACAAGGACTGGCTGATTTCCACCCTCCACCTGCATTACCCCAGCTCTGTTGCCATGAAATGGTCGATGTTATGAAACAATCCCCACTGTTCAGGTTTTCCTGATGTTCTCTTCTTGTCTGTGTGCTGCAGCTATTTCTTCCTGTGAAGCCCACGGGAGGAATGGGTTTCCTGGGCTCCATCCTTGCTCCAGATAAGCACAGAGAGCACTGCCACTCACAGTAGCACTTTTCCTCCAAACCCAGCTGTGCTTTGCTGAAATCCCAGCCCTTGTTTCCCCAGTGCTTGTTGAATGATGCTGTCTGTTATGCTGCGTAACAGCACGTGACACTGCATTAAAAGGAAGGAGAGAGATAACAAGGTAGCACAGCCCTATTGACTTTTTGATTTTGTTTCTAGTTGTTACATTTAATCAGGATGGTTTTGTTGTGTCAGCCTCATTCGAAGGATGCACTGCCACATAAAAGGGCAATTCTGAAAAAAAAAAAAAAATAGATGGGGATGTATTTTGAAATACAACTTACCCAGGTTTTGTTTTGTTTTTTTTTTTTTGCTTAACTCTGTGTTGCAAATAACATGTGGTTATTTTGTATGTCTTTTTTCTTTTTTCTCCAATTTCTTGCAGCTTGATACAAAAAAACCATGCTGCTGGTTGAATGCATGACCAACTTTCAAGCCTGTAACCACCTTACATAAGCACTAGCTGCCATTCGGATTTCCAGCAAAAAAACCCTTGATTGAAAATCAGCAGAGGGTCAGGTGCTCAGGGGAAATGGCTCCCAGTTGCCTGGCCTGCAGCTCAAGGGCAGCTACCCATGCTGTTTCACACTGATCCAGGTTGAGGTCTGCATCTACTCAACACAAACCTTGAGAGCAGCGTCTGGCAGCTGGCAGCCTCAGGACACCCCAGCTTGTGGCATTTTCTGACCATAACCATCTTTGATAAATAAAATCCAAAGCAGCAGGCTGGCTCTCTTACCTCTGCTGGTTCTGAAACAGAAAAATGAAACATATGGGCACAACAGCAATTACTCAAGCAGCTGTTCAATTGCTGCATCCTCTTATCTCCTGTTAAGAGCAGCTGTTCAAACAAATTGGAAAATAACAAGAGACAAACTTCCATGTGCCTTGGGGTCTCGCTTATCACCCCCTCTGTACTGTTTGTTTAGATTTAGGTAGCACGAGAGGAGGTCATGGCTGGTAAAGCATTGCTTTGTGCTTTGGCAACTCTCAAGCCTGTCATAAAACTTGCCAGCAAAAGCAGTGCTGAAATAAATAATCAAAAATCCATAAGGAAATGTTTCAGCTTAAACTAGCAGCTTTCTTCAAGCAGAAAAACTGTGTTGTAGCCTACATGCATCCCTGTTATAAACTAAACTGCACTGCAGATTCCACAGTGTTAACTCCATCTAAATACCCAATTCTGGCTTTACATGCTTAAAGCCCACTCTATGTGGCTGTTCCAAAGGAAGCAGCTGCCTTCATGCAGCCTGAGTGCACCCTTTAACACTGTGAACGTCCCAGAATTTTGCTGGCTGAGGGGCTTAGTTCTGCTTTCCTACCTGGCCTTTTACTGATGTCATGTTGAACAGCTCCAATTTCTAGCAACACAAATAAAACTGCAAATCAAATGATTCTCTATTACTTACATTAATTACAATTAAAGGGAAAAAAAGAGCTTGAAAACAAACCACGCTCTGTCAAACAGAGTACAAAATCTTTATTCACCAATAAGTTAACTGTTCTCATAAATAGATGTTCCTTTTGTACACTGTACTGAGCATAAAGCTAAGCTTCTATTACTCTTCAGAGTCTGATCCTTCTTCATCTTGACTGATCTGGAAGTAGCGTAGCTCATACGTCTCTTTGTCAGATGCAACAACACGAAGCCAGTCACGAAGGTTGTTCTTCTTGAGGTACTTCTTGGTGAGGTACTTTAGGTACCTTACAAACAATAATTATACATTAGAATTTTTGCCATTTAACATTCCTATGCCTGTACTCCACTTGTGCTGTGGCTCTAACAGAGGAACAGTGTGACTTCTATATGCTGAATTTTCTAAGGGGTGATTCTACTTACTGCATTAACTATAGCAAGAAATCACAAAGTATCATGTGTAACAGTTAACAAGCCTATATTTTAGTTCCTGATACATAAGACCTTATTTGGTGCTTCTTGACTGCATAGCTCAATGCCAGTACCTCCAGAGCCACTTCTCTCTGCTCTTAACCTTGTTCTTACACAGCAGATATTGGCACACCTATATCACAAAAGTGAAAGGAGGGCTGGGGGAGGAACTGCACCCAGCTCCGTGCACTGATGTACTGCATGCTCCAAAAACTAACTGCTGGAAAGCTTCAGTTGGCTTCTCTTGCCATACGTGTACACATATATTTTAATATAACTATTTAAGTAATAGAGCAGCCACTCGTGATATGAATGCAGCTACAATTTTAAAAAGCATATTTCCTTGATATATTTCCAACAAGCTACATAAACATTTCTGTACTATCATATCTGTATTAGAAGGAACATTAAGTCTTGTCCTTTAAGAAGATGGTTTTTTTTAATATCTAATCCTGTAAATCTGTTTGAATTGTGTATCTTGCTAATACTAACGCACTACGAAATATCAGCTATTTACTAATATATATTAAATCTGCCATATTCAATTTACTTATCACTTTTCAAACCCCACTACTCAGTAAATACAATGAAAAGAAATCCAGTCAGACCTTTTAGAAAACTGCTTCTCAGATGTCACTGTGATTTTGTTCTTCAAACGTTCAATGTGAACAGTGTTCCCCAAGTTTCCAGTTTTCCCGTTGACCTTAACCTTCTCCTTTAGGAACTGTTCCTGTTTCGACATCAGAGAAGAAATAGAACACTAGGGAAGGGCACCCTAGGTATGAACTAGGGAAGGGACCCTAGTCATGGAGCAACATTAAATACCACTCATTGCCACCACTAAGCATCTGCAATGCTGTAAGACTTCCCAGCGTGCAATTAATTAAAGTGACACAATCACAGAAGCGTTTGAGCTGGGAAGGGCCTTTAAAGGCCACCTGGTCCAGAGCCTTGCAGTGAGCAGGAACACCCACAGCTCCAGGGGGCACTACCAGCCTGGGGCAGGTAGGGACAGGGCACCCGTCATATCGTTTATACAAGATATTTAAGCCCAGGAAACGTTCAGGAACTGCTGTCGAATTAAAAAGCAGCTGCTGTTGTTCACATTGTGGTTTATCACAGGCAGGCCGGCTGCCGTACCGCACCGAGCACTGCCAGCACGCACACGGCCACCACTTACAAAGTTCCCGGAATCAAAGATTCCATCTTCAACAGGATGAGTCAGGTCGAGGCAAAACTTCCACGTCGCCTTCTTAGACTTCCTATCTTTTTGCTAAAAACGAAACGGCAACGACACCAGCGTTAGCTCCGCACCACAAGGGGGCTGTTCGCCCGGCCACCCCCCGCCCCTCGGCGCCACAAGACGGCAGGGGGAGTCGCACTGTCATCCGGACGGCGGCCCCACTGCAGTCGGCTCCTCCCCGGCACAGGGCCGCTCCCCGCCCGCCCCGGTTGCCCGGACATCGGCCGCCCCGCCCGCACTCACCGGCCCCATGCTACCGCAGCGACGCGCTCGCAGAAAGGAAGAGGCCGAGCGCACGCCGCGCTCTTATAGCCGGTCGGGACGTCATGACGCATGCGCACGTGTGACGTCATGGCGCACGCGCGTGGCGGAGCGGCGCGCCTGCGCGGCCAGAGGGTGCCGGGATGGCGGGTGGGGCCGCGGCTCCCTGAGGCGTCGTCCCTCCCGCCCTCCCCCAAGGACGAGTCATAGGCGGCAGCGGAGCGAGTCACCTCTTTATTTGCTCTAATTAATTGTCATTAGGAACGAAAGCAATTCTCTTCCTCGTACAATTCTAGGCCGAGCGGCTCTAGCGCTGAAGTGTTCCTCGTAAAAAGCACGGGGTTGGCCCGCAGGCACAGAGCGAGCGCTGACTGCAAAGCGACAGGAGGCCCAAACCACCCCACAGGACCACGGCACCACAGCGTCACAGCGCCCCGGCAGCCCCATCACCCCGAGCATCACCCCACTGCCCCCCGCACTGAGACCTTGATAACTTCTGGAGCAAAGCACACAACGACCGCTTTCAGCTCATCGTGGGTGTGGTGTGAAACAGCAATGCACCTTCTCAAGCATACAGACAGCCCCTGGCCTGCAGCTGCCTGGGGCACAGCTGAGGGAATGGCACTGCTGTGCTGGGGGTGCTCTCCTCCCTGCACAGGGAACGGGGCTTCCAGTGACACAGAGCCAACGTTCAGACCAACACAGCAGCTCTCTGCTCGCAGAAGTTACTCCCACAGGCACCAGAGCTCACCTGTGCCTTCCATAACTTGCGTGTGAGATATGCAACATAGCCTTAAGGTCGTCTGATCCTGACGTTTAATTCTACTGTAACAAACTACATTCTAATCACTCAAGCAAAAAAAAAAAAAAAAAAGTGGGATTTATTTAATTCTGAATTCTGTAAGACTGACCTGCAGTAACCATAAGAGTTTCAACTGTCAACAAGTTTGACTTCTTTACAGATCTGGTAAAATTACCTGTATTGTGAAGCTACAGACTGTGCCCGGTTTGTGGGTACACCATGGGTTAGAAAAACCTGCGAGAGGCTTGAAAGCAGTTACATTAGAACAGTGAAATTCAGCTAACTTCTTAAAAAAAACCAAAACAAAACAGCCCTGAGAACATGGCTCAACTAGCAGGAGCCTAGTTGAAAAACCACCATTAGAAGCAACAAGTTGAAGGATCTGTTGAAATCTTGAAGTATTACGTGCCAACATTGGAGGCAGGAAATACTGCAGTCTTTCCAATTCTGTAAAGTAGTATGAGAAACTCAATGAATTGGAGCCATAAAAAAATGCATTGTTTGGAGTGGAAATACTTGTCTTTACCTCCTAGTCATCACAGCCTTTATTTTAAGCAATTGCATGAGCTATCCAGAAGCTTAGCTTTCTATTTTGATACAATTTCTTTGAGTGTTAAAGACAATACTACAAAACAAGTAGTCGGGTGATGTTTGTTTTAAACTAAAGCTACAAAATAGGAATTTTCCTAAGCATTTGCTTAGAGATCTTAAAAATATGAATCTATATAGACTACTGATAACAAAGTTGTTGCAAATTATTCTGACAGTAGACTGAAACATCTTACCTTGGAAAAAGTGTCTCAAAGACTTGTTCTAATTTAGAAGCAACTTTCACCTTTACTAAAACTTGGAGATTATGCTTAAGACTCATGCTTATGTATTATTACCTATGGGAAACTTCATGCACGACGAGGCAATGCTATGCACTTCCACTGTGTTCGAAGTGCTTCACAAAAGACAACTATGTATATAAGAACAAACCTATACTGAAGTACTGAATCATTTAGGTCTTGCAGAACTGAAGGTTGCAATAGGACATCCTTAAGCCCCAAGGAGGGTTCTTCCAGCAAGCTGGAGGTCATAAAATCTTGATCTTTAGATTGCCTTAGTACCTGAAAACTTCAGTCAGGCCAGGGTCCCACTTGTAAAAACAGGATGGAAACATCCCCTGTCCTCGAGAACTTACAGTCTTAGTAAATACTTGGACTGTGGGCCAGTGGCATCGAACACCTGTCTTACAACAAGGGTTTGGGGGGACTGACAGGCACCAGAAAGCAGACTGAAACCCTACCAGAACAACAAATCCAAGTCTTGTAGATTTCAAGCATTTTAGAAAGCTTTCATAGTGATGACTCCCCATTGGGCTGCTGATCACACAGATCAGCTTGCTGTTAAGACTATGATCAGTGGTTTCAGTCACCTTCAACCCCGACAAAGCCTGTCCCTTAGGTACTGGTATGGGGAGGCAGGAAGGGACACAGTGCAGAGCTGCTTCTGCTGTTAGCATGCCCTTAAAAACCTTTCTGAAGCATTTCAGTAGCTTGGATCTACAGCTTTTAGAAAAGCTGTCATTTCAGTCAAGCTGTTCAGAGCTCACCTGCAATGTGCACTGTACTAGGTAAGAGCATGCAGCAGTATCCCACTTCTGCCAGGTGTCCCAGGTAACTGTGCTTTATTACCAGAGTATATTTATTGCTGTCTTTACCTTCACTGTACTGCTCTCCATCATGAGAAGTCTATAAAGAACATGCTTTTGCCCACTACATTAGACTTCCAGAATTTGCTAAGCCCCACCACAGTATGTACAAGGGCAGTTCAGGATAGTTGCTGTGAGCCCTTTTGGGATTAGAGAGTACAAGCTGGAAACACTTTAAGCAGTAAGTAGCAGCATTAAGTCTGACTCTCATTGCCAACAGCTTGAATTGTGCAGGTTGCCTAACGCAGCACATTGGGTGTTCACAAGTTGTCCTACATCAGCCGATAGCTGCTGAAACTTAAGGCAAGTCCATGAAATGTTTCACCCACTGTGAGGAGAGATTGAGCCATGGGCTATGAAGTTTCCCACCTATGAAGAGTCTTTAAGTGTCTGACTTCAAGTTGAGTGCTATAATCAAGAGTAAGCTAGTTAGTTATCCTCTCATGACTAGTTCTGTAAAGCTTTGTGTTTGCCTATTAAGCTACTGAATAGTTAGAGGCATGCACGTGTGTTCCAACGACTCCCAACTCCTGTGGATAGGAGCTGACTTTTTCAGCTAATTACTTTTTATAGTTAAGCCATGGTTGTTCTGTATTGTTTGTCAAGTCCGTATTTTGAAAATACAATAGTTCAATTAAAAAAAAACCAACACCACACATGCATTTAGGTTAGGCTCAATGCTACAATTCGTCCCACTTTTGGAAAAAACACGTGGTCCTTGCGCTACAAAAATACGGTCTGAACCTGAAGATTGAAACCTAAAGCTGGAAGCACTGCAACAGATTCCCGCGGAGTTTGTCACCCTTTTATAGTTTCAGATAAATACAACAAAGGAGAGCAACTGAACTGTGGGGTTTTTTTTTTCTTTTTTTTTTTTTCCTTTAAGTCTGACAAAGGCCTCGAGTGAAAGTCTATAGCTTTAGCATCCATTCTCACCTTGACCTATCTATGTCTCATCTACTCAAAACTCAACTGCCTGCCTAAACCACAGGTAGGCTTTGACACCATTTTAACGTTACAATAAGCCAACAAGTTGGCAAAAAAGAATACAGAGGTAATACAGTTAAGTTGCACATGGCCACTGGGGCTTGGTCAAGCCAGCTGGCATTTTTGATCACTTGAGTTTCTTGGTCTAAAATTTGTGATTGGTACCTACAGTTCTGCAAGAGTCCCAATCCACAAAATATTTAAGATTAAAAAAAAAAAAAAAAAAAAAAAAAAAGCTACTTTTATTGTCAGTTCTATCTAAACATGTCAAGAAAAATACTATTTGTGCTCTAGGTCACTTTATAATCCTAGATACCTACTAGCTTATCTAAAAGCCCCTGAATACTGTATTTTGTCTGTTCATACAGACAAACACTGTTTTGCTCAAGCAAATAAAAAAATATATCCACTAGTAACACCTGAACGGTTTCTTAGATCCATAGCTGAAACCCACAGGAATGTTAAAATAGTTACAATTAAGGAATTAAAATCTCAGTGATTTTGAAAACTGCCAGTTAGCCTGCAACACTAATCCAGAATCCAGCACTGCTTTGTAACAATTCAAAAAAGAAATGAGGTTGCTTGTGAAGGCCAGAGCTTTGGTGACAATCAGAACCAAATTTAAAGATCTGTGGTTTATCCAGACCTGAGCAGTTGCCCGTGCCTGGCGATCCTCTTTATTTGCAAGGCTTTATGGCTACAGCACATTCTTCATTCATTGCACTTATGACGGATATCTGGAAGAAAAGACACACAGGTTAGTTCCAACCCCCACAGAACTGCTCCTAGAAGTTACAGCCAGTCACACTCCATGGTGCAAGATCGTGGCATCTCAAGACTTGTTCTCAACTTTAAGCTGTTTCTAAGCCCAGATTATCTCACAAAGCTCCACACAAGAGTGGAAGCTCCGGTCTACACTAAGCAGATAGCACCATTAGGATTTATCCTGACATATCTGAGACTCAAATCGCTTTGCTGTCAACAGAGCCAGCCTTCACTGCCATACAGGGTGTCCCAACACAGATGTCCTACTTGCCAAAAAACCAATTCCCATGTCTCTAACCCCTTCTTCATGACATAATACAAATTACACAATGAAGAACATTTATTCTGATGACAGGCAAGGACAATTAAAGCATCTCTCTTCTTGTCTGCTTCACTCTATTCTCACCTGCACATCTTCATTGGCATTGAATTTTCCTTCGATTTCTTTTCCCAGATCACCTTCTGGCAGCTTTAGGTCCTCACGAACTTCGCCACTTTCTGTCAGCAGGGAGAGATACCCATCCTGAATCCCTATCAGCTGTGAAAAGAAACCCATTTTTAGGAAGTTTAACATCAGCATCATTAGCAGGCAGCAAGCAAAGACAAACAGAAGGCAGTTAGCTGTTACACTAATTCTTTAGTGCTATGCCTGTAACAGTTAAGAACCCAATTTAATTTGCCTTGTGGGGTTGGTGGCACAGTAAGCAGGAGATTTCTATCCAGACAATTCTGACCATTTTAACAGCTGAGTAAATGCTTCTGGTTCAGCAGTGCCACATCTAGACAGGCAAGTCTGCCAAACCCTCAGTTCTCTCAGGGCAACAGCACTTCACTAATTGACAAGCAGTTTTGTGATAACAAATATTTTACTTGTAGTGTTAGGAGTTTTAGTGTGGAAAGATAACATTAACTCACCTGATAATCATTCCTCTTTATATTTGGGACATCCATGTTATGAGTTGATGGGCAAATATCTTCGTATTTTTTCCCATTGAAGATATCAATACCAACCAGGTGGACCTACAAGAAAAAAGAAAGATCAGTACTGTCCATCCTACTACGCCACTGAAATCAGTATTGCTGGTCCCATACAGGGCTTCCTGCCTTTTAAAAGGCAACACGTGAGACAAGATTCTCCTCAAATCCTTTGCTTGCTGTGTGAGAGCAGCCCAAACCCTAAGAGAAGGCCCATAAGGTGCCTTTTCACATTTCAGATCATCCACTAAATGAAGGCTACAGCCTTCACCTTCCATCACTTTACAACGTAAAGCTCAACGTGGTTGACTTTTGGCTTGTGACTGTTTAAAGAACATTTATTTCACGTTCCAGCTGTTGTGTGAAACAGAACAGGGCTGGTGACAAGAAGGTTAAGGAGAACGGAAGTGGCCACGTGCTGAGATGAAAGCAGCTCCCACCTCCCCTGATGCCTGCAGCAGCCGCCCAGAGCAGCTAGCACATGGATTAGCAGTTTACAGCCTATCCTGCTCAACTCCTTTCACTCTTACAGGAATGCTATATAAGTCTGGAAAAATAAAAAAGCCATGAAGTTTAAGGAGAAAAACAGAAAAAAAAAAAGCCAACAGCAAAGGCTTGGCAGCCTCTAGTTTGGACAAATGCTAAGTACTTCACACAGTCACACGAGGCCGTAGAAGCTCAAGAATCAAATGAGCCCACGTCTGTCGATGTGTCTCAGCGGACGAGTGCAGGGCAGCCCAGCCCGGACAGCTGCAGAGCCAACTGCTGGGCAGCACCACGCCGCGCGCCGGGGAGCGTCACTGGGGCAGCCGGCGCGGCCCAACCACGCCCTGGGGATTTCATCAGCCCCTTCCAGAACTTACCCTGCCCCGCCGCCGCACATTTATCACCACCACCACCGCGTAATCCTTCCAACAATCCGCGGCAGGGAGAGCCCCCGGCCCGGCCCTGCCCCCCGGCCCTCCCAACCCCCGCTCGGGGCGGAGGACACGCGGCGCTGCCGCTCACCTTGGCGTGGCCGTGCTTTCCCGTCTTGGAGGTGGACATCTCCACGATCTTACACGGACGCCCCTTCAGCACCACAAAGCCGTTCTTACGCAGCGCCGAGCACTGCATGGGATAGGTGGACGAGGCGCCGGCGTCGCCCGTCGTGAAGTCCAACTCGTCGGCCATGGCGGCGGCTGCTGGGCTGCGGGAAACACACAGCGTCGGGCCGAGCGCGGGGTCCCCCCGCTTCCCCCCCCGCCCCGGTGCCGGTGAGCCGCGCTCCGCCCGCCACGTGCCCGCCCTCAGGGCCCTCAGCGCCGCGGCCCAACCGCCCTCGGGGCCGTTAGCGCCAGGCCCGGGACGGACGGGAGCGGGAAAAGGGGAAGGGGAAGCGTTCCGACGGCCCTTCTTACCTGCGGAGCGCGGCGGGGCGGCCGGGAGGGCGGGCGGGGGCACGGCGCCGCGCACACGCGCCCGACCACTGCGGCGGCCGGCGGGAAGGGGCGGCGGGCGGCGGGCAGCGCGCGCACCACGCCCCACGTCCCGCCCCCCCGCTTCCGCTCGCTTCCTCCGCGCTGATTGGTCCGTCCCGCCTCGTCCCGCCCCACCCCTCGGCCCTCGGCCGGCCACGTGCGAGGCGCTACGGAGAGCGGCGCGGCTCAACCGGCGCCGAGCGCGGAGCTCGGCCGCCTGGGGGCGCCCTCGGAGCAGATCGGAGAGAACGCACCGCCGGGCCTGAGGGGGGCGCTGCGGGCTCGGACCGCCGCGGCGCGGAGTGCCGTGGGCAGAGGCTGCCGGCTGCGCCGTTCTGTGCCGGCTGATAAGCGGTGCCCGGGTCGCACCGTTAAGTGTTCGTACATGCGTGCGTACTGTTTGCTTACCGACACGTGTGCGATGAGTTGCACGTGCTCTAGGGCATCTTGCCTTACGATGAAGTACTTCACGAGAGAGCTGCCAGCTCTTCCGAGCGCATGCTGTGGCAGGACGGAGCCAAGCAGAATGATGGTTCACTTTTTTGAGTGTCAGGATGTGAACTTGGTTCATTTTCTACAATTAAGAGATTAATTGGGTGTGCCCCGAGACATCTCCTGTGCTAAACCACAGCTTTTTGCTGAGGTGCAGCTGTAGGTGGATGATATCTCTTTTTCAGAAACAAATATTCCATCAGTCTTTATCAGAAATTCATTAAAAAACCTGAAAATCAGATGCACCAGTCATTGCTTGCAGGCATCACTCCTGTGTCCGGGTCAGCATTTATTTTCTGAAGTGTGTTTCTTGGCAGTACTGATGTACAACAACAGCAATTTGGTTTCAAGGCATGTTTGTAACCATCAGGGCCTCTCATCTGTACATGTATTTCTATTTTTGCACGTGTGCTCGGAGCACTGCACACCTGGATTGTGTCTCTTCTTTTGAGCAGGCTCAGTGCATTATCGATCTTCAGCTCTCCTTCTCAATCTTTATATCAGTCATGCAGCAGAAGTGAGCAGTGGTCAGAGAGCTTTCGGAAGGTTTAAAATAGCAGAGAACAGATACAACTCATTCATATACTGAAGAAGTGCCCCCAAGCACTTCATTAAAGCCCAGCTTTAGCCACATATTTCAGCCAGCTCTGGGGCAAACACACAGCCTTGTTGCCAGCAAACTCAATGCAACATGGGAGGCATTGCTCTATCCCTCCCACAAAACAGTGCTGGGCTCAGCAGACCCCCCGTGTTCCTGCATACGGTCTGAACCAGATGAAAGAGCCTTTGCTGTGACCTTGCCCTAGGCATTGCACTCTGCTCCAGGCACTGCATGTCCTGGGATGCTTTCAGCTCCCATCACGCTGCCTCTTCTTGCTCCCTGGTCGCTCTTGACTCATGTGCTCTGCCTGGCTGTGCAGATGTGACGGGGCAAGGTATGCGCCCTGCTGGCAGAATTACCCTGGGTGCACACTGCAGGTATGAGGCAAGCAGTGTGACAGTGCCAGGAACACTGAGCCAGCTGGAACCAGCTGTAACTTGCACCAGGAGGAGGAGATATGCATTGCAACCCTGCTATTCGCTCCTCCCAGGCTGATGCCACGCAAATACCAAGACATGTGCCCCACGGGGAGCCTTGCTTCTGACTCCCAATCTGCTGTCCTGCCTTGCAATTCCTCAGCCCCTGTAGGTTTCAGTGGAAGATAAGGACACAGAGCACCATCAGACCCTACAGTGTTGGTCACTGCTTGTGAAGTGCTTCAGTTTCATCCTCATCAGCTGTTTGAGTCGGGAGAGGGAGGGCACCTCTTCTCCATGACGAAAAACAAGTTGAAGTGAGGCAGAAAAATCAGTGATAAATGAGTGTGGAAAGTGTTAATGGAGCCAAATGTCCCGAGCTTATTGGATTAGGAAAGTCAAACTAATTTTGAAATTACGCCTCGAGTGTGGGAAACTAGATATTATTCACCATTTATCTGACATAACAGAAAAGTCTTAATGGCTGTCATCTCAGCACATTAGGAAAACACTGTCGAAGCTCTTGCTGACAAGATGCTTTCTCAGGGGCTATTAATTATATTGCGTTATTAGCTAACCACGGTGCAGGAACATATTTTGCATGTTAACTAAAGTGCAACGACCATTTAGCTAATAAGTATGATTCGGTCTTTTGAATCTTAATGATTAGCAACTTAACAAAACTGTAACACAGAGATAAAAATAATGATTGAACGAGCTGTGTCATAAGAACAAGTTTCAGCTGGATCTCATATGTAACAAGGGCAGATAACGTGCTAATTGCCAGCCTGAAGGGAAAGGGCAGACGTAAACATATCTGCAGATCTGACCAACCCTTGTGACCCTTTCCTGCATCCCCATGCTCGGTAAAAGTGCACTGTGACAGCTCAGCCCGGCATATCAGCTCCATCCCTCCCAGCAGCACGGTGAGGACAGGGATTGCCGAAGTACTGTGCAGCTCCCAGCTCTGCTGTGCTCTCCATGTAGCCTTCCCCACGGCAGCCACTAGCAGAATTGATTGGAAACATCCCAGGATAAGCAAAATACCATCTGTAGGGGATGATACAGATGAAAGAATAATATTAAAAAGCACAAAGGCTCAACTCAGCACTGACCAAGCAAGGGGAGCAACCCGTTAGCTCTCAGGAGTCCCTGTGTGCTGGCAGCAGGCTGTAGAAAAGCACAGAGGGGGAAGATATCTTTCTGCTGGTAACCATTTTTATACTCTTATTACCCAAGTGGCTCTGAACCCATGGTGAAGTTCAGGAATTCACCTATGGCAGCATGGGCTTTGTTAAACTGATGTATGTGCTACATTACAATCAGAAATTCAGGCTTTTAGTTGTCATTTATTTGGTAACACGGAGGAAAACAAAGGCTGCCTGGCTCGGTGTGTTGCTAAACAAATGGTACCTCGCTGCTGCGTCATTCATTTTGAACGCAGACCCTCCTGAAAGCACCACTGACTGATGCTCCTCAGGCATCTGCACAAAGCTCAGCTGCATGCCACCAGAGATGTTTTGCAGCTGCACAGCAAATGCCACCCACAGAGCAAATGTGCCCTACTGGAAAAAATCCCTCCTGTCTGGAGATGGACGTGTGTCTGAGATGTACAGAGGGGAGAGACAACAGCACAAGGCAGCACACGCTGCAGGTGTTGTTCATGATCACCTTTATGTAACAGACACAGATAACACTGCTGTTATTGCAGGCATTCCAGGAAATGATGACATCTCCTCCACTGAATGCATGGGGACAATGCTGGTCCTGGTGAACTTTGTGCCTGCGCTTCCAGTCGCTTGGAAAGAGCCAAAAATTTGCAAAGTCTGCATGGGAAGGAAGTTCAGGCCCAAAGAAGGGAGTGTGAACATTCCCATCACAGCCGCTGCAGTACTTGTCATCGCAGTGAGCTCACTGTGAACAGCACTGATGTTTCTTCCTAAATAAATAGTGGGTATCTATCCTGAGAAGCCTCTAGAAGGCCTTGTTTCACAGCAAGGAATATACAAACCTTAAAAGCTCAAGTAACAAAATTGTTGGTTGTTAGGGTTGATCTAAGCACTGTACAAAAATAACAGGGCAGTGAGGGGAGGCGACCTGGCAATGGTCACACCATGGGAGAGATGAAACAGAGAGGAACAGCTTCCTACAAGGAAAGAGGAGACAAATAGTCTGCAACCACACATATCAACCCAGACAGAGTTTCTTAGTTTCTCTGAGAAACACTAAAAAATGCTGGACAGGCTTGAGAGGTGAGCACATGCAAACCTCTTAAAGTTCAACAAGACCAAATGCAAGGTCCTCTACCTGGCTCAGGGCAATCCCAAGCATGAATACAGGCTGGGTAATGACTGAACGGAGGGCAGCCCTGAAGAAAAACACTTGAGTGGATGAAAAAAGGATGCCTATGAGCTGTCAGTGTGCACTTATAGCTCAGAAAGTCAACTGTACCTTGGGCTGCATCAAAAGAAGTATGACTGGCAGGGCAAGGGAGGTGAATTCCTCTCTGCTCCTGTGAGACTCCACCTGGTGATAAGGCCCTGGCACAGGTACCCAAAGAAGCTGTGGATGCTCCATCTCTGAAGGCATTCAAGGCCAGGTTGGATGGGGCTTTGAACCTGATCTAGTGGGAAGTATCCCTGCCTATGGGACTGGATGGACGTTATGGTCCCTTCCAACCCAAACCATTTTGTGGATCTGTGATCTGTGTGGTGTGCTGCTAACACAGCTGCACTAGCAGGTGTTTTCTCAAGGCTTCAGATCACTCAGCAGGAGGAGGCAGCAAGCATGAGAAGAAGAGGTGAAGGCATGAGGCTTCAGCATCACGCAACCCCTTTTTCCTTCGTTCCAGCTGAGTGATGACCCTGTTTCATGTAATGCTTTGCCAGCTGGTAAGATCATCCTGCCACAATGCAGTGGGACACAGAGGCACACATGTACGGTATTCCTCCCATTCTTTCCTTGGCTCTTCCTGCAGCTCAGCTCTGCCAACAGTTTCAGAGCAAAATGCCAGCTTGGCACCTGTGGCTGGATGGTGCAGGCAGCGCTGTGAAGTCCCGCAGTTGATGTGTCCTCCTGTGCTGGCACCTGCAAGGTGTTTGTGAAATGAGACTTTTGCCTAACGTTTCCTTCTGCATCCCTCCTTCCTGTGCATGTGGCCATGCCTACGCCTCCTCGCCGCCATGCAGGTCTTCCAGCTCCGTCATGGATTTGGCCGGTTGCTTCTTGCGGCGGAACGCAGCTGCGATCTCCTCAAATGATTTCCCCTTCGTCTCGGGTACTTTGAGGTACGCAAACAGGAAGAAGACCAGAAGGAGGACGGCGAAGACGACGAACACATACGGTCCGCACAGATCCTGCAGCAGGGCAATGAGAGCACGGCACAGCCATCAGACCACAGCATGGCTTATCGTCACCCTGCCTGCATAGCCTCAAAGATCCGGGGGACGTGTGCACATCCCTCTATTCTGCCCTGGGGACCTCACCCGCCTCATTGGTGCTGCTTTAGGGAGGTTTCTTACCGCGATGTACTGGAAGCACATCCCCACGATGAAGTTGCAGGCCCAGTTGCAGAAGCCGGCAACGGCGATGGCGGCGGGGCGCGGGCCTTGGCTGAACAGCTCAGCTACAATGAACCAGGGGATGGGCCCAGGCCCCACTTCGAAGAAGATAACGAAGAGGAAGATGGCGATCATGCTGACATAACTCATCCAGGAGAACTGGCTCTGCAAGAGGATGCACTTGGTGTTATGGTTCCAACACGCTTCTCATTGATTATTGCTAATTAATTAAGTTTCTTTTTCAGAAATCACTCTTTATTCAGACAAGTAGGGGCTGCACATGCAGGACACAAAGGGCGCAATGTCCCCGGGTGCTACATGACAAA
The DNA here is from genome assembly GCF_023343835.1 of Lagopus muta. NCBI lineage: Eukaryota > Metazoa > Chordata > Aves > Galliformes > Phasianidae > Lagopus > Lagopus muta. The sequence goes on from NC_064441.1 coordinate 4,283,761, forward strand.
GAACAGCTTCAGCTATTGCTATTTTGTCCCTCCTGGGGACAAGTATTTTCCAAACCTCTATGAGATGAAGATGAACATGCAGAGCTTTCATCTTCAGGAATGCTTTCTCTTCTCGTTCACAAATTACAGAGAAAAAGTGGAGATGGAGCCTTACCAGGAGCGCAAGTCCAACCGTCATGGCCACGGCGCTGATCAACATGCCCATCAGACCAGCCAGGAACAGCGAGCGCCTGCCTGCCTTCTCCACCAGGAAGACCTGCAGAAATGCATGTATGATCAGTCCCTAGCGGTGCTGCTCTGAGGAGGGTCAATCAGGTCTGTTAGAAGCAAACAGCTCGTTACCACCACCGCACCTCACTCCTGCTCTTTTAGCTCATGTGGTCGAGAGACCACTGCACCTTGCCTGTGTGGCAGCTGGAGTCAGAAGTTTCGCTCTGGTGGCTCCCAGAGTCCTGCTTAGCTGACAGCCACAATGCTCAACTTGATCTTGGACTCTGGTCATCTCACCCAGCTTTTGACATCTGTATCTGTACCAACATCTTCACCCAATAAGGAGATGGAGGTAGCTTCAGATGGCAACAAACATGACTTGCCTTGAGATACCCTACATCAGCCTCTGAAGCTGCCTTTTCTTCCCTTCCACTTTAAAGGACACTTGTGGCCTTTCGCTCAACCTCAGACATCTCTTTTTCCTGTAATTACAGCCAATGATTTACACTTCCAGGAGATGGTCTCTGTTCTGGAGACAGGTCACCCTACTGACTCACGGAGCTGCAGAGCCTCCACCTCCTCTCTCCCTGCCAAGATCTGCCTGTCTGTCAGTTATTCTGCCTTTTAGTCAGGGGCTGTCATTCATTGACAGGTGTGTGTAACTCTTTAAGTGTTGATGGCCAAGAGAACGAACGTCCCCAGGGTAGATGTGGAATTGCAGGAGCCCATCTGAGCTGGAGGCAGACCTCCTCCAGTGGCACAGCCTCTGTGCCTGGTTTCACAATGAATACTCATGGCTTTCCCCCTGCACGGGACCTGCAATGGACTTTCTCTAAAGAAATTTCACCCCAAGGCCTCCTACCTCCATAGGATGGGCTAAGATCTGTATTTCTGCATTGCACCTAGTCCCGCTTCCTAGTGGGTGAAAGTCCTTTACTCCCTAATATGCTAAAAGATATGAAGGAGGTGGTCATGCTTGGCATTTCCTGCTCTTCCTATAGTAATAATCACGTTTTTAAAAAAAGTCTGCTGATTAGAACTGAATTAATGCTCCCAAGAGATAGACAAGGATGGGAAGGCTGGAAAGCTGGAACCACCCTTTTATTGCTGCAGAGCATTGCATAGATCTGAGGAGGAAAAGTGCTCTGTTTGTTTATTGCTATGAAGTAGCCTTTGGATATCGATCATGCAGGCACTGTGTGCATGCAGAGGAAAATCTGAAAGATAAGAAGAAGCTTATGAGCTGTCTGCTCCTGGAGCAGATTGGACCTATGGAATCACAGTCTCACGTGTAACTTTGTTTGGGGCTCAATGCTGATCTACCTGAGCTTCCCTGCACAAGATGACGCAGCTCTCACTCACAAGGCACTGAGCAGTGCTGTCTGACAGCAAGGATTTTCCAGAGGAGGGGATGCCCAGGATTCTCCCCGCAGGTATTTGCAGCTCTGCAAAACCACGACCCCCAGCCCCGGCTCCAGCATAAAGTCGAGTTTCAAAATCAAATCTCAGCTCTCTCATTTTGGGGATCTAGGGCAGACGTATTTACTTACGGAGATAACTGTGAAGACTGTGTTCACCACTCCAACGCCAATGGTTGCATAAACTGGTTGGCCGACACCGGCTCTCTCGAAAATGTTTGTAGAGTAGTAAAAGATCTATCAAAATGCAGTAGGATGAAGGATTAGGTAATGTGGCTGCTGTAACCATCTGTTCTCAAGCAGGATTTATCCTGCTTGCCTGACACTTGAGGTTATTTAATTGTGATTAATCTTTCAACTTTTAAATTATTTATTATAATAATTAAAGCCAAACCTTTTGAAAGAACCTGAGGGAGTTAAAAACCCTATTTAAATTTCCCCCCTGAACTATTACATTTTCACTTTTGACAGTTCTCCTCCACCCATGTTTAATCTCCAAAATTGGATTGCCAGCACTGCCCGTTGGAAACAAATACCGTGATGGGACTGAGGTTTGAAGAGCTTTTTGGATATTATTGCATTGAAATGACTCCAATGTCTCCCTTCTCTCAAAGAACAAGGCAGTTCCTATCTTGTGGAAGTGAAGGACAGCAGGACAGTGTGGGTTTCTTTCACATTTTTGGGAGCCTCACCGCGTTGATGCCCGAGAACTGCTGCGATATCTGAACCATCAGTGCCACGATCACAGCCTGCCGGTACTTGGAGGAGCTGAACAGCTGCCCGATGGACACTCTCTTTTCACTCGCAGCTTCTTGCTTTTCCTTCTCCATCTCAGCAATCTCTTTCATCGGGTCACAGTTTCCTCTGAGCCTTTTCAAACCTTAAGAGAAGGTTCAAAATTCTTTTATATTAGATTAGCGAAGGAGCCTTCCTTGGCCAAAACGGAGGTACCCCAATAGGTAACACTGGGTGGTGTAAGAACAGTCAGGTGAACCCAGAATGTCTCTTACTTTTTTTGGCCTCCTCCACCTTCCCCAGCTTGATGTAGAGATAGCGGGGGCTCTCGGGGCACAGCAGCAGCAGGAAGAACTGCAGCAGAGCAGCCACCCCAGACAGCCCGAGCAGCAGCGGCCACAGCTCGTCGTTGCCAAGGAGAAAGTCCAGACCCAGGACCTGGAATTAGGGAGGCATGTTGGAAAGCAGGGAGAGGTTTCCAAATGATGCTTGGGCAGCATTTTTCTTTGCACTACTTGCAAAGCGTTTCTGTAACCGCAGCACAACAAGCAGGGCCTTACCATGTTTTTCCCCAATTTTTTGTTTTTTTTCAGGAAGGAGTAAGAAGATGCAGACTTCTGGCCGTGTCACATGAGATGAACTCATGGATGTGCCAGTCTGTCACATGGTGGGGACACCCAGCACAATGCACAGTGCTCCCTGCTCCCTACCCCTCTGACAGAGCCATTCTTAGACAGTGAGTATCTCATGCTCAGCATCCAGTCTGACTCTGACCAGGCGTCTACCAAAATCTCACATGGGTGGGCAGAAGACCTTGGGATGCTTCACACCTCTGACTCAGGGCTGGACTTTAATCCCATTCGGGCAAATTCTCCTTCAGCTTTGGAATGGAATGTGAAAAATTTCTCTAAGGCTCCCCCATGTATCCCCTGATATCTGTCATGCTCTGGTTCTGCGGCTTTCCCTTCGTACCTGGCTGATGAGGATGCCTGTGACGATGGCCAGCTGGTGCAGTGTCCCCAGTGCTCCTCGGAGGGCAGTGGGAGAGACCTCACTCACATACATGGGCACGAGGCCGGAGGAGAGCCCTGCACAGAGCACATGAGCATCACCCCTCTGTGAGCAGCAGAGACCTCTCCCCAAACTAGGAAGGAGGATGGAGACCGAATCCCACATCCAACACCCCGCATCTGTCGTTTCACATACGGCACGCAGCATCCCGCATCCTCCATCCCACAGCCCACATCCCACGTCTCGTATCACACATCCCATGTCCCACACCCCACATCCCATCCAGCCCAATCCCTTGCAGGGCTGTTCAGGTGCACGTGCACGCACACAGCCCAGCACGGAGCAGAGCTCTGCTGGGAGCAGTTATCACAGAGCAAAGAGCTTTCTTCAGGCTTTCCTTGACCCATCAGAGCGCACCAGTAACAGCGATAACAAACTGTATTTCTAAGCTAATTCCAATGTAATTCCACATTATCTGCCTGCTATCTTTTCCTCACTACCCACAGCACTGCTGTACTATCTGTAGTCTGGGTGTAGATAGGCTGTTTCTTGGAAACCTGTTAAACAGCACAATTAACAGCATGCTCATGGGACAGTCACCACAAGACTGAGCCTGAAGTCTGAGGCACTGCCCAGGAGGAGGATCCAGCTCCCTTCTAGCATAATTGATTTAATGATGGAGCTGACCCGAATACCCCTGTAGAAGATTGAAAGGGTGGGCATGGGGGAGAAACCCTTTATGAACTAAAAAACCCTAAATACTGCAGAAAATGAGAAACCCTCCTGGTCCCTGCGCCCGCCCCGCCGGCACTCACCGCAGTACAGCCCTGTGATCGCCCGCCCAGCGATGATGAGGATGTGTGAGGGCCCCAGCTTGGCCAGCCCCATGAGGAGGTTGCCAGCGATGGAGAGGACGTTGACCACCAGCATGGCTTTCACCCTGCAGGGCAGCAGAAATATCAGTGGGGTGCAGGGAAACCAGGGTTTACAACAGATGGCAAACGCTGCTGAAATGCCCTCTCTTTTTTGGCGTGAAAAGGATGGGAGTATCTGCAAGGGTTGCTCAGTGGCTTCTTGGTTGAGGGCTGAGCACTGAAATAAAACACCCAATCTGTAATTTAGGACCGAGACCTCTGGGATGTTAGGAGCACTGTTTTGGATGTCTGATGTCCTTCCCAGTCCTCAAACCCCACTGAGATCTGCCCAATAAAATTATGCTGAAAACCTCAATTCTTTGGAGCACAAAGCAAAGACTCATAGCAGGAATGCAGTGACATTCGGGTTGGGTGATGCCTTTTGCTCAACTGGAGCCAGAGGCAGCTGCTCACCTCCCCATCCGGTCGCCGATCCAGCCCACGGTAAAGGAGGAGACCATGCCTCCAACAGCAAACATGGAGACGGAGAGGGACCAGTACATGGTGAGGATGTGAGGGGACACGGCGGGGTCCTCAAAGCCAGCTGAGGGTGGGAGCGTTCCCTCAGAGCTGCCCCATGCCTCCGTGCCTGGGATGGTGACAGTGATGGAAGGATCATCCCTGGAGGTGTTGGTGGCGTGCCTCACCATGGGGATGACACCCAGCAGGCGCCCATAGTGCGCTTCTATCACCTGCAGCGGGCAAAGAGGAAAAGGCCATCATTCAGAGTTTCAGAGCTACAGCCACCCCTGGGCTCTGCTGTGGGGATTTGCCTCCCCAGGACCCTGCTGGGCACGTACCTTCTGCGGGGCGTTGATGACACCCAGGCTGTAGCCGTACTGGAAGAAGCCCAGCACTGCGGTGAAGACGGAGAGGACCAACGTTCCTGTGAGGTGCTGGGAGGAAGCAGAGCACAGCCTCAGCCCCAGCCGGGAAGAATGCAGCCTTGGGACAGAGCTGTGCCCCTGCAGAACCCCTCAGTGCAGCTGGGAAGACAGACCAAGCTGCTGGCTTTCAGCAGTGCTGGTGAGAGTGCTTTTTTCACTCTGCCACAGTTGAAATTATCCTCTGAGGTGACAAAGATCTTAAAAAATAACCCCCCGACCCCTTTGCTCTGGCTCTGTACATAGACATCACAGAGCAGTGAATTAAGAGGGGTATTTTTGCTGGTTGCAGTATTGGCATGCAGCAGCCACCAACCCTGGGTGCTGCTCTCCCCCCAAATCCCAGTGCCCACCACCATCAGCATTTACCTTCTCCGCCTGCATTTTGCTTTTTCCATCCATCCCCACTCCTCTGGACAGCGTGCTGAGCTGCTCCCACTCTGCAGAAGGGACACCAGGGGCAGCAGAAGTGGCCGTGCAGCGGGAGATGGGACTATATCACCTCCGGAGTTAATGAGAAACCCGTGTCCTCCTGGCAGTCCTCAGCTCAGCCAACCCATGCATTTTGGGGGTGATAAATAGAAGAATGGGGACTCAGGGCAGAGAAGGGACGTGGGCAGCGCAGTGGCACACTGAGTTTGGGCTGTCCTATAGCACTGTGCCATGCTGGGGAGCAGGGAATGCAGCCACACACAGGAGTTCAGCACCCGTGCTGGCTTCTGTATAGGGTTTATCGACTGTATCACAAAACTTGCTGAATTTTAGCAAGAAGAAACCTTTCCAGCACATGGAACAAAGACGCTAGGAAATGAGTACGTGTTTTATTTATACATCACTTGGCACCCGCTTTAAAAGATATTTCTGAACAGCAAACGTACACAGATGCAGATGTATCCAGGTGTTTGTATGCATGTAGCTCAGCCCTCACTGCAGTGCCTGCGCCCACCACGTGCGGGCATTCGGGTGCTCAGGGAATGCTGTATGCAGACCCAGAGGCACAGCGCAGCCAAATGACCCCGAGCACCACCATTACCCCACTGTCCCCGAGCAGCCCGTGGTGGTGTGAGCACACAGCCCCACTTGCTGTGACTGCTGATGCTGTGTCCTGCATGTCTTGGACTTTGCACAGTGCTGCGGATCTGGTCTGAACTGGTATTGCTCAGCTCTGTGCTGAAACCCTGCACGGCTCAGGTTGGAACCCCACATGCCAACAGGTGCTGCTGCCTTCCAATGGGTTACGGTGAGTCACGGTGCTGTCCATCAGCCTTCGCTTGGGCACTGAGGATGCTTTCCATAGAAGGAAAAATAGAGAGGCGAAGGCTGCTCATCGCTGTGCTGGGCTCAGGGTAAAACTTTAACTTGAGGTAAAAGGTTCATTGCATTCATGCAGCCCCAGCCTCTGCGTCCGCCCCTCGGGCTGAGCCCCCTCCCACATCCCTGCTTGGGGTGATGAAAAGCCTTCAGGATGCCAGCTGGGTGTGCATGGCAAGGAAGGCCATTTACATACCCCCAAAAAAGGGCAGGAGGGTGTTTGCAGGGCAGCTGGTTTCCAGCAGCACCCCGGGCTGTGCTGCACCCAGGGCAATTGGAGCACATACTTGGCTCCCAGTGACCCCAGGTGTCTTTCCATGGGGTTGTATGGGGTCTGGATGGGGCTGTGCTGCCTGGCACAGGTTAGGGCTGGTCCTGAGCCCTGGGCTGGGGTAGGTGGGGGGCAGCGTGATGGGTGGTGGCTAAGTAATGAAGTGGGATGAGGGCAGGGACTGAGGTGTTCCTCTTGGTTTCTTCTGATCGGTTCGTGTGGCCGTGGTTTTAAAAAATACATTCACAAACTGCCTTGTGTTCATACACAACAATTCTCTTTTATTTCATCGCCGCACCCCAACACCCCACAACTGAAGAAAAATCATTTAAAGCTGCGCATTCTGAACCAGTCACATTGAGGGGGGAACAAAATGAAATGAAGGAGCGATGCGCCTGCAACATAATTTGATAGAAGGCTCTGGTTTCAGGTAGTGGAAATACACAGAGTGGGTGGCAATCGGTGATGGGTTGGGTTTGAGGGCTGTCACCGTGCTGTGCAACAGGGGCGGTGGGGGCAGTGCCCCAACCACGTGGGTACCACTGTGGGCAGAGCATCCCATCCCATCCCACCCCATCCCATCCCTGCTGAGCAACGCTTTCGCCCTGGATAAAGATTCGAGTTTGACCAAGTCCTGTTGATTTAATCATTTTTTAATAAAGCCATCGTTACTGAGTACACCAAGATTGCCAGTTAAGCTCTCTATATGTCGCTGGAGGTAACAGTGCTGTGATCAACAGCAAAACAACGGAACAAAACGAAAACAAAACGAAAAAAAAACAACCCAAACGAAACGAGGTAGGTTAAAACCAGCAACACAGACCTTGTTATGCGACACCCCAATACCACAGCGGCCATGCTTGCAGCTACTGAGAAAGAAAACCCCAGATACGCACTGAAACGTAAATCAACTGAGCAGAGTTTATAAGGACACGATTCAACCCGAACTAAACACACACACATTTCGGCACAGATGTCGTCTTTCACTGTATGTTGGGTAATTCGTAGGGAGCACGGGGGGGTGGGGGGGCAGAAAACGAGTATAGATTCAGACCCTTGGCCGAAGGAACCACGCACATAAATATTGTTAAGCTCTTTACAAGCCCATCAGCAGCACAGCGGGCGGCTCGCTCTGTGCCCGTCCCCACGCCGGCTGCCCCTCCATGGGATGGGTGCCTGAGGCCCCCCAGCCCCCCTCCATCCCAGCCCTCTCCCGCCGGCATCAAACGGCACCGCTGTCCCTATCACGACACAGCATCATGTGAAGATCCATATAGAAATATGGATGGACAGACTTGACAAAAATGGTAGCTGATTTTTATTAGTCTAAGGCTAGTAGTTTAGCCATTTAAAATCCATTTCCCAAAAGAGGGGAAAAAAACCTATTATTTTTCTCTTCTTTAAAAATCTGTTAAGCCGTTGCTGCCAAAAGCAACATGTAAATGTTGGTGAAGGCAAAAGACTTCTAAAATTACCCAGCTATACGGTTATGGCCTTCATCACAAAGATAAAAGGTACATTTATTGTGCTGTCTCTCACCAGATTTAATTGGTAACTTTACAACATACTATATATTTGATGCTAGCAGGCAGACAGAATTAAAAACAGACTTTTTGACACGGTTTCTTTCCCCGTTCTTACAAAGTAGGGGACAAAGAAAAACTGGGAAGAACAAAAAAAAAAACCAAACAAAAAAAAAAAAAAAAGAAAGAAAGAAAGAAAGAAAGAAAGAAAACAACCTCATAACCCACTATAACACAGCGTAATCGGGAGACCTCCAGAGGTGGTTTCCCTATCCCAAGCCACGCGCGGGGTGCGTGCCGAGCCCTCCCCAGGGCGGCAGGGGAGCGTGGGGAGCGGTGATCCTCAGGGCCCTCCGCATCTGCCTCTACAGTGTTAGTCCACGTGTTTAATGTCCTTTAAATTAGAAATAATGCCACGAAGGTAAGTGCCAAGGGCTCTTCTGTTACCAGTTCATCATGGAGTTTCTGTTGAGGGTCATGAAAAATACTTGGCTGCTTCCTCCGGATCTGACCGACGCGAAAAATACCTGTTTGGAGACGGGGGGAAAAAACCTCAGTGAATGCTGATGATTTTTATGATGATGAGAAATAATCTGAACTCTCGTGGACGAGGGAAGCCACGGCTGGGCAGTTTCCTCTGCCTAAACCTCATCGCCTGCTCATTTCTTTGGGTGACTGCAGTCATGGTGCTACACTGGGCTTAACAATCTGGGCAGAAAGGCTGCTGGAGCTGCTGGAGGCATGGAGCCCAGCCTGGGGAAGTGGCTCAAAGTGGGCACAACACAGCCCAGGAAGGATCCAGCCCCGTGAGCCCACGCATCACAGCTCAAATCCCAACCACTTCAAAGCGAGCGTGTAACAACGCCTCCATTGCTATCACCACTGCAGAGAGCAAGGTTTGGAATAGTCTACAAATACCACGTTTATCACGTTACTGCCACAGCATTACTTATTGTGCAACGTTAATACGACTGCTTTCAGTGATTTATATCTTGCTAAACGTTAACCATTTGGGTCAATACTCACACACACACTGTGTTACACAGTGCTTAACTGCCTCAGATTGAAATGCTTTTCTTTGCAGAAGTTTTTTATATTATTTCAGCATCTTCCGAAAGCTAAATTGGGGAAAACCCAAACTTTCCTTCAATACATTCAAGGCACAAAGAAGTATTGGGCCTCTCTATGAAGAAGGCTCTTCTGTGTCCACCATTGCTGGACCACAGCAGAAGTCTTGAAAAATAAGTCATCGTGTGCAAATATTTAAGGGAACGCTTCCACAGGTCCTAATTTTAAATCATTGAACAGGCAGGCCAACTAAATAAACCAATTGCAGCCTCCAATCCTATTTATTGCATGTTATTAAACCCTACTCTGGCGACAGAGCAATCAGTGCCTGCATGTGCTTTGTGCCTGTGCTCCTCACAGAACAATTCCCTACTGCATGGTCTTGATTTATGTTGGTGAAACCCCGTGCCACAGGAAAGACTGACAGCAGACATCAGGGCTGAAAACAGACCTCAGTATTCAACTACCCCTGCCATGAGAACTTTCCTTTTCCTCCAGACAATCCTCCTTCCCTCATTCCCCGTGCACCTTCACACCTCAGCAACACCCAAGGCAGGGCTCATCCATGCAGCCATACAATTTTATGATGCAAGTGCCTTTACACACACGGCTCTGCTGCCCCTGCAGAACAGCGTTTATCAGTGCTGTCTAAAAGAAAAGAGAAAACACTTTACGACCACAAACTGCATCTGAACTGAAAATGCATCATAATGTTTCTATACCTCCGTTCAAATCAGGGCTGTCACACAACCTTAGCACTACCATTTCTCAACTTTTGCAGAGCTTATTTGGTGGCCTCAACTGCTAATGGTCAGATGCAACATTTGAGAGGAATTCAAGCTAAGTCCGTGGGGACATCAGTCTGAAGTAGAAGAGCATTTGTTGACAGGCTGAGATCTTCGTCCACTGAAGGAAACTAACTGGGATGGGACTTATGGGCACCGTTTATTAAACAAGACCTTGAGCTTAATTACTTATTAACCCCAAGACAAACTAGACTGTCTAAAACTGATCGGTTTTACCTTAAAGCACGGATACAAATTTTGCAGTGGACTTACCTTATCATTTCTTTCACATAGAAACTTTAATCTTTGAGCTCTCTTGTGCATAAATACTCCGTCCAAATGTCCCGTCTCCACTGACCGAATCTCAATAGCTTTCTCTCCCCAGCCCATTATTTGATTGGAATGAATGTAGGCTGTCGAAACAAAACGTTTGGTAGGTGTTACTATGTGTGCTGAGCTCAATACTACACCATGGGTAGGAATTCAAAGTGTTTGCAGGTGAATTACAGAGCTCTGCTGAATAGCCTTAACATAACAGTTTTAATCCAGAAGTAATCCTGCATTTAAGGGGAATACAGATCAGTTCTGCTTTCTGCAGGTGAGGAGCTGGGACAGTGACCCACCTGCACAGGCCATGGGGCTGAGCAACCCAGGCCCTCCCAGCTCCCATCTGGCGCTAACTCCAGTCAACACAGTACCCCACCAATGTAAGGGTTTATACTTGGGATAAAGCACAGTTAGTATCTTCAGAAAGTCATTTGCTTTTACTGTCCAGAACCAAACTACAGACATCTGGCAACTACATCTCTTACCTGGCTGAGAGAAATTTCCCTTGATAAACAAAATCCCAAATAAGGAGCACGCTTGACTCTGCACCTTATGTCATTTCTACTTTACAAAGGCGAAGAGGAAGGGTTGACCTACCCACAGAAGTAGGCATTTCTCCCCACTGGAGCACCACATCTTTAGTTATCCGTCCGTAGGTGTTCACATAAACACCTTCATCCTCGTAGCACACAAGCATCTCCATCCCGTCTGTTTTAGGCAGGATGACAATGGCATGAGGAGTAATATTGCCCTGAATCTGCAGTTAAAATAAACACCCTACAAGTCAGAATTACATTGAATGGAAGAAGTGGTAAGGGGAAGGGAGCAAAGCCTTAGGAAAACAAAACCCCAAGCCACACTAACCACAAAACCCGCATTCCATTCCACAAAGCTTTTCCACTGGCTTTTAGAGATAAGCTTGAAGGGGAATAAACTGTCATGTTTACACTACTGCCAAAGCTGTCTCACACAGCAAGGATGAGCAGGGTCAGCAATTATACACAGATCACAACACCCAAAGATTGACACCTGGCAGTAACACTGATCAGCAGCTGCTGACTGATGAATCAAAGTCAAATTAGGCAAATAAACCCAGAGTTTTACAGGTAGCTCTAGGGAGGAAATACTCCCCTCTCTGAGCAGTGCTCCCCCATGTACTCACGTGAGATGGTATATAGATATCGTAAGAGTTCCCAGAATCTACATCAATCACATGGAAACCAGTGTGTGATCCAAAGATAACCTTGAGCCTCTGACCCTCTTCTACAGTGAGATCGACAAGCAGCGGTTTGTGCTGGAGATCTGCAAAAGACTTTTATAACCCCTTTAGTGAGTACCACAGAAGAAACAGCAAACCCCATGGCAGCCCCCTGATACGGTTTTGAAATTGCATTAGTTTGAACGCGCTTCCTATGAAGCGTGTCATTATTCCTGTTCCTCATGCTGTTCCTCAGTCATATGCCCAGGGAAGCACCCGCTCACTCCAGCCTTCCCAGCACACAGGTGCTCACCCTGTCAGGCACAGATCTTTTCCCCAGGGGCAGCCCTTGCTCCCTGTGCAAGTACTGACTCCCAGCAAGGAAATCAGTGAGCTGTACTTCCAACTGCCTGAACAGATCCGTGCCTACAAGGCAAGGTGAGGATTCTCAGCACCCAGATGGGAAGAGCAGCACCAGGAGTGCTGGGCAGCATCCCCACTAAGCCCACAGATCCCAAGCTCCACTAATGCTGCTGAGCTCTTCACGTCACCCAGCCCATTTATTCTGGCTTTTGTTCAGAGAAAGCAAATGTGACCTAATACCAAATAAGCCCATTTCTTCTGGAAGGATTCAAAATGAGATTACTCAGCATGGAAGTCTCTAGGAGGCACTGCCCCTTGTGACTTGCTGCTGCACAGAGCTTAGAACGAAAAGTGCTTTAAAGTACTAAGTACAGCACAGCCTCTGGCAGGTTATGTAGGAGAAAGGTCTCACTGAAGGAAACTGGGGTAGATGAAAAGGGAGAGAAAAACAGTGGGTCGCTCCCCTGCACTTTCTTGGTACAGAATCCACACTGCAGAAGGGAAGAGCGCCTTGCAAAACAAACATGGAAAATAACACCAGCCTGATTTCACTCTCTGTGGCTAAAGCAAGCAAACAAGGTTAAAAAAAATCCCCTAAAACCTCAACTCTGCTTTATTAAAGGACATTTGGTGAGCTTTCTACAGCTTCTGCAATGAAGCCTCCCAGGATAAGCGATATTAATGCTCCACTGGTAGCCATAAGCAGCACATATCACATCTCTGCAGCCACGGGCTTCATAACATTTCTACCAGGGCAAGTACAGTGATGATAATGCTTTTGAGGAGTGGTTTTGTTTGTGTCCTTGAGGTCTGAAAGCCCTGGCACTGCACAGCAAGACTGAAAGGAAACCCTGCAGGTGCTTATCTTCATTGGCCCTCAAAGAGATGTGCTGTCTGAGGAGATGGACTATAAGCAAAGCACTCTCCTACTCCACACAGTACAGAAACCTCATGTGTTTACAGTTACAGAGCATATTCTGGTGACAAGGCACACATACCTTAAATGCCATGAACTTGTGATATGGTTTAGGAGCCCAAGCATAGATCTCTACAGCATTCTTTAAGGCAATCACCAGGAACTTGATTCTTTCGTATTTCACTAAAATTAAAACAAAAGATGTTTAAAACATTCTTTTTTGCTTCAAGATGACACAGTTTATCTCTAGAAACAGCTGCTAAGGCTATCTCTCTGTTGATTTGCACATAGTAGCATCCATCTAACACATACAGATGAGTAGAAAAAGTATTTCTGGCTGTTGTCTACTCATAGTTTCAAGAAAAATCATCAGATCAGATCTAGGACTACTGAATAAAAATCCCCAAAGACTCCAAATATCTTTTGCTTGTAACTTATGCAGCACACAATCCATGTGACAAACTGGAAGATGTTTACCAAGGCATTTTATCACACAGGCTGTGATGGAGGCATTCCCAGTACTGTGGAGCAGGCAAGGAGCCTGGGGCAGTCCAACAAGCATCACCCCCTCCAGGCTCAGAGCTATGGGCACACAGCCTCTTCTCACTGCTTACTCTCCCAGCTGCTCACTTCATGGCTGTACTTGGCACTCTACAAATTCCTCCATGCAGCACAGTGGCCCCAGCCACTCACCAACTTTGTAGTGGATGCAGCCTTCCAGATCCCCAACCGTGATCCAGCCCTGCTTCTTCTCTACTTCGGGGTCGTTGTGTAAAATCCTGTTTCTCAGCCAGGAGAGATAATACACTCGCAGCTTGTTCTTCTTTCCTGTTGGCAAAGGGAAACTCAGCCATCAGAGGCAGCGAGAGGTAACAGAGCAGCATGCAGCCCCAGGAATGGCCCCAAGCTCCAGCTCTCTGTGCACAGCCTTACTGGGTTTGCATGGGAAACTCTGAGATTCCAATGTTTATTTTTCCTCAAGGAAGATAAAAGTAAAGCTCTTTTCACAATGACATTGAAAAGCTTTACAGAAATGATGATACAGCTCAAAAGCTTCCCAGATTTGATGACCAACCATCCTCGACAGGATTCCCACACTAATTTCCACATCCTCATTTCTCACATTTGGAACCAGAAGGTCAGAGATGGGGTGAGAGGAGCACCTGATATTGTCACGAGGACATTCAAGCCCTCGAGCACGTCCATCTGCTGGAACCGCCGTCTGTTGATCAGGTTGTAGACCTTCCCTTGCCCGCTTCGGTCCAGCAGCATCAGGCCATTTTCTGTGCCCACCAGCAGATTTACACCTGAAACAGAGAGACCAATGGGCACAAGGAGCCACGGCTGCTGCCCACCAGAGGATTACAGCCCAAGCTCATTCTTTGCTATCTCTAAGCGACAATTGTAACTAAGGGCAGCATTCCCATTCCCACAGACAAGAAGCATCACTCTTATACCAAAGGGTCTCAGCTGACAGAGCTGTGACCAGGAGCTCACCCCACAAAGCAGCACACAGTATCTCCGAGTTGAAGCGCTTCTTATACTTCCTTATCTCTGGGGTGTCACTGTGGGGACGGATGTTGGTGGGGTTCACGTTCACCACGGAGATCTTCCTGGCTTCGTTCAGCTTGGCCTGCTCCTGTCTGAGCAGCTCGCTGGTGAACAGTGCTTACAAGGAAACAACAGGACAGTGAGGTGTGATTGGAAGCAAATTCTTGCTTTTTTTTTTTTTTCTGATAGAGATGTCATCACTCTGTTACAAGCTGCAAGTTTTGAGAGGTAACATCAGTATTTTCTCATGGGCTGGAAGCAACAGTGAAGCAGTAACAAGGAACATCCCCAGACCTCCAGCACTGCCCACAGGGATGACCAACCCTAACCCTGTCCACATGCATCTATTTTCAGTGAGTTCTAAGCAACTGTAAGCTTCTTGGAGTGACTGCCACCTCCTGGCTCTGCCAGGAACAACTCTCCCAGGTGCCCAGGCAGACAGGGATGGGTGGACTTCCTTATCTTCTTTCTTTCTGGGGATATTTCACTGGTGATGGAGAGAAGGAATTGGATGGAAATTGGAAAGCACAAGGGTACAAACACAAGAGTAACTGAAATCTGAGAGGTTCAAGGGAGTTATTCAGGCTTCACAAATGGTCACATTGCCTCCTACCAGTAGCAGATGACTCTTCATCCTCATCTTCATCTTCATCGGTAGGCGAGGTCTGATACACTCTGGTGTCCACAAAGGGGGTGAAAGAGGCTTTGGTGCTACTTCCCATTCCATACTGCAAAATAAAGACGGAAGACCGAGCTCAGAGCACAGAAATAACACTAACATTTGGTGTGTGTGGCTCTGCAACGAGCGCACAGTGCCTGTCCCTGCGGCGCCCTTTGTGAGCCCTCTACGAACATTTAGAACATTTACTCCTCCTCCCCCAGACGTGATCACAGACAACATTCCACTGGATTTGTGAATGCCTCTGGAGCAGCAGAGAACAAGAAGTGCAGGCACGGGGAGCAGTGCCCAGTGCCACGGGCTCGGCTTGCAAGTAGAAGCACAGCACAGCCAGACTGGTTAGCGGAGAAGCCGCAGTGTCAGAGGCAAAAGTGAATGCAGGGTTGAACAATTTCTCTGCATACAGCACATCTGTCTTAAAGCCCAGGCTGGGATGTCAGTGGCAAGGGGTTGCTTCTCCCATTAATGTGACTGCCCCACATGAATCACCCCACTGCAGTGCTCAGCACAGGACGGGGAATGCAGATGTGAGAACACAGCACATCCCACACTGCTCCATCCTCCCCAGCTCTGGTCTCCACCACATGTCACTTGTATGGCAGGGATGGGTTACTTGCAGTTCCAAGGAAGTATTTTAGATTGTCTACAGCGTTTCAGGTGAGGCTTCAGAAAAGGCCATTTCTGAGTCAGGAAAACTGAACCTGAACATATTGTAAGGAATGGGGACTGGAGCACCTCCCCTATGATGACGGGCTGAGGGAGCTGGGCTTGTTCAAACTGGAGAAAAGAAGGCTGCAGGGTGACCTCACTGCAGCCTTTCAATACCTAAAGGGAGCCTACAAAGAGGAGGGGAATCAACTCTTAGAAAGGATTGATAGCTGCAGAACAAGGGGAAATGGTTTTAAGTTGAGGGAGTGAAGATTTAGGTTGGATGTCAGGGGGAAATTCTTTACAGAGAGAGTGGTGAGGTGCTGGAACAGCTGTCCAGAGAGGCTGTGGATGCCCTGCCCATCCCTGGAGGTGTGCAAGGCCAGGCTGGATGGGGCTCTGGGCAGCCTGGTCTAGCATTAAATGGGGAGGTTGGTGGCCCTACATGTGTTTGGAGATTCACGATCCTTGAGGTCCCTTCCAACCCTGGCCATTCTGTGACTCTGCGATTCTGTGAATGCCAAAGCCAACACTTTACCAAGGGGATCTAAATAGGAACAAACAGCAGCACCACACTGATTTCTTTTTAAAACCATTGCTTTGTTAAGGCAGAAAACGAGGCTAAGCTTTCTCCCAAGCAAAATGACATCCTTACTTGGGAGTCCAAGTGCAACGATTTCCCCCCTCGCTGAGCAGCTTATTCCTCCTATCACAGTATTTATCCAGGGTGCTCTTTATTTGTGACCTACATTAAAAGCTCTAACAGCAGCAAAAATCAAATCTTCCTGCAGCAGCAGCAGGGCTGTTTGTGTCCCAATTCCCTGGGATGTTGTCCTCACTGGGAACACACCTTGCTCAGCCATCATGCCACCAGGTCTCCCAAGAAGGAAGGGAAACACCCTCACTCCTGCCTGAGGCTTCTCGAGGGGCACGTGAGCAGAACAGCCCCAGAAGTGCCCCCAGCCCATCCCCAGCAGCACTGCATGCTGTGGGTGAGCACACAGCTCTGCACTGCGCCTGCCTCCATCCACATTCCCACGGCCTGGAGACAGCCCTGTGTTGCCATAGAAACAGGATGATTTCAAAAAAGAAAATGGTAATGGAGACCCATGTAAGGAGCTTGCAGCCTGAGGCAGAGAAGGCTGCAGTAACAGATACCAGATTTACATATACTGCATGGCCCAAATATACTTATATGTACACACGAGATATACTTGCTACTCTGTGCTTCTTTCACATCGAATAAATACACATTTTTTTCCTGTGCTGGGCATCTTTTCCATAAAGCACCTACAACTCAAAGAGGGAAGAAATATTCAGTATTTACAGGGATGCTTTCCAGCTGACAGCCAGGTGCTTTCATACAGGTGAACTACGATGAACTCCCTCCTTCCAATCCCCCAAGCAGTTCCTCCCTCTTTGCTCAGATTCAGCTGTTCTTCTCCTAAGAAGGTGACATTTTAAGAACTTCCTAGCCTGTTATTTAAATACTAAACCCTCATCTTCCTTCAGGTCCTGTTCAATTGATTATAAACGTCTGTTTTGGCTTATGGAGACAGCACCAAGCTGCAGGGTGAGATAGTGCTGGTCCTTTCAGACCCACTCCTTCCTGACACACTGCAGCACTGTTTGTACAGGGGGAAGCAGTGTGGAAGAGCAGCCTGACAACTGTCCCACACATCCCTTGCAGTCCCCACACTCATACAGCTCTGGAGGCTTTCACAGCTGTGTGTGCAGCTCATTGCAGCTATCCCAACAGACCTGAGGTTGCTCCGTGTGACATTCTCACAGTTCCCATCCATGCACCTTCAGGACAATGCAGAGTGTCTGTCAGTGCACCCTACCTGTGGCCCATGCTGTTAATATGGCTGGGCACCATAAGCAGGGCTTTAGCTTCAGCTTCAGCTCTGAGATGGGCTGAAGCAGAGAGCCCTAAAGCATCCATTTGCAGTCTCACAGAGTGCAAGCCAACCCCACCTGCCAACACAGGCAGAGCTTGCTTGCCCATGCCCTAAGAGCATCCTTATGGAAATGGAGACATCTTATGCTTTAGCTCCACTACCCTACAGCACCGTTGGGACAGGGCACAACACTGATAACATCAGCAGTGTGGATGCAGTGCCCTGCATGAGAGCAGCTGTACACAACACCTCCCACAAAGACACGGCTGTAGGGGTCTCCACACAATCAGGACAAGGGATAACCTCCAAGTAAGGTGCCTATGCCACTGCCTGCCAGTCTGCAGGCTTTATGAGTCACCTGGAAGAACCGAATCCCAAACTTTCCACTTACACCCACTCCTTGCTCAGTCGGCCCTAAAAATGCAGTTTCAGAAATGGAAAAGCTCCTCTTGCCTGGTATTCCATAAATGAATATATTTAAAGCCTATTCTTGCAAACTGTCTGCTCATGTTTAAGCAGTCCCAGGATGACTCTGGAAGGTGTTACTTCAGGACCAACTGTCTCAGCGCTGCTTCTGAAGGCAGCAAGGAAATGGATAAAAGCTGGAGGTCAAGTCAGGCACTGTCTGTTCTTACATTTTATCAGCACACGATTCCAAGCAATTTGCATTTTTATACTGCTAGTAAAAGCAAACTGTAAAATGAGTACATCATCTCTATGAGAGAGGATGACAGAACTACCAATGTATATCCAACCAAACAAAAAGAAAAATAAGATGGGTTACTTAACACCAACCTGGTTGATTTCTCATGGGGAAACAGGGAAATACATGACCGCTTCCCACAGCTGCTGGTGGCAGCAGGACACACCAGTTCCCCTCTCTTACATGTAACATCTTGTCCATGGTAAAAGTTAAAAGTGTGCCATATTGGCTTTGGTTTTTCTTAACCTTTGGGATCACAAAGTCTCAGAGACTGCACACGTAGAAGCTGGGCCCGGTTCATGTTAATGGCACCACTGGCTCATATTCTTTTTACATTTCCAGGTATGAGAAGATGGGGACTTTCACATCAGATTGCAGCATTCAAGCCATCATCACCAACACTTCAGCTGGTGGGTTGAGAAGCCGGCCCTTCTACCACAGGGCACAAACCCATACACCAACTACCCACCAGCTCCCCTTTCATTTCCCTACACTCATCCACACGGACTGGAAACAAAGAGAGAGAAGAGCAAAGGAAGCGAGGGAAGAAAGCAGAAAGGCCCCTTACGGGGCAGAGATGTTAATACTTGTTTAAAGCAATGCAGAGAGCCCCCACCACCTACTTCAGGCACCGAGTCCATGTCTTGCGCATGCGTGGAGACTCGCCCCAGGGCCTCGGTCGGTGTGCCTGCAGGCGAGTGGCTTTGCTGCACCAGATCAGGGAGATTGATGTGGCCTGCAAAGCCATTGCTGGCTGCGTGGCCAGAACGCTTTTTTTCACCAGAGGTCTGCAGAAACACAAGGCATGAGGAAGAAAGAGAAGGGAAAAAAAAAAGGGAAAAAGAAGAGAAAACAACAAAACCAAGTTGTCTGCAGTCACCAGTTCCCTGAGCAGGAACAGGACAAGGACCCTCTCTGCTGTCTCCATCCCCATGCAATCTGGCAAGCGGCAAACCCCCCCAGGAGAAATAAAGACAGGGTTAATGACAAAGTCAATACAGAGTAATTAGCCACATTACAACAAAAGGAGAAGCCTGATCATCGTTGTTTTGAGAAAAGGAACATAAGGCAGATTCTGCTCTCGCCACCATGGGTGCGAGCCCCATGGCTGCCCTGTGGCCAGCTCTCGTCCCACACTGCCACTAGCCACAGTGACAGCAGAATCTGTCCCCTGATCAGCGTGAGCTTTAATGGCTTTTCACTGCTACGGCGGCGAGTAGCCTGACCGCAAATGCCAACAGAGTCCCCGTTGCATGTTTCTTTAACCCAAAACAGCAGTGAACAGTGACAGCATCGCCCTCGCCTGCAGTGGCAGAGCTACTCACATCCTGCTCTGTGCACAGAATTCCCTGCAGCATCACTAGGAATGACTTGTCTGCAGAGAAAACCTCCCGGGGTGTTCTCAGGTGAATGCTGACTACAGTTGCCCATGTCAAGCAAGCACTCAGCCATTCCAATACATTCCTCCTTTCAATCTCAACCTCATGTGAGGCAGGTGCTAGGAAACTTCTCCCTTCCCTGCCCATTGTTTTGAGGTATTTGCCATTCTGATGAACTCGGGTACAATGAGATTGTTAGAGAATTTGCCACCTATCAGGATTAGTGAAAAAATTCCTCAGAAACAGGCTCAGCAACTTATCGGTCTGCTCTGACAACATTAATCTATCAACTATTACCCCATCTTCCAAGCACCTCACCATCCTGACTGTGCAGGGTGGCACGTAAGCCTTCGCCCAAAGTCCCTGGAGGTCAGCGAGCCCTTCCTCTGGCTGAGACAGCTGTGGTCAGAAGAACACAGTGAGCACCCTGCATCACGGGCTGGGTGTCTTAGAACATTCTCTCCTCCCAAAGAGATTTCCCCTCCTGCTTATCTTTCCTGTGGCTTTTAAACCTTCCTGTAAGTCTTGGTCTAGCTGACAGCTTCACTGGCTTGGCACATTATGGCTGCAATGCAATCCAACCTCATTTCAGAAATGCCTGACTTGTTTTCTTACTCAGCCTCTTCAGTGTTGCAGCCACAAGGATGTGCACAGGGCTGACCAAGCTTCAGAGGTCTCTGATTAGAACAGGTAAAGGACCAGGTGAGCTGTGCATTTCTGAACCTGCAAAAAACACTCTATAACTTCTTTGGAAACTTCTTTCTTGTAATGACCTGCTACCTGTCTTTGTTTCCAATGGCACCACCAGCATGTTACAGGACAAAATGAAGAAACACTGGGGAAGGTCTTCCTCAACCAACAGGACATACCTTCTCCTGCCTCTTTTTTCAGTACCACCGATGAGAAATGACCAAGCTGTGCTGCTGTGTTAGCACTGTGCTTCCCAGGAGCAGGGAAGGTTGGGACAACAAGGAGATGTGGTCTCTGAGAATACGGCAAAGGCACTGGGCCAAGATTTCTGAGTGGGAAAGCAGCAGCGATGTCTGCAGTGTCTGGGTTTGATGGAAGCTGCACTCAGCCTTCCAGCCAACTGGCTTAATCCTCCTGAGCAGCACTGGCTGCCTGCAGCCCCACATAAAGCCTCCAAAACACCACATCTCCTGAACGCCTCCTACAGCTGTATGGTGGTAAAGGTTGCAAAGCCCTGGGGGAGCTTCGGGCCTGACTCCAAAAATGCACTCTAAACCAAAGATAACTCCTGTTGCTTGGAGCTATACTGGGACTACAGTAGAGTTGTTTATGTGAGCATTCACCCCGCTGTGCTCCGGCATTACTATTCACTGCTGTTTGTAGTTCTGAGAAACATCTGCACTTGTCACATTTGCTGAGTGTAAATTGCATTAGGAGAGCACTAACGAGCACAATTTACTCAGTCATTTTGTGTTCCGGACACACAGCACTGTGAGTTGTTGTGCTTACATGGGCAAAACCTCCTGAAGATGCTCCATGGAAATCTTTGTTTTACAACTTACCTCTCTCACCATTAAAGTCCCTTCCCTTGAAATATTGCTAAACGTATCTGCATGGGAAGTCTCCAGACCGTGGGTTGTCACCATTCCCAGGTTGTATGGCTCATTGCTTCCAGGAATTCCTGTTGGTCTGAAGACAGAATAGAAAAGCATTAGTGACAGGCACCTCCTTAGCTAAACTAGATGAAAAATCTTCCAATTCAGTAATATTTCTAGACAGGGTAAGGCTTTCTATCGCACAAGAAGAAAAATGAGAAAACACAGCCATTTAAATGTCTGGAGAAATCACTGATGTGGTCAAAAATACAGGAATACAGCATCAGGTCAGGAAGATGGATTACTCCCAGTACTGTCAGCTCCAGTCAAGCAGTGCACGGGGTACCCAACCCACCACAGGACAACTCTCACAAACAGAAGGTGGATTCTGGCCACCTGCTCTGAACACCAGACCAGAAGCTTCATGGTACCATGTCTGCATTACACACCCTGGCTCCGCCTCGCAGCTTTCCACCATCATTCAGGTGAAGATGCAGCCCTAGCCCATGATTTAGCCCTGAAGGCATCAGAGAGGGAGGCAGAAAATAATTACAGGTCCTTTGTGTTAAAAGACCCACTCTGAGAAAGAGAGAATCATTCTGAGGCTGTTACCACTCTGGCATGGAACACACCCTGTCATTTTCAGATGAGATTTCGAGAAGTAAGAATAGATCTTGCAGTGACAGGCAGACCTGGCTGCAGTGCTCCTTCCAGAAAGCTGCTTTGCAGCTGGCAATACACCAACGTTAATGAGGCTGCCTCTGCCACTCAAGCTGACAGTGATAAGCATCAAGGCTTTGGATCCCTCATTACTGCAGCAAAGCACTCCCTGTCGATGGCTGATGCTGAGCGAGGCACCTGCACCTCTCTTCCAGCCCACCCACAGCTGGCCAAGCCTGACTCCAGCCAGACGTGCTCATGGTAAGGACACAGTGACCCCACTCTGCCATGCCCTGGCTTTCTGTTATAACCATGAGAGGTTGGTTCTAGCAGTAACATCAGGACAAATGGTCTGGAGGAGCAATTCATGGTGTGGGTTTGATATCAGTCCACTTGAGAGATTAACGGGCTGTTTAATGCACCTCTTCTGTGCAGAAACATCATCAATCTCCTCCACGGGACCCAGCTCTGAGATACGCAATGCTGGGAGCAGCTAAGTTCATTTTTGGGCTGGAAATTTACTCTCAAACGTGAAATTTTAGGACTACATCAGAGCGAATGTCACACGCGGTGAGCTCCCACCATACCTTATGATTTTACGTTACTAACAGATGAGCAGATTACATACAGTTCAAATACAGCCATAAGCAAACAACAAAGCTCCTGGATTGCCCTGTGACAGCTGGTATGAAGGTGTTGCTGACACACCAGTTTCTTTGCATTTAAGAGCCACACACACCATCAGTTGTTTGCCATCAGTATGAATGCACTGTTCAGCACATCTTCACTCACATCACTTCATCGCAACTCACAATGCAACACAAGACATCACACAACAGCACACCCAGCTTCCCCAGCCCTTCAGTTTGCACCTCCTTCCTACCCTTTGCACTTCAATGCTACCAAAGAATGGGAAAACAACACGATTGTTCCACTTCCAGAAAAAAGAAAATTGAGGAAAAGGAGGCTATGTCAACTTTGAGAGCATGCTGTGAGTGAATGGAAGGTTCACGTAGCCCCAAATTCCCAAATTTCAGCAGCATGCACTCTGTAGGTCGCCCTGCAAGAAAGCCCTGGACCTGAGTGAGAGCTGGCAGGTATAGCCTAGAGAAGAGAGAGCTGGAGGGAACCACCACAGGCTTCAATACAGAAAAAGTATCTGCAGAGACAAAAGGAGTAAACTCCCTCCTGTATGCCAGAGAGAAAAGCAACGGGCTTTTTTTAAGCTGCATCAGGGGAGCCTGGATAATGTTGGAATAAAGAGCAGCAAAGTACTCAAGAAGGATGTTCAAGAAAGTGGAGGAGGGATTAAAGATGGGTTATATGGAGATCATTCAGAAAGAGCAGGAAATGAGATGATCTCTCCCAGCCATCTAATGAAACATACCAAACACAGGAAAAATAAAGCTTGTGTAGAAAAAACAACCAACTACATCTGGATTGAACTCATGTTAACATTCCCTCTGAGAAATGAGTGCAAAACCAAGCATCCGCTTTCTTTCCCCTCCACACACAGCTGTGCAGCTGAGCCCCTAGATTCCTGCACAGCCTTACGTACAGAGCTGCTAACCTCTAGCTCACATGCCAAAGAGCACACCTGCCCCTGTTCAGACACAAGGGGCTTGCACGTCAATGCACACCCCCTGGGGCATGTTTGTGGATGGGACAGGGTGGATAGCACTGGGCTGAGGTGGACTTGAGGCACTCATCTCACTGCCATGTCTGTCATCCCATACACCCAGCTGCAAAGCATTCGGGGGCATTTTCGTTCCTTGGGTTCAAACTCAAGGTGTTTTGTGGAAAGATGGCAGTACAGATTAAACGCTTCTGATTAAACTCTTCTGCATGCAGCCCTAAGCTCCCTTCGTGAACGTGCGACTGCCCACCCAACTGCAGCACAGTCATGGCATCTCATTGCCTCCTGCCTTTCTCTGATGAATTCTGACTTCTCTGCTTTTCCTGGAAGAAAGCTCCAACCCAGGAACATGAAGTGGATCCTTCATGTCTCCCTGCTGCTACTGGTCCAGTCAAGGGATGGAGTATGGTACATCCCCATTGATTAGTAATCCACTTCAATTAGCAGGAGGAATGGAAATTGATCCACTAACATGCTAACAGGCCCCTCAAGCCTTCCCACCACTCCGCTCTGAATTCAGAAGTGCAGGGAATCAACCCCCTGCTGCCATGACCTGGAACAGCAACACATTGGTGGAGGAGCCTCAGTGAACTCAGTCTGCATGAAGGCAGCTGTGTCTTGTGTATGTCGATGCTATGCTTCCCTCCTCTCTCATCTAGTGAAATATTCAAAAGGAGAAGTGTCTGACAGCCTACAACAGGGACACAAATGCTCTATTATAGCCTGCTGACTTTTTACTTTCAGCATTTTAGCCTGCACAGGGACTGAGCCAACAAGAGAAATCAATGACAAAAATCCCAGAACATTACGTGCTAATAATCCAGGCTCCAGTAGGTGGCACTGGTCAGGGTACCAAATACCATGCTTCATTATGGCTTGATCTGGAGCAAGACCAGACCAAAGAGCAGGCAGAGCGTCAAGCAGGTCTGCAGGCAGGAACAGGCCTGGGACTGACTTGGAATACAAGTTCAGTGAATGCGCAGTTAGAAAATCCAGTTTTCTCCATTAAACGCTCTAATTCAGATGAGGAAAAAGACACATCTGAGCAAACCACCCTCTGACACCATGATGCTGCTCCCAGTTCCAGCCACTGAACACCAGTGTGCTCTGATACATCCCATACCACAGCTACTGCTCCTCCACAGAAAGGCACAGTGCTGCAGTGCTACGATTTCCCCCCAAACAAAGAGCTTCTTACATAAGCCTTGGGATGTCACTGACAGGCACGGTCCCATCGTGTGTCTCATTTTCCCCATCTTCCTCCTCTTCTTCGCTGCTCTCTGACTCCTCGCTGGAGGAAGAGTAGTCTGTCACCTTCTTCAGAGGGCGATTGGTCTCTTCGATGCGCAGCTCCCTCAGTTCTTTGGCTAAGGCCGTCAGATCCTAAAGGGGATGGGGGCAACAAAACAGGAAATGGACAGCTATTACGTCTGAAGTGAGAAGAAGGTCACACACATCTCTTCAAAAGCCACTGCTAACAGCACGAGCAACGAGAAATAGCTTTACAGAGTCATTACAAACATGAGACGAACGAAAGACAATGTTTGTAGCATGTAGCATTTATTAAACAAAACAAAACTGATTTATGCTCACTGAAAAATCAATAGCCAACCTCTTCTTTTTCTGTTTGGAACGTGTATGTGCATATAGATACACACACTTATATGTATATACACGACAAAATTATATTTGTTGGAAAAGGTGATGTTCAGTCACCATCATAGTAAACTGGAAAACGTCATTTCAAAGATTGGCATGGAGAATTTCCCCTGCAGGGTTTTCTCTTCCTTCAAACTTCTCAAAGAGAGCCCAGAATTGTATTTATTCTGTAATAAATGCATTTGGGAAGGAAGCAATGACAGCGTCTTCCATGGAGTGGTGCAATCCCCAAGTCAAGAGCTGCTTCAGTGAGGAGTCTGGGCTGCCAGGTGGCTGCGAGTCGCGGTGCGGGGCGCCCAGGGGAGCAGCCCGGCTCAGCGCAGCGCCCTGTGCAGCCAGACTTCTGAGTCATTGCTCTGAGTCAGCCACACACCAAAAAAAAAGAAGAAGGAATAAATGCAATCGTTCAAAGAAAAAAATAAAACAAAAAATTCCTCAGCGGGAACCATTAAGCACTTTATGTGAGATGGGACAGCCTACAAGCTAGGGGAAAAAAAAGCCTTGAAGGGAGAAAAAGATGGGAGCAGTCTCAAAACCTAGCAGTAATTTTTCAGTTTACCATGACTTTGATGAGGCCTCAGACCCGACAGTCATATCAAATAGACACCGCTATTTAAAAACAAGGAACATTGCAGGCACCGTGTAGAAAATAGACTTTTTGTTATCTTACATGCTTTTATAGCAATGCAGGGGGAAGCAGTAGGGCAAAAAAGCATGAGAGCTCTAATTAGAATGGGTTAGAGTACTCTGTTGCACAAAACATGCACATGACGAACAAAGCATCGCGATTGTCAGTCTTACCATTTCTCCCTATATTAGTGACCGAGGTAGCCATCAGTGCATTCGGTCAGAGATAAAGGATTAGGGAGAAAGAAACTCATTGAAAAATACTAAATTCCACAATCGTTTTATGGCCACATTCTCTCGTTACTGCGCGCCACACATTTCCAGTTTACCGTTCCAGCTGGGCGACTACAGCAATATTAATTATGGTTGCAAAGGGAGCTCTTAAAATCTATCCCGTCGACACGTGGAGAGGACGATGAAAAGCTTCTATGGCTGAGATGGAAACCCAGTTTGTTTTTAATCATATTTTGCAAGCAATTTGTACTTGGCCATTATAAAGGACATAACAAGCTCTGCTGTGCCATTAGACCCCAAAGTGAAGCACTCGTAGCTTCAAGTGGAGCAATCATTTATCCCCCATTCTATACACATCAAACAAAATGCTTTACTGACATTTGAATTTGCTCTCGAGCTCCTCTGAATTGGGTCTGGGGCAAAGAACAGCTCTCAGAACCAAACCCTGACACTGGTGACGGAGCACCACGGGAGGTGCCCACCTTTGGTGGCGGTGGGACAGCGGGCCGCACCCCTGCATTCTGCTCCCAGTTGTGCCCTGTCCTGGGCACCCATGGGGCCTGGGAACCCAGACTGGGTTCTGGCCGTGTGTGAGGACACCTCTGCTGCTGTGTTGGCTGTACTGGCCATACCAAGCCTGGCTTGCCCTCTCTCTCCAGCACTGAAGTTGTTTTCCACATGGCAAGAGAAGAAAAGTGAGGAGGAATGGACATCTTCTGTGCAAACATATTACTAAAATGCCTCATTTTACCTATGAGAAACTGCTCAGAAATTCAGTCCACACTAAAGTGTGTGGTGCTGGTTGATAACTAGGATTAAAGGTGTGCTTCAGAGCCTGCTGACATAGAGGAGAGACCCCCAGGGACAACAGAGAGCCCCACAGCCACAGATATCAGCACACAAAAAAAGCTAACGATAGAAATTTAGGATCAACCTATGCAGCAGACACCCATAATGGATGTTATACATCTTGCAAATCCAAATGCTCCCTGTAACTTTAAAGAAAGGCTCTTAATCATGATTAAAGGGAGAACGTGGTATTTAAAGAGTTTGTTTTTGATGCCAATATGTTTAGGATTGAAATACAGTCAAATCTGCAGTCATGACAACTAATTACTTTAATTAAGGCTGTAGCAGCTTCTAAGACATTATTGTTTCAGTGAAAATTTCAACAGCTTAACAATGCTCTCTGTTTAGAGCACAAATATGCCCTTTGTTGAGCACTTTCCTTTGCTTCGTATTAAAGCTTTTTCCACTTTGGAACGGACTTTAAGAGAAGAGTGTGTAAGAGCCTCTTAGAACTGCAGGCAGATCTGCTGCACTGTGGGAGTAGCACTAAGCCCTGCCCTATCGCATGGATGGACCATGAAAACTGCCTTTTGCACATTCCCCTGCTCCATGTGCACAGAGGCAGCTCCCTGCCTGCACAAGGGCAGTGCCCAGCCAGCTTGGTGCTGCACCCCAAATCCACCTGTGTGGCACCCCAGGCTGCACACAGAGCCTGATGTCCTCCAGGTGCCTCCTCCCAGAGCAGACCTTATCACCAAACAGGGTGGGATTGCTCAGAGTAAGGGTTGCACTCAGCAGCACCACAACACAAATGCACTGCCCCAAACCAAGATCACCACCTCTGCAAGGCTGAAAAGCCAGGGTGTGCTGAAACCACGGACATACTCTTTGGTCATCATTAGGAGAGAGCCAAATATTTCTAAAATCAGCTTAATTAGTTCTTAATAACTAATTTGGAAGCTCTAATAGCAACAATACTCCCAAACAATACTATCAGAAAACTCATAGTTCCCAGTTAGAGCTTTGCCTCAGGATGGTTAATTCTTTGATGCTATCATGTTCTCTAGATAATGAGCACTTTGTAGGATTAAATGGCTTCTCCAAGTTGCTCTTGGACCAAAAACCATCTGACAATTAGAAATAAAGTGTTCTGCAGCTCCACATCTGTTTGAAATGTTATTATTGAAGGTGGCATAATATGTTAAGTTAGCAGTATCAGTGTTCTTTAATTACTTTTAATTGCAAAGATGTCTTTAGATTTAATATTTGCTGGAATCAAGTCAGATTGGTTTCCAAAATCATATCAGCTCGTTTAACTTGAATTTAGCATACATGCTGCCTTCCTCACACTGACTGACATGCTTTTTTCTCAAGAAAGCACCTCATTAAACTTGAAGCATTGCTCATTTTTTATCCAGAAGAACAAGTTAACTAACCAGCATGCTCTCCTCCTCCTTTTGTATTATTTTTCTATCAGCTTAAAAGCTGATCTGCCATCCACACAGGGTAGAACACATTGAAACCGCCTTGCTAGTGATGCTCTGCATGGAGCAGGATCTGGCCCTCACTTCACATGAGGG
The DNA here is from genome assembly GCF_023343835.1 of Lagopus muta. Taxonomy (NCBI): domain Eukaryota; kingdom Metazoa; phylum Chordata; class Aves; order Galliformes; family Phasianidae; genus Lagopus; species Lagopus muta. The sequence continues at coordinate 4,312,306 of NC_064441.1, forward strand.
AGCTGCTGTAACGACCTGCTCTTTTAACAGAGCATCCCTGTCTCACACTCCAAACACTTTTCCTTCCTTCCCTCTTCCCTTCCCTCCACCTTCTGTTATTTCTGAACACTCAGAAGAAAACCTCAATGTAGGAAGAATAAAGAAAGCACCCAAAACATTTCTCATGGGCTGGTGATAGCTGTGTCCCACCTACACCGCAGGCTGAGACTCCCAGCCAGTACAAACCACAACAGCTCCCTCACTCCCTCGATGCAGCTGATGGTCTGGTTTCTAACAGTGAATTATTCACCAGATTCACTGCTCTGTTTTCCTCTACTTGCCAAGTGCCTTCGCTTGAATTGGGCCTAAATTGCGTTTCAAATATAGCTCAATCTGCCCACTGAACTCAGCGGGCTCTGGCGGGCTGTAGCTGGGAGCAGAATCTGACATGCGGCTCAGTCTGTCTGGATCCCCTCCACTGACACAAGGAAACTCTGTTCTTGGTCTGTATAAAAATGCAGCACAACGGTAGCAGGAGCTGCTGAGAGCATGAAGGTTCACACAGACCTGGCCTCCACTCACACCATCTGCCAGTGGGTTCCGCACAGCCCGTGGGCAGGCAGGATGCACTGACAGCTCCATCCCCTCCCCGCAGGCAGGCTCGATGTGCCCACCAACATCTCCAACCTGACCCAATGCATGGCATTATCACCTTTTTGAATGGCAGCACCAAGAAAACCCGGTTTGATATTAAGAGCTAGCTAGGCAACCTCGCATTGGCATGACCCGCTGAGAAAAGATATCACTAACCTCATCTATAGCTTTCTTATAGCTCTGTGAGTAAGGGAAGATTAATCAGCATCAGAGGAAACAGATCGGGACAGGAAAAAGCCAGAGGAAGGGCAAGCAGGTTAGAAATAAAATTAGAATTGTTAGCTCAACGCTGTGGAGTGTAAAGAAAGAACAACATCAGCAAAACATTAATACATGTTACAAAAGAGAAGCAGTAGAAATTCATTTTGTTATTAGGCTGACTCTGAAGTTTTAAAATGCAACTGTCAACAACATGAAATCAAAAAGAAACACTTTGGATGAGATTTTGCTGGGCCTTTGCTAGCAGTAATGACACAGGAGTGTACAGAAAGCAGTACCCAGCTGGTTTCTGAGCTGTGAAGGCTGTCAGGGCCGCTCACCCAGCCTTCCCGAGCAGGAGCATCCCTTGGGCCGCTGCGGGGCACCATGCAGTACGGAACACAACAATGTGCCAGAGGCAGACACTGGGCCCAATCTAGCAAAGCACTTAAGCATCTGTTTAGTTTGGAAACACAGGTTTAAGTGCTTTCCCCTAGACTTGGGTTCCTGATCAAACTCATGCACTCTCTTAAAGCATTCCAATCTCCCACAGGCTCTTGCCATACCGCCGCTTTCGAGTCTCTCAGCTGGAGGAGCAGTGGTATTAGCCTCTTTTTTGGGGTCCCCACAGCTGCACTACTGCACTGGCCGGACACCTGGCCAATCCAACTGGCAACATTCCTGCAGGGAATAAGTTAAGACTCACAGCGGGTCGGCTTGGTCGCGTCACATCTCGGTTGTCTTCCTGCTTGATCTTAGGGGGCTCGTGGGAGAGCACGGGTGAGCCTTCGGGTTTGACGTTTCCTGGGCAAAAGGGAAGCAAAGAGAGAGGGAAACTAAAACTCTGACAGGGATGCAAAGCACACGCTGGCCGGGGCACTGCCTGCTGCACATGCTGCTCCCAGCCCTGTGCAATGGTGGGCACAGGGGAGCTTCATCATCCTCCTGCTTGCACAAGGGCACTGCAGCCCCTCCTGAGCTATTCTATTGCCTGTTACAAGCAGGAAAACCATGGTAAAACTAGAGGACATCTCAAGCATGGATCTCCTGCTAACGGGCACTTTCTACTCAACTAATGAAGTCTACCTGTCTTGCTGCTGTTTCAAAAAATCCCCCTGCTCTTCTCTGTCTGGCTGTTGCTGCAGTAAGTCTTCTTCCATCCTGCAACAGAATTAAAGCCCAGCTCTGTCTCCACGCACAGGCTGCTCTCAGCACTGCTGCCTTTCTTTTTGCTACCAAAGAAACAAATTCACTCCACAAAAAACAAGGCATGTGATAAATTAAAAGCTCTGCAGCACCTGACACTGCTAGGATATTATTCGTCACAGGATTCCTCATTAGTAAAAACTAATACAAACAGAAAAGGACAATCAGTGATAAATTACTTTTACTGACTACCTAGAGAAGTGATTATTTCAACAAAAGACATGTCATCTTACAGTCAGGTCATAAAAAATTCAAAGCATGGATGCAACATTTGTTTTAATGCTCCTCAGTTCTGTGGATTTATATTCCAGAGCTGTGACAAAAATGTAGATAAACGGGCTGTCTGTGCTGTAGCAACTCCTAGTGAGATTAAATGGGAGAGCAGAAGATCTTTAAGAATGGCTCCATGATGACAGGAAACAATTCAACTAGAAACATAAACCCAGTGTAAACACAGTTCCTTTCTGAAAGCATTTTAGGGAAGCAGCTTCCAGGCTGATTTATTCCTCTGCTCCCACCTCACTCTTTGCACAAAGATGAAGATCAAAACCGAAGAAAGATACACCCATGCAATGTGGAAATGCATTCCCAAGAAACTGGCATGATCTGAACTTGGGTCAGTGAAGAGAGACAACCAGAACTCTTTTTTTTTTCATATTACAGCACAAACATCGTCTCCTCTTACACCTATTACTCATCAATGCAGTACTTTGGTAGAGCAAGGCAGCACCGTGCTGCCATCAGCATGCAGCAGTGCCTTCAGCAGCGCCCAGGCAGAAGGCAGTGCTGGCATCTCCGTTTACAAGTTAGTCAAAGAAGTACATCAGAAATGAGGAATCCTTTGATTTTTTTAAGGGACATCTGACAGAAGAAGCCACCTCACCTCTGACTCTGTTGCGCTCGCTGGAGCCAGCCTGGGAGCCTGGCTGGGAGCCGCCCTGGGAGCTGGGCTGTGAGCTGGGCGTGCTGGAGCTGGAGGAGCTGCCACTGCTGGTCCTCTGCAGAGGGCTCTCAATGATGGGCTCCGTCCTCCTCAGGTCTGGATTGCTGAGGGAGCACAAATAAGACTGCATCAGGGAGGCCACAGGGGCTTCGGTGCCGTCCCCAGCTGCCAGACAGTTGCACGGTCAGCAGATAGTTTTTCTGCTGGAGAAGACAGGGATGAAGTCTTCTCTTGTGCAACTACGGATCCTGTAAGCCCTACTGAAATCTATGGCAGCTTGAGAGACAGCAGAACAAGGGACCCAATACCTTTACAGAGCTGAATCACAGCCACAAAGAAACAAACATCTAGAGCAGTTTTATATGCTCGCAAAAAATTCCAAGCTGCTTTGCTTCAAACTCCCCTTCAGCCCATACAAGTGCAATGCTGGAGCTACCTGAATTAACTACCAATATCCAGAATAAAAGCAGGAATTTGCAAATGGCTGCTAGACAGCTATTTTTTTCTGAAGCAAGTATCTCGAATTTGCAACAAGGCTGCAGATCACTTTTGCCACTTATGCACACTTTGGGAATTTGATGGCTTCACTTCACACTTGCACAAGTTACCCACTTCAAGCATTTTCTTCCTCCATTTCTTTCCCCCCTGTGCACATACAGAAGTCTTGAAGAAAATGCCTCCTCGACACACAGTGACTAATATCTCTCATGGTATCAGAAGCCTTTAGGAAACTTAACTCTTATTTGGCACTGAGTTGACACGTTTGTGCAGAGTTATGCAATTCATTTTTATGTAATATTTCTGTTAAATGCTCTTATTATTCAAAGTCTCATTAAAAATGTACAGAAAATTTTCTCCACTGAGTTCACTTACGACCTCGTGGACATACAAATCCCACTGTACTGCTGCCATGCTGTGCAGCACAGCTGCACTCAGAGCTCTGAACACGAAGAACAAAGCACGCAGTGTGTGCACACTGCATCACTCAGAGCTTTCAGAGAATGACCAGAATGGTGCAAAACTGTTGGACTGTGCAAAGCCATCACTGGGTTGCTGGCAGAATCGTTTAGCATGAACAGTATATAAAATCACTGTCTGTCATTTTGTATCGACACGCATGCAGTAGTGAGCAGAGCAAGAGCACATCCCTCTGTGCCTGGAAATGCCCCCCAGTTGTTGCAACAGGGCAACAAAGAACAGAAAGCATATTTTTACAGCATTTACGTAGGAAGGTAATTAAGGAATTAAGAGCAAACAGAAGAGGTGTTCAGAAAGGAAAATTAGAGAAATGGTACTTTACTGCGAGAGAAATGAAATGTGAAAGCATTCCACTGAACACTTAGTTTAATGGACAGGGCAGCATCCTAATCACTTTCAATTTTCATCAAACTGATGTCTTCCAGCTCATGCTGCACAGCTGGCATATCCTCAGCTCAATTAACTCACGAGATGGACTTGCAAACTTTGGCAATCAATGTATTACCTGCACCCACCAGGACTGGGATGGGGGGACTGTGGGAACATGAGGCGACCTTCAGCTTGACTTCTGCAAACTTATTTTTGCCTTCAATGCCATCCCATAATAGGACTACTCAATCCAACGTAACACCAGATTTTATGCTGTCCTTCAGGCAGCTTATTAAAAGAACAACGTTCTCAGGAAAACAAAGTGCTTCAGCCTTGAGCAATAAACATGAATATCCATGATATGAATGCTTTTTTAATTTAAGAACAGAACAACAAAAAAGATACTTTAATCTCCTGCTACCCCTGCAAGCTACTCGAGGCTGCTGCTGGCAGGCTTGCTGATACACAATGCAGACTTTGAGCTCCATCATGCAAGGCTACATACAACACACTTATCCTGCTCAAGGTTTACAGATCTGCCCACAATGCTCTGCAAATCAGAGCCAAGTTTTGCCATGACTAAGCCATGTTTTTTCAGACCCATTCTGAGAAGAGCCTGTTAACTGCTCTGCTCATTAAACACGTTTGGGGATGGCTCTGCCGTGGATTTCCCTATCCTTCCTCAGTGCTGGGAGAGTGACCCTCCAGAATGTACTCCACAACGTACCTGAGCTAAATGTGGTAAGAGGAAGTGGGGAAGAAGCTTCAGAGTCTTCTCTGACCTTCTCAGTGACATTGCAATGTCATGGGCATGGGAGGTGGGAAAAGATCCGACTCCCAGAAAGCCAAATGGAATTTTTCCCTTGACCTATGCCTGAAGGTCCAGCTCTCAACAAAAAGTATTAGTGCCCGTTCCTTGGTCACATTCCTCAGTCATTATTTGTAAAAAGCTGATGAGTAGGAAATTTATGGTATGTATTACTGTGATCTCCCCGCTGGCTTGCAACTACATGGGCTCCTTTGCAGGCAAGAAGTGATGCCTGGACAGCCCAATTCTTCTTCAACTCAGTAGAATGGTCAAATTCCCGTTAGATTCAAAGCAACAGACACAGCATCCAGATACAAACCCTACAGTGCCTAGGAACATCTTACAGTTAGCTCAAAGGGAGAAAAACCCATGGGACTCTTATGCACGCACAGCTTTTAACACAAAACACTGATGCAAACCTAGCTCACCACAGCTACAACAAAAATATTGCAAAACTCTTGTCTTCTGCTAGCTGGCCAAAGGAAGGCTGAAGCCCAGCAAGGATGCAGGCATCCTACCAGCACAGGGGGACCTGCCTGGGTGCTCAGCCAGGTGACTGCAGGAAGAACCAGCACAGGATCACCCCTGTCTGTCACAGTTGCTGACCGTACCTTGCCCGGATGGGCTGGGAGCCCAGCCTGGGTCCTAGGGCACTGCCATTGCCTGGGGAGTTCTTCCTCGCCAGCGCCGGGGATATGGAAGTGGTTCGTTGAGGCACCTGGAAAGAAGGGAGATACTGATCACCAACCAAGGCCAGGGCAGGCTGCTGCTCACACATCTGAGAGACTGGCCTTCGGCATTTCCATAAGACCTGATTTATATCTGATTTCCCACTGGTTCAGTATTTACAGCAATTATGAACTATCAAGCTCTCAGCTCTGAGCAGGCACCGCTTGAGCCAGAAGGGAGGTGCTGAGGAGCAGCACACTGCAGCCCTGCTGTCCCCCTAAGTGCCTCCTCCAGAAGCTGAACGCATTAGAGATGGTCTACACCTAACAAAACCCAGAAGTCACTTTGAAGGTAAAATTCAGACTTCAGCATTTTAGCACTTGCAGTGGGGAATTTGGAGTCTCTCGTTCACATATAACACATGCCAGCACGGAGAAAATGTCGGCTGGTGGACAAATGAGGATTGGTAGCAGAAAGGTCCAAACAGAGCCACCTAAGGCTCTCACTCCAACCTGATGGCCCCTTCTGCCAAGCCAAACCTGCTGGCTGCCAGGTGCTCTAGGCATGACAGCTCACGGCAAACACAGCCCCTGGAAGCCCCAACACAGCCTAGGTTTGGTACAGCTCCTAACCCCAGACACGTGGGCCAGGCCACCAATCCCCACACCTGGGAGCTCGGACATCGCTGTGGCATCACATGGAGTCACCCAGGTGCTGGAGGCCAGCAAGGAGAGGCACGGCAATACTCACCAGGTACAGGCAAGGCCAAGGGCTCAGCAAAAAGAATTCAGGATTTTTATGGAGAACAGACACATAGTTATGTTAGACAAGCTAAAAAGACTTAGGGAGAGAGAGCTCTGTATGCTGCAGTACAACCAGCTACAACACATCCCATTAGAAAGGCACCTCTGCTCTGGACAGGTTACCTGGCAGTCAGGGCCCTGCAGCTTCTGTTACCTTCCTCTGAAGCATCCAGTCACAAACACTGGCAGAAACAAGACTCTGGACCACAGAGGCTGCCAGCCCCATTCACGTGGCAATCCTTTTGTTCCCAGTGAGAAACACACCAAAGTGGTTTCAGTCAGTAAAACATGAAGCCAGACTCCTTGCAAGTATGAGTGCCAATGTGACAGCCCCAAGTGCGAAATGCCACTCAGCCTGGAGACTTTTCCACAGTCCCTACTTTCTCATCTCAGGGGAGATACACAGCATGGTGTCCAAAACCAACCCCTTTCCACAGACCCCCTCAGCAGTGCATTACTGCAATCAGAAAAGACGCTGTTCTGAAAAGTCTGAAGGCGAAAGCAGCACCACACGCTGCTGTTTTCAATCTAGCCACTCTCTAGAGTGCTGGATTGAACTGCAAAGGACTTTTAAAAACTGGGTTAAAAACTTTAGTTACCCTCCTGCACTACTGAGGAGCAAGGCATGAGAAAATTGGGGCCGTTGGCTTGCTTTTCCTTTTGTCTCAGCACTGATGCACCTTACCCCCTGCTAGTACACAAAGCAGGAATGGTATTACTACCATACAACACACTGCCATAAATCCTTTGCACAGAGGCTTACCTGGTTTCTGGTCTTTTGATGGAAGCCACTTGCTTGTTACAGAAAAACTGCCTCTCAATCACAGACAAATACTATCTGCCTCACTGTCACTTACCAATTTGTAATAATTTTTTCCTCTCAAAAAATCCTCCAGGCTAAGAGCTGATTAACTACAAGGGGAATTCTAACTGCCAAGTTGCAATTCATTCAAAATGAAGGTGTATAAACAATGCAATTGAAAAACTGAGCCAGAAGACTCTTAATTAAAGAGGTACTGCCAGATACTGCCATCATGTCAATGAAGGTACAGAGCTGCTGGAGCCCTTACAAGTCTTCCATCAAATATTGATTGCAACAGGAGGCACGATGCTGGACCAAAAGGACCCTTCTTATTGAGCACGACAAATTTTATGATCCTACAATTCTATTTAAACAGAAGGTTGCCATTTTTTTTTCCTAGGGCAAGGAGAAATTGATTTGTTTTGGCCTTGGTCCGGGCTCGAGAACTTTCTTTGCTGGAGGGCAATGCTATTTTGCAGTGCTGTGCGCGCACCCAAAAGCAGCTCCCAATGTCTCCGCAGCTCATGCAAAATCTGCAGGGTCAATCCTTGCGGCAGACCCACAGGGGTGAGCTTGGCCAGAGGTGCTGAGCACAGCACCAAAGCACAGCTCCACTGGCTGGCAAAGAGGACCGGTGTCAGCCCAGTCCTGCAGGGACCAGCTCAGGGACGGCCTCTTTGATGTGCTGAAAGCGAGGAGCAATAGTGTTACCTTTGGTGGAATGTCTTCCTCCTGCCGTAACCAAGAACTTCGGTCAAACTTTTCAATGCGAGGGGGCAGAGGAGGGTTTTCTGAGGTGGGGTCCGAGTTCTGCCTTGGCATCTCAGTGCGGTGAGAGGTCACCGTCAGAGCCTCCTGAAACCCAGCCATCCCCTTTGCAGGCTGTTCATGCAGTGACTGAGACCCAGACAAGGAGCTTCCTTGGGATTTCACAGTGACCAGATGTGGAATCTAAGCACCAAGTCAAAACAGAACTATCAGTACAAAATGGAGAAAAAAAGCGGATCGAAAAGAGAAAAATCAAAAATGCGATTTTTAGGGAAAAAAAAAATAAAAATTGATTAGCACTTTGGATGCACTAAAAAAGCCCCCTTGGTTTGAGATCAGCACTGCCTTGGTTTCAGGAACTTCTGACTTACATCACTTCAATGCAAGAACTGTTAAAAATCATGCTCAGCATTTGGAAATGGGGAAATGCCGCAGTCAGAGCCACGTCTCAGCTCTGCACAGCAATGGAACACAGCATTTACTCACAGCAGCACTGAAGGAGTTCAGGCAGGGTGCACCAGGCAGCTCACACACATGAAACAAGGCCATGCACGCCTTGGGCTGCACCCACCGTGAGCCCAATGTCAAGCTCCTACCCCTGGTAACTCTAGGGTTGTGCTAATGATATTTGGCATGGAATTCCCTTATTAAGAATAATAATTAAAAAAAGAGAAACAATAGTAAATAATAGTTACCAAAAAAAAAAAAAAAAAAAAGCTTCAGGAATTCCGAGGCATAAATGGCTTAAAAATAAATCTTGAGGCATGAGTTTCTATATGGCTACAAATCCCATCCCTTAGATCAGGTCTACAGATCTAAGGCTTATGAGTGAATGAAAGGAATGCTGACATCTGGTTTGGAAAATCAGAAACATTCACAGCATTTGAGTTTATGAAATCAGAGCTTCTTCCCAGAACCCTGTGATATCTACAATGACTTCTTCCTTGCTACAGCAGATTTGTAATTAGCATTTCAGGGTAAGCGTGACATTTTTACATACATGCCTATTTGTGCATGGACATGCATGCACATGTGTACAGATACACATATTTACGTGGATCTGTGAGTTTCAAGCAGCTTTTTCTCTGGTATTTTATTGTCAAGCAAAAGCCTTTATAGCTGTTGACAATATTGGTCACGAAAAAAAATCACCGAAAAATATTTCCAGGCTTGAAATTGGGAAATGTTTGGTTAATCAGAGACATTACTGAGAAGTCTGCAAAGTGGAGTTTTACCCACTTCCCAGTGTCTGTGATGCATACAGAATGCATATTCATTGGAGAAGAAAGAGCTTTCCATTTAAGGGCTTTCCAGCATGTGTTTTGCTTGAAGTTGCTGCTGTACTGACTTACAGGAGCACATACTCCATGTAGATGGCCCTTTATTTTCACATTTTCCCATAGAAAGCCCACCTGAATGTGGAGGAAAGGCTCTGTACTCCCTGAAATGAGCCTGCTCAAGTCTGCACATCTGTGAGGGCACTTCCAGTGACCAACCCAGAGCCAGCACTGATGCTCCACCAACTTGCTGCAGAAGCCTACTAACAGACCTTGCAACTAGGGTAACTTAAAAGCATAATTCTCCTCCACTGCAATGGTCATGGTGATCTATGCCTTCTCCAGATGCGTTTGTGACTGATGTTAACTCAATGGAAAAAAGAAACAAAACCCCCGAACTGAAGTGACAAAGAAAGTAAAACCTCCTTCTGATGATGCCCAGCATCAAAATGCCCTGGGTTTTTGTACCAAGCACTGTGGTTTCAAAGCAGATTCAAAGAGGAAGAGAGCGACTGCTGCACTGGACCAGACCAGCAGTTCCTCTCAGTCCTCCAGCTTGTTTCTGGCAGTAACCAGGACCTGATGCTTCAAAGGAAGGTATTAACCAGCGTGATGTTTCTAACACATGAAGGTGACGAGGATCAACTCATGAATGCAGATGCTGCTCTACCTCACAAATACGCTTCAGGCTAAGACATCACAGAGCAAGACACTATTTTAACACTGCTTTTCCTTTTACCTGATCGGCACCCCTGGCATCCTGGGTGCTGTATGGGCACCAGTCAGGGGAAGCACCATTACCTGTGGGTCCACGGGTCTGAGCAGGGGTGGGGTCCGCGCCGGCTGCACACTGCTAATACTAAAGGACTCTGAGCGAGGAGGCAGGTTGGGGTCTGAAATCCTGTTGGCCACCTTGTGTGGCATCGCCGGCGAGCTCTGACGGTTGAGTCGGGAGCGCTCCTCCACCTGCAGTAGGAGGGGTGACACTGAGTGGTTATTTGATGAACTGGGGTTGCTTGGTTGGTATGAAAAACTCATCTTTGATTCAAAGAAACGGTTGTATGGGGTACTGGGTTTTTATACGGGCACAGACTGGGGTCCCCGTGGTCTTGCTACATTCACCTGAAGCTGAACACAGCTCAGCTCCCACAAGCTGCTGCTGCAGGCAATCAATACCACCAGGAAACCAAAAAAGGAACCTCCAGCTTCTAAAAGGCAAGGAAGTCCCATAAAGAGCCATTTTAAACTGAAAGCTGAGGTATGCCAATGTATAGGAAGCTCTTTACTCTTCAGATATATCCGGGTACTGTACGATTAGGGGACTCCTGATACCCAGCAGATTGTGCAGATAATGCATTTTAAAGACTCCAAAATGACTATTTGTATTTCATGTGCATAATTCATTTCTGAGTGTGGAATGGAAAATTAAAGCTACAGGACAAGGCAGCACGCCTCAGAGAAGCGTTTCCACATTTGTTTCTTATTTCTTCTTCAATGTATCTGTAAGCCAGGGGACCCTTTTCCTTCACTACTATGAGCACCACGAGGACTGCTTCTGTTTGATCTGAATAGAAGAACAAGCACAGCAGCCAGAAAATGGCTGGCTTTGATCTGAATTTACTGTCATGTACAGAAGGAAAAAACCCTCCACTACAGATACAGGAATAAAAACAAAGCCCAGTGCTCTCAGCAAATCTTGATGGAAACACGATGTCTTCAGGTAGCCCAGATAAGTGTGCGATCTGGGTAATGCCACAATTAGACCATATACACTGATATTCATACACTGTATGCTATGCAGAATTTTTGATTCCTCAACCAGAGATCTGATGTATAGTTTCATTTACATGCCATTAATGTGTTAAATACCCTTAGCATGTCTTAATTATCTTAATTACAATGTCATGTTGAAAAGCGATCCATGGAACAAGTTAGCTCGGAAAGAGTCATGGCTCTTCTCTAAGCAAATATTCATGAAGCAAAAAGGAGAACTATATGTTGATAAAATGAATCTCTTCCTCTTTCAAATGCCAGGCGGGAGAAAGAGTAAAATTCAGGTAAATGATGTTATAGATTCTTTCTTTCCTAGCTCTCTGTGTGACCAGCTGGGCCATGCCTGCGTCCCAAGAGGACATCACAGCTTCCCCCAGGCACTGCCCACCTACAGTCAGAGGCTGGGCACAGCTCAGTTCAGTGATGCCCATGGGAGCAGACACAAAGACAGCAGAGTAGAGTGGAAAGGAGAACTTCCTCTGAACAAGGGAGCAGCAGCATGAATGCTGGGCTGAAGACTCAGTCCAGCAATCTGCTTATCAGCCAATCTTGGCACAAACAACAACAGCTGAAGACAGTGCCATTGGTATGTCCTCTGGCTGCTTGCAGGAGCTCTCCAGCAGAATGCCAAGCCATAATGTGTGGCTGATTTTGGAGGACTTCAAAGCCTGTGTGGGGGAGAAGGCAGGAGAGTAACGAAATGGAGAGGACTGTGTACCGGGAAGGAGAAAGGCGCTTGCTTTTCCCACTGCCAAGCCTCCTTGACAGCACTTTGTTGCACTAGCTCAGCGGATGAAGCTCTTGGGACTCTCCAGCTGTGTTGTATGGAGCTTTATCAACTTCACCATTAAGCAGAGGGAGAGAAAATCATCATTCTGCAGTGCTGAGCTCTGTAGGAATTCATCATCAGTCCAGTTCCAGCTATCTCCTGTACTCAAGATCCTCCCCCTAGTAGCCATTGCGCAGGCCCCACTGGAAGCTGTTGTTTTAACATGCAGCTTCAAAGCATGGGAAGAATAAAAGCCACAGGGACAGATGGAGGAGCTCAGGCATGCTGGCTTGCTGCAGAGAACAGCCTGGCTTGTGCTGGGCCCCTAAAGACTGTGTGATGGGAAAGCACTGCAGGGCCAGGCCACTGCTTGGAAAATGTCTGACTGAACGTGTCCCCCTTATGCATGGCCATGCACGGCATGTATTGGCCCAAACCTGCCCTGCAGCTGAACATGCTGCAAGTACTCTGTCACTGAGAAACCAGCTATCTGCATCACTTGGATCAGCAAATGCTCGCCCGTAACAGAGCAGTCAGTAATGGAGACAGATGCTGATTAGAGTAACACTGCTTACAGTGCTGATATGATGTCCCTGGCTGGATCATCAGAGGGTCCCAACATGATGTCTGAAATGGCCCAGCTAGTCCTCAATTACAAGAGATTTGTGTGGGTAAGCAGGCCAGGCCTGGGACAGAACTCAAGGTACATCCCAAGTTAACTTCCAGTGGATAATCCTTCACGCTTGCAAGAAGAAGGGATGACAGCAGATGAGGATGTGCATCCATGCATGGCGGTGAAGACTACTTGATCAGACTGCTTTGTCTGGCACAAAAAGAAGAATCTCTTGAATGTGTATTATGGATAAATGACTATATGAGCGAGAAGTAGGAAAAATGGATGGGTCCATGGCAAGAGAACTCAGATGTGGTGATCAGGCTCCTGAGAGAGAAGACTTGAGAAGAAAGATCACAAAAACAAGGGAGATATAGGATCACGATCATCAGTGAATATCTCAACAAGCTCCCTGGAGCCTCCAGAAATCACTCCTGGCACAGGAAACAGCTTGCAAGCTCCTTCTTCAACCTCTCCCATCCAAACAACCTGACATGAAGAACACTTGCTGGCCATTTATAGGGTGACATCCTACCTGCTGCAAAGCCCCTAGTAAGTTGTGCCAAGGCTGCTACCACTGCCTCTGTGTCCACCTGGATTCATACCACTCAGGGTGGTCAGACTGGCAGAAACATAAGCAGAGAGAAATTACACTGAAGAAGTCTGCCTTGATGTGGTGGTTTGCTGTGTAGGTATACAGATGAGATTGCCTGTATCCAGACTTGTCTTGTCCCTGTTCCAATAGGAATCAAATATTTCTGTTACATTAGCACGTACGGACTGGATACTAGAACAGCTCAACTACAGCAGCCACCACAGTATGCAGGTATCAGCACAAGATGGACTTGAGTACAGCCAGTAAAAAAGCCACTTTAATACAAACAGCAAAGTAGCTTAACAGTGCTAAAACTGGGAGCATATGAAGTAGATGAAACAGGGTATGGAGGACGGAGGAGTAGTTTTGGGAAGTTCCCAAGGGTGCTGCATCAAGGCAGTACGCCAAACTACTGCTCCCAAGAGCCTAAAGATGGCACAATCATTGCTTTGAGCATTTCACCGCAACTGGACAGAATGACACAGGCAAAGAACAAATGGTTGAGACAGCTAATTGGTGGAAGCTGGAGATGTTCCAGCACAACGGGAAACCTTGTCATTCCTATGATTTCAGCAAAGGGCATGAGGCACTCTCTACCACTCCTGTTGGCATTGCAGTTCCCAATGCCCTACTTCAAGTGATGACATCAAAAAACAGCAACTCACCCACAGAATAAAAGAAATGGGCCTTGGTGTTTGAAATTGAAAGCCAAACCCAACACTTTTCTCCTTCATCATGGAAAAAGATTCCTCTTTATAAATCTTTGTAATAGTTTCAGTGACAGTGCCAGAGGTACACTTCAGTAATGTTCCAGATGATTTATGTAAAACTGGGCAAGGAAAGACAGAGTTTATTCTCTTTTTTCCTGCCTTCTACTTACTCTTAAAACTACTGTGGATGAAGAAGATCCCCTGCTCTGCAGAAAGCTGCAGAAGCACCACCAAGGTGGAAGTCTCTCCCGCTGGAGGCATTTCAGTGCCATGCTGTATGGCACATCTGGCCTTAGGCAGGAACGTTTTGACCACCTACCAAATCCCTTCTTCCACATGAAAGGCTGCAGAATAATCCTGCAATTCTGTGAAAATATGTTTGGTTGCAATCAAAAGACTCTGAACACTGAATCAGAAGGGAACGAAGAAGAAACCAAAGGGAGCACGAAGAGGAGAAAAGAGTTCTCAAAACCCCATTAATTCTGCCAAGACCAAAGAGTGCCAGACTTTTGGCAGCACAGCAGTGGCCCTGCTCAGTAGGAAGAATGAGTGAATTATTAAACGACCTTTTTGTGGAGGAGGAGAGTTACAAAATTAAACCAACTAAACCCAAAGAATTCTAGAAAAATTAAAAACAAGAGTGGGCACCCGTCTTAATGGAGCCACCACAAAGAGATTAAGGAGAAAGGAAATGTTCGCATGTGATTCTGACACTGCACTGCAGACAATGCACGTCTTCATCTTTTCAAGACGATTCAGTCAGGCAATAATTAATATTCAAGATCTCACAATGGTTATAACAATTCTGTCTTTTTGATGGGGAGAAAATCAGCATTGTGGCTTCTATTCCTGAAAATCACAAAAGAAGAGCAATCCCTAGAGATAAAGCCCTCAGCATGAGAGAAAAACCTGTCTGTTCTCTGATTATGGGAAGCTGAATTAGCACTCTGAGTGCACCCACAACCACCTCTCGGCACTGGCCAGCAGCTGCCCCTTCTCAGGCAAACACAGGAGCTACAACAGCTGCCCAGGCTCCTTGCTGTCATGTACCCATGTACCTATGGCTGAATCTCTCAAGGAGACTTTATCTCCTTGTACACCCTCATGGAAAAATCTCTTACCCAGCACAGTGCTGGGTAAGAATCCAACTTTAAGCACGACACGCACTCTTTGCTTGTGCCTACCTCCTTGGCCCACGCTGGTTTCTCGCTGGCGTTTATCCCTTCTTTGTAATGGTAGAGTGGTTTCTTCTCTGCTGGTCTCTGGTCCTGCCGCTGCTGTTGCTGCTGCTGCTGCAGGGACACCAGGTAGTCCCGCTCCTGTTGGAGCTGCCTCTGCAGCCGCTCTGCTTGCCTCTGCTCCTCCAGCTGCTTGCGCTTATACTCCTACCCAGAAGAAAGCACAGTGACATGGCTGCATGGTGCCCAGCCAGCGTATCGATGCGGGACAGCAAACTGCAGGTTTATCTTTTGGGTAGAAAGCTGGGCCCAAGCATCTGAAAAGCTGTTTTCTTGCAAAGCCCTTTAAATCCAAAGACTCTGGAGGGTGGGCTGTAAATCATCCCAGAGAAGAGACAGGTCAGAGGACACAGCCAACAAATCCGGAGTTTTAAACCCTGGATGGGACTTTGCATTTAGTGTATCTCTCTGCCTCCATTTTCTACATGGGAACAGAAAGTGGTAGTGCTGCATCACCAGAAAAACCTTGCACAACCTGCTGATGGCTCCAACACCTACACAAAACCTGTGCAACTCTCTGCCACACAGCAGCCTGACCAGGGACCTGGGCAACCTCCTCCAGCAGGGTCAGGTGCTGCTCATGGGCCACCCAAGTCCCTCAGTGGCTGCAGTGCTCTTCAGAGAAGGTGGGAGGCACCTCAGAGATTGCAGCTTTTGACAGCCTACAGCTGTGCCTTGAGGCACATGGAAAGTTGGTCTGCAGAGGGACATTAGTGCCAAGCTGCTGAAGGAGACTTCCAATCTACGTCAGAAACACGAGGTCAGCATGGACATCCCTCTGCCAATCCCAAACAGAAGCCAATTAGATAAAATAACTTGCTCACAGGGCTTATAAATTGCCATTGATTTTGCCCAGATTTTTCTGGATGAGGAGAACAAAGGATCAATGCAATGAGGTGCCAAATACCATTAGTTCATAAAAACCCCAGCCAAAGCTGGGTCTATGGAGCACTTTGTAGGACTAATTTATTGTTGGTGTCAATGGCAGCACAGCAGAGCCAACAGTATGATCTTCCTGAATCCCCACAGCTCTGTAAGGTTTAACGACTAAATCATTAACAACTTTTGAAAAGGCCTTTTTAAAAAGCACAGGCTTGTGTGAGGGTTTTGCTTTTCCCTAAGTAAATTCAATAGGTGGACAAATAATAATCCACATAGATTAAAAGTAAACACGGTGAGAGTATAACAGCTAATGGCAATTTAAAAGAATTGTTCCAAAAAATAATTAAACAACAGAAAATGTCACGAGAGGGACTGCACGGTGTTCCTGCAAGGGAATTAAGACAGAAGCATTCACACAAAACATTAAAACCCACATCACAGCATGGGTTTGCCCGGTGCAGTTATCTTACAGCTCCATCATACTCCAGCATGCTGCTAACAGCCATAAACGTCGTGGGGAAGCAAATAGGGCCATGCTGCATCCAGGCCTGCTCCTCTGAGGGAGGCCAAAGGCACGTGGGGACACGGGGAGCTTGGCATGCTGGTGTGGGGCTGGAGGGGTGGCTGTATGCTCATCACAGCTTGCTGGTCCACGCCTCAGCATGGTGGGAGGCATGCAGGGGGTGTGAGTGCATGCAGGCAGGAAGCATCGAGCAGGGACGGGGTGTCCCATTTACCAGAAGTAGTGCTTGCTCCTGCAACAACTGCTGCTGCAGGATCTCTAACTGTCTCTGCTCCTCCTCTAACTGTCGCCTGATGTACTCCTGGAGGTATGGCAGCAAGGATCAAAGAAAAAAGAGAGAGAAGGTGAAAGAGGCAGTGTTTTGCAAGAGGAAGAGCAATGTGGTGGGCACCCAAATCCATCCCACCCACGTGCTGGCACTGATTGACCAGACTGGGTACCCTCAGCCGTGCCCAAACAGCCCAGGGGCTTCTGAGGGCAATGAGCTAAAACTGCTTGGAAATGGCCAACATTCACAGTGGGCAGTGCAGAACCCCACCTGGGGACAGGAGGGTGGGAAAACCCCTCACCAAGCATCCCCAACCTGCAGGCAGACAAGTGGATCCGCACAGAAACCAATTAGGACAGCCGGAAGCGACGCGCACAGCGCTAACAATTAAACCATTTCCTCTCCAGTGGTGAAAGCGGGGACGAAACAGGAGTGCTCGTGAGAAGACGGGCCTTTTTCCCATTGGAGCAAGAGGCACACACTGAGGGTGAGGGCCCACAATACCTGCTCGTGCTCGGCACGCCGCCGCTCCTCCTCCCTCCTCATCTGCTCCTCGTAGTGCCGCCGCTGCTCCCGCTCCTGCTGCTTGCGCAGCTCCTTCTCCCGCCGCTGCTGCTGCAGGGGCAAAGGGCACAGGTCAGCCACCAACACGGGTGTCCCCTCACCTCACAGCCCCACAAAGCCACTCCTGAGGTTTGGGGGGGATGCTAGGAAGGCATCATGTCCCTCATATGCTTGCTGAGACCAAAACCTAACACGCAGAAGATCCAAAATCCAACGGTTTTTCTCTTTTCTTGATTCTTATCTGCCAGTCATGCTATCTACTAAGGAAAAGAAGGCTCTTGACTGAGTCACTGAAGATCAAGCTACTTTTTATGACAAGGGCTCACACGCTTATAGCCTCTTCCCCTGCAATCAATACGGCTCTGTAAGGACGTACTGCTCCAGTCTGGACACAGTGCTGCTTGCAAGGGGCACGCTCATCACATGCCCATACTGAAAATAATTAGCTAGCAACAGGCTGAATCATTTGCAATCACAAAACAAGTGCAACGGGGGCTTACCCTGCTCCTGCCCATCTACTGGCCCATGATCCCTCTTCTTTGTCTCTGTCATGTCCAACCCAACAGCAATATGGTGATGACAATCTACCACCTGCTCCCATGCTTCTGATGTGAACTGCATGGGGAGCATCGGCTTCTCCTTACTTCAGAGGTACCAAGAGTGTGACTCATGATTTTTCTCCCCTTCAAGGCATCCCTCCAAGTCTGCAGCTCAGGGACCCCCAAACTGCTCTCTTCAGGGATTTGGGAGCCACAGGCACGCTCCAGCCACCAAAGCAGCAGGCAGCTCTGCATGGCCACAGCCAGCTCATCAGCAGAGGGCACTCAAATGCAACCAGCAGCTGCCAGGGACTGTGGCCTCGTAGCTCCTCCTCTGGGTGCAGAGACAGACATGCAGTGCTCATGGGGAAGCAACCCACAGAAGCATGGACCAAGGCCTTGCTTCTCCCTTTTATATTTCTTTTTCTGCTCAGACATTCTTGCTGCTGCATGTTGGCAGGCTGCAGAGTCGAGGAAGGTATGATTTAAATGCTGCATGATGGCTACATTACATGGATGTAGAACAGGCAGCTGGCTGCAGAAGCTCTGCCCAAGGAGCTGGCTGAGCTCTCTGGAGGTGAAAATGCATATAGTTTAAATTGCTGATAAGCAGTAAACCTGCACTGTCAATATACGAAGATTTGGTATCTATTACCTACAGATATACAGACATCTATCTACACATCTATCTAGATATGTATCTCCATAGATATACAGATATCTACAACAAGAATACACCCACATTACAAAATATGAAAGAGCCACTGCCTGTGTTACACCTTTCCATCCACAGGTAACACCCACAGGGATCCTGCAATCTGATGATTGCCTCCAGCTTAACACGAGAGCTGCAGCACAGCATTAGTTGCCATCCATGGCCACAGTCATCAGTGCTGCTTAACTCGCTGCAGGGGAAGAAAATTGCACTCAACCTGAAATAACCTGCCAGCTCCAGACTCCGTCGTGTCCCACGCCACGCACGTTGTCACACTGCCCACGGGACGCATGTGTTACTCTGTGCGTACGCATGTCCTCGTTGAGAGCAGTGCTGACATATGTCTGCTTTGATTCTTCGAGCTCTATATTCAAAATGAGACGAGCGGGATGCAGCAGTGACAAATGGGATTTCCCAGCTTTGCCAGCTCTGGCCTGACCTCCTCGGATGAGAGCTGGGAAGGTCGCTGCTCCCATGCACTCAGACAGCCCCCAGGAGCACAGGTTGAACACATGCTAACTTCAGCTCCCAAACATAGTGTGCATCATATTGGTTTGGCTTGGGGGAGAGAGGGCATTTTAAATGTGTTTTTTTTTTGTTAAAATAGCATACTGTTGAATAAAACACATAATGGTTGTGTAGGCTGGGCTTGGCTGGCAGGAGGCAGGGGACTGAATGCCACAGCTATTTCTCAGATAAAAATCACCGGATTGGTCTTTATTTCCCATCCAGCAGGCACATGAAGCCAAATCCCTCCAAGGGAGAACAGAAGATGCTGTTCCCGGGAGAGAGCTGCACACTGCTACGCTACCAGCCAAATGCACACACCAGTGCCAGTGAGACAAGTCCATTTCATTCCCTCCCTAAAGGCACACACCTAACCACCAGCCTTCTCTGCACCTCAAGCCAGAAGCTGGGAACTGAGCCCCTCCAGCTGCAGCTTTTCTTGCATCTGCAAGATGCAGCTCAAAACTGAAATGAAGGATTCAAAGAGCTCTCTTTATTTGCCTCCTTTTCTCCTTTTTCTGCCCTCTACCTCCCAACTTCATTGCACACTTCCCACACTTCTCCAAGCCTGCAACTACTGTGTGTATTTACACTATTGAGATTTATTATTCATGCAAGGCAAGAGCACCAATTAATTAGGACTGCGTTTATATAACTCTGCAGGTAGAGATTTATGTAGCTGCTTGTAAGCCAGAATGGGATCTTATTTGTGCTGCACTGGAAATGACAGGTTTTAAATATTGATGAGGAAAGACACACGAAGGCAAAGCCTCCAGTGGGAAGGCCTTTGGAGGTTGGGCATGAAACAAGGACATCAAAGGAGCAAGCTCTTCTTGCTCTACAAGATGCATTTAGGAACAGGAGCAGTGGGAGAGCTGTTCAGGGTTAGAGTCTCCCCATGAACCATGAGGGCCCTGAGAGGCACTAACACACGCAAATGCAGCTCTCAAAAACCTTGGCAGCTGCTCCCAAACCTGAGCATGAGGCAGCAAAGATGTGGAATGGGAATTCCAAGTAACAAATGAAAACAAATACTCGAGGTGGTTGTGTTGTTGTGGCAGGCTCATTTATCCAAGCCACCAGGGAAACAGTGACTATGCCTGGAACATCATCGTTCCTGACACTGAGCACTGGAGCATGGAGAGGTGTTTCCCACCGGTAGAAAAATGGGGTCAGAACTTCCTAGCACAGCAAATGGAGATGTGACAATGCTCTGAACCACTGCAGGCTTTATTTGGGGTCATCATGGAGGAACACGACTGAGACTCTGTGCAGGAGGAGGGTCTTGCTTCAGAAATGATGAGTTCTGTAGGCTTTATAAACAAAGCAAAACTAAAGAGATGTAAAGCATAGTGCATAACTGCATTATAGGAGCTCCTGTAATGGAGCTTTCCTTGTAAATGGGTATGCTGGCTGCTGCCAGGATCACTGCAAAGTAGCAATCCCAATGAAAATGCTCCTATAAGCTGTATGATACCCACATGTGCACAAGAAAATAACTACAAATCCAGCTGGCCTAAGTTTACCTATAACTAATTGCAGGAAACCTTTTGCATTGCTTCGTAAGAACTTCCACTAGACAGTGCTCAGCTGATTATCATCTAAAAGAGCTGCAGCAAGTTTGTATTCACTGAACATCCAGCCCAGTAACCGCAGTGACTGCAATCTGCCATGTAAACAGCAAGGTGCTTAGATGGGGCTTCTGCATTCCCTGTAAGATCTGACCTTTCGTTTTCTGCCTATCAAGAAAATTAAAATCTGCAACATGACATAAAAATGAGGTTATGTAAAATCCTCCCTGACTACAGCTGCTCATTGCTGCCAAGGGGTCTGTATGGATATTTGTTGTGCAGTATCCTTAATGCTCTTGACCATAAGATGTGTTTTCCTCTAGCTCAGCAGGAGTTTTGATGGTAAATGCAGGGCAGCAAGGCTCATTCTGCACAAATGAAACGTGCAGTAACTTCCTGCATGAGGGTAAACAAAGCTGCCATTTTACTCCTCACAATTCAGCAAAGATAAGCATCACCATGGGTCCCGTGAAGCAGCACAGAAGAAATTCTGGTCCCGTTAGGTGGAGGAAATCCAGAGTAAAGAGTCAACAACTGGAGCTATTGAAAAGTTAGTGTTAGAAGGAGCTGAGAGGCCAAAAGGAAACTGCCTGGCCGCTGCCAAAGAATTTTGGTGCTGCTGTGATGGGTCTGTAGGGCTGCTCTGTGGAGCAGAACAGTAGCAGGGCAATGGAGCACAGGGAGCCTTGGGCACTGACCTCAATACTGAGCTTGGCATAGCTGTGACAGCTGCTGTCTGCAAGCCTCTGAGTGGCCATCAGGCATGTGCCACCCCAAAATATCTGGGGAGAACATGAAGACAAAACTTTATCCATCACTGACTGTGCTAGAATTAGGGGCAGGAGCGATTAAACTTTGTGTGCTAAGCTCTGCCTCTGCCTGCAGCAACCCATGGCAGATACAAAATACCACACAAAGCAGGTGGGCAGCTACAGTTGTCAGCACACCTCAGAAGGGTTTCTTGAGGAAAACAGGTAATGTAGGGGCATCTGAAACTCCACTGCATGGCATGAAGCATGATCAGTCCCCAGGACATGAGTGCTGCTGGGCAGAGGGAACATGGCAGCTGCCAGCACACAGCTCTCTGCTCTGTCTTAATCCCAGCAGAACCCCTGGGTTGATCTCACTGCAGCTCTGTGCTGGGCACCTTTCAGTCACCATCCCACTATCCTTCCCAGTTCTCTGACACAGCAGGAGCACAAAAACACCTTTTCTCTCAGGGCCTGCTTTGCTCCAGCAGGCATCTGCCTTTCAATTTAGATCTGAACACTGAAAAGCAGCTGGAAAGGAGGTAATGGGTGAAGAGCCCACGGGGGCTGTTCCAGTCACTGGAAACAGAGGCACTGATTTTAAATACTAGCCACAGTGGCATTAGCTTTTAATGACATGGGGGTAAGAGCAAAGCTGGGCAGAGCCGTGTCTCAGCAGTCCAGGGCTGATCTGCCAGCTTAGTGAGCGGATTAGTCCTCCAGCAAAACCTGCCCAAGGAGCACGGGCAAAGAGAGAACGATTTTCTTCTATGTGCAGAGAACATATTAATACAGAGGCAAGTATTGTATTCATTACAGGATTTCAGCTAATCTGCTGTCTGCTTTTATCCTGCTATTGTTCCTCTTCTGTACTGCTTGCAGCAAGCACGTTCTTACAATGGCAGAGCCATGATTCCCTTATGATCATTCCTAAATAAACATGTACTGGCACAGGGGATTTCAGGGTGTGTGTGCATGCACAAACCTTGTCCTCTCTCCAAGGTCCTCCCAACACTGACAACATGACAGACTTACACATTTACCAGCTGATGGAATTCTTTCACAGCTAAGCTCCTGACCTGGGGCATTACTCATCCCACTCAACCCAGCCTAGGGAGACCCAAGTTAAACATAGAAGATGCTGCGGCTCAGTCAAATTAAGGGTGTGGGTGCTCTGAAGCCCATTTACTGCAAGACATCTTTCAGACCTATCGGCGACCTCTTCATAAAGCTAACTTAATTACCCTTAATGCATGAACCCTTCAATCAGATGCTTGGGATGAGCTCAGAGTGAGTCAATGGGCTTCCACGTGCAAAACCACATCAGAAGCCTAAGAGCAGAAGAAATCCCCTTATTCCTTTGTGAACTTTTTCAGTCGGTAACTGTGAGATAACCCCAAAGCAAGCACTTCCTTCCAGGGTTGGGTGCCACTCACTGACACTGCGGCCACCCAGTCAAACACTGCAGCTAGATTTTAAATGGGGTGGATAATTTCATGACCGGTCGTATTTGTAGCTGGTATGTTAAGACAAGGGTAATGAAATCTTATGCTTCGGGGCACATATGGATTGCTGCACAAGCCAGGCATCTGCTCCTCCCCCATAAGAGAAATTGTAATTGGCAGGGCTGAAAGGACCAACGCTGAAATAAAAGATTAAATGGGACATAAGTGGTGCATGGATCTGGGGAAAGGGCAAATGGAGTTTTTTAGCTTCTTTACAAGCATCATATTCCACAGCAGCAAATAAGGACAATGAACGTGACAGATATCTGGCCTGACAGGAGTATTGGCCACCTGGACTGAATACAGCTGTCACACCAGTTCAGGACTAACTGTGCTCAGCAGAACCAGGGACCCCTTTAGTTTGGTGCTGAAGGGGTTTATTTACAATGAACAAGCTCTATTACCTCCACAAGGGCTGACAACACTTACATGGTGAGCAGAGAGCCCGTAGGTTGGTACAAACCTACACGCAGCACGTGTGAACAGAGGCTTTGTTCAGCACAACAAAACGCCTGGGTTTACCATCTAGAGAGGTCAGGGCACGATCACGGAGCACGCAGAGAGTGGGACCTGTTAGCAGACACTGCTGCTCAGCTCCCAGAGCCCCAGTTTGGCTTCGCTCCAGCCAGTTACCTCCTCCAGCCTTCGTCTCTGCTCCTTCTGCTCCTCGATCCGCTTCTGCCGCTCGGCCAGCAGCTGCCTCTTGTGCTCCTCGTTCTCCCGCTGCTGCTGCTCCAGCTGCTGCCGGCGCAGTGCCTCCGAGCGCTCCTTGTTGGCCAGCTGCAGCCTCAGGAAGTCCCGGCGCAGCGTGGACTCACCAGGCAGGTTCAGGATGGAGCTGCACAGGAGAAAAGCACCACGGAAGGTCCCACGCACATCCCGCGGCCGTGCACCCCACAGCACCTAGGCACTCCACCATGCTCCCATAGTAGGAATGGAGAGAAGGGCTGGGTCACAAGCGTTGGGGCAGATCGGTGCCAAGTGGAACACGAGTTTCACACCATCTCCCCCCACCATCCCTTTTTGTTTTTTCTAAATAATTTTGTTTTCTTCTTAAATATAAACCCCGAAGCAGACAAGACATTGCTCAATCATACGCCTTGGCCCAGACCACAGCTTACCAACATTCATTTGCTAAAGGATTCCTTTACAGTAAAGTTTCTAACCAAAGTCCCTTGTGCTGCAGTGGCAGGCACTATATTTAGATGTTCACAAAGCACACTTAGCATGAATCATTGGCAGCTATTAAAATACTACATTATCTCAGGGAAATAATGGAATAATCTGATACTAATTACAATGAGACTGAAAAATGTCATCAAAGAAAGTTCCAGCCCTATTGTGCTTGAAGCAACGCTGCAAAGTTTCATGGTGAAAAGTTGCACAGAAATAGGGAGTGTGGATATAAGGAACCACATTTGCAAGAATCTTTCTTAATAACAGCTCACACATTCTTCCACATCCAAATACCCATAGGGGCAGTTCCTCACAGCGTAGTTCATGTGAGCGCAGCAGCTGTGTGTGCACGGAGGATTCTGCACTAATTGCACTGAGCAGGCTGTCTAACAGGGACCTGCCATGCTCCTGTCCAGCCTGCACTGTCAATCCCACAGAAAATGAGACAGCTGGGTCTTCCCAGACTTTCAGCTGAGGGGATCTGTAGCATCAGTTTAATGCCTGCCCACCATCTAACAGGGGGAATACACTTCATCCTACCAGGGAACAGGACTCAGTGATCAAACTGTCCATCTTTGTTATAAGCCTACAATCCAAGTCAACTTCATATAGAATTAAAGAGACACAAAAGTAGAAACAAAAGGTTGATTTTTACCTGGGCTCTCCAGAGTCATTTTCCTCCTCCTCCTCCTCACTTCCACTGTACTCGTATTCTGTCTCATCTAGGAACATAATTACTTATCAGTGCCCTTTACTGGACTCATTTGTTTTTCTGATGGTTAAAAACTCTGAGGGGAAAACAGAACACTCTTTTTTTTCCTGTCATGAAAAAGAATACCCAGCATTGTTTTTGTCCACTTTCTGATGTTATGAGAGGTCTGCAAGGCCATAAAATCAGCATTGCTGTCTCTGACTGCTGGTCCTAGCACACACAGCATACCTGGGGAGAAGGCTGCAGTCCTGGCTGCAGCAGGTGCAACCCTCCAGCAACCAAACATACACCATGTAAGGAAGAAGAGTTACCATAAATAAAGATTTACCACAACACAGCAAAAACTCTCTTCAGAAGAGCTCTTGCAAGTGAGACACACCAGAAGCTTTTGAAGCCACAGGCGCTGGAAGGTGGGATTTAACCACTGCTCTGAAGGTAATGACTTTCTTCCTAAAAATATGCTCTCCCTATGCAAATCTGTACGTTTTCCAGGCAATGAAGATATCTGCATCACAGCCCAATTGCAAAGCTGTGCTACGTACTGTGATTTCTATTGGGATACTGGCTTTATCAGATGAAGGGAAAGATAGTAAAAAGAAAGACTTGCATTTATCCAATTACTCTCCATCTCTAGGGTACAACCTTCATTTGCAAGACTAAACACATTTAGTACTTCGCTAGGATCCAGCTTCATTGTTTCGATTACAGTGAAATCCATTGCAAAGGGCTGGAAGGTAAGCATGAAAAATTAATACTGCTACCAATAAGAAAAGACATAGCGATATATATTAGTTTGCTGAATTCTACAAACAAGCTTTCCAATTCTAATTCAGCTCACAAGCAATGGAGTACTTTAACAAGTTTTTCAGCTATCTGATCTTCCTTTCAGAGCACTCTGACAGGGCCCAGAGAGTTCAGTGCAAACATCCAGTTTAATAGGTTACTCCTAGTCAGCGGAATTGCTTTGGGCAAGGGTCTTATCTGGATGTTCATTTGCACAGCTCTGCTCATCACTGGTGCTGCTGAAATGTCACGGAGATCAACAGACTTGAAAGATGTGAGCTTGGAAAAAATGCAGCTTGGCAGCTTCTCCCTCTCACGTGCTTGCACGAATATATGCACACGTGCATTTCATACACACATTTTTGTGAATCAAAGCTTGAATGTTCCGAGTGGAAATCACTACCTGGACAAAAAGACACTATTTTTCATCAGGAAAAAAAAAAAGGACTTAAAAACATTGATTAGCTCTAATGACAATCACCTGCAGCCTTTGTATGAACACCAATTGTTTTGTTATGGGTATCTGTTCTCACTTCGACTTCGGTGACGGCCAACAGGAACCAAATCAAATAAAGTATTTTAAAACCATGACAAGGGTGCACAAAAAAGAAGCACACCTACTTAACTCAACCTGCATGCCATCCGAGTGGTGGAAACTCGAGACTGAGACTGCAAGCAACCCGGTCCTTTATGCCCTTCTCATTCTTCCTCTTCCCTTCCCCACACAGATACACCTCAGTGCACCCGAGGATCTCCAAACACACAGCAAAGCTCAGGGAGTGCCCAGAGCACAGCGCTCCCACCAACCTTTTTCTCCTCGCTTCTTCTTCGTCCTGTCAATGTGGTCCTTGAGCTGGATGCGGACCTGCCGCTCGTTGGGCTGGTCTCTGATGAAGGGGTGTTTCATCAGCTGCTCCGTCGTCGGTCTCTGGCTGTGGTTCTTCACCAGGCAGCTCTCAATGAAAGACTGAAACTTTTTAGACCTGGAAGGCGGGGGAAAATAAAAGCAAACAGCCATGTTGATTCTTGTATCGGGAAGTGAGAAATTCGTGGGTATTTGAGAATCCTGCTTGGATACTGCCAGTTCTTGCTCAGATGCAGCTTTCTGGGAGGATTCATGCAACTTCCCTGTCGACACTTAGCATGGGCTCAAAGCAGCATCATCAAATCTCCTCTTAGATTTCTCATGCATGCTCCTGTCCATGTTTTCCCAGGTGCTATTAGGGGAAAACACCACTCTGCTGAGCCTGGAGAAAGGTGGGAACCATCACTGTAATGGGGCATCAGCAGAGCCAAATGGCACCAACAGCAACCAACAAAACGCAAGAAACTGTTCTTACACCCTTCCCTTTGAGTTTGCAGGTAAGAATAAGAGACCACACCTACAGATATAAACACAATCCCTCCATGAATTGTCACTCATCAGACCCCATGTCCCAGCTCACAGCCCAGGAGAACGGGACATGCTCTTCTGGAGCATGGTTTGGGCAGAGGCAGGACCATGGCTTTGGGAGGCAGAGCCCAGCCTCTCCTCACCAGCAAATAGTTAAATTCAGCCTCAGCTGAAACAATTTCAGCCAAATCTTTAATAAACAAACCCTTCTTAATCTCAAGTTTTGCATATCAGAAGTTCAGCCGGAATTAATTTCACCGCGTTATAAGCCCAAGAGAACAGGGATTTACAAGGAAGAAAGATGTTGACAGGCCACTATGCTGTATGTTGCTTTAGCAAATAGGAAAATGAGTGTAAATTAATGACAGAAGCCAACAGATACTACAGAATTGCATTGAGAAGTAAAACAATAAGCTTTTGGGGATTTTACTTTTAAGCTGTCAGACTAGAAGTGATTTATCTTTTAAGTGCTAATCCATACAAATTGAGATGCAAAAATAAAATACACTACTGGATCCAATTAAATCCTCCCTCCAGCTTTATTAACGAGCAAATCTTCATCCTCCACCTTGCCTCAAGGAACCCTGCGTCTCTGTGTATTCCAGAAGGGCCAGACCACATGATGCTCTAAAAACTGCACCTCCAAAGCATCATTCTCCTCTGTGGGTCTGAACCTGGAGACAGCTCACGTCTGGGTGCGCAATCCAACCCCAGACAGGGCTAAGCTGAAGTAGTTTATGATGTTTCCTTCAGCACACAATGGGTTTGTCCACCTCCTCAGGCTCCAGTGCAGTATTTGCAGAGAGATGCAGGACACAGGTCTGTGCCTAGCCTGGCCCTGGCTAAGCCAAGACACAACCATGTACCTCATCAAGCTGCTGTCACAGCAGCAAGAACTGTAATCTGCATGTACCCAAACAAGGGCTGCTGGAAACTGAAGCCTGCCCTGTGCATCCTCGAGTCACAAGGACAGGTGCAGAGATGTGGCCTTTCCCAGCCCAGCAGATCAAGCACTCACAGCACCACATAGATGCCACTCAGCCTTGCTTTAATTGCCCCAGGAGCCTGCAGGCATTTGGCTCTCTTCTCCAAAAAGCAGGACTCTCTCTAGCTCTGATTCTGGGTGACACCTTTACTACTTCTCATCACCACCCTGGTGCAGGTCAGCCCATCTCCGTAGCCACATGCACTGCTGTTTCCCCAGCTCAGCCCATCTCCATAGCCAAATGCATTGCTGTTCCCTCAGCTCCCGGGCTTTGCAAAGCTTAAATAAATATTTGCAAAGGCTTCTCAGCTGCTTAGATGAAAAGTGCTATCACAGTGCAAATACCACTTCATTAACAAAGAGATCTTGCCATTTTTTATAAGGCAGGGACAGGAAGTGTTTACGATAATGACATCACTAAAGTTCAAGTGGATTTCACCTGTGAAATGCAGGAAGAAAACAAAGCACCACTGCTGGCTGGATTTAATTGGAAAAGGATACCGAAGAATCTGTAACTTCACAGGACCACAGCACTGTTTCAAAAGTGAGTTCAATGATCTAGCACGGAAAAAAAGA
The DNA here is from genome assembly GCF_023343835.1 of Lagopus muta. Classification (NCBI taxonomy): domain Eukaryota; kingdom Metazoa; phylum Chordata; class Aves; order Galliformes; family Phasianidae; genus Lagopus; species Lagopus muta. The sequence goes on from NC_064441.1 coordinate 4,340,906, forward strand.
CTTGGCAAGCAATAAAAAACAATAAATAGAGCCACTGTGAGAACCTGGTCAAACTCTCAGCTTCTCCTGGGTCTTGCAGAGGTCCAGGTCCAATACCTCCAGCTGAGAAATGAGTCAGAGGCAGCAGATCTGCCTGGAGTCCCAATGGAAACACTCAAATTGTTCTTAAGGAACTGGTGGACTCTTACTGGTTTGGAGCTCAAGGCTGAGCTGTGCAACCAAGAAGAGGAGCAAAACCAAGGACAGGAGCAAAGCCAAGGACATGTAGATCACCTGCCACAGCTGGGGAAGATGGTGTCAAGCAACACCCTGGCTGGTGCAGAACATATCTAAGTACGTCAGACTCTTATCTGAGCCAGGAGTAAAATAGAAACTCCACCCCAGAGCAGTTTTTACCTTAAGGAGATGGGCAAAGTACTCTGCTCAAAGCCTGCCTTTGTCAGCTGCCTTCCCCTTTGTCTGCAGGCTGAGAACCTTTGCTGAATAAACAGCATATTTGTATGAAAAAAACCACCAATCCTCTGAAGTCTTACAATCCACTCTGCGCTGTAGCAGTGAGGATAATGAAGTAGGAGACTGGTGATCTGGCAGAAAACAAGTGTCTAAACTGTTTTCTCAGCTCTCTGACAAATGGCATCCTAAAAAAAACTGTGCAAGGAAAGAGAGCTTCAATATCCTCTGGCAGAGCTGGAAGGGAAAGATCCTTGTCCTGGTTTGGTACTGGAACATCTGAGGACTGAGCTGACAAAATGAAGACACTTTTTGCTAAAGCCTGGGACTCCAAGGCTCTCATTCCTCTCCCCTCCCAGTAGCATTCCTGCTGCTTTGGCACCGAGTGTTTGCAGTGCCCACCAATTACTCTGCTCCCTTTTTGTGTGTGTGTGTTTTCAAAAAGATAATAAGCATCATTTCAAGGAATAAAGCACAGTTTCCTTCTCGCTCTCAGCCTATCTGAGGCCATGCTGTTTCTCTAAAGCCTGGCAGATCTCTCCCAATAAAATCAGGGCTGAACCTGAGGCAGGCAAACCATGCAAACCAGAGATGAGTGTTTTTAAGGACTCCAGCTCCATTGGTACAGAACATACAGTAACAAAACAACATCTGCTGGGCTTCAGAAGTATTTTTCCTACGGGTTTGCATTGGCATATCCCCTCTTTCTTTTTCCTTTTTTTCTCTTCCAAAACGGTGATGTACTTTTTCCCCCAAAATTTTAAAATAAAGCCCAAACTAAGTACAAATCTCTGCATTCTTGCACCTTCAAGATAAACTCCTTTCTTTTGGCCTGGCTACATGTTTCCATTTGAAAATGGAACTTTACTGGAAAGAAAGGGGAGCCAAGTGAAGTGTCAGCTGCTTTCAGCTGCACAAAGCCAATTCAATGTTGGGAAAGGGCAACGTGAGAGGCATTTCCCTCTCTGCTTCTCCCCTTCCGCCCCCTTCCTCCCATGCCTGTGCTCTGTGCAGACCAAAATGCTTCTCCACAGGAGAATATGCACCTAATGCACCCGTTTGATGACCACTGAATATGGAGAGACTCACCACTTCTTGGATTTCAACCTCGGGGCTGGGTTCCGGGGGATGAGGAAGAGGGCTCTCATGGGGTGCATGTCACAGAGAGCTGCAAAGTGCAAGAAGAAGTATTAAGCACAGCATGATGTCTCATGAAGAGCTGACACAAACACACCCAAACTCCCTCTGATGCCACCAGATCAGCAGGACACACGGAGCACGTGCAGCACCAGAAGCCACACACAGCTTTTTGTGCCTTTGCTTGCTGCTCCTATTCCCTAAGCAGCTTTTTCCCACCACGTCTTGGACCCTGCAAACTGCACCAAACCCAGTCCAGGCCGCTCAGTGAAACCCTTGCCTGGGGTTTCCAGCACAGATCCCTGTGCCTGCTGACACTCAGCAAATCCTAGCAAGTCACCACCAGCATTAAATAAAGCAGAGCCACGCATCTACTTACGGGGAGCGCCTTCTGCCATCTCTATGGCTGTTATCCCCAGAGACCACAAGTCACTCTGTAAAAAAAAGCAGATGGAAATGTGTGATGCAGTGCAGCATTGTCACAACAGTGGGCACAAAGGGAACCCCAGGGCTCAGCCCCACGAGCAGGGCCTCTGCTTTCTCTGCCGGGGCCTAAACCTGCAGCACAGGAGATCATCTTTTATGTTCTTCCCATATTTTAAGGCTTGATAATAGGCTCCCAGACTTGCTGGTTATCCCAAGCTTTATTGCAGAGCTTTTGGTGGATGTCACACTAGTGCAGGTGTGGGACATGGCCAACCCCTGCAGCCATCTCACTGGGCATAGTTTCCAGCAGCTGTGGTGCAGAGATGTTGGCATCCCAAAGGTCCCAGTACACCCCTTTGGCTGTGGCATCCCAATGAGCAAACCCCCTAAAGCCTCGATGATCCAGCAACACACCACCCCCCTGCCCCATGAAGAGGAAAGCAGCAAGAGGCAGGAAGGAGGCACAAACTCCAGGTGCTTTCCTGAGACTCTGGCAGAGATTTCATGCCCTGTGACCTGACTATCCAGTTCCAAGGACACAGCACAGTGGTGCAGCTTTGATTCTGCACCACAGGATGCAAGCAGCAATGTGCCAGCCCTGGGGCTGTAGGTAGCCCACAGCAGCCATCTGCGCCCTGGTAATGGGGCTGCAAGCTTCCTGCTTCAAGCTGGATGACACACAAATGGATTTGTTGCAGCTCCTGAGAATACAGCCTGTCTGGGATAGATTAGAAACACGAAGTATCTTGAGATACCTCAGGACTCTTTTGAATCATGCACTGCTCATTAGCTAGAAGCATGAAAAGCAGCGTTTCGCTAGTGGGAGGAGAAACGGGTACCCTCACTTACTGTGTTCCCAATCCTTCCTCAGCCCACACAGTTGTTTTAGTCTCCTGAATGATTAGTGCATGGAAAGTGCATCTATTCAGAAAGCTCCTTTGATTTCATGCTTGTATCACTTTTCCTTCAATTTTCTCACTTGCAATGAGGGATATTTATAGCCCCAGCTCCCTGCCCGTGAGGCTCTACTCCTCACCAATCCATACCACAAGAAATCCCACGTGAGCCCTGGCTCCACCACTCGCTCCAGTAACGAGTCCCAGAGGATGGCTCAGCTCTTACAGACAGGAGGTGTCTTACAGACACCATGCGATCAGGCAGAAGGAAACGAGAACTTTCCTTAATGGCACTGCTGCAACTTGTGCTGGCTTTCTTTTGGCAGAAGGTGGCTAATTCATGACTGGGACATCATGTATAGGACTGCCTAATGATTCATATCTTTGCACCCAACGCACTGGGAACAGAAGCCAGACTAATTTTGGTGCCTTCATTTGAAGCACATTCCCTAACGCATCTCCAGGCCTGGCGGAGGGGAAGGTGCCAGCTGGCACAGGCACACTGCTAAAGCAAAGCCAAGAGCTTGCTCCTTCCTCTCTCTACACTCTGCCATGGACCTCAAGGACAGGGCTGCTCTTCTAGCAGGTCTGGAACTACCTGGAACCACCTCCAGGTCTGGTGGAGATGGCTTTGTCCTTAGACATCATCTCATCAACCAGGGCTTCCCAGCTCCCTACAAGGAGCAGCGACTCCAGGCTTCCCTGGGAGCTCAGTGCAGCAGCTGTGAGGCTGAAGTCGTGGTTTGGTTCATGCTGAAGGGCAGTACAAGGACTTGGCAGCTACAGAACAAGCCCTGCTGAGATGGGACATAGCAGTGGTCCAGGGCAGAATCCAGAGCCCCACAAGGAAGCCAAACAAACCCCACACACACAGATGCAGATGTGAGTTGGAAGCTGTGAGTACACTGAAGAGGACTCAAAGGCTGCCTGATCTCCAGTGACACAGAAAAACGAGTACGAGCTGTGCACAGGTACATCTCAGAGCAGAGGGGATGGACTCTGCCTCCCATTCTCCCTCTGTGATCTCCAGTTCCCACGTGCTGCTCTCTCTGTGCCCCACTTTCCGCCATGGCCCCGCAGTCACTCCTCAGTCTGTGCTCCATTTCAAAAGCTGTCCTTCCCAAGCAGCCTTGAGCCTCTAATCCTGCAAATTGATGCATCTGAGAAAGGTTGCTCTTCCCAGCTCAGAGCACCAAGAGCTGCAGGGCAGGAGCCCCGAACGCTACAGCACCTTCTGTGTATGCATGTAAATATATATGTGACACCCTCCAGGAAAAACAACCTGCATTTTACAGTGTCAAGGCCAATTTCCTTCTTTTTAACCCAAGTTTTCCCTTAACAAATGCTGTCCCATTAGTCCTTGCGACAGATCTTTGTACCTGCCTAAAAATTCTCCCTCAAATCTCATTTGCAACACTTTCGCAGGACAGCCACATCCATTCTTTGTCTCTGCTCAGCTGGGATTTATGCTGCATACTTAATTATCTCAGTCTTTCCACATGATTCAGTATGCATGACCCCTTCCTTTTGGTTGCCTGAACTCCTTCCAAATTCCTAGTGTGTCTTTCCATATTGAGGTGCCCGGTATTATATGCAACATGCCAAGTGATCTTAAAACTGGAGCAACACAGAGAAGGATTATCACCTCTCTAAGTCTCCGAGAGAAAGCAGAAAACTCAGTGGGAAGCACGCATTTCAAACTGATCTAAAATTCAGGTTTTTGTTTCTTCTTGAGTCTGAAAAGCTTTTCAGTCCACCCAGCAAAAAGCCGCTGTGCTAATATATTTGCATTGTCTTGACTTGAGAAGGAAGCAAGCTGGTTTTCCCTTTTCATTCGACACTTACCGACAAGTTCTCTAAAGAAAAAAATAAGACTGGCTGGGGAAAAAACAACAAATAACTTCAACAACATGGAGTTTCTATCTCTTCTTTTTTAGAGGTTTATTTTTCTGAGAAGGCATTTACTGCATCCTTCTGTCGATTACATGGCAACTCTTCCTGACTCAGAAAGAAGCGAGATTAGAGGCTTTTTGTCCAACAGATTAAGCCTGTGAGGATTCCTTTTTTCCACCCTCTAAGTCTCATCTTTTGTATTCACTATTTCAAGCCGGTTGGCTAAACCTGAGTATCTGATTTGCATGTCTTTAAAAAATAATAATCATCATTTCCATTTTTTTCCCCACTTCAAAGCAAGAACATCAGGTGCAGGGACACGACCTGGGGAAATGCCCAGTGGCTCCCACAACACCACGAGCTCCACAAACACCCTGCAGTAAGCATGTCAGCAGCAACCAGCCTTCTGTTCCACATCCCCAGTCAAGGAAAAACTGTCAGTGCCAAGTGCAGAGACAAAGGGGCCCAGCGTGCTACGAGCGTTTGATCCTTGGGGACAATAGCGGGATTTTGGTCCCAGCACTTGTGCATCACTCAGTGACATATTAAGTGCCCCAGTTTTTCTAGAAAGAGTAAAACCTCATACAGAGGCCTTCCAGTGCCTGTAGGGGGGGTCCCAGGAAAGGTGGGAAGGGATTCTGTAAGGGCATGCAGTGACAGAACAAGGGGAGAAGCCCCAGCACACTGCTGCCCTGAGATCTGCGTGTGCCCCATCCCTGGAGGTGACCAAGGCCATGGGTGGGCTTTGGGCAGCCTGAGCTGGTGGGGTGACTGCCCATGGCAGGGGTTGGGGCTGGGTTATCTTTAAGGTCCTTTCCAACCCAAACCAGTCTGTCATTCTATCAAACACCAAAGCAACTTTTTGTTACTTTAAAATCCTTCATCTCTTAAAAATTCTCTTTAAAAAAAGAGGCCAGTAATTGCACTGCAAAGTGGTGGGCTGTTGTGCCGTTACATTACACTGTAACATCCTGCTGTTAAAAAGCAGCTACCTACCTAGCTCACACCGAAGGGCTGCCAAGTCCTTTTAAAATATTACTCTGCAAGTGACCACTCAGGGTGGGCACAGAGGCGTAGCAAGCTTTATATCCCTCTGCATTTCCTCCAAAAGCCCGCATTTTGTAGCTTTCCCCACTCTCCAAAAATGGTCAGTGGATCTCAGGGGGGTTGCAGTTAGAAATTCATGTTCAACAAAACCACAAGGGACAAGCCCACAAAATACAGAAAGCTTTCCTTGCCTGTAGCATCAGCCTCCACTGCAGTTTGAATGGGCAGTGGGAATCACCCCCCCTCTGACCTGCTGCATGGCATGCCCCCCTCTTCATCTTACAGCTCTGCAGCAATGTTGTGCTGTCACTGATCCAAAAATAAACTTTCAACAGGCAACAGACATGTGAAAAGTAGGTCAGAGCCCTGAACGTCTGCTTGTGTGACAACCTTCAGATCTCCCTGTGAATACCAGCCTGCAGGCCAAAAGATGTGATTTTGCCCATTCTAAACCTGACCTGACTTCTCTGAGGAATGAACTGAGGAAACACAGCGTGTTGGTGGTAGTATTGAAACACTCAGCACTGAAAAACTGAGGAGCAGGTAGGAAACCTCAGTCTGACACCTTTCTCAGCATGGGGAAAGACTTCTTCACACTAAATCTTGGTAGGTGATGAGCACAAGACAAATTCACATTGGACCCAAATTCACATCTCAAAATTTAACAGGCAGAAAGCAGGAGGAGATCACACTGCCTGTCAGTGTAATTAGCAAAGCTGCAAGAATGTACTAAATTCCTGCTTGCTCAAGTCTTAGGTGCTGGGACACAAAATCTGAGATCCTACCAAGCACCACCTTCAGATGTTTATGGTCACAACTCTCATTTTAAGCACTCACAAGTAGAGAACACTCTTTCTTTGAGTCCCCTGGCTGCTTTAATTCCTTGATTACCTTATTAGTGACTGCACTAGACTCAAAGATTGCATCTGTAATAACATACAAAGGAGTACAGTACCTTAAAGTCGTAAGTGGCATCAGGATTTTCATCACAAGCAATGACCTCAGGGGCCATCCAGTAAGGCGTTCCAATGAAGGTATTCCTCCTGCCCACTGTTCTGTCCAGCTGAGCACTGACACCAAAATCCACTATGGACAGGAGAGCAACAGGACACAGTGAGTGTCAGACACAAACCTGAGCAACGTTCTTCTGCTGAATGTAAGACAGTGAAGTACACTAACAGCATGGTCAAGAGAGAAAAATACGGCCAGAGACACTTCTGTTTCATCTTTGCTAAGGTCAATAGATAAACAGATGTCAACCAAAGATGAATCTGATTGTCTGATTTCCAGCTTCCATAAGCAACCCTGTGCCTCTTCCTCCTTGCCAGGAGGCAATCAGAAGAAATCACAGTTCCTCATACTCATGAGAATCAGGGTTAGAAACACGAATAAGCAGCAGCCTTTGTTCTATGTTTTTTTTTCATTGAATTAAGGCCTGCCAAATGTTTGTAGAAGCCTCATTTTTCTACCTAAATTCTTGCTGGAAATGGCAGAAATGTAAAAGACTTCAGGAACCAAGGCTAAGGACAAAAGCCCATAGGGAAATGTCAAGCACAGAGCTGAAAAATGAAGCAAAAACTGATGAAATCACATCAATGAGAGAATACTCCACGGTCCACCAAGCTCACTTTGCACAACATAATGGCTGGAGATTTGCCCTGGAGAATTTCCCCTTGGAGGGGAATCTTCACCAGCATAAAGCCAAACAAGCTGGTGGTGCCATCTGTTAAGATGGGGTTTGATTCCACAGCAAAGACATGGTAAAACAAGGATTCCACTTCACTTCGCCAGTGTAGGAGATCTTCCATCACTAGCATAAACTAAAAACACACAAAGATGGCTTTAATAAGATAGGTGCTGGACGATGGAGGGTATCAGGACAGACTGTGCTGTTATCCATGTATCTTCATGTGGATGATGGGTCTTTTCAAGGATGACAAAAACTGCATACAAATTTCATAATATTTCTTGCAATTGAAGCACTGACTGAAAGGTTAGCTTGCAAACCTGGATTATGTCATGGTAAATGGAATGGATTATGGTGCTGGAGAACACACACAAGGCGTACAGCTGTGGAAAAATGCACTTTGATGATGTCTGGGGATGCACACAGGCAAATTTTCAATCTAGGGCATGAAAAATGATCACGATTGGTCAACCTGTATCTGGTGGCAGAACTGCCCACCCCACCTCTCTGCAGAAACACCACTGTAAATGGATCTTTGTATGCAGAACTTGGTCATCAGTCACTGACAGTTTACTGCATGGCCGATCAACACCCAACGTCACATTTTTGAGGCCAGCACAAGAAAAAACATCACAGCAGCTTTTAGGACCCACTGCCGTTCTCCAAGCAATTTACAGGCTCTACCAATTTCATCTCTTCTCTCCAGGCAGCCTACTTGCAGTTTGCAAGAGCTCTAACCAATCCTTACCTAGTTTAACTTCTGCATTTTCCGTCAGCAATACATTCTGTCCCTTGATGTCTCGATGAATTACTTTGTGCTGGTGTAGATGACTCAAGCCCTAGAGAATTCAGAGAGAGGTTAGAGGAATCCGAGTTCAAAGCATGCTATTTTCTGACATTCCTCCTCAACCAATTACGGTCCAGAAACGAAAGATTCACAGTTGCAGTTAAGCACTTGAGAATGCTTTTGTTTATCATGCGTTGAAAACGTTGTCCTGTGTTACCTGCTGGGGGGACATACCCAGCAAATGAAACGCCCGCTGCCTGGCTGCATGTGCTGCAGTGGGTGCTCCATAGCAGGTGACAACCACTGACAACTCCAGAGGGATTAAGACCAGCCTTCCAGTTTCTGCAGAAACCCATTGTAACCCAAATTTCTCTGTATTTCTAGATGCAGTTTTCCCCATGGGCTTTTTTGCCTTAGGGAGCCATTTGTGTTGCAGAAGTAATAGAAAGCTTGTGTGTCCTTTCTGTACTTCCATCATCAAGAAACCAAGAAAACCCAATTCTCTTTGTTATACTGGTCCAATAAGTGGGACTCCAATATACTGAAAAGTTTGTATTAAAAAAGATACCATGGAAATACAAATATTATAACTTGCACATATCCCTAATAGAGATATAGCTCAAATTAAAAGCCCATCTCAAAGGCTAAAGGTAAACTAGCTTTTCTGTTGTGTTGCTTTATTAGCTCATTAATTTCTTTTTGCAGCCTCCATTTTTATTTCATTCATTTATTATTACATTTCCAAACTAACATCCACCTATATTGCCAGCTTAATAAAAAATGGATTACTTTAAAAACTACTTCTGCATTAGGTTTACACTTCACATTAAACATTCATATTCGAGGAAGAATATAATTTCTACTATCACTGCTGGTAGTTATGAGTCATTTTTTGCTTGTTACCTTGAGACAACACTGTGGAACAGATTATATCTGTAGAGGTGCCCTGCTGCATTCAATTTTTAGCCACATTATACCCAGATAGAGGCTCGGTGCACTGGAGGCAAAGCAAAAACTTCACTAAAAGCCAACAAATCCTTCCACAGAGCAGGATCAAGTCCTGCATGTCAGAGTTACAACGTGCCTTCGACTTCTGAACCAAGAACGAACCACACACACTGCAGCATGAAGGTGGGAGTCTTTTATGCCCCAAAATACTGTTTTCTGACCCCAAATCCTCAGCAGCTTTTGCAGCCTGCAGGTCACTAAGTCAACCGCTTCAAAGCACGGCCACAGCACAGCACAGCTTGCACTCTGCACGGCCCAAATGAGAGCAGTGACACTTGATGGTGGCCCTGGGACATGATTCAATGGATAGGTTTTGATTCACTGACAGTGACTATTTTAAGAAGGAGGCTCACAGAGCTCATACATTTGTAATAAACCCACATGCAACTGTAGTTTCCTGACACTGAAAGAAGAACTGATCAGCTCCAGCTCCTTCTGTACATCAGGCTGGTTGTGCTGGCACAGATGGTGACACCAAGGGTCAAGAGAAGTGCTGCGTCACCCTGGTCAACAACAGGAGCCTAAGAGGCAGCATCAGACACAGCTCATGGAGAGCTGCTGGAGCAGTCATTTTGACTCGTTTTCTTTGAATGGCTCTTGTATAGTTTTCTTCACGTGGCTGCTATTTCTTGTCTTCTCTTGAACAAGATTTCAGTTCATGAAGTCTTAAGATTTTAACGTCAGGGCAACCACTGCAATTGGATAATCTGTCCTCATTTGTAGAAAATACAAGCAAGTCTTTGCTAGAGGTGCCACCCTCCATTATGTGAAACTCCAGCGTGGCCCGTTTTAAGACATTCCAGTCAAACATTTAACTTGTGGGCATAAAAGCTGCAGCATCCTCATTAAAGTCAGAGGCATGTGGATTTAATAAAGCATAAGATGTTTTTTAATCATGCAGACTCTCTCCACAGGTTTTATTAGTCCTTACCTTTCTGTTAATTGAAATCACAATCCTACTGTAAATAAATCTTCACCTCATTAATATTAAGGGAAATTACATTTCAGCCGAAGGAAAGAAGAGGGTTAAAATTCAGGCAGCTAACAAAGCTAAAGGGCATTAAGTAGTGCTTATTTATTATGCATCATACAAGCACATGAATCATTCATGCCTACCAGCACCGAAGCTGCTCAAGTCCACAGAGCAGAGCCTCAAGAGCCAACGGCTTCGCGTGTCCCCAAGGCCCACGTGCCACACTCCACCAACGCATGGCATTTAGCTCCCTCTGGGCACATACCCTTAAAATCTCTCTGCAGATGTAGGCAATCCACTCCTCCTTCAAAGTGTTCCCCTTTGTGTTCTTGATGAGGTCGGTGACGGAGCCCGCGCCGCAGAACTCCATCACCAGCTGCCAAATGAAACACAAGTGCAATTACTGCAATTAGGCTGAAAGCATCCTCCGGGCTGCACAGCCCAAGGGCAGGGCCTGACACTGGCAACGCAGCTGCCATCAAACCTATCTACTTTTAATCCATGTGTTTTTTGTTAAAAAAGGAAACGGTAAAAGGTGGGAAGGCTGGAAAGGTGCGATGCTGCCCGGTACGGTGGGAACATGAAACAGGAATCAGTGCAGTGCCAAAAAGCAGAGATCAGAAACATTGAAACCACACTGGCAAAACTCTGCCTCTTGCATTTGAGCTCTTCAACCCCGAATATGTGAAAGCAACATGGCAGATCTGAAAGCTTTGTAAACCTTACAAAACAGCAATATTTTTTTCATTTTTGTACCAGCCCATCTCTGTTTTCAACCACCTTTTTAAGCAGAGAGCCCTCCAGAGGCCAAGCTTGCTGTGCGGCTCCCCAGGGACAGCTGGAGCCCTTGTGCTCGGGCTGATGCCAAATAGACCAGGAACCACCATCTGTACCACTTAGAAAGCTCCGTAATATGAAATACAGAAACACAAGGATCTAACCTGCGCCCAAACTTTATCTTGTCACTGAGCAACTGTGAAATAAAACATTCCAAAACAGTCCAGGATGTGACTCTGCCTTCCAGGGGCACCACGGGCTGCTGGTGAGCAGCAATCCCTGTGCTTGAGAACCTGAGTGCAGCGAGAACATACAACAAGCCTCCACCAAGTCCTGCTGAAGTGTTTCTTCATCAGAAGCGAAACCTCGTTTTCCAGTTAGATCAGTTTGTCTGCAGAAAGATATTCCCTTTCCCTAGAAGTCATGCTGTGCCAGATTCTTCACTGCACATGTTTAAAGTTTCCCATCATACGCAGCTTATGTGGTATTTAACATTTTCCAAGCAAGAGACACCACCTCATTAAAAGCATGGACTAAGAGAAGGGAACAGCAAAAGGTCTGCCCAAGTCCTACCCAAATTGCTCAGAGATACTGATTAAAAAGACTGTTATAAATACACAGAATTCAGGCCCAGTACTGCTACAGAATTCCTGTACAAATAAAATGCTTGAGCAGAATACATCTCAGTTGGCTGACAGACCCCTCTGACCATGCTCCTATCTTTAGTTTTGATATCAAGTTTCTCTTCTCTTCCTAAAATGACAGCTGAAATACTCTTTGCATATCTCCTTACATCAGGAAACTGGCTCCCAGCAAAGATGCATGGCTGGCCAAAGTCTGTCCTGCTAGGACAGTATCTGCATGTGTTTCTGATTAACAGAGCGTTTGGGATACCGCTGCAGCAAGCACTGAAAGGAAATCCCTGGATAGCTGAACCAGCTGAAAACGCTCTCCAACCAACAGGCTGACCTCTCCCTGCAACACTTTATGGCCTCCTGCCATGGAAACTCATCCGCAGGATCTCACCGGGGTTTGCAGCAAGAGGCCCTGGTGGCTGGAGGAGGTCTGGGAATCATTTTGTTAAGGATCAGTTCACCTTTGTCTTCTCCTTCAGAAGGAGACAGGCTCACCCACACCACACCTGTTTGCATGAGCAACAGCCCTGCAGGGGAAGGGCACATCCTGCTGTGTACTGCAGTCACAGCGCTTAAAGGAAGATGGGACAAACACCATTAGAAGTTCTCAGTGCACACATTAATCTGCCAGACTATCTTCATGGAGTTGGCAACTCACTCAGACCGCTGTTCTCTCCCTCATTGCACAGAGCTAAGATTAATTTTGCACCAGTAGGTGAAGAACGCAGCTGCCTGCTGATGTATCCAAAATCTGGAATTGTGAAACCTCTGAGAGACTAAAGCTGAAGAGGTAGAGGGGAAAAGATTCTTGGGAGGAGTGTTTCCAACTTGGCTTTTGAAGAGCTGTCCAATCCTACAGCATCCTTGGGAGAACACCCGGCACCAGCAGACAGGGGCTCAGCAGCACACAGGTTGTTAACACCACAGCTCCCGGAGAGCCCTGCCATCAGTTCTCCAAGAGGAGCAGCAGGAACACAACAAGGCTGCCAGCACACCTCTGTCTGGAACAGAAAGTGGATGGACACCCGACTTGAAAAAACACCACTTCCAGAAGTTTTCAATGGGACAGGAAGGCAGCTGGCAGCATGCTGCTGTGGCAATTAGAAAAGAAAGAAATCCCACTCCTAGAGTTCTCTTTGATGCTCAGATGGAAGGATGCTACAGGAGACCCAAATATGGTTTTACTGCACAACTACAAAGAGAGTAAATAGTGAAGGTGGGTCACACGTCACTAGGTGGGTCAACATGTCACTAGGTAAGGTGAGGCTTCAAGAGAGCAATAAATGCACACTGGAGCAGGTATAGAAAGGATGAAAAAGATTATCAGGTCGCTTCAGAGGACGCAAAGATTTGTTTAGACGGAGAGTTATTTAAGCCACAAGGCAGATATTGCCATGGTATCATTATATATAAACACCCTCTGGGTACACGTAGGTGAGAAGGCAACAAACAGCATTCCAGGAGTAAAGAAAAAGGAACAAGAGGAAAGGCTTCAAATGGTGCTCCTATCAGATACTTCCTTACCAGCCCCATGTCTCCAGGTGAGTGCTTTGCCCAGCTAACACTGGCATCATTAGCAATCTTCTTAAAGGATGGAGTCATGATGTGGTAGGAGAATAAACTTGAAATGCAGATTGAATTTTTAACTGTAATCAAAATTATCATCAAGATGGGATAAAGGTAATATCGTCTTCCAAAATTTAATCTGCAAGGCCATTTATTGAGGAAGTATTTTTAAATACAGCTCATTTAGCATCTACTTTACTCTTCATATCAGAGCGACAGCAAACTTGACAAGGAAGCCAAATTCAGAAGCAGCAGCTGTAAATCTCCATGCCCTGCTGTATCACCCAGAGGAGTGACACAGCTCTTAAACCAGCCACTGCTCCCAGAATGGGATTCCACAGAGACTCCCATTCCCTGCCACCAACAACCTTTTCCATTTTTCAAGTCAGGGAAAGCCATCACACAACTGCCCCAAGAGAAATGCTGATGGAAACCCTTTCCCCTGTTGAATGTGAAAGCAGAAACTGGGTGCAATGCAACCCCTTGTGCCTCTGCCACACAGATTTCCCACTCCACCCATACCTTGGTGAAAGGGGCTCTCACCCCACGCATCATGGCAATGACAGAGCCAGCAAGAGCATTAACATGTAGAAATCTCTGCCCTGTCAACATGTCACCCGTGGGCAGTGGCAGCGTTTGGGGGACTGAAGAGAATTATACCTCAACCCCAACCAGCCTCCTGCCAAACGTGTGATGGCCTGGCAACCAGCACCCAGGTCTGCAGTGAGCAAGGGCCATGCAGTGAGGTCATGGCCACCCCCCAGGCCATTCCCCATATTTCTGCACCTCTTCTCCCTGGGGCCCCAATCCCACCAAAGGCACACAGCACCCCTGGCAGCAATGCCTCATCTGTAATAGCAAGAAGAATTTCACAAGAATCCACCAAGAATCTGGTCTAGTATTGGATATGGAGGTCGGTGGCCCTGCTTAGGGCAGGGGAGTCGGAGCTTGATGATCACTGAGTTCCCTTCCAACCCGAGTCATTCCACCATTCTACGAATACCTCAGTTTTGTGTTTAACATTCCATAAAGGTTGTCCCCATGACTTTTACTTCCTGTCTCACTAATGTATCAGATCTGCGATACACATCTCTATTGTTGCCTGGCCAAGCACGCTCTCTTATTGCAGGAAAACTCATCTGGTTGGCGAGCTCGTCCTCCAGGGCAGCAGTGCTACCAAACAGGAGAGACCTGCTCATCACCACAGCACGCGGCAGAAACGATGACAATACTTTATGTCAGGAGCCCGCCGCGCTTCCGAGAGATCTTAATCTCCACTGAAAGAGCTCTCTGTTTTTTATTTCCGTATCAGCCTCCGAACGTCGATAAAAAGAATTACTTGGGCATTATCAGAAACCGTTTTATTTCAACAAAGGGCCAATGAAAAATAAACAAGCCTTTATCTGCACTGGAAGACTGATAGAGTTCACACAAGTCCTAATTCAATCAGATGCCAAAACAACAGCTACTGAAGGCAGCGACACCAGCACTCCTGCATGGCCAGGGAGCATCCCCATAACACCTCAGCCAGCCCAGCACCGCACAGACTGCAACACCACTTCTAACTGCCCCACCAGGATGAGCAGCACTGCTGGCTGCACAACCCTTTTCCCCATGCATGGCTGGGTGACCCACAGGGAAATCACAGCTTCCTTCCTGACCTCTGCCAGCAAAGGTGCCCCAACACACACAGCTTCACAATGGAGACACGGCAAAGAACCTCTCCTCACCCCAGGAGTTCCCCTTTTTGGTAGCTTGGGCTGCACAGCACGGACTGAACGTTTTAGAAAAATTATTTTCTTAACACTTGCATGTGCCAAGAGCTCCTTGAACTGGAGCTGAATTCACAAAACCCTTCTCCCTTGGTCTGGCTGTGCTAATCCCACACTCAGGCAGGAGCTAAGCCCAGCTCCAAGAGCGGCTGTCTGTCTAGTGAGGGCTTTGGCATGTGCTTGACTTTATTTTCTTCTTTTTTTCCCCTCAAGGCACTCCAGCAGCACAAGGTGAAATGGGTTGGTTTTTATTTCTCTTTTTTTTTTCTTTTTGGACACAGATTATAAAACAGCTAAAGCCAAATGGAATTTCACGGGATGAAAAGGCATTTCTCAGCTTGACAGCTTTCTCCTCGCTGAATTCCAGGCTCTCTGCAAAGAACACGTTTTTCAAGAGTTCCCACAAGAAAAAAAACAAAACAACAAACTCAGTCACAGAAGTCCCTGGAGCCCAAGCCCTGCACCGTCCCAGTAACTCAGACTAGCAGCACCAATGTGGCACAGAACCCCGACAGCTTCAGCTCAGCCCCTAGTGACATTTTTTTGTCCTCCATGATTCTCCCCAGCTCCCACAGCCCCAACGTTTTGCCACATGGACACAACTGAAGCCACTGCACTGGGAACCTTTTCCCAAAATAAAGCCTAGATCATACAGAAACTAATGAAAATAAACCACAACCTGCAGTAACTCTGCCAAGATGCAGAGGAATATGTTGGGATCCGCTGAATGAAAACCAAGGTTTTGGATGCTGACATTAATTCACAACTTTTTAATATACATCTGTATATTTGGAGGTGAGGCAAGTGGACATGGAGAATAAAACAGCCCAGGCTTCATCTTTTCAGCATTTCCATCACTTTCCTGCTGAACCATGGCTGTTTGTTACTCCTGAAAACATAGACTCTGGCAATCTTGTTCAGACACTGAAAAACTCTAGACAGCAAAACGAGTTTTCTCCTTATGACTCCACCTTCAAATCGAAGAGGACACTGCTGCCTTTCCAGAACTGTAGGCAAAACACGTACAGCACTGAGCAAACCTGAGAAATAGCTGGCACTGGTTCCTTTGGCCTGCATGTGCTGAGTTCCAGCCAGCTCCACCACCTGCAGCACTCTGCAGAACGACGATCCTACGTGGTGCAAGGAACACATGTGGGGTCACCTGTGTGGTGTGGGCACAGTCCTGCAGTGGTCTGGATGTCCCTGCAGCAGGCAGGCCACCCGCTCAGCCGAAGGGGAGCTGGCTGCAAGCCTCCCAGGCTCAGAACACAGCACAACGCCTGTGATTAATATTTCATGGCCCTTATGGTAGGAAGCACGGCAGCGCCAAGCTGCTCTGTGCAGCTCTTGCAAGCAGCAGGGCAAGGAGGAGGAGGAGGTGGGCTCACACGTTCTGTCCTCTGATAGACAACGGGTTGCAGCTCTGTTCTCCAAGGCCTGGGAACACTGAATGAATAACTGAGAAGCTGCTGTCAGGAGAAGCAGCAGGATGAGGCAGGTTAGGATATGTGGGGGAGGCAAAGCAGCTTCAGCCCTTCAGCCACATGAGGCAACCGTCCCTAAAATGGCTGAACAGCTGCAGACCCTTCTGCCTTCCCTTCTCCATCCCCCTTTCCTGCATTGCCTCTGTGGAACGTGGAGCACAAGATGTAAGGCAGGGAGCTGGAAGGAATTAGGAGGAAGGGCACCCCCCACCCAGCACCTCTGCCTCCATCTTCCCAGTGTAGCTCCCTTCTCCCTCCAACTGGTTTCAACGCACTTATTTTCATAGCATAAAGTAATTTTCAATTAATTATTGTAACAAAGATGCTGTTAATGACAGTCCAGAACAAATAGTTGTTTGTTTGTTTGTTTTTCTCAGCCTGTGAAAACTCTATGGCAAAATGGAGAAGCATCTTCCTGTGTAAGAACAGCCTTTTCAAAGTCACAATTTCAAAAAAGCCAGATGCAACATGAGCAGTGCAGGTGGTGGTAAGTGGGCAATGCAGGGAAACTGGGTTTGTCAAAACTGAGTTATTCTCAAGAAAAAGAAAGTAACTTACCCAGAGCTGATCATCCATTCCCGGTGGGTTCTTCTTAATAAAAGCACCATAATATGTAGCAATATTTCGGTGGTGAGAGTACTTCTTCAGCATGTTAATTTCTTGTTTGATCTCTTCCTCTTCATCCTGGGGTAAGGGGAAAAAAACCAGAACAAAATAGCCACAGTGAGAGACAGCATTTCACCCTAAGACAGCATTTCACAGGCGCTGCTCTGATCTCTCTATGTTACACTGGAGAGCTTCCACACACCACTTCTGACTGTCCTCTCCTAAGTTTCCTTTAATTGACTTGGGATTTTTGGTTTATTTGTTTTTTACAGTATGTCATTCACAACAGAGCCCCGGCAGCCTGAAAATCTGGACCAGAAACTAAGAGGTTAAACACGGGCCCTTGAACAAAAAGCTAAGAATAGCAGGCCTAGAGATGCTCTGCCACATCCCCTATCACATTTCTGAGCCCTGAACTGGAAAGATCGCCAGGCAGTTCAGAACTGCCTTCCCAAGTGGTTCGGACTGTTGGTGCCTCCGCAGCGGGCAAAAGGGAATGGCCACAACCACTGACCTGCAGGGCTGCAGTACAGCCAGGGCTGGGAGGAAAGAAGTCCTTGAAAGGAGACACGTTCTGCATCCAGCAGGCCACCAGTATGAGGCTCTGTTCTCAGCCCACCTTTTTAAACAAATTCCTTTCTACTTCCTATCCTAACGCACATCTGTACCGCACTGCTCTGAAGCTGAACTACACTTGCATTAGTCCCGTCATGCATCAGCACAGCCCTCCAAGACCTGTCAAGAAGTCTACTGGGATGTTGTTCTAAAACATCCTGCACAGCTGTTACTTCTCAGGCTGTGGAGCAGTGGGCAGCACCTTCGTGCTGATGAATGCTGTTCCAAAAGGACCAGAAGGACGGTTACTGTTTTCCCTGTGTAGGACCCCTTTGTCCCTCACTTGCTTCATCCTGCCTTCAGTTTCACCAACCAGCACATGACAGGATGACCCGGTGATCAGATTAACCACAGACACAGTTCTTAAGGACCAGTGCTCCCTGACCAGACACAACACAGCCAGAACCACAGATTTCTTCCCAAGCTACCAAGGAAAATGAGTCAATGATTACAAGTTTTTCAGAGACGATTCAGGAAGGAACAGTGAAGGAAAAAACAAAAAAGTAGTGGAGTTTGTGGAAAAAACCTGCAATTATATCTTCAGTATGAACACAGAGAGCATAAGCACCAATGAGGGCAAAGAATGGGCCCAAAGTTTTTAAGAAGAATCTAGGAATTATTCTGAAAGACCACTATCACCTCTTCTCTTCAAGAAGTCAATATAATTTTGCTAGCACTTGTTTGCCTGGGGAATCAGGGAAGACAACACTTAAGATTATCAATCAAGCCTCAGAGATATTCTCTTATTGAAACGCTCTGTAGCAGAAAAGCAATTGGATGCTCAGTCCTGCTGGAAGCAAGGAGAAGCTGTCAGTACAGAAACCCACCAGCTTCCTGCATACCACTGGCCAGGTTTTTTGCCATTCCCCTGCTGGGTCGATCTCTGCCAAGAGCAGAGAAGAGCCACAAGGACATTTAGCCTAAGGTTTTATCTTGTGCCCATTTTTAGGCTGAGTAATTCAAAACGGGGGAAAAAGGTGAAAAAGTATGAAAATAATAAAAATAAATCTAAGCAGTGGAAGTCAGGATGTGGCCACATAGCCAGGCTCCAAGGGTGACAGATGAGCTCCATGCTGGCATGAGCCTGCTCTGTTAGAGAAGTCATGACAGAGGCCTACACAGGCACACATGTGCTACCTTATGGACAGGGCTGGCAGGCCAAAACCATGAGGACCTGGCTTCATGCCTGGGCAAGGATCACAGAAATGTTGCTGGAAGGGACCTTTGGTCCCCTTAGGGTCCCCAGCTCCACCTCCCGCTCTGAGCAATATCACTGCCAGCAGCCACCATCAGTACATCTAGCCAGAGAGGGCAGAAAAAGGAATTATCATAGCAAGCTGTTGTAACTACTCCAAAACCCCAGAGGAAAACCCAGAGAACCCACAGACCATGTGCTGTTGCCATGCTTTGCCTCCATCAATTGATTCTATTAGATCAGTGTATGGGAAGTAGGTCACAGAGCATGCAGTAGAACCAGCCTCTGGAAAATTAATCTGAATTCTGAATTCACAGTCACTGCTCAAACAGATCGAGTGCTGTAATCTGAGGGCCTCGATGCCCCAACCTTCCCCAGCATACAGTTAGCAAGAGCACAGATGACTTACAGGATTGTCTTCAGGAATCCTCTGGGGTTTTAGCGCAGGGAAACATTGGGGTTGATGCAGTCTGGGAACTCAATTAACTATGGCCGATCTACTGTCCAGAATTATCCACTATGAAATTATAGATGGCTATAATTGGGGTGAACACACTACACCTGCTTTTGTAGGCTTCTGAAAGATCCACCATCATCAGGGACAAAGGAGAGGAGAACTGGATAGAACCAAGCAGCACAACTGGAAGTGGTGCATGTCAGGAAGTGGCAAAGGATTGGAGTCTGGGTTCTTGCTACCTTGCGCTGCACCTGGACCAGGAGCCAAACCCAACTCCAAGCAAGAATCAGCAACTGACTTTAGAAATGTCTCCAGAAACGATTCTTGTGGTGGCTGGAGAGCATGGCTCTGGGTCTGACTTCAGCATCAACAGCTATGGAGCACTCAACCATTTTTTATATTTATTTATTTATTTATTTTTAAGGAGAATTTATGCATTATATATTAAAAGAAAAAGAAAAATAATGGGCGTGTTTTAATATAGCTGAAAGCAGCTCAAGAGGAAAATAATTAATAGCCAAACAACACATTCCATGCCAAATATATGATTTACTGCCCTGGACATTCACTTCAGCTAGTCAGAGAGAGGCAGGAAGCATCATTACTGTTCTCTTTAATTAAATACAACTACCTGCAGGATAGCTACAGAGCAGTTATTAAGAAGGATTCCAAGCTGAGACTCGATTTTAGAAGCAAGAAGTTTAGATCAGGGTTATCCACTTAAAGATAAGGCTGAAAATATCAATTATTGAGCAGGATTGGATTTGGGCTATCTTCCTTCAAAATCCTTGCTTGGACTCACAATAGTTGAAAAACCACTGAACTGAGTGCTGACTCAAACTTCCACCTAGAAGTAATATTCTGATTTCTCAGCTTAGATTTGTTGTAACCTCAGACTTAACCTTGTGGAATCTCAGTGCCATTAATGCCATGGGGTTATGCTTGGTGGGTCTGCCCACTGCCTTACAGCCTGATCTACAAAAATTAGATGAATGTTACTTGTAGGCATCGTAAGAAAACAGAAATTCCCTCTGATTTATTTCCACACATCACTTCACCTATTAATACAAAAAAGAATCTGAGTGAAGGTCCTGTAGATATAAACACCACACCGTAACATCTGTGGCAATTCAAAACTTTTGTAGCAAGGCAATTCTGTTCCTGCTGAACTTCTGAAAACTAACCAAAAACATTAATTCAAAACCAAGGTGAGTAGACTGGGATCAAGTCCTAAAGTTTGAAATGTGCTATTCAACTAAAAATAAAAACAAAGAACATGCTTGCTTGCTTCCGAACTTGGTGCTGTTTATGCAGCCAAGAGCATTGGGCTACATAATACTTGCACGTAAAAAAAAAGTCTTATTCAAGAAAAAGTGCTCTCACATGACTCTCCTATATGCATCTGTTTAGACTTTGAGGGGTCACAGCAATTCTACGCATTTCTTCTTCTGTGGAAAATGGAAAATAGGGCAATGGTGAAAGCACTTTTTCTCCAAAATCCTGTTAGTGGATCAGCAACTTGCAAACTCTTGGTTTTCTTTGTCTGAAGTAACTTTCAGAAGAGCCACATTCCTGAAAGCAGGATGCTGCACTTTTCCTCTGTGCCTCCAGGATGCATAGAAGTACTTCATCTCACACAGAAAACTTATGCAAAGCAATGCCTGCACACAATTTTGTCCAACAAAAACTTTTTAGTGAGAAATTTGGATCTGGATAAGCTGACACGTCTCACCAGTGCAGGATCATGGTGCTACAATTGTGCTAAGATTTTATCAATCCATTCAAAAAAGCTACTGCTGCAACTGGATGCCTCACTGCTCCAGCGTAACATTATTCCTTCTCAGAACTCTTCTGCATTTGCTTCCTTCTCCCTTATTTCAAGTATTTGCTTCCACAGCCCCCCACACGTTATCACACGCAGTCCCCTTTCCCCTCTTATCTGGCAATTTAAGGATGCAGGAGGAGGAGGATACGTTACCCCGGTGACGTCCATAACCTTAATAGCAGCAAGCTGTCCTGTTTTAACATGACGACCCTGCAAAACAAAAAGGAGAAGTTTGCTTATTTTGCTTGTTTATTTGGCAGTGTTTTGCTTGCAGTAAACAATATCCTTAAGCAATCTCCTGGCTCTGGCAGCTTTCACCCATTTTTTGTTTTTTTCAAGAGCATCTTCACAGCAGCCATGATGGGAAAGCAATTCCCCCCCCCTTCCTCCTGCCATTACAATTAATTAAAGGGCCTTCATCGCGTGCTGTGTTTTCCTGGCAAATAAATGCTGAGAATACCCTTTAATGCTCAGCCATGCAAAAACAGCTCCGGGCCTCTCCTGAGCACAGACCATGACTCGGCTGTAAGTCCAGTGGGACTACAGGATTACACTCACTGCAGCACCTATATGGCACTGAGTGTGGTCCCCTCACGCCCCTGGCCACGGCACAGCCCCGTCTGTCGCAGATCAGGGACACAGATGTGCTTCTGAGCCACCATGTGACCACAGGAGACAAGGCCCAGCTGCAGAGGATGCTGAAGATCCACGGAGCGGAACTGCACGTGTGGACACCGCGGGGAGGGGACACCCAGCAGAAGAGGTGGGGGAAAAGGTGAGCCTCTCCTGAACGGCAGCAGCCCTCTGCCCAGCCTGACCCTGGCCCAGGCGCCGGCTGCGGGGCTGTTTGGGCAGCAGCAGCGCTGCGCTCGCTCTGGATTTGCACCTTCACCAGGAAAGCAATTCACCCAGCAGGGCTCCTCACTCATTTAATAACACCATTTACACGGCCTGAGCAACCTCATGTCCTAACAACAGAGTTTTATTTTAAGAAGTGCCCGGTGGTGCACGCAGGCCTGAGCGTTGCCCCCACAGCCCGGCACCCCAGGGCACGGTCAAACAGCCCTCAGACTCAGCCTGGAAGGACCAGAGCACCGTTAGCCATCATCTATTTAGATAGCCTGATCTGCAAACCCAAATCTTCCCTAAATCCATCCTTGTTTGCTCAGCCAGGAAGCGCCCACACTTACTGAGCCTTTAATTAAAGCCTGGGGAGCAGCAGCAGGGGATAGCTGAACACAATCACAGCACGCTGACTCTTCAATAAAATGGAGGAAGAGAAGGGGAAGCAACTCATGGCATTTAAAGCTGTGCAGTGTGCTAGTCATACCTAGCCCCTTTCAACACGCTGACACATTTTGGCTATCTAATTATCCAGAAAAAGGAGATATTAGTGTAGCCATGATGCATCCCACTGCACCTCTTTCAATGCAGCATGTGATCATATAGCATGCAGCAATTCATAAATCAGTGTTAAGGCCAATGGTTCTGAAATGCAAGGCTGAATTCTAATGGGTGTTTACAGAATCTTAACGGCTTCTGCGGGAGCCAAACAAAAGAAAAACATGTATGCAGTTTGACAATTCAAGTATTCCTTTGTTTTACACTTCAAGCTCAGAGTTGCTGTGTATCTTCGCATAAAACCAGTTCTTGTTCACATTGCCTTCATTCTCTTCTCTCTCCATTTAACCCTGCTTATGTTCTTCCACCCATGCAATCTGCAGTGCAGTGAGGAGCAGGCTGCTGGCAGTGGGACCCGCAGCACTGGAGACTGCAGCACAGAACCAAGACCATGGCTTCAAACACTGGTTTGTCACTGGGTTTTCTCCTTCCACGTAGAGTTTCCCTGATACAGGTCACCACGTGGTTACAGCACACACTTGGAGTAACACCAACAGTGATTACCTCTTATCTTTGATGCCTCAAGATTGACAGCACAGTATCTCCGTTTCAGTGGGACAGCAGCAAGGTTGCAGATATAGGGCAGAAACTAGAGCTGAACTCAAATTCAAGGTGGGTCAGCTTCTGTTTGTGACTCTGCACCATGAGTTTAAGTGTGAAAGAAGACCTGAATTCAGCAAAGCTAAATAAGAATTACCCAAAGATTTACTCCAGCTCGAGTCAAGCCAATCACTAGTGCCATCTGGGCCAAATGATGAGAGTCCCCACATCACTGACATTCTCTGGACTTCCCAGTGAGGTCCATCTTGTCATCTCCAACACCGGCAGCCACCATAGAAAGACCCAGAAAAAAAGTCTACTCAGGTGGTTTGGGGTCTGCTTTACAGAGCAACAAGGTCTGGAAGAGGGACCTGAGCAATTGAAAGAGTATCTGAACTTGCCAGCTCCACAGTATGCTGGCACTTGCTAAGACCTCTGTCTATGAAAAACCAAGGCAACACACTTGGTGTTTGCCATGCAGAGAGCAGCAATTTCTACAGAAAGCACAGTTCTGAAACAACACTGCACAGAGGGGGTTTATTCTAAGCAAAAATTGAGATGGAAACTGCAGTTTCTAAAGGAGATGCTCAACAAAGCTCTGCTGTTCCTGGGACTCCACAGCCAACAGGCAGCAGCTGGTCACACACGGTGGCTGAAAGGCGCAGAGCTAAGTCCACTGACAGTCAACGTCCCAGCCTTGCTGTGGTAGAGTTCTGCTGCCTACCTTTGATATTAGTGAGGGGAAAAAGGAGCAACACTATTCTTGAAATGTACTGGAAAAAGTAACCAAAGCTATGGTACTGCTTTAGAGACTACACTATGAGTCCAGTCAGTAAATGCTCTCCATAATAATGTGGGATGGAGACCAACAGAGAAGCCAACTGTAAAAGCTGCCCAGGCTGTGCAGAGCCTCGTGGTGACCCAGATGGGCTGACCTTAAAACTCCACTTGGGCTCTGCGGCTGTTTTGGGTTCGGATGCTCCTCCCTGCCAGGGCACCGCAAGCAGAAACCTCAGCACCACAGGTGCCCACACCATCCTCCCACAGATCTCTGCACTTTTATAAAGACTATCAAGCCCAGCTTTGCAAGAGCCCTGTGAGTGGGTCAGGTGCCATCCTTTCTGATTCACAGATCGGTAAATGCTGAAGCTGTGAAGCTGGGAGGCTCGAGCACGCAGGGTGCAACAGCCGTGCTCACAGCAGACAAGGGATACCCTGATTCCATCCCCTACTCTCAACCAACACCCCATACACCTCTCAAAACATTTACAGAGGAAAATAAAAACGTTTTGCAAACATCTACTAAAGCAAAACACTTTGAAACTCATGTGAGTGTAAATCATTAGGGACACTCAGTCACTCAAAATACAGGGGAAGTGGAACTGATGGGTCTTTAGCCTGGGAATTTATAACAAAGCCTTGCTTTTCATGTAGTTTGTCAGCAGGGGTGGGTTGTTTAGCTTCCTCCCTGCTGGGCGTTTCTCCTTCCAGCTGCACGTGCTGATGGTGACTCCACCATGACCTTACAGAAGAGCGGGCTGCAGGGCCAGAGCTGAGCTCCACTTCCTCCATCCCTGCCGCATTCTGCACCGCATGAGCACTGTGTCCCTTCATTGCCAATTAATCTTTGCCTCCAGTTTGAGAAGCCTGGTGTTCGGCATTAATGCTTTTGGTGAAACCACCATCTATAGTAAAAAATCCAGGTCATTATCACTCTACTGTAGGCACTGCTGGCTTTATAATACGGATGCAAACAGAATAGATATGCTGAAGAGAGGCGCTGAAAATGAAAGTGATAGATACAATAGAGGAACAAAATTAGCATGAGAACCATACATATTAAAAGATTTCATGCCAGCAACAAGCCCTTTTGACAGCATTAGTCACCAAGCACATCCTGCATGTTGGCCAAGCAGAAACAGACGCGTGTGCCCCAAAGGCAGCAACGACATCCCCACATCTTCACCCCTGACTTCTGTGCCCCCAGGGCAGCACCAGTGCTTGCTGTGCTTTGTCTCCAAAGTAACCAGGCTGGAGCAGGCAGCTGCAGAGCTGCCAGGCCACTCTTTGGCAACGTGTGCCATTGCTCCCAAAGCCAAGGCAGGTTGAAATTCATAATTAACGTGCATCAAGTGTTAAATTGGCCAGCATGAACTCTGCACTGCTGTAATGAAGTTACAAAGGGGGATTGGGATAACAACCCTGAGCAAGAAAAGAGCCACAAAGCCACTCTAATAACATGCTTTTACCTGATCAAAACTTGTGTCATTTAAAACAACACCGGAACTCTCCTACAAACACATTATGATTGAGCCCATGTGCTGCTGAGGTTGGCTCTGGTCCCAAAGCCAAGCATGTGGGTCAAAATAGGTGAGACCCAAGTTGCCTTCATTAAAAACAAATTGTCTCAAAATTCCTCTATGATTTTGGTGTTTCCATGCTTGGGAGCTCACCACAGGGAGGTGGAGAGGGCACAGGTGCCCAGAGGCAATGCTTATAGGACAATCAGCATCCTTTGGGAAACACAGGCAGTAACCGCGATCCTCATCAGCAGAGGCACCCCACATCACCCACCACTTCCCAGCATCGAGAGCACACCACTTCCACCACTTTTTGGCAACAGCAGCAAACAAGGCTCAAAGGGGAGCAGCCTGGCCACGCGAGCGGCATTCAGCACAGCCCCATGCCCTCGTGCCTGCTCACTGATGTACACTACCAGCCCTCTGCCATCAGCCTGCGTGTGGGAAAGGAGGTGAGCAGTTCTCCATCAGCTTGTGACACGTGGTCTTGCTTCCATTGTGCTGGATTTTTTCACAGTGCTGTCTCCTGGAATATTATTTATCGTAGCCTTTTTACTCAAGTGCTTCCAGATGACCATCTCCCAGCCCTGCTTGGCTGCAGCGTTCAATTCTGCACACAACTGTATGTGGCTCAGGCCAATTCCCAGCAGCCACTGACCAGTGAGCTGCTTCAGGCTTCTCATCCATAAGAGCTAAAGGTGCATGACGACTGTCGGCCTCCTGAAGCCCAACACGGGAAGCATGGCACCAACCCAGAGGCTCAAATCCCTGCACACCATCACCTCTGGACACCAGCATGGGTTTATCCACCCCGATCGCCCCTCTCATACAGTGTGGCAACTGAAGCCAAAGAAATTCAAAGGGAGGAAGGAACACAGATCTCCCGGAGCAGATTCTCTGCCCCATTAACCACTGCTGACTCTGCAAGGATCAAAGGTCAGCTGCTGGTGTCACTGGTGGGCACAGCACCCAGAGGTTCTCCAGCACCCTCCTGCTGGTTTCCCCAAAGCAGGTTCAGCATCTGTATGTGGTATCTTGGCTGAACAGCTCAATCTGCCTTCATCTCCATAAATACAGCACTGTGTTACAGACACGGCGATGGCTATGATGATGTAGAACAAATAGGAAGAAATAGGAGCTACTAAAGAGTTTTTCACTTCTCTGGATTTGCTGTCAAGGTTCACTTGGGTTTAAACCCGCATTTCATCCTCAAGATTAGTCAAGTGTGAACTTCAAAGCTGCCACGCTTTTTAATTAAACGTTCATCTGAGCATAAATGTGTGCTCCTAATTGCTCTCAAAAATGCTATATCAAGTATCACCAACTTGATAGTGTCAAGTATTAAGACTAATTTCTGCGAGTGAAGCAGGCACCAGAAGTATTTCTTTAAAGGTTGTGGTCTCCACGGTCTGTAAAATGTAATGAACCGGCACATGCTGGGAACACTGGTAAATGCCTTTAAACAGCATTTGATGCACTCAGGCTTATTATTTAATACCTAGAAAGATCCACTGGAGCACACTAAATTGGGCAGGGACTGCTATAGGTCCACGGGAGAGGTCTACCTGTGTGCAGGCAAATGGCAACGAGACAGCAGAGCTGACTCCAGGGGCTCCAGGAGGGACTCAGCCTCACGTGCATAGAGGAGGGCCACTTGCTGTGACTACAGCCAAGCCCCAGAGCCAGGCAGAACACAGCAGCTGAAGGCATCCTCTCTCTGCTCAGCCTATAAACCCCATCAAGCATGCATAATCCCCATAGCAGGCATTTAATGGAGGAACCGCAGAGCAGGTTTAATGCTTTGAAGACAAACACTTCATATTCAGCCATTTTACAGCACCATTAATCTTGCAACATGTAAACATTAAAATAAGTGGGATTAGGGTGCTCTCATAAGGCCCTTCAGAAATTCTGATGGCAGCCTTGATGGAACGGAACACCGTCACCCCTCTCAGCTGAGCAAGTATAAGCCCAGGAGCACAGCAGGGAGCAGCCTCACCTCCCCAGGCTCTGTTTCTACATTCAGGACCTACTGCAGCCAAGCATCCCTGTGGTGAGCCAGAACTTCGCGCAGGCCTCTGCTCCCGCTCCTGTCAATTCCTAGCTTTCTCCTAGTTCATGGCAATTTAGGGACTTGGTCCAAGATCTCTAGCATTAACACAACCCAAAATTGCATGCAATTTTTTTCCTGGGAGAAGCGCTACCACGGGAAGCGCATTTACCTTAGCACGGAGCCTGAAAAGCACCAGGAGGCTGCTAACAAACAGTTTTACGGCCTGCTGCTACTGCTCAGGCCTCTGGCTGACAATCACAGCACCACGCACACGTAGCTCTTGGGATTGAAACAGCCTCAATTTTGACTGCTCCAGATGCTCTGAGATAAGTGATGCAGACGGCACGCACCCAGTGCATGGCCGCCTCTCTTCTGTTTCAGTGCATGGCAACGGCACGGCAGCAGGCAGACCTGTGCCTTGCAACACTGACCTCTGGCAGCTCGTGCTGGGAAAGCCCGGCTGGGCTGTGGGGTCAGAGCATTGCACCGTGCAGCACCCAACAGGAGCCCAGTGCTGGGGCAGGCAGGCAGTGGACGTGGAACAGTGCTGCAGGGAACCTGCAGAGCTCCCCAGCAAAGCAAAAAGGGGAAATTCAGAGTGCAGGCTCTCTGTTTATGGAGTGCTAGCTAAAAGAATCGTTATTTCTGTTTTATAGCAGTAAATGCACTTAAGCATCAGCACCACTGAAATACACCCGTGTTGACAAACACTAGAGTGTGCTTCTCAATGAAATTACAAAGTGCTGGACATGCATCCAAACTGTCATCCTGCATTAAATTAGACCGTTTTACAGCATCCTGCCTGATTCACACTTGGCTTTTATAGGGTAAAGGCAAGTTTATATACTTCTCAGTTTCCCACTGAAAAGGATCTTGAAAGAAAAAAACAACGCTCAGACTAGTTTAAAGGGGCTAACATCTATGGAAAAACAGGCTCTTCCCAGTAGGAAAATCCAGCAATCTCCAAAACAAGCTTCTTTTATAAACGATGTGCTCTGGCTTCGCACTTGGCTTACACATCTCTTAAGGCTTATCTGAAATAAATCCACGTCTTTGAGAAAGTAATTAAAACATCAGATACTCTAAATATCAGGTCAGCATAAGAAAAAATGAGTCATGTAACAGGATGGGAAATATATAAAGTGTTTATTTTAACTGAAGCAAAATATCTGTTCAATTAATCAGAGCAATCACGGGCCAATTGCTCTTGCCTGCATTTAACTTCAGCACACAAAACTTCTGCCATTCCACGCTGCCTTTTTTCAGAGAAACAGCATGACCATGACAAAGGCAACCGCAATGACAGTGCATTTCCCTCCAGCTTCATGCATTTCCACCTCTCCATCATTGCTCCGTTTCACAAACAGCTCTGTGAGGAGTTCCAAGCAGCCCTGCTGCCCCAAGGCGCTGAAGGACACAACCAACTCAGTGCAATTCCTCTGAACTCAGACGGAACTCCACCTCCTTCAAGTGCCTGCCTGAGCCCAAGCTGCAGAGCAGAAGTAACTGACCTCAAATGTTTATACATTTTCCATTCCAGGAGTCAAAAGAAGCACACACAACTGCTCTACACATTAAGTTCTGGCAAAGGGGCATTCCCAGAGCTGCCCTCCATGCCCTGACCTGCCCTGCAGCAGCCTGGGGGCTCCTCTAGCCCCTTCCCTTCAGCCAAGCTGGCACCATCCCCTCCCCAGGCTTTTGGAGAGCAGGGACCACCACCAAACAGGACAAGCACAAGTTTTACTTCTATCCAAGCTTCCCTCACATCTATCATCTTTTCCAACCTTTAATGAAGCAAAATCCTGGAAAACGTTCAAAAAACCTCTAAAGAGAAAGATAAACAAATAGAGCAGATTTATTTGTTCCCTGAGAAAGGCATAAATCATCTCTCAGCACAGACTGAGAGATGCCCAGGGTTGAGCTGAAGCCCTGAGCTGAGGGAATAACCTTTGGGCTGAAGCACCTCTCACTGTGTCTGCCCAATGTCTAACCAGGACATATGGCCTAGAGAGCTGCAGTTCCATCAATGCAGATCAACGACAGCTCTGATGACAAGGAAAGTAGGCAGCATTATTAGGTTATCAAGCTAAATTGTTAAGTTAGCTTACTATTCATCTCCAAAACAACACACTCTGCTGCACATAGGTGAGCAAAGCAATAACAAAACACATCCCTAAGCCCAACGTTTGCACTTTTGCCACCCCCTCATTCTTAGTTCAAGGAAAGGAGACTGGAAACCCCGGCTCTGTCTGTGGCTCAGGAAGAACCAAGAGATTTCCCTCTCCCATAGATAAGTGAATGTAAGGCGTCCCAAACCAGCACCAGAGGTCCCAAATTCTTTTAGAATGGCAAGTTTCTGTAGACAGCTCTTCTAGACGTAGTTTTTTACCCTTCCAATACCCACACAGGGATAACAGCTGCTCAGAAAGCACTCGCTGCCTCTTTGTGGCACTGCTGCTGATAAACAGAAGCAAATCAGGGAGCAGCAAGGGGCTGTGTATCTGCTTCACCTCTCACATGAGGGACAGTGGGCCATCCACAAGTGCTTGAAGGTGCAGGTTTTGGAGAGCTGCACTTCATGTCAGAAAAGCCTTACAGCAGGGCAAAGCCTCAAGATGTTTCTGCATCTTGCAAGGCTTTCCCATGGCACAGGAATAAACACCGCAGATTTCCCAGCAAGTCAAAGAACCATCATGGGAACAGAGAAGGGCAGGGATGTAGCTGGGTAACCTGCAGCCAGGGCCCCTCACTGCTTCCTCCACCTCCCCATGCCCCTCAGCCCATCCCTTCCTTGTCCTCAGCTCCCAGGCTTCTCTCCCTGCGCTGAGCACGTGCATTTCTGCAGCTAAAAGAAGGCAGTACAGTCTGTTCCCAATAACATTAGTTCATGACAGCCATGTTATTACCACCCTTTAACACCCCCACTTTGCTTCTGTTTCTTACCGCTGCCTATTCAACACCACAGCATTCATAACTAAAACTGAAACTCCATTTAAGAGACCCACAAGGCAACCCTGTATGCAGGCCACGTCTCCCATAACAGCACCACACCATCCCTTCCAGCTGGGAAGCACTGAGCCATGGAAGGAACAATTCCCACAGAGCTCCGGCGTGTGGCTGGTCCCACAGTGGTGATGCTGAGCTCTTGAGGGCAGCCAGGAAGGACAAAGCCTCCTCCAAAGGATCAGGCCATCACCAGAACGGGGAGCATCCTGCTGCCAGCTGGGATCTGTGCAGCACACAGGAACGGATGAATGGGTGTCCTTGGGCAGCCGGCAGCGTTCTGCACCCTTCCCTGTCATTAGCAGCATCACCAATGAGCTTTGTGCCAGAAAATGTGCCCTGGCATCTAACAGGGCTGTGTGTTTTGACAGACAGACTTTTACCTCTCTTCAATCCAGATCTGTAACTCTCCTACAAACCACAGTTTAGAGGGGGGGGAAAAAATGGCCCTTAAAGAGAAAACCCCACACATGCTGATGGAAATGTGGTTTCTTGAAACACCTCTTCAATGCCATCTGTTTGGCTCTGGTTCTAGTTTCATAGTAGCAAGATCCAATTTAGGAGGTGGCATGTAAAGTGCTAGGTGGATTTCCAACCAACAACAGCAGCAAGAGAAGCATCCCCACGAGCCAAGCGCTCTGCGGGATGGACGGGAGCAGAGCAGGAGGCAACACTCAGGTATCAGCTGTGGAAGCTGATCGAGATCCCCAACTGTGATTATTTTCAGAGTTAATGATATTGCAGGCAGCAGCAACTGTATTCAGACACACCTTTGTGCTCTTCTGCACCCAACAGAGGGAGGGGAGAGGGAAGGAGCACAGCTCCAAGCATCACTTGGGGAGATTCTTCCATCCCCCAGCTCTGAGTGCAACCCACAAGTGAATTCACAGCTGGGGACGCTGACAGCTCAGCTAGGGAGGCAGAAGGACTAAAACCTATAGGTTCCTTGAGCCTCTCTTGTTCAGTAACACTCAGATCAGTGACAGTCACACCTCAGTTCCCAGCCCCACGGCTGGCTTTAGGCCAGCTGTATGTGCATTAAGGTTTCATGCGTTCGCATTCATCAGCAGCAAGGTTCCAAAGCCCTGTTTAGAGGTGCTCACTGCAGGAGCGGGATGGTAAAGGTACTTTGATTCCAAGAGGCTTTGGATGAAGTTCCACAGCTGCCAGCAGCCATCACGTCCATCTCTTAGGGTGACTTAGATCCCGGTGTTAGGAAAAGCAGCATAAGGATGACAGAAGTAATCCCACATCCAGCACTGCTGAGGGTTCCAGAGCGCAAGATGCTGCAGACCCCATGTTGCACATTTCAACACAAATAACAATTTGAGGTCTCACATACTTGAAGGCAGATGAGCATCACACTCTTTTATCCAGAATTACCTGCAGGGCTTTTGTCTGCCCTGAGCAGCCCTGACAACTTATCATCCAGCCTGGCCTACTCCCAGTCACTTACTGTCAGAAGTCAATAAACATTTTGCAGTGCCTGTGCTGTACTGATTTAGAAGCCCCAGCCATGCCTAGAGCAGCACTATGTGATACCCATACCAATGCTGCTGTGCAGGGCTGCATCTCTGCGTCATCCACTGCTTCAAGTGAGTCAGGTATGGGGCAGCAACATTTTAGAGAGGCAATTTGGAAACAGGAGCTCAAGAAACGTTGCTCAGACCTTTTATCCTTTCATTTGCTTTATGTATGTCACACATGTATTTGCTCCTTTGTTTGGGATAACGAAGGGGATTTTCTGGCTCCTGCCAAACAGTCCCACTGCAGCTTACCTCCAGAGCCAGTCAGCAGGGCATGAGCAGCTGATCAGCAGATTAAATGGTACTGCTTTTATAGCATCTCGCTTTCCAAGCCTCCCCTCTCAAGCAGCAATCTCCTACCCCTACAGCAGCTGGGCAAAGCTTTTCTATTATGAAATAGCACAGCCAGGGCTTGGCCTTTTCCTGCCTTCCAGACAGCCCTGCAAGAAGGACCTGGGACAGCCACTGCTCAGAGGTCCGGCCTCTGAGAAAAGCAGCGCTGCAAAACACAGAGCCTGGGGTGCAAGAGGTTTGCTAGGAAAGGAGGTACCAATAGGAGATGCCACAAAGCAAGGAGAACCCGCAAGCACACGCAGTGATGCCCAGATGGGGCTGAGAGCAGAAGAAGAGGAGGAGGATTTAGGGTTAGCAGCAGCAGGTGACACCTGCACCAGGGATCGCATGGGGACAGTGCAGCTTAGGAAGGAGTGGGAGGAAGCCAGAAAGACCTGGGTGCCCCGCTGCACGAGCACAGCATTAGCACAGCACTGAGCTAGTTGGGAATCAAGAGACTTCAGCCACTGCCTGCACTTGGTTATCAGTGCAGGAGAGCTATCTACCTACTAAGGATCCTATTACAAAGAAATAACAAGCACAAAGGCAATCAATATTGTGCAGTTTAAAAGCACCATCTGAAGGCAATGGGTTTTACTCGCTGAGATCTGCCAGGTGAAGTGATGCAAGAAGACAGGATTTGTGTGAAGCTTCACTGCTGGCTAATCCGAATCCTGTTCAGGTTGTGCCATGCTGCAGGCACTGCAGGAAGGAATCAAGTCCATGCACTGCATTGAATCAGACCCCTGACCTGCAATTCCAGCTGTACTAAAACAAGGAGAAAAGAATGCTTTAGGAGCTCCTCTGCAGGTGCCTGCACACCCAAGGCAGCACCCCACTCTGCCATCAGCTTTTCACCCTTTGCCAGCAGGATCAATGCATGCTGAGCACTAAAAGCAGCCAGTGTGTTACAGGCAGATTCTGTATTAAAAATTCAAGATCCTTCCCAGCAGTGAGATCAAGCTGCAGGACACACCACAGCTGGTCTGCCTTCTGGCTCTGCAGCACCTTCAACCACAAACACAGCCAGCACATGGGAATGGGAAAGAACCTCACTGCATTTTTCCATAAAAATCAGACACTGCCCATTTGTCTGTTCCTTCAAACATGGCTGGGGAAAGATGAAATACAAGGCTCAATGCCCTTTAAAGTTGAGCCTTGGTTAATGACCACCTTTTCAGTATGCTATGGAACAACAAACCCTAATGAAGGAAGAAGATGTGCCCCATGATGCTTCGGACCCCTGCTTAGGATATGGCATAGAAGCACACTTGGGGATTCAAGCTTGTCCCTCACACTGCAGCGCTGCTCGGATCTGCACATCCAAACAATAGCACCGCATACATCCTTGCATTTCTTCCTTCTACTTTTCCCAACAGCTTTACAACGAATGAGCACAATTTCTTTACATTTGTAATTCAAATGTTCCTATGCAGCATTTCCACAAGAAAAAGTGCTTCAAAAGCGCACTGGAAATTGTAATTAAAACCTGATCTCTGAGAGATGAGTCATGTTTCTGCAGGCTTCAGACCTGGCCTCAGAAAAATACACCAGCAGAGCACTGTTTACCAACTTTACATGGGGAGCTGCCAGCATTTATCAGAGACTACAGGAACGCTTGCATAAATATTAAGGGCAAAAGATGAAATGAAGATATTTCTGCTCAAACAAAGGACTGGTTTACTTGGTGCACTGAGCCTGCTTCTCCCACAACCACAACAGCTCCAAGACTTCTCCTGTCCCTGGAGGTCAGCAGGCCAACCAGCAGTGCTGCAGCTCCCATTCCATGGGCATGGGAAGGGCAGCAGGCACTGGCCCTGTGGGGTCAGGCAGCCCCTGAAAGCACCCAGCCCAGACACGCTGCTTTCTGCTCTGCCAAACTTTCAGCTCTTATTTTCGCTTCTCTCCTTCCTGCTCCCAACA
Source organism: Lagopus muta (assembly GCF_023343835.1). Lineage (NCBI taxonomy): Eukaryota > Metazoa > Chordata > Aves > Galliformes > Phasianidae > Lagopus > Lagopus muta. Next base: position 4,375,221 of record NC_064441.1, read on the forward strand.
GCCTGAGCTGTTTGAAAAGCAAAAGCATTTCCATCATCTCTTGCCACTGTAAAGCACTTATAAAAGGGACATGTCAGGAGGAAATGGCCAACACTTGTGACATTCCTATGCATACCAGGACATGGGGCAGGATCTCATAGCATGCCCTAATCTCTGCAGTGCATCACAGATCAGACCAAAGCCTCAATGCAAACAGCCCTGATGCTGGGGCTGAGGTGAGCTGAAGCCAACTGGTCACACAGACTGGCTGATCTTCAGCATTTCCCAGTCACCACCTCAAGTGCCTCTGTCTGTGGAAGGGGTGAGAAAAGCAGAGAAAAGGGACTGGGGAGAGGCAGCCCAGGGAACATTCATACCTAAGTGTTGGCTTCCCTGCACGCCCTTACCTCCACCTGACCTTCCCCAAGAAGGAGTCACCTCTGAGGAAGATCAGAGGGCTCACCCTTGCTCCCCAGCTCAGAGGGCAGCAATGAGCCCAGACAGAGAAGTACAGAGGTCTCAGGAGATGACAGCCTTTTCTCTACCAGATCAAAGGGATCAGTGCTGCACAGGGATCAAGGAAAGCTCCTCTCACTCTTTGCAACTCAACCCATAATCAAGACATCCACTTGCTGTTGATCCATTCCAGGAGCAGGGGCTGCTTACAGAGGTGACACTGACAGGCTTTGAACCCAAACCCCTGCTTGTTGTCTCTGCCTCAGGTCCTCCTCCCATTCTGCACTTGTTCAGCCTTGGCCCTTGCTCTCTTGTGTCACAGAACAGCATGCAGGTCCTCTGGAACAAAACCACTCCTCTAAATAACACTTATTTCATATCACAAAGACGAGTTCATAATGAACAGGAATATGCATTTTCAACATGCAAAGCACAGCACAGGCAAATGAGAAGACAGAGGTCTGTGTCACGTTACAAGTGCTGCAGAGCAGTGCATGAACACCGTCAGACACGAGTGCCATCCTAATACCAGCCAGAGCACGAGAGTCACTGCACCGAAGGCAGCGCAGCTCCGAAGTTCACCTGCCATTCCATCAGTCATACGGAAACAGCAGAGCAGACAGCAGAGGGCATGTACAACACAACCACCCATGGATCCGTCTGCTCCCCAACACCCGACTGGTCTGCACTCAGCTGGGTGCTCCTCGCTCCTTCTCCTCCTATACCCACTTATCAGATTGGGAACAAGCACACCTGAAACAGATGTTTTCCCCTAATTCAGGCCCTCTCCCACTTTCCACCTGGTGAGCCACCTAGCCCAGCTTCACTCCAGTTTCTCTGAATGTTGCTTCCAGCCACGCTCGTCCCGGAGAGCTCACAATGCCATTACAGACGCATCCTGGCAATTTAATTACAAGTGAATAATAGCGGTTAATGCTCACAGCAGCGATGTGACTGAGGAGTGCAGTCATTGGCAACATCAGCAGCACAAGCTGATGCAGAATGACTGCAGGAGGAACAACTCATCAGTACTGCCTACAAGCTGTGAGCCTCCATTGCTTCGAACAAAGGGGAACATGAGTAATTTCAGACAAAAGAATGAGCCCTCATCAGAACTTCTGGAACACAGATCTCTGAGCTGTGCTAGGTACAAGTGCTATAAATCTCTTTTTTCTTTTTTAAGCTTTCTCATTTTGTTTCCCTCCTCCATGCTTCCAAATTCCTACCCTTCTCTGAAAGAGATGAGCTGAAGAATTCCCTGAAGGCTGCAGTCCCCAGTATCTCTCAGATGAGAGATTTCAATAAGCAGTTATTGGTTACCACTTGCTCCGCACACAGCCCTGCTGCAGTGCCTCTCCTGCTCTCTTCAGACCTTAAAGCATAAAGGCTCAACAGACCACAAGGACACGGGACTCAGTAAAGGCTGATGCTGGTGACAAATGGAAGCCATCCTCACAGCCCTGAGTTATGTGTTGCTGGGGACAGAAGGAGAATCTTCTGTCAGTACTTCTTAAACCAGCCTCAGTGAAAACACGAGTAATGCACCGCACCGTGATTTATTGTAAACGTGTCCCAGTTCTGCTAAGAACTAAGTCAGGAAGCAGAAGTGAAAAACACCCAACGTGACAACAGAAAAGATTGCTGTCTCCTCCAAAACTCCTGGACAGCATGAAAACACTTCAAGGAAACCTGAAACCATTTCTCCTTCCGTGAGCGCAGTGAATGGGTCACAAACACAGCCGTCCTTTCCAACGGAAGCACCCTGTTTTCCTGAACAATTTAATGTAAATTAGATTAACCAGCGGTTGCTCCTCTGCCCTGTGCTGAGCGATGAGTGCCTCTTGAAGTGCAAACATTTACTTAGAACTGTACAGGAAAATCTTCTCGCTTGAGGTGAACCCGGCCCTGGGTCAGCAGGCTGCTGATGTGGCACACGGCTGTGCACAAACGCCGGAACAAAGTGCTGGGGCCACGTGCCACCAGCCTGCCTCCTGCCCTGCATCGAGAGCTGGGAGGAGAAAAACCAGCAGCAAAACAGACAGGAGGAGAAGACGGCGGTAGGAAGAGCAGTCGTTTCTCTCCATCCTCCCCCAGACCCAATATTTATAGTAAAGTCCCTAAAAATACAAGTTCGGGCTTCCTGCAGTGTTTCACTGACAGCTGCTTTTCTCTCGCTCCTTAAGCCCCGTGAGCCCCCACTTCCTCCCATTTCTTGCTGCCTTCCTGCTCTGTCCCCTTTTTTCTTCCCCATTTCCCCTCTCCTGTTTATTTGCATTCTTTCCCTCTTCCTCCCCTTCTTGTACTCAGCTTTTCCCCATTATCTGCCTTCCCCACAGCTCCCAGTGCAGCCCCGCTCCCTGCCCACACCACGAGCAGGGCCGTGGCATCCCATGGGTGGGAAGACAACGATGACAGGAGGCCTCTGCCCAAGGCAAGGCACAAAACCAAAGAGCAAATTCTGCCTTACCCCCAGCCGTGCTTCTCCTATTGCAGCACCTGAACACAAAATGAAGATTCCCATTTTTCAGGTAATTCACTTTTTACTGCAGTCCTGAAGTTGTCTGCAAACCGCTGTGTTTTGTTTCACACTCACAAAACACTGAGGGTGGCAGTGGACTCTTAAGCTGGACTTCACAAGGTACCACCTTCACACACGTATCAGTCCGGCCACGTTAGTTTTCTTCCTTTCCTCAGCCTCTAAGCTGGGCCCAGCATTTCAGACTGAAGATTGGTTTCCAATCAGAATTACAATCTTGTCAGGATTTGGCATTTTTGTAACATACTTAAAAAGATGTCATTCCACCCTTCAACCTGCTAACTTGTTTTCTTGGCACTATCCTAGGACAGACACCTCTCAGCCTTGCATTAGATACACTTGTACTGAATGCTCTGGAAAAAGGAAGGGGGAGAAAGAAGGGGGAGAAAGGAATTGCTATTTCAGGTGTGGAACAGGCCTCTGGGACCTGAGCACCCGAGCAGGCTGTGGCAGCCCCTGCAGGCAGGTCAGTGCTCGTGGCAATAAGGATGCTCTACACACACATCAAGCCCACCAGTGCAGGGATGAAGGTCAGCCATTCTCCAGTGTGGCTCCAACATCTTTCAATCCCGTTGGCCACTGTCTCTTGTCAGTTATAACAGCCTCAGAGCTGCCAGGGAAGTAATCAGAGGGAGAGACTATCGGTATAAGCAGATATAATAGAAACTCAATTAAATTAGGGAAGTACTCAATCAACCATAGGACATAAATACAAAGGAAACCAGGTCTATTAGTTCTGTTTTTTGCAGAAATGCCTGCTTGCTTCCCGAGTACTGGGGAAATAAGAAAAATAAGTAATCTTAATAGCACGATCCTCATTTGCTGTTTAACAAAAGGTAGTACCAAAACCAACTGCAAGCCAAGCTGCTAGAAAAACAGCTTGCTCTTGTGACTGCTGAATAACTGAGCTCTTGTGGGGGAATCCTGGTTTTGCTTTAACTACGGCTAAAAATTAGGAATCACACCTTGGCCAGCTTCAAGGGAAGAACTTCTGAGCCCAGTTCTGCTCTCAGGTCAGCTTTACACCAATGCTTCACCAGGACTCCAGCGTCCCATCATTGCCCATGTATGAATCAAGTCAAGATCACAGCATGGAGAAGTGCCCGTTTTGTGGGATGGTTCAGGAAAACAACCAGGCACCACATCCAGCAACCTCTTATTCCCTTTCTCTGCTCTCTTTCCTACGTCTACAAACAGCTCTGAACAAGGCTCTTCCAGCAGTTGCTGGGGCTGAGGAACATAATGAGCAGCTGGCCTGTACAAATGCTGCTTCGTCCTTGTTTGGGGTTTCCAGGTTCAGAGCCAGCCTGGTAACCGGGGTGTATTTAACAGCCATGTTTTAATGCCTGGATAAAGGTTTGGTTGAGAGTTTAATAGCACGAAGTGACTAACAGCAAGCTGGGGAACTATTTAGAGATTAACTGATTTAGAGTGATGAAAGGGCAGGTGGTAATTTTAGGATTAGAAATCCATGTTTTGGATGTCAATACTTTGCGTAAGAAAAAGGCCAGGAACAGCACAACTCTAATCCACTCACAAGGAAACAGCAGGACAGGGGAGGAACTGGATCTCTGTGCTGAGAAACTTGAAAAGCACTTGCAGAATGCCATCTTCTGTGCTCTCCAGGACAAGCGTGCCCCCACGGGCCAGGGATGCTCTGCACACCACTGTGCACACTGCCTACCTCAGGACAAAGTCTGATGGCATGTATGAAAGTGATGCTCTGCACACCACTGTGCACACTGCCTACCTCAGGACAAAGTCTGATGGCATGTATGAAAGCTTAGCTTCTGTCTCAAGGAACATGAACATGCAGATGCTGTTTTACACCCAAACTCACTCTCAGTGCCTCCTATGTATATATACACACATCTATACTCATCTATGTATACACTTACACCTACTTACACACACACTATATACACATACAAGTACTGAATCAGCACTGCACGTACTATCTCGTTTCCATCAGTCATATTACAGACAACTCCCAGAGGGGTCAGGGGATGAACTTGGTTAAAGCCAGAGCTATTTAAGCAGAAAAATGGCCCTCTTGCTGCCTGCAGTACCCAGGGCGTTCTCTGAAGCTAAGCTAAAAACAATATTTATCTTACCAGGCGCTCGGTGCTTTGTGTTTTGAGATTTTTTAGCTTCCAGTTAGGGAGGATTTTGCAGGCCCGTAAAAAGGAAACAAAATCCACAGTGAGGTGGAAAAATAATTTATGGACGTATTTTGCATTTCATTTGCTTGATTTTTCCTCCTTCCTTCCTCTTTTGATGTCCCCCACCCCACCCTTTCAGTTTAAGTTACTTGAAATTTGCAAAATCTGAAACAAATAAGCCCAGACTGAAAATACACAGTATGTCTTCAACCCTGCAGAGGTTAAAAATAGGCTTTAAACCAGCTAATATCAGCATCAGCATAAAAGAAAGGACACCCTGACAGCTTTAATTATTACATTCTCTTGTTTTGCACTTCTGAAGAGCAGCAATTAAATCCCTGCTTGGGCTTATAAGGAAAAAGTCAGTGCTCTGCACCTGCAAAACTGACTCGATTACACTGGAGGATTTCAGCTCCCCAAAGCACATTATCCAGGGCAGCCTGCAGAACAACTGCACACAGTGCAAGAGCTCAGTGCCACCCTGCAGCCGAGCATTTTGCAGCCAGTTTGCAGGGAAGAACACCAATAACAGAAACACCTCCTCTTTTGCTTTGCTCTGTATATTTATTTAACAGAAATCTCACCATTTCTGGACAAAGCAGCTGCAGATCACATGTGTGTGCAATGCCTGAAACTGCCATATGGCAATAGAAGTATTTTGCTCATAACCAGTTGCCTCTGGGGACCTGAACTAGGTCACTTTCCCATCAAGGCTCACTACAAACCATTAAATAAGTGGTGCAAGCAGGGCCTTTTAAACATCTCTTATAAAAAAGAGCTATTTTGTTGATTAGAAAGGTAAAGAGAAGCAAGCACCGCCGCTTATGAAACCTATTTTCTGTGACTCATAAATATTAATTCTTTGATATTCAATAATCTAATTGAGTTTAGTGCTTGCAGCTGTTCCCTCATCAGCAGCAGTAATGAGGGTCTCATTTGCTCTGATTACCTGGCTTTGGGAAACCTGCTGCCAGTAGCCATCCCTGAGACCTCTGCTCTCTGGTCACACCTGGCTGGGATCTGCCCTTTGCCTGGAACCCTCTGTGCCTTGGTGGCAAAGTCTCACTAAGACACAGAGGTTGCAGCAACTTCATTTCCCTGGGAGATTCGCTATCATGCTCAGCTCCAGGCTTGCACTGAGTAAAGATGGCTTACATAAAAAATAAAAACACAAAACCACCAACAAACCAAAAACATGACGTAAAAGCATATCCTTCCTTTTTCCCTAATATAAACCAGTTTAGACCAGGAGTGTCTAAGCAGCCTCTCGGTGACTAAGAGGGAACTCAGTGCATGCAGGGAGGGCAGGCACCAGCTGGGACGCAGGGAGAAGAAAGGCGCAGTGTTTCCATAAAGCCAGTGAGAAAAAAACATAGCTGGGAACATTTTTCTGGCAGAAAACGTTCACTTCTGGAAGCAAATCGCTGATGGCCAAGGGGAAAGTGGAGCCTTCCCCCCCAGGGACACCTGCACGTCATCTGCTGAGGGAGCAGCACAGGGATGCAGGCGCACTGCCAATCCATCCCAGCGCCCACAGACACTGCTGCTCACAGCTCCATGCCAAGCCAGCAGCCCTGCCATGATGGAGGGGCTCTCCCAGCTCTACCAAGAGCCATCTCCTCTTCCTCCAAACCTGGCTTTTCTGCTGTCCATCCCACAACATGTTACACAGGAAGCTACTTCTGTTCCAGACAGCTTAAATTTACTGCTAATTTTTCAGGCCTTGAAAAATTTTAATGTGACTTATCATCCTGGGAAAGACTGGATTATCTCCCATTAAGCTCACTGTGCAATGCACAAAGGCGGTATCCCCACGCAGCCCTCCACTGCCGCCTCATAACGGAGCAAAAGGATGTGATAAGGTCCTTGTAGGGCACTCCATCACAGCAATAATGTCACGCACGATAACTCACAGGAGCACTTCTGGTGTTTGTCTTTACTGTAAGCCATGAGTTTATCTGCTGGCTGCAAGGGCCAAGCATAAGGGAGCATAGCTGAGGGTGCACGTCATGCACAGCCGCACTCGCTGGGAAAGCCTCGCGTTCCTCGTGCCAGGCTGACCTCTCTGCAGTTGCTGCTTCGACCTGCTGTGGGCTGTGCATGCAGCAGAGCAAAGGGGAGCTGCTTCAGGCACACTCCCGTGTGCTCAGCCAGCACGCAGCTGTGGGGAGTCTTCAGAACACTTCATCCCCATAGACACAAACATGGGGAATGAGTGGCTGTGGCTTTTTAAGATGTCCTTTTCATGCTTACACACTGCCCTATCTCAGGCGGAAATGGCAATCAGCTTGGGTTAAAAAAGCACTTTCTCTGCTCAGCCAGCATTACTCACATCTGCTGAATTCACTGACCAAACCACAGGGCCCTGTGTTCTACTTTTTTAATCCCCTGCAATGGACCCCATTTGCTCCATGCAGACCCATGCTGGAGCACAACCACCTGGATGCTGCAGGGCTCATCCCAGCTCCAGGCAGCTGGAGTTAAGCTGCTGTCAGAGCCATGGGACCCTTCTCGCACCGTTCCCTAAAGGATACACGGCAGATTTTTGCTTCTATTTTAACTTGTTTCGGTGTGAGATTGATATCTTTGACCAGGAGCTCCAAAAAGCCAAAAGCAGCCAGGATGATTGTTGGACTAGATTATCTTAGTGGTCTTTTCTACCCTTCATGATTCTATGATTGTATAACACTGATCCCCAGCTCCAACAGCACCTATGCACAACACCGTCACCAAGAGTTCACTGCATCATCACAAGTGCCACAAGCAATGCACGCTGCTCTTCATTTTTAACTGGTCTACAAGTAAGCAACGAGCACCAGAAAGACTTCCAAGGGTACAGAGGCTCATCAAGTCCTCTCTGTCAGGGAGAAGGCCCTCCTCAACTGTGATGCTGGCTCTTACAATGGATGCTCTCACCCCATGGTATCTCCGGGTCCAACAACCCCTCCCTGAGTTGCTCCATCTGCCAGAGAAGAGCCATGGGCAACAAGAGCTGCACACAGACTACTGCAGCACGGAGCAGTGGAACTGCTGGTGGCTCTATCACCACCTCCACCAGGTCCCACCACACTCCCATAAGTAACTGCTAATTCAGACTTTCAATAAAAACAAGGGCAATCAAATTGCAGTGCTCTGTTACAGGAGTGATTGTATCTGAATTCCAGGAGGCATCCGCCAGCCTCATCTGCTCACATTTCAATCTGCTATTGTAACACAGGTACACCCAGGCCCCTCTGCTACCATGAATAGCGAGGAAGGGGCTGCTTTCTCCTTCAGGGTGATACAAGAACACCCATCCCACTTGTGGTCCCTTCCGTCCATCTGTTTCTTGCAAATAAACAACTGAACACACTCCAGGATTCTCCTCTACCAATGTGAGAAAATAATGGTGATTCATCACAGTGATTTGCTTCCTGACTTCTACAGCAGCTAGTGCGTACACGCTGCTGTAGAAGTCAGAAAAAAGGACCCAATAATCTTTCAGGAGGTTCTTGTTTGAACCCCAATCCCAGGATTAAGGTATTAAAAGGACAAGAGAAGTGCAAATAATACAGCCAGGGCTTTGCTGTCTGCATCTCTTCCCACCCGTGCTGTTCTCAGATACCGTCCTTGGCTGCTCTCAAAGCAGGCAGCAAGAGCATAGCTGACTGGGTAAAAACCACAGTTGACTGAGGTGGCACCAATGAACCCTCATGCTACGCTGAGTGGAGCTGACCTGGCACACCAAAGCCTTTGCTTGCCTTCCAAGCCCTGCCAGCAATAGGGCAGAGACAGCTGGCAGCCCTGCGATACAGGTAGAAGGGCAACAGTGGAGCAGGAGTGACACTTAAGCAGAAGAGCAATGCTTCTGGCAATCCTGCCTCTTCCACAGCAAAGCCGTGCTGCAGGGAAGGCTCTCCTGGAAGCACCATGCTGGCACAGGACTCTGCATGTCGCAGTGCAAAGCCCACGGTGCACAGTTAGGGTCTGGGCTGGTGACACACACGTGCCAGGAGCTGCCCAGCTGTAATGCCCACTCTGAATTAGTCTGCTCTGCAGTTCCACACAGCCCAGTCACCTCGTCACCTCAGACTCCCCACCTAACTCTTACTGACCCTCACAGTGAGGACTCAGCTCTCCCAGCGCAGTCCTGCAGGGCGGCTGCCTGTGCAGCTGTCCCACAGCATCAGGGCACACAGCACCAGGACGGGCCCAGAGCCCAGCCACACCACGGGGCAGCGCTCATAGGGACAGGCTGGGGCTTGGCAACCACAACACGAGGAACGGAGGAAGTGTGCAACATCCCCATTAGGCTGCCATTACGAGGGCCGATGGAGCCCAGAAAGGCCAGCAGATCATACTGAAAACACGTGGAACATGCAGCTCTTGAGTCTTAGTCCTGGGATTTAACCACATCTATCTGTGCTTTCTCCAGCTACAGCCCACTGGGCATTATCTGATTAACCCCTGCAGTAAGAAGACCCCAGAAGCTCCCTTTTCCACAAACAAAGGCTTCTCAAGACTGCATCTCGATTTCTCAAACAGTAAAAAAGTCATGAGGGCTCACTACTAAAAGCCTCTTCAGAAAGATGCTCAGTTAATCACCAAACCACTGCACAGCCCAAAGCCATCCTAAATGCAACAACATGGCATGAAGTGAATCATCCCAGGAAATGCCAGGAGCACATCTGTCACCAGCCAAGAAGGCAAGGCCAGATTTTGCTCCAGACAGGAAGAAAAACACTGGGTAATATGAAATGGACCAGACCGGTCACTGAAAGAAATCAAGACAGCCTGCAAAATGTGTTCTTGCCGTTGAAAAAGAAGTGGAGATGTTCTTCTATGTGCTGCTGTGCAGGAAAAATGCCCTACTTCCCTCCTCACTGCTTCTCAGGGCTCCTCCAAAAGTAAATTATTTAGGGACCCATCTCAGCAAGTTACTTCCACTCATTTGTGGGGAACAATGCAGCTCAGCCTGGGATTTAACCAACAGCTGTAATGGTGCCTCGTGGGCTCCATCTCTAGAAGACAAGCAGAGAGATGACACGCAGCACCAGAAGCCAGCACTGACAGCAGAGGATGCAGTGAGCACTCAGTGTGGCTCCCATATGAGCATGGTGAGCTGCTCTCACTGCACACACCTTAGGAATACCTGCTATGCTTTCATATTCTGCAGGCTTCCCATGCACAAAATTAAAGAAGGAAGTTGGGTTTTCTACTTTTATGTGAATTGCTCTATGGCAACCAAAAGATACTGCAAGTTAAACGATGTAATTTGTGGACAAGTTTTAACAGGGAATTGGGCTGCCAAAAAAGACCACCACAAAGCTATATTCTGCACCTAGGGCAATTCTACTTAGGAAAAGATTAAAAGTAATAATAATTATATATAAAAAAAAAGACAAACAATAAAAAACCTAGAAACAATGCCACTGAAGAGTAAAGGGAAGAAAGAGAAGCTACGGGTCGGATGTTTGCTTATTTTGCTGTTCTCCTCAAACCACTACTGCTTTTCCAGCATCCCCACTGCAGAGCTGCTTGCAAGAGAGGGAACGAGAAAGGCTCAGGATCACAGCACAGCATCCGCTTGCCTGAATGCAGCCTTTTTAAAAGCCTCACACCACAGGCAGGACCTGGGTGGAGTCTCCTGTAGCACTAAGGGAGGCACACATCCCTGAGACGTTTACTGAGATGGTTTCAAGTCTCAAGCATGTGAACGCTGCATGGAAAAAGCCTGTGCTAGGGCCTGGCAGCCAAAGCAGGCAGCACACACAGCCTGATACTCTGACCCCAATTCGCTCTGACTTCTGGGTGAATTGAAGGCTTGCTGTAATTAATAAGACTACAGTGAAATCAGATCAAGCTGAGCCTTCTGAGAAACGCACTTTCACCTCCGACAGCCTCTCAAGACAACAGGCCAAGCCTCTCCATTGCCACCAAGCTCATTTGGGGCTATAAAGCATCGATACAAGGGGGGAAAATCTGAGAACAGTCTATCTGCAACTAATCCCACAGACAGTTTTTGGAAACATCAAGCGATGCCATGGAAGAATTACAATCTCCTGGGAGAGAGGATCCTCCCAGTGCTCCAGAGTGAGCAGCAGCTGCATGAATAAGAGTGATTAAAAATAAAAAACAAAAAAACCCCACACAGTGCTGTGTGTCAGAACGGCAGAGGCCCAACTCCACGCTATGAAATGGGATTATGGCTCCCTGCAATCCACTTGGTTTTGTTTGCTCAGATTTGCTGGCGAAGCAACAGAAGGCATCAGCCCTCTTTGCTGCCAGTGCTGAGGCACCTCTGTACTTGCTGAGGACAGGAGCTTATCTCCTGGGAGCTCACTGCTAGTCACCAGGAGCCTGACAGCAAAAACACCGTGGCACTGCCAACAGATAAGATGTGTTCCTGCATACACAGGGCGCTATTCCACCCTGCACTCCTGAGGCTTAAAGGAAGGGCTGCTAGTGTGTCCTACTACCAACAGCATTGTTATGATCTCAATGCTACAGTTCAGCATCCATCACTGAGATGCTGATGACGTGCTGAAGGACAAGCATTTATTGTCTGCAGTAGATACCCACCACAGCTGAAGCTTCTGTAATTACTGTTCCTTATGAGAAAATGAAAGATTTATTACCCACATAATAGTCAATGAAGATCTTTTCTTGAGTAGAATACTGGTTTACTTACAGGCCTTCATCTGTAGGTCACACTGTATTACTCAAGATAAAATAGTTTACTTCTTTCAAGCTGTGATGTTGGTTATCTGGGGCTGCTCCAGCAGTAATTAAAAGGACAGAGGCTACTGGTACTGTGCTGCACACAGGAGCACTGGCATAGGCTCCCAATTCCTACCCAGTCAGTTTCAGGCTGTATGTCTTTAAGTTATGAAAACATAGGTAGAGAAGATTTATATTCTGCTGCTGGATAAAGGTCTTCAGCAGAGATCAAAGCAGTAAGCTGTAGCTGCAAAGAGAAGGTTACAAAACAAATCCTCATTTATCAGTGGGGATTTTTTCCCCCTGTAAAGTTATGTACCATCCGCAGCAGGCAAACAAGATAGGAAGGCAGGAAAAAAAAAAGCACTGATCATAGGAAAGGCTGCTATCACTTACAAATCTGCTATTAGCTATGTGAGAAATCCTAAACACAAGATAAAATCTCAGGTCTGTGTTATTACACATCTCCCTTAACAGAGACCTGTTTTAAACAAACACCACATGCACACACTACATCACGGGAGCCCACTGCTGCAGCTCTTCTTCCTTCTCTCCATCCTCTTCCTCCCAGCTTCTTGCTAAAGCTGACATCGGACTATCCAACACCAGGAGGAGAACACAGCCCCAGACAGCAGCAGACAAAGCTCTGAGCTCCCACGGCTTCTCTGCAGTGAGCCCAGCCACCAGTCACCACAGCCACCTTCCACTACAGCCTATGGTTTCCTTTTCTTTAACACCAGAAATACATCCTCTCTATAATAATAAAAGAAGATGCTGCAAGCTATAATCAAATGGTCAAACAAACTTGCAGGGCTGCACCCTTGTTTTTACATTCCTGAATTCTAATCAGTCCATTTAATTCCCAGTTCAGGAGCCCAAGAGGCACCAGCACTGGAGGATGAGAACATCTGAAATGCAGTAAGCCAACAAAGCTCAATATTCATGGCTTTGGTGCTTGAACGCTGAACGTCTTTCTACTGCATCTCCCTTCTGCCACCCAGCTCCTGTCCCCTCCTCCACTCACTGCCATGGGGACACGGCTCAAACTCTCCCACATTTGGAAATCTGAATCATTTAGACACATCACAGAAATGTCCAGGCTTTGTCTGCCACCAAACAAGCCTTGTTCGCTCTGGATTTCACATTGCAGTGGCAGAGACTTATCTATGGCATTTCTACGACACCTGGGGTATGCATGTATCCTATTAGCTGGCCTGGTGGAAGGTCCTCCTGAGCTCATCTAAATGAAACGTCTGCTACACTGACACATTTTGGGGTCTCAGTTACACTTGAAGGTGGCTATCCCACCTACTGGCCTTGGTCTGCTCTGCTGTGCATCAGGCACACTTCGTAATAAGCATTAAATGATACAAATTAAACTATTCCTCAGATTACACAGCTATGACAGCAGGGCTGAGCTCTGCCCTCACTGCTGCTATGGAATCCAAAGGTCTTGCAAACAAGACAAGAAACCTCAGGCAGACATGAGCTGTTACCCACAGCTCTGTTCCAGTGCCACACACCACCCAGTCATAGCATTTGCTTTGGGTTGGAAGAGTTTGCAGCTCAAGGGAAAACAAAAACAAAAAACTGTGTTTGCTTGCATTTACCAAAGGGAGGAGAGAGAAAACCACAGCACAGTTTATCTAAAACCTTGGAGGCACAAGCTTCTGCAGTCAGCCTGCACCCAGCCAGGTGTGCCACAGCAACAGCCATCAACAGTCCTGGGATGGGGGAGCGTTCATCCCCATCCCCGACCACGCTGGGCTGAGAGCACCCACACCACGGGAACTTGGTCACTGCTTTAGCAGTTCTTTAATGCAGAACAAAAGGATAAACAGTGAAAGGGGAAAGAACAAACAAGGAAAGGGAAAATGCATCCATCATATTCCCAACAACCTCAATCACGCAAGCTAAAAGGGTGAGAATGAAGAACAGTCTGCCCTTTTTGCCCAAGCAGAGGGTTAAAAGACACACTCCTGACTACACGTCTCTATGAATGAAAAACCAGCAGAGTCAATAAAATGTGAAGTGCACCTAATTCATTTTTACTATATGACCTACTTTCAGCAGGTTTTGATTCACATGAGCAGCTAGAGCTTCAAGGTGGTGATTCTGCAAGGTCTGTTCATTAAAGTCATTCTGTTCTTTATGGCTTTCAGCTTCAAGGGATATGAAAACACATTTCTGCTCCAGGCATTCTCCATTGGCACGAATCTCACAGCAACACAGGAAGAAAACAGGTATGAATGCAAAAGCTGCCTCAGTGCTGAAGGAAGGTGGGAATGAAGGAAGTTCACTGTTGTAGGCAATGCAGCTCCCACCATGTTCTAGTGCCTGGCCCATCCCAAGCTCCACAGCAGAGCTGCAGATGGGCATGGATTGCTTACAGGCCCTGAGGAAGTCAAAACAATCTGCTGAAATAGCAGAAATGAGGATAAAGCAGTTCATTTCTGCACTCCTGAGTCCCACGGGGACAGGCAGATAAAGGTGTCATTACCTCCATGTGTGCTGCCCAGCAGCAGGCCCTGCAAAGGGTGCTCTGCATTCCTCACTGACCACAAATGCCTGACCTTGGGCCATGGCACAGGCAGGAAAAGGCATTCAGCTGAAAAAGGGGTGCCTGGAAGACCTCTCATTAAGTGTCCTCATGTCAAGGTCCAACAGTCAGCTGGGTAACAAGCAGCTCACTCCACAGAGACCCCATTAAAAACAAACAAATCAAAGAACAGTGCACATGTCCAGGAGCATGATCACAAGTATATACACATCCCTCGGCAAGCCCCCTTCAAAAAAAAATTATAAATAAACCAAAAATAAAAAGGACAAAATACACACACACATATATATATTTGAAAAAGTTCTTTCTATCAGGAAACCATCATATTGAACATCTGGGATTAGAAGAGTTCTTTTCTTCCTCCAGCAACAAAGCAAAGCATCTTGCAGAAAATATCTTTCTTGTAAAGGGGGGAAAAACAAATTTCCAGGGAAGTTCTAATCATACTGAGCCTGGAGACTGAGGCAGTAATGACAAAAGAGCAGTGATGCTGCAGCACTGTGCACCACAAGAGGAGCAGCCAGTGAGTCACAGTGCTGGGCCAGCACAGCCCTGCTCTCCTGTCTTGCACCCAACAGCCCTGCTGCTGGTTTAAGCCAAAATACTTTCTGCCCAAAGGGATGGAGAGCAAAAGCCAAGGCAGGTGGGGATGCTGCTCCACAGCCACCTGGGCTGCAGTCCCAGGACACCACAAAGCCTTGTTACTTTCCACCCATTTGCTCACAGAATCTCCTTTCAGGGGGCTCACTCGCTCTCTCAGAGCTGCAGTTAATGAAGCAGGATTTTAGCATTTGAGTCAGACACTGACCCAGGCTCTAAAAGCCTCTAATTTTCCATTATCTCCTGGGCAAAGGCAGCCTGATGTCTCAAACCTTGCTGGTGGGTTCCTCTGTGCCATAACCTCTGGCATAGGTTTAAACACTATTTTTCTTGACATTTCATCTTAATTATAATATATATTCTTTTTAATTAAATCAAGCTCACGAAGCAAGCAAGACTGACTGCCCCCACTGTGGATGGAATCTATGGGAAAACACACCGGATGGACGGGAGCACCTGACGGTGTTTTTCTTCAGGTACCACAGTCAGTATTTACAGACAAATGCATGTCCACACTCAGAGTTTACACAGGACCTCACATCTGCAATGCCAACACACCAGAGCACGACGCAGCACGGCCAGCAGTCACACGCAGCTCACCCAGTGCCAGCGCACACAAATACATGGGCTGTGGGACACTACCAGAACCACCTGAGCCCATGTAACCCCTGTCTGCAGCTGCCAGCTCACCCAGCTGTTTTGATCATCTCTTCAAAGGATCCGCTTGGTTCTGTTACATATGATGACAGTGATTATTCTGTTCATAATCATTCTGTTATGAATGGTCTCATTCCCCGGCTGAGCCCTAGCGGAGCATTTTTGAGACACAATATCATTTGTTAGCATTCAGGTAGGCTTCTCCATCCTCTCCTCTGCTGCTGAAGACAGACTGACCTGCAGCATCCAAAACCTTGCAGGGACCACAGCCAGACCTGCTGCTACCCAGTGGGCCTCTCTCCTTTGCAGTGCTCCGGTTTGCACCCACAGAGGTTCCTCAGAGGATGGAGCTTCTGGGAAGCTTGCTTTGCACAGCCAGGGGCAAGGAGAGCAGGCCTGCTCAATATTGAATGCTGAGCTGCAGATGTGCTGCGTCGTCTTCTTTTCAGTAGCTGCTACTACTCGATATTTACCCTGAAGCCAATTTCTCCTTTCCCAAGTATTCAAGGTCAACTGGATCTCAGAAGAGATGAAATGGAGGTGTTGGTTAAGGGATTGTTCATGCCTTTGTTGGGCACACATCTCAGGTAAACGCAGTAATCTGGATCCATTGGCAAATTAGTAGGTGCTTACTTGGGCATACCCTGCAATCCTCACCTCCCTTACTCTATCTGTTAAACACACTGTTTTCTACTTCAGCGGTGCCTCCACTTTCTCCCTGTTTTCCTTTGCAGTACTTGCTGCACTTCCATTTGCTCTGCTAGAATCGGCACTACATCTTGCGGTAGCCCCTAATGGTGGGCATCAATAAAACATGACTGGCCTTCCAGGCCTTTTGTTTTCCAGTCAAACATATATCTGCCTTCTCCTTTTCAGCACCACTCTCCTCTAAGCCCCGGCTCAGCTGGGGGACCTCTCCATTACTGCAGCTCGGCTGACATCATTTAGATGGATGTTGTGGGACCAGTCACCCCAGAGTGCTGCCTTCCTCCTCCATCATTCTGAGGTGCTCATCTATTACAAACGTTTTCCTTCACATCTCAGTAGCTGCTCTAACAAAATATCAACATTCCTATCAAACGTGTTACATTTCTACCCAATTTTAGGTACCTCTGCTTCACACGACTTCATCAGAAGCCTTCATACCCGTTAAGGCCTGAAAGAATGAGTGCCAATGGCCTTTTGTAGGTTAATCCACAAGAGATCAAGAGAGTGCAAGACATTCTGTCTATTCAAATTACTCATTTTACAGTATAATAGTATGAATATTAATATTGTCCATTGAAAAAGTGTGTTAATTAGGATGTTGGCAGTTTTCTGGGCCACTGCCACCCAAAGTAAGCACTTGGGGTACGTGACTATTCAAGCAGAGGTCCCAAATTGCTGTCAGGCTCCTCCAGCCTGCTAATGACAGCAAAGCACGCAATTCCACCATGAGAGCCCGATGGTCAAAACAATTAATGAGGGAACAGCCTACAGAGGGTTAATGTTACTCATTTTCCTCCACCAATTTCAGTTACTCCCCTTCCTAGAAAAACAGTATTTAACCAGACCAAAAATAATTTGCATAGCACACATATGCTAGCAGCTGGGAGGGTTTTAAGCAAACAGAACAAATGCCTCATTAATAAGGAAGCGCCAAGGAATCCAGAAAAAATTTTGCAACAGAACCCTGAAAACCATACTAACTTACTTTTTTGATGCTTGCTTTACATTAAAAATGCTCCTTTGATAGAACTAGTTTGGGCAGATCAGTGGATGGAGGTGGATGTATACCTGGAAAGTCAGTGTGGGCTGTATGTCCTTATGCAGGTAAAGCCTCCACAAGCTCAGGATCAGGCCAGGTACATCAGTACCATGTACATAATCTTTGAATTTAAAATGTAATATTCCTCCTTTCCAGCCTCTGAGTCTATTTTTATCCTATCTTAACTGTAGTCTGCTGAGCTCAAGGTTAATCTTCATTTTCTACTAGCAAAATGAATGGTCAGCTACGTTCCAGGCACCAGTGAGGTCTCCTCCAGCTGCCCAGGTACCTACAGAGCTGACAAACCCAGCGTCAGCATGTGTCTTGCTGCAGAGGAAACACACATGGGCAACCCCAGGACACCACTGGCAGCTGCCCAGAACACCTGAGATTTGCAAACATATTTGTCTTCCACTATAGAACAAACCCTAGACTTCTTGGATGTTTCTGCGAGAAAGATCTGCATTGAATAGTCCAATCTGAATGGCAAACCACAGGTTTTCTTCGGTTGTGGTGATCTCCCTAGGCAGAAGAGAAACACCAGGTCCAAAGGACCTTATGTGCACGTGGGCCTTCCCTGCCCTGCATCAAGGGAGGCATTTTCCTTTGGGATCACTCTAAGCTGGAAACAGGAAGCCAGGTTTCTCACACCTGAAGCCTTTGCCGTGGCAATAAAGGGTCAAGTCCTTCTCTTGGGAGAGACTGCAGCCTAAACGTATTTTCACAAACGCATTCTCAGCACGGTGCGATTGACAACACATCCAGTATCTCCCTCTTCGTAATATTCAGAAATGCTATTTCTGGCTCATACTCAAGAGCCAAGAGATCCAGTTTCTCACGCAAACTCGCTGCAGGACCTCCAGCAAAGCCTTCTGCTCCATCACTGCAGCAGATATTTGCAAACATCTACCGAGAAGTGAGGTCTTCATTTTCAGAAGCTCCCAGCACCCTGACCTGCAGAGCATGCCAGCCAACGAAGGGGCCTGGCAGCACTGCTGAAGGTCAGGTCCCTTTTCTGCCTCCACTTAAACGGGAGCATCTAAAATTAGAGCAGACTTTATGAGTGTGGATGACCAAGGCCTCTGGTCTTTGGATTCCTGGCCTGTGTTATCAAGCAGCAGAAGACAGTGTGCATGTACAGATGAATGGGGTAGAGAGAGAGGTTCAAAACCAGACAATTTAGAGTTGTTCAAAATCTGTAGTTGGAAGCAACTACAGAAACCTCTAATAATTCCCCAGGTCACCGAGCACTTTGCTGCTTAAATTTCTTCCTTGCAAGAGATATCATCTGTCACCTACCAAAAGCTAATCCTCTTTCTTCTGACTTTGCCTCTATCTTCTTTTTCCCCCTCTCTATATGAGCACAAGCACCTTTAATCTTAATTTCAAATGTACTTTCCGTGATGTTGCAGATGTGTTATCTGCAGCTGACAATATTCACCAGGTATTTCTCCGTAAAGGACACTGCTTGACCTTGTAACAGCTTCCATGCCTCTAGTTCTAGACACTGAGCATTTCTATTTGAATGGATCACAAGTCATCACTCTTCTGTATCCATTATTAGTAGAGAGCCGGCTACCCAGCGAGCTGCTGCTCTGGGTTTTTTTCCTCCAAATGCAGCATTTCTTCTCAGGCAGAGACGTATTACAGCAATTCAGACACTGACAACTGTGTAAATCACACCCAGGCAGAAGTTATTGATGACCTCATTCCAGTGAAGTATGATATGATCAGACTGCCCCACGGTATTCTGATCATCTGAGAACCCTCAAAGTCGCAAGCTCCATTTTGCTTGGGAATCTAACAAAGGGCATCATCTGTGACAAAAGGCACTGAGAGCCCTTCTCTTAAATTACCTCATTTCACACCAGCGGTAACAAATACTTGTTTTTCTTTATTAATACACTCTCCCTGCCTATAACTGCTTTCATTTTTCTAATTTTGAATGCAAATGCTTTCAAGTTATTGATCCCTTTGGTTAGAAATCTTTTCTTCTGCTTCTACTGGTTCTTGTACACAGCCTAATTTCAGTATGAGCAGTGCATCCAACATAACTGCCCTCCTGGCAGACCCGTCTCCTGGGAGCTGATGTGATTAATATCTCCTGTGCAACACAAATCACATTCTTCAGACCCAGCTTCTCCACACTGCACCACCATTCCCTAAATTGGTACTCTCACATCTTTTATTAAACGATATAATTAGCTTATTTCTTCTCAAGTGCCTTCTGAAATAGGCTGTGAATGGTCACCAATAGGAAAACAAAAACCAGCACTTGAAGTGTGGAGGCACTCAGAGACAACAAATTTCCTTGGCTACGCCAAATTTCAGCGATAGGCAGATGCAAAACCAACAACAAAAAAAGAAACCAACAGGAAAAACTGACGTTAGCCCCTTTAGGCTGCAATTCAGGTGCACAGGGCATGCTAACCTGGCAAACAAGCGAGTAGGGTATAGTCTCCAGCAAAGCACTGTGCAAACAACTCACAAAAACCAAAGCAGCCAAAGACAACCTGCCTGATGAGAAACACATCACTTGAGAGAAAGCCTCTCCCCAGGCCCCCAGTGCATTCCTGCGAGCAAAAATCTGTAATCTAAAACTCCCATGCCCTGCACAATCTGGCATGCAAGCGTAACGGCGTGCATGGAAATCCATTTAACAGCCAAGGAGATGCATGGCAGCCAGCGTGAAGGAACAACAGGCCCTAGCAGTGCTGGCTTCGCAAGGACAGACAAGACCTTGGATCCAAACACAGCTGCTGGTTAACACTGAGGATGAGGTTGCTGCTGCAACATCACCAAGGCCACCTCCATCCCACTACAGCCTGGCAGAGCAGCTCATCGTGCCTGAAGAGCTTCTGAGCACATCCAAGTGCCACAGCTTCTCTATCCCAACAGATGCTGCTCTTTGTCCATTAAAACAGCCGCTGTTCTCAGATGACTTTTGAGGGATGTGCTCACTGGGTGGCTGCTGCAGGACTTCAAGTAACCGTGCAACTGGTAGGGCTGGATGAGGCACCTCCACACCATGAGCCACAACTTTGGTTTTCTTCATTCTAATGCAGTTCTGTGACTACAGTAAGAACGCTTTCTTAAAAGCCCAGAACTGCAATGCTGTGTTCCATTTCAGATGCTTGCTCTTCTAACGTAAGATTTCAATTTTCTTTTGCAAACTACCCCTTGAGTTAGCCTTATCAGCATTCAGATGCACAATTCATCTGGAACAGGCTATTCACAGAAATTCTGCTGAACTGGCTATCTTTCTACTAGTTATGTACAGAAGAAAGGCTTTGGCCTCAATCCTGGATCTGCTGCATTAAAGTGCAGAAGAGAAGATCCCCAAAGCCCAGCAACATGAAGGCACTTCCACGCAGCACCAGCAGCACTGTCTGCTTTGGCTGAATCAACTACTGCTCTAATGAAGGGAGACTAACAGCAAGTCCAGCTGCATGTGCAATTTGTATTAAACACAAATTGCTGTCTCCATGCAAATTTCTTCTTCCATATAACAAAGATATATTTCCAGCCTTTCATGTTGTCCGTAACAGCTTCAAACTACAGAGGTTTTTAACTACCAGGCTGCAAGGAAGGAGGTCAGCCAGAGACTTCGGAATGCTCAAGTTAGGTACTTAATGAGGCATCATACTCCCAACTAATGGTTTTGCTCAGGGACAAATTGCAACACCAAGGAAAGTATTATCATAAAGACTTATCAGCTGCGAGATCTGACATCTTTTCAAACCGGGATGCAAAGCACCAAAAAAGCATAAACGAGGGATTAAGTGCCTGCCAGACCATGTCTCACTCCTGCCAACACAGTGCTAAGCCCACAGGCCCTGGCAGGACAGGTGATGGTGTCTCCCCAGCACGTCCCCTGCACTCTCTGTCACCACAGGTCACTCTGCACCACATCCCCTTGAGGATCCCTGAAGACACCCTTGATTGCTTGCCCGGTTGGAGGAACCACTCTGGAGCTCACACTCCACTGCACCACGGTTGTTTCAAGGAAAACACAATGCTAACCTGTAAGAAAAGAATCACACCTTTCAGCTAATAAGGAAGCACCCACAAGTTTTTCATTGCTGTTGTTTTCTTTTAATGTAGCAGTTTCACAGCACAAAGCCTGCTCTGATTTGATCTAGATGCTATGCAGACAAACATAAATTATGTTTCCTCACATTGACCCTGTTAATAACTATTTCTCAAGGGAACAGAAGAACTGTAACAAGCTAACACTATTTGTTTTTATTTGGAATTCAATAGCTAGACTTATTTAAAAAAAAATCCCGATCCTGCACAAAAACATCCACTGAAATGTGATGGCAAAGGAGTGGTGTGTGGCACTGCCCGCTCCCTGCAGTGGGGGCAAAGCATCACCTCCATTGTGCTGCACTAACAGGGCTGGTCCAGATAAGGCACCCATGGAGAGCCAACAAAGGCAGCACAGCTTCCAGATGGGGGCTGTGGGCACTCTGAAAAATTAGCTATGGCAATCCAAAATCCAATTTTTATCCTTTATGCAGCCCTCCCCCCTCCGCAGTTCCCGTTTCCGAACATACTGTGCTGGATTAGCTCCCTGCCCTCTCTGCCCCCGCACACAGAGGTCACTTCAAGTAACGCTTGCTCTCAGATTCAGTCTTAAAGTGGATTAAAAAAATAATCTGCAGAAGGCTATTCATGTTGCAAACTGGCCTGCACAGTTTGCAACTGCTCAATGGAACAGCAGGGGCTGCTGCAGAGGATGAAGAAGGGAACACGGGGCTCCACCACCCCACTGGGGTGCTCAGCATCACACCCACCCTGGCTGCGTCAGAGAGGCTCTGCCAGGGCAGGGAAGGCTGGACAACTTCTCTCAGGCCCTGCATCAGCACAGGCAGTTCCACCTGCCAAGGAAAGGCCTGAGGTTTATTGCAGGATGAGAAGCACTGCGGAGGCTGAGCTGGAGCCAATGCTGCTCAACCATGAAATCTCCCAACCACATAACTGATGTGAACCCAGCAATCCAGGAGGCTCCTACAGCCCCTCCTTCCAAACACCACACACAAGTGGAAATCCACACTAAGAGAATGCTCACCAGGTCTAACTCAGCACCTCAATACGTCATCCTGCTGCAGACTTGTGGTCATGGCTGACTCTACTGGATGCATCTCACACTTCACATTCCTTCCGCTCAGAAAACTAAAGATATGCAGAGGAAAAAAATGTACCCGACACTCATTCCTAAGAGCAAAGTCATTCCAGTACAGTGAGACAGTGGGAGGTCTGTATTCTGTACATAAAAAGAAGGAACATCTTGCAATCCCATCCTTTCTAGACCAAACCTTTGCCCAAACCTAGCTCTTGGCTGTGTTGTGTGATGCTGCCTGAATCAGCAGAGAGAAGGAAAATGACCTAAACAATGAAAACAGATAGCACCAAGCTGCCATTCTTACGTGAGGGGTGAGGAAAGAAGGGAAAAAAAAGCAGTAACACAGCATTTGGGAGAAGGCTTTGTTTGCTTGGACCTTTCCATCTTTAAGTAATCAGCGTAAAGGGCTTCCCAGGTAAAGCGAAGAACAGGCTGGGGATGTTGAGAAGCGGTGAAGGAGAAGATGCTGAGCTCCAGCTGGATGCCCTTTGGCATCACTTTCCTTCAGGCCCTCAGAGTCAGCTGCAAGACAGGCTGCATCAAAATTTGAAAAGATGCAAAAAATGACAGGCGAGAAACATCTCTAGAGATAAGCAGTCCAACCATGAACGCCTCAAACATGCAGCATGAGCCAATGCTCAGATTCTGCACCCCACGTGCTCTAAGCTTTCCAAAATGTCTTCTGCTGCCCTTTCAGCTGCATGTGGCAGCTCCAGAGCTGGGAGCAACACATCACCTCCCGGCACCAACACCAACCTGATATTCATTAAATATTACAAACAAGTCAACAACAGCATGCACCAGCCTCTGAATGCAGCAAGACCCTCCCCATTCACCTACCTATAGGGCATTAGATCAGCTTATTCTAAACAGGACATTCTTCAGCAATGCACCCGAGCCTTGCAACAAACAAACCTCACCCACTGGCTACGGCTGTGCTGTTACAACGTCCTGCATTATGGTGATCAGAGCATCAAAAGCTGCAGGGCAGGAAGCCATCCCTCCTGAACAGGAGGGCAATGCATGCCCACAAGCGTGAGAAGCCACCTGTTTTCTGCTTCTGGGAGGCCCCACCTGCACCAAACAGATCATACATCCACCAGCAGTGCTCCACCATCAGGTACCCTATGGATCACTGGTCAGCAATAATGCCCTAATAACTGGGCTGCTCCACAGAAGACCCAGGTGTGAGCTCTTAGACCAGCAGTTCTTGAGGGACAGAAGGTGGTACTAGAAATGGGTTGTCTGGGAGCTTTGCAGAGTGGTGCCTGCATCCTTTAACCCCAACAGGGCAAGCAGACAGCTCTCCATCCTGCTGCACCCACCCAAACCACCAAGCACTGCCATACCGACCACCACATCCCTGCCCTCTGCAGCACGCTGTTGGCTTTGTTCAGCATTTCCAAAGGCAGCTGTCTTCCCCCTGTGCCACTGCAGATATTTTGTCTTGCAAGACTGCGCAGTGTTTGCAGAAGCAGAGCACGCAGCAATGCAAGGAGCGTGCCCAGGCGTCCCTGCAGAGACAGGGGGCAGCTCCAGCCCCCAGCTGCCCTTCCCACTGCAGGCTGCAGAGGGGGCGAGGGAATCAAGATTAAAAGGGAGATGAGAAATTAATTCAGGAACATTTTTAATCACCTTTTGTAATCCGTGCTCCGTAGGGCTGAAATGTAAAAAGCACCTTTCCCTTGCATTATTCAGCAGGCAGAGAAGTGAGTGTGACATATTGGCACGTAGGTGTGTGTGGGCTGGCTTCTTGGGGGGAGGGCGGGCTGAGGGTGCTCTGTGTGTTCAGAGAACCAAGCAGCACACCGTGTACCAGTTGCTCTGGTAACAAAGCTCTTTTTTTTTTTTTTTTTAATTTTTTTTTTTACATGAAACATCATTTTCCAGTTCAGACTTCCTCGCGAACCCAACACAACAAGTCCACATTTCAGAGACGCACAAACACACGCCGCATTTGAGTCAGCAAGGGAAAGATGTTCTCCTCTAGAGATAAGCTAACATCACAAGGAATCTGATAAGCGGAGGTCGCCAGCTCTCCCTCTGATAGAGCCAGTGTGCACTGTGGTGCAGCAGCACGCCGGCCCAGCCCTGCCATGCCCCACTGAGAAGCGATACAAACGTACAGAACAAGCCTGCAAACCAGCAGCCCCGCCAGCAGCACAAACCTGCTGGGTGCAGCTCCGTGCGATGCAGGGGGCCGGCCTGGCAGAAGCAATGGCTCAGTGCGTAATGCTGGCCTGCTGATACGGAAGGATTATAAAGCAGCTTGTAAGTCTCATAAATCCACTCACATTCACACAGCCCTCGAGCGACCTTGAGGACCCAGGGGTACCTCGTGGGGCAGCATCCCTCACACCAACCCCACCTTGCATTTGTATTATCAAGAACGCAGGGGAGGGAGCCAAGCAGAGGGCCGCAGCATGCAGCATCCATCAGACCGTGCCGTAGATACATGCGTACATCCATGAGGTTACACCTGCAGCCTGCTGTGCCATGCAGCAAATGTGACCTCCGAAGAAGAAATTGGAAACTGAAAGTGACCCACAGCCATGGATATGGCACTAGAAGAACATACCTGGCTCGAGGAACACTCAGTCCATTGTATAAACCAGCAAGAAGGAAGGAGAAGTGAAATGCTTAAGATGCCCCTCCAAATGCAAAGGCTGGTCAGAGATGGTGACAGGCACTGAGATGGGTCGGGGCAGCAGCAGCACACAGGCCCTGCAGGCAGCAGGGCTTCTAGCAAGGCACAGCAGTCAGCCTCCAGCTACAATGGCTGTGTGTACACAGCTAAGATTAATTCTTTACAGCAACAATCTGCGGGAAATAATAATTTCATGCAGCATGGTAACTTCTTCCACTGGGCTAAAAGCAACAGTGATTAATTATCAAACTATTGACCATCAGTCTTTCAGAAAGAGAGACAATAAAACAACCAATTATTAAAAACAATTAATGTCATTCTCGACTCAAGCTAATTATTTGAACTGCTAATAATGACCTGGGAACCTGCAGAGTCTCTGTTCCCACCAGGGCTGAGCCAGACCATGGGCAGGCTGAACACGGCACAAGCCTGCGCAGGAGTTATTCTCTCACACCTCCCACTGAAAATAAACATAAAACAAAGAAAGAAATATTTCCCTATCTTTAGCATACTTCCCACTACCTATCCAGCAGCAGGACACAGGCCAAGGTGCTGGCTGCTAAGGAAGCAGGTGAACAGCACCAGGGATGGCAGGACTGCATTATCCAGGTTCATTCTGCACCTACAGACTCAGGGATGCCATCACCAGGAGGCAGCCACAGGTGGCTGCTGGAATTTCAGATTCTTCATTTGCTTTCTCATTCCCACACCCCTCAACATCTTCACCTCCTGGGGGTTTGCCTCCAGGTGAACTGGTACTGGCTTCAGACAGACCTGAGCTGGGTAACAAACACAAAGCCCCAACAGAAGACTTTGGGATACATTTCACAGAACCATAGAATGGCTTGGGTTGCTAGGGACCCCAAAGACTATCTAAATTCCAAACCCCCTGCCAGAGGCAGGGCTGCCAACCCCTACATTTCCTCATCATTTTTCCCCATATGCCGTACCCCAGACGTACAGAACACAGCACAGTGGAGAGCAATTGGAAAAACAGTGTCATTCTCTTCACCTGGTGGCTGGTGACACCCCAACACCACTCCCATGACAGCAGAGGAACACGCTCAGGGACCAGCAGCACACACGTCCCATGTGCTTATGTTAACATAAGCAGAACATAGTGCAGAATGATCCTGTGTAACGGCGGAGTGATTATGTGGCATTTACCAGCTAATTAAACAATCAATAGTTACTGTGTGGCTATGGGGTCGGCCCAGAGCACTGAATCCTGCACTTTGTAAGATTAAGCTTTGCTAACGCTGTAAATGAGAGCAGAATCTCAAAGCCAGCAGCACTGCTGAGCGTGGTCCTGCTGGGGTGGGGAAGCAGCACGCAAGCATATAATCTTGGCATCATTTATCTCCCTGCTCAACGCTGGGAAACTATGTGAGATGAGAATGTTGATGGTTACCACCTGACCTACTTTCCAATTTCTTTTAGTACTGAGAAGACTTGCATCAGTCAAGTGATCGCAGAATCACAGCATAATAGAATCATGTGAGTTGCAAGGGACCTTCAAAGGCTACAGGGTCCAACCGCTCTGCACCAAACAGGGATATCACAGCTCCATCAGGATCTCAGAGCCCTGTCCAGCCTGACCTTGAACATCCTCTGGGATGGGGCATCCACCACCTCTCTGTGCAACCTGTGCCACTGCTTCACCACCCGTTATGTTGTGCACGGGTTTGCTCCCAGCCTCCCACAGCCACCAAAACAAGTGCCTAACACCATGGGGAGACAGCTTCATTAGTAACGTGCACAACAAGTGCTATTTTCCCCTGGTTTTGAGCAACCTGGATGGTGCTTCTGAGTAACCTGGTTTTGTTTTCATGCTCAGTGGGGCTAGCAGCTGCAGCCCTGACAATGTGTTTTACCCAAGCAATCTAAGTATGCACTGTGTTTAAAGACTTTTTGTTTGCTATCTAACGCAAACTGGAGATAGATGGTAATAATACTCTGCAATACAATAAGCCTTCTCTAATAATACTCTAAAGCCTTATCAAAACTTTCAGCAACTTCTGTGTCTACCATTTTGCTTCCAGTCATCATCTACGTGCTAAAAAACAGCGAGGCAATGGCTTCATCCCCTATATCCAACGTGCACTGTTCCCATTAGCCATATCTCTAAACATTAACAAAAAAAACCCAGCACAAAAATCCCATAATGCAACCATGCCTTACACTGGAGCTCTCAGCCTTGTAACAAATACAGCTCACAGTCTGGGCCATTAGATGCAGGGTTACTAGGAAATAAAGCAGTGCTTCCAGTTCAATCAAGGGCAGAACCCAGCACCATCTCTCCATACAACAAAAATGAAACTACTCACAAGGGAGTGTCAAGCAGCCAGCAAAGAAAGCTTTCTCTCTCTTCCCTCGCAGTCCTGAGCAAAGAACAGCTTGCTCAAAAATCCAAAATCCTGCTTGGCTACCTAATAGCCCCGTAATGTAATGACCGCCTCATGCTCCAGCCTGAGGGCCCTGCAGCCTCTCCCATGCATCAAACATTGGGGACTCCAAACAGCTTTACTAGCATCGACCTCTAAGCTGCCCACAGGATGTGACAGTTGGAAGTCATCCATCAGCAGGCACCATACGGAATTACCATCCCGGATATTCTAGAGGCAACGTCTCAAATTAATTAATAGTCTGAGAGATTAGTAGCCTGGTGCACTGTGCCTGCCTCACGTGATCCAAGGGAAAAAAGATGCTTCAGCTTGACACTGTAAGGGGCCTACAGCAAACCACAACTTGTGAAACACTCGTGGCTCTGAAGTCTCTCCCGTGGCATTCCTGGGCCAGGCTGCTGCTATGAGAAGTACCCTGCTATGGCTTTCCTCACCTCCCTCAGAAATCATGGCCACCCTGCACAGAAGGAGCAGCGAGGGCTGGTGGAGCAGAGGAAGGAAACAAAGCAAACCAAAACGCAGTTCTTCAGAGCAGCCTCTTGTGCTGCTGCTCCCCAGCTGTTCTTGCTGCTCTCCTAAGAGTCATTCCTCAGGACCCATGCTATCACTCTGCCATCACAAGGCTATAACCACACATTTTATCAATGCAAATAGGAGGATTCCATGCCATGCTGCCCAGAGCTGGGCTCTGGCTCCCGGGCAGGCAGGCTGGCTGAGGACACCTCCACCACAAGCACAATCCTGCAAGGTGCTCTCGCTGCCTGGAGCCAACACCTTGCTGCTGTCCCCAAGGCAGAGCTGCTTTCCTCACAGCAGAGCGAGCATTGCAGTGAGCTGCTTTTTCCACATCTGTAACGTGACCAGAGGCAAACATACATCTACAGAGAGGTGGGAAAACCCCAGATCTGACTGAGAAGGGTTTAAAACAGCTGTGAAACAATCGTCCAGTTACAGCACCTGGTTACAGCAGATACAACTCCCAGGTAAGTGTGACCTCAGAAGTGGTTTGGTATTTTTTTGTTGGTTTTTTTGTTTTGTTTTGTTTTTTTCACAAGGGAGCCAGAAGGTCTAAGCGTCTCGAAAGCTGTTCCATTTGTTTTGCTTTAAGAGATAAATACAGCGGTGGTATCTGGAGGAAAAGAATCGCAGAGATCTCATTTCTGTACTAGGTTTTAGGGTGGGACACCATAAACAGTTATGTGTGCTTTATATCAAAGTCTCCTTTTGTTTATAAAGTGGATATTACTCCAAGACTTCAATTTCAGAGAACTCTGAGCTCAGCCTTAGCCTGAATTCATACCTCAATACTTACTAACTGGGTTTGGACGCAGCTTTCCCCCTCCCCATCACCATCCTGTCTGGCACCACCAGTGAGTGGATCACGCCGAGCACAATCTGACTGTTCCAGCTAGTTAAAGACAGTAGGAGGAAGGATTTGCCTCATATAGAGGGGAAAAAAAGAAACACCAAAGCGTTCAGAATATATTCCCTCCCCAAGTGCTACAGCTGAATGCTTCTGCACGGTTCTTCCCCCACTTTCAGATCTCACATAGGCACACTGGAAAAAGTCAAACACTGCAACAGGAAGCACGCACAGCGGAGCTGTGCAAAGAGCAGAGCATCAGATAGTTTATTTCCCTTTTCAGCTTTCCACAAAAACACGACGCTTTCAAAAGGCCGTTAAAGGTGCATAGTTTCCACTGATTGTTAGAAATATGCACAAGTTAAAATTAGGTCACCCTCTACCATTATTTGAGCGGCTGAAAAGAAAAACAGCTCTGAGACCAACTCCTGCAGTGAGAACAATGGGAACACAGACACCATCGTCCTCCCAGAGAAAAACAACAGCAGCACAACGCCGAGGGGAAGGCTCCTGGAATGTAACCTTGATAAGAAGGGGTTTGGAGGAAAGTTCTGTTTGCTTTGGTTTTAAACTTATTCCAGTTTGAAAAATTCACCCGTTTGCAACTCCAGAAGTTTCAGTTCATCCTCGGTTCACTTCAATTCTTCTATTGTGGAATTGACGGAATTAGCCTACGGCGGTGGGAGGATGGGGAAACCAGGATTCAGAACAAATATCTCCTGACAGGTAGCTTTCCAAGCACCCTTCTTCTCTTCATTAGGGTCAGCTCACTGTCTTTCACTGCTCGACAGGCAAGTGCTTTCACACTGACCCAGTGAGAGTACTTGAATGTACTCATTTCTATTGTCAAAAGGGAACATGGGCTCTCTGTGTGAACACACACGCACATACACACAGATCAATGCCCACATTACAGAAACCTTTGGAGAATGGAGCCCATGGAGTTACTGTCTGCCAGCAGACCCAAAACACTTGGCAAAATCCACCATGCAAAAGTGACATGAAACTTCCTTACGCCATACGTTAAGAGTAGGTAAGCCCAGACTTAAAAATAATTCAACCCTTCCCAATCTCATATACATCATCCACAATAGAATACCATCAAGATGACAAATTCTGGAAATCCTTCAAGCTGGGAGGTGCTGGGGCAGGTAAGGTACTTCAGAAAAAGATGGACTCTCCAAAACATTTGTAAAGAAGCTCATGCATGTGTTCATAATTCTGTTCTCCTTTACGCTCCCCTTTGGAGCACTGTTTACTGACATTTGCAGAGGTTCTAAAGCAAGCCTTCTGAGCAGCAGGTTTGCAGCAACTCACCTGAGTGCTAGCCCCGTGATAAAGGCAGGGCAGCAGGCTGCAGCAGGCCCTTTGGCAGGCTCCTGTGGCCATAATACAGCTCTTCAGAAGAGACCCAGATTTATCTATTATACCACAGACTCTTCATTCCCTCCTCATCACATAATCAATTGGGGAGAGAGGGAAGGAAAAAAAAAGAAAAAGCAATTCTTTTTTTTTCCTAGCAGCAGTTTCAGAGCTAACAGGAGCTCCATGAGATGCACGGTACTTGAGCACACAACCAAAAAGCCAAAGTCCAGCAGGGGTTCTAGATAGGCCTGAATGTGGTGGAACCTCACCAGCCTGATGCACTGAGATGCTCCATGTTCAACACACGGCCAAGTAGCCCGCTTCAGACATCAGTGTAGCCTTACCTTATACACCTGCCCATACGTGCCATTGCCAACAAGCTCCACCAACTCGAAGATTCCTGCAGGATCCTAGGAGAGAAGAAAGAAGGAACGTTTAATAAGCCATACTTTGATTTGTTCAAAAGTAAGCATTCTACAAAAAGATCAACATTTTTCTGACAAATGTTTCGAGTGGTTTAAGGTTTTCCGACAGCACAGGGATTAGCAGCACTGCAGCAACATTGAGCAGGGTGTTGTTAATCCACCCCGTGCAGCCGAGCCATCCCTGCACCAAGCTGTGTTTGAGGAGGAAGGAAAATGAGGGCTGGGGTTGGCCATGGGAACATTGGTAGATGACCAGCTCTTCCAGCAGGAGGACGACCAGCCCTCCTGGAAGACAGCAAAGCGAAGCCCTCCATCACAACACCAGATCATGGAAATAGAGATTTCACTCGCCACAAAGCCTGGATCAACTCCGAATGACTTAGGGCTCCAGAAGTCCAACACTGGGTCTTAGCGAGTAGCTGACAAGCAAGGTTCAACACGTAATAACAGCACCAGTAAATGAATCCACCTTTCCCCCAGCTGCACAGTTTCAGGAACACCACCCCATGCTTTTGCACACCTCTTCCCATATGCCCAACTCCCCAGACTGCAGGACTGAACACTCATAGCTCCTGAGCACAGCCTGGGCAAACGGCGCAGTATGGGGAAAACCCAACAAAAGTGGTCCAGCTGGAGCCCAAAAGTGCTATCCACCACCTGGAGCTGACCGAGTGCAGTTCTCCCCAAAAACAGATGGGAAAGGGAAGCAATAGTGCACCAAGTTTTAACAAAATGGGTGAGAAAGGAGGCGGGAGGGGAAATGACAGCAGCTGCTGTTTATTTTTTGAGTTTCTTTCCTTAGGGTTATTCTCTGCAGTGCTGAAACAACTCTGAAAGAGGCTTTTCAAGTGTTACAAGTATATCTATTTTTGAATATTCACTAGGAGATTAAGAGAGAAGAAAGCTGTGCCTAGGGCAGATCATTGGGAGACTTGGAGAAGCACATCCAGGGAAGCAGCTGGCCAGTTCTGATAAAGAGACCCATTTTCCATGTTATGTTTTCCGACCTCTTTCCACAGCTCCCCAAACCCACAAGTACCCCTATCTGTGGGTCAGCCACACATGGATGCCAGCCATGGGGCAGCCCCAGGTCCATCTGTGCCCGCTCACCGTGCGGCTGCAGACCCCAGGAGCCAGGTGAAGGCACACACATCGTGGCCATCCTCCCACCTCGCTAATTCCTTGTGTTTTTCAGGGGCATTGCCAAGGTAACGAGCAGCATTTCTGCTGCAGGGAGCGGCAGAATTTCAGCACAGCCCTAGCAACACGTAGGGAACGCAGAGGAGAGCGTGCTTGCTCCTCCCAGCAATGCAGTCCCTCCTTCATGTGGCTTTTTCCCATGCAATGGGCTCTCGAAGGGATAGCTCTGCTCCAAACAGTGCCCAGCAGCAGCGTGTTGCTAAGAGCCTTCCAAGAATACACACTGCAGAGGATGGGGCAGGGAGAAATCCTTCTTTCCACTGAACAGGAGATGAGCTTTGCATCTCAATGGCTGCTGGGCACTGTCCTTGGGACCTGGGGACCCAATCACTCCTGAAGAGCCCCAGCTGATGAGTGCAGAGGGAGGAAAACAGGACAGCATGCTGAATGGGGGCTTTTAGCTTAGCAAGGGAAAGAAACAGAGCACAGAGCCCTGGCTGGGGACCAATCCAGGCCAGGCAGGAGTAATCCCAGACCAAATATAGCCCGTGCTGCAGATACCACGCTGGTGCTGGCAGCAGCCCCAGGCTCCATGCTCCTACCCTCCAAGGGGCTGCAGGACCACCCCTGCACGCTGCCACGAGCCTGTTTCCATGGCTTCACACAGACTCTTGCTTTTTTGCTGTTGTTGTTTAAACTGAACATAAAACAAATAAAAAGGAAAAACATACAATTGATTTGTCTGTTTAGAGAAACTGGAAGAGGTCATGCTTTTGAAAACCAGGGAAAAGAACCAGCATTTAAGATACACCCAGGGATAATTTTCAGCTTTACATGAGCATCATGCAGAAAACCGTCTGCATTATCGAAGCACCACCAGGCTCTGCTGCGAGACACACAGCAGCAGACAGGTCCTCCTTCCCCCTCCTTGGCTCCATAACAAAGGATCAGAGCAGAGAGGCAGGGGCAAAACCAGCACTGGATAGGGCTGTGCTTTGAGCACTGCACAGCACAGGTGCTCTGCACACAGAACACTCATTCAAAGCGCTGCAAATGGAAACTGCCTGGCATTGTGCTGGTAAAGCTGCACATCCTGGCCAGAGGCGAGCTCAGTTCTCAGGCTCTCTGCAAGGTAACTGAGGGCCCAGCCCAATGCCTCAGCTGCAATAGGAAAGGAAACAGGCACACAGCAGCACTCGTGGTATAGGCTGCACAGAGCTCTGGGCAGGGCAGGCTGACACCCAAACTCTCCCGTGTCACATCTGGCTCCGCTTCTGCAGCTGCATCAGGACAGGATGAAGTGTTCCAGAGGGGAATTCTCCTGAGCTAACTCCCATAAAAGTAGGTGATATCAAGATCTATGTGGCAGAACGGAGTGAGACACAAAGCAAGGCAAGAGCACGTTCATCTGCAGTAACAGCATGGAAAACTGTTCACTGTATTTCAATAAACTGTGTATTTAAAACTGTTGCATTGCCAGAAAAGGGACTTCTGCACAGAGATGATAAAGCAGAACGCATCCAAACTCCAGCACCAGCACGCACATCCTTTTTGAAGCACTTATCAGCTGAAGCAAGCAGCAGCTGGGCTCACAGCAGGAGCGCTCGCCTCGTTAAAATGGCTCCGCTCAGCGCAGCACAGACCTGCAGGACTGCATGAAGCAGCTCGGCTCTGCCTACACCTTCACGTCCCAACGAGCCCCGTATGCAAAGGAGCCAAACACTTTGCACGAGGAGGCAGCTAAGGACTGCAGGGCTCACCTGGAGATTAGCGAGTTAGCAGATCGACCGTGATCTGTTCCTAAATACTGCCGGGTGGATGCCCACAAACATGAGAGGAAGGATGGAAGCATTTCTGTGCAGGTTGTATCCCCAGCTTGCCCCTTCTCCTTGTGGGAGCCTCACTTTTCTCCCCTCCAGCACACACTGAAGGTATTTAACAGAAAGGGTTATATGAGGAAACAGTGCAGAGATGCTGGGGGATGGGGGGAATTGAGGGACATGCCAATTAAACTTCTATTGCCGTGAAGGCACAGGAAGGAAAATGAGAGATCAGAGCCTCTGTAATCATTGTGCACTTATTCTCCCAATTCTGAACAGCTAATGACAACTTCCAGCCAAAAATCACGGAGATAACCAGTCATTAAACAAATGTTATAACCCTAGAGAAACAAAACGCTCAGTGCAATGGAAAGCAGCACAGCGTTACGGGTCAGTGCGTGACGAGCATCCCCAGGCACCGGGAGCTGCAGCAGCTCTGTGGCACTAGGAGAGGTTTTTCATCTCCACTACAAATAAAGCCCGTGCAACTGACATTCCCAAACAGCACGACGCTCCGAGCCTCTGCCTTACAGCTCCCTAATAAAACACCCTCAGCAGGAGATGCTATTAAACTGATCAGGCACATTCAGGAGCCAAAGATGGGTTTATAAAGCAGCTTGCTTGCTGCCCCTCAAGACCGGGGGAGCTCCTTCTGTGAGCAGGTGTCTGTGCTCAGACAAGTTCCACTGTCACAAGGAGGCATTTCAGCCCTGGGAAGCACCAATACAGCCGCCTGGCGAATATCACTGCTTCTGACCCCACCGGGCTCCAACCAGGAGAGGAAGCTTGTTAATTTACAGTATGAAAAAACACTTTCACAGGAACGCATGAGAGCCAGAAAAGCCCTTCAGCAATGCAATTTGATACGTGAAATTGTCATATGGGTAATGCATTTCTGAGTATGCAAAAACATCTCTATGAGTAACGAGGACAAGAAACAAAGGAACAAGTTTTCACCCCCCATGCTAAATACCTGCCCAGATTTCATTTCCCAAGGCCAAACGTCCCGGCTGGGCCACGCTCTGGGAAGCCACACTTAAGGCAGCCAAGTCATCAAAGGCCATACGCATCTGCCAAGCGTTAAGACCTGAGAAATCTCAAGCTCTAAAAAGTCGGCTGCTGTTCCCTCTGAAAACACATTAACTCACTCATTTTACCGTACTTTTTATGTTGGCTTCTACAGCAGGAATTGAAGCACTCGTATGATTTGACAGAACAAGGTCCCGCTCCCCCTAGGGAAGCTACCCCAAATGGCACGCAGTTTAGAGGAAAATTGAGAGCTTTGAAGAGTACTTGAAGACACAGTTGCTTTTTAATCATAAACCAGTTGTCTCCATCTCCAAGGCTCTTCTCGTTAACAACCCTGTGAGTAATACAAAGATGGACTGCACGAGCCAGGGGAGGATTGCTAATATAGCTGCAGACAACAGCAAGCAAAGCAGGACGGCAAAGGCCAAGCCAACAAAATATTGATCAAGCTATAGAAAAAAAGGTTGGGGACATTACCGTTCTGAGCTTTGAGCACTTCCCATTGCACAGACATACCTTTAAGGCTGCACAACAGTAAAAGCAGTGCAAAAAAACCTCAACAGGCTGCACAGGTATTTCTGAGCTGTTTTCCTTTGGTTATAACCCAAGTATTTGTATTTAAGCAGAGCCATGCTGGATACTAGGTGTTATTCAGTCCTCTCAGACTGCTTAGTCTCACGTCTTCTCCTAGCTTTGGTACTTTTCCCCTCCTTCGCCCACCCATCCAGAGCCTCACAAAACAAGCTATCATCAATGCCATCTACCACTGCACCGCCTGCCTACTCAAGCAATACAAGCTGCTCTGCTTGGAAGAGAAATAAGGAGCTTACTGAGGGTTTTGTTTTCATTCTGAAGAAGTAGTTTGTCCTCCCTCACCCCCAAACACCCAGCTCCACATCTTAAATGAAGATGTTAGTCAAGAAACAACATTCCTATAGAGCATAAGAAAAACTGTTGTCAAGGCTAAGCTATCAACAGGAGACAGATTTCTCCACTTGACAGCTGAGAGAAGCCTATTAACAAATTTATTTGAACCGTTCTTCTTCAGCATCTCCCAGGGAGCCCTTCCTCCAGCCCTTGCTGAGAGTCACTTCAGGCCTTTACCCATTTAAATCCCCCCCCCAGCTCCCCCAGGCCTCCCCCATTCCTTTCCCCAGCTTCTTGCTTAGCACCAGCCACTACCTGTGCACTTCCTCCCCTTCCAAATCGTTAAGACTGGCCAATAGCTGGCAAAAGTGGAATCAAATAAGAACTAATGACCACACTGGGCTTTTCAATCAGTAAAGCTGGGTCACTCCAACTGCTACCTGTTCAACTGAAGATGTAAGTGTGAATTTGTAGCTACAGGCCACAAGCATAACCAACAACCCCACTGAAGGAAGGACAGCAAAATACACGCGCATAACCCTCCTTTCAGTCCCACTGGGCCAAACCACTGAAGCTGCAATATATTGATCTATGCCACATTTCCTGCTTACAGACTAGCATCTGCCCACACAAAAGTCAGAGTTCTTCTGACTGAGGTTCTCCTTCCTATTACGTCAAAAGGAAAAGCAGCTAGTCTGTACAACTTCTATAAATACAAAACACAGGGATGCTTAAGTCAATAAGTTGTTCTTTATTGTCTTAATAAGGAACATACAAGCCTAGAAAGACACACATACCAAATCAAGAGAATGTTTTTGCACCACTTCAGCTAATGATCCTGCTGACATACATAAAAGCTAACCCTTCTCCTGGAGAGCACACTGGAGAACCCTGGTATAAGAAAAAACATCCACAAGATGCACATGTACAGAACCCAGAACAAGGAGGATCCAAGCCTCTTCACCTCCTCAAGAGCCTGAGCCACACATCAGTACCAACAAAGTACCTCCATCCAGTCCTCATGCACCTTAAGCAAGAGTCAACAGGTTCTGACTTGAAGCACCACCTAACTTCCTCAAGTCTTACTATGGCAAGAAGCTGCTGACTGAGATATTCAGTAACCCCTGAGGCGAGGAATTTCTGCTTACTCCTCATTCAAAAGGCTGGCTTCCCCAAATTTAAGATGAAATCGTATATTGTATAAGTCATACAGGACATCCCAGAGATCCCCAGAAAGGCCTCCACAATCACTTGCAGCCACGATAAACACTCATTCCATTTCACAGAAGACTGTTCACCAAGGAGAGCTGGTAGTCAATCAGTGCAGAAGGACCAGCAAAAGCAGCAGTGCTGAATGAGCCCCACATCAGATGAATACAGCCCCAGCACAGCCAGCCACTTCAATGCACATCTAATTCAAGCACACAACCTCAACAGGACAATATATAAAAGGCTTGGTTAAGCTCAGCGTCTAAAAAAGCTACAGAGCCAATTATAAATCATATCTATAGTCCCCAGAAGATCTAAGTCACTACTAGTATTGTGCCACTCTTCTCAGGACGCGAGACATCAATTAGAGCACAGCAGCTGGACACTCTCCACACTGGAAGTCACTCATCTGCCATTGCAGACCAATAAGATAGCATTCCTGAATGTTTAGATCTTGTCTCTCTGAGAAATAAAGTCTCTCCTCTGCCAGCAAATGTTTGCATCAAGCTGATATTGCTACCTACTAGTTAATGCAGTCAAAGGTTTATGAGTTCTCAGAGGAGCTGGTTTAATTACTTACCCAAGCAGCTGCTTCAGGAACTACAGCCTCTTCACACACCACTCCTGGAGGCATGCTCTGAAAGCAAGGTCACTGCCAAGCTCAGCACCAAAAGCAGAGAGCCCTCTCCAACATGCAGGCAAAAAACTCAGCATCCCACACTGCAGGTCCCAGGCCCATGGATGTCTGTAGGGGTGACAGCTCACTGCCAGTTGCACCTTTCCAAGATGGACACTACAGCCTCTTCAGCCTTCAGTGGAGGCTGCCAAGCTCAGGTGTTTGATTGCCTTCACCAAGGAAGGCAGCCTTGCTCCTTCCTCACAGCCAGATTGACGGCCAGAAAAACACCAAAGGGTAGAAGAACACTTTGCTTCCGAACAGGCATTTAGAAGCAAGGCAAAAAAAACTCTTAACACCTTTTGGAGGTACTGGGAGCATAAACTAAACATTAGACTTGAGAGAGACATGAGTGGACAACTCATCCTCCATGTGCTGCAACCACAGGTGGAACACCACCTGTTCACCACCCCCCAAGGACTCCCCAAAATGAAGGCCACAGTCCTTTTAATATTTTGTCGAAAATAAGGCAGAGTCCCTGCATACATGTCTGGAAAACATCACCTCATTGCTGCTTTTGGACAAGGCTGGCACACCAGCCCACTTTTCACCCATCACCTGGTGATGGAGATAGCTGCTGTTGTAGCACTTTTCCAAGGCTTTGCTCCCAGCCGTTACTTCACATCAGTTCCTTATGTTTGGCTCTGCGAGGGCTGGTGAGCTGGGGGGGGGGAAAATCAGGTAACCCTCCAGCAGCAATAGCTCCAAAAAAGGATAATGCAGGGAGCAAACCACATCAAATCAGTCAGCATTACACCAGTTGCAGTATTCTGCAAGATGCAGCCAACAGACTGTAAAAAGCACAACTATACCCAAGCAGCTCCCCAAAATCTGCATTGTGAACACATCCTCCATACAACTGTCCTGGCAAAACAAAGTTGCAAAAAATATATATATCTATATAATTGAAGTGTATGTTAATTTCTGTATCTCGTATCAGGAAACATCTTTCTCATCCAAGAGCAAACAAGGTATGGGGAAGGGGGAGGGAAGACTTCGCACCCTTCTCTACATTTCACAGGCTGCCTTGAGGAAAGCCAGACACCAGGAGCCAGAAGGTTGGATGCTGACAGTCCTTCACTCACACTGGGGGAAGCGAATGGTCCTCCAGCAGAAAAATCAACACCCTGCCAGTTGCATGCCAGAAGAACTGCTCTAGGTCAGAGACAATCCACACTTGCTGAAATGATCTGTAATAATTTTTTGCCAGGCCATAAAGTACACCCCATAGCAAAACTTCTGTATGTCTTGCTTCTTGGTGGCTTGCATTGTAAAACACTCTGGTAAATTTAGGGAGCTGCTCTTCAGTTTCCATGTCCCAGCTGAGGGCAGGGATTATGTTGCTTAGTTTGCGTGATGCGTACCACAGTGGTGCTTCACACCAAGGCAAAACAGAGGGACCTTTCTCATGCATTCGAGGAAGTGGTTCTGGTTTTGCTCTGCAAGTCACCATGACGCTCTGTGCATCCAACCTCCTGCTTCACGGGATCCATTCAGCTCCCATCGAATTACAGCCCCGTGACACCTCCCTGCCTTCAGAGCTCTCTGCTTGCTCTGTTCCCTGCAGCAAGACACAACATTATCTGTCCTCAGCTGGCAACACGCTCTTTGCTAGGACTCCAGCCTTATCAGTTCGTACAAGCAGACTGGCACCATCAGCACAACTCACACAGCAGCAAAGCAAGCCCTGCAAGACCACAGGTGGCAGCCTGCTGAAGACCCGCACGTGGTAGGAAAACAGAGCAGGGAGGTGCATAGCGGTTGGGCTCCCAACAGCACAATATCAGCCAGCAGCAGCCAAGCCCTCCTGCAGGCACTGTGCGCCCAGCCTGCAGCTCCCAGCCCGCAGCTCCACAACGGGGGAACTCCACAGCCCCAAGAAGGATTTGGCCCATACACAGATATGAGTCACGCGGTGCAGGGATGGGAACCATTTGTAACTGCTGCTAAATTAATTGCCATTGTTGTTATTTGATTTGCTAAAACCTCCAGGGCTGGATTTTATTTTAGAAAAATACGAACACATCAGATTAATCAACTTAAAATAAATCAGTTTGATTTATTTATTTCTGCTATATCTACTCCTCTTTACGCTTGGCAAGTGGCTGCATTCTTTCCATCCTGTGAAAGAAGAAGAATGGGTGTTTTGGTTCATCATCGTTTTAAAGGAACCTCTGTAAAGCTCAGCGAGCACAGAGCACAGCACAGGTACGCTGCGGAGGAGGACAAGTGCAGGGCTGGGGCTGCTCCCATTTGCTGCAGGCACCGGCCCTGTCCCCAGGTGCTCAGGAGAGCAGTGCAGAGATGGGCTGGATCTCCTCTGGCCAGCTTTCACCATCCCTGGCTCCTCCACAAGCAGCCAGCATCCTTCCCTCTCTGACTCCCTGCCCTCAGCTGCAGCAATGCAGCAATGCCTCAGCCAGCGCGCTCCAAAGAAAAGCTCTCCCATATATTATCCTGAAGAAAATTAATCTTGTGTTCCACAGAATACTAAGCGGATTACATCTACAGCCTCCAAGGAGAGAAATGTTGATTTCCATGTATCTTGTGCTATTACTCACCTCTATTAATTCTTCTACCAGCACAACGTTAGTCATGATGATTTCCTGTTATTCAGACCGGAGCCCAATCGGTACAACGTGCCAAGCAAGGAGAGTGAGCAGGGACCTCTCCTCAGCTGGCTCCAATAAGCAGCACCAAAGTCATTCACCTGCTTACCGTTAGGAGAAACCAGGAGCCTGCAAGCTCAAGAAGGCTCTATGCCCTTCCAAGCACAACAAGACCAGAGCCACATGGAAAGAGTGCAGCCGATGGACAGCAGTGCAAACTCAGCCTGACTGTTTCTGGGTATTTCACAAGCAGAGTAACAGGTTTAAAGGCCAAAAGGAGCATTCTGATGACATTGCACAAAGTAAGGAACGAAAGCAAGTCTTGGAAAACGTGCTTTTCCCTAGACATGATACACAATCAAGAACTGGCTTGACATGTGGAGAGATTCATACTTTCTATTTGAATCTCATCAGTCTCTGCAAAGAAGTACAACTTCTTAACCCCAATTCCCAGGCTCCATCCTCTTATAGCTCCCAGAAAATTTCTAAGACTACATAACAAACGTGAGAGCTGATAAGAAATGTCTTATCAGATGAAAGAACTCACAGCTTTCCATGAGGGCAAGATGAAGAACTAATGGTTACAGAGCCAGATTAGGGCGTGCATAACCAGAAATCAAATCCACGCAAGAGCAGCAGCCTCTTGGGAAGCGCTCCATCTTGGGAAACAAAACAAAATATCTCATGTACGTTAGTGCCCAACACGCCATCCCTGCACCTTTCAGCCACTCTATCCGTGTTTTATCCTTGAGCCCATGAACTGCTTTCCGTGCTTTCCAAGCCTGGGATGGTTTTATCTTTGCTTGCTGACCCTGGAGACAGATGAGGGACTGCTGGAGACTTGTTCAACTCAACCATGACCCCACACTCTGCAGGGCCCCCCTAAATCCCAGCAGAGCTATCTGCAGACCCACCCATGTCACTTCACCTGACCCAGCAAAGCTCAGCTCCAGACTGCTGCACAGCCCCAGGCTACAGCTACGAAGACAAATTACCGTGAGATCAAGATGCCCTTGTAATCCTTCTCTCCTCTGAAGACCTGATGTATTGGAAAGGAGTATTTCATTCTGCTGGGAAACCAGTCCAGCTTCCAGTGTTTGCACAGACTGAAAGCATCTTGAAGCCAGGAATGAATTGCTGCTCTGGGTCTGGGTGACAGCAAGCACCAAGCTAGCACATTTCACACTGTAAGAAAATTATATCAGATCTCTGCAACTGGATCCACCAGCAACCCGATACTGAGGCAAAACCCTGTTAGCAACAGCATCGATTGAGGCCCCGGCAAACCCCTGTGCCACATTTCATCAGAGCTCCAGATTGTCAGTGATACTAAAACCGATGGTAGGCTGCCGACAGCAGGACTGCATCGTGGGTTTCCCACATCAGCTACTCTAAGACAGGAAGAGATGAAGAGGGCTGTCCCATCACTGAGGACCAGTCACAACACTGGTCTTCCATTTCCCTGCATGACTGGTGGCTGCCTGTCTTGGTGCACCGATCTCAGTCACAAATTCATAACCTGTTGGTTATCTCCTCATCTGATCGATTTCCTTCCTGAAAATTGACAACTGCACGTTATTTCCCTTCCCTGGTATCCCAAACCTTATTCTGCGTTGGCAAATGTACAACAAAAAGCTTTTATTGAAAGGAATTTGCTCATCAAGCTTTGCTAGCACAGAAAGCACACCTTATCTAATCTTAGGAGAGCATAGTTTAATGACTAAAGCACATTCTGAGAGGCCAGAAGGTTTGACTTCTACTCCCAACTCTGCCACGGCCGCAACGCCTGCAGTGAATGCAGACAAGATGCCTGAACCCTCACCTTGATTTCCCATGCTGTAAGACTATCTGAGCATTCCTTTCCTCACAGGGGATCTTATCTGTAAACTCCTCATTAGCATCTGCAAAGAGTTATGCACCTCCGGATGTGTTTTAATCCAAGTATGAAAGAGAGGAGCAGCAGCACTGGCCGCTGAGGCTGAATTCACCCCCTTCAGTGTGCTCAGGCATTGCATTCCCCATCTGTGCTTTGGGAGAATTTTACATTCCTTCTATCTACAAGAAAGAGAGGGAAAAAAAGAAGAAAAAAAACCCACCAGCACTACTATCCCACAACAGCTGGATGTGGAGATGAGGTAAATGCAGACCCAGCATGTTCCCACAGTCGAAGAGCAGCTCACGGGGCCTCTCTTACACAGCAGGTCCTGCTCTGCTTTGCCCCAGTGCCACAGCCTTTGTGGGGCTCTCCCAGCCCTTCTGGGAGGATGCAGAAGGGGCTTCTTCTGCTTTTAATAGAAGCTTCCATTTGGAAAACAACATCAAGCAAAGTAATATTTCAGATCTTCCAGGGAGGAAAGGAAGTCACCCCGTCCTGCCCCCTTCCCACTTTTCCCACTTGCCTCAGCTAACATTGCAAGCAGATCACGCCACCAGCATCAGTGCCAGCAACAGCACTGCACGAGCTGGGACTTTCCCAGTGCAGTAAGACCTTTGCTCTAAGACGGATCCAAGTGGTGTACAGCATAGCAAAGGACAGGAGGTATGTTTGCTCCAGTCCAACTCATGGATCAGCACCGTCTCTGAGGAGCAGAACTTGGAGAAAACATAAGAAGAGGGCTAAACTCCTTTTAAGAGAAGAGAAAAATGTCTTATTGTTCCACAATTAATGGAAAGCAGAAGAGGTTTTATGGAGTCGTTGAGAAATAGAGGGTGAGTATTAGAAAGCACACATCAGTATTTTATAATCACAAGGTGAGCTGCTTGCATAACCCAAAAAAGAACGTAAATGCAGATATCACAAGGTTGTGATAAACTTGGGTTTTAAATGCTCAAGAACAGTTACAAAGTAATTAAATTTCATGAGTGATATATTTATTATTTTTTATTTTTATCTGCAGAGCAGATGCTGCAGCCTCCAGTTGAGGAAGCACCACGGTGAGGTGCACATGCACACACAGTGGATGATCTTGCTCCCATCACCTTGCTGCACCCAGGGTCCAGCCCACCCCACAGCCTTGCTTCCAGCTCCACCCCTGGGGGGGCTTCAAGATCACACCAAGAGAGTGATCCTGTCTGTGAACCTGACAGGGGCAGAAGAATGAGGAAATAAACCTGAATACAACTGCACTGTGAGAGTTAACTACTAAACCCTGAACAAACTCCTAGGCCTTCTTCCCCAATGCTTTCTGACACGAGCACGTGCTCATGTGAATTGCTCCAGTGTGACCAGGACACACAGTCTCCCCTACAAAGCACATAATATAGAGCAGCAAAATGTCAGGAAAATCAAGGGCAAATGCACACAGAAGACAATCCCTCCCCCTACTAGTAGTGCTATTTTTAGGCAGTCAGATTAGCTTGGAGCAGTGTTTCTTGGTTCTGATAATGAGCAGGGCTCTTGCATCTTCTCCTGAGGACACTTTCTCTGCTGGCCAGCACTCATGCAGGCACTTTGCTTTAAACCAACTGCATGGAAGAGATCACATGGAATGGCACAAGTAAAACCACAACTTCACGTGCAAGGCTCTCGGCAAAGTGACCCTGGCTTTGAACATGTGCCACATCTTCATTCACCACACTGCTTAATTTTGATGTATGGGGGAAGAGGACATGACAGTCTACCCAACTACAAGGCATCCCGCCCTTTGAAGTGACTTTGTATACACTCCAGTGAGTCTGGCCAGCAGTTTTGAAGTTCAGCAGCAGTGAGCTCTGCCCATCTGACCATTACCAGCCCCAGCTGTGAACAGTCTGAACCACAGGATAAACCCCGTGCTCAGGTCTTTTCTCGGGACATCAGCAGGTCCACGAACCAGTCTGAAGTTCGCTTCAAGGGAAGAGACAGCACTCATCTGCTCTACCAAAAAGCCTCCTTACAGTGGGTCCTTCTGACATTGAGGTTGACAAGGTTGGTAACAGAGGCGTGACAACGACTCCCAGGAGCAGCAGAATCAGCAGGCTAACGGTGGGACTCTGGTAAAGAAGAGGATGCCTGTTCTCAAAGGACTAAGACAAAAGGAAGATTTATAGGTAGCCTTGGGTCCCACTGCATTGCCAGCTTCTTCTCATAATGAAATGTTCCTCTTTCTACCAGGCAGTTCTGTTGCTAAGGCACTATTCCACAATTTTTTGCAACACAACCACCGGCACATTCAGCGTCCTTGGGCTGCTTCTGAAATACTCAGACTGTCTTGACGGCAAGCCCTGGGTACAAAGCTTTCCTCCTTCAGGCCCAGCCCTTCCTGTCTCAAGGCCTCAGCCTTCCTCCACAGCCCTTCACCACCACCTCCCTATCTGCAGTAGGACCATCAGGAGCTGCTCCAGCAGCCTGTGCCAGCCAGCCTGGTGCAGAGGGCAAGAGAGACTGCAAAGCAGGAGTCAGAAGTGTGGGACAGGAGATCAGCAGGTTTACCAGAAATGAAAGCTCAGGAAAAAATAAAAATAATCAGTGCTCCCACCACATGAAGAGGACAGGGCAGAGCCTGCACAGCCTCCAGAGCTGTGCCCAGCCCCTGAGCCACTCATGGCTTCTCAGCGAGCTCCTGCCCAGGGCCACAACGCCTTACAGTCAGGCTCTCTCTTTCTTCCATGGATCGTAAAACCTCATTTATTGAGGAAAAGCAACAGTCCAACATGAAGAACCATTAAGTTGCCTGGTAGATAATTAACAGGCAGGTACTCA
Organism: Lagopus muta; assembly: GCF_023343835.1. Classification (NCBI taxonomy): domain Eukaryota; kingdom Metazoa; phylum Chordata; class Aves; order Galliformes; family Phasianidae; genus Lagopus; species Lagopus muta. The sequence goes on from NC_064441.1 coordinate 4,419,981, forward strand.
GTCAATTGCTACTGCAGCACTCCAGATCGTTCACAGCCATAAATGCATCCTGCACCTTCTCGGCAGACGTCAGAGGTGAGTTTACAGGGAGACTGCACCCATCAAAGCCCTGGCTGCAGGCAAGGATGCAACCACAGGTCACCCCTTGGCTTCCCCTCTCCCTCATGGTGGTGGATTTTGTTCCAACCATCCTACTCCACCATCACACCTCGGCCATGCTGCCAGGCTGCCCCCCCAGCCCAAGCCTTTGCAAGGCAGATTCTGCAGAGGTGGCCATGGCTCCCACCCTCTGACAATACTACACTCATGCAGGAGGCAGGGAAGGCAGAAGGCTCTTTAAAACAGAAGTGAAAGTAGTGTTCCTCCTCAGGCCTTTGCCTTTCCATGTCAGGGTCCTCTAAAGGTTCTCTGGAGCTCTAAGTGTTGGCAGTTTTTAAGCAGCAATATCCTGAACACTCTTCCTTGCTCCGGCTTTTACAACACACAACAAATAAGTTACTGGGATTTGGCACTTTCTCCTTTAACAGGCCACCATTAACAAGTGACTCATATTACACTGCACTGTGAGTCATCTCAGCAGAGGTCATCACCATAAGCGACAGCGGTTCTTCAATTATTTCCTTCAAGTTGAACTAAGGGTATATTGTTATGCTAATTTTACATCTGCTCTCTCCTACTTTCCCATCCACTGTCTCATGAGAAGCTTGCATTTTCACCTCATGGCCCAACCTATGTCTGGAGGAGCTATTCCACTGCGGTACAGTCACAAAAACTGGGCATGCAAATGCATTTTCAGCTACGGCACAGAATGGCTACAGCGAGCAGTTCTCCATCCCTCCACCCAGTGCTGCCCATCTGGTGTTAAGAGGTTGCTGTTGCTTCCACCTTCTTGCTTTTTCTACTTTATAATGTCGATTTTCCAAGAACCCAGGGCTGGTCCAGAGCTCAAACACAATCACCACCAGGCAGCCACACCACGTCAATACCTCCACGAGCATGGGCAGAGCACAGCAAACAAAGTCACTCTGAACTATGCCCATCCACACACGACGAGTAAGAAGCTATGACAAGCTATGAGCCGAACAGGTAGAAAGGGAGTCCTTTTCAGACTACAGTTAGCTAGGCAGCCCCATATTTCAATGGGAGGATTGAGCAAACTTATGTAACTCATGGTAGAGTATTTCCAGTACTGAATTTAGATGCCAGCAGGTGACTTGTGGAGACAGAGCTTCCCAACCACTAAATCAGGAGAGGACATCCCTCAGCATCCCTGCCACGGATGGGCATGACCACTTGGGGCACTTGGCTCAGAAAACATAGTTTTGTCCATTAGAAAACAGCCATTACCAGCCCAGTCACCAGCACAGCACTGTTGATATTTATAGCAGCCAAACATTCTAACAGGGAACAGGGATAGCCGCAGTGGCTGAAATTCATTTTGGAAACCATCTGAAAACCTCTCTCACTACTGGAATCCCATTTAGCTATTACAGCCTCTTGAAACTAATATACCGATCCCCACAGAATAGAAATAGGAAGGACAGAGTCATCACAGTATTTACTGAGACTGATCAATACATGAACACTGAAGATTTATTGCAGCAAAGACAGCCTGTCTGCGTGGCCAGAAAATGCACTTAAAGCCCTTTTAATTTTGTTGCCTTGGCCTCAGGTTTTAGTTCAAAGCGCATCCATTTTCTGCATATCCATATTTCTAGATGCACCCAATTGGAGGAATCCACCAACACACAAAAGAAGCCTCCTCGGTACGCCCGTAGAGGAGGAGAAAATGCAACACAGAGAGGTTCAATGCAATGCCCTTCTTTTGCAGTCAGCTTTCATGTGCAAGCTCAGGTTAATGGCAAATGAAGCAACACCCAAAAGCAATGGGAACAGCAAAATTGACTGCAGACGAGCAGCACACCCAGAGGGTCTGTACCTTTCTGCTTTTCTCATTGCATGGAAGAGAACACTCACTCATCTCATCCATCACCAGGCTGCACAGGGATACCCGTGCCTCTAGGGTAACCTGCTAGCCTTCAGCATCAGCCAGCCTCCACAGAAGAAAGATTTACAGCTAATTTATTTCCCTTGCTTTAGTAGAGACAGTGACTTTTTATAACCACTTCTCCACAAATCCTTCCTCCTTTTCCCATGCCCCTTCCTTCACCCCAAATCTGGCTGGTTTTGGCCTACAGAACCCAGCTCCACACTCATTTTCAGTCTGCCTGTGCAAACTAAAACCTTATATACCACATTTCAAACATAATAAACTTCTGCCTTGGATATAAACTATAAATGCACAGGTCTGATTTGGAAATTTGGGGCTGTTTTGAAGGTCTATGCGCCAGGTACACGTGATCTGAGTCGTTTGCTGTATCAGCCACATGGCCCACAGTGCAATGCTTCTAAGAAGCATGGCAGCAAGCAGGAAGGAGATCTGCAACTTCTCTTTTGCCAGTTTATCTCAAAATCATATTAAGCTTTTAGGCTTTTGTACAGAAGAGAAAGAAAATGGCAAATCTCTGCTGATTTACAGGGAGATTTCTATTGTTGCCTGGACATCAAACAGCACCCAATTAGTCCTGCAAGGATCTGACCCACAAATTATGAAAATAAATGCCTCCAAAGCTTTGATCTCTTGTATTTCTGTAGCATGCTACAGCAGTTATTAGGCACATCTTATTACATCCAAGCTGTGCGATCTCTTCCTCGGCAAAGGCTCTGCTGCCTCAAATGCATCCTACAGGCTCCATCCAGCAGATTAAGGGCATGGTCCAAACAGTCGCTTCTGTCATGCACCGAGCACATGACTCAGCTGGCAGTAGGCTTTTTCCTGCTGAGTTTCAAAATTAGGAGCAAAGAGAATTTTTAAAAGGCGGGGGAACGAGGGGGAAGTGTCAGCCACCGAAATGGAATTTTGGATTCTTTGTTAGTTTATAAAGGAATACACATCGTTTGCAATGCCCTTGGATTCTGAAAAGCGGTGTTTTCAGCAGAGCTAAACAAATTATCTCTTTCTATACTCTGAAATGACACTGCTGAAGGAAGCAAGCAATAACTGTAACAAAAGGTTTCATGCACGCTGGAGCTGAAAACCACACGTGTGCTCACACGAACAGAAACACATCCGCCCATCCCCGTTGCAGGGGCAGCATTAAAACACAGAGGATGTTACACTGGGGCTGCTCACAGCAAGCCCAGCGCCTGCCACGGGCCACCACAGTCTGTGTGGGGGAAGGATGGGACTGCATGAAGCAATCCAGTCTCACTTAATGGCAAGAGGGTGGTGTTTGCACGAACCCATTAATATCTGATAGACTTTCTGTAGCAGAGCTGGTTATCAGCAGCAGAACAAAGTGCACAGCTCCTGCTGCATTCACAGCGATTCATCAGCTGAGCACGGGGCGGCGAAGGCTGTTTGCTCACCTACTGCAGGAGGAAGCGCTGGTTCTCAGCAACACAAGATGCATCTGGATTCCCCAGTGCTGGCTGCCTGATTACAATCATCCATAATTTACTGCCAATACAGAACCTTGAACTTCTGGCATGCACCGCAGAGAATTAACATTGAAAAGCAACATTCCAGATCAAAGGGAAAATGGCTCTCTGCACTCTCAAACCATTTGCCATGACAAAATAAAATCAGGCGTGCGGAGAGCTGTAACTGAGGTCTGATTAAACTTATCGATGTTACCCAACCTTGCCTGTTTTGCTTCTTCTCCCAGGACTGGCCCCTACGTGCTGAGCATCCTCACCCCATGGGACACTTGTCACTTGGCCCCACAACAGGTTCATCTCAAAGGAGCACAGAGAGGGAATGTGGGCAGACGAGGGGTCCTCATTTTTGCAGGATTGCATTTGTAAGGTAATCCTGTTAGAAATCACAAGCCATTAACATGCAGAACACCAAACTTGATTTCATATCACTTGTTTTCCTGAGAACAGAGAAGGCAGCCCATTGATGTCACTGCATCGCTGCAGTTCAAAGTGACAAAAGGGAACATGGAGAGGGGACAGCAACCCTTATTTAACGGAGCTGTGACAGACTGCAGCCGGCTGGGTGGGAAACAAACCACGCAGCCAAGGCTCAGCGCCCTGCCTTTCACACCCCAACACCACATCCCACGGCTGCCGCTGCTCCATCCATGCCCCATACACTAATGCCTAACGTTAGCTTCTCCCAGAGGCATGCACAGGACAACTGGCAGGATTCTCCCCATCTGTATTTTAGGCAGGAAGAAATCAGACAGGGATCAATATCGTGTCCTTGCTCACAGGCTGAGGCACAGGCTGCTGCTGATGTATATAATGATGGATGCACAGTGGCTGTGGGTGAGTTAGAGGCAGACAGGCCTGCTTTGCAGAGAGCAGCTCAGAGTCTGGGTTTGGGGTGTGACAGCAGCTTACATGTGACCTGGCAACACAGAAATGACGACTTTCAAGTGCACCTCTTCCTTAGCACAGTGATTAATTTCAGGAGATTTACATACTGATGGAATGGAAACGGTTTTCCCCCTTCACCCCCATATAAACTGTGCCACTTTATTTACAACTGGCAGATAAAAACTACCTCCACACATCAAGGAAAGACCTCCTCACACTTACCATCTATTTCCACTGTTGTGGATGGTCTCCAGAGATCAGGCAGAGTAAGCAACCTGAGCTGGAGGAGATGTGGAGGCAGCAGCAAAGCAACATTTGGGCTGCACAGCTCCAAAAGGTGAAAAACAGCAGCCATGCAAGAGGGCTGGGCAGAAGACAGCTGTTTCTGGTGTAACTTTTAATGAACATGCACACAACATGCATGTATGGGCAGAAAACAGCTACTGCACCGTGGCCAGCACTCCTGGCTTGAGGGGTAGAAGTGAGGTGCGGAGGCAGGGCTCAGAGCTGGACATTTTCATTCCTTCAGGGATTATTCAGATCGAGGTTTTATGTTTAAAAACAAACAAAACAAAACAAGGCTTGAAATTTACCATGTCTGTAGGCACAGTCACAGTCCGTAGCTTACACTGATGGAGGCACTGATGGACAACTTCCAAGAGGGTCTAACCTCATGAGTTCCAATTAAATACACACTCTTGCTGAATGCAGGCTCCAGATTTTGCATGGTAGCACAGCATGTAGAACACAACATAAAGATGCCCTTAATCTTCATCTCCTGAAGTCATCTCTAGTAAAATTAGTTTCCTCTTTCTATTTAGGAAGAAGGTGACCTTTGCAAAAGCTGCCTCAATTCTGTTGAGCTACGGTTTTTTAAAAGGAGTTGAAAGAAGCAGCTTAACGTAATGCTGCAGAGATAATGCTCCCGAGTGGTGACTGTAGTGCTTATACCCTATTAGGACTTCTCCTAAATCTTTAATGATTCTGAAATGCTCCATAACCTGATGAAGTTCTGAACGCAATGCCTGCACGTTGGGGCTTTTTTGTTTGTTTGCTTTGATTTTAATAAGAGAGTTTTTAATCTTCACTGACAATGATCAACTAATGCAAACAAACGGCCACTGAGCTCCACTTCTATACAAAGCACATCTAGAGGAACAGCAGTGACATTTTTGGGTTTCATCCAATTCTTCCCAGCAACAGCTAATACCCACCGGCTCCTTAACTCCACGCTGTCTCCTCTCCCAACCCAAGCAGTAAAAGGCCAGGCGTTCCCAAAACAACCAACGATTTTAGGATCCAGTTTCCAGCCAGTGCATGGTCAGCACTCCATAGAAGTAAATAGCAAAGCCTTGGTTTTTGTTAACAAGCCCAAAACAGAGCAAAATCCAGGTACACAAAGAAAACAATTGCTCCTCCCCCGGAAAGTCTGTTTTTAAGCAGGAAACCCTCTGCCAAGCCCAGGTGAGCCCATTCCCAGGCATAAGAGGCACAGCTGTGAGCAGGGGATCTTTGTCCTGAGTCCCTCATGCGCTGCAGAGCATGAGCAGGGGACAGGGCCAGCTCCAAGCACAGCACCCCGAGCGTATCCTCTGCTGCAGCTGCAGAGCCTGCGGCCATCGCCGCATGTCAGCCAGGAGCCAGGCTGCAAACAGACATAGTGGAGGGAAAGCTATTGACCTGGATATTTTAAAGGGATCAAGGCCACTGGCTTCAGCACGAGATGACAGCATTCACCCCGACACACACTGAAATCAAATGGGAAGAGAGAAAAGCCAGAGCCGTCCTTCTGACTGCTCTCCTGTGGTGCTCAGCTGCACACGCAGCATCACGGAGCGCAGCCTGCTGCATCACCACTCACACATGTTATCATTTTCTTACCAAAAAGAAAAAAAATCTGCTCTGTCAACAACCTGCATAAATCCCTGCATTAATCACGATCCTGCTAATAGCAATATCAGGCCGTGGGGCTATTCACCACGCTGAGCAGACCAGCAGAAATACCTCCCAACCCGGACAAAAGAACATTATAATGCAGTTTATCTTATCCCCTTGTCAGTGTAATACGCAGCACTACCTGTTCAATGGCCTCATCATTTTAAATTACAGTTTTCTGCAACATTAACAATGCTCATTACCAGCACTACGAAGACCTCTATTGTAAGAGCCTTCCTGATGTCAGAGCTTCTCCCCGCAGCCCTCGCTGTGCTGACACAGGGACACCTGGCTACCATGGCAATGAGCACAGGATAATATGATTGATAGAAATATGTTGCAAGGGAGGCAGGAGCAAGCCCGAGGTGTGCTCTGAGCTGCAGCAGGCCATGCACTGCAATCAGAATTTGGTGCTTTGTTCAGGCTGTGAGCGCATGAAGCAGCGCAGCACAGTTGCACATCCAACACAAATCCATGTGGCAAAGCACAAGCGCATGGGGGCTGTGGTGTGTGCCCAGCCTTGCACACACCTTTCTGCTCCAGAGGGATGGTGTGGCACGCTGGCAGAAGTCCACCTTTTTTTTTTAATAGGCATTGGCATGTTGTTCCTCAAACCCAACCTCCTGGAACACCTCGGTGACTCAAACTCGGCGATAAGCAGCCCAAGAGCTTCCTCTCCCCACTGCTAAGAAGAAATTATTCTCCCCCCTCCTAGATTTTGAGTCACCCCCAGCAGCCACCCCTCACCTCTGTGCACAGACACACAGCAGCAGCTCCCCCACCCAGACCCATCCACAGCACCAAGCTGACTTTCCTCTCATCTTCCCATAAATGACATTTTGCAAGGCTTGGGGAATTACTCCCTGCTGCCGAGTTTTGTGCTCAGGCAGCAAATCTACTATTGATTTCTGATTCAGGCTCTGCGGAATGATTCACGCTTCTTGCCCGATCTGCTGAATTTATGACCTTTAACAATTATTCTAAGTGCTAAAAGAGCTTAGTTCAGAAGAAGATCTATTCCTTGGCAAATTAAAGCCCTATTCTTGTCTCACTTATAAACCAACACATCTCTCATAATTTAAAAGAAAGTGCCATAACAGGTCTCTCTCCCCATCAGGAGACTGCCTCCTGGATGCAGTCAACTTTCTCTAATCCTAATCTTAGTGGGAGTCCAAAAATCCCAATTTTATAATGGTACTCCCCAGATCCCCTTCCTGCAGGAGCAGCCTCCCTGTGAAGCCCTGCCAGGGGCTGGGTGGGGGGGGGTTAATGTCCCCATGCCCTGGGGGCTTGCAGACAGGCAGGGGTAGATTTCCTCATAAAATGAAAACAAAATCCAGGCTGTGTCTTGAGCACAGCACTATTAAAAAGCCACAAGAACAGAAGAGCTAAGCACATGGGGGTAGTCTTAAAAGGAACTAGTGACCCGGTTCACATACAGCTAACACTGATGGTTAAATATAGATACATACATGGCTAATGGGGGTGGGGGAGAAGCAGAGGGCCTTCCCTTCCCCCCCAAGGACACTGCTACCCAAGATTAACCCCAGTGGCTCCAGCTCCCTCCCACCCTGTAGGGAAGGGAACACTGCAGGTCCCCTCCCTGCAGGATGTTGGTGGGTCCCTGCCTGGTGCGCACCGCGTCCTGCTGAGCAAACAGTTACACTATTAATCAACCAGAAACTCACCAGGAAAAAAGTAGGGCAAGTGAACAAAGATTTTTTTTTTTTTTTTTCACTGAAACAAATAATACTTCTAAAAATATACTTGCGCTTATCCTCAGCGGGTTCTGCTTAATTTTATTTATTTCTCTATGCCAGCAGGTTGAGGGAAACAGCTTCCCATCCCCAGCAGCGAGCTGCTAAGAGCAAAGGGATGAAAAGGAAAGGGGAAAAAGGGAAAGTAAAAAAAAAAAAAAAAAAAAAAAAACTTGCAGGATAAAGGACCTGGGGGTGGCATCGGGCCACAGGCAGAAGCTGACACGTTCGACATTTCAAGGGTATGGCAGCAGGACAGCGATATCTCAAAGGGGGGAAGAGAGGAGGGAGCACAGCGAGCGCTGCGTGGGAAGCAACGCGAGCATCCGCATCCCGCATCCCTCATCCGCATCCATCCCGCATCCCCGGCCGCGCGTCCCTGCGTGCTCGCGGCCACGGCACTGATCAACGGAGCGAGACGAGCCGCGGCGCTGCCCGGCCCCGCTGTGGGCGGTGGGAGCACCGCGCTGCCCCCAACCCCAAATCACAGCGGGGAGCGGCGGCCACAGCCCGCGGCGGCAGGGCGAGCAGCGCGGGGGGGGCACGCGGGCATTGGGCGTACACACGTACATACACACACACAAATACACACACACACACACGTACATACACATACACACACACATACACAGGTACATACACACACACACACGCAGCCGTGTGCCCGCGCGGGTGCGTACACACGGGCACACGCACATCCGCACATGTGTGCGCACAGTGGCACGCGCACATATACGTGCGTGTGTGCACAGCCACAGTTACATGCGTGCAGGCTGCATGCGCGCACGTTCCCATACCTACAAGGCTGTATGTACATGCTTTGTACACACGGCTATAGGCACGTACCCTCGTACAACAGCGGGGCTATGCGCATACACGCACGGGGACACAGCTCGCACACACGCGCCGTACCGCGCGGTGCACATACATACGCACATGCACCTACACAGGCGCAGGCACGTCCGCACACACAGCCCGACGCTCCCACACGTGCGCACCGCCCGCAGCGCGGCCCCGTTCCGCCCCGCCGCCCGCTGCCGCCCTCCTCACCCGCAGCGCCGAGAGGTCGATCTCGTCCAGGCTCCGCGCCGGCGAGTCGCTCGCCATGTTTCCTCCGCCGCCGCCGGCGAGGCGGCCCCGCCACCACCGAGCTGGCAGTGGCGGCCGGCGCGGCGCTAGCGCTATTTAACGCCTCCCCTCATGCGGGGCTGCCGGGGAGGGAGAAGCTGCCGCCGCCGCCCCTGCCCCTCCGCCCGCGCCTCGGCACCTAGGGGCGGCTAGGGGCGGCCGCGGGCTGCCGGCGGGCAGGGCACGCCGCGGGCTGCGCCGGGATGGCGGCGGCGGCGCCGCATCGCATCGCCGCCCGCCCGGCCCAGCGCGCCGCCGGGGCCGCCTGTCAGTCAGCGGCGGGAGGGAGGGGGCGGGCAGGGGGCGGGCGGCGGCGCCACGCGTGGGGCTCGCGCGGCCCTTTGTCTGCGTGGGCCCGGGGTGCTGGGGCTGCGGTGCTGCTGCCCGGCCGCTTAGGGCTCCGTGGGCAGCTGCGCCCCAGGCTGAGGCAGGCGTCGAATCCGCACCCCAAGCTGACCCCAACCTGACATGTCCCCACACACCAGCTGAGTCAACGCGTTGCATTTGGACAAGAGCCGCCGTTTAGAATCGTTGAGGTTGGAAAAAACCTCTAAGATCATCTAGTCCAATCATCCCCCAGTGTTGCCCACTACACCGTGCCTTTAGGTACTACACTGGCCTCTCCTTGAAAGCCTCCAGGGACGATGACTCTGCCGCTCCCTGGGCAGCCCATGCCTTCTCTTTCTGTGAGGAAATATTTCCTAATACTCAGAGCCAACCTCGTCTGGTGAAAGTGGGGCCATCACCCCTTGGCCTACCACTGTTACCTGGAGCAGAGGCCGACCCCCACCTCACCACAACCTCCTCTCACAGAGCTGTAGAGAACGGTAAGGTCTCCCCTGAGCCTTCTCCAGACTAAACAATCCCAGAAATGGCCCAAACCCCTCCGCACCCCACTAAGTAGACTCAGCACTGAGTGTTTTCCCTGTTTCCCTTTTTCGGATGTAGTTTCTGCCAACCCAGGTGCCATGTATAAATATATATGTATAAAAAATCTGTTGCCTTTGAGCAAACCGTATGGGAGCTGCGCTGACAACATCAGCTCTCCCCAGCTCATGTCAGGATCTCGCAATATGCAGAGCTGGGAAGCGGAAACACATGAGTCAACTGGCAGGCGGATGGGGTTTTCTTACACTTTGGGCTGGAGATGCGCTTTGTGCACTGAAAACGATCACAGTTAATTGCAGAGAGAGCAGCAATGAGGGATTTGGGTTGGGAAGCAAAGCCTGGTGCGTGTGAGGTCCATGGGGTCACAGTGTGGATGGCTTCATTCCCTTCATCCGACCCACGGATCCTCGATATCTTGTGCAATGATCAATCCTCAATTGTATTTGAAAAGTCCAAATGGTAAAGTGAATAAAATAAACTCTGCTGTTCTCTGATGTGCTTCCCGCCCAGGAACGTAAGGTATAATTTTTGAAACGTGTGAAGATTTTTAGAAAATGAATAAAAAATGAATTTATGCTCCAGTCCTACAAACAGACAGATTGCCTTGACCCTCTGCATGCATGCAAAGCCTCAAGCTAAGCTGTGATGTAATTACAGTCAATCCTCTGTCTGTCAAGATGGCAAAAATACAGAGAACCCTTCCATACCAATAACTCACTACCAGTGAGTGGTAGCGAATAGAGAGGCCTGGCGAAGGCCCAGGCTGCAGGAAGCTTTTTATATAGAAAATTAAGTTTCCAAATGTTACTTTTTTGTTGTTGTTTTTTTTTTTTAATTCCTCTCTCTGTGTTTGCTCTTTCTGCCAGGAGCATCCAAACAAAGCCTTGCAATTGGAGTCATTATGACGGGAAGCAGAGCACTCTGTTGAATCAGCCCAAAATATTTTGCTGTGAGTCAGCCGAACACAAAATTGCACTTCCACCTGACATGCCCTCAGTGATGATGGCAGGGCTCCATCGTGTCTCACACCTGGTCCCATTGCCACACACAGCAGGAGCTGGGGCACCTGCCCTGAGCTCCTGCTCAGCACTGCAGAAACTGGGACCTTGGTGGTAAGGTGTTGCTTTTGTCACTTCACCCCCATTTGGAAGATGGAGACATAAGACAACATCAGCTTTTCCTACAGGTAGCAGTTCCCAGCCTTGGTCAGCGAGCACCTTAATGAGCCAAACAAAGCTCACCTGTTGGCAGTGCAGGGCTAATGTCGGGTCAGTGGTTTTGATTTATTCATTAAAGGGCATTGGCTCACATATAAACTATTCTGTTCATTTGACCTCTGCATAAAATTAAATATAATCACCTAGCGGTCCCCCTGCAGTTATGTTATGGGGTTATATGTGGAATTAGTAAGTCTAAATGATGTGTGAGGCCTTGTCTGATTAGCAAGAGCTTCAGGTGCTCCTTGTTTTGGATCCTTCTCTAAAAGCAAAGAGAAAAAAGGAACACAGCAAACATGAAAGCTTGGCTGGGCCCTGTTTTGGGACCTACTACGTGATTTATTCTAGCAGCCTATGTGGGCCACAAGTTTGCAGTCATTCCCCAACCACTCATCCCCACGGCTTGTGACAACATCATTTTTCTGATCCCCCAAGTCCAGGCGGTGTTACCTCAGTGTCCGCCCATGTTGTGCAGTAGTTAAACTGCCCAAACTGAATGGAGGATGTTGAAACATTAATACTGTGAAACCCATAACAATTGCATTTTAATTTGATAACACGCAGCTGTGTTAAAAGAAACAGAAATAAATGGCTACATGTGTCCTACCCGCATCTACTGATCCTCCCAGATGCGCTTTAACGGATTCATTATCACTCACTGATTGCTTGTCCTTCTTTCACTGATATGGGTTCCTTGGGGGAGAGAAGTGTGTTTCCACTGCATCCTTGGAGCTGGGCAGGACTTTTCCTAAAGCTATACAGACATAAAAAATCCTGTAAACAGTTAATCACTTCCTCACTTAAGCAGTTAGCCTGCTTTAGCACAACACCTTGTTTATGTGGTCACTGCATCACTGTGTTGGTGTTTCAGAGCTCGATGGTGTTGCAGGACTTTATTTTGTCATTTAACCACTTTAATTTCTTCCTCTTCTGTGAAGAAATAAACATCCAAGGGAGCCCTCCTCTTTGGGAGGTCGTCATCTCTTTTGTAGTCAATTAAAATGTGCCAGTTGTGCTTGCTTAGGAAGCAATCAAAATCCTATTTTTGCATTGTTTGCTGAAAACCTAACGCAGCCTTGCTTCTAACGACCAAGTTCCTGTAGGCCCACAGAGGAATGCTAATTTATTCCTTTTTTATCGAGATCTCAAGGATAGCATCCACATGCAGTGAGGGAGCCAGGTCCCCTGATTCAGGAGGGAGCGTTCCAGAGCCCACTCAGTGCAGCACAAACAGCTCTGCGCCTGAATGCTGCCTTTGCAACCCTCTCCATGGGAGCTGCTTCCTTTCCAAATTCCTTCTATCAAAACCATTTAGCCTCCTAATATGTTTTTGTTGTTGTTGTTTGTTTGTTTTTCTGCTGACCAATCTGGATCTGAGCTACCCTGAGACAAACAGCATTTAGACTCACTTTCCCTCTTCTATCTTGGCTTGTCTCACAGACCAAAGACAGCCCCAGGCCTGGGAAACACCTGACCTGAAGCCACCCCCATCTGGCATTAAACACAGATCAGTCGAACAAGAGAAACTGGCTCTATCTTTTGTCAGATGCAAATTGCTGGGAGTTAATTAAGACGCATTTCAGGATCAGTGAGGATTTTTTTTTCCTTAATGTTAATCTGTCCTGAGGTGTGGGTAGGGTTCCTATATCTCCTGAGCAAGGCGGCAGGAGCTGCACATAGCAGTTAGCAAAAGCGTTCATAGCGAAGGTCCCATGTGTGCAGGGTGCTCAGAGACTTGGCACCTGCAGGCCAGAGGCAGTATGGGCCCAAGTCCTTCTTGCCATACTTATTTTTCCTGATTTTCATTTCTTTTTACTGATTGAAGTCTTCCCCATGGCTTGTGAAAAGTGCTGTTTTGCAAAGGAGGCAGAGCTACAACACCAAGTGATTCTGCCTTTTTGCAAGCATGTTGAATACTGTTTCGCTCTGAAAAAAAAAAAAAAGTCTTTTATGTACAAGAAAACAAGGTTAAGCTGCAGAACAGAGTTTTGAAGTCTGATATTTTGTGCTTCCCACTCATCATCAATGACCAAAGCAGAAGCCAGTCAGAACCCAACTGGATGTACCTGCAGCAACTTAAAGCGATCCTCTGAGCAGCGCTTACTGCGGTGCCTGTAGGAAGACAGGGCCTGGGCCAAGTGCTGGGGCTTGGTGTGGAGGTTCCCTCAGACATGTTTACTTCCTCATGCCTGCATGGAGATGTGGCAGTCTATGAAAGCTCTGCTCCTGGAAGTAGATGAAAATGGCTTTAAAAAAAAAAAAAAAAAAGAAAAGAGTTTCCAGGTCCTGTCATAACAGGGAGACGCTTAAAAAAGATAACCCAAATGTTCACTACAGGCAAGACATGCTGTGCTTTCAAGAAATGGATGGAGGATTTCAGAGACATCAAACATTCTGGCTTGCTGAAACACAAAATCAGCGTCAGAGCTCCTGCAAATATCACTGCACCCTGTCGGAAAGGACTCTACATGTGTAAACATACACCTGTGCCCAGAGTTTGTGTTGTGGAAGTTCTTGGAGGGTGGCTCCCAGCTACCTTCAGGCCCTGCAGATCCTGCAGAGTCTGGATATTCTGACTGACAGGCCATCAAGAAAGCGGCAGACTGCCTTCTACATCAGTTCTGTGCCCCTCTGAAGGCCTTTTCCAGCCTGCAATATGGAACAGCCTTCCCTCCTACCAGTCCCAGCTAAAGGCATTACCACCACCTACAGACAGAAAAGTCTCTGAGAGAGTGAAGAGACGGTGAGGAGCCCAGCCAGCATGGCCGTGGCAGCTCCTCACCTCGAACACAGCCTAGTGACTAACGCAGTTAACCAGACACGGCCCCTCGACGGCCCTGGAGCCCATGTCACCAAGAGAGACCTCCAGAGAGCCACAGAACAGACAAGGAGATTGTAGTGGGGAAGAGTCTTTCAAACACAAACGCTGGGTAGTAACAAGGGGCAAAAGCATGGACAGGCAGAAGGGTAGAAGCTGTGCAGCACCCCCTGGCCAGCAGAGACCAGGCAGCGGGGAAAGCCAGGTCAGCCCCTGGAGCTGCTTGGGGTTACAGAAAACAAGAGGAAACAGGTGGAGTTAGACAAGTTGATGGTAGCGTCAACACGTGATTTCTAAGAAATGAAAAATCACTGAAACACCAGGCAGGAAATGAGGTGGTTTTGAAAATGAGAGTCTGTGAAAGATGTGGAATGACTTGACGTGAGCCGGTGGTGTGTGCTCACAGCCCAGAAGGGCAACTGCATCCTGGGCTGCAGCGCAGGAGGGGAGGCAGCGGGCAGGGAGGCCATTGTCCCCCCCTGCTCTGCACTTGTGAGACCCCACCTGGAGTGCTAAGGCTGTTACACAGTCTGATAGCGATAGGACAAGGGCAAATGGTTTTAAACTGAAAGAGGGGAGATTCAGGTTGGATGTTAGAGGGAAATTTTTCACTCAGAGAGCGGTGAGGCCCTGGCACCGCTGCCCAGAGCTCCGTGCCCCATCCCTGGAGTGCCCCAGGCCTGAGCTGGGGGAGGCAGCCAAACCGTGGCTGGAGGTTAGGACTGGGTGAGCTTTAACGTCCATTCCAACCCGAGCCATTCTATGACTCCATCTTCAGTCAGGAGAACAGAAGGGGGCAGCTTGATTTCCCCACTTACTGGGAAAAGCATGGGACTGGTTTGCACCCACAGCCTGGGCTCTGGTAAATGTGTCACAGCAAGAAACCGTTAGCTAGAAACAAAATAGCGTGAGGATTCTGGGACCCTCAGACAAGCCCACATAATGAATGCAGATCAATCCCAAGCAGCAAAGATGTGGTTGAGCCCCATTCCCCTGTGTACCAGTGTTGGAGTAGGAAGGATGAATTGGAAAATTTCCTTTGAAATTGTGGCCCCTACAGGCTCAAAGCAGATAGCAGAGAGATATTTAGAAGTGACATTATATACTTAATTAATCTCAAGGTTTCAGAAGTTTGTGCTTCTCATTTTGTGGCTTGCACTGAGGGTACTGCAGCCACTGCCCATCCTGTGGTTCCAAGGTGGGCCCTTTGAAAGCAGGCAGTGATGAGTGGGTATTTTCCCAGTTGATTTGCTCCCTGCCATCTGTTATACACCACTTGGCTTTTAACAGCACAGGCAGTATGCACCGAATGCAGGGAAAAGAAAGAATCCTGAGTGCCAAAAACACACAATTTCCCTTACCTGGCATAAATGACAGCCCAGCATAAAATAAAGTCAAAGGTGCTGCTGTAAAACAACTGATACATGAATAAAATAAACAGGGATCAATCCCTACATGTGCCTTGACTGATGAAGGGGGAGCAGACCAAATCCACCACAAAGTGCTGGGTCACTGCTGTGGGCACGGGATCAGGCTGTCACAGCTAGAGAGCTGAGCAGGAGTGAGACACTGCAAATGTGACATGAAGCCAAAGTGCTGTGCGGTGGGGCTGCATGGAAGACAGCAGGCTGGATTTGCTGGTGAGCAGCAGCAGCAGAGGTCTCTGGAGCGGTCAGTAGGTGAGGTGGGCCCACAGTGACATCCTTAAGCTTTAAGACAGCAGCAAGCTGCACACACCCCTGTAGGGTTAATGCCTCCGACCCACAGCTCCTCACCTGGCTGCTTCCTCTCTGCAAAACATCTCTAGGTTATTTAGATATTACAGGAGAATTCAGTGCTTTACTTAATAAGTTAGGAAGTAAGTGAGAGATATCCCAACAGAAAATCCAGTATTCTCTACATAGGCAAGTGGAGGACTTAGTGATTTATGAGCGATCGCACACCTTGTGAGCAAAGTGTGAGTTCTGCAAGCGGTGTAGCTGACGCAGGCTGTTTGTTGAAGGGGAATTAGGCTGTTTCTCTGCAAAACTGAGTGCTAAGAGCTAGTCTGGCTGCAAGTTGATGACTGTCAGACTGCTGAAACCCACACTGCTTTTGGAAAATAGGATTTGGGCTCCTGAAACGCTCTGGCTCTCTTTCAGCTTTGATTTTCTTTCTCTTCTTTCCATAACATCAGCTAGTGTAAGAGTTGAGATGCTGCTGGCCTAAAATTACCTATTAAAAATAATGAAAAAACCTGCAAGACAACTGTAAGACAGCAGCTTCTTCCAAGCATTCAAAACAGCCACATTTGTCTTTACCAGGTTTGCCTTACACTGATTCAGGTCCTGACATTGCAGGACAATAAACAATTTGGGAACAAAACGAGCACATCAGCCTAATACCAGTATTGAGATTAAACACAGTAAAGCTAAGAAAAGCAGCAATAATTTCATCAGAAAGATATAAGTTTATAGGATGAAAATGGCACTAATTCACATAGCATTGGGAAATGTTTGCTTCAGCTTTACAAACAAAATGGACAGGGAAATGGGTGAAATTAGAAATCTACCAAAAGGCTGCATACCACTTAAGTCCACACTAACTTATTTTTGCAGGCTTATGATTATAAGCCACAGGAGAAGCTCCTGGCCTAGTCAAAAAGCAGGGTTCTTCCAGGTGCCCGTCTCAGTGTTACCATGGTGAGGGGATGGAGCTGGTTCACTTCATTTACATCCCACATCTCACCATAGTCAACATTTCTGCAGATCCTGGAAACACACATCTATATGTGACTTTTAGTTCTGATTTAGGAAGAAAGCAAAAGTCTTAGCCTTAAGAAAACTTCTCTGAGACTAGACTGGGAGGAGAAGGGAAACCAAAGGTAAGTCCAAAGGACCCAGAGGTGGAGCAGATGTGATCTGCGTGGTCACGGGAGACTGCTCCCTCCACACCTCCTCTGAATTCCTGCCATAGCTTTACCAGCTGTAAAAGACTGGAAATGTGGGTAACAGCTTTGGCACAGTCAGTATAATCTGCCACCAGCTCCCTAAAAGGAAATCTTTAGCTAACAAGTATGCTGCAGCATTTTGAGCTGGCAGATAACGATTAAACAGTGAATAAAATGTATCTGAAGCCTGTGGAAGCCTTTGACATCACGCCATGCACTGGGCTGCTGCCCTGGAAGAGCGAGAAAATTGGCACGGCCCATGGGCTTTGTGCTCCTCACTGGGAATTTTATCATCTCCATATGTGAGACACATCCTTCACGCTACACTACAACACACAGCTTTCCTAGGGAAACTCAACTGCAGACAAAATTAAAAAAAAAATCTACACAAGATTCCTGCCCATCCTGATGGCAAATACTGGCTGTGTGCTTGCAGTCTGTCCTGCGAGGAGCAGGAACCACATGGATGGTGACAAACAGATTTTGGTTCTGCTGAACTAAGTTTGTTTGAAACAGCGCGTCTCAGCTGGGGGAGACCTGTGCTGCTGATGCATTTTGAGTAATTTCTGCAGGAATCTCTCTGATATGGTAAAAGGAATAATAATGAAATGATAAGGCACAAAGAGCGCACAGACAGAGTGGAACCCACATTTGGAATGATTTAGATGATTCAGGCTTTTTTAAGGTAACAAGCAGTGAGTGCAGTGCAACACATGCTTGTGCAACCCAAGAGCTTGACGCTGATGTGTCAGCTTGAATGAATGATTCATTATTCCACACACGTGCTGGCTCCTCAGCCACTCCAGACTGTACCCATCTGGATCTCAGGAGAAATTCCTCGAGTGTGTAATTGTGCATAATGTGATCATCCTGCAGCAGGAAATAGGTTTGTGAGCATTCTTACCCAGCACAATTGATGTCATACAGATATGGCCTGCAAGGAAACACAGCATTGCAGCGAGCCGTTTCAGAGCTAATACAGCCTCCTGGGAGCCACATTTTAGGCAGTGAATGTATTTAAGCCCAAACAAGGAAGATACATACAGTATTTCAATTTAAAATGGCTTGGTGCGGCTGCGTTCAGGGGAAAAGGGCAAAAGAGAGAGGGAAAAGGATAGGCTCGCTGACCTGCAAGCGCTGGGGAGAGGATGGGTGGCAAGCCAAGAGCACGGAGGAGGATGCCGACAGGTGATGGAGTTGAGGGCATCTTCCTCCTCCTCCTTCTGCACTGCTGTGGCTGCAGGACCCGCAGGCTGTGGGACCCCCCCCAGCTCACAGCTGCTGCCGGACGGCATCGCTCACCTGTGGTAGAGCCGGATTCAGGCTGGGTGAGCCCGCAGCACCCTCTAGAGGATAGCAGGCACCCAGTCCTGGCTGCCAGGGAGAGCGGGGGTGCGCTGCGAGCCTTTCCCCTCCAGCCTTGGCTTTCAGGAAGTTTCATCCCCTGCTCTCATCACTCGGGTGCAGGGCACACAAGAGGAGTGAAGGTGAGTATTGCCTAAAAGTGCTCTGTCCCTGAAAACATACATTAGTGTGACCCCAAGGAAGAACAGCTTAAATTCCTTACTTAATGAATGAACAGGTGCATTGCATTTGTATTATGCAATTCTGTTGCTGAGCTCTTTCTTCAACTGGGTGTGTGCTGGGCAGTACAGTCCTAGAGCATATGGGGTTTTCCTAGGCTGTGCTATGTAAAGGGCAGAGATGTTGGAGGACATGCATCCTCTGACTGCTGTGCTTGTACACAACTGGCCTTTCTGCAGTTCTTCACTTCCAGTGTTGCCAAAGTGGGGCTTTTCCCCACAGAGCCACTACTGTGTCTCAAATCAATTCCACACGCAGTACCTAGTTCATGTTTCTGAGGTTACAAGGCTTTGTATTTGATTCATGAACCATCGACCTACCTGAAAGGGGAACACGCCTAAAATGTGAAAGTCTAAGATGTGAAGTCCTAAAACGTAAGGAAGCACTGACATTCCAAATCTCGCACACATCCTTCAGGTCGAAATAAAAACATGTTGTGCAAACAGACTGACTCCTCTCCTGAAATGTGTGTGTTATATTTGTGTCTTGGACATACAGCAAGCAGGCTGCAGCTTGCAGCTCTGCTGAGGCCTGGTTGGAGTCCTTTAAGGTGCTCTGGGCTAGAGGAGAACAGGATAAGGATGACAACCTAGCAAAGAGGGCATCAATTGCAAGCACTTTTCTGCCTGTTTTGACGCAGTTGTGGGTCCCCAAGCCCTTCATCAACCATCGCGTGCCCTGGCAGCTCCTCCTGGCCCAGGACTTGCAGCCCGGCATTGCGGTCCCTTATCCAACCACACAGCTTGGCTCAGGGCAGCTCTGCATGGGAAAGTGTCAGCAGGGCCTCCAAGCACCATGCAGACCGCTCCCACTTCCTCTGGGCACCACTAACTTGCCTAACAAACCTGCAAAGCTCTGATAACACTGGCTGCCTCTCCTTTGTCCGCCAGTAATAGCTTGCAGGGTGTTTAATTATCAAGATCGAGCTGAATAAGAAGAGATCGCTCATCATTGATTCTGGGTATAAACTGTTTCCTTTGCAGAATAATTTCTTCTTTTTCGAGAACTTCCTTCCCCCTCTCCCCCCCTCCCAAATTAATTTCCATCTCAGCCACGAGCCTCAGCAGAAAGCCTTGCCATAATCATTTTGAGCAAAATATTCTGAGTAATCAATCAGAGCAGTGGAACCAATTTTGAAACTGTCACTTCTAATTTTTCCAATAAAACAAAAATTGAGCATTTCACTCACACTGCTGTTGGGTTTCAGGCTCTTTCAGCCCAGGCTCCACTGCATCAGTGCTACAGAGATGTACTCAATCGTCTGAAGAGCTGTGTAATTGCAGAGAAATAAAAACATTGACTTTTGGAGGAGAAACCTGGTTATTCACTTGTATGTGTATTTTTAATGGGCTAATGGATGGGGATGAAGCAGTGTGCCCAGTAAGAGCAACCTGTGTGCCTGCACACGTGATACAGAAACCTAGGAAATAGAAGTTCAAGTTTTCAGTTTGCAGGATTGCTTGGAAACGCCACTGCTTTATTCATCTTTTTTTCCCTGGAGGTCAGCAGCAATCTGCTTTTTGCTCTTTCAGTGCTGAATTTCCTCTACTGAAAGTTAAAAGGGGAGTTGCAAGTTAATGCTGTTGTGGAGATGGACTATTTCTATCTACACTTTCCATAATACCTCAGGCTCATTAAAACAGGATTGTTTGTTTATTTCAAGAAGTCCAATGTTCTCTTCCTGTGCGTTCTACTTCAGCATATTCTCTCTCCTAGGAAAACCCCAACGACTCAGACCCACCCTTTTACTTTTGGTGGCTCTGGGCCTTTTCCCACTGCTCTGCACCCCATGACAGGTTGTGGCTGCAGACACCACAACAAGCAGGAACGAGACCAAGCCAAGTGTTTCAGCACGCCATGCTCCGTTGTATTTTCAGTCCTTTAATACACATTCATTTACCATACACAGAGTGGAGAGGAAAGCAATGATCAGCAGAAACAAGGGTACAAACTGGGTTCCAGCAGCCTTCACAGAAGGGATAGTGGGTGCTCACGGAGGCAGGGGTGTGGGACCTGCGCTCAACCCGCAGTGGGAGCTCTCACATAGGGGACAGGTTTCGCCAGAGAGACGATACAGAAAAAAACATTCCAGGAACTGTGACTTTTGACAATGCTTTTCTCTTTTCCCGAGGGTCAGGAAAAAGTCAGTACATCAGAATTATTTACATCGAGGACGGAACAGCGGGAGGTTAAAAACAGAATAATCAAAGATACGAAAGTACAACAAGAAAGCAGGCAGGAATAGAAAAAGAAAAACCCATACAGAATCACTGCATTCAGTGGTCTGATGTAGTCAGTGTATGCTCCATTTGATTCACTGGCACAGCACGGTGCTCCTGGTTTCGCCCCCATCCTGCTCCCAGCAGGACCCCAGCTGTGCAGCAGGGAGTGCCTGCTGGGGACCGTTTGCAGAATGAGTTCCATAAAACACGAGCATGCATTGAAACATCCACAGCTCCTGCAGCATCTCTTCTGCAGGCAGTGCAGAGCAGCAATAGGGGACCAGGGCAGGGCAGTGGGACTGGCCTCCACACATTAGGAGGAGAAGGAAACATTCATTTAAAGGGCCATCCAGATATCTTCTCATGGACCATAGATGCAGCTGCTGGGTATAGACTGAAATCCCCAGGCAGTTCTAGCAACAAGTGCAAACCACTGCAATGATAACAGCACACCAAGCCCGAGTCTGATTGTGCGTGGATTTAAGGAACAACGGCATTGTGCACCATCACTGTCAGCCTGGAAAAACCCACGCTGAGGACTTGCTAGCCTGGTGCCTCTGTGAACACAATGGCCAGCTGCAGACAAGTCAGAGCACAGATCTGTGCCTCCCAGCTGCAAGCTGAGACCAGCAACCAAAGCACTGGGTGTCTGACGTTCCTGTTAGCAACATTCTTAGCATATGATGCCATCTTCTCCCTCAAGTTTTTAAACCAGGTGCCAATTCTACTGTGAAACGTTTATCCAGTCCAACATCCATACAACAATACACATACATTTTTAAATATTAGAATTTTTTCTAAAAATCATGAAGATGCGATAAGGAGCGCGGGTTCCCAAAGTGGCATCTATTAAGGAATAAATTATAAAGAAAAATAAAAAATAAATGTCATACTTGGTTAAGCTGCGAAATAAAGCCTAAGCCTGGGAGAAACCTCTCCCCTTTCATTCAGTTCTAATGAGCAAACGTCACAAGAAACAGTGCATGTTTCCAGGCTTGCTAGTGCTTGAACCCACATCCCACGTTACAGTATTGTACATCTGCGAGCAATCCTTTGCAGTTGGAAGGTCCGAAAAGCCAAACTGCTCTGGTACTAAGGCCTAAGAAGTAATGATTGTTCAGTTGCAGATATTGACTACCTCAAGGTCTTCAACCTCGCAGGGTTCTTAATATAAGAAATAAAGCTTCAGCTGTCTCTGAGCAGAGCCATATAGCCCGGGTATGGCCAGCTATGGTGCGGATGAGTGGAGTGTATAATGCTGCTCAGGTGTGCAGAGCTGTTTTCCACTAACACCAACAGCTATGAAGCCCCAATAGTTTGCTTCCATCTTAAGGACAATATAATTTAATGATTATAACTATCTTTGCTAATAAGAGAATGGGGACAGTAAGAGCACTTAGAAGCTGACAGCCTTACATTTCTTCAAGGTTCATGCACACAGGCGGTGGGGGTTGAGCCTTTTCAACTATGACTGCCAATCTCTGTGACTTGCAATGGCTCTGACAGGCTGTCATTGTTTGAAGTTAGCAGCTTTGTTCCAACTAAATCAGCTAAAAACATCTCAAGAGATAAAAGCTCTGAACCAGCACTGACATACGATAACAAGACACCTTTGATCTCTTCTGATTGCCAACAGTTGATGCACGGCACCTTGCTCTGGCTCTGCGAGGCGGGGGGGACCCCAAGTTGATTTTTTTTTTAAGGTTAAAAAACAAGAGAACAGAGTTATCTGCTAGCAGCACGCCAGCCAAAAGCATCAACGTCTTGGACCAAAGATTATCATGAAACTACTGCACATGCACTTGCACCTGGCTGATCAGACCACGAGTACACCAAACAGAACGGAGAAATTTGCAATTCCATCTACAAAGAGAGTGTAAAGCAAAGAGAACTGCAGGACATGGCTGAAATGTGATTTGCACAGGGAATGTTGGTGTTCACCTCTTGTGCAAGCAACGCTGTGCAGAGTGACCTGGTGCCTATTTACAGTTCTGAAGACAGAGCAAACAATCAGCTAGAAAGTGATGCCAGCCACATGGCTGGGAATAGGCAGAAGACCACTCCAATTCTTTTCCAGTTAAAAACAGGTGAGACTGTTGGAAGAGCTAAGAAAAGTAAAATGAAACTTGCTAATGAACTAAATTAAAAAACAGATCACCTGGGCTTTTGACTTAGCAGCTTTGGGCATGCGGAGCAACGCAGGTCACACCACAGAGTCCCAGCCCTCGTGCAGCAGAGGACCTCAGCCTCCCACCTCTGCAGCTCTTGCTGCGTGTCTCCTGCAGCATGTTTTTAGTGTTTGACACAGGAAGCTCCTCTCTCAAGGCTGCAGCTGGGGCTGGGCTTGAAATTAGGAGACACAGTTTGTTGCGGGACAGAGGATGGCACAGAAACTGGGCTAGCACCTACCAGACCATGTCCTAGCCCAGGAGCTGCACTGTTTTGCTCAAGGATGTTAGATCAAATTGCTGCTTCACTGCACTGTGAGATACAGAATAGCTTGGGAATGGAGTTTTCCTTGGAAGGATGTGTTTGGAACAACTGAGCTCAGGATCAAAACTGGTCTAAAAACAAAGAAGATCAGAGAACAGGTTTTACTGAAATCTCCCCTTTTCTTGTGTTTACCCCATCTACAGGGTGATGTGTCTGCTCAGTTTGAGCACAGCCTGCTCCACCTCTGGCTTCATGGCCTTTACCTCTTAAATAGGGAGCAAAAAAAGGAATGGAAAGGTCTGCCTATAGAATGTGATATAATTACATGAGTGAAGTACACGGAGCATAGTGTTCAGTTTGGCTCATGCAAGCTTACAAGTAGCTGTTCCCCGTCACACTTAGTGCCTCATCTGCCTTCAGCTCCAGAGACATAAGGCTTTAGTTTAAAACTTGGACAAAGCTTTCACGTGCCTTTTAAACAAAGTGATGTGCTGTATTTCTGCAAAGGACAGAAAGCTGCTGATTGCCAGCACCTTCATCTCCATGGAGGCTGCCCTTTGCCAGCACCCACACAGCACCATGTTGCACATAGGAATGGTGATTGCTCTAGCCACAGGAAAAACAGTATTTTTCCTCCCCTAGAGGGGAGAAGAGACCAAACTACTGATTCTGACAACAGATTGTGTGTTTCCAACTAAGAGATGCAACATTCACACTTGGCAAGCAGTGATGGTTGGGCAGCACCTCCTGCAGTGACAGAGCTGCTCAAAGGGCTCTGATGGTGCCCAAGATGAGGTGAGGGTCTCTGCTGAGCCACCGTGTGGCCAGAGCCTGAGGAGGCTCCCACAGCACGTGTACAACCACAGCACACAGCTGGCAGTAATAACAACAGCAGTTAGGATTTGTTCCCTGTCCTAGGAAGTGGCATGCATCCTCTAGGTGCTCAGAACGTGCCTTAAGAAGTAACTCCTTCAGAGCTGAAACTTCTTATTTGTCATGAATTCCGAGTCTTTCTGCTCCTCTCCTTTCTAGTGTTGATTTGCTTGAAGTTCCTCCACCAAGATCCTTGAGAAAGGCACATTAGCTTGGTGGAGATCTTTCTTGCTTCTCTTTGCAATGAACAGCTTTCAGAAATCACATATTGTTCATTAGCTTGTCTCCAGAGAACCAAAAATGTAAAGCAGCCTGCATCTCCTTAAGTCCAAACCTCCATGGGTACCATGGACTCCTTTGTTCCAACTGAGGGAAGCAAGTACTCTTCCTCCAGGAAACGGAAGGGGAATTGTACCAGAAACCCACGAATCTTTTTCAATTCTTCAGCTGCTTTCACAGGATCATCATTTGCTAATATTGGTTTGTTGATGAAATCACGCAGCTGGGCTAAGTTATTCACCTGGTCACTGGGAAGGCATCGGAACACCTGAGAGGAACAGAGGGAAGTGGCAAGTCAGCATGGGGAAATACAGTGAGGTGGATTTCCTGAGAAAGATAAAAATACTGAACAGATATTCCTCTGGATGGCAGCAGTTTAAAAAACAGCTTGGAGACGGCCAACTAGAAGCAAGCACACTGGAGCGATGTGAGGATGCTCCAGTTTCTTGCTCCCAGCTATGGCATTTTAGTGATAATGTTCATTCATTCAGAACATCTGACCGACTCCAGGAGCTCACCCTGCTGCCCCGGCCCTCCCACCTGCAATAGGTCAAGGCATCACCTTATCGAAGATGGTGGCATTGCGAGCTGCCGTGGAGATCCACACCTCCTTAAAGAACCGTTCACAGACGGGATCCTGGTGGTCCGGATTGAGATCGGAGCCGCCGAGGACAACCCTGAGCCAAAAAGAGGAAGGGATCGATACCTGCTCAAGCCAAGTCCTGGCACTCCCACTCTTGGAAACACCAGGAAAGGTACCTGTCCCAAACACACAAGTCCCCAAGTGTCCCTGGGACTTGCCAAAAGGCACAACGCCTTCCTGCTGCCACAATCCCTCAGCCTTACTGCTGCCTGATTTTCGCCCTTTCTTTTGCACAGTAACTGTCCAGATGGGAAATAGGGGGGGGTGAAGAAAGGAAAAGGAAAGAGGTCTTACTGAAAAACCAACTGTGTTGTCAGCCAGATGGTTGCTCTGAGTGAACCAACTTTCATTAGAGAGAGACATCACCACCCAAAATTGAGACAGTATGAAAACAGTATCCAGAGGAAAACATCACTGTCTTATTTATCCTGGAGAATCCCCTGAGCAAAATGCTCTGTAAGTCAAGCTGCCAGCTGAGAACAGGGACAGCAGGAGGAAGACTAACTCTGGTAAGCAGCAGCCAAACTCTGGGCTAGAGCCAGGCCCAGCAGCACTCAATCTGACACAGCAGCAGCTTGTTGGGTTTCTCAGCTTTTGAGCCTGAGCCTGCACGGTCCCCATGCCCTACCTGAAGCAGCGCAGCCGGAGGGACTGGGCGAATCGCCCAGCGCTGTACTCCTCCCCATCCATCACCGAGGGCACAGTCTCTGTGTCCTGCACAATGATGGCTACTTCGCTGTCCCGCTTGCCCAGCATGCTGCGGTCGTTGATGTTGGCAGAGCCTGAGAGGGAACAGGCAACGTCACGTACGTGATAAAGCACAAACACAGCACCAAGGGAAAGGTCCCTCCTGGGAAGGTGGAGGGCTGGACTGAGTTAATCCTGATTATTTTTGAAAGGGGAGAAAGGTCAATGCTACTTCATGAGCATGGGAAGGCAAGGAGCGCAAACCTCACCAGGAGCCATTTGAGGCAAGGGCTGAGCTGCTGCTCTGAGGGAGGGCAGAGTTTTGACTCTTGTAAAATCTGCTATGGAACTGTTCTCTTTGCTGATATAACAGATCAGAAAGGGCTTTGTTAAAGAAACAGGTTCCAATTCTGATCTTCTGTTGCAATGTGCAATTCAGAACCTGAGGTCTCTTGTCTTTGCTTCACACTCTCTTAATAAATATGGTAACAGAGACAGATGAAATGCTCTCTCTTATTTGTTATAACCTATTTCCCCACTCCTAGGAAACAGAGCTGATAAATGACACATGTTGTCCAAACCATCCAAATTTCACGGCACATTCTGTTCTTTAAGGAACAGATGACAAGTCTCACAAGTCCTCCTGCTAGAGCCGAGCCTGATACAAGACAGATGGACAATATTCCCTGCACTGGGATTCTCATAACTGCTACACAGAGATTTAAAGCTGTTTTAAAAAAGCAAATTAAATGACAGCTTACCAAACCCTTTTTTCCCTCCTACCTATCCTCCTGATGAATTTATGCGTTTGTATTTTAACAGTAAAGTATTTCATAGGGAAGAACTCCCAGCACGGAGAAGCATGCAGCATCACAGCCCACACTGGGTGCAGGGCAGAAGCTAAGGGCAGAATCCCTGCTCACCAATGATGACCGTGTTGTCATCGGCAATCAGCAGCTTGCTGTGGACATAGATGAGCTCAGTGACCAGTTTTCCTTCCAACTCTGCATACGTTCGGAGCCCACAGAAGGAAATGTAATTGATCCACTTATCTCCAACTGAGAATGAAGAGAGAACAAAACCAATGGGCTGAGAAAAATAAAAAAAAATTCTCTTTACGTAAAGCCCTGTATGAACAGCACAGCTTACTTTAACATCTTGTGCTACAAAAGCACACAAGCAGGGATTTGAAGTGTGTTTATTTAAAAATGGACATTAAGGCCACCTGGGGGCTCTCTGCTCTGCTGCCTGCTCAGACATTCCACTTTGGTGAAAGGTGACCCAAATCCCCCTCTCACAGCAGGAAAATATTCCCAGCTTATATGGGAACCTTAAAAATCACCAGACCCCACGCCTGCATTTCTGCAGAAAGGCTATAAGCAGGTGCTTTGCCCATGCATGGTACTGAAAACACGTCCCAGTGCCATTGCCTGCAGCACGGATTTGCACAGAGCACCAGAACTAACAAGTGTTTGGGATTCCTCTCATGATTACAACACATGCCAGCAGCTGGAACTGTGCTGTGCTCCTCCCTGGGGTCCTTCCCTCCTCCAGAACAGGGCTGCATTCAGATGCAAGGCTGAAGGCAGCCAAGGCTCACGCAACCTCTGGGTTGCTTGGAAGCTGCAGAGGCTGAGGTCGCTCATGATGCTTCAGCCCAAGCCCGATCCCTGGGCTACACCAGCAAGAAGTGAGCTGTGTGCAGCCAGGAGCTGCAGATAGGGCCTTGCTGCCTAATTTTTTGCAGCAAGGCTTTTGGTATGCCTGTCCCCACTGCCTGGGGTTTGCACAGCAGTAGCTCTTCCAAGCGTAATGCAACTTGGAAAACGTGAGCTTCAGCTTACAGAATTGTAGGGGTTGGAAGGGACCTCCAGAGATCATTGAGTCCAACCCCCCTGACAAAGCAGGTTTAAGATCCATCTGTCCAACAGCAGCATCTCATGGCCACGTAGGAAAGGAATACAGCTTTTACCTTCTGACTTCAGCTGGCTCAGGATTGAATTTTCTCCTCGGCACATGGTCCTGGAAAGCAGTTAAGCAGCTCTGAGTGCCACAGCAGCTCAAGGCAATAGCATACACTGAAGCAAGGTAAATTGCAAACACAGTTGCCTTTTAAATACCCCACGCAAACAGAAGAAACATGTGCACATTTTCCCATACAAATGAAGAACTATCAAGAACTGCTCATTTCCTACTAAAAAAAATAATAAATTATGCCACTGCATGTTTAAGATAAAATTCTTTACTAAGGGGGACACGAGGCCCTGGTACTACTGCCACAGAGCTGCGGGTGCCCATCCCTGGGGGTGCTCAAGGTCATGGATGGATCCTGGTGGGGGTGTCACCAAACCTGTATCAGTCCCATGGCAGTGGTTGGGGCTGGGTGGGGCTGTAAGGTCCCTTCCAACTCAACTCAATCTGACTCTAGGACCTCCCTCTGCGGTGTGTGCCCTGCTCACAGCACAGCACTGCAGCTGAAGCAATGGGGTCTCATCATGGTGCAGTTTTGGGTGCCCCCAGCACACAGTACCTGTAGTTGAAGTGCATGATGGCCTGCAGTGCATTGCCCCCCCCTGTCGAGATGTCACCCTCGAAGCCAGGCAGCAGTGGGATCACCACGTACACTCGGTAACGCTTGTTTTCCCTACAACACATTTGAGGAAAATATCAGCCTGCAAGTCTTCCTGCTTGGCCTTCTGTCTTCTTGGTTTCTGTCCACAAAGCCGCTACATAAATTTGAAGGGAGCAAAGTATGAAATGTACTTCCAGGTTCAGATTTTCTCTACCTGCCATCGGCAGTTTATGCTCAGATTTTCTTTGCAGACTGTGTGGCACTGTGTAAGTTTGCACAGCCCAAAGTCCCTTTGCAAGTGGTACAAAGCAGCTCTGCAGGCTCTGCTGTTGGGCACTACTACAGGCAGAAACCCAACCTCTAACAAGAAGTGCCTGCTCCATTCTGACCTGAGGAAGTCAGAAATGCCAGAAAAGATGGGAAAAGCTCAGGGAACAAGCAGAACACTGGCCATTCAAAAAGGTCAATGGAGCTATAAAGTTTTAGACAAAGAGGATCTGAGTTTATTTAATTTCCATCAGTGCTTCTCTATAGCTGTACGTGGAAAAACAGCCCGTGAAAGGAAGTGTAAGAAGCTTTCTGGCCTAGCAACACAGGGATGCTCTTTTGTACTATGACATACACAGATCTTCAGGATAAGTTCCAAAAGATCAACATTAAGCAAGGATGCCCAAGATCAGAACAAAAAAAACAAGCCTCTACCTGTGGAACTCAAGTTAGCATGGGGTCAGGCATCCCATGTAAAAGGAGCATCTTGCAACTGGATTGTGTCCATCCCAGCACAAACCACAGCTCCTTGCAATGGGCTGTAAGTATTCTCCAGCACTTATCAGAAAGAGAGCCTCCATCAATAGCTGAACCCTGCAGTCAAATTCTCAAAATGTGTTTGCATCCCCAATTCAAAAGCAATCCTCTCTACAGACAGTTCAAACAAGCCAGTTTAACCTTTTCATCCACCAGCTTGTCCTCCCTACAGACCAGGACTGGCTGCCTATACACAAAGGTGGGACCTCTGGGAAGCAAGTTTTTCAAACAAATTACATCGTT
Source organism: Lagopus muta (assembly GCF_023343835.1). Lineage (NCBI taxonomy): Eukaryota > Metazoa > Chordata > Aves > Galliformes > Phasianidae > Lagopus > Lagopus muta. The sequence goes on from NC_064441.1 coordinate 4,449,379, forward strand.
AAATATACACACGCATCAGAGTAAGTCCAGAAAACCACTTCCTGGTAGCACAGAAACCACTGAAGAGTCTCACGGCTGTAAAAGCACGTAGATGTTTGACCACACAGGCGTTGCGAAGAAGAGCTACTGTACAGTCGTGTCCATTACGATATTATTTTGAAGCACGCTGCATAAATGCAGCTGGCAGACTGTGACTGCCTTGTTAAGAGGAGGTTACCTGTGAGCTTTGAGAATCCTCTGAGCAATCGCATCGCCGATCTTGTTCCAGACAACTTTGTCGTCAGCACAGCTAATAAAAAACTGGTTCTGCGGGAAGAGCAAGCACAACTACTGTCACATAATGCCAGACATGAGCAAAAAAATAAAATAAAATAAAATACAAGCATGCTTTCTTGCAGATCAGGTCCTAAAAGACTGCCCTCCTGATGGCTGCCAGCCATGCCTCCCCTCCTTCCACTCACCTCGATGTAGATGTAGTGCTTGCTGTTCTCTATCACGCTGACATAGGCGCTGTGGATGGACTCCTCGTGGTACTTGATGCCAGCTGACCAGTCTGCAGCAGAACGGATCACCTGGAAGCACAGACCAACACTATGCCTCTGCCCCAGCAGTGCTGCGTTGTCCGAGAGGCACTGCTGCCCTTCAGGATCAGACTAGGAAAGGCAGTAACTGCAACACTCCCCATTCATACTGCATTTGTAATAAGGGAAAAGGAGGCTCAAGAATAGCATTAATGCTTAATAATGTTTTGATGGAAACTGCCCCATCCCATTGCTGTTACTCTGCCAGCTGAGTAGCTCTACACCAATTCCTAGGAGCACAGAACTCTCATTCTTGCTCAAGTTCTTACAAGAAACTGTTTTTAAAACAACCTGACTTTCCAAGCTTTAGGAGTGCACACCCAATCAGCGACCTCTCCAGTAAAGCTGAGGTCTCCAGTGGGGTCAGTGCATTTTCCTACAGCTGGGCAGCATGTAATTACATGGCCAGCCTGATAATGCTGGCTACAGCCTTGTGATGTGCACCTGAGGTCATTTATTTCTTCAGCCAAATTCTTGCAAAAGTAAGAATTTGAGATGAGATGACTTTTAAAATTCATAGCAGTTCAACTGCCCAAACTTCTTTCTTTGCTTTTTATTTTTTTCCTGGATATCCACTTTTAAAGCAGATACTGCAAGATCCCCAGGGCACATTCTCTCCCTGCAAAAGAGCCAGACCCACATGAGAAACATCTTCTGCACAGCAACAGTCAGGGCATGCCCTGAGCAGCATTCTCCTGGGTGGAAATGTGGCTTTTAATTACATGCTGGTACTTGCTTGGGGAAAATTACTCTTGGTTAGCCTCTGTCTTTAAACACTGTCAAGACAAAAGCAGGGAAACAATAGCTGCAAGCATCACAAAAGAGCCATCATAGCAGCACATTAGTGCACTGACACACTGGACAAGAGGAAAATGCAATGGATCTGTGAAACATGTGTCAATAAGTGCACAAACCTGTCCTCTTCCAGGGGTCAACCTCAGTTTCTCCTGGAAATCCCTCCAGTGCATTTCTTTTCCTTCTCTCTGTCCAGCTAATGACAACCACCACCACCCAACAATCCTCTTCCAGACTCACAGCTTCCCAGAGTGCAGCCCACCTGCCCTTCCCTGTCATCCCACTCCTCTCTGCCCTCTCCACACAGCACATGAAGCTGCCCACTGCTAAAGGATTGTCACCGTGTCTCAGAGCAGCATCACAGCATCTCTCAAAAAGTTGGTGTCGTACACAACCTCGAATCCAGCTCTTCCACACCCCAGCCTGCATCCCAGTCCTCGGGGACCCACCTGGACATAACCACAACCCCCAGCAGTGTCTCTGCTGACGGAGGGCTACAAGGAAATCCCCTTTTGCATCAGCCTCACGCACAAGTTGCGCAAAGGGAGAGGGAAGAAGCAGCAATAGAAGATACTGGCTTGGAGGTAGGCACTGCAGCTTGGCCCTCTAACTGAAGGCAGGTCATTTTCAGCCTGGATCAATTCAGAGGCCAGCACCAGTCACTGCATGGCTCCACAGCCATAGGAACAGGCAGGAGGAGACATCTGTATTCACGAAGGGCAGCATCATGCAGCTCCATCTCACCTCAGGCAATCTGTCCTGTCCTGACAGTGTGTTCTAAATGAACTGCTTTAAACCCAAACTCTTTTGCTACGGAGACAAGGCCCCAGTGCCACCACCAAGAGCTGGCATCTCCATCCCCTCTCCCTCCTATCACAAGTCCCACAGACAGCAGCAGTGTGAAGTGCTCGGGCTCATCATCTTTGTCTTCTCTCACAAACAAAAGAGTCGTAAATTTTATGCTTGCTAAGAGCTAATGCATAAATCCTGAACAATGCAGGCCCTCCTGCAGACTTCAAAGAGGCTTTAGTCATTGACAGAGCACTAAATCTTCATTGCATTTACATCATGGACCAGATATTGCCTCACCACACGTCTTCAGTAGTGCTGTCTTTGTCTGATAATCGCCAACTCTGGAATGGAAACAAACCAACACCGCCTTCGGCTTTCTGACTCTTGCAAAATCCATGTACAACTGCATTGCCATGGCAAGCAAAGACCAAAAGTTCAAACGAGAGTAGACGAAGCTGTGCCTGACCATCCCTACAGCTGATCCAAGCATTCTTCCCTCTCAGCCTGCACCCCCACATTTGCTTCTTATGCACACATTGCTCACCCCCTGTTCACCCTGCCTTCTTCCAAACCCTCCCTAAAATGCACTCTTCTGCTCCCCTTCGACTAAGCAGAGCAAAGCCAGACAGTAAAATGAGGTCAGAATGTGTTGATGACAGGTCAGCGGCTCGGACCAGCAATCCCCACGGACCCTTTGTGCTGTCTCTGCCTCTGATCTGCCCACAATTGAAGACAGATTTGCAAACAAGCTCAGAAACAAGCAAAATGTCAGCCAGATTTTTGACAATCATTTCATGCCCAGGGACACTGGACAGCGATTCCTGCTCTGACATTGCTCACATAGTCCCCGAGCAGCACTGAGGTGGAATCACACAGGCTTGGCTGGTGTCCCAGCAAAGAATTCGGTAACAGGACCCTGACAGAGCTCTAAAAGCTGCAACTGAGCATCAATTAGAAATGAGAGAGGTATTTTAAATGAATAATTCACAAGGCAAACCCAGCTTCCAGCTTGGTAATCACTAGAGCTTAACCTTTTCTTTTCTACAGCAAAGCCCATCATTTAAGGCTGAGCTTTACCTCATGGTTAGTGTGTGCTCTGGGGAAGCAAGCCCCCACACCTCCATGAGAGCAGAGTTTCCGAATAAGCCAGTGTCATGGACTGAGCTGGGGAGGCATTTCCAGCCACACAGAAGCACAGCGGTGCCTGGAGCGAGACCATTTCTCAAGAAGCCACAAGCAACGTTTTGGCACTTGACGTAAAATGCCCAAACCCATCTGCGTGACACAGGGCTGTCACACAGCCCATGCTGCCCACCCCTCACCACATGGCCAGGCACAGACAATGCCCGGCAGCCCACAAACCCAGACGAATGCTTCTTGCTCCATGAAGCATCCCCAGGCACTGCTGTCATCTGGGTGGACTGCTCCTTTTGAACAGTGAGTTCATGGATGTTTCCTGGTTTGGGTCTCATCCCTCTTATTTCCACACGTCTTTTGTTCTCAGAGACACCCTGTTGACTTGCTGCTTCAGCATAGCTACTTTGACTTCGTGTTCTTTAGTAAGTCCATGCTTCTGCTGGTTAACACTTGCATTCAATATATACACTAAATGTGGCTAACAGTGTTTTAAATAAATACATTTTTGCAATCATGAGGATGATGGTCAGAAACAAAACCGTTAGCAGAGCATGCAGCAGTGCAGAGGATCCACAGGTCCAAAGATGAAGACCCACACATAAAATTTAACACAGAAAGCAACAGTCACAAGACTGCTCCTAACATGGGGCTTCAAATGGCCACTGCCCATCTGCACAGGACTTCCAGGGCTGGGGGGATAACTGAGAATATCAGCAACAGACACTGTGTGTCCAACACCAACCCACCAGCCTACCTAGAGCACAAACCCAAATGATGGGCATTAGAGAAAGAGCAGCAGAATAAACAAAAAACAGTGCACTATACAAAGCTGTGGTGCACCCAAAACTGCTCAGTCCCCTTATCTCCAAAGCTGGAGGTAACAACTAATCCATCATTTTATTGCAGTTGAGGAATTGATCAGCTGTGCTACAAATGATAAATATAACATGAAAAACTTCTACTTAAATTAAGTCCTACAGAGAGTTTGTAGTGACAATTCCTTCCAGAAAGATGAAAAATGCTCTTAGGAGAACTCAATTAGAAGTCCATTGCACTCACCTGGACTGTGGCACGAACAGCATCAGGCACCTGATACTTCAACTCGTTAGCAGTTTGCTGAGATTTTGGCAACAGGAATGGGTAGGACAGGGAACGGTATTTGGGCTTCATGATCTGCCCCAGGGAAATAAAGAAAAAAAAGCCCTTGAGGAGACTGAAACAGAGCAGTGTAAAACAAAAAAATAAGAAAGCACATCTGTGATAAGATAAAGCACGTGTGCACCTCTACTCTGTGCCCCCACAGCAGTGCTCCTACTCACCTTGGTGAAGTTCCAGCGCTGGATGAAGTGCCGGGCCACATCGCGTGCTGCTTTGCCATGCACCACAGAGGAGATGTCATGCCAGGGCATCCTAGGGGTGGTGTATCTGTCAATGAAGTCTGGGGGACAGGAAAGCACATTTGGACCTCTTCAGACTAAGGAGGCAACCAAGGAAAATTGCAGCATCCTCATCCTCACACAGAGCTTACTGTGACATGGCACCCAGGGCAATGCAGGCTGACTGCCCCCACAAATCTATGGACCATGCATGACAGGAGAGTTGGCCCAAGACCATTCAGAAGGCGTTTGCTGCTTCTTCCTAACAGCCAAACCAAAGCAGTTTCAGAGCTTCCAGGGAGCGAAGACACTTACCAGCAAAAGGTTTGTCAAGCTGAACCCAGTCTTTGAAGACAAAGTTGCAATAGTCTTTCCCATGCCAGAACCTGGTTTCCCCAAGCAGCTCTCCCACACCTGTCTTCAAGCTGCGAATGGATCCTTTATCTGTCACAGCAAAGAAAATTAAAAATCCACATGCTCCAAAGTCAGGACTGTCCATTGCACAGCATTGGTGAGAGGCTCATTGCCATGCAACAGCATTGGTGGGACTTGCCAGTCCTGCTCAGCTGAAGCTGTTTTCTCCCTAGTCTTTCTGTTAGTGTTTCTTCATCTCTATCTAAACATGTTATACAATCAGGATAGGTTTTATGTATACATTAGTTTGTTACGGAAATAAAATGCTGAATTCTTGCTATACTGGACTAAAAAATTACTCCAGAATTGCTTCTTTCACTTTAATGTTATCACGTGGGAGCCCACTGACTTCAATGGCTATGTGTAGAAGAAAGAATATCAATTATATCACCCATGTAATATGCCTTACAGTACTGAATCCAACTTCTCTGCTAGAGGGGTTATGATTTTGACTCTACTGTAATGTAAACTAGCCTTTATTATCTAAAACAAAATTATTTGAAAGTTTATGTTTCCAATTGAAATATCATGGTTTGCTTTATTTGCTGTTCTTGGTTTGGTTTATTGTTTTGTTTTCCAAATAACAATGCTATCTTTTGATACGATTTTACCAAAACTCAGCATCCCAGATGCAAAACTCAGCACCTCAGATGAGGTGCTGCATTTGCACAGCCCTTTCAACAGCATCTTTTGCCATCAGTCAGAGATGAGAACAGCTCAGTGCACCTAACTGCCCAACTCCTTTCGGATTCACTGTGGAGGTGAAGGAACATTCCCAGATAGGACTTTAAACTCTGAATTAAATTTGATTGACTCGTAAAAGGGTTAAAGGAAGTCAAGATGCTCCATTTATGACAAAAATTCTGCTGCACTTCTCCCCACTCCAGTCTGGTGACATTTTATGTGACAGGAGTTCAAATGAAACATCAATCTGCTGAAACTACAAGTGACAGTACATAAAGAGCCGATTCCAGACCTAGCTGGTTTGAAACTAAACAGATTGTGATGCCTTTGCTGCATCAATATACATCCTGAGCTGACTGCAATTGGCCCAGCTATGCTCCAGCCAGAGAAAGAGAAAGCTCTGCTGGGAGATTTCAGGAAGAACTCCATGCCAGAAGGAACAACACGCTGACCCCTGTACCTTTTGGCTTGGAAGTCACATTTTGTGTGGGGAATTAGAAGCCGTATTCACATATCTGGCTGTCAAGCAGCCTCTCTAGCAAGCAGGAATGATTCAATTTAAGTGAACTGGTTTGAATCTGTGTAACACAAGCCTACAGGGGGGATAGTCATATGCAGAAATTGTTTCACCTATTGTAACAAATTCAATTTGAAAAACAGAAGACTCAGCTCTCCGATGCAAGAACAGAAGTTTTCCCACATCATAAGCACTAGGCACCACACACACTGCACCACATCATCTGACAATTGCTAATTAACTAAATGCAAATCCACTTGTAACTGCTCCTGTGTACTTTGCAGCAACACAGATTTACATGTTGTCTAAACATAATTATTATTCCGATAGTTATGGAATTAATCAGCTCTTCTTTACAAAGAGCAGACTACCCAGAAATTAGTGAATCTGCACGCACACCCACCTCCCACCTCCGCACAGCCTATGTGTGTCGTCTGGACATAGCTGGGATGAAGCACATTACTTACTTGATTCACTGTCTATGCTGCTGACGCTGTCAGCATGGTGCATGCCGTGTCTGTGGAGATGCTTGTAAATAGTGAACCTTGAAAACTTCCTGGGTTTTCCTATCCCTTTCATTTTTGATACGTCTGGGACATCACCAGCATTCTTCTGGAACAAATGGGTTTCTGGGGATGAAGTTTGAGACTGCAGGGCACTGTGTTCAGACGACTCTGCTGCAGACTGGAAAGACACAGGACGTGGCTGCATGTATGAACACTTTCTTCTTTAATTACAGGAAAATCCATTGATGATAGCTAGCAGTACGTTCTTCAGTCAATTTACTTCGGATTACTATTCTCCATGTAATTCTCACATGCTGACACCTCTTTACACTGTTTTAGAGCTATCTGGTTGCATGTTGCCCCAGGTTAGCAGAAAAACTTGGCAAGCTATGCACATGCTCAGGGCCCGAGCATCCGGAAGATGAGAGCTCTCCAAGTGCCTTCTGTACACTTGTAACTAAGTTTATTAAGAACACGGCCTGCAAATTATGACTGCTACTCCAACCTTGAGGGAAACCCAACTGCCTACTTCCATGCCCTAGCAGGGGCTGGACAGGACCTAGCCTTAAAGAGTCATTTAATGCTCATATCCTTCTCCCCATTCCTATTCATGGTTGGGCTTCATGATCTTAGGTCTCTTCCAACCTTAATGATTCTACGAGTCCTCCTTCAGCCTCCTGTACCCAACCCTGCAAAGCGGACACAGCTTGTTCGTCCCTCCTGCAAACTCAACACACAGACACCCAGCACAGCCACCATTCAGCCCACTTACTGCCAGGTTGGCCGTTGACACTGACTTGACAGCCCCCATTCGCTTCACGCTGCCCACGTCGGTCAGACGATGCTCGTCGTCATCCCACCTGCCGTATGCCAAGTCGATGCCACCCACAAAGGCCACCGACTGGTCCACGATGACGAGCTTCTCATGGTGAGCCCAGAGGTACACGGAGGAGGACACGTGGTCCGGGTGTCGCATCACCTGAGGACAGAACCCCACACAGAGAGCTGTGATTACTGCAAGGGACTTGCTGCCGTTGGGGTAAGCCATGTTTCAACAGCATAGCTGCATTCCTATGAGGATCTAAAGAACTTGATATGAAAGAAAACAACATATTGGTGATCTGAGTCACTTCTTTGGTTGTTGTCACTACACAGAGAAATGGGAAGTTGTTTTGTTGGTTTTTTTAAACCATCAAGTTGTCTGACATTTGTTTATGACATTCTCTTGACATTTGTTTATGACAAAGTCACTTCTCTAAGCACACAGTACACAGTTTGAGCTTTAATGTCAGGAGAACCGTAAGGCTGACTTCCTGTGGCTTTACCTGCAGAGCCTGTAGGCAGCCAGTGCCCACCTTCCAGTGACACCAGCCCTCCTCTGGTGGGTAAGGTAATGGGGAATGAATGTTTCATTACTACAGCTGATCAAGTGATCGTAAATCTATCATTTTAGCAGCTTGTTCATCACTTATTAAAACACATATGTCTCTAATTTCAAGGTACTGGATCTTGCCTTGGCTACTGGCTCACAATCCACAATTCATTTTCTGCTCCGTGGCGGAGCAGCAGCATAACAGCACATAACAGTGCAATGATGTTCATTTATGACAGCAATGTAAACATCCAGTGTTGACTCTCATCATCAATGTAGGAACAGAAACGCTGATGAAACAACATTCTCAAACTGTAATTTTCCATTTGACATAGCCCCATTAACTCGTCACCTGAAATAACTTTCATATGAATTAGAAGAATAGCTGCTTTGGCAATTCTAAATTAAGCAATTTTATGTTCAGTTATATCCTAAAGAAAAGAGGTTTCCATGCACAGAAGTGGTAACCACAGTATGGGTATGTCTTCACACATTATGTCCACAGTGGACACAATGCGGAGCCTCTGCTCTTTTATTTCACACCCAAACACACAGAGGGTCAACATCAGCAAATGAAGCCAAATGCCCTTTGCACGACCGCCTGCACGCAATTACCTTGATGTTTGGATGGAGATGCATGAGCGTCCGCTTGCTATACTCACTGTTGATCCCTAAGGCCAGCTCCACCTCTTTGTACAGTATTACAAAAATTCGCACACCTTGTTGCTGTCAGAAAGAAACACATAGGAATTTCAGTGAATACCTCCCTGAGGTTTGCCTACGGTTAGCAGCACGTGCAGGACAGCAGCAGTGCCTCCATACAGACATCTCTCCCAAAGCAGATGCACCGGAGCGAATGCCAGCAAGGTGCTTCTGCTGGTAGAGCCAGAAGCTCTCTCTATTGAGAGCAGACTTAAGCAGTCTCCAAATTGCAGATGATGTTTTGCTCTGCAAGGGAGCACTGCAGATGCATCCCAGCCAGCCTTATCCCCAGCCGGACCACAGCTGCCAAAGCCAAGGAATGCCACAAGTGAGGGCAGGTAAGTATTTCCAGGAGCTGACCTTGAAACACTCCTCACTTATGCAAGGTATTTATAGCCACAGGAAAATCCATGCCGTCATGGCAAACAAAGCCAATTTCTTCCAGTGAGCATGCCCTGTGGCCACATTCCATTTGCCAAAAGGATGAGTCTATCCAAATCTCAATCAAAGTCAGGCACAAAACCCTCACAGTTCTAGGGATGCGGTGAGGGCTGTGGAGATGAGTGGATTGGGAGGGGATGGAATCAAAGTGAATCTGAGCACATCCACCTGGATTCCTGCCCTTTTACACAGCGATGCTCAGCACTTCCCTGGCTGCGCCTCCCATCCTGACTAATGTGAGGCAAAGCACCAGTTCCAGCAGAGCCATTGCCACAGGCCGTGTGGGCAAGGGGAACTCAGCCTGTGCTCACACAATCCTCACTCTGATGTTTTTTTTCTGCCAGTATCTCACAGCTCTGCACAAAGAAAGGAGTGCGAGCACACAGAGCGTCACATAGGAGTCTTCAGAGGGAGTGCCAGGACAGGCAAAGGTCAGCAGCAGGTCTCACCCGCTCCACCAGGAAGATCAGCAGAGATGAAAGCAGAAGAAAAAAGCCATATCAAGAACTCCAGCTTATAGAAGCATTTGCTTACTGTACACAAGCATTTATTAGCTTGGATAACACAGCAATGCAAACAGAAGCGTCTGAGTCACATTTATCACCTCCTCCTTCAGAAGCTCAACACCACAGCCCAGCTCTGGGGAACAGCATGCCGTTGGTGTTGGCACTCTTTTTCTACACAACCACTACTCATCCTGAGCCACACGCTATGCTGAAGCCCTTTCCCAATGGCAGTTCTCTGCAGCAATGCACCAAGATCATCGTGGCCACAACCTCCGCATGGGAAGGGCCACAGCATGACCCTGCAGCCACAGGGATTGCCGTGCAGAGGGGCAGAAGCTGGAGCTCACTTACAGCTTTCCGCTTGAGAATGCAGTCCAGCCGCCAGCGATTCCCTTCAACAACGGGCCGCTTCATGAAGATTTCTGGGCTCAGCCTAAGGAAATAAAGGGGGAGAAGAACACAGTGCATGTAGCATGCAAACAGAGCATTGGCCTAAATGATCAGCTCAGTAAGCAAAGAAATCAGGAAGTGTGATTTCAGCTCTCCAGGAGCGTATGGCAGCATGAGAAGCACAGATTTGGGCTGAATTTTCCATTCTGCCTTAAGACAAAGCAAGGTGATACTGCAGTGGGACATTTTAGTGACTCGTAGCTTAAAGGGTCACAAGGAAGAGTTAAGCTTTTGTATCTAAATCCTGCAAAGTGAGGCAACAGAATTTCTGTCCTTTACTTTCATACAGAACAGAGGAACTTGTGCTTGACTAATGCATCTCGCTACATCCTAAAACCATGCTTCTCACTACAGCTTTTTTTTTTTTTTATCTTTAATTCCAATTTTCAGGTAAGTTTTGCAGTTCCACAGCATGTTACTAATTGACTGTTGCCAAATAAAACGTTAAAAGACAAAGGGCCTGAAACACAATAATCTTGCACTACTACCTGGTGTTGCACATGGAGCAACAAGAGCATTGGGTTTATCTGTGGCCACGTCAGGAAGCAGGCTTGCATTTGTCAATGCCACCATTACATTTAGTTTTCTCATAATAATTGCTGCCTCAGAATTGAACCCTCCACTTCCTACCAGCAGTAGGTAAGTACTAAGAGGCTCTTCTTACAGATGATGATGTGCCCAACATCGGAGAGGATGGCAGCCTGCCCCACTGCCTCTTCCCAAGCTCCTGTGCACATGACCTGGGAAGAGCATGGCCTAAATCTGTGGTATCTGAGTGTCTATGGTCCCTTACATCCTGCCAAACACTCCTGTCCATTGGCTATACAGCATTTTATGCTCCCAACGAAGCAACTCAAACACTTTGCAATTCAGGTGGTGCCTTTATGCAGTTTCAGGCCTCTCCTTGGAAAGAGACAACCGAGCAGATGATTTCAATCATGTGCTTTTGCTGCCAACCCTCCTGAAAAGGCCTTTGAGTCCAACACAACGATGTTTGGGTGTGCTGCCAAACCATCTGGCAGCACGGTGAGCTGCCATAATGCACGGCCTCCAAACACTGCGGCATTGTCAGGAATGCCCCAAGGGTGACAGCTGGTCAAAACCCAAGTATGCAAGTACGAACCACCAATCTGTGATGAAAATTTCTTCTTTAGCAGCTTCCATGGCATTCGCAACATCTTCAAAGTACCACTTAGCATTTACATACCTGCAAAACCAAACAAAGTACATTTCTTTTTCCTCCCCGTTCATCAAACAAGAAGTTCACAGTGAAAGACCAACAGGGTCAGTGCTAATATTACTTATGTTTTCTTCTTAAAATAAAGCATAAACCTCATTTCAAGAATTAGGGCAACACATAGCAGGAATTTCATGCTGCTATTAGCAGCTTAACAAAACAGCATAAGAAGAGATCACTGAGTGCCACTCGGTACTTCTGCCAACCACACGCCATACCCTTGGGCTTCACTTGACGTGAGAGCTGTTTTGGCTCTCAGGAAAGGATGGTGTAAGTGTATTAGCTTGGCTTTACAAAAACCATTTGAACAGCAGGAACTGTGAGATGGGACCTGATGGATGCCAGCAGAGGGGCACAGGAAAACCAATCTGCAGCACTGCTGCTCTAGGAGGAAGCTCTGGAGGAGGAAGCAGCCAGAGGAAGGCATTCTCATTAGCACCTGCACTAACATGGGTTTATATCCCCCAAATGCCCCCAACTCACCACTTGGCCAGTGTGTTCTCCTGCACGGCCGCGTACGACCCAAAGCGGTGCTCAGTGAGGAAGTCCTTGCCGTGTTTCCGAACGAACTCATCTATTCCCTGCCTCCACCACTGGGCATGCCTGTAGCTGGTGCACTTCAGAATCAGTGACCTGTAAGAGAGAAACACAGGGCACAGTGCTTTCGCCGGGCTGCTTCCTGTCTGCATGTTGCTAGATGCACCTCTGTCGGTCATGTTTTATTAATGCTACAAGTAAGGAGCAGCAAGAATCTTTGCTTTGTTGGTTTGTTTGCAAAGGAATACATCAGCATTGCCCTGACAGTAATAATAAGAAAGATACCACCGACTCCTTAAAAATAATAAAAGCAAGGAAAAAGCATCTAGCTAAGCCTGGATTTCTTACCTAGAGAGATTGTCTATCTGCAAGCCGTACTTCGTTTCTGTTTCTTTCTGGCCTATCTTGATGCTGAATTCCTTATCCACCAACAGGACGAAGGAAATGGCCCCTGAGTCCGGCTTCATGTAGAGCAGGAAGGAGTCCTTCACCACCAGCCACCTGTGGGGCACAGGAGCTTGGCATCACATCCCTCAAACACTGCCAGAAAACCCCAGTAACCTGAGAAGGCTTTCCAAACAAGTGTGCACTGCTCACCAGGGGAAGGAAAGCATTTAACCAAAAGTAGTCGTTAGGAGAGCGGAAAAGCCCAAGAGCTCATTTTATGAACTTAGGTCATAAGTCTGAATCCAATAAAAGACTTCCACAGCAACTTGCATGCTACTTTTTATAGAGGTCTTTGGAAAGACAGCATCTCACATTACAAAACCGGTGAGACAAACATCCCAGCCAGGTGAAGGGAGCACTCCTTTTAACCCAGATCTCCATTCAGGCTGCGTGCCCCTCCTATAAGCGATACTGGAACTGCCTGACATCTCCAAAATGAATTATCACAGAATCATTAAGGCTGGAAAAGACCTCCAAGATCCCCAAGCCCAACCCCAGCCCATCCCTCCATACCCACTGCCCATGCCTCTCAGTGCCACATCCCCATGGCAGCAGAACACCTCCAGGTACCCTGCACCGCTCCCTGGGCAGCTGTGCTAATGCCTCACCTTGCTTTTGAAGCTAGCACCACTTTTGCTCCTATCAGAATGTGCGAACAAGGCATTTTGGACAGCATTTATTGCCAAGCAACAGGCACTCTGCTAGAAACACATGATGAAGGATGACCTGCAGGTTTTATATAAATACCACAGCCTGAAGGCAACTCTGGGAAAAATATGCTTTTGCTGCAAATGGCATTTCTAATTTTTCTCCCCGTGCCGTGTAGCTGGGGTAACCGGCCCCCTCTGTCCCACACAGGTCTCCATCACGAGACCTCCGCCTAATTCTTGTGCAAATGCAGAAACACACACAGCAACAGAATGCACCGCAAAAACGTGCGAGTTCTGCTACCCTTAGTAACAGTCCCAGCTCCCCTGATACTTCCAAATCCCATTATTTTCCTTTCTTTTCAGCGCCACGAGCTGACTGAGCATCACCCTTCGTTTGGTGCCAAAATACCCTCCCTTCCTCTCCCCAGAGGCCCATAATCTCATTCCCAAGCATCCCTGCTGGGTACGGTTTCCAATATGTGCACCTCTCATTTCCTTGGGCAGCTCTCCATGCCTGAGGACCCACCCACCTTCACGGTGCCACCCTGCAATCATCCTCCACGTCCCTTTCCATAGACCCACGGCCATAACATCCCCAACCAGCTATAACAGAGGAAACTAATTTGGGGTATGGAAAACCCAACACCTGCAGCAAAGCAGATTATGACCCAAAGAGACAAAAGAGAGAAAGTTAGCAAGAGAGAAAAACAAGGATGGGTGGTGCAGGCTGGGGACGAAACACTTGCAAAGCTGTAAGAAATAGGCAGTTCAGTTTTACAGGGCTTCCAACACATTTTGAAAAGCGATTGTAAAGCTGAGTCTTGGAGCATGCTGCCATCCTGGCATTTAAGGGGGAGAAAAACAGCCAAAACTACACCTTCACACTAGTGTGAGAAGATAGGGAAGAAATAAATTATGGGGTATGCTGCCTATTTCAGTACTTTCCTCCTTTTATCCAACAAGACCTAGAGGATTTATTTGAGAATGCTTCTCTATTTGTGAAATACATGAAATTATTTGTAGAAGCCAGACATAAATGTAAGTTCTTCCTACAATCATCTGTAGGATTTTAACAAATCCTCCCTGGCAGTATTAGTGCACGTAATGATTTGACCTGGAAGGTCATCTCCTTGTGAAATCACTATGGATAACTCCTGTAAAACTGTTTGAAGTAATACTGGCAACACTACAAAGAAACAGAACACCTCCACAAGAACACAGCAACTTTTAAGATCATAGAATCACAGCACTGTAGAATGGCGTGGGTTGGAAGGGATCTCAAAGACCACCTTCTCCAAGTTCCAGCCCACTGCTGCAGGCAGGGTTCCCAACCATCAAGACAGGCAGTAGACGAGGCTGCCCATGGCCCTGTGCAACCTGGCGCTGAACACCTCCAGGGATGGGGAAACTTCCAGGCAAGGGGAGCAGCAAAGCACAGGAGAGGAGCCCTCAGCTCTGCACCCCTCAGTACCTCTTGGACCAGCGGTAGCACATCCTGCCCTGGCCACAGCAGTTCAGGCCAGGTATGCGGTGGCCCCCGGAGCGTTTCATCACCAGCCCTTCCCTGCAAAGACACAAATGTGGTCAGGACAGGTGACAGGGCTCACCCTGGGCGCCCTCCATGCTGCTTCGGAGCCCACCCAAAGGATGGCTCCTGGCACCTCCAGCCTGGCCTGAACGGCCCTGCACCACTGCCCCAAAGGCCAGAAGAAGGGCAAAAACATCTCCCTAAAGGAAGCAGTGCAGATTTAAAAAACAAAAGGCCCCATTTCATGCAGTCGTAGGATCATTAAGGTCGGAACAGACCTCTAAACCCACCAACCCCAACCCATCCCACCAAGCCCACTGCCCCTCAGTGTCATATCTCCACAGCTCTGGAACACCTCCAGGGATGGTGCCTCCACCACTTTCCAGTGTTTCACAGCACAGGCACACAAACATGCAGGCAGACATGTTGTAGGGAGGGGAGGAAAACAACCCCATAACCCAGCTGGTGAGCTGCAGCCCACGTCTTGCAAAGCAGCCCACATTGAGGCTACTTCCCAAAGTGGCAGCACTTCTTTCTGAACACTGATGCATTTTTATATCCATATGGTAAAATATTCCCCAGTCAGTTGTTAGTGAGGAGGGAAAACTATGAATGTGAACACTATAAAGCCATGTTCTTGGTGAACTGTACCTTACAAAAGGAAAAGAAAAAAACAGCTCGCAACTCACATGCCCTTTGGTCCCAGGTCGTGGATGAATGACAGCTGACTTACTCCAATGAACTCCATCTGGGGAAAGACACAAAACAGTTTTGCTTCACCCTGTCACCAAGAGAGAACCTACAGAGGAGCCTAAGCAAAAATCACCACAGTAACTTCAGTATCCTCAGGAAGAGCACAGAAAAACTGCAAAGAGAATGAGCATTCATCCCTGGGGCTGGAAGCCCCCAGTTGGTTTCCAATCCCCTAAATACCACCACCACACACCATTTCAGGGCTCAGCTCCTCAAACAAAGACCTCAACAGAGCACTCTTGCTCAGCCTTCACTCCATCACATCATGGCCTCATCCACCCCCAGACATGCACAACGAAGGTGTGGTGGGGCAGGAGGAGAGTGAAACAGAGCATGATTGAACAGTGTTCAGCATGTTCTCCACTTCTGCTGATCTGGGCAGCCCAGGATGAGCCCCAGCTCCCACCACCAGGTGCATCAGCAAACCTCAGATTTGAGTCACCTGCCTCCACCCTGCTCCTTCTGCTTCAGCAGGAAGAATGCTGAACGGATTCAGCAGAGGAATGCAAAGATAAGCAAAGCTGGTGAGAAAGCGCAGCATGACTACATTCAACTCTAAAAATAGGACACCCTGAGATTTGGAGCAAGCTGGCTTTTCTTGGCACAGCGGGACGCCCCTGCCTGTCTGCTGTCCCTGGCCCTGCAGTGGACAGAAGTCTCCAGGCATCCTAAGCTTACTGGTATCCCAACACCCATGGAGGCCCTCCAAGGTCCCTCCACCATGGGCTCTTTGGCAAACCCATCTCAGGGCCTTCGTTTGCAAAATCTGATTCCACAGGGGAGTTAAATGGCTGGAACCACGAGCTTTGCAAGGCTTTGAAAACATGAAGCATGTAACAAAGAATATCAGCAAACCTGAGACATAAGCTTCTCCTGCAGTCACAGTGGCACTGACTCAGGTCTTATCCCAACCGTGCCCAGCACTGCCCCAGATAGCAGCAGGAGCACAGAACATCTTTCTTTCTCCCTGCTGTTCCCTCTGGGACGTTCCCAAACTCCTCACCCCATCTGTAAGGTCAGGAGAAGGACAAAGGATCTTTTGTTCTCCCAGCAGCCCAAGGACATGAAGCAACCTCCATTCAGCAGAACCAAATTTATGCCCTCAATCTCTGCTGTTTTTAGCCTGTTTCAGACAGGGACTAGGACAAACTATTCCATGGTTTTGCTGCCCATCTTGATATCAGTATTCTCACTGGGAAATCGGCTCTGGGAAAGTACCGGCTGTGAGCTGTGAACGTCTCCATCCATTTCTGCAGTGACATGCAAAACAAGACAAGGAGTGTGTGAAAGCCCAGGGCATGTCTTTAGCTCTTACAGGAGGTCCTAAGCAGAATTTTCAGGCTGGTTCCTTGCCTCAAAACCGATTTCCACTCCTTCAGAAAGCAGCTGGCGTTCCCACCAGTCGGATCAGAAAACTGGCCATCTCCCTCACATTATTCATACTGAAAACAATGCTGCACATAAGCGTCAAAACCCTTTGAAAAAAATCAGCAGTGAGCAGAGAAATAACAATCCCTGAAGGAGGAGAAGAAAAAGCAGGAGGAGAAATTCATAGGATCACTACGGTTGGAGAAGACTCCTACGAGCACCACGACCAACCCCAACTCATCCCTCAAGCCAACTGCCCATGTCCCTCAGTGCCACATCTCCAGGGCTCCAGAACACCTCCGGGTGACTCCACCACTCTCTGGGCACTTTGTGTGAATGCACCACCACTATTTTGGAGAAGGAATGTGTCCTGATATCCAACCTGAACCTCCTCTGGCACAGCTTGAGGCCATTCCCTCTCATTCTACTGAAATTCCTTGCCCTTCACCCATGCAGTCAGATATGCTTTGACACAGAGCAACAAGCAAGACTGGGGCTTGCTTTGCAAACTAATCTCATCACTTCCAAGCAGGATTCCTCAGCACAGTGGAAAAATAACTGATCAGATGGTTTACTGTCACCATTACCACATCAGCTAGCTGTACTGCTACAGAGCATTACAGCAGAGGTGCTCAGAGCACAGAGGAGCAGCGGGCAGCTGGATTCCTGCGCTGCCTGGGGAGCGGTCCTGCTCCGGTTTCCGAGCAGCCTGCAGCAGAGTATTTGAAGTATGAGATAGGAGCTGAGGGAACGCAGACTCAATGACAATGTTGCAGCGATACAAAATAATAAAAACAAAAAGCCAGACGCAAGCCATCAGCTGCAGAAAGATAAGCAGCGAAAGGTGGGGAACCGCTGCAAGGCGCACAGCCACGGTCACAGCCATGTCGAGAGCGTCTGATTTATTTATGGCACACTTTCTACAGCATCTGCATTTCAGAAAGAGTTCAGCAGCTCCACTCCGCTTTTTCCATTTAGATGCTTGGGTTTTTTTAATTTAGTGGGCCAAAGAAGCATAAACAGTTAATTAACAGCTGTGACTAGCAATAAAATGAGATCACAGCACTGTTCAGAATTAAATTGTTCAGCAACAAGATGACAGCTATTTCTTACACAGAAAATTGGCTTACGATAAGCCTAAGTTTAAAAAGAAAAAAACCACTGACACCAAAAAACATCACACATGCTGAAGTCCAATAACCAAAACTATGGAAGGATTAGGAGGCATTGGTTCAATCAAAGCTATTTCTGCTTTAGCTCAGGCATCCTCCATTGAATCATAGGTTGGAAAAGGCCTCTTAGATCATCTTGTCCCATTCTCAGCTATTGCAGTTAACATAAAAAATGATGTAAACACCCAATTATTTTTTTTTTTAATTTTAAATTTGTACTGAATGCAACCAAACCCACAGGTCCTGTTTCCCAACCTATTTGGGCTATCTTTCCCCAGTTTCCAGAAATAGGTGTGGACAGCTAACACATTTGGGTTCCCACAACTTTCATTTTAATGGTAATTGTCTTTAAGCACTTCTACTCAGAACAACAAAAAGCCTTTGGGAAGGGATATTAGATATGGAATTGAATCACAATTCACAGAGCCAAAAGGGGGGGGAAGGGAAGGGAAGGGAAGGGAAGGGAAGGGAAGGGAAGGGAAGGGAAGGGAAGGGAAGGGAAGGGAAGGGAAGGGAAGGGAAGGGAAGGGAAGGGAAGGGAAGGGAAGGGAAGGGAAGGGAAGGGAAGGGAAGGGAAGGGAAGGGAAGGGAAGGGAAGGGAAGGGAAGGGAAGGGAAGGGAAGGGAAGGGAAGGGAAGGGAAGGGAAGGGAAGGGAAGGGAAGGGAAGGGAAGGGAAGGGAAGGGAATAAACTTCAGGACATAGCATGGAAAGCAGATGTGAGAATTAATCAAATTGCACAGATTAGAAGGGCACTGTACAAGAAGCAAGAGCTGCACATCATGCTGGGCACAGCTTGCCTTTGCCACTCCACTTTACCAAGAATTTAGGAATTGCAGAAACCCTTGGCGACTCAATAGGAGGAATTGCAGAGCCAAAGTGATCAGAGCTGCAAACAGGAGCAGCATTCTCCAGACTCCGGGCAGAGACTTCTCAACCACAGAAAGCAAAGTGCTCATTTTGTTCTAAGGAGGACAAATTCAGTTCCAAGGAAAATGCCAGAAAGCCTCAATTTTGCGTCGAGACAGAGAATGGTGGGGGTTTGTTTTGTTTTCTTTTGTTTAAAGGAAACATTTTGCTTCCCGTGCTTCCTCCCAGCGCAGGACTGCTGCCCTTAGCAGCAAAGTGAATGTTTCGCTGCAGCCAAATTCAACACGAGCCAACAACAACCAGAGGGGTTCTGTGCACGGTGACATCTGTCTGTGTGGCTGGGGACAGAGGGACACTCTGCACAGCTCATGGCTGCCCAGGCAGGGACCACCCATCCCCCTATCCCAGTCACATCGCACACAGCTTTACATTTGCAGAAATCCTGCAAAGTATTCCGACAAGCAATGCCTAATCTGACAAGCGGGATAAATACTGTAGAATAACTCTCCCCCGCTCTGCATATGCTGCTGATCAAAATTGCCAAGCTAGCCCAACATTGCCTTGAGAATGAAAGATGACTGTTTTCCATGTGCAGATTGCGACTGCTCTGCTGCTTGTCCCCAAAAGAACCCGCACAAAGCCCTGGCCCCACTCTCTGCCCCAGTGCCAAATGGCTGCCTGAGGTCCCTGCAAAGCTAGAAGCTTGCAAATGACTTCCAGAGCAGCACTTCTTCCCAAGCTAGCGAAAAGAAATGAAGAACAAGTTCCTTTGGATGCCCTAAGTTGAGGCTGTATTTCTGCCTTGTTACAACAGTGACCTCCAGCAGTCAGCCTCACACTCTTTCCCTCTGGTTTTCATCATATCCCATCCATGCTACAGTGATCAACAGAGCCCAAACCACTGCCAAATGGCCATTAAGTGGTATTCTTTCCTCAGGTTCAACACACGAAAAGAAAGAGAATGCCCTGTTGCCATTGAAGTGCATTAATTTCTACTCACCGTTCCATGGTAATTCCTGTACATGGGCATTTTTAGGATCTTTGTCAGGTAATCTTCCAGCTGTTTCTACAATTCAAACATCAAAACTTTAGAAAGGATGCAGGCATTTTCATGAAAAAAAAAAAAAATAATAATAATAATAAGAAATCCAACTGATATTGGGAAGCAATCAGGAAATCAGACACTCTTGTGCTCAAATGGACAAACGAGTGCGTTGTTCTGTGTTCACTGGGGATTAGGGCTCAGTGGCACAACAGCCTGACTGCAGGTTGGTTCCTGTGCACTGCACCTCCCCCCTGTTGCTTGGCAATTTCAAAGGATCTTTTTCTTGCCCGAGTGCAAGTTTCAGAGCTATTTTGAACACAAAACCAGTCCCTGGTGCTTCTGGCCTGTATGTAATGGTTTCATAGGAAAATTCAGCCCCAGACACAACCGAGAGTGCCTATTCAGCACTGTGCCAAGTCAATGGGGTGACGTGGGGAACATGGTGACCACTCTGCCCTGTCCCTAGGCCACCAAGGAGAACCTGTCCTGCCCATCCCAGCAGAGAAATGGAGAGAACATTTCTTCCCACCCTGGCGGGAATTGGGCAAAGAGGAGCTTATATGCGTGCCTGTGTCCTACAGTGCCAACCAAAAAGAACCAGATGCCATTAAGAACGCTGCGCTTTGCAGCACTGCTATCCTAGCACATGATGCTCCCAAGTGGGCAGCAGGGACTTTCAACCCTTTGGTAAGAAGTGTGGGACTGCAACAAGGAAAACAAGAACCAAAAAAGATTTTTAAAGTAGGATGGGTAGAATTCAGGAAACCTTTTTCTTTCTCTTTTAAAGCTAAAACTTCATGCAGAGCGGTGAGGCGTTTGCAGCAGGGTGGGTTATCTGCACAGCCACAGGACACAGCCCTTCGAGTGCTGGAGGCACAGAGCCCAGGAGGGAGCAGCCAGCAGGAAGGGGAGAAGGAAAGGGTGAAGGAAGACACCCTTCTGGGCTTGCTTGAGCAAATGGCAAAGACGCAGTGAAGAGGTAGGAAGACACCCACCTGCTTCATGGAGGGGCCCATCTGTTCACATCTGATGGAGTTACAGGGAACACGTGTGCCTTGGCTAAAATTACCCATTTCAGCATCGAGAGCCTGACTGCCATCTCCTCTTTCAGATGGGGACAGACTGAAATCACTTGGATTTTGATGGCCGCGGGGCTGCCTTCATCGTGCAACCCGACCCTATGAGCTGCCTCTTCTATCTATAAACTGCAGCAGGTGGGAACAGGGGGACCATCATCCTGGGCATCATGGGTTAAATGAACCACCAGGAGTCTCCGCTCTTTCGAACCTAAAGAGCAGCAGCATGCTCTTGGCATGGAGGAGGATTTAGCACGCCAGCAGCCCCCGGACTGCCAGCACTTACCCTGCGGCTGGAGAAATGCTCCTCCCGCACCGTGCTCTCAGCTGTGTGTGGAAGGCTGGGCATCTGCCGAGGCTCTCCTCTCTTGATGGATTGTCTTCTCACTGTGTGGCTGTGAGGAATCACAAAGCCCAGCATTGAGCCTAAGTGCATGCATCGCACCTCGATGCATAACCGCACCTCGATGCATAACCACCCTTCTCATGCAAGGCTTCTGCTTTCCTCAGAAAAACTCCCCAAACCCACAAAGAAATGGGTGGGCAGGAAAGCAAAAAAGAAAAGGTATTTCAGACCCATTTAGGAAGCTGGCCACACGTACCTCCTGGTGGGGATGGGGATGCGCACGAAGGCTTTGTAGCGCAGCAGCTCCCGGTGGAACTCCTGGAAGTGCCTGAACTTCCTTTTCACGTGCCATATGAACTCCCCGTGGGTCAGCTCGATGGTGTACACGTTGAGGCTTGGGACCTAGCAGGAGGACAACACAGATCAGCCCTCCTGCAGCCACTCGATGAGCCCTTGTTGTGTTCTAAGGAGCATTTGGTTTTAAAGCAAATGGGAAACCCTCCCTCTTGAGCACAGCCAGAGTTTGCCTACAAACAGCATTTTCATAAAGCTGCATGGAAACAGAATGGCGTTCCTGGCAGGTGTGTTCTGACCTTCTTGGTGGAAGTGAAGCGCTCCACCTCCAGCACACGCACACGCACGGGGCATCCCGTCAGGTAGGTCTGTGTGCCCGGCTCCTTGAATCCACGGGTGTGATAGATGGCAGAGAAGGGGATGCACGCTGCAAGGAGCACACAGCCCATTAGCACACCTCAGATGGACTGAGTGCAGCACTGCAGAGACACCGGGCTCTTACACACAGGTGACTGATAACTCACTGGCACTTTTGGGATCACTCAGCACCTCTGAGTCGACCTCCTCCCCGTCGACGTGCAGCTCGCGGGTGTCCAGGCTCTCGATGATGTTGCTCATGTCTGCAGCGATCCTCTTCAGCGCTGAAGCAGCTGCATGGCCCTCGTGCTTCAGGGACATCTCGGATCAGCACACGTCGGAGCCACGGGGGGCTGGGGAGGAAGGAGCAGGGCTGTCATTGTCACCTCCAACACCTCGATGTGGGATGACATGCATCCCAACCACCCCCATCACTGCCACCTCCAATACCTCAACACGGCACAGAGTTCACCCCACTACTGCCACCTGCAATGCCTAAACACAGGATTTAGACTTCCTTTATCCCCATGCACCTTACTCCCCTGGCATCCAAAAAGGTCTCTTTGGCCTTTGTTCTGCTGAGCAATAAATGTCACAGCCTGGCAGCACTACTGAAAAAATACGGACAGGGCTGCGTGGCAACACTTCACAGAAGCCAGTGCATTTCTGCTTCTGGAGGGTCTAACGTTGTGTGAAATAATGAGTTCTTTAAAAACATTTGCAACACTTCTGATGCTAAGTTCTGCAAAGAACACTGCAGTTGTTCGTGAGTGAGCTCCATAAAATGAGCTGGGTATGCTGTAATTAGGAAATAATTTAACATTTTAACAGAGAGAACACTCTTTTTTTGTTTTCTCTTGGAACAAGTACATAATTTTATTATTATGTAAGGCCAATACCACACAAGGCCCAAACTATGGTAAAATCACCACAACAAAAAAACGCCTATTTGACTAAAATCAGGAAAAACTGGGTTGTCTCCCAGCAAGTGAGCTCCCATGCTTGTAGGACCAGACACGGCACCAGCTCACTGCAGGAGTCACGCAAGAGGCCTGCCAGAATAACACAAACCCATCCACAGACCTCTTCTGTCCACTGATCCATCCATGGAAGAGGTGTTCTTGCTCCACCAAAACCTAAAGCACGTTCCCAGAGATGAGGGTTGCACAAAGACCAACTCGAGCACTCTGCAGGAGCCATGCCATGATTTACCTTGGCAGGAAGGCAGCACCCAAACACCACGCAGCTGGTGCTGGACAAAGCCTGTGCAGGTGGGAGTGCATGGAGCTGGGCATGCATCCTCCCCTCCCCTCCCCACCGTGCCAGGTACAGCCCTGCTCCTCTCCTCACATCAGCTGACCCAGGTGGTTAATGGATAAACAATTAACCAGTGTGGCCATGCCTATTTGCTGAGGACCACAGTACAGCTGCATAACTTAAGGATTTATTTCTTTATTATTAGGTGGTTTTTTCTTAAAGCTAAGGTCGTTTCCACAGCTGGCACAGACAAGCTCTGGGACAGAGCAGAGTCCAGGCACGATTGGACCTGAGTCAGCCCCAGCAGCCAGAAACTGCCCTAGAGATTAGAGACAGATTATAGGCTTTAGAGGAGAAATGAGCCCAGCCAAAGCCCCAGGAGCCTGAGCAGCAGCTGAGCTAATGGAAGGCACAGAGCGCCCAACTGGGTGCAGCTCTGCAATCTGCTCCATCAGTCTGTGCTCAGCCCTGTGTGCAGACGCCTCGTGCATGCTCAGGGGTGAGCTGAGCAATGTGCCTGGATTAATGTGCAGCCGGCTGAGTACAAGGCTGGCTGGGATCACATCCCTGGCAACAGCAGGGCATGAAGGCTGCAGCACAGGGCTGAAGATGGGCAGCAGAACCTGCTAGTATTGCCAGCCTCGAAGGTGGCGATTATATGAAGGATCCAGTGGTAGTGCAAATCACAGAAGGGTGGGGAACAGGACAGAATTAATTAGAAATGAAGTCAGCCCAGATTTGTGCTTTTGCAGCCATCATGGCAGAACTGCAACAAGCTCAGACACTGACGAGCACCATGCAGAACTATGAAACTGGGACAGCCCCCACTTGGGAAGGAGAAAGCACTTCCAGTAAAAACAAGCATTTCCTGCTGATGCTCTCTCAGCTCCCATCCCAGTGGTGAGGAACACAAATCCCTGCACGCTGCCCTGACCTCAGTTCTCACAACATCACACCCCCCCCTCCCCTGCCCCACACAGCGACCTTGGGGCAGGGCTGTGTGCAATGGCCTCTGTCCCACAGCCAGCTCTGCCCCTGCACACCTCCCTGTGCAAGGCTGCACAGCTCAGCTCGGACTGGGGCAAGGCAGTAAAGTGGGGATAGAAGATGCAGGCACCAGGAGCCCAGGCTGCGTGCCAAGGAAATCCTACGCACGATGCCCTCAGCAGCTGCTGGCCCTGCCTAGAGACGAAAGGTTCTTCATGTAAATATTGCCCAATTTCTCATATTTTAAGCTTAAATTCAGCTTCAGACCACACCTCCATGGAGCTCCCTGCAGGAGATGTTTGCGTGCTGGCAGCCCTGGATCCACACCCAGCACAGAGCAGTGCAGCCATCCCAATTCCCCAGCAGGTGCCAGAGCCCTGCAGAGCACCTGGGAACATCTGTGCTCCAAACCACAACCCCATATGGAGCAAAACAGTCACACACTGGTTTTGTTTGCCTGCATGCCCTCCCTCATCATTGATCAAGAAATAAGGCATGGCTGCCATCCTGGATAGATAAACCAGAGCTAGAGAAGGACTGAAAAGCAAATCCAAGTTAACAGAAAACAGCATATTTGGGCATGGTCCCAACTGACACTACTTACCTTTGGCCCAGTCCCAAGAAAAGCAGAATATTTCAAAACACTGCTTCCAAAACAATTATTCTCTGACAGTGAATCTCCTAACATTTATCAGCAATACCTCTAAAAGCAGGAGCTAATTAGCGCTTCCCGCACTAATGACTGCAGCACAGCCTCTCGCCTCACCGCTATCGATCTCTGCAGCCCTTCTCCAGGAGGACTGCTGCCAAGCCAGGAGCACACCACAGGGACGTACAGTGCTGGGAATCCCAGCAGCAGGGGATGGCAGTTCCCATCAGTAACATGGATATCTGCTCAAATCCCTGCTCAGCACTATGGCTGGGAGCCCAGCCTTTCCCAAGGACTCCTTTTATTTGCTTCTCTAAGCAGTGACACGAAAGAAAAAACATCACTGTGGTGCTTGCAGGGGAGCATCACTGCTGAGCTCACACTGATGCACGCACTCAGGGCCAGCCCTGAGCTGCAGCAGTTTCCCAACCCCTGGGATGCTCTCACTGCTGGGGCTGTGTTTCAGCCTTTGCTGGCAATGACAGGAATGCACATCCCGTGCCCCACCTCGGGCAGCACCACCTCCACCAGGAAGCCGACCATTAGGTGCTCATCAGTGACTAAGGCTGGCTGTCACCTGGCTGTTGGCCCGTGGTTTGGGTTCCTGGGGCAGGGATGAGAGTTGCAGCACTTGGGAGCATTGGCAGACGCACAGCTCTTGGCACGGGCTGTACAAGCTGTATAGAAATCCTACATCTGGAAAGCTTGCCAAGAAGACAGCATGACACAAAGGATCACAGAGTGACAATGAGCAGAGATGACCAGGACCGCCGTGTCAGAATGGTGTGCATTTCTGCCCCCTTATATATAGCCAAACACGTCATACAAAAAATGCAGGACATATTTCCACTAACTAAACGTATACATCCCATACATCTCCTGAGGCTATTCTGGGTCTGCCAGACCACAGGGAATTTGGGGGGCCCCATCTGCAGGAGGGTTTGGGTCCCAATAGAGGAATGCAAACACTCTGAGCTGCACGTAGCAGACACCCAGAGCCTGGCACAGCAAAGGCAGCTGCTCTGGGCTCAGTGCAATGGCATTTCCGTGGCTGAATGCAAAGGGATCGATCTCCAATAGTTCTGCTCATCCTCTGGTTCCCACAGAGCAGCAACACAGCTTTGCTCTGCTCACAGCACTGCTGGAAATCACACACGGAAGTATCCAAAGGTGCTTTGTTGGGCCATTGCCTGCAGGAAACTGTGCTGCAGGGCAGTTTGGTTCTATGTGGGGATCACATCAGCAGTGCTTGCTCAACTTTGGGTCAGCACCTGAGGAACTAAGCTCAGAAAGAGGCAAACTCAGCAGAAAACTGCCATGTAGAAAGAAGGAACTTGCAGGAAGGGAATAGCAGAAAGCCTCTTCTGTGTTCCTTGCTTAAATACAACTGAATACCTGCAAATTTATGCAGCACAGCACATTTACACACAGCAACAATACTAACAGCTTCCTTAGAACAAAACAGATGCCTTGGATTTCTTTTTCTCCCTTCCCTCTCTCCATCACGATGGTGCAGGCAGTGGGAGATACTGCTGAGCCCCAGCAGAGCTCAATCTGCCCCTTTGCTCCAGTTCACTCAGCCTTTCTTCATAGGGGAGATGCTTCTGTGGAGATGGATGTGGAGCTCTAGGGAGATGATTCTGTGATTCTGTGATTTGCTCCAGCCCCAGCCCAGCACATGGGATGCCTGCAGATCCCCCTCATCTTATGGCCCTTCCTAGAAGCCATCAGAGCCCCAAGGTTATGACCTGCAAGCTAAGCTCTCCGAGCTCAGTGCAAGATGGAAACCTTCCCAACATCAGCCCCAGGTTAATCACATTCTTCCCCATATTTCCCATCCTAGCCTCCCAGAGCAGTGATGCTTTCCAAGAGTTTTCTGTGGGCAGTTATATTCTTTCTGCACATTTAAAAAAAAAAAAAAAAAAAAAAAAAAAAAAAAAAAAAAAAAAAAAAAAAGAGAAAAGAAAAGCTGCTTGGCAGAAAGAAAAACATTCGGTGTTTCGGGGGAAAAAAAAGCACCCTGCCAGAGCTCAGACAGCACTCCTATCTCTGGTGCTTTCTGCCAGCGAGCAAAACGGCTCATTTGCCACAACTGCTGCCAAAATGTCTTGGGATAGGTCACACCACAGACACTTGAAGGTACCGTGACTCACTGCTGCTCCGCACTGGGAGGGCTCACAGCTGGGTGGGACCCCTGCAAAAAATATCAGTTTGCTGGGAACCTCTGTCATGGAAAAAACACACTTCAGAGCATCTCATCAGGGCTACAGGAATAGACACTTAGAAAAAGCGGAATGGGAGACCAAAATGTTTCCCCCTGAAAGGCCACAGTAAGCACTGCCTGCTCTCTGAGTCGCTCCTTTGACTGCAATGGACACGTCTGCATGCTTCACACAGAGCGGCCAACCACGCCGTGTAACTGTGCCTCACTCGAGTACAAGACACGATGCAGAGCCAATGTTCACAACAGGGGCTGTGCTGGGGGAGGAAAGCGAAAGAAGCAATTCTGGTTTAAAAAGGTGATCCTTTTTGGGAGACACGTTGTTGAAGCGGCTCCGTGCCGCATCCCTCCTGCGTGTCCATGACCCGTGCGCCCCGAGGCACAGGGAGCACAGAAAAGCAAGTTCCTGCCCAACAAGATAAGCAGAAACAACAACTGGATGTGAATCATCCACTTGCACAGACTTGGACAGAGCATGTCATGATGCTGATCTGTGGGATATTGTCTGTCTCATAGTGCCCTCTGTGTCCTCGTGTCGTGCCGGAGCGCTCCATCCCCGCTGGGGACACTGCTAGCCCTGCACTTCCTCTTCTGCTAAACGCCTGCCCCAGCACTGCATTGCCTCCTTACTGCACCTTTTCTCCTTACACAGCCAGCTCCTTTGGGCTATGGACCATTTCTTCATAGGATCATTAAGGCTGGAAAAGACCTCTAAGATCCTCAAACCCAACCCCAAGCCATTCCCCCATGCCCACTACGTCTCTCAGAGCCACATCCCCACGGGTCAGTAACACTTCCCATGGACAGTGACTCCACCACTTCCCAGGGCACAGCCATTTTATCTTTGCATTACAAACCTGCATTTTGAGTCCTCACTCTCGCTGTGGGAGCATCAGGCACGAGCCCCACCTGTTAATCCACAAGCCTGCCTTCTCCTTGCTCCCCCAGGCATGAGAGGAGGGCAGGACACGTGTCTGCTACCCCCAGGCACCAGCTGCCTCCCACTGCTCTGGGCTCCCTGTGCCATGTGGGAGGGAGAGCAGCACAGTGCTTGTTTGGGAGGGAAACACTGGGAACAGAGCTATCCTCCTCCTCCTCCTCCTTCTCCTCCTCCCCCCAGTTCCTTCTTCCCCCAACTCCTTCTGCTCTTCAGGCTACCCGATGAAATACCTGGTAAAATAATCACATACAGATGCGTATGGGAACACCTGACCACAGACTGAAACAACAAAAGAAGGGTGGGCAGGGTTTGGGGAAGGGAAAAAGAATAGAAATGTGACTTCCATCAGATAGCCCCAAGAGCACAGGACACAACACAGGCCATCCCATGCACAGTAGGAGCAAGGCGTGAGGCCGTGCTCTGCTCCCAGTGCTCCTGCATCAGGCACTCCATTGAACCAGCACCCACAGAAACTCAAACCGAGGGCTCGAGTGAGAGTTTCCCTCATGGAGGACAAATCCAGAAGCCTGTAGAAACCCCTATGACTGATACCTGCTTTATGATGCCATTCTCCTGCAATAAAACGGTGGCAGAGCCAGCAGCAAGCACGTTCCCCTCGTGCTTCCTTCCATGAAGATTTGCTAACTTGCTTTAAACCCACTTCCAGGGAGAGAATATGTGTACCAAGCCAAGTTCAGCTCGTAACTAAGCCAGGCACAGCCACACTTCCTTCATGCACGAAGATGTTTCCCGAATCTCTGCTGCAGAACAGCCCTGCTGTAAAACATGGGATCCTTCCTCTGCTGCAGCCACACCTGTGGTCTAAAGAGCACTTCACCAATTACTGGGGATTATAGTGTCAAGCTGACACAAGCCCTTACAATCGCTATTAAGAAAAGCAGTGCAACTTTCTCGTTGAGGCATGTGATTTCAGGATGCTTACTGAAAGAGTGAAGTCACCAGCGAGGCTCACCAGCCTCCTGCTTTCGTTTTCTTCCTTTCTTTCTAACTCTAATTGTATCTTCAGCAGCTGAAGGAAACTGCAGTTCTGATCCCAGGAAACTTCTGGGTCTGCAAGATCTCATGGGAAACTGCCTGCCCTCGTCATAGCAACAGCTTCTGAGCACAAAACCCCCCCAAATCACTCAATTGGGTCTTTTCCAGCAAGCCCACAGCCTGAATGTCCATTTCCAGTAATCCTCAAAAAGGAGGATGTTATGTATCCAGACAAAATTAAGCATGCAGACAGGTGCTTCAGTGAGAAACTCAAGCAGAAAAGTTAAACCTTGACAGAAGGACCATCTGCAGAGCTGAAAGACAAGGAAGGGCAGCCTGGCGGTTTCCAAACCTGGGCCAAGGCTGAGGCTGCCACGAGCATCCCAAGTGCTGGGGCACAGGTGCAGTCCTGACACCTGTGAGCCATCAGCATGAGCTCATGCTGCCGGGTGCCACGGACTAATGTTTGAGCAATTAAAGACTCTTGAAACGGCGTTCCCACCCTCCGAGTAGCAAAAGGAAGCAGCTAGGAAACGTAACGCCGTACCAAAACAGTGCTTGTTGCAGCGCTGCGGTGCCATCCCTCTTCCGAGGAACGTGACATTAACACGGCTGTACCCGCTGTCGCGGATAGGACCGAAGGGAAACGCGCTCTGCCCAAAACATCCACCCAACGCTCGTGGCACCGCGCGTTCACCTCAAGGCAGGACGCGGCCACTAACGCAAGGCACGCAGCCCCGGGCACGCTGCGGGATCGCTGCTGGAGTAACCAACCGCCCAGGGCAGCTCTCAGACGTTCGGGGCTCCGGATCTCCAGCAGCAACCTCTCAAAGCAAGGAAGCATCACGCCAAATAAAGACAAAACGCAAGCAGTGGAGAAGGCTCCCGGGGTGCCGAGCGGGGCTGTAGCGGGGAAGCCGTCGGGTCTCGACCCTCGGGCGGAGCGGGGCAGCACACGGGGTGCCGGGTGCCCGCGAGGCACCGCCCCGACCGCCCGACCCCCGCCCGGCGCGGAGCCACGGAGCGCGCAGCAGCAGCAGGGACGCATCCGTAGCGCAAGCGGTGCGGACGGCACCTCCCGGGAGTGAAGTTTGCTCCCGGCACCGCGCGGGGAGAGCCCGCAAATAAACGCCCCAAGCGCAAGCCCCAACCCTTCCTCTCCCTGCACCGGCAGGAAAAGAAAGGCAGGGCGAACGGCCCGCCGCTCCGCACCGCACCCACCTCCTGCCCCCGGAGCAGCGGCCGCTCCATGACGCCGTGAGCGCTCGTCCCGTCCCGGGCTGTGCTGTGTTGTCCCGTCCCGGGCTGTGCTGTGTTATCCCGTCCCGGAGCGGCGGGGCCGGGCCGCACCTCGCCCCGCTGCACCCCGACGCCGGCCCCAACCTCGGACCGGCCGCTGCCAGCCTATGAGCGGGGCGGGCTGCGGGAAACCCCTCCCCGACAGCAGCGGGCGTGGGACAGAGCAGAGAGGGAAGGAGGAGCGGGGGGAGGAGGAGGAGGAGGTTGTGGCTCATCGCGGGGCAGGGCGCTCTGCGGTCGAGGGAAAAATAATAAGCGATGAGCGCTCGTTAGGAACGGGGAGAAAGTTTGCTTTTTCAAAGCAGAGATGTGCTGCTCCGCCGGGAGGACTCGCCTTCCTCTCTTGTGCCCTCTTGGTTGCTGCGTGGGAATAAGCCTCCTCTGGCTAGGGGAGCAAACGAGAAAGCCAGAGCAAATTAACAGTGAGTTAAATACACAGGTAATGGTGTTTTTAGGGTGAGACAACTTAATAATTATGGTCACATACTGTCTGTTTCTGATCAGTATGCAAATGCTGCTTTTCTCATGCTGCTCCCCATACACACTCTCAAAGCGCTTTTGAATAGGCAGAAAAGTAGATTTTGAGGGAAGGGACAGATAGAAAAGCACTGAAGTGACAAATAGAAAAGCAAAGCCCTCCGTACGCTGAGCTGCTCTGGCAGTCGTGTTGGGGTGCTGGGAGCATTCCCAAACCTCTCTGCAGTGCCACAGCCTCCCTTGCTGCAGCCACACAGGACCATCATGGTGACTTGTTCCAGGGAATTCAGCATTCCCACTTCAGTCTCTGTGCCAAGGTTTTAGCATGGATGTTATGATAGTTTTCCTCCTTAAAGGATTTATTGCATTTTTTAAACAGCCCCATTATCAGCTAGCCTGTTCAAAGTGGGTTTCCCCTGTCTTGGCTGACTGGTGGCTCACTGAGAACAGTGTGGGTGATGCCCTTCACGCCTAAAATCAGACTGGCCAATCTGAGCTCGGTTCCCAGCAGCATTGCAACACGGTTTCTGCTGGTGCTGAGCTCCAACGCTGCTCCGCTCAGCATCATGGGGAGCTGTGAGTGTAGGTGGCATCAGGTGAGAGGATAGCATGGGCATCTGTAGCACTCAGCATCAGGAAAGCACTGGAGGCGAGCAGAGGGAACTCTGAAGCAAAGAACAGGAGAAATGGAAATGATGGAAAGTCACCCTTTGGTGGTGACATCCCCGTCTTGTTCTAAAGCTCAGGCAAAGCCTGGACACGCTGCCTCACACTGCTCATGGCAACATGGGGTGGGAAGTGTTGGAGGGCGGGGGGGAGCACTCCTCAGGGCACTGCCTGCAGGGGATGCCCCATCTCTGCCACCCGCTCAGGTTCCCCTGCTGACCCCACAACTGCTTGGACCATGCCTGCTCCCACCCCTGGTGGGACAGCACATGCCATGCCTACATCTGGCTAGCTGAGTTCTGGGAGATCTTAATGAATTCATGAACAGTAACTTAGTTAATGCATATTTAGGTTAGGCTTACTTACAAACCTCTTCACGAGCACTATGGCACCTATGTACCACACTTCCCCCCATCCCAAGCACCATTGCCATCACCTTCCCTGAGCCAGAGGCAATGCACAAAGCGGATGAGCGGCACATGCCTTGTCAAATACCTCGAGCCCTGAAGAAACACAGCGCTGCTGGGTGACTGCAGGGCAGGCAGGGCTGGGGGTTCCTTTGTTCTCTGCTCCTAAAGACTTTTGGCCTCCAGAACCGCCTGTGCAGCTCTCCAAGGGCGCTTCCCACTGTCACAGGGATGCCACGTGTGTGCTTATCCAAGGTGAGCACGTTGCGTGGTGTCACACAGGGAGTCACGTAGCTGGGCTCTGGAAAACCATTGTTGGAATGTTAGGGACAATGTCATGGTTACTTCTAATATTATTATTTTTTTTAGCTTCTATTTTGTCACGTTTTTCCTTCTCTTTAAGAAAAGAAGGAAACACCAAAGAAGGAGTTGGGATACATAATGCACACAGAGACATCTGCAGAAGGGCTTTTTGGGCACTGGTTGGCAGCCCGTGCTGCTGCATAGCAAACACAGCCCTCCAGCTGAAGGAAAAAAAAAAATGGAGATTTTATTGATTCATTTCTTTTACACAAAGCCCTGTGCTCTGGTCTCACCCATGGGCACCGTGGTAGCCAAGCACGGGGGAGGGGAGGAGCAGAGGCCAGCAGTGCACCCAGAACCCTGCCAAGAGCTGCTCTCAGCGACAGCAAGCAGCACGTGGTGGGAGAAAGCTGCCATCAGCTCCTGCAGGCCTCACAGACAGCATTCTTGCAGCAGGGAGAGCAGTCCTCCTCCGCTCTGTTTCCCTCCTCCCATATCCTCCCAGGGAAGCGGCTGCCACCCCCTGGGAGGAAGAGGCAGGGGAGGAAGTCGGGCACTGTGCCACCGTGCCACGCTGCCTCCTGGGAGCTGTAGTCATGTCTCACAGCCAAGTCCTGCACTGTGGCTCTCCCTGAGGCACTGCAGCTCACATAGCCCCATCCTGGCCAGGGGACAGCAGACCCCCAGGTTGGGTTGCTGTGAGATGGCTCCGTGGCTGCCCAGGCGCTGAGCACCATCGCGCTTGGCCAGGATATTTCAGTTTGCTTTCACACCTTCCCCTTCTCACAGAATTCCCATGGAAACAAAAACAAATCTCTCGCTGTTTGGGTCCATTTTTTTTTTTCCTCTCAAGGGAGAAGAATGAATGAAAACGGAAAAAACTCTCCAACTTGCTCTGGGGCTGTGCAGGGCCATGTGGGTATCGGGATGCCCTCATGTGGCCGCAGGGCCAGGCCTGGGCACTGGAAGTGGAGCTGCTGTGCTGTGCAGCGCTGCTCTGATCTCCCAGCAGTGCCAGGCAGATCAGTGAGCCAGCAGCGTCTGGAGGAAGGAGAGTGCAAACGGGCTCATATGGTGCTAAGTGGAGATGCGTGCTGGCTTGCTATTTAAAGCTGAGCAGTAGCAGGAATGGCAGGTTTGAGCAAGCTCAGCCAGTCCATCCAAAAACAATTTTCACAGTCCTCTCCAGCCCAGGATCTCCAGCTGCCCCTCCACTCCCTGTGAGGTCAAACCATCCTTCTCCCCCTACCAGCACCCCCAAACTGTCCCCTGCCCAAAGGCAAGCAAGATGCAGCCCGAGACCAGGGTTTGGGGATGCCTTGGTTTTCCCTTGTCTACATCAATAGCACTGTTTCTAATGTATTCTGAGACGTAGTTCATTAAATGGGTGAATTACATGTTTTATCATTCATCCATAGCAGGTTGTCAAGGAGGTACGTTATTATTGGCAGCTAGAAAGGAACTAACAAATATTCTTAGAGTATATAACGAGCACTTGAGTAAGAGTTAAGTAATGAGTGTTTCTTCAGCGACAAATCTACGCCAGATATGCTCCACCTGTTTTGTTAACAGACAAAGGCTTATATAAGCTGGGCGTTACATAAAACCCTAAAATAAAGCAGAGAACTCCCCCACCTTGGATGAAGGCACGACCACAGAACACATGTACCTGGGCTGACATTAACCCGGTTCTGCTGGTGCCATCGCTCGGCCCCGTAAGCGCTGGGCCGGCCCAAGTCCCACATTTCTCCAGAGCCTGCCATCAAAATAACGCTCTCCAGGTAGCTCCATCACCTCGGTGCTGGCCCAAGAATGCATATCTGTGCCTGTGTTCTCTGGTGTGCTCTAAACACCCGTCCGATCCCAGGGCACCATGCAGACACATCACCTGCCTCGGTGAAATCAGCCTTCCTCCCCACACACCTTGCATCCCGCCTTAAAAAGCACGATTCCAAAACTCAGACAATACAGTCAGCCCACACTGATGGTTACTTCCAGACATCAGAAAAGAGGATTTGCATTTCTGCTCACAGCCTGGGCACAGATCCCCCTCCCGGTGCAGACGTGAGAGGCGGCTGTGTGAGAACTGGGGATCCTTATCTGTGGTGGGACAGCAGGGGACAAAGAGCTCCACACACAGGATTACTGGTAGGGCAGAGCAAAATGTGTCAGGAGGAACTCTCTTGACTACAAGGCTGCCATTCATTGCAGCAATCAGTTCTTGCAGAAACACGCCAAGGCTGCGATGTGACTCTGCCTCACTTGGCACACGCTGTCTGCCCAACCCTTGCTCTGAGTGAATGGGAGCTGCACAGAAGGGGTTTGCGTGCAGCTCCTCTGCTCCTCCCTGAATGCATCCTTCAAGGTGCTGGCTGACAGAAGGCAGGCAGCCTGGAGCAGAGAAAAAGAGAAAAAGGAAGTAAAATGCAAGCTGTCCAACTTACGGGAAAAAGGAAAAGGAAAAAGAAGGAAGGAAGGAAAGAAAAAGAAAAGTAAGAAAGAAAAGGAAGAAAGAAAGGAAAGAAAGGGAGAAAGAAAGAGAAAACAAAAGCATAGCCTGGATTTGGTTTCTTTTGTGTCATTTATCTTAGTCCTGATTTGAGATGACACAGATAAGGCAGTGGTGACCCCTAGTGCCCTCTCCAGCTGCAGTGTTAGTTATTCAAGCACAATTAGGCCAAAACCAGCATCTTCCAGACCTGCTCCTCATTCACAAAGCTTCTCCCTCTCCCAGGCACAGGACCTAATTTCCTCTCTCTACTCAGACCCCATCACTGCGAGGAGTTCCCTGCAGCATCCCTCTGTTGCTGTTGTCTGGGAACAAAATTATACACATTTCCTCCTGTAACAACATATTATATTCCATTGAGTCTTTACCATAGTACATTTCTATTTATTATACTCACAGAAGAAGAAAGAAGAGCCTGTTTTGTTCACTCCAAGCTTGTCAATAGTTCAGAACAACCATTCAGAACTCCTGAGAAGAGGCCTTTGTCTGGGATAAAGTGTACTTGCAGCAACGAGCCACGGAAAGGAGCAAGTCTGCCCTGTGACAGGCATGGGTAAGCACTGCTGTGTTTTTCTTTCTGAAAAGGCCAAGGCAGTTCCCGTGGCTCAGCCCACACCAGCACATCCACCACCCACCCCACTCTGCCTGGTGAGGCCCTGCCTCTGCCAGGGGCAGTGGTTTGCTCATGTTGTGTCCAGATGGGTGTGCTGTAAAGAAAATCACTGCAAGCGTTTTTTTCCAGTTTTAGCACAGGTTCTGTGCCTGCCCTGCTCAGGAGGTCGTGCTGCTCACATGCCTGCGCCGTGAATCATTCCTGCCTGGGTTAGTAAAACTTTCTGAAGTTCCCGCTTCTTTTTCCCCAGAGTTTTGTTTGTAAAGTCGGTTCAAAGGAAGGATAGGAAGCCTGCGAGTCGTTGCATCATTTAAGTTGATTTTATCAGGTTTATCTCTCCCTTTCCTTGCATAACAGTGACCCGGTCTATGCGCTGCTCTCTCTGGAGCACGCCCTGCCTGTGTTTCCCCATTCATTTCTTTTTCCTCTGCTTTAATTAAGCATATGCAAAAATCACTGCTTGCACGTGGGCATCCCCTGAGCCCTCTGGTTGTTATCAGGACAGGGCTGAGTGTCAGAGTGCACCAGATGATCCAGACCCATCCAGCTGCCAAAGGTGAGCTGGAATCACCCCACTGACAATACCTCCATTAAAGACTGGGGTTTTTCCTCCCAAAAGCTATGCTTGCTCAAAGAGACTACAAACCCTGCAGCTTGCTTTGCACAGCAGGGCAGAATGGATGACCAGGAGTCCAGCATTCACACCAAAAAATGGCAACCATGCCTGGTGGGAAGGTGGTCAGACAAAACAGATGTCACTTCCCATCCCAAACGCTCCAAATTCGCACGCAGTGCTGCCCAGGCACAGCCACGAGCAAGGCAGCTGCTTTTCTTTTGTTCTTTTTACTTTTTTTTAATCCCCGCCCTGTTTCAAAACTTTCCAGATCCAAATTTTCTTGTTGGAACACTGCCCTGTTGCACTTTCTATCTACATGCTTGCACCGGGATTCATGGGGACCTTCCAGCTCAGGTTTTGTTGTAGTGTCTCCCCAGCAGCTCAGGGTGACTCACTGTGGGTGTGTGTGGTGACAGTAGATGGGACTGGTGCTGAGCAGCAGGCAGCGCTCAGACTTTGCTCTGAGTGCACTCCTGTTGAGTTAGAACATTCTGAAACCTGTGTCCTCCATTCCATACGTAAATCCCACAGCTGGCCTGATCCGGACCTTCACTAGGATGTGAGAAAGGGCAGGGGGCACAGGGATGCTCCAACTGTGGCCCTGCTGCAGCACCAAGCCCAGGGCAGTGTCACTGCACTGACAGCCATCGTGCAGCTCCATCCCCTTTAGCAGAGCAGTCCCGAGGCACAGTGGCACAGGCTCTGAGCTGAGCACAAATCCTCCAGCAGCAGCAGCAGCAGGCTGCTCCCATGCTGCAAAGCAACCACTGCTCCGAAGAGCAAGGGGGGAGGAAGACCCGCACTGGGGTGGATGCCACCTCCAACAGGAACAAGCTGCACAGATGTTGTTTTCTTTCAGCTGTACTGAAAATCTGTGAGGAAGCATCAAACTAGGCTCAAAGAAGTTATTTTACCCTTTGGCAAGCACACAAGCACAAAGGCCAAGTGCAGTCTGTTGCCATTCCAAAGTTTTAATTGCAAGATAAAGCAGACATCAGTCCCAGTTTGCCAGCACACTGCTTCCAGTTTCCTCAAGCACTTCACTAAAAACAGTTGCATCACTCTCTATTCCTCTTTTTCCTCTTTTTGGAGAGCCCCAGCCATTTTGTACAGTTTGAGTAAAACAGGCTTTTTCATAGAACAAAAAGTGAAAAGAAGGAAGAAAAGGAGAAAAAGAAAACAACTGGAGGAGCACAAAGGCCACATGCACGCCCCAGCAGAGTGCATGCAGTTGTTCTGTTCATACTCACCACAGTGTCAGCAGCACAGACACCAGGAGGGCATTTCCACCTCCCTGCAGTTCCACCCAGACTGCTGGGAAGACCGCAGCGTGCTCAGCAAAGAAACCCAGAGGACACGACAGCACAGGATTGTCTTCTTCAAGGAAATACCTGGACATAGGTGTTTATCTGAAGCCCAGGAGTGCAATGCTGAGCTGCACAGTATTTACCAAAGGGTGCAGCAACGCCTATTTACCCGGCTAATCCAGCATGACCTCTGTTAATGGAGGAAAATATTGAAGGAAAAGCACTCAGCACTTTTGCATTTCAACGGAATTTTGTGCTGCCTCAGCTGGCAAGCAGTGTCCCATCACAGCTTTTTAAAAATTACTAATTGCATATATATATGAAGAATGCAAACAGAACAGCCAGTTGCATACATACAGCCTTACAGGTATCAGTCATTAAACCTCCAAGCAAAAGCAGACGTGGGGTGCCAGATCCCTCTGTTTTGCATTCTGTGCATGGAAGGAACATGCACCTGAGCCACATTGTGTTGTCCAGCAGCCCAGCTGTGCAGGGCACAGCCCCCTGCACACACCAGTGAGCAATGCACGCTGCTGTGCTGTTGGGTCAGAGGCATCTTGTGACACAGGGCTTCCAGCTGAGCACACCCAAGGTTTTGGAGCCTGGACAACAAGGGCAGCTATTTGCTTTGAGTCATGCCATTCATACCTGTGTCTTTCCAGGCAGATTGCTATGCAAAGGACCGGCACTTACTTGTACTTTTTGCGTTGGCCAAAAAGACACTTCTTCCCTAATCCGAGGGGTCTCCCAATGGCTGTGGCTGCTCCTGGGGCTGCCGGCCTGCAGTGGGGGAAGCAGGTATGGGAGGCACGGCTCCCAGCTGCCCAGCATCGCTTGCTGTGGCTCACAGCAGTGCTTCCTGCTCCCCACGTCACCCAGTGCTGCACCCAAACGCCGAAGCCCGCATGCAGTTCATGGTCTTCCCTTTCCGCCCCCCCCATATGAGTTCATCTGCTGGGTTTTGTTTTAAAGGCAGAGTGAAAGAACTTTCTACCAAATAGCTGGGGAAAAAAAAAAAAAAAAAAAAAAAGCAAAAACCCAAAAAACAACAGTGTGTTGCTATTTCAAATCTTCCAAAAATATTTTGATGGGGCGGCTTTGCTTTTTTGTTATTTTTAATTTCTCCTCTCTCTCTCTTCTCTACCACTTCTGGTGCAAACCTGATCCTGGCAGGCTTTCGAAGAACAAGCTGGGAGGAAGTGGAAGGGCATGGCCAGGTACAGCTGCTAGCAAATTATTTTCTATATATGCCCAACATCACACATAATGTTTGCTGAAATTGCAGCTTTCCAGGGAAGAGTATCTGTGTGGTTTGAGGGGCAAATTCAGCAACTAAAATTTGCTTCTCTAGAATTCAAGCACAAGAATCAGCCTCAGACCAGGAAAACGTGGCAGTCTTGAAACGCCAGACTGATTTTTCACTCTTGGAACCCAAATCCCACTGCATTCTTAAAGGATTGGAGAGACAACACCGCTCATTACTCAATTCCTTTGGTTTGCTGGAAGCCAATCCCACACTTTATGCTCTGCACGTGCCAGGCTGGGACCTGGGATCCCTGCCAGAATGTACTCTGATGGCTGATTTGCAGCAGGCTTCTCCTGCGCCGAACATCGGCGCTTTTGGAAACAGGGCTTTGCAAAGATGCCATCAAGGGAACGCCCCTGCCTTCCGATCTCATCAGCCTCAGACGAACTCCAGGAGATCTCAGCACCGCGCAGAGGGGGATGCTGGAGAGGTGCCGCTATCCGCGGCTTCACCGGGCAGCACTCAGCAAAGAGCCTGGAAAACAACCTGTTTTAATTAGGGGCAGTAACGCTCGTTAAGGACCGAGCGCAGCAGAGATTGCTAAGGGTCACGAAGCGGAGTCCTTCCTTCTGAAATCCTCCCCATAAAGGCTCCCTCGCAATGAGGAAGCTCAGTGTCAGTAGACGAGCTGTCTTCTGGGAGCTGTAGTTCCCTGGAAAGATGAATTCACAGCCTTCCCGGGGCTGTGCCAGCAAAGCTGCCGGGTTGTGCTGGCTTCTGTTGCTCTGGTGCAGGGGAAAATAGGGTTGGGATTTAAAAAGGGCGTTTTTATTGGCAGCCGTGCTAGCAGAGCTTGGGAATCAGCATAGCGCAGTGGGAAAACTCCAGCGTGCTTGGGAGCATCAGACACCAACTAATAAGGTTTCTGCCCAAATTAGGATAGGAAAGGGGTGGTCTCTTTGGATCCTGCAGTCACAAGGGTTTGCTGGGAGGAGCAAGGTTTGCTTGAGGAGACAGAACGAGGCTTAGCCAAGCCGTCATGTGTTAATGGAGATGAGAATGTTTTGTCAAATAAGGTCATTTTGATAAAAGGAAACAGAGCTGGGACCCGGACTGCCTGCCGGTGGAGAGCAGCTCCTCTGCTTTTGCTCAAGGATGAAGCTTCAGGGCAATACATGCTGCAGAACTGTCAAACTGCAGGTGCTGCTAAGGCAAGAGCCTGGTGGTGCGAGCTAAGAATTACCAACAGACATGCACAGCACTTCTCTGTGGTTTACATAAGCCACCGCAGTGCTTGTGAGCTGGTAGACACAGAGGAGACGGCTGTAAAGAGCTGAATGCAGCACACCATGCACCAGGGCAGACAACAGGGCTCCACAGTGCTTCTGGCAGCCAGGCTGGGTGAGTGGCTGGGGAAGCAGAAATTACCTGCCCTGCCCTCCTGGCTTGGGAGCTCTGCGCTCACAAGCACTGAATAACGGGAAATGGAACTCAGGAAGACAAATCCTCATGGCTTTCTCAGGGTTGACCAGGCTGACTGCAGTTTAGATGGCAGCAGTGACACTTACTTTCTCAAGTGTAAACTGCTTTGACCACTGGTCTGCAAGGGAAGAATCAGAAGGAAGAGAATCCTTCCTGCTGATACAGGATCTTGTCTGCATAAAGGTAATCTTCATGCCATGCCATTAATGCAGCCTGATGTCTGGTTTCCAGACTGGCCCGGTAATGGAGATCTTCCTGTCTTTGTTCTTGTTTTGCTAATTTTACTGTTCAAATTGAAATGTATGGACCTGAGTTGGTGCTGTTAGGAAGCTTGCTGTCATTGCTAGTCATACCAGCACACAAATAAGATGACTGAGTAAAATATCAGCTATTGCACCATTAGTTCTCCAAGTCTTTTCTAGGAGGAAGCCATGTCTTGTATCCTGTGATGATGCCAGGCTGTCACATAGCTTCACTGGAGTTCTGCATTTCCCAGCACTGTGCTCTCTGCCCAAACTTTAGGAGAAGGAAGTGGTGCCAACAGACCAGTAATTCAGCTCAGTGGCAGCACTAAGGTTGGATGACTGAGTTGGAGGTGTCTCTGCCCAAGGCAGGGGCAGTGGAATGGATGGGCTTCAAGGTCCCTTCCAATCCAAACCATTTAGGATTTCTATGATTAGTATCTTCTCTGTTCAACAGAAGCAGTGGTAGAATATTTAATGTACAAAATGCATCTGAGTCTCAGCAAGCCTTACTGGCCTCATTTCTGAGACTCACTAATTTCCTACCAAGGCGTGGGGAAGGCTGACCCGTGCAGCAGAGCTCTCTCCTGCATCAGTTGGCTTCTGGAAAGAGGCAGAGCCCTGGAACACACAGTCCTCAATGGCCTCCAGGGCTGTCTTTCTCTTGTCCTGATGTGCCGAGCAGGAGGAGCCCAGGGCTGGAGATGCCTTACAAAACCAATTGGTGCACTGTGTGCTTGGAGCAGCTCTGATGCCGTGCAACAGGACAAAGGCAGCTGTGAATGCTGACCTGGGCACAGCTTGCCCCTTTAGCCAGCAGCTGCATTTTAGCTCCTTTCAAAGCATGTCACCTTGTCTGGTTTTAAGGATTCAGGAAACAGCCTACCCAATTACCCCTTCTGCTAGTGTAATTCAGCTTTCAAATCTGCCTCTCTCTTTCTACCTCTGCCTTGGGATCTCGTTATGCCCTCCTGAGCAATACAGAAACACTTTTACCCCATCAGATATCTTTTTCACACGCTCATACCCTCTGTACCC
Organism: Lagopus muta; assembly: GCF_023343835.1. Taxonomy (NCBI): domain Eukaryota; kingdom Metazoa; phylum Chordata; class Aves; order Galliformes; family Phasianidae; genus Lagopus; species Lagopus muta. The sequence goes on from NC_064441.1 coordinate 4,490,586, forward strand.
TCAGAAGGCTGCATCTGTGGATGAATAATTCATTCATCACGTGCAGAGTCTGTGGTACTCTATTGAAGGAGGGTTATTTAAAGTCACCCCATTGAAGAGCTGGACACCATGGACACCCACTGATGGCGTGGAGACAGGAGCACATAGGACTGTGGTTGTGCTGTGCAATGTCACCAAAAGGCTTCGGCTCTTCCTCTCTGTGACAAAAAGGCAGCCTAGAATTGCCCTCTCCCACGCGCCCCGGCGCTCAGCCTATGAGATAATATAGGCTGGCCTTTTCTTTGCAGCTGTATTGTTTTAGAGCTTGGAAAATAGCAGCAGGCTGAGCAATGAGTCATCTGTCACTAGATGGGGTTAAAGTAATTTCCGTTTTCTGTTGCCATGGGGAAATCAACGTCCTAAGATTTGTCCTTTCTCCCACTCAAGCATGTGGGAGTAGAAAGGCTGAAACCCAGCAGGGCCAAACAGCTTTTTAGTATTCCCCCCCCCCCTTGTACCCCCCCCTAATAAACAAGCTTCCATCCACGGCCTTGCAGCTGTCAGTGCGTTCCCAGAACTGTCCTGCTGACGATGTCATTCCCCTCGGAGTGCAAAAAATCCAGAAGCAGAGTTTAAGTAAATATTTGACATAAATATAGGAGCCGCTCCACTTTATCACTTACAAGAGTCTGTTTGTTGCTCATAAAGTTTTCACGTGTACATTCAAGCGGGTTATAGGCTTGATATTGCAGAAATGGAACATGTAAAAAAAAAAAAAAAAAAAAAAGGCAAATGAAAGTAGCAGATCAACATTCAGAACAGCATGAATAGCAGAAACAGGAAAGAGGAAATGGCAGTGAATAGCATTTAAAAGCCTGGCTAATGTATAGCCGATATGAGTAGCAGCATAGCAACATCTAGTGTTGATCAGGGATATAGCTGGCAGCTCCCATGCTCTAAGCAGCACTCGGATGAGATGTGCATGCAGGGAACTGGCATTTCTGGGAGCACCACAGCCACGGCTTCAGTGCTGCACAGCTCCTCCCGGGAGGTCGTTAAGGGCTATTTAAGCCAAATCATTTGTCTCCTTCAATTACAGCTCCCGTTATGGATTCTGCTCCATTCTCAGTCCAGCAACATCCGTGGGGTTTTTTTCAAACCAAACATCCATGAATGGCCGCTTTCCAAATCCGGCTCCTTCTGGCAACGCCCTGCAAACAGATCGGTGCCACGTTCAAGTTTATTACGTGAGCTAATTAGCATGACTGTGTAGGTGCACGGAATGCACTGGGAGGAGAGGAAGAGCACAAGTGTATGGAACGCCGTTATATAATTTGTTTTGGGGACACGGTTATTAAAGACAGACCCGGGTCACACTCGGTATGCTCTTCAGCAGGAGCTGGGGAGTGAGCTGTCAGGCTGGGAAGAAAGGGCATCTGAGAAGAGGAAGGCTTGAATGCCACCTTATTTTTTAACTTCTAAATACAACTTCTTTCCCTATGCTCACATTTGTTGCTTTTCCCCCCAGATGAAATAATTCATGAAGAAATGAATGGCTCAAAGCAAGGGCTGAATTCGTGTCAGCCTCCCTGTGACACTCATCGCCTGGAGGGGAAAGAAGTACAACTTCTAGTTATTAGCAAGCAAATATGGATAGCTGACCCTTCTGGCCATGAGAAAGGCATCAGGGTGTCTATCGGAAGCACTCTGCCAGCACAGGGATCAGAGCCATGCTTTGTGTTATTAAGGCATTCACACTGCCCTACCCAGATTAAACGGAGGGCTAAATAACAAAGCCATTAGGCTCTCTTTCTTCTTTCTGCATGCATGAAATTACATTTTAAAGCTACATCTGATCTCTGGGAGTCTCTAAAGGGGTCAGGCACTAGCGCATCTGGCATGCCGATATGTTCATTCAGGAACATGAAGTCATCCTCCAAGTCGCATTCCTGAGTCAATTACATGTAATTTTCCACATGTCACTTCAGCGACTTGCACACTGAACAGAGATTAATATTAATTTAGTAGAAGCTTGTGCATATTTAACAGAATCAAAAGCCTTGCTAATTGTGTTTTAATTAAACAAGAAGTGGAAGACTATTTGATAGAAAGGGTCCACACTATTGGAAGGAACACAACACCACACAGCCCACTGCATCGTGCCATAAATCAGCTCGGTGCCAAATCCCATCCAACAGGGTGAGTTAGAGGGATAGGGTCAATGGTAAAATCACCACTTACTAAAACTGTTGCTCTGCTTTCCCCGCTGTCCAGAGGGACACAAACACTACAGTGACCTGAGGGGCCACCACTGTACTGCATGACCAACCCATCCAATCATAGAATCATAGAATCACCAAGGTTGGAAAAGACCTAAAAGATCATCCAGTCCAACCGTTCACCTATTCCCAATAGCTCCCACTAAACCATGTCCCTCAACACAACATCCAGCCTTTCCTTGAACACCCCCAGGCTCGGTGACTCCACCACCTCCCTGGGCAGTCCATTCCAGTGCCTGACCACCCTTTCTGAAAAGTAATACTTCCTCATATCCAAGTACCACTGCAGATCCTGTGGGAGAAGCAAGGACGTGTCCCAAGCCATGAGGTGGGAGCTGATGGCTGATGGCAGAGCTCCAAAGGGGCTGCGGGTCCAAAATGAGTTTGGTGGTTATCAGTGACGTGCCTTGAGGATGGCATATGATGAGGTATACAGGACAAGTATAGCTAGGGATTCTGTCTGATGAGCACTGGGAGGCACCCAGCCCTAATCCCTGGGAAATGAAAGGCTTTCCTGCCTCTGTCCTGACAGACAGAGGGGTCTGACCTCGTGGGAAGGAGGAGTTCAGGAATCATGGGATGAGCTAAAAGTGAAGTGCAACAGTTCTGATTTGTGTATATATACCTCTATATATACTTAAATATATTCCTGAGAGTGAAGAGGCCTTACTGAATATGCTGTAATAACTTCAGTAACATCTGAAGATAAACAGAATCGTGCTCTATGTGGCCAGGTAAGCAGTTCCCACATGCCGTGACCAAGGTCTCCAAGGAGTTTCTGGTTATTAGGGAACATCCCTGCCTCCCTTGCTGTGAATCCAGCAGACAGAGGCTCACGGCGACAACAAAGAACTTGTATGAAATTGCCAAATGAATATTTATTACCTTTGGGATTGTAGGCATTTTATTTCTGAATTTTTTGCTTTTTGCCCTGTTTTTTGGTTTTTTTTTTTTTTTTTCTTTTTTTCTCCTGGTTTGTTGGATAGAATGTTGCCAGTCCTATTTGGAATGAAGCTTTGGCAAGCAGGAAAAAGCTTTATCAAAGGGAAGATGTCAGTGATATTACAGAGACTTTAAAAAGTCAGCTACATCTGAATTACTTATTTCCTAGCTCCTCTGAGGTCTTTTTAAAGTGATAAATGCATAGAATTACATGAAACTGAAGTGAGAGGCTGCTGGAGGCTCTTGATTAGCTCTAATTTGCAGTAAATATTTGTGTATTTATTATTATAATGACCTGCTGAGTTTTGATTTCCCTTTACAGAGAAAACCCAAATTTTCTCATTCTGAACCAAATCTGGATTATTAAAACAGTGTAAGTGTAAATTAACATCCCAAGGCTATGCTGGCACGACTGAGATCGCTGTTTAGCTCTTTGCTTTGTTTCATTTCCCGAGCTTTTGTGTTTCCTAAGCTACGTTTTACATGATGCAATGAGACAAGCACAGCAAGTTTCAGAGAGCAAAAGTTCAGGTAGCCACAGGCTGTGAAATTCCCATCCTCCCCGTGAGCAGACACATGCCTGCACCTCCTATGGGAGTGCTGGGAGAGCACAGACCAGGATTTGGAGACAAGGCCTTGGGGTCCCAGCCAATGAAGCTCTGAGCTGGGTCAGAAAGGGGCTGGAGGAAGGGTGAGTTGTGTCCCCAGACCCCAGTGGTGGGAGGGCAAGACCTCTAGGCAATTCTTAGTGTTGTTGCAGTCTTCTTGTGATTTGAATGGTGATGATTTAGCCATGGAGTTTTACACCCATTTATTCCCATCAGTGTGGCTGGTAAACCATGCACCAGTTTATTTTCCTCCTGACCCAGAAGGAGGGAGAAAGTAACGACAGCTTTTTCATTTCTGACATTCCTGATGGGCTCAGACCAAGGATTTGACAACAGTACTTTATGCCCTTCCTACCCTTCCATCAACCTCAGGATGTTTATTTTTCTTCAAACATTGCTGTTTGCAGCTTGCTAGCAAGAACTGAAGATCTATTAACACCGCTATTTGTTTACCAAAGACATCAAAGCCTTCTTTTTCCACAAACCAAAGCCTGCTTTGAGTCTGCGCGATCCGCAAACAGCCCCGCAAACCAAGGTGTGCTTTGTGCAGAGCAGAAGAAAAAAACCCGGAGTGTTGAAGATAGAGACATTTTCCTATCTGAGGTTCTAAATTTAGCTCTGCTGCATTTCTCAGCTTCTCAGGCTGTTTGCTGCTAACCAAGAGCCCCACAGTCTCAGAAGATCTCTTTGCCGACTTCACTCTGGGTGGAGGAATAGCACGACAAACGTGGCCAGCAGCAGCGATAGCAGCTGATCTGAACCAAATATTTTCTAACATCTACAAGAAGATTCATCTCCTCATTTTGCTTTGGCACTCATGATGCTTTGTCACGCTAGCAGAATGCAATGCCCTGACGGCTGGTGCCAGCCCTTATGCAGCAGCAGCGACAGATGTTGACAATTAATTAGACAACAATAACAAATATCTGCTGAGAATAATGTCCTAAGAAATACTGGGGCATACTTTTAGATGCCTTTCCTAGATGTGTCGAGGCTATTTAAGGCCAAACTCCCACTCCTTATAGTGCAATTAAGATTATTCTTCGTATGAAAGATAAGGCAGTGTAAACACAGTCATTTGCACATCACTGCTATTTGCAGTCGTGCTTTGAGTATTGCCCAGCTCCAAATGTGTGTGCACCACCCAGAGCCCCATGGCAGTGTTCAGAGTGCATTAATTATTGGCAGAACACCGCAACAGGAGACATCTCTTCAGGGAACAACTGAAAGCCTCTCCATGAAAAATCACTGTCAAGAGTGGCACCAACAGAACAGCTCCTCAGGAGCCACTCAGCCAGTTGGATGCCGGCACAGAGAAGAAGAGAACAAGAAGAAAGACAGGAGAAGGACTCACCGATAAGGTTTCCACCCACAAGTGGTGCAGCAAAAGAGGCTGCAGATCTGTGGATCACAGCTGCTACAACCACTTCCCTCAACTTCAGGTGCTGCCCAGCATGGGTTTGATGTCTGGCTAGGCAAGGCAGGGCCCCTGGCCGCCCAAGGGGGAGGAGGGAAAGGAGCAGAAGTTCTCCAGCCCTGAGGCCCCCCCAGGCTGAGAAATGCAACATGGACCCCTTGGAACACAGTCAGCCTGTGCCTCCAGTCTCACGATTCAGGTGACCCCTGCAAGAACCCTTTCATGGTCTCACCTTGAGGAATATAACAAAATGGCAAAGCTGCTTTAAAAAATAAAAATAAAAAAAAACACCATTAAGCACATCCAACTTTGGGATAGAGAATAAAATTTCTTGCCAGAGAATTTAAAACAAACTGGAAACTGATCATCTACTCATTTAAATGATGGGCCTGGAGCTAAACCAGCAATGCTGAATAATCTGTGTTGCTTTCATCCTTCTTCAGTTTTTTCTTTGTTCCACGAGCCACATGTGCACTAAGTGTGAATTGAAGGGCTCTTAGCTGGAAAAGCAGATTGCGAGAAGGGCTTGGTCCTCATCTTATAATTCAGCTTTTGCATTACAATTACTCTTAATAGCACTCTTATTTTGTTGTATTATTTATCCTGGCTAGAACCCTCTAGGATCCCTTGAAGGCTTTTTTTTTCCTGGTGGATCTAGCCAACATCCAGTCATGAATCCAGATGTTTCTGCTTTTATCCGCGGGAATTTTATGGTATGGATATGCCAAGACTATAACTGCAGGCTCAGCCTCAAGAACAGTATTCTTCAAATTCCCTAAATCATAAATGGAAAGTGCCATGAATAAACCTAGATCCTGATGCAATTAATGTGCCAGAAGGGAAACCAAACCACAGGACTCTATTGCTCAAGGTCCTGGATCAGTGTCTGTAGTCTGCTACGTTGCAGCAGAAGGCACAGTCCAGATCGTGCTGTTTTCTGTGTTCTCGTAGACAGACTCTTGCTTTTAGCACATCTTCAGTTCTTCTTTCCATTCGCCACCCTGAAATGAGGAGCTAAGTTACATGTGGGCCCAAGATGCTTACGCTGTGAAAAAGATCACTCACTGGAAGCTAGAGTCATTGCTGGGGCATTTAAATGAATGAAAGTGTGCCTGTCTATGTCTGCTCGTAAAAAAGTACAGACACTCATCCACATTCTTAACTGGTTCTGAAATAAAGGCAGGGATGAAACCTACCCTGCCCTGATGGAGATCTGGTGAGTAAGGCAAATCTCTGCCGTGCTTCTGACAGCACCTTGGACAAATAACTGAATCCAAACACGTTGCTTATGTGGAGTGATGACAGAGTGAAGCAGACCTTAAAATAACCTTGCTGTGCTGCCTGGGGTTCCCTTTGGGCTCTCCCATCTCTCCCACCTTGGCATTTATCCTTGCTCCCTGGGTTTGTCAGGGCAAGAGCCCCAAGCCCAGTCAGCCTTGGCAGTCAGTGCCAGCAGGGTGGCTCTGCTGACATCCCCCACTGGGGGTGGCCGTTCCTTTCAAGTGCCCCAAGGTAGTTCAGGGGCAGCACATGGAGAGGCATTTTCATTGGCCTGCTCCATCATCAGCCCTCACGTGTAACTGCCTGCTTCCTCTAAGGGCTGTTCTTGCTGGTATCCTCATCCAAAAGGCTGATGGGATGGACGTGGAGATGCTGTTATTCTACGTGCTGTCACACAGGAGGCAGTAGGGGAACAACAGACTTAACGTCAACAAGGCAACCAAAAGGAAAAACACTTTTCCTGCTAATACTGTGGATCAAATACATTGTACAGGGCTTCCGGGGGTGCACATTAACAGTCCCAGCAGCACAGTGGTTCTGCCAGTTCCTATCACATTTTCTGTTTAATAATTAGGAACTTTGTTAGTAGTCAAGCATGTAGCTTAAGCTCAGAAGGCCACCCACTGTACTTACATGCTCTGTGACAACTGCTAAAATAAAAGCATTCCCATTTATCCTTCCAGTATGTTAGTAAGAAGTTCTCACTTCTGACTTCGCCTTCCCTACAAGAACAAAAAAAAGGAACATTTTTCATTAATAAGTTCAGGACACTTAATCTTCTAAGTTCTCCTTACCATCACTTCTCTTTTTGGATATGCATAAAGGAGACTGAATACGAAAAACAATTTTTCTTTTTCCAAGCTGGAAACAAAGAAATACAAGAATACTGAGCTTAAAAGTTCAAGGTCACAGAAATGATAAAACACTTTTGTCTCCATTTCAGTGGGGACAGTTTTGCCTCAGGCACGCTGAGCATCACAGGAGCCTCACTGCAGCTTGCAGTTGCCATTGCATCTCTTCTGCTGGGCCTGTACTGTAAGTGCTTGCTCACTGGGACTAACTGCATGGCTACATGGCCCTGTTCCCTTTCCCCTGTGCAGGCTTCTCACATCTCCCCAAAGATCTAGCACAGTGAGCGGTACCACCTGGCCCTGCAAACACCTGACCTGTGTTCAAATTCACCCATGTTCTGTACATCTTCTGCTCCAGGTGAGTCTGATCCAGCTGTGACACTTCAACACAATCATGGGTTGGGATAGGGAAGTTGCCACTGCCAGTGGGGATGCAGAAGGACATATTTTGGATGCACTCACACCACATCCATGCTCCAGTGTCAACCTTGAAGCTACGTGCCTCATTCCATGTTTAAATCACATCATGAAGTTGCAACATGGCCCTTTTTACCCTTGATATCCCACCATCATTCCAAGTAAAAGGGCAAACTTGCAGTGCACATAGTCAAGGCCTCTGATTTTAAAGGCTGATCAAAACTTTAAAAAGTTATACAGTTCTACAGTTTGCTTTTAGCTATTAAAGGAAGCAGAACCTGAAGGTTTGCCTTGCTGCTCTTCAACTGTGAATACTGCACTGGTATTAACATGCAGTTAAAGACCACATGGGCACAGCTGCACTTTGCAAACAAAAGAGGTGAGAGCCCCTCACAGCTCAGTGGTCAGGCATGGCAGCATCACCCTAACAACGTGAGAGGAGGTGAGGAGGTGGATGGACAGAAGTTAGGGCAGCCCAGAGTAGAACCAGTCCAGCTGATGGCAGGAAGCACAGCATCCATCTCAGCAGCTGGAGGCTTCGCTGCTGCTCCAGACATCCCTAAACCTCACTCTGCTGAGGAAAGCATCACCTTTCTCACCTGCAGGAATCCTCTGGGGCTTCTTTCCCTCTTTAACTTTTGTTTGGAGCCAGTCCTGAATCCACTCACATAGCGGTTTCCACGACTACAGTCCAGAAGTGAGCTTCTCTGGGGCAGCAGAAGGATCTGCAGTCAGAACACTGCTGCTGCCCACCACATTGCAGCCACCCTTTGGGGCACAGCCCTGCCCATCTCAGTGCCGTTGGTGCTGACTGAGCGGTGCCCAGGCAATGGCACACACTGGGCCACAACACCAGCTTGTGAGGAGCTGGAAGGGACAGAATTGCTTGCACAAAGGGTTGGACAGCTGTCGGATTTAGTAATCCTCTCAGCTTTATTAATATTATGAATAATTTTCATGCCCTGCCTGGTATTTCCCAGAGGGTATGAAGTGATCCTTTGTTAAGAGCACAGCCACTGCTCTGCTTCCAATCTGCAGGGTTTCTCTTCCTGCCCTGCACTGTCACCACCCATAGACCCTGCCAGCAAAGTCCTACAACTGCTGAATGCTCTGCCCTGACCCAATGGTCCCACAGAGCCCAGGAGCACCGCTCCTCACAGGGTATCCAGCAGCTCACCCAGCTGAGGCCATTCCAAACCCCATTCCTTCCCTGCAGAGCTTCTGCCTGCCCTCAGACACAGATTGATGAGGGCCCAAAAGTTTTGTTGTGATGCTACAAGCAGCACCAGAACAGCGAGACCAGGTCTTTGCTAGATGGCTCTAAGAACCCAACCAGAGAAGCTGGGAAGCAAGACTGAGGAGGGAGCATGGCTGTCTGCCAGCCTGACAATGGGGTTTTACTTAACAAACACAGTTTAAGTGTGGAAATCAAATATGAAGCAGTTGTAGCCAGCATTGTCTGCATTCCTGGAGTGGCACTGAACTAGCAGGGAGAAAAGCAGCGAGACACTGGCCCAGACATGCTCCAGCTGTCTGAGACTACCTCTGCCCTCCTCCGCTCAATGCAGCCATTCAGCTTGTTTTCATTTCATTACTGGATGTTATTTTTGCAACCTGGGAAAAGAATAGAAAAGGGGAAAAGGTCCTTAAAACGCTTTGGGTTTATTTTTTAAGAACTAGCCCATTTCTTCCCTTTTTATCAGAGATAAAGCGCAGACTAAGAAGTGCAAGAGACCTGTGGTGCTGTTAGCCAGGCCCTTGTTGCTCCAACACAGCCCTTTATCTCATGGGCAGCAGCATTCACGTTGCTGTGGTTGTTCACGCAACTTGCACTCGTTTAGCACTGAGCAGCATGCAATTAAATAGCCACGAAAACACCCACAGAACGAGCAACAGCTGCCTACAGGTAACCTTAAATTACGTGCACTCACTTGCCAAATATCGCAGCTCGCCCCATATAAATTCCCATTTGCACACAGAGCAGAGCAGGCCTCTTTCCCCATCATCATGGCCAGCTGAACAGCTGGCACCCCTTCCCCAGCCATTAATGGCTTGGTTAAAGGCCTGACACTGCAAATCACGGCTAGCAGGAGTGCTGCTCCATCAGCTGAGGGCTCAGCCCTTCCCCACTTCCCTTCTCTCCCTTCTCAAGAGTAGAGCCTATCCATTTTTAATATTAAGGAGAATTTGCATCCAAGATCTGATAATTTATTTCTCCTCTTTGTGCCATTTTGCTTTATAGGGAAATGCCAGAGTGCACCACTCACCTGCCCAGCTGGGGACACTTCACCCCATGAAAAAGAACAACACTTGCCAAACCAAGGGCCAGGATTATGCTGCTTCCGTCTGAGAAGAGTGGGAATGCTATCAGTTTGTACTGCACTTTTCTGGGAAAATCCCTGTTTTCATACTGATATCCTTCAGCACAGCAGTAAGTTCTCAGTGGTGCTTCACGTTCCTTCTTGGAATGGGAGAAAGAGCATTCAGAGCGTTTTAACATCTCATGCATCTTCCTCTTGGGGACAAAGCCACATATTAAACCAGAACCTGTTTTAGCTTTTGCAAACTTCTGCATTATTCCTGGCAAGAGAAGGTCAGACGTGCTTTTATCCAAATTCTCTCTCTCCAAGCATTGCTGTAACTATATCCAAAATAGTTAATTTTTCATTTGGACACTTCAAGGTCCAACAAGATTGAGGTGCACGTAAAATAACCACTCACTACCCCCAGATCTGCTCACTGCTTACTAGTGAGCAACATTGCTCTAAGGTACAAACTGCTTCAGTCAAATTCTTATTTTGACCAGCTTAGCAAGAGAAGAATCCTTCCTGCCTTCCTCTCCAGCACAGTCCATCCAGACATCACGCTGCTCCCCAGTGCACTGAGCCAACCTGCCTGAGTGTTTTAAAGTGAGCTGGTCAGAAGACAGGAAAGGAATTTCTCCTGAAGTTGTTCTTGAAATTATGAATACCATTCAAATCAGATTATTTCCTCTCTCATCCTGACTTTTGCCTTTTAGTAGTTTTTAATTTTATTTCATGAAGATCTATTCTCATATTAGGGCCTAATTTCCATTCATTAAGCACTGAGTTTCATAAGTCTCTCCAAATCCAGAAACCCTAAACACACAGTCAACACCAAGCTTATGAACAATTGCATTTACCTTAGTGTGAGTGCTTATCTCCAAGCATGTGCTTAAGTGGTTTGCTGGCAAAGGCTAGAGCACCTATTTCTTTCCAGATGACCCCATTAATATTTACCGATATTAATCTGCTCAATAACCACAAACACCAGAAAAAGCAGTGAATTAGCTCTACAAAGAGCTTTTCCAAATATTACCATATTACCTAGGGGGGGTCAAACTGCTTCACACTCACATGATCTGAAGGGAGCCAGGGTTGGTTGACCCAATATCCCAGCAACCAGTGGAAGAGCATTGATTGATTTTACCCATCTGGGTGTGAGATCCTGCATCAACAGAAACACCTTTCAGTTTGGCACCACAATAAATAGGAATAACAAAAGCTTTATGCTGACATTAAGAAAGTTTGCTTTGTGTATTGACATCCTGTTAGCCTCCAGCGCTCTTAAAAGAAGCTGTTAATTTAAAATTGCAACGGAAAGATAAGCCAAAAACTTGTGATGATAGAAATCTGCAAGCCTAACGTCAGTCTTAACACCTGCACACGCAGTGACTGTAGGGAGCTTTGTGCAGAATGTAAGTTTAAATAATTTACCTGTGAAAAGGAAAGCAGTTTCAAATAAAATTAGTAGGAGCCAATACAGACTCCTTGGTAGAGGCCTCAACCTTGAAAGCTCCACAAGTTGGAGCACCTACCTTCCGTGCATATTGGAAACCCGTGCCAAAGTCTTTCTTGCATCTCACAACATCACTCTCCATGTAGTTACCAACAGTGGGCCAGCCTTAACTTTGACTTTCCTGTAAAACAGCCTACCATTCCACTCATTCATTCTCCCCAGATCTCCAACACAGCTGTTGCTGCTCCTCCCCCTAGTTTATTCCCTGCTCTTCAGCCTGTGGCTCAGTCAGCATCATTTTTTAGTTCCTTATCCTGCTGCTCACATTTTTCATCCACTAGCTCCTAACAAGAAATGGAAAGTTCCTTGCTGCCTCAGCCAACCTAGCCTCCTGAAGTCTTTCTGCCCAGAGAGACAATAACTGAGGTCCAAGCCAAGATACTATCTCTTCCAGACCAGGGAAGTCTGGCAACCCTGATAGCTAATGACCTACGTAAGTATGTTACGATTTCACTTTTCATGATTCAACTGGTTTCTTACCTCCATGGAAATACTATATAGTATTGATGTAAACAGCGTTACTCAATTTTGGAAACGGTAATGCTGTTTTCAGCGGTCTTGATTAACCAGCCTTGAACTACCACTTGATAAAGCTTGGACATACTTGAAGATTTCTATCAAAATAGTTTGGAATAATTTGAGTCTTTTCAGAAAACAGTCACTTCTGAGCTCAGGTTCCTCCTCTCACCTGGCTGCATTTGTTGCAGGTGTCCATCAGCACACAGAGCAGACAGCAGAATTAAAGCCTAAACCCGTAATCACCAGTCAGGCAAAATTACAGTGGGTGGTGGTTTGCCCAGCTGAATCAAGTGAGTGCTTCACAGCAGGTAATCAGCTCACTCCTGTCCCCTCACCTGTTTCATCTCTTGGTCTTCTAGTCAACAACTACTAGCATGGACAGCAAGCATATGAGTATTTTTGCTAGGAGTGATATAATTTCTATTTCAGCTCAGTGCACTTCCTTACTGAGCCATCACTGCCTACAAGTGAGGCAATGCTGATTAACACTGCAGCACATCTAATGAAGATTTTGCTACAGCAACTCCAGTCAACACTGCCAAGCTGCCAGCTCTTCAAAGCCATGATGCTACCTTAACGGGTGAAATTGGGATCTAATCAGTGCTACAGCACCAAGGCACAGCTATTTTATGACTGTAAGTTAATTCTAGCACTAGATATGTTACTCTCACCAAAATCCTGTTCACTGTACCAGGAGGAGAGCACAGGCAGCAGCACCCCAGCCTGCCCTGCCCACCCTTGCACCCCTGGGCTGTTTGCTTTACATGGTTTCTCAGGTTCTTCTTTTGATCACTTTGGAAATCAGACATCAATCTTACTGTGCAGGTACTAATAACCAAGAAGAAGGCATTATTGAAGTCCCCTCAACCTTTTCCTCCCCAGGACACCTGCTTTTGATTTATTATTGACCAACTCCTTCCTGCTTTGTTTTAACATCCAACTCTATTGCAAATGCCGGTCAGCAGTAAGGATCTTTTGCCTTCAGGTCAGTTTAGTCTGAAGTCAAACCACATGAAAGGAAGCAGTGTTTGCCTACTTTTACAGCTATACCAAAGTTGCCATCTGATATGATAAAAACAATTTTTTTTTTTTTTAACTGGTTCTTAATTGTTCCTGGATTATTTCCAGTTATCTATAAGTGAGCGTGGCAAACTATGTGGAATACTGCAAAAGAAATTAAAAAAAAAAAAGCTTTATTGGCCAAGATCAAAGAAAAGTAAATCACTGTGTTTTCTTAAATCATATCCTTCCTTTGAAGGCAACAGCTGATGAAACTGATGCTTGAAGCACCTTTGAAACAAGAGTTATACACTCAGAATAAATTTCCTCACTGCCAATATCACACATCTTCTGAAAACTCTTTCCATTACTGTAATTCCTCTGTTGTCTGAACAGGCTTCCAGGAAAAAAACACATCTCCTGCACAGGCTGATTAAATAATCAATTTGCAAAGGTGGAATATGATTCTTTTCCCCTGCAAGTACAAATGAGAAACATCCCAGTCCACTTTGCCTCCAGTTTAGCCAATGCCCAGCCCATTTATGGGAGCTCAGACCCAGAAGACGACTGAGCCACATGGCCAACACCACTGCCTGGCTGCTGGATGCCAGCCTCCCAGGATACATTCCCATCCACACCGGTGGTGTAAAGCTGCTGGAGCATCCAGCTATGGATGGAGTTTAATACCTCACAGAAGGTCCAGAGCCCCAGATTTTGAGCTTATGAAACAAGACCAAAGAAGAGCGTGAGTCAGGAAAAGAAGAAACTGTGCATCTCCACTACCTTATGCTTTCACCTTCACGCCTCCCTCAGCACTAGGTGAGTAGAGTGAGCTTCCATGAGAGGACCAGGTCAGTCCCAGTCACAAACCCCTGCTGCCCATCCAACCCTGGTGAGGCAATTCAGCTCCCTAAGCCATCCCAGCTACCCAGCCCATGACCCCTGCCCACACTGCCAGCTGCAGAGCAAATGTACAAGGCATGCATGTGGTGGTAGACCAGCTCCAAGGCAAGCTTGGCTAGTGCAAAGATTACAAGGAGCTAGGCAAACAACAGATACTCAAGCATATTTTCCTACCTATGTGGGATTAAAATCCCTCTCTACACCTAATCTCTGCTCTGAAGCTCGTTCCTCACTCTGCAGGCAGGAGATGCCTGCGAGAACATTCCTCCCTCACCTCCTTTCTCTTTAAAAATATCACATCCTCCACATTCCTCTCAGTTCCTTCCTAAAAAACTGAGGAGGAACACCTCCCCTCCCCCCTCCCCTTTTTTTTTTTTGAAGGAAAAAAAAGACAACAGCTTCTGAACCCAGCACCCAGTGAGCTGGAACAAGGCGCGCAGAGCTGCCTGGCTCTCATAAACAAGGCATAGTAATGCTTTTGCCACCCCCATGCCAGGCCCAAATCTCTCTTCTCCTTCTGTCTCCAGGGAGCACAAAGAACGGAAAAACAAGCCCCAGGCCCCAAATGGAGTTTGGCACAGTTGCACACACTCCTGTTGCTCACCTCTGCCAAGTGCAAGCTCCCGGCTTATCACAGCTTATTTCCCAGGAGAAGGCTCACAGCAGAAGACCTAACCTACATTTGTGTTTGTTTTATGGAGTGTGACATTGTTGCTTTGTTCCCCGGGTGGAGGCTTATTTTTGCAGGGAACGTGCAAGTCTTTCCTCTAATTCCCCCACCTCTCACAGCTATAAACTCAGTAGGCATGCTTCGGTCTTACCTTCAGGTGGTAAGTATTATGGACTGGCTGCAGTCAAATAGAGCAGAGCAGTAGAAAAGCCTCCAATAAATCCTCAGCATCAAACATACGCATCCACTAAGGGCCACTGAAAGACATATGCTTGGAAAAAATGAATATATATGAATGTATTACATTTTATTAGTCTACACATACCAAAAAAGGTACCAAAAACACTTGATTTCATGCATCTCCCTAAAAGCAGATGTGCAGAAATAGCAGTGTTGAAGGAGTCCCCCAGATAATGACATGAATGCCTTAAAAAAACCACAATGAAAAGTGAAATGGCAGTCTTCACATGCCAAGCTCTCATCGTTAACTACCAACTTCACAGCACTATTAAAGCAGTTCTCCATCATCACAGCCAGGTGAGCAGCTGGCACCCCTTCCCCAGGGGCTTTCCAGTTTTCAGAGGCTGAGGGATTCTTATGGAGAGTAAATACTAATAGCTTGTTAATTCTGAGTTTTGCTCTAGGCTCCAATTGACAGCAGTGAGAAGGGAATCAAAGGTGACATTCATTAACACTGTTTCTGTCTAGTCATGATTTTAGGGGACAACACTCACATCTAAAGATATCAGCCAAAGTCAGAGGGTTCTGAATTGGATTTTGGGGCACTATTAATAATACATTAGAGAAAAACTTTGAGATGAATGTCAGCTTCAAATCTATTTCCACTCCTCCTGTCCACATGAGTGTTATCCATCCATTTCATTAGAACTCAGGAGAAAGTACCATCTTCATTTCCCCTCCTTTGTGCTCCACAGCACCTGGTCAAATCCTCCCCAGGTGATTCAGTCCAGGGACAAGTAGATGATGGAGCAGCTGCATGACACTGCCTACACCAGGAGCAATGGTGGCAGCTGAGCCAACTCACAGCTCACTGAGTCAGAGGGGAAGATCTCTCAGCTCCTTGGAAGGTCCACAAAAGCACACCAGCTTGTGTCCCACATCTGAAACAAAGATGATGGCTCTCTGCTGCTGGATCCCTGTTCAGTTCAGTGCTAAGTGTGCTGAGCCATCAGGCTGGTGGGACTCACAGGTCTCATCCAGGCTGTGAAATGGAGCTGTGTGGATGTGCCTGACTGCACCAGTACTCCCTGGGCACAGTTAAAGTGTAAGCTGTGTTGTGCTGGGAATTACTATATTGTTACTTGTTCCCTTGATACCATTAACTCCAAAACATGGATACAGCCAGGGAAATGCTTAAATAATCTAGATGCACTCATCATCCCTAATGTGTATTCCTTCTTCCCTCCCACCCCCCCCAAAAAAAAATATTACTGTATGTTTTCTACAGTGGCAGCCACAATTCAGATACTTCATTAAAGAAGAGGAGGAGCTGCTTCTTTGGTGCATGGTTATGTTTTTCAGCTGAATACCTAAAAGCATGAATAGAGCACTCAGCCCTCAAGTCCCTATCATTTTCTGGAAATTATGTGAATATACTACACAGCAGGCTCCTTCCATTAAGGACTTAATAGGTATTCTAGTAAGAAATATTAAGTAGAACAATCTACATCTTGCTGCTAAAAGGCTTTAGACAAGACCATAACACAATTTTCTGAGACGTGATTCTGGTCCAGTTCTCTTCCTCAGAATACCTCTCCTTTATGTACCAGAAAATGAGCTTCCACATGGACAAGGAGTGGTTTAGGAAAAATAAACAGACCAGGAGGCATTTGTATGAAAAACACTTCAATAATCTAATCTCCATGGCTAATTTAAGAACTCCTAGGGAAAGGAAAGGTAGAGATATGGAATCTTAACAAGGTCAGGCCAAAAATCAACACATGATCAGCCACCAAATGCTCTCTGACTGCTTCCTGTTCATTATATGTGAAGCGTGTGACAGCTTCTCAAGAGGAGAGGCCATTACAGATATAGTAAGAACATTCCACTAAAAACCTGCTGAGCCACTATTAAAGGCTCAGTAAACAGTAAAAGCCTGGTAAAGCATTGCTAGTCATCACTAAAGCATTGCTAAGCAACCCTTTATCTTTCTTAGGACTGGGTTAGCTTCATCACAGCAATAACCAACAGTCCTCTATCCTCACTCACTACGCTTGCTTACAGTGCTAAGTAATTTCCTTTGAAATGCCACTGAGAGCTGCTGCTCCGATTCCCAGCCCCTGCTGCCACAGAAGGAGACTGTGCTTCTGCAAGGAGCTTGTCTGCAGGCACCAGCAGCCACAGAAACCAGGCTGCAGGACATCAGCTAATTTATCTTGAAAGACACGCAGTATTTGTTCACCCCGACACTTCAGTTCTCTGCTGATTGACAATCAGCAGCTGATGGCCCTCACTAGCACTGATTCAGAGAGGCTCAGCCTTGTTCTAGCCTGAAGCTCAACAAGTTGCAGTCAATTTCTGCTACAGCTGTATTTATCTGCAGTAAAAACAGGAGCCAGGAAACTCCTGGGTGTAGACTCCACCAGGCCATTGCTCAACAGTTTGCTGCCAGGCATTGTCACCATCCTCCATCTCTAATCTTTCCTACTTACATTTGCATCATCTCTGCAGGACCTCCAAACTTCTCCTTCCCTAAATGTTAGCAATAGGTCACCTACCAGAATGCATTCAAGCTGGTATCAAGCTAGCCTTCTCTAACCTCTCAGCAGCCTCCAAAGGGAGACAAGAGTTGAAAGGGACTTGATCAGCATCATCCTGATCTGAAACGCAGATTGACAGCAGGTTAGAAACCAGTGCCAGCAAGTTAAGTGAGTCTCCTAGTGCTGCCTCCCTGAGTCCCCAAGTGTTTGGGAAGTAGCACCCAAAGGCCCGTTTGCTTTTCAGACTACAGCAGGCACCCAGGCACCTTAGCAGTCCTTGTTTCCATCTCAATTTCATTCTCAGATTAGCATAGACAGACTGACAACAGCTGTCCTCAGCCTACACAGTGCTTTGACAGAGGTGCACCCACTTCCATCTTCAGGCTGACAGATCTGGATTGTTACCAACCAGACCTACAGTGCAGTTTTAATGAGCAGCCATTCACATAGCTGCCTGCCTTAGCTGGTAGGACAAAAGAGCTTCTAATTCTCTGTGAACTGAAGTTATTATTTACTCCAAAAATTACTGTCCATGCCTACAGAAAATACTGTTATTTGTTAACATTTCTTTGAACAGAAAAGAAAAAAAGTCAGTTCCAGTAGCAGCAGACTTGGTGCTTTGAGTGAAAGTAGGGCTACAAATATAGGAATACATGCCAGAATGACTGCCTCACAGCATAGTAGAGGTAATACTGAGGTCAGTCCCTTGTCTTTGGTTTGTAAAGAACTCAAAAAACCACATCCTTCCTTGAAGCAGGGAATTTGAGAGACAAGCTCAGCTCCCATGCACAGATGAAGAGATGCTCTTCTAGGAACAGCAGAGTTAGCATAGCATGGCATTTAGAGGAACTCCTCAATCACTCCAGCAGTTCACCTTCTGGCTCACGGAGAAGAGATGCTGTTTGATTTCCTGAGAAGAGGCACAAAAAACAAACTAGTTAGGCTTTGTCACATACCATCAGAGAGCACCCAGGGGCCCAGCCATTCCCTGATGGAAAGAATCAGGGATAACCCCACCACAGGGACTTCCTCAGTCCCACAGGACTAGAGTATGACCCCAGTCCCAGCAACAGCCCCAGACACAGCAAGAGATGAGCAGACCCAGTGCCACCCTAACCAAAAGCAGAAAGACTAGTAAACAGAGAAACTCCTATGCATATAAGCAAGCCTTACCAGGAGAGCCCTAACTACAGAAAAACAGCAATGAGACTACAACTAACAGGCACACAACAAGGGCTCTCGACTCTGCTTAAATAGGGCTCAGAGGGCAGGTGTGGCTGGGGCTCAGGTGAGGCTGCTCAGGGCCATTAGTTGCACACGGGGCCCTTCTAAAGGCATTCGTTTAAAATACAGTGCATGAAAATATACCATCTCCTTCCTGTGTGAGACTAAAAGCAGACTGTGCTTTCATATAAGGACTTTTCCTGAAATATTCCCATAATGAAGTTCTGTGGCTCCATGGCCTGCAATGTTGGCAGCCCACTGCTGGGTTACACTTTGCCTGGGCTGATGAACCCAGTGGGCTGGCAGTGGTGCTCTAGTTGTGTTTAAGCTAATTTTTGTCAGAGTTCCTAAGCTGTTGGTAGTACCTCAGCAAAAGCACATCAATCATTTAAGAAGTTGGTCTTCTTTGCACAGCAGATCACCCAGGGCAGAGCTGAGAGGAGAAAAGTGCCTGGCTTTGGGCAGTTGGATCTGAATAAGTGTATGATAAATGTATTTTTCCTGAAATCCATCATGCATAGGCAGCGTTGCCCACCCTTCCTTCCACATCTTCCCTGTCTGGGGACAAGTCTTCTTCCTTATCTCCAGCAAGTGCTCGTGACATTCTCCAGATATACACATGAGGTCACATAGAGACTTTCTGGCCAAGTATGCTGCTTATCCATGAGGGTTACCCACACAGGAGGTTGGGGACATCTCCGCAGATCTGAGCCGAAGGGACAGCTTTATCTCGGCAGGAGTCACACAGACACAACACAAATGTTTGCCGTACGCTCCGCTGATGCTTAACAAGGCCCTCACAGTTTTCAAGGGAACAGATTACAGGGCTGTGCCAAAACTGGCAGCTTCCTGGAGAATCCGCAGTCGGTAACTTGACGCAGGTTGAAGGTAACCCATGGGTTGTGGTGGAACAGGAGATAAAACAGGAGAAAGAGGGGATTGAGAAAATCTCCGTGCTAAAGAAATGGTTTCTTCTGCAAAGCCAGCCTGTGGCTTTTAGAAAAATTCCCTGGTTACTAATTAAATTACTCCTACTCTTTAGATTTTCTTTTTACACACTTGCTTCTCTCTAGCATAGAGACAATGAAGAACTTTCATTTTCGAGGGAAGTTGGTGTGCCAAACTGTGAGCTCAGTGCAAGTGGTGGAAGTGCACATAAAGGATTCCCTTTGGGGAATGGGAATCGAGGGGTTCGGAAAAGAGCCCTGGTCGCACAAATGGAGTTTCATTATTTGGTATGTGAGTTCATTATAAGAGGGTTCAATTATATTTCATCAGTGAGGAGAAAACAGCCTTTTCATCCAATGTATCTAGTTGAGTTGAATGCTAAGCACATCTGACGCAGCTTTTGGAGGAAAACAAAACAGGAACAGTAGCCATGTGAAAAAAAAACAAACAAAATGACTAAGGCATCTCGGCGCCTCGGCGAGCTCTTTTCTCACGGAGCCATGGCATAAAGAAGTGAATGAAGTACAGTAGCTTAGCATGCATCGCATGAGTGTGTGCGGAGCCACTTCTGCTGATTTACTAACTCGTTTTGTTTGAGGGGCACTTGAAAGGCTTTGACATTTACAGCTCTGTAGGCAAACGTGAAAGGAAAGAATGGATTCTGTATCTTCTACCTCCCAGCTGCTGGTGAATGTCTGCTGAACAGAGCCCTGTGAGATCAGGAGGCGCTGAGCCCCGCGGCTTCCCAGGTTTGTCTATGAGCGCTTAGAGCAAACACGTCGATGCCCAGTGGGGTTCGAAATGTAAATCTACCTCTCAGAGAGATGTGAAGTCTCTCAATGGAAAGCTGCAATGCCTTGACCAAGCGTTCCCTTTAAATGCTCTGCAAACTGGGTTAAGAGAGCAGCCCAGAGCCTGTGGTCAGCAGTCGTACATGGGGTGCTGAGCCCGCACTGGGTATCCTGAGATACTGAAGGCAAAGAGGGTTTGGGATGTCTTCCCAACTGTAATTGCCAGAACAGTTTTGTTTCGGTGTGAGTCACGCTATACAAATGTTTACTCTATGGTATGTCTCCTCTTCACAAGGGCCTCACAGATTTTGGGATGTGACACACACAGACTGCACCAGGAGCTCAATCTGGTGCAGCTTCGAGCTCTGTAGTAAACTATGATATTTCTCCCAGACACAAGTGTTACATTTGTCAAACCTGAAAGCTTTCTAAATCAGTCATAGAAGCCATTTTTGATAGCGTGGGTGTTTCGAAGCACTTCAGCCTTGGCAGTGTTTGTGTCAGAGCCTTTATTACAGCATTGGTTCTTGACTCTGCCATGATGTTGCTGTTGTGACACAGTAGGACTGTGCAGTTATCTGTACATCAGTTATTCCCTGTCAGCCCTCTCTACCTGTTGGCAGGATCTGCCTGTTCCAATATCTATTAGGATTTTTCAGCTCCATGATGGGCATGGTAAAGGCTGGGGAGCAAGGGAAGGAGGAGGGTGGAGCAGGAGATGAGGAGGAAAAAGATAAGATAGCAAAGGAGTAGGAAAGACAAAAGATACATGGGGAATACAAGGATTAAGACCAGCAGGGAAATGATAACAACACTTCTCACCAGAGGGATAGGGTGGTGCTGACCATGATCATATGTAGACTGAATGTGAAATATTTGCGTTTTTTTCCTGCAGTTTTGCTCAACTGGAAACCTGAATAGAAAGTAATATGCCTTCATTTCCTACCCACAGAGGCCAGAATACAAGGGAAGGCGATGGGAAGCTGAATGTTTGGATGTAAAACACAGACAGGAAGCACTGCTGGTTCTGTGGCTTAGACGTGGCCTTTCTGAAATGTGCTCAGGGTGGGCAATGGAAGGCAGCCCTCCTCTCTGCCAAACTGATTTGGAGCACTATTCTGAAATGAGCCTGATAGTTCCAGAGATCAACAGCAACACCCACTCTTCCAGTTTCACACTGTCTGCTCCATCACCTCAGACACTCAGGTGGAAGATAAAACTCATAGAAAGCAGATGCAAATTTGCACTCTTCCTCTAGGAAGAAGTCAGCTAAACCACTCAGCTGTGAAACTCATTCAGCCTTTCCTGGACGAGGTTTTATTAAGATCCATTACTTTCTCCTGCACTGACATTCTTGATGCCTACAGTATCAGTGCTGGAGGGATGCCACAGGGCAGATAGATACGTGTCTGCTCTCCTTTCCTGTAGGATCACGATGGAACAGCAGATCCCTGGCTTCATTTTGCAGCCTTGTGATCTCGCTGGCAGTCCCTTCTCTCTGTGTGCAGTGGCTCTGCAGAAGGAAATTTCACTTTGCTAATGAGTGGAGAGGAGGAATCAGCTGGAAATTCATTCCTTCCTTGAGGCTGCTGGGACAAAACCTCCTGTTTCCATCCTAGTGCAGTAAAAGGAAACAGTAGATGGCCTCATGCAGGTACGTGGCTCTTGCAGAGCCAGTGTGGCGCTGGTGAGTTGTTACAATGAATAGAAAAGTGGGATATTCTATTTATAGTTCTATCTAGATGGCATTGCTTAATAAACAAGGACAAATTCTCCAGAAGTGCCTGCTGAAACATGAATCACACATAGTTTGGATTATCCTTGGAAGACGAGATTCATTTCTCTTCTCAGAGCTTCGCATTTATCACATCTCATGCTCAGAACTCTTTTTTAATTAAGAAACAATGCTGTCAACATAGGTTTTTGTGAACTAAACCAACGCAGGGGAAGAAAGGCTGCTTTCCTCATTTCTGCTGCATAGCAATGACTAACAGCATTCAGCAAGAACGTCTTTTGAAGAGCGCAGTTGACCACTGCCACCCACCATGCACAGATCAGTTCCCTAGGCTTTATGTTTCTTGAAAATCTCTGACAGCTTTGGGCCGGAGGTAAGGTCAGCACTGTGTTCCTTGCCTCAGATGGTGAGTTTCTAAGTTTGATTCATGTTGACTTCTACCGAAGGAGAATATAAAGCACAACAGTAACTAGCCTGCAAGAAAAAAAATAAAGTAAAACAAATCATTCTTTTCATCTGCTCTGATGCTGGCAATAAACACGGCTGTATCTGTGAAATGCAAATGAGTGGGGGCTTTCACTCACTGACAGCAGACATCACATCACCGGAGAGATGGCCTTGAGATCCCCGCCAGCCGCAGTCACAAGCCATCCCTATGGCAACTGGAGCAGCGGCTTGCATGGAAGAGCAATACTGGCAAAGCTCACTTAATATGCTCTAGCAGCTGACAACACAGCTCCGCAGGAGCAGCCCAGCTTCTGCAGAACATATCAAGGGCTTCTTCCCCACTGGCAACAAGGGCTGCCACTGGGTGACATCTCAGCTGAGCTGCGAGGACATTCCTCTGGGTGGTCCTTCGTTATTCCGACTCAATCCAATTATACCTTCATCCGGCCCACACGTACAGATCTCCTTCCCATAAAAGGTCCAGTCTGGGACTTGGGCACTGAGCAGGCAGCATACCCAGGATGAGGAGCTGTCTGAAAGCTGCAAAACCCGCATTCCTCTGCCCAGGCGTAGCCAAGGGACTGAAACTGCTTCCAATACTTTGTAGCCTACTTCCCACACCGGAGATGGAGGCCTCTGCTAAGTGCTGAATTGCTCCAGAACTCTGAAGTGCTCACTGAGCTGAAAGGGAGCAGTTGCAGGGACAGGCAGAGCAACCAGCATCCATTCTGGCCTTCTCATTGATAGGAGTAAGGCAAATTCAGCTAAGGGAAAAAGCCCTTTAAAAAACAAAACAAAACAAACCATGAAAACAAACAGCAAGCTGAACTATTTGTAGCTATTCAAAGTAAAGAGGGGAGACTGTGCCTGTTAGCACTCCTCTGTGCTCGCAGAGCATCACAGCCCTGTCCTGCAAGGCAGACTGCAGAAGCTCAGCCCATGCTGTGTGAGCAGCAGCAGCAGCAAGGAAGGAGCCCAGAGAACCTTTGGCTGGCCAATAGCGGCCGAGAAGAAAGCACTGAATTAGGTAAGGAGCCCAGACACATTGCAAAAGGGAGAGGAGAACTAGCTTAGTAATCTGCAGTGAATCACCAACCAGAACAATCATGGAAAAAGTGTTTATTATCTGATAGTTACAAGTGTTGGGGAGGGACTGGATCACCAGAGGACATCTGCACAGTGTTTTCATCAGCCGAATTGTGCCAACATTAACATTAGCCAACAGGAACTGAGCTCAGTGTATTAAACAAACTTGCCAGTATTAACCTGTTAAAACTCTCTGAGTGCTCCACTGAGCCAAGTCCTTCTCTGGTCCACCTAGAGCAGTGCATGGCACCATTATTTTTTAAATCCAAATTGTGGCAATTTGTAATGCCATACAGAGATTTCTACTGTTTCTTACTCAGCCCTCATTGGTAGTGGTTTTCAGTACCTGCTGCCTAATGGAAAGCTTTTCTGGAGGTATTCCTGTTACTGTTGTGACATCATTTCCTCGCAGACCTGTGGTTGCCATCACGATTGGCAGGCTGGCCATGTCTGCAGAGCTACTGAGGCTGAACGGGCTCAGAAATGAGCAGACCCATCTGTGAAGGCGCCAGGTCAGCCCTGCTTCACACAGTGATGCAAAAAGTTACCTGCTGATGCCTGTTCCATACCAGTACTCTCACTAACGTGTGCCTTGGAGCATGGATTTTGCCTTAAAGTGCTGCACGTGGGGCTGTGCACAGGCTGGGCAGCCTTTGGCATTCATCAGAATTACACAGAGTTGTAAACATGCGGACAGATTGTGATCGGCTTTAATTCACTGTACTGTGACAGCACAACATTGCATCCTCTGCTCTGCAAAACCAGAGCCTCATTGCATTTGAGTTGTTCATTATTACCTTGTGCCCCACCTCCTGCAGGACACCAGCTGCTGAATGATGGGTGGCAAGAGGTTCCTCTGGGCTCTCATTTCGAGCAGAAGAGCCACGAATCTGCAGTTTGTTACATTTACCTGACAGTGCACCCTGCAGCCCGAGGGGCCACCAAGCCAAGCCACTTGTTTCAGAGAGCAGCTGAGGGGTGCTCGGACAGCAGGGAATGGAGCTTGGTTTTCCTGGAGCTACGATTGCTCCTTCTCTGATTGGTGGTCTATAATAAAAATGAAAGAGGCAGACAGCAGAGCTCTGCTGCAAGGAGGGGGTGGTCTAAGAGGAAAGCAGGGCTCTGTTGGAGTGGAGGCATTATTTTCCAAGTACACCTGTTAAGGACTCCAGCTTCAGGTCTGAGCACCAATTTGGACAGAACCAGTTGTCTGAGGTGTTAAGGGAGTCAGCAAGCTGGGGAAGCACATAGTGAGTCCAGCTTCAGTGTCTTCTCCCAGGGGAAAAGCTTTTCCCTTTGTGTCCAGGACTGGCACAGGCAGCTTCCTCCCTCAGCCCTGGTTTTCTTGGCACATTGTTTATTTTGTTGTGTAATTTCTCTCCCAGTGGATCCAACCCCTGACTTGTTTCAAAAGTATTTGGCAACCTCTTTCTCACCAACATTTTGGTTGCCTCTGTGTTCTGGGCTGCTCATGGGGTGATGCATTGCTGCTGGGTGACATTTGCAGACACATTTCTGACAGGAACAGAGAGCCACAATGATTTCCTGAGGTGAGACTTCCCGCTAATCTGTGTGTGTCTGTGTTTATGAATGTGTTGTTTCTTATTTTTCCTTGGCTTTCGTGTGATGTCCCAGCTGTACACATTACATCAGCATCACTCTGATACAAATTCCAGTTATTCATGCTCTGGACAGCCCTGCTGCTGGTGCCTGTGAGCCAAACTGAGCTCCTAATGGTCTCTCCCAGGTTTGGGATGTTTTCCCCCACATCGTGTCTGGAAACTGAGGGTTACTTCTGCAGACTGCTACCAATTACCAGGGCTGACTCCATACAGATTATCTGGAGTGCTGCTTCAGTCAGAAAAAGACTTTCTTGATGGGGTTTGGGACCTCCATTCCATATTCACAGGAAATCTCCAGTTTTACAAGCTGGGAGAACTGAATCTGAGATATAGGAAGGGATATATTCAGTTTCTGACTGAATCAGGGCTCTGGACAAAGGAGGGCTGGGTTATGGGGAACCGAGAACAGTGGACTAAAGCAAAGATTCCATACTGTCTGGTGCTCAGTGGAATAGAGGGAAGAGAAAGAGCACTGTGTGAGCATTGCCATGGACATGACATACTCTCTGTTGAGTCATCAAGAAGACATTGATGGACTGGAAGTGTTGGAGGAAAAATGGAAAATTTCTTTTCCAAAGGAGTGGTGGTGCATTGGCACAGTCTGCCCAGGGAGTGATGGAGTCATCATCCCTGGAGGTGTTCAGGAACCATGGGGATGTGGCACTTAGGGACATGGTTTAGTGGGCAGCATTTCTGGTAGGCAGACAGTTGGACTAGATGATGTTCGAGGTCTTTTCCAGCCTTAATGATTCTCTGATACTATGAGAAGGAGCAGCAGCACGTAACTCGGGTGTATAAAACTGTTGTCATAGAAAGATTTGATTTAATACTAAAGAGGATTGATAGACTGAAAGAGCAAGATTGAGCACAAAGCAAGATACAATCTGATGTGTTTGAGGAGTTCCCTTTATAGTTTTACCTTCACAAACTGCACAGCCAACACAGTACTGCACCCTCATCTTCTAACTCACCATATCTACGTCCAGTTATGTTTTGCCATGCAAAGCTGTCTCAAAATAATGTGTCATTAACATATGAAACCATTATGAAATACTAAATTATTAACATACAACAGTAGCTTAGCATCATACAACTTTTTGTCAGGCGATCTGCCACAGAATTAGGAAAATAAGTTGAGGTGTTCAAGGCTGGCAGAGAGAGCTGTGGCAGCAGCCGAGGGCTGAAAGCTGCCTTGAATAGAAGTCCTGATTGCACGTTACTGTGTTCTTCCAGGAACTGCAAGAATCCAGAAAGGCAGTATGCAAACCAACAAGAAGCTGATGCATAAGGGCAGTTCCACATCCACGCTCATCTACCTCTGTAGCTTCATGAGTTTGAATGTCTGCAGAGGTACGATGCTTTTTCTGTGGAAATAGAACGTGAGGTTGGAACCAAAAGCAGAGAACAGCAAATGGCACACAAGTAATGGGACGGCTGTTTAAGGACACAAACTGCATTTTTGCTTTGGCTGCAGACCAGGCTGTGGGTAGAAGCTGTCTTTCTGTCCAGATGAGTCTTCCACGTCGAGCTCGCTGCTCTCCCTGCTACTTCCTCTAAGACCTGCTAACACAGCTACGTCTTCTGTACTGTATTTCAGTCTCCCTGTCATTACTGCCTCTGCAGTTTGTCACTTGCAGCCCATTGCTCCTTGCTCCCATTCTAACTGGGAGACTTCTCGGAACGGAGATGAAGTGCTGGATTTGATGGGCCAAACCCATCTTCTTGCAGACAGCTTGTCATGGTGAGGTACACAGTGTCACAATCGTCATCCATCTCTGCTGAGTGTTACAGCAACCCAGGCGTTTCCTCAGCCCCTTCTATGCACTTTGTTTACCCAACCTAACAATACAGCAAAACTCTCAGCACCCTGCACTGTCATTATGGCAACTGTGCTTTTAATTAAGAGCAGAGTTCCGTACTGCACCAGCGGGAAAAAAGAAAAAGAGTTGTTTGCTTAATTTGATATGTGGTGTGGGATACTGACCTATGAATTTGGGCCAATAAACTTCCCTTCATTTGCAAGTAGGACTTCCGTTATTTCATTTATGATTCTTAGAAATGGAAATATCGTAAAGGTAATATTTAAAACAAAAAATACTACCAAAAAAAGCATGAAGTGAGTTTAGTTTTTTAAACGCTCTTAATTAAAGTAATAAACTTTCAGAATAGAGAATTTCCATGTGAATGACTCATGTTATTAAGTACAGAACTGTATGTTCCCATGGCTCAGCAACCTCAGTAAATATATCATTAGTGGTCCAGAGAGAGAGAAGGGATAGTTTGGTGTTGGTACTCTTATTTTCAGCAGCGTAACAAATTAATGATATAACTGTCATTAATTTTCCATAAATGTTATCATTGTCCTTGCCAGAGTGTGATGGAGATGTGAGAGGAAGTGATTCACATGACAGCCCATGATTCACGTTAAGACTGACTTTCCGTAGTCTGTTAATATTCAGTCCACATCAGGAAAGGCTGAAAACTGTTAATGTGTTACATACAGAGTACCAGGCAGATCAGCCTCCCTTCCACAAACCTTCATGTTAAAATTCTTTAATGTTTCCTCTGTTTTAATGCAACATGGAAGATGTCCATGGCAGGTTAAGTCAGATTGACTTGGGTTTGCCCCACCATCATGATACTGTGCTCTGCTCTGGACTCGTGGTTGAGGCTGGCTCTGATCCCTGGGTCTGCCCTGCACACTCTTCTTAAGCATTGTGAGGATGGGCCCTGGCTTATTGACTTAATAGGTGAAGAGCACTCATTAGTCTTTGATGTGATGCAGGGTGAGCAATTAGCTCTTACTCACCTTTTGCATGTCCCTTGACAATGTAGACTCCTTCTGCACTATGGCAGTCGCCTTTTCTTGGGCTGAACAATCATATTTTAGTTATTCTGTATGTGCATACAGAAGTGTAGGAACCAAGCATATGCATTCGTGCCCCTCTCTTTGATTGATAATGAATTTCTTTATGAGACAAAGAGTGCCCAAGAACTTCTGCTTCCAGAAGTTTCAGTGATTGGCTATCTAAAGGAGTATGTTTGTTGGTGTGCTTTAAATTCTCATGAGCTCTGTTAAGCAAGAAATGGGCAACAACACAGCCTGCTTAGTGCTGCCTTGGCTGACCTGCTGGGGAGCACTTAGGGCAGTGCTTATCTCTGCTCAATAGGGCTGCTCTGTTATGAGGTGTTTTGTTCCTCTCTTCTGTTACCACGTAAGTGGCAATAATATACAGAAGAAATAATGCAAAGTTTTAAATATCAATAATTGATCTGTAGAATGTAGCATCATTATTTTTCCTGGTAAGTGGCCTTTGGTTTCTGTAAATTCTTCTAAATAAAGAGCACAGTGGTATGCAATTAAAAGTAAAAAAGGTATAAACGATCTGACAAACCAGGCTCGAGTTCAGCTATTCCACCATGCTCCCACATGTACATCACAGTCAGTTTTGGGGGAATGCAGCACAGCCCAGACTTCCAGGCTGGTTATAGAACTGGTGGAAAAGGAGATGATTGTATTGGGGCTTCTGAATGCTTAGCTCGTGTTGGAGCTTGTCCTTAAAGGATGACTGTAACCTGTACAGCACAGGCAGCTCCCTCTGTACATGTGTGCTGGAGGGCAGTTGGCACTCAGCGTTGTGCTCCTGCTGGGAGCAACACAGGACAAGGAGAGGCACTGCTGAGCTCAGCCTGTGCCACTCGTGCTCAGTGGTAAGCATCTGCTCACATTCCCAATCCAATGAAAAATCGATTTAGGGAAGAGCTTATTGGCAGCCATAAACTTGGTTGCATGACTGAGCAGCATCAGAACAACAGATCCCAGAACTTGGAGCTGCTGAGTGGCTCTTCCCAGCCAGCTTTAACCATGTGAGCTAAAATAACTGTTTCTGATCCCTCCTGTGGGCAGTGGGATCTCCCACCTCACCCAGCACTGAGCTGCTCTGCTGCTGCCCTGCCAGCTGCCACCACGCTGAGATGAGCAGCCTGCCTTGTCTGATGTGCCACATCAGAGAAGGAGGGACGCGTTGTAAGCTCTAGCACTGAGAGTTTGTACTGTGTAAATAGGCTGCTTCCCAGCCCTGGGGAGCAGAGCTGGGTTGGAAGCACTCTGAAGCCTCGTGGGTGTGGAAGAATTATTGTGCGCCTGGTCAGGCTGCCTGCATCATCTGACCAACGTCTGCTGGCCAAGGCAGGCTGCTGTGTCCTGCTGCATGCACCACATAGGCAGGGGAGCTCACGGCCAGAGCACTGGAAGTGAACTCCTGCTCCTTGTCAGCTCATAGAACAATAATGAGGGAAAAACAATTATAAACAAAGCAGCATCCACGGCAACTTACCCACTGACTTCTAAACTCCTCTAAATAGGAATCATGAAATCAACATTTTTCTTCCCATTTTTATATTTTAAAAACTTACACAGGCAGATGTGGGCAAGTCCTGGCAATTAATGATCATTTGAGTCAGACTTCAAGGGAGCTGTAATAAAGTGCCAGGAAGGATCTTCCTCTTTTATGGTTTTGTATCCAGAATGCAATCTGCACTGCTCAGCACAGCAGCTTTGCCTTTTGGGGATATATCAGAGAGATTCATGCAATTGTTTCAGATGAGGTGCTTGTCCTATTGCCTTGAACATCTTGAAGTGAGGGACGTTGTTTTCTGCTTGCAGGAATAGCTGAGGGTAAAAGTTGTGTATGCACCTCCAGAGCCATTTGTAGCATATTCTTCCCTGCTTTTTTTCTGGGTGACATATCTGCCTCCTGAAGTCACAACTTGGGTAACTGAAAATTTGAACATACATCATTAATTCTGAGCTCAGGACTTGAATCTGGCTCTGCCACTTCGTTGGTGTGAGTAAGGTAAAGGATAGTAGGAGCAAGGTCATCAGTGGGCTCAACAAGCTTACACAGCTCCTTATAGCCCTTATCCTGGCTTCCTTATCTTGCTCCATCTGCTCAATTCCAGTGATATTTTTAGCATACATTCGCTGTACAGTTTTTCCAGTCTGGCTGCCTGACCCTTCGATCTCTCAACAATGCAGCTGCAATGGAAGTGGTGCACAAGCAAAGGCTGTCAGTGCAGTGGGATTTCTTCCAGATCCCAGAATAACCCCCAGATTTGACCAAACTCGTCCCCTTGGAGCTATTTTCTAATGAGTCAAGCTGGGAGGCTTTTTTTGTAAGGTTCTATTAACCTATAAATGACTGCAGCTCAGCTTTGAAGTTAACACTTCATTAAGATTAATTAGGGAAGTTCACACCTCTGCTGGGAGTTTGTCTAGTGGACTCGGCAAGACAGAAGTGCACTGATTTACAGGCTGATGCCTGGCTCTGTGGCCACAAAAGCAAGGGCTGGGACTGGCTAAAGAACAGTGCAAGAGCTGAAAAAGCTTCACCAGGCTAGCTCCTGATGGCAGCAGCCCTGAACATTCAGTACTATTTCAGGTGCCGACCCCAGAGCAGTAAATGACCAGGGATATGGATTAAATCTTTTCACTAGATTAACAAAGAGGTAAAATGTTCTGCTGTCCAGCAGGAGTTGGGAATTATTCACTGCAAGGTGGGAAATGGGGTCGAATGTACCCTGCAGCATGTCGGGTCCATCAGGGATAGGGAAACCAATGCTCTTCTAGCCTGGGGTACACCTGGGAGTGATACTGGTTCCTTTGTACCTCTGGTGTTTGAGACAAACAGAAGTCAAAATTGGAATCAAACCAAGTACGTTATGAAGGAAGTTTTTGAGGCACCTTACTGTAAAAGTCACATTTTTATGGAGAAAAGAGGGAAAAAGAAGTGTGTGTCAGCATCCTCATAAAAGAGTACAAAAACAGTGAACAGGCCCTACGCCATGTCAGGAAAACAGGCTGAATCTCTGGCTGCTTCTCTGTCCTCCCTATCCAGCTGCTTCTCTGCTGGAGGCTGTAGCCTGCAACACAAGGCAGCTCAAGGCCCTGCAGCGTCCTCAGCTTTCTTCTTTCCCCACATAAAGATTCTTTCCATCCAGTAAATCATCAGGTGTTCCTAGAGGTCAAACTTCTGTAAGGTTTCCAGGTGGTGGGCTTTCAGAGCGTCCCAGCTAAAAGATATCCTCAAATAAATGAACACTTCACCTGTACATCAGCTCATAAGCAGCGGCTCTGGGATACGCCTGGCTCACCGTGATGATGTGACCTCAGTAGGACAAAGAGCTATGACCATTAATGTCTTAAAGTCACTGCCTTTTTTCTGATGGCCTACACCAAAATAGCACAGAGCTATTGATGGTGACAGCAGTGTTTGGAAGGGCCACAAGGTGAAGCCTTTCTCCTTTGTCAAAGCACTGAGAAATGGTACATCAAAATGATGATGGTGGCATGTATGATACAGTAAGTAAGTCAAACCTCAGGCTGTGTCAAAGTTCATGTTCAGAATAGATTCTGTCTCTGATCAATTTCATCCTGAAGAGCAGACAAGTGGTGAAGTCCCATAAGCACTGCATGTAAGCCACAGCTGCAGTGGTTTAAGTGGACTCTCCAGTCCAGCAGTGCCTACCTTCTCCAGTAATGACAACGTGCTGCTTTCCATAATATTGGGTCAGCATTTTGAAAGGGTTATGATTAGCTGTGATACAACAGAATAAGCGATGGTGTGTCTTGTTTGCACAATAGCTTTCATACTTAGTGCTTTATGCAAGATAAGCTTGTGGCTTGAAGCTAGGAGAAACATCCCTGTAGCACAGTCAGCTTCTTTGATACTTCTTTATCTTTTTACAGTGTTTATTGCTGGCAGAAAACAAGAGTAAATGTATAGATAAACTTTAGGGTCTTATCAACTTGACTGGAGGGCGAATCCTAGCTCTATTCCTGTAAACAGCTAAATTCCTTTTGCTTCCATTTGGACCAGGATTTCATCTCTTTGAGTACTTTTTTCTTCTATTTGCAGTCCTTGAAGTAATTACAGACTGCTGCCTACCACCTGCATTCCACTGGGCGCAGGGATTGCAGCTTGAACAGAGCTCAAAGAGAAATGCCCTCCTTCTGGACTTTCAGGTCTTGAAGGGCTTCTGGGGTGGGGAAAGTGGGGGATCTATGAACCAATGGCTGAAAACCCATCACACAAAGAGCGAGCTGCTGGGGGAAGGGGCAAGTCTGGCTGCAAACAGAACGGATTTGGTTCTCTGTGTTACCAGTGGAGCACAAAGCATAATAGCCACTGTCAGAGAGACAGAGATGAATATTACATCTTAAAGCTGGAATATCTTGTTTCTGTGGCACTGGTACCTGGAGAAACTTTTTTTTAAAAAAGAAAAGAAAGCGATGGTAACCAGGGATTCCTGCTCTACTTCTATATATAAACCCCCTACGTGCTGCGTGGATGTGTGGATTGCCCTCTTTTGAAGATCAGGAGGAGCCCAGTGGGAAGAAGGCAAGAGGGAAGAGCACTGCATCACTGAGATGATGGATTGTCCCAACAGAGGCTTTATTCCAAGACGGTTTTCACATTTCCAAACCTAAAAAACCTAAAACAGTGATGAAAGAGGCTAGCTTGTTTGTTTTTGCTGGGGGGACCTGAAAGTGCGTGCCTGTGAAGTCAGTCAGGAAAGTAGCAGCATTCCACGTTGTAGCTCTTGAAAATGATTACAGAGGGCAAGCCAGATGATTTATATAGATTTTGTGTTATCAGAACTGCTCTGGAAAATGCATGGTAAGATCTGGGATTGATTTATGCGAGGAGCTAGGGTCCGAGTTCAATCCCGAATCAGGATTAAAGAGGATTAGAGCATTCAGGGGAAGACTTTGGCTTCAAATGACAGAAATAGTGAGAGATCTAGCTGGCTTTGGTAATAGGCTGGGTTCTTTAATCACCTTGATTTTTTACACCTCTTCTTACAGGTAATTGAAAACACATTGTTTTACGTATATGCAGAATAAATTTCTATGGATAACATGTGCTTATCCTGAGGAATTATATTTTTGCCCGTTAACCGAGACAAAGAAGCTCCTTTTTGAATCCGTGACATCCCCTTGCATCTCAAGTCAAACACTGCGAGCCTGATTTGAATTCCAGTGATGAGGAATAACCTGATATCTTGCTTACGTTAGTGCATGAAAGGTTAATTCTATACATCTCCTAAGTTCCATACTGCGTGCCGGTTTGTTAAAGGCGTATTACCACACAGACAGTGAGGGATTTTCAAAAGTACAAGGGAGGCCTGTATGTTATTAGTTTTGACTTTTTCTTTCAACTTTTTTCATGAAGTTCCCAGATGACTGCACACTCCTGAATGCAGCAATCTGTTTAATCCAGCTTTAGCCTTCCTTTTCCTGTTTTGCTGTGTACTTTTCATTCCATGCCAGCAGCTATTGAGGCAGCACTGTGGCTCCATTATCTGTTTTGGGCCTCATGGAATATACATTGGCTTTGCTCTTTGCGTGCCTGCATGAGGGAGAGGGAATAAACATACATGTGGCCAATTAGTACACTTAAATTAATGAAGAGCAATCTATGAATCTCGTTATTCTGAGAATTTGGAAATACTGAGAATGTTTTCCATGTAGCCTTCAAAAACTTCCAAAGCAGCTATAAGGTCACAGTCTAATACTCCCTTCTGTATACTTATGCCTTTTCTAAAAATATTTCCCAACATAATCTGCAGTATATGGAACAGGAGGGCAGAGGGGGAACTGCAGTGTTTACGACCAAAGTGCAAAGATGGGAAAGAAATGTAAGCCCGCAAAAGGCAAATCTTTTGATCTCTGCCTCTTTTTCCTCGTTATAAACTTAACAGTACCAGCAGTTATGTTTTAACTAAACACTGAGTTTATGGACCCGTGTCTCTGTCTACAGATAATGGAAGGTCAAGAGGAATTCTCCTCCTGCCTTTGCAGATTTTTCCTTGAATTGGGACACCCAAATAAGTCAGTGGGAGTCTAAACAACACCCGTGATTTGGATGTGTTGCTGCGCGTAGTACGTAGAATGTGATCAAAGATGTCTGCTCTGAATATACGTAACCCTGACAGCAAAGCACAGGTAGAAGGGCTTCTCATCCTGACAGAGCCACAGCTGTGTCTTGTGAGGGCTACCGTGCCCAAAGGATTCCCTGAAGGCTTGTTTCATTTTGCAGTGGTCACAATGTGTCCTCTGGACAGAATGGCTGAGGTCCTCGACACCAAGAAGGCAGCTTAGGTATGCGGTGAGGAAGTCAAAGGAAGATCAGAAGTCCCATAGAATCCCAGAGAAGAAATAAACATAATCTAGTCTGCATTTAGTACTCACGCCATCCAAAAGAATAAAAATCTTCTTCTTTACACTTTATCACAGGAAAAAGCACGGGAAAAAGAAATAGCAGATTCTACTGTTCCTGAAGCCCTCTGAGATGTATAAACAAGTGACTTGGCACTGGACATCAAGGAAGACTTGATCAGGGCAATGTATAAAGGCAGTAGCTCAGACAAGCGTGTCTATTGGAAAAGCAAGCGTGTCCCTTGTCACTGTTGGTCATTTATAATTTAGGCTCTGTGTTCACAACTAGTTCTGAACTAGTTCCAAAAATAAAATGAAAAAAAAACCTAACAGTTCCTGAGAGGTCGGTATTCTGGCTCTGACTGCCATTGGCTGTGAGCACGCCTTGGTGCACAGCATGGAGCTGAAGCTGGAGCTTAAGAACAGGCAGGACATTCCAAGCAGCCCTGCAGTTAAGCAACACTTTTCACCCCTGGGAAGTCTCCCTTCCAAGCACTTCCATCATTCCACATGGGCTTCTTTCAAAGTAGGCTATTGGCTGTTGTCAGTGATTTTTCTTCATTCCTGTTCCTTTTGAAGATTTTGGGATGTTTGGGGAAGGTGCTGTATTCATTTTACCAGACATTTCAAGTTCTAAAAATCGTTACCTGCAAAGGTATTATCCTGATGGGGAATTAGTTCCAGCTTTATTTGCAGAAGAAAGCAAGCCATGTACAAAGTGAAGGATGCCTGGCGTCTTCCCAGAAGCAGCAAGTCTGAATTGAGATCTGTTTGGGCATTCTGGATATTTGCATCCCTACGTGCAGAAAAAGCAAGTAAATGTAAATGAGTGTTCCTGGAAACACTGGAAAGCAAATATATATATTTTTTGCTTACCCTAAAAAGACCTGGTAGTAAGGATCATGAGAGCAAGAGCCCAATAGCAATCTAGAAGAGAGAAGTTCTAAACTTCTCCAGCAGGAGATGAGAGGCAGTAGTTCAGCACTAGGATCAGCACTTGCCCTTCCTTTCTGTAACTCTCCCTTTCCCAGCTGTAACCCTGCTGTGCCCTGCTGGTGCTGCCATCAACTACTGGGGCAGTGTGGTTCTCAAATATCCATCAAGAGTTAGCACAAAGTAGCTGCACCACTGACTCTGTCAGTATAATTAGACTGGCCCTTCATCTAAGAGGGAGACTTCGGGAGCAAAGGAAAAGATGGATGGATGGATGGATGGATGGATGGATGGATGGATGGATGGATGGATGGGGAATTTGTCCAGCACAAAGAAGTTGAGCAGAGGGCTAATAGATAGCAGAGGAACCGAGTTCTCCTCAAAGTTAAATAATGGATAGACAGAGTGAAGTCAGAGCTATACAAAAATATTCAGATTTTGGTATCTTATTTTAGTGGGGTATTATTCTTACCATGTTCCTACAACTACCTGGACCCTTCTGACCAGATGCTTCTTGCTTAGCTGGCACCAAGAGGCCTAGTCCAATGTTTTGTTTCAGCTGCATCTCAGCATCCAGAATCATTTCATCCTCAGCAAACTCCTTTAGGTGGAGTGAAGGCTGCACAAATCCGAGCTTCGATGCAGGAAGCGCTGAACCGCAGCGTGCGGTTTGTGCACACATGCATGCGAGTGCACGTATGTGCTCATCAGGGAAACAAAAAGGAGGAACTGAGGCAGCAGACACATGACTCAGGATGTGGGCGAGATCGGTAACGTAACCCCGTCCTGTGGGATTATCAGCAAGTTGGGATCTTCGTTCTGCAGCCGCTGGGCCGCATCCCAGCACACAGTGCTGCAGGCAACGTTTGTGCGCAGCAGGCGGTTATCCACGGCAGCAGGTAAGGATTAGTATCCAGCTGGGGTTTCACTTCCCTCGGCAGGGTGAACTCTGCAGCTGCTCAGAAGGAAATAATGCAGCTTGTTCTGCTCTACACCTCTATCCAGAATACCTCCGTCGCTTCGTCTGCTGTCTGAAATCAGTCACGGAGTGAATATGACTGGAGAAAATAAGAGAACAAAACAAAAATGGATGAAATCAAACGTTTTGGGGAATCCTCTTTTTCAGCCAGACCAAACTCCCGGCCCGACTGAGCAGTGATGTGAAATCCAGTGAGGGCAGCAGTAGGGGATGAGCCAGCAGGGAGACACGTAAGTTGTGTCTCAGGTCTGAATTACTGCCAAAGACTGCATTTGAAGCTACAGCTGGAGCTGCAATTTGGGCAACGAAGTTCAGCCTAACCCAATTCGTATTCCAGACAAGGCAGTGATACCACAGGGTTAGGTTTTCTGTCTTTGAGTTTAGTGGGATGAATTTAGGTTTGCATTTTTCACCCTCCAAAATCTTATCATCCCATTAAGCAGCTTGTTTCCACCAGTGTAATTAATAAGGAGACGGCAAAGGATCACTTTGTTTCATCCCAGGTTTAACAGCCCATTCATCTCCCCGGTCGGTGGAGGCTCTCCCACACAGTGTGTGCTTTGGGCAGCATTTGTTCTCGTGTTTATAGTTACAGGTTACAGAAACACAGCTTATTAAGGAAACCTTTGAAAAAGAAAACATTTGATTATTTAATTGCTAGTTCAGTAAAAAAAAGCAACACTTGTGTTTTCACCTTCTTGAGCGATATCTTTTGGCTCTTTACAGTGTAGCATTTGTATCAGTTCAGTGTTTTTAATTTAAACATTTTTCCTCCATCCACAATGTAAATATGTTCTTTATAAGTTTTGGTTGCATTATTTCATTTTTTCTCTTTTAAATTCGTGGAATTAAAGTATTCAGATGCTATTGTCTGGTTACTAAAATGGAGTCACAAATCATTTCATGGAAGTGAGCAGTTTTTGGGATCAAGTTCAAGCTTGTGTAGGGATGAGATAGAATGACCTTAAAGAAATTATCTGAAGCTTTAATCTTTTCTCAAAATGAGTAACTATAGTTCTCTTTCTCTCATTTTAAGTGTACTGCTATACAAAAACATAAAGTAAAATATGGACATATCTTAAGCATTTGTTGAAATGAGGATCATTTCTCTTTGGAGCTCTCCTGTGGAAGACACAGCTATACTTTTTCCAAATATTCATGCCTTGGCCCTCAGTCCTGCACTTGCCCTTTGATTATTGTGAAAGCTGCAACGTGCTCTCAAACCATCCCATATAACAGCAGCCCCATCTATTTTGGGCATGTTAATCCACGGGTAAAGTCAAATGTATACATGCATCTACTGCAGTCTGAAGGGTTGGTGCAATTTGGGGTTAATCTGCCGGGACTGCAGTGCCAATCAGGAGAAATTAGCACTCTCAATTCAGTGTTGCTTCCAAGGAGCTGCACAGTTTCATGAGGCATTTGTGTGAATCCCAATGGAGAAATACTGCAATCCCTGTTTTACAGTCACAGGAGAGCAGGAAGACCAAAGAACTGAGGGAGTGGTGGGATGACAAGAAGTGTGTTTTTCGGGTAGGGATTAAAATGCTGCCATACGAAACCAAGTATTCACTTGATCTGAAGTCTTTCTGCCAGTTCCAGTTTATTTTAAACATTCTGATGGATTAACTCTGAGCAGCCAGGCTTCATGCCAGATCAGGCCCTGTCCATCACTTCCATCCCCACCATACGCTGAGTCCCAGAGCAGAAGCAGGCTGTGCATCAAGGTGTCAGGTTGACACAAAGTGTATCATGTTGAGACAATGACAGGAGAAGCATTAGGGATGTCTACTGTCAGGAAAGGGACGTGTTTTTCAATCATCCTGAAATGTTTATTATATTTATTTACTCTTTACTGTATGTGGAACAATATTTATAGCAGCAGTGGTTGGCATTTGTATAGCATATTTCCTCCCTAACAGCTATTTTTTATAGATCACAAAGAATTTTTATATGTGCCACCAACGAAGCCTCATATATTCATTGTGTGGGTAATGAAAGTTACTCTCTTTGCTTTTCTGTCATTTCAAGACTTATTTAAATAATATGAATATTCAAAATTTGAAAGAGAAGCAGAAACTTGTGAAGAATCCATTTGCCTTTTTATTTTAACGTGCCCCAGTCACATCTCAAGTTCTGCAATGGCTCTGTGGTTGGCCTTCAAGAGAAACACGAGTGCACCTCCCACCTATTGGCCCCCAAATGACTCAGGGCCAACCCAAGTGAGAGACAATCTGCCTTCCATCGCAGAGCACAGCTGAGATCTGACACAATGCATACAAGGCAGGAGCTGGTTGCATACGTGGGCTTCAAAACGCAATTCAAGGTTTTGTTGATCTATGGGGCATATTGCAAGACCTTAATTTTATTTCAAATCAAATTATACGTGGGTAGAATTTGGGACAGAACACAATGAGAGTGGCTACTTATTGTAGATAAAAGAAGTAATGGAATGGTAAAATAAGCTTGATTTTGTAGAATTATTCTAGCCCGAGGCACAGTTAGCTGAAAGCATTTTTCCAAGGCCATACCGGAACATTTGTATTCCAGGCTCCATTATTTATCAACATGAAACAGACACATTATCTCAAGCATCACATTTTAAGTCTGGAAATGTTACTAACTTGGTAAATCATTTTAAAACTTTTCAAAGCAACATTTTATATATTTCCATGCAGCTCTGGGGAATCTGTAGGAAAAAAAGTCACTGATGGT
Organism: Lagopus muta; assembly: GCF_023343835.1. NCBI lineage: Eukaryota > Metazoa > Chordata > Aves > Galliformes > Phasianidae > Lagopus > Lagopus muta. The sequence goes on from NC_064441.1 coordinate 4,529,690, forward strand.
GAGGAGTCTAAAAACTTCCTTACATTCCCTGGTGCGTTTTTGAGATAATAGACTGAAACTTGGTGATGTATTTTTCATAAGGGTCTCCCACCTGGCTTAAAGGGATATGCCACCTTACGTCTCCTTACAAGACTTGGAGGAGCAGTGTCTTGCTTTGAAAATCACCATGCATTTCCACGTGGACTTGCATGTGGGTATGGATGGGCACCTCCATTCAAAAGCAACCTGTCTCACCTGTCTCCCAGGGAATTAGTGATGCTTACTGCTGGCTAGGAAAAAAAAAAAAAGAAAAGAAGACCCTGTCTCCATGTATTTTTGCTGCATTTGTGACTAAAAATACGCATAGCAGACTCCTGAAAGAATAGGGAACCTGTCACTGAAGCCTAAGGCAAGAAGCTGCTCTGGATCCAAGAGTACTGCGATGGGGTGGGAGCTGGGGGGCTGCTCTCCAATGTCTTGCTGTGATTTCTGGAGATCTGTGAGCAGGGACTGAGATGCCATTTCAGCACTGGGAGGCTTTATGAACCCTCTGTTGTTTTAAAGATATTTATGTGTTTACTCAATGCAATATGAAATTGCTGTGTTGTTTTCTCTTACGTCTCAGCAAACCCAATGTTCTGAGCCACCAGTGCTGCTTTCTAATTACAGCTCTGGAAACTCCTGAACTGTAACCAGCAGTGCTATCTCTTCTTTTTGTTTTTGCCAGGTGCTTTTTCATAATTAGTTTGGGAAAAAAATCAGTAGTAATGATTGTTTAAAATATCTACGTTTAATGCTTTGCTGTTTCAGAGCCAATCTGCTGAATCACTGACAACTGTTTAATACCAAACTGGCAGCATCTCTTGTCAATTTCTCTATAGACTAAAATCTCTGCATTGCATATGCATGTAATTAACAATAGATAAGGCTATTTAAAGGCTATAAAAGGAGCACAAATCCTTGCTGATTGATTTTAAATTTGAATTTTTGACAAAACGCTGCCTGTAAAATGCAGTAGAGAAGGAAAAGTCAAAGTAAAAAGCAGAAACTACTTAGGAATTAATTAGAAACCTTGGGAGGAACTGGGAATAAAACGTCCTGTATAGTGCTTCCACTCAGCAAGAAAAATAAATGTTTACTTACCAAAGTGTTTATTTCTAAATTGTCAGGTGTAGCTGCCTTTACAGGAAGGCATGTGCATAACTGGCATGGGAAAATAAGAAAAGTATCTGGCAAAATAAATTCTGGGAGTAGGAAGGAGATACAGAATAGGAAAAATACTGTGATAGAAAAGGGCAGTGGAGCAGCATAAGTTTGCTGGTGTGTGCAGAAATGACAGCATCTGATTCTTTTTTCAGTGGGGAGAAGCTATTCAGCATACTTGAAGTTGTTCCTGCTTGCATTTTATCCCCCACTTCTTCCTCTGTCGGTTTTTCTTTGTTGTTGTTGTTTGTTTTTTAATGACAAGACAGAAGATAAATCGCAAAGACTGCTGCAGGGGAAACACTGTGAATACAACCACCTAATTATGAATTTCCTGAACGTGCAACATGACCAGGAGCAACTGGATAGGATTAGCATTGTATGTTTCATCTCCAGCTGTTTCATGAATACCAATCTACAAAATCTTCCAAGAGGAACATTTTTTTCTGTGGTCCCGCTTTTGGCTTTAACAATGCAAGCAAGCAACACTGCTTTGTTTTCTTTAGACACCAAACTGAAACGAGAGCTTTCAACAAACCAAACCAAACCAAACCTAAAGAGCCAAAGGTCTGCACAGTGTTAAGGAGATTTAGCTGAAATATTTGTCAAATATCAGAAGAGTCTCCTTCCCGTTGGCAGAGTGGGGCCAGCATTGCAGAGATGTGCCCTTATGAGACAACAAATGAGTCTATTTTCTTCTGGTGCAGTGGTCAGAAGTTATTGTTTTGAATAAGCACAACTGGTGTGTAATCTTCATGGCAAGCTTCTTGGGTTGGTTCAGCGCCAATGCTCTTTGGAAGCACTTGGCAGATGGGAGCTTATTTAAACTTATAAAACCAACGTAGACAAAAACATGTAAAAAATGCACTGTGTAAGTCCTCAGCTCGCAAGCAGAAAAATTATGAAGACAATGGTGCTTCTCATGGAAGTGAGGGCAACAGGAACATTTTCTTTGTAAAGCTTAAGGACAGTTAACAGAATACTACTGCTGACAAAAAACTTATTTGCTAGTGTCAGAAATTGCATCTTTAGAACAGTGATGCTGGTATATAAAGAGTCTCTTCTAGCTCCTGTTGAAGTCACTGGGACTTCTGGGACTTCTCATAGAGCTCAAGGGCACATTTAGTGCAGAGTAGTAGTGTGGGAGACTGAAACACTGAGCTGACTTTGCCTGTTAAATGTAATAAAACGTTTAAAAATAAGACAACTGGTTTTACCACAGACTGATGAGCAGTGCAAACTTACAACACGCCCCAATAAAAAGGTGGATAATTTTTATTTCAGACTCTAGTAGCAATTAGTCCTTTGATCTTATCCCTGTAAAAAGATTTGGGGGCTTAACTCCTGCATGTGTTACCGAGCATGTGAAATAGTGACCTGTCTCCTAAAAAGGGAAAAAACTACCAATTAATACCATGAATACAAACTCCTAACCAAACTCAGTTCACGAATTCAAAAGCATGAATATGTGCTCAGTGAATAACTGGCATTCATTTCATCTAAATAGAGAAGCACAGATAGAAATCCTGCTTCATGCTAATGTTTACATGCCCTAGTTATTTAAAAAAAGCGTCCTGCAGATTTTTGGATTCCCCACAGTAAAAGGGACCGTCCCAACCTACGCGCTGAGCTTCTCCAGATCTTCTGGCCTGGGCCAGTTCCCACCAGCACTGCCTTGAAATAAAACATTGCTAAGATTGAAGGGACTCAGTACATTTTGGTCTGTATGATCTACTGTGCATTTAGCTTTCCTTCTATCAGATAAAAGAGTGAGAGGAGGCTACTCTGACAAGAAACTTCTGTATGGTTTTGAGTATCTATCTGTTCTAATCGCTCTGATTTTAATGGTTTGAGATGCATAATAGGGCAAGGGCTTGGAAAAGAACTCACTGACAAGAACAAACAGATTGTATGGTCCCTGCTTTGCTGTGTGATTACAAGGGAGTGGGACATCATTTTCCTAGGGAGATCACTCCAGTGTTTGGCTTCTGTACCCTGCCCCTTCCCGCCTAGGTAGGGGGTGCAGGCTGGAGTCTAATGGGAATGCAGCCTGGTCAGGAGCCTTCTGTAGGCCAGGCAGGCTGTTCCATGCTAGCTGTGCCTTTTTTCCTCCATTCAGGTTTCTACTGGCTCTGACAGTGAGAGCTGAGCCTGGAGCTCTGCCTTGTGCACCACACTGAACACCACAGCCCAAGCCAGCCTGCTCCCCAGCACCTCCATAACGCGCTTGGGGAAAAACTCGTGCACGGCACACACTCATGTTGCGTGGTACTGAGAGTGCCTGTGGGTAGTGCTCCCCAGGTGAAAAAACAGTGCTCAGCAAATAAGTCAATCAAAGCATTCTCTGTGTGCCACTGGACAGCACTGGTGCCAAGATCTCAGCCTGCCCTCGGAATACAGAGCATGCAGCTTGAAATGGTGAAAGTTGAACTTGGATCCCATCAGAAAGCTGAGGGAAAGCATCTTGTAAAAATAAAGACTGTCTTCACAGCCTTTACAATAATGTCTGATCTTAGATTCCACATCGTGGTTGCACGCACAGAGTTTCCACAGGCTCCTCTCTGGAATTTTTCACCAAATAGGAGGGGATGGCTCAAGGGGATGATGGCAGAATACAGAATATGGAATTGTTTTGGATCCAGCACTGGTCAACAGTCCCTAAATTGTTAGTGTCTGATGACTAAACAACTCCTGCTTGAAAAATGCTTAGGGTGTCAGCCTGGTGCTGGTAGAGCTGTGTCGGGAATGGCTGTCCTGGTCAATGGTGCCAGCCTTCACCCTGTCCCTCTGCACAGGCAGAGAAGTGCTCCTGCCCTTCTGGCTCCACTTGCTTCCTGAATAAGCAGAAAGATCTCACTGAGAGAAAACTAGGCATATTATTGAAAGCATAGACTCGGGAAAAAAAGGACTCATCAAAATAGAAAAGTTGAGTTCATGGCATCGGTCTGCATTTGTTTGGATGATAGTTCAGGTCAATTGCTTTCTCCGGAGTAATTTGTCCGTCCCCGATGTGTCACCATGTTAAGCTAGTTCTTTTCCTTTTTCAGTGGCAAAATGTTTCCTCCTTGTCTGATTAATGCTTTTCCTTGATCAGCTGGTTTGGGGAGTAAACCATTAAAGAAAGAGGTAGGAAATTTCTGAGGAAAAGCAGTCCTTGCTCCCCTCCCAGCCTCTTCCTTGTGCTTTGACACATGTCCAATTTCCACTGAACCATTCTACTGTTGCTGTTAGCTGTAGCTGGTCTTTGAGTTCATCAGAATGGAGTGGCGGAAAAAAAGTGCTCTCAGGAAAAGGTATGCATTTGTTCCAGTCCTAGCTAAACTTGCTTTTTCATGTCTGATACATCCTGAGGTTTTGGTAAGATTGGAAACCATACAGAAACCAAATAACTGGGCACATTTTTTTTTTTCCTCAGACATATCCAGTGTGGCTATGGCAGATAAGCTTCTCTTTGACTTCTGCCCCAATGGTGAAACGAAAGTGAAGTAAGTGTGAACTGTAAATGCTTTATAAACTGCAGGAAAATGCACACTGCCCACCCACCATTGCTTGTATTGATGGCATGGGACATCTCTGCTTCTGCTGGCGAGAGGACAACTCACCCAACATCCCCACATCCTGAGCCTGTGTTGATTCTTCAGACAAGACCCAGCCTCCCTCTGGCCCATTTGATAGAACAGATACAAACCCAGAGTTTTCATTTCCTTCCTTTGCTTTATTTATTTTCATTTTTCTATCTTCAGGTTTGTTTACTCTTCACTTTAATCTCTCAGTAAATTTTTAGCTCAAATGTTTCTTTCCTCTCTAAACCAACTCCCTTTTCCCCTTTTCTCTCTCTTTTCCTTCACAAAGCAGCCCACAGGACCAAGTCAAGGCTTTACCACCCTAGTGAATAATTAATCTCATCTGAGTCTGTAACTTAATCCAGGATCATCAAAAAGTCTGCATGTTTGGGGTCACTAATAAAACAAAACATTTTTCTGCTTTTAGATTTTACCCATTACAAAAGTTTCTGCAATTAACAATGAACAATACTTGGTGCTGGCTGGCCATTTTACATTGAAAGATCTTTCCCATGGGAAAATGCTAATTTTCTATTTTCATAGGAACTATCTACTTCAGATAACTTTATTTTCATTTTTTTTCCTGTGCTTTGGTCTCTTAATATAACACTCAGCTAAGTTGGGTATAACATTTGTGCTGAACTTCTATGCCAAACTGATATTTTTTTGGAGTGAGTTTTGACAAGCAGAATATCAAGACCACAGGAAGGCCTTTTTGTTGCTGTTTTAATGGAAGCTGATGAAAATGTACCTAGGCTGATCAAACCCCATAGAGTTTCTGAAAGAAAACCTGGATTTGGTGAGTGATATAGGGCATAGGAGAAACAAAACCAGGGACTTGGGAAACACTTGCACAGCTTGCCCAGAGTGATGGTAGATGCCCCATCCGTGGAGACGCTGAAGGACAGGCTGGGTGGGACTCTGAGCAATCTGACCAAGCTGTGGGTGTTCACTGCTGTGGGGTTGGACTGCATAACCATTAAAGGTTTCTTTCAACTCAAATGATTGTACGGCCCTACAATTCTATGACTTGGCCAAATCCAATGACCCCTCATGAAACAGATGGCATCACTGTATGTCCAGAGAAAGACAACAAAGCTGTGAAGGGGCTGGAGCACAAGTCTGATGGGGAGAGGCTGAGTTCAGACTGGAGGAGGCTCAGGGGAGGCCTTATGGCACAGATGCCCAGGGAGTGGTGGGGTCACCATCTGTGGAGGTGCTCTAGAACCATGAGGATGTGGCACTGAGGGACGTGGGCAGTGGACACGGGGGAATAGGTTGGGGATCTTAGAGGTCTTCTCCAACCGTAATGATTCTGCGATTCTATGACACAATGAGTGTTCAGGCCCCGTTTTAAGCTTCTCCTGTAACCAGATTAAATCTTTACCCCGATTCCCGCACCGCATCCACGCATACGGAGAGCTGAAGCACCCAACAGCTCCACTCTACACGGGGACAACTCCATCTCCCCTTTGCGGCTGTGCCACTGCGGCGTGCCGGGTATTTCTTCATCTCGGAGGAACGCCGCCTAAACCAGACGCACGGCTGCCCACACGGAGCTGCCCCAGCTCCCACCTCGCCCGTGTGAGGAGCAGAGCGGAGGGGCCGGGACCCGCCGGACATCGAAGCCGCCACGGGACTCGGGCACCAGCGCGGCGCCGCCCGGCCGCGACTCGGCCCGCACCGCTCCCGCTCCGCCCGCCCGGACCGCCCCCACCCGGCGCCCGGGGACGGGGCGGAGGGACGGGGGCCGCCCCGGGGCGGGGCGGAGCGGAGCGGGAGGCCTCGTGCCGCCGCCCGCCTCGGCCGGCTTTTCGGCGGGAGCCTCTACTCCAGAGTGCGCGGTAGCGTGGGCTGGCCGCGGGCCCCATGTGGTGCCGACATCACTGACATGGCGGAATCCCCACCAAGCCCTCCTGGCACCCGCTCCAGCTAGCTGCGACTCTCCGCCGGCCGCCGCGCCCGGCCCGGCCCGCACAGCCATCCGCAGGTGAGCACGGCGCTGCCCGGGCCGAGCGGGGCGCCCCGTTCTGGGCGCTCGGCCCCGGGCTCCGCGCCGCCCGCCCGTCCTGGCTCTTTTGTTCATCGCGGGGCGGCGGCCGCTGCCGTCGGGGAAAGTTTCTCCCGCTCGGTGCTGGGGTTGGGATGGGTGAGGGGGGAGAGGAGTTTCGCCGGGCTCCGGGTGAGGGGCGGCACGGCGCAGAGCGGAGCGGCTGTCAGCGCCTCCGCCCGCCGCAAAGAGCGGGGAGCCGCGGGCGGAACGTCGGCGCTGGGCTGGGCTGGGCTGCGAGCGGGGCGAAGCGGCGTCCGAGTCTGGAGCCGGGGAGCGGCGGAGCGCGGCGCTGGGATCCGAGCGGAGAGAGGCTGCGGGAAAGCCGAGCAGCTCCTCCCGAGCCAGTCCGCCCTTGGCTGAGCGGTCTGGGGAGGGAAGATCCTGGAAACGTGGTGCGTTGCTCGCCAGACACCTCTGTAAATGGCATGGTACCAGCAGACGGGAGGGGAAGAAAAGAGAAGAAGTCTTTGAAAAGCTGAGCTTAAGCTGAGACGCGTCTGCAGCCCTCGCTGTGCCTCCCCCCCGTCCCAGTTCTCAGAAATGCGCTGTTTGAACAAGGCTTTGGCTGAGGCGGTGCGGTCGGGGCTCGGTGTAACGAAGCATTTATCCCATCGCTATTTGTAGCAGAAAGGCGGGAGCTGCCGCTCTCCACATTGGTAACGTTGGATTTCGTTTGCATTTCTTTCCTTCAAGTTCCCTTTCACAGTGGGGAAACTGAGAAGTGGAAAAGGCCAAGTTTCTTGTTCAGTGGGTGTTGTTTTTCCCTCTGTAGCTCGGTGCTGGGCTGCACAGAGCAGTGCTCAGGTACACCCGTACCCGTGGCCACGCTGGCTCTGACCACATACCCTGCAGAGCCCAGGGCTCCTGTGTACATCTCTGCAAGGTGCCAAACTAGTCTGATCTGAGCTTACCAATGTGGTGGGCGGTGGGATTTCAGGCTGGCATGCTGTTTTATGTCCAGAATGTGATTTCTCTGACTTTTTTATGTGCTGCCCTGGCTGATGGATTGCTGCTGGGGCATAGAGTGTGCTTGTGGGAATGCTCCCAGGACCCCCAACCACTTCCCCTACAGGACAGCCCCTTACTTGTGGTCTCACCCCTCTGCCACCTGTGCCTTTTTCTTGTCAGTATGAGAATATGCAACCAGTGCTACCAATAAGAAATGATTGTTGGCTGTGTTCCCAGGGTCATGCAGGGTCTTGCACAGGAATGGGCTTTTAGTGCTGTTCTCCTAATCTTCAGTGCTCTGTGGTTCTCTCTCATTAGTTTGAAGGCAGTTGTGCTTTGAAGTTGCTTTGGGACCCTGCTGGGACAGCAATGCCAGCTTCCTCAGAGGTGCTCAGAGTTGTTCTTCCCAGTTCAGTATCCCTGAGAAAGTTTATGCTCATAATGTAGCACAGGAACAAGTCTGTGTGGAAGGCGATATGTATCACAATCTTTGTGAGCTATTGGGAACAATCTGGTTGGGATTTGAGGTCATTGCTGGGACAGCAATGAGAGCTTTTTTCATGTTGTTGCCCTACAGCTGGCTGAAGTCTGTGAAGGGGACAGTAAGGGTGGTGAAATGCTGGTGCAGGTTGCCCAGAGATGTATATGATGGGTGCCATGGTCAGGCTGGACAGGGCTCTGAGTACCTGATGGAGCTGTGGGTGCAGCAGCTCCCTCCTTTGCAGGGAGGTCAGACTAGATGGCCTTTAAGGTCCTTTCCAACTCAGTTCTGTGAGACATTGTGTGGCAATTCTGTGTCTCTAAGAAGTTAGCATCAAACAAGCTGTTGCTCTCTATAGCCGGAAAGCGTGGAGCTTCAGTCTGGTGAATGTTAGCACAGAATTAAATCTGTGTGGATCTTAAGTCTTTCAAAGCAGCTGTTATTACCTGAAAGCCTCAGGAGCAGAACGCAGCTAATAAAGCAAATTATATTCTACAGTACTGCTGGTCTCCGCTTTGGGAGGAGCAGATGTGGGGATTGCTGGCGTGCAGTGGGAGCGTGAGGACTGGCAGTTTGGCTGCCTTGGGAGCAGTCCCAGCCTCTGCACCAGGAACACCATGCTAGCAGGCAGTGAGTTTTGAAATCGGTATCCTGGTGCATCTGAACGCGTTTTGTGGAACGTGCTGTGAGTTATGGAAGGCTATTCTAAACAAATGTGACTTCAGCGCACAGCAAATAAAATAAATAGCGGAGGCGGCCAACAAACCTCTGTGTAAATCTCAGCTGTGCAAAAGAGCAGTGAGGCAGAGTTCTGCAAACCAGCTGCAGAGCTGCCTTGTGCATAGGTGATCTGTTCTGTGCTGCCGAACAGCAGCAGCGGGGAATCCTTCAGGGACGGGAATATCAAAAGTAACGTTGTTTATGGCCAAGGTTTAGTGTCGCTGTGTGATCCGTCCCTGGAGATGGAAGGTATGTGGGAAGAGGGAAGTTCTTCGAACAACACAGTGGAAATAGGAGACGCTGGGTACACAACGGTAACAGGCCATCTACAGGCAGGAATGCTGGGCGGTGGAAAACAGATAACTCCTCAAACATTTGCCAGTTGGGATGGGACGATTACGTTTTCACCAGTTTATTCTGAGCACCTCTGCGGAATGAATGTGGACGCCCCTCTTTTATTGCAGAGCTGACTGCCAAAAAAAAAAAAAGGCACAAACTAATTAAACCTGATTTATTGTGCAATCTGAAGCGGTGCTGGAGAGATTGGTTGCCTTGCAGAAATTCTGCTGCAGATGTGAAATCTGTGCTTTGGGTGAGAAACTACGGAGCTGCTGAGCGAGTTCAGGAGAAAAGTGCTGTGTCTGCTGCAGTCCCCTCCAACCAGGAGAATTCCCCAGAGGTGCCAACTACCAGGGCTCTGGGTGTTACGGAAGGAGGATTGCCTTGTAGCAAGGAAAAGCCTGGAGGTTAAAACAGACTGGTTCTCAATGGTGTGCTTCCTGAGCTTCAGCCATCCTTTATTTACCAGTAAATGCTGTTGCTTATCAATGGATAACAAACAACTACTGAATCAGCCCTACGAGGACCACACAGTTTGCATTTCTGGAGGTGACATACTGGACTCAGGCACTCTGCATATTGAAGGAAAGCTGTTTATGGTGTTCTCTTTTGTACATAATCTGAATCTAAAAGCGATTCGGAATTAAGATGCTGTTCCCATTTTTTCTTTTAAGAGAACAAACTTTGCAGCTAATGCTGGTGTGTGTGTTTGCATCTGTCATCTGCTTGGTGGTTCTGTGCAAGCAGCTCAGCAGTGATCAGTATGGGTTTGAGTGGAGTTGTAGCCACTGTTTGTTTGTTTGTTGTGTTAGATGGATGTTATCTGAAATCGCACTCGCTGTGGGTCTGCAGGTGACATGGTGTGCTTGGCTGCTCAGTGCTGACTTGGTGTATCAGTGTTCTGTGGCTGAAATGCACATTCCTTGAGTGCTTCCTATGTAATTCCTGTGACTGTGGACATTTCTATTATTAGGTCCTTCCAAAGGACTCTTATAATAGAATGTGTGTGTATGTATATATTTAAACATGCACTTCATGCCTCCAGAAGTGCTTCATATGGAATGTTTTGAAAAGCAAAAAAAAAAAAATCACTCTCAAGAGGCTGTTAATAGAAACTTCAGTGAGCAACAATTTGAGATGACCCTCACCACCCTCTGAGATCCTTGGAATGCCAGGAACAGCTTTCCTCATGCTGTTCATCGGAGCTAGCAAAATGCTGAGCACATCCTGCTCAGTGTGTAGCTGCCTTTCTGGGCCTCAGCATGGCTGTTCTGGTTTTTGTGGTAGCTCCCTGCTCCCTGATTGTCCACTAATAAAATGCGGATGCTCTGTGCTGCAACCTGAATCTCCATGGTGTCTTTTGCCCTGTGTATTTCTGCATGATTCTTTAATCAGACCTAACACAATCAGGTACGATTTTTCTAGAAGCTCGGTACCGGAAGCAGCCTGGGAAGAGAGTTCCTGCTGTCTTTTGGGATCATCTTGCTGTTTCTCTCTCAGTTAGTTAGCTGCCAGAATCTATTCCACTTTGTGAGTAACATTGATTGTGGAAGCACATGCTATCCAATGGCAATCCATATTACAGGAGTGACCTTATGCTTGCTGACACTCATGCTGGTGGTTATTAAGTATCAGGTGGTGCTCTTTACTTGTTATTTATTTATCAATGTGGGATAATGCAGCAGAGAAAAAAAGAGGATAGCATTTGCTGATAACAAGAGCGTTTAATAGGCTTCCTTCTGGTGAGCCTGTGGTCACATAATGTCATCTTACAGAAGAGTTGCTTTTGATGTCCTGATACAAGCAACTAAATTGTGAGCAAAAGCATCACCTTGTGAGAATAAATTAGTTTATATATATATAAAAGATATTAATACTGACCCTTTTGAGACCCAGGAAATCTTTCTGCTCTTCTTTAGTGATGTACACCTCTTAGGTGATGGTGTTTATAACCTGACACAGGCTGATCTGGGCAGCACTGCCAAGCAACTGCAGCTTGGGAAAACAAGCCTTGCTGGGCCCTGTGTCCATCAGTGGGAGTTGGAGATATCCTCACCGAGACAGTATTCATCCCCTCCTCATTGGATGTGCCTGGGCTCATTTATGCAGCCAAAATGCTGGCAGCTCTTAGGGAGCTGTTTGTTAACTCATTTTAACGTGTTAGGTGTATTGTTATCACCCAAATAATGGTTGTTGGAGTCCTTATTTGCCACAGTGTCTCTTCTGGGCTGTATTTCTTTTCAGACTCTTTGAAAGAGGTAATTTCACCAGATGGCAGTGGGAACAGCAGCAGAGCATGGTGTTTCTCTCAGCACAGTGCTGACTCCTGCCTGGGCTATTTTGACTTTGCTGCAACACTTTGCCTTCTTGAAAACGTGGTTAATTGTCTGCTAGTTTATTTCTATGAATATGTTTTATACATTGAAACATTTACACATGAATGAACTTGGCTAAATGGAGCAGATGACATGAGCTGGGTAACCATAGTATTGCTTTACAGGTCAAAACAAACCCCTGTAAATAAAGATGCACAAACACTTAGTCTGTAAAGCAGTACAGCTAATGCCAAGGGGGAAAAAAATCTGCTTCCATGACAAGATAAGGCAAATCAGAGTGTACCTTGTAGCTGACACCTAAAGGACCATACCAAAATAATGTCTTATTTCACCTTCTGGTTAACATCAGCGCTGGTGCCCTCTGCCCAGAAGTCATAACCATCCCCTGGGGTTATCCACAAGGATGCAGGTACTGCTGCATCATTCTTAGGCGGTGCTGTACCCTGCTGAGCTGTTGTTTCTCTGTTGGGGAGATAAACCAGCACAACAGGGCAGCAGCTTAGGGCTCCTGAAAGTTTTTGCTGCTGTGTGATGCGTTCCAGCTCTGCTTCGAGGTGGTCCAGGGCTGTGCTCTGACAGGATTTGGTGTGGGACACTTGGGCTTCTGTACTGATAGTTGACCGTAGGTGGTAAACAGGGAACTTGATGACTAAGGAGGGAAAAAGTCAGATGCTATGGTTTTCAACAGAGCAAAATTTGATATAATGTTGGACAGGAGCATTCTGAGTTGTTAAGGGTACTCATGCTTACATAAAGTCAGCCTTCGTACTTCTTATGTGTCAACCTGTAGCAAAATCAACATTGATTCTGCTTTGCACATATTTATTTTTGCTGCTCCGACGGATCTGTATAATTGCTTATTGCTTGCTGCTGCTTCTAGTGATTGCACAAAGAATAAACATCCTCTGAGGCTTTCAGAGTGCGAGTTTGTTCCTCATTTGAAGCCCGTCTATGAGTGGCTATCTGCACCCCAGCTGCTGGAGTTCCTGCTGTGGGGAGGAGTGGTCTCATCGCCTAGTTCAGTTTTCTCCTATCTACAGGGTTTCATGCGCGCAGCGTCTGATCTGCAGCCTTCCTTTCTTGATTAATAGAGCCGGATGTTCTTGTCCAGGTCTCCATTGCCCTCCTCAGTGGCTGTAGGAAACGATTATGGGAGTGACTGCTGGGACCTTTGGACTGTAGCACAGCAGCCACCTCTTGCTTCTGGATGCAGTGCGGGAGTCAAGGCCTTGGGATGCTTGTGCGACCGCAATCTCTGCAGCACGCAGGATGGCGACGTTTTGATTTGTATGCCTCTGAATAGGGTGCTTCAGTGGATGTGTGAGAGCTGCTGTGTTACTGGAAAGGCAATATTTGTACATACCCAACGCTGAAGTTAGACATCAACAGTTTCGCTTCCTTTTGGCATTTCTTGGTCATGCAGTCACGCAGGATGATACACTCCAAAAAGTTGCTGTAAAGCGTTTTTCAGTTTCTCGGTCCTTCCAGGCTGTTGGAGTGCTGTCTCTGCAAGCAGATCTCAGTCCTTTGACTTCTTTCTTTGTAACTTATTTGCCTGTTCCATTCTCCCTTCCTTGCATGTTTGAATTGCATACCTTTGTCTTGGCATATCCTGAGTTGCTGAGGATGGTGTAGGGGCACAAAAATAGGTAAGTGGATGGTTCTGATATGCCCTGAAATGTGGAAATACAGAGGTACCAAGAGCAATAGGCTCAATGTTTTGCAAATATTTAATAACTAAAATGTCTGAATTTATATTTTCTGGAAGAAAATGAAACGTGAAGGTTTAAAAGGAAAAAAATTGAAATAAAGTAGTGAATGGTGTGCTACACCAAAGCAGAAACATTTTCTGTGATATGGGAAGAAAATCCAGCCTGGGTCACCTGTAATGCCAGGAGAGGCTGCACAACCAACAAATGACTTATGCTTGCACCACTTCTCTCGGAGAAGAAAAATCAGCATTGAAGCAAAGGCATTATCTAGCTAATTGCTTGGTAGCTGTTCTGAAATTGCTTTAATATTGGCCTTTGGTGTTCCCTTTCTCAGCAGAAAAGCTTTTGCTGGTGAGTAGTTAATGCTTCTGGGGGTGAGGAGCATGCAGCCAGTCCATATGCTGCTCTCATCTCAGTGTTCTCCTGCAGCTCCTGGTGCTGCTTTCAGTGACCAAATGGAGTTTTTGCTGCTGTTGTTGTTCCAAAAGAGTCAGGTTTTGCACTGAATGAAGCAGTGTACGATGTGCTTTCATTTATGAGCTCCTTGGGGAAAAACGTTTTAATTGTCTTTATGTTAACATGGATAAATCAGAAGCTTGTTTCCATCCATCAGGGCTGGAGGCATGAAACAAAAGCCCAGCAAACTCCCAGATGGTGGCAGATCCTGGCTGAGGGCCACTGCCAGGCACAGCTCAGCCTCTGTCAGAGCACATGGCTCTGGTGGATGTCACCATCTTTGGTGTCCCCTGTACTGGGGAAGGGGTCAGTAGTGGTACCCATGGACTTCAGGCTCAGAGCTGTGGCTGAGCCCACTGCCAGCTCCCCAGGGCTGTGATGTGAGAGGGGTGGACATTGCCTTAATGGCAGCTGGGTGTGCACAGCTGGATGCACTCAGATGGGTGCCCTGGTTCCTGCAGTCCCGCTCATGCTCAGCATCCTCTGGTTTAGGAAGGACTGCCTGGAAAAATCAATAGTGTACAGTTCTAGCTGCTGGCATGGACCACCAGATGCTGTGAATTGAGTATATTAATTAATGTTACTGGCCAGGACAGACTGTCAATTTAATTAGCAAATCATTAATTAAGCATGAGTGAATAACCAGTGTGATGGTTGCTTTGCTCTCGGCAGAGACCAGAGCACCTAACAGAGGATTTTGTTACCCTATCTTACAGCCAGGGAAGCAGAGCAGGGAAGTGGCACCACTGGGGATGCAGTTGGTGCAGGCTTGCTCTCACCGAGGCCCTGCTGGAAGTCTTCTCCTGGCTGGTCTCATCTACCCCTGTGCTTTTAGCAGTGCTGCAGGACACAAAGTCAGAAGCTGGCTGCAGAATAGTCACGTGCTAACACAGCTATCTCTGCCCACCCAACGTGCAATCTTGTCAGAGGTGCGCTAGGATTTGTTTGACAGGACCTGTTTTATTAGAATTGATTGAGTCTGTATCTTTGAATTCCTTATCAGTGGGATCCCCCATTGCCCTTTAATTGCTTTCTCTGGAAGTTATGTCCCCTAATGGCACACAGCTGTCCTGCTCCCATCAGCAAGTAGGGTGGTGTCAGATCTGCAGAGAGAGCTGCATCTGGCCTTCATTGCAGGACACTGGGGCTGACTTGCTCATGGAGGTGATTCACCCATCTGTTACAAGTGCGTGGCTTGCCTCCTTTCAAATATGGAGTGGAAAATTGTAGTAAATGCTTTTCTTTTATTTTTAATCCAACATCATAAGCTGTGTTTTCATTTGTTGTTTGGGTGTTTTTTTGCAGTTGGGTTACACCACTAGATTTCCATCTTTCCTAATTTATTTAGGAAAAAAAGAGTTCACTTTTCTTGTTGTATAAATGATGAAGAGCTCTCCTGACTTGCCTTGACTCCAGGCAGCAGGCTTGGTCTCACACCAACTTTCTGTAAGCTGTACTTTGCTTTTATCGCTGTCTGTTCTTCCTCCCGAGTTCTGCACAGAAGTAGCACCTCCCTGCTGACTGCAGAGCTCCTGCAGTCCATATCAATGATAGTCAGTGTCCCTTAAATCAGCATACTACTTTTTTTTTCCCATTTAAATAACTCAGTCTCCTCCCCTTTAGCAACCTGTCAATGGATCCAGGTTTCTTTGTTCTCTGAAACTCTTTGCTGCTTGTTTTCCATATTTGACGAGAAGAGCTTCTATATTCCCTGCATCGTCCACCAGCGGTCATCAGAACATGAGTTATAGCTGTGTGTGGTGAGGGCATCTCCTGGTTAGTCACTGCCAAAATGTGGTGTTTAACAGTGACTTAAAAGCAGAACTTCAGCTGGATCAGATGATGTTCTACAGATAAAGGTTGGTCGTTGTTTGTTAATGAATGTCTGTCTTTTGTCAGGGGTAATTACTGCAGCTTGGTGAGAGATAAACAGGAGTTCAGGCAGAAAATAGCTGGGCTTCAGTCTGCTTAGAGAAAGGGATGGTGGATGTGAAGTGATTGTCCTTGGGTGTGTGACTCCTGTGCTTGCTGCTCCCATGCTATAAGGGAGGAACAGCAGCTTTGGAGCTCAGGCACAGCTCCAGCACTGAAATACCAAGCTAGGCATAAATAACGGGAAGGTATGTGTGATAGATCTGTTTGTGTGCTGGGCTCCAGGTGGTGTGCAGCACTGTTGGAATTCCCAACAACTGTCTTTAAATGCATCCCTGTTAGAAGCCAGAGCTGGCTGTGCTCTGGGCAGTAGGCTTTGCATGCGTGAGGATGAACTGAATGACCCAAATGTGGGCGTGAGGGAGCTCTGGAACCCTGGATGTTGGGATGGGAAGGGCTCTACAATATAGAAAGAATTCCAAGTATCTTTTTGGTTAATTCTTTTTTTGTAGCGTACTGCTACGAATCTACTTTACTTCTAATGACAGTGAGTCCTGATTTCAGCAGATTCAATTATGTTTATGCTGCCCTGCATGAGGACTGAGTTCTGCCATTCTTGGTATCTCATACTGAAACTGTTTTTTTTTTTTCCTCCCAATGCTTGGTTTGCTTTTGTAAGGAGTATATTTGGATGAAATTGTCAAGTGGTATGACAGCATACTGCAGCTGTTCCCAGGACACACGGAAGGATTCTGGATGCTACGCTTTTGTTACTGACCCAGTGACAATTGTTTGTACTTCAGAAGAAACACGAAGTCCAAAACCAACTTGTCAGAAATGGACATAGGAAGCATCCGTTGCATTTGCCAGTTAGATTCTATGAAACTGAGTTTGGAAGGAATGTCTGAAGGGGCTTTGTGCTCTGAGCTCTGAAATGCTCCGATGCCTTTTCTCTTTCTCTGCCCTTCCTGCTGCTGCTTATCTTCAGGAGCGGTTTTTGGGCTGCAATAGGAGTAAGAGTTTGGCAAGCACAGCGGTAGCCTTTTCTCTGATGCAGATCGGTACAGCTTCATTCAGGATATTTGTTCCTAAAGCTGTGACATTTTTAAGCTGTTAAAATGCCGTTGTTGGTACTCTGATAATCTTCAGTGGCTTCCACTCAGATTGCGCGTTCATGATTGATGTCAGACAGATCAGTTCTTATCTTCAGCCATTCTAGAGCATTACTTGGCTGTTTTAGCTAAACGCTTGGCTCAAGTTGAGGCGTTTTATTAAGGAGAGCATGATAAGGTATTCTCTTCCCTCATTCCCTCCTCCCTGCCCCCCATTCTTCCCAAATGCAAAACACTGAGGCTCAGGTGGTGGTGTTGGGAGGTTCTGCTTACATCAGTTGAATTCTCTGTGGGTATTCTCATTTTTGTGCCTAAAAATGAACTTTGTTGGGTGCCTGCCACACACTGCTTTCCAAGAGAGGAAGAAAAATCAGTTTCTGATCTCTATGGAAGTAAAAGAAACATATACAACAAGGGTGAAATCCCCCCAGCCTACAGTGCTGGAGAATCATTCCGTAGGCAAATAATGCAATAATGGGGATGGAGGTTTTTGAAGCAAGCTTCCCCTGAAGGATTAATACCTGTCAGTGGTGGCTTTTCAGTAGGCTTAATGATCATGCCTGGAGAGTAGAAGCTGAAGATGTAGTGAGTATCCAATTTATGTGAGTATTGGAGGGAAACTGAAACAGGAACTCTTTTGTTGATGTAATGTCTTCAGATGAATTTTACTGTATAAAATAGGTAGCTGAGAGGAAGCCTTAAACCTTAGGAATTTGTTTCATTGATTCAGTGGATCTAGGATCTCTTCTAAAGCTGGTATTTATTGATTGAGCATGGGTTCTTACAGTGAACTGTAATGATATTATGGAGCTTCACCAGAAAGGTCTTAACAGTTGTGCTGCTTTTCTTATATAACTAGAAAAAAGCCTTTTTTTTTCCTCTGTGGTATTACTCAGCAGTGGGGTTTAATTGGATTGTTTTGATTGAAATAGGAAGTAGCACATTTTTATGCATTGTGTTGTACACTTGAACTGATAGGATGTAATTAGACACTTCATTTTGTTTCCATTTGACATCTTTCAACTAATTAGTAACATGGATTGCTTTCTTTTGCATCACTTTATTTTCAGTTGATTAAGTGCACTTACTTAGCTCCTCTAAGGGTACAAAATTAAGAGCGTGCTAATTGTGCAACGGTTCTGGCACATGCAGATTACCTCGGTGTCACCTAAGGACAAGACTTCTGCTGGCAGTGTGGGTGCTGCTCCCTCTGCGTGCCCATGGGCAGGTGTGTCAGCTCTTCCTCTCCTGCTGTCTAGTTGGAGCTTGCTGGCCATGGCTGAAAGAAGCTCTCGCCCCTGGGGATGGATCGCTTTCAGCTTCTCGGTGTTCAGGCAGACTGCTTTGGTGACTGTGGGTGGTTGGTGGTGGAGGCACCAAAGGGATCTCAAAGAGGCTGGCCTGGAATCTAGTATACCTCATCCAAGAGCTGTCCTGAGGTGAGAGGGCTGCGCTGTTGGGCTCTGCTAATTTTGGCATATTGTGCTTGTGAGACATTGGGCCTCAGAGGGCCCACGCTACAGCTGTGATATCCTTGAGTATGGATTTGAACATCCGTTATTGATGTGAGGCACTGAGTGGGATCTAACTTGTGCCTAGTAGCGAGGCAAAGCCAGCAGAGTTGAGAATTGAAAGCCACTGAAGTTGTATTGCGCTGCTGATCGCAGCCTGAGTGCATGCAACCTCTGGTGCTGGGATGAGAGGTAAACAGGACAGGCTTCCCTTTACAATTAAAACTTTCTAAATGGAATGAAGCTTTTTGGGTGTGTAAATATGACATTTAGCTGCTTTTTTTTTTCCCCCTCCTGTGCAGAGGGAGTCCTACTGCATCTCATCATTCTTCTTGTAGTATATCTTAAGACCAGATTTTGATGCTTGCACATCCAGAACTTGCTCAGAAGTGTTTGAGCCTCAAGCCAGTAATGAATAAGCTGCGTCAATCTCACTTGTGCATGTTTTAGAAGCATTCAGCTGTGGGCTTCACTGTCATAGAATCATAGGGTGGCATGTGTTGGAAGGGACCTTACAGATCATCTAGCTCTAACCCCATACTGTGGGTCCTCACCACAGACAGCAAGCTACTTAGGGCCCTTAGAAAGCACTAATCTTGATTTTAGTGTGAATCCACGTGTGGTAACTGTTGAGTCGTGGCGTGAACCACTGATTGAGCACCTGGGGAAAGGACCCAGTCAGCCCTGGGAGCACAGGTGAAGGCAATTCAGCTGTGTGACCGGAATAGGTGGAGCCTGGCTGCACCTCTCCTAGACCTCATTTAAGGGCTGACTGCCACTGTGGAAGGATTTCTAGTTGGAGGTCCCTCCCTTGTGGGATTTTCCAAATCTTCAGAGATGGGTAAGTACCTTTTCCTTTGTAACACCGTTTGCACTAGTTCCTTTGCTACTGCACTCCTGTATCACCCTTGCACTGCACTGACCTTTCTGGTTCTAACAGTGCATTTTAAGATTACTCTGCTGCTGCTTAAGAAACAAACTACTGCCTGCTGAGAAAATGCTGTCAGTGTGAATCATTGATTTTTTTGGTGGTGTTTTACTTGGGCCTGAAACTGGTCACGTAGGGAGAAGTTGCATGGTAAGTTAAAACATGGCCATCACCCAATATCTATGCCATATAATTGAGGTGATTTCATGAAATCTGAGTTTTTCTGCCCAGTTGCTCTTACCCCCAATGACAAACATGGATTTGAGGCTGTTGGGTGTTTGTGCAGAAGCCACCTGAGTGCAGGTTGGGCATCTGGGAATGCAGCAAGCTGTTTAAGACCCTTCAAATGGCTTTATTTTAGAGCCAGGAGTCCCTTGGTGGCTCTGGGTCCACCCCAGAGGCCAGACAGCCTGCTGAGCCGAGTGCTGTGTCCTACACTGGGCTGCCTGCCTGCTCAGAGCCTGCTGCAGCTGGAACCCGGCCCTCCAGACAGCCAGGATGTTTGCTTTTGTGGAGTGCTGTTGTTGAGGAAATCGAGCGAAGGGATCACTTGAAAGGCCAAGCCACCTCCATGAGATTAGGCCATTAAATTATGCTTGCAGCCCTCATCTTAAAGCACCTTATCAGGAGGGGTTGGGGAGGATGTAGTTGCAGGCACTGCTCAGGAAGCAGCTCGCTTCTCCTGTGCTGGGCTGTACTGCAAGGAGTGATTCTGAATGTGGCCAAGAGGAGCCTTGGAGCAGCTGTTGGACCTGGGTGTGAGGCCGGGGCAGGATGGTGTGCCTATAACCCTGCACTACTCAGAGCTGGGCGACGCGAGGGCAGATAAGGAGGAATGCAGAGCTTTTAAAGTATGGTAAAGCTGGATATCCTTTGCTCGGGATATTTCCTGTCCACAAGAATTTATTTTTCAACAGTGTTATTGGCAGAAAATCCACCAAATGGAAGAGGGGGAAGGAAACTTAGACGTTACAGCAGAAGTCTGGAAATTTCTAGTGTTCTCGGCAAAGTGAAGAACTGGGAAAGATTTGGAGAACTGAAAAATGTGGATCTTTTATGTAGCTGTCTGCTAGCATGCGTAATTACATATGCAATAGTCAGTGATTTGTGTTTTTTGACATCAATCAAGTCCATCAGTTAACTCTCAGATTAAAAAAAGAGCTGAACAACTTCAAAATGTTGTTACTGAGAAGGAACAGGAGGAGCTGGTGCAAAGCATTCCAGGCTAACTTCCTCCAGTCTGCTGCACGCCTTGCCTTTGTGTTTGTAATGAATTCGGGCCTAAATCATAAAGCAAGATTAATTGGCAATTTGTGATCTGGTTAATCCTTTAGTGAAACTAAATTGTGTTTAGTGCTGCAGATGCGTTTTGTGTCTGTTCCCCCATGGGCTGCAAGGTTTGCTTGTAACACGGCTTGGCTGCCAGAGCAGTAGCAGAGAAGTGCTTCCTGCTACCAGAATGCCTTTGTAAGGCTGTTTGTGTATGCTTCCTTCTGTAAACTTCAGATAGAATTCGGTTGAATGTGGGTATGTACACTGGGGTGGCTGTTTCTAACAAAGCTTTACAGCTATTAGATTCAATGAGGATTTATTGTTTACCGTCTTTTTTCCTTCTGTTGTTTTTGTTTCTAATAACAAGTGTTTCCATGTTTCCTTTAGGTTAAGTAATGCATAAATAAATGTGGATGTATGTCAGTTAGCTGCGTACACTGCGTACACCCTGATAAAACTTACAGAAGCTAATGCAATCAAGAGGTGTTAACATAGAAAGTGCCCATGCTGCTCTCATCCTTGCACTAATAAAAGGAGAAAAGAACTCTATAGATATGTGGAGTTCTTTCTGGAGCTTGCAGCTGGACTTTATTTTTGGAAATAGGATTATTGTGTGTGTTAGAACTTCTTATCCCATTCTCTGTCCATCCTTAACACCCAAGAAAAGGCTTCCGAAACAACATGGAACGTACCATGCTGAGACTGCATTTTTATTTTTATTTTTTTAAGGCTGCAACATGTTAAAACAGAAATCCGAATGGATGAGAACATCTTCATAGTAGTGCAGAAATGATTTGGAATCCTTGGTATGTGCCAGTGGCAAGAGCTGAATTCCCCAGGCTGCGGCTGCTTTGAAGTGAGCGCTGTGCAGGGCTTTGCTGTGCAGGCAGGCCTGGCTGTGGGGCTGAAGGCACACGGTGAGGCCACGTGGCTTTGTAACAGGTTAAATCCAGGATAATAAGGGTGAGACATTGAGATTATCCTTTTATGTCCTTTATCACTTGGCTTCCTAGCAAAAAAAAAAAAAAAGCAGAACCCCCTCTTTACTTCTTTAGTAATCATTTAAATTCTTATTTGTGAGCATGATTAGAACCTCTAACAATCTTGAAATACCGTGCGTTAGCTATCAGCTCTGTAGGGGGAATGGTGGCTTGGTGCTTGTATTAAGCAGAGCCTGTCTCTTGTTTTTGTTTTGGGGCCACTGATGGTCTTTTTAAATGCTGAGGTGTAGATCAGGCTGTGATTTTTTTGCTCTGTTGTACATTTTCATCTTCTCGCTGCTGATAAGGATATATATATTTAATGTTTGTTATTGCTTATTAAACTATTTTTTTATGGTCTGCACCTTGTGTTTGACCACATCAAACTAAATATAACGTAGTCTGAAATGAAGACTTCATCCCTTGTTCTGATGGGGAGCTCCCTTGCTTTACCTCAGCCGTTTCCAAGTGGGTAAATAACTTGATGACAAGTGCAGATCTCTGTGAGAGATCAGATGTGATCACTGGTGCATCGTGTTAGACGGCATGCTTTTCCCATGGTGGCTCTTCCTGCAGTGGGTTCCCATTCTGCCAGCTTGGCTGCTCCTCCTGTCCTCCCATCTGCACCGCTCTGCTGTTGGGTGACACCAAGTTTCTGCATTTTTCATCATTTTTCTGATAATCTTTAGGAAATCTTGATCCTTTTACAACCTGATGCTAAATCAGCGTTCATGCTATAAACAGAAAGCAGTTGGTGGTTGTGCTAATACTTTCTCTTTGTTTATTATTAGTCTAAGTACTTTCTTGGTGCCTGATAAATACAAGGTTCAACTCGCTGTCAAAAAGAAGGCAATTGCTAGTAACAAGATGACTTCTTAATTTAGTCAGTTCAAGAAGTTTTCAAAATTAGCCTTCTTCACTGATTCAAAGCATTCTTAACAATAACCGT
The DNA here is from genome assembly GCF_023343835.1 of Lagopus muta. Classification (NCBI taxonomy): domain Eukaryota; kingdom Metazoa; phylum Chordata; class Aves; order Galliformes; family Phasianidae; genus Lagopus; species Lagopus muta. The sequence goes on from NC_064441.1 coordinate 4,552,104, forward strand.
ATTATAGTCTGCTCATTTTGGATGAGAATGAACCTCATTCATTATTTTTGATCAATTACTCTTCTGAGACTTCAGTGCCTTAATGTATATGGATGAGAAAGAAGAAAATGAGAGCATTCACCTTTCCTTCGGCTACAGGAATTTCAGTTTAAAGACAAAAGCTGCGGCAGGTTGACCTTCTCATTTAAATGGTAATAAATCTTGTTCTGCTCCTCCTTGAGCACGGAGGTCACTGAGAGCAAAGCAAGTCAGAATGGATTTTCAACAGCAAACTTCTCAGTGTTTAAAACTGCAGTAAGCAATACATATCTCTTGCTGTAGTGCTGTAGCAGTCACTTATGTTTGGCATGCTGTGAGTGCTTGCTTCATGAAGTAAGGGCATCTATGGGATGGAGAGGAAGCATGCCCAGCAACCGGTGAGTTGGATTTCAGGACTTGTTACAGCAATGCCTAGGGACACAAAACAAGGTTGGAGGAAAAATCCCACGTTCAGAGTTTTATCTGGGGCTGTGGAAAACATTCATCAGAATTCATTAAGAGTGAGGGAGTTTCCTTGGTGAGCATCAGGAGAGGGATGAGCTGCTGTGAACAGCTGTTGGGTAGCAGAGGATTTCCCTGCAATGCTCTCCATTGCTTACGTAGCCACAGCATCCAGTTTGTTGGGGATTTGGAGGGTGCACTCCTATTCATACCCTCTCCCCAACCCTCTAAAACTTCTTCCCTTTTTAAGGTAGTCCTTTTCCCCAGTCTCACATTCTAACCAAGCTGAAGTCCATTTCTTGAGATTTGGGTCTACTTACAGGTAGAATTATGAACAAAATACTTTTGGAAGAATGTGTTTTTTCTTAATACTTCTTTCCAGAAAGCCAAAATGCTGTGGATGGATAAACACGAGCCATCATAAAAGTTTGTGTGGTTTTCTGAAATTTATTTGAATATTGACTCCAGGCTCTTGCACCTCCAGAGTTTGGAATGCAGCTGTGAAAATGAATTTCCTCAGCTTAGTGAGTGAAAATGAAATGGGAGCTGTGTGTTGCACGAAGCTTATGGTAGTTTGCTTTCTGCTTCTCACCCATTGAATTATTTCGCTTGAATAGTATTGTGTAATTTAAAGGATGCAGAGGTGAAGTTTATTTTCAGTGGTTGAATTGACGTTATTGAAGCTGAGTGTGGCTGTATTATTAGGGAAACACAAACAAGCATAACCATTCCCTTTGTGATTAAATAATAAGTTTGCATTCAATTATTACAGTTTCATTGTGGAGTAATTTACCTTCACCCAGCTCAGTTCCTGGTTCTTGTTATTGCTTTGTGCATCTGACTTCTGACTGTCCCGAAAGGACTCTGTGTGGTTATCTTTGAGACCCCTGATTTATCTATATCTTTACAGTATTATGTTCTCCAAAGCTGTGTGACTCCACTGGTGAGCAGCAGCCTTTTCTCCATTTCCCTGTAGGTGTGAAAGATTAATTTTTAATGGGGACCTGCAGGTTAGTGCTGTCATGTGCTAAGTGGACAGCCTGTGCAGACTTGGTTGGTTGTGGTTGTGGCTTCTAAGTTTTTAGAAAGCAGCAGTAAACTCACTGGGTACCCATCTGCAGACCTGCTGTAAGAACGTCCACATTCTTTCTGTTTCATTTCCTCCATTTCCTTCCCTGAATATCTTCCTACCTTTCAGCCCAAGCTCACAGTAACAACAAGCAGTCATAATGTTTCCCTTGTTTTGTAGCTGAGAGCAGTAAGGTCACCATTGCAAGTAAGGTGTTTTGGATGCTGTTTTCTTTTTTTTGTAGCAAAGCTGCAGAAACTCTAGAGACTGCATGCAGAGTCACTCCTTTGGGGTTATTTCCAAGGAGCCTTGGCAGCAGTATGCCGGAAGGTGGGCCCTTCTTGTTCCAAGGCTGTCCACTCATAACCCTGGGTCCTGTTTCAGGCAGGTAACAAAAAACCCGAGGGTTTTCCCACTTAAAACGTGTCACAGAGAACTTAAGCTGCATTGCTTGATGCTCACTGCAATGGGAGCTGCTGTATCTGGGTCCTGCCGGCGCTTGGTGCTGTGAGCTCCACTTGGCTGTGTGTTGCCTTAATCAACTCTTGATAAAAAGCTGCTTTGGTCTGTGCTTTGTCTTTTAGTGTTCTCTAGGTACGGGTCAACTCTGCATGATGGATTGTTTTTCTAGCTAGTGTAAATGAGCAGTGATTTTGCTGAAGGCACCGATGCTGCCATCACGAAGTACGGATTGGAGATAAAGGTGGAAGACGTTGCGTCTCTTTAACAAACAGCCAAAAATCACTCTTAAACACTATATTATCATTTGAGAAAAATCAATCGCTCCTGCCAAACTTCACCTTATATTCTGTGAAACTGAAGAGCGATGAAGCTGGAAATTCTCTCCTTTCGATGCCGTAGGGCGGTGGGCTCTCAGTGCTGGGCTTTGTGTGCCATCGGGTAGGAGCACGTTGCTGTGGGCATTCCGCTGGCTGTGTTGCAGGGCTCTCTGGCAGCAGCAGTGCTGGGTGCCCGCTCAGAGCAGCCGGGTGGGAGCTGCACACAACGAGGTTTCCCACCAGAGCACAATGAGCGACTTTGTCAGCACGGCGTCAGCCCGGAGTCAGGTTAGCAGGGATCGGCTGAAACAAAAGCATTCGCAGTGCATGAAGGTGTGCTGGAGCCTTGCTGTAAATGGAGTTTGGTATGCCTGCTTTTCAAGTGCTGCAGATTGATGTGATAGATAGTCTTTTTTTTTTTTTTTTTTTTTTTTGTGTGTGTGTGTGTGTGGTTTAATTAGTAGTTTAGAGAGAGAAAAAAAAAAAGCACCATTGATTTCAGTTGATTCTTCCCTGAGCAGGAATTCTGGAAGAGATAACTGAGGTCTTTGTGATACTGTTCCTTGGGCTTTTCCTGGAGAGTGAGGTTGAAGGGGAGGGTGTTTATCACCGACCTGCTATGCTTATCGTGCTGGGACAGTGATTAATATTTTGCTTATTAAATGTAGGAAGAAAGCAAACAGGTGAGGCACATTCCTTATCTGCCTCACACCTTTGCTTAAGAACTTTGTGTAGGGATTGATGTGTTCCTGGGCATGTGCACAGTGTCAGAGCCCCAACCCTGCGGAGCTGAGTGCCTAGGCATACCAATCATAATGCTCTTAAATGCACCCGAAGGCATAGTTGTGTTACATACAGCAAAGCTGTGAAGGAGCACAGCTCCTGTGGGCAGCAGCTGAGGCAGTTGGGTGGTTTGGTCTGGAGCAAAGGAGGCTCCCAGACCTTATGGCTCCGTACAGCTCCCTGAGAGCAGGCTGTGGCGAGGTGGGGGTCAGCCTCTGCTCCTAGGTGATAGCAATAGGATGAGAGGTGATGGCCTCAAATTGTACCGGGGAGGTTCAGGATGTGAAGAAGCATTTCTTTTGATAAAGAGCAATGGTGCAGAGGCACAGCTGCCTACAGGTTGTTGGGGTCACCATTCCAGGGTGTTCAGAGCAGTGGGATGTGGCACTGAGGGATGTGGGCAAGGGGGAGATGGATTGGGGTTGGAGATCTTAGAGGTGTTCTCCAACTGTAATGATTCTGTGAAATCTCTGAGGGATGGAGACCCAGGTGTAGGTCTGGGTTGGAAGGTATTGTTTCTCCTCAAGCAAATGGTTGGAGTGACTTTGTATTTACTTGAAACAATGTTTAAACATACCCAGTGTATTTTGTGATGTTGTGAGTTTCATTTACAAACAGCTTTTGTTGGAAAAATGAGGCCACATGGAGTTCAGGGAACCCAGAAAGGGTGATGGGCAGATAGTGGGTGTTTTGGCAGATGGAAGTGCTGGAAGTGACTTGTTCAAATTTGTAAATTGTTAGTATTGCAATTAGGGAAGTCACAGGGAGAGGGGTAACCACCAACTGTTGGTGTGCTTGTGAGTTCCATTTCTGTGCTGTGATTAACGCAGAGGGAGATGAGGAAAGAAATGTGTGAAGCCTTTGAAGAAGAAAAGTGGTGCAAATAACAGATGGGAGTAGCTGTTACCTTTTAGCTTCAAGAAAAGGCACAGAGAAATGTGAATGGTGAGAGATGTTGCATGTATGTCATCTTATTTCTGGTCTGCTGTTACGTCAGCAGCACGAGCTGCAGCCATCGTGTAGCCACCCTAATGTTGTAGAACTGAGTCAGAGCAGGAGAATGGTTTGCTTTAACAGTGCTACTTGCAGAAGTGAGAATGCTGTGGAGTCAATTCAGTTGTGTTCTTGTGGTTCCTGTTCAGATGTTACTCTTGTTGTAGCTACATCTCTGGACATCTTTTGCTTTGTGCTTTGTTCACTTGCCCTCAGTGCTGCTGTCTGGCTGTGAGCGTCTCTGGGGCATGCTGGCCTCCAGCCCCATGCAGCTTTCCTTTGGGAAACTTTCATGAGATTCTCCCCTGGAAGACCAGGGAAAGCCGGTTTGTCTTTGGTAAAAGAGTGCTTTGTGCAACAGCTTGCTTTATTCTGGTATTTCGTCAGAGCTGTTATCAGTTGATTAGTTGTGCTCACCTGCTGAAATAAGATGCTCCTGCATTATGCTGTCTGACCTCATCTCATTGCTGATGCTCACCTCTGAGTCGCCTTTGAAGTTCTGATGCCAGCCGTCTCTGGGTCCTCTGTTCTTGTAATTTTATTATAGGTTGCCTGGCCTTGCCTTGTCTTGCTATTTATTGTGACAAATCAGAACAAGCAAATATGTTCCACAGGGAAAGCAGAATGGCACAAACAACCCTGCGTGCCCTCTTTGTGCTTCTGGACTGCAGACCGGCTGGGGGTGTAAGAGCCATCTTTGTGAGAGATGTCTTTAACTTAAAAGGAACTGCCTAGCTAGAAGATGCTTAGTATTTAAGGCCTCTGGGTTATTCCAGTTCATCCCATATTTGAGCAGGGGTTGCTTTTTGTTTGGCTGTTCCTAAATTGAAGGTACCTGCTGAGGATGTGGCTGATTGCAAAATGGCTCTTTCTAAAATATCAGAGCTCCAGATCTTGAGAAACATACTGCCAAATAACTGGCTTAAATAATTGCAAACTAGCCTAAATCTCATCATAGCAGAGCTATCTGGATAGTTGCTTTACTAATCAACTAGTTATCCTAGCACAGCTCCATCAACATCCCTTCATCTCGTACGGAACTGAATACTTCTGATAACTCTAGTCTTCAAAGCTGAGATGTATTGTGGACATGAAATTGTGTCATTGTTTAAAATAAAAACAAACCAGAGGAGAAAACCTACTGAGGAATTATGGTTTCAAGTGGTTGCTTTTCCTTTCCAGCCCTGGAGATGGGCAGTAGCTGCTCGGTGCCTGGCTGCTGCTCTCAGCCTCACACCTCAGCCAGCTCGGGGGCAGGCCTGCTCACTCATCTGTTTTCTCTACCATTCTAGATGTAAAGAAAAAAATAATGAAATCATGTATTTCTCTTAAACTGTTACAAATAAGCCTGTTTGGATGCTTTCAAGTTAATCTGCCGTGCTAGCAATTGAACATGGAAAGAATGCTTTAAGGTTTAAATGGTTCTTCAGACGGATGTGATTTAACGAAGCTAATGAACACCCATCAGACAAGACAAATTCCAGACTGTTTGTGCCTTGACCAACCATCTGTGCACATACCTCCAGGTACTGCTCATGTCTCAAGATGCTTTTCTACATAAACAATTAGGGCTCTTTTCTGAACTGAAGTGGCAAGCCAAGGCAGGAGCCTCTTGAAGGCAGCTGTGTTCACTGCAGTGCTTCCCCTGCTTTTCCATGACAATACACTGGTGCTGTGGGTGTTTTACCGAAGCTTACATTTCCACTTGTGCAGCATGAAGTGCAGAAACAGGAAAACTGGGCAATATGTAAGCACTGTCATCTCTCACACATGAGTCCCAGCACTCATAGTGGCCCAAATTGGGAGCGTTGCCCTCTGGGAGCCTTCCCAGTGGGTCAGGTGCTTGCTTTAAATTCTTAGCATCTGAATGTGTCCTTACATAAACAAGTTTGTGGGTGTGGATATTCATCTTTGTGTAGATGAGTGCATACATGCAGGTTTTTTCCTGGTTGCTGCTCCATTTAGGGATGCAGCTCAAAATCCCTTTGGAAGAAGCACCGATTTCAACTGTGTGGTGCTGTGGTTTGACATACCAGGCTTGGGTAGGATTCCTCAGTTCCACAAACAAACTTCTGGCACATAGCAAACGGTTGCCTAAATGCTTCTTTTTACTGAAGGTAACGGCTGCAAACCTGAAAGGGTTTTCTTATTCTGTGTTTCGCTTCATTTCTTCCCTTACGTGGGATTCCTTCTGGAAGGATTTGAGCCTTCCCTTTATGGACTTGTTCTATGCAGGGTGGTGTGGGATTCCCTCCCATGTTGTCTGTGATGCCACACCTGTTTCAGTTGTGGCAAAACCACGTGAGGCAGCTCCTGCTTGCTTGCACCCATGCTGGTTGTGCCAGAGTTGGAATTGTCCATTGCTTGGGCTGGAAAGAGATGACACTGTACCTTTTGAAGACATATACCGTGTTTCAGATGGTGTCATCGGTAGCATAGCAGATGCACCTTTGTCACTCTTCTGGGATGTATGTTCCATTCTGATGGGCCTGAATTGCCCCACCAAAGCCCTGCACTAGAAGGAAGATGTCCTTGGCTCATACCCCCATTAATTGCATGGAAGAGACCTTCTAGGAACAGTTAGCAGTGGTTATCTGTGTGTGGTTCAAACTGTGGCTGGAATTTCAGGCTATTTCTGACGTAACGTGTTGGGTCACACTAATTTTCCATACATGGAAATTGGTTTCAGACGGCTGCACTTTGTTCTATGTTTTTTTTCTATTTTTTTTCTGTTGCCATGTGTAACTAATTTATATGTTACTAATTCACATATTGAATTAATTTAAGGGAGCGGACTCATCTTGGTGATCAGTAGAGGGGCAGAGTATTGGAAAATCAGGTTCGTAGCAGTAACTTGCAAACATCAGAAGGATTGGAGCTCGGTTTGGGGTCAGAACCCTGAAGCTGGATGGCTGTCCCAGCTCTCACTGTGGCCGATGTCTGTGTTCCTGAAGGGAGCAGATGGGGAAAGGCCACCTCTGCCCAGCACTGCTGTTTCTCAGCTCGGCCCCAGCCAAACCTGGGGAATGCAGACGTACAGGAAATGTCTTTAAATTTAAATATAGTCAGCTTTCTAGACAAAACCCCAAATTTGAGTTAGTACCTGAAGGAGGGAAAAGAAAAAAAAGCTGAGAGTTAGTATTTGGCAGTTCACATTTTAACTGAGGAAGAGTTCTCATATCCTGAAATGTGACCTGGTGCCGTGAGCTCTTGCCTGCTGTTTTCTTCCCGTGATGTTCCTGAATTTATATGGGGGGAAAATGTGTGTTCAGACTTGTCTGTATGAAGGAAATTGGGTTATCTGAGGGAGGAGAAGCTCCAGTTTTTAGGAGGTGGTGTGAACGTGTGGCAAATAAATCTGTTCTCAGGCAAACTTTTGAGAGAATAAGCTAAAAAGCATGTGAAGCAGCTTCCAGGACAGTTGGCTTTGGTGTGAAGTCTGCCAGCCCTGCAGCAGACATCTTAACCCTGTCTGATTCAGCTCTGCCTGCAGTACCTCGGAGTGCGGTGCTGTCAGAAAGAAGCCTGTGGCCAACTGGGTGCTGCAGCCAGCGCTGCTGCTGGCGGAGCTGTGCCAGACCTGACAGATGAAGGAAGCTCTCTTTCTTTCTTTTTTTTTGTTTTTTTTTTTTTTCTTTCCCCCTCTAAAGCGAGGCAAGTGCAGACATGGCTGCAGTGACAAACCATTAATAAAGCTAAAGGAATGCAGCTGTGAAACTTTAAATAATGACATATAGCAAATAAACGTCAACATATTGGTTGTGCCTGGAATGGAAACATTACTAGGAAAATATGTAGCTTGAAGCTAGTCTGTGGTTTGTTTTTTTGCTGCTTTTTTTCCCCTTTAGAAAATAGAAATAGCATGACGCGTTAAGTCCTGAGGCTTTCAGGCTGGGGCTGGGTGGATGTGTCATGTATTGGGGGGTGGGTATTGTTTCCCATGGTTTCAAAATAGTTCCTGTGAAGCTTGCATTCTCTGAAAATCATCTATTTGTATATGAATGAATATATGCATATAACTATATAGATGTGTGATGTGTATAGCCTGGGTAGTTAGAGGTACAAGTAATGATGGATCAAATCAGTCTGTTTCCTTCCTTTCTGTGTTTCCCTTCTGCAATGCTTTACTTAGTCCCATGCAGTTAAGGAATGATTCAGAAGCTCACTTTCTTTTGTTCACCACCTAAAAGCAAGCAATGAACCCACACAGCACACTGCTCTGCTGCCGTCTCCTCCAGTCACCCAAATAACCCAGACCTACAACCCTGAGTTCTGAGCTTGAATCTTTCTCAGAATTAAAACCTGAGACTTTGAGGTAATGAAAACTAAAAATACTAAGGAGTAAACTCCAAATACTGTAAAACATAAGGATGGGCAATGTGCCAAGCGAAGTGCAAAGGCAAAACATTCTGTTTGTCCCCTGAGTTTGGAGTGAATGTGAAATTGCTGGGAGGACTCAGCGGTTCTCTGATGTGAGGGATTAAGGAGACTGCGGGCCCCTAAGATTTGTTCTTGTGTTTCTTGTGCAGAAGTCTGGAGAAATGATGGGATTAGGTCATCCTAGTCATCAGAGAGTTGGGCTATTAACCCAGGGTGGTGGTACCATTAATGTTGAACTCGGACTTGTTTTTACAAGGCAGTGTCCCTGTGGTTCTATTGGTGACATGTGATAACACACTGATTAGCTTCTCCCTTGGATAGGGGACTTGAAAGTTTGGTGGACGACCCGATGGATAAGCAATTGGTTGAAAGGCCGCAGACAGAGGGTGGTGGTCAATGGCTCTATGTCCAGGTGGAGGCCGGTAACAAGTGGTGTCCCCCAAGGGTCTGTCTTGGGACCGGTGCTCTTTAACATCTTTATTAATGACATCGATGAGGGAATTGAGTGCACCCTCAGCAAGTTTGCTGACGACACCAAGCTGAGTGGTGCGGTTGATACGGTGGAAGGAAGGGATGCCATTCAGAGGGACCTCGACAGGCTGGAGGGCTGGGCTCGGGTGAACCTGATGAGGTTCAACACGGCAAAGTGCAAGGTTTTGCATTTGGGCCGGAAGAACCCCAGGCACCTGTACAGGCTGGGAGGAGCGGTCCTTGAGAGCAGCTCGGCAGAGAAGGACTTGGGGGTCCTGATGGACGAGAGACTGAATATGAGCCAGCAGTGTGCTCTGGCAGCTCGAAGGGCAAATGGGATCCTGGGCTCCATCAGGAGAGGGGTGGCCAGCAGGGACAGGGAGGTGATTGTCCCTCTCTACTCGGCTCTTGTGAGGCCCCACCTGGAGTACTGTGTCCAGGTGTGGAGCCCTCAGTACAAGAAGGACATTGAGATTTTGGAAAGGGTCCAGAGGAGGGCGACTAAGATGATCAGGGGGCTGGAGCAGCTCCCCTATGAGGACAGGCTGAGGGAGTTGGGCTTGTTCAGCCTGGAGAAGAGAAGGCTGCGGGGTGACCTCATTGCAGCCTATCAATACCTGAAGGGAACCTACACCCAGGAGGGGAGTAAACTCTTCAAAAGGGCTGACAACAGCAGGACTAGGGGAAATGGTTTTAAGTTGAAGGAGGGAAGATTTAGGTTAGATGTTAGGGGGAAGTTCTTTACTAGGAGAGTGGTTAGGCCCTGGAACGGGCTGCCCAGGGAGGTTGTGGATGCCCCGTCCTTGGACGTGTTTAAGGCCAGGTTGGACGGGGTCCTGGGCAACCTGATCTGAATGTGTATGTTTGGTGGCCCTGCTAGGCAGGGGGGTTGGAACTACATGATCCTTGGGGTCCCTTCCAACCCGGGTGATTCTGTGATTCTGTGATTCTGTGATTCTGTGGATAGTGGTTAAGTGGAAGTCTGCTCTGTGTTATAGGTGTCAGTTCACACTGTTACAGGATCCTGGATGGGAAATCAAGGTATTTGGCTTTGAGCTGCGGATGTTACGAAAGCAGTTTGCTGCTTTATGGGCAGAATCCATGAAAGCATGAGAGGGTTCTGCAAAGTGTCTAACTGATGCTTCTCTTGCAGGAAGCCCGTTGAGGAAAATTCTCCATGAATGTACGTCACAATGATGATGACCGACCAAATCCCGCTGGAGCTGCCGCCGCTGCTGAATGGGGAGGTAGCCATGATGCCTCACATTGTGAATGGCGACGGATCACAGCAGGTCAGTGAGCCTTGCAGAAAGTGACTGCTGTAAATAAACTGTCTGTGGGCCGTCGAGGGGTTTTGAAGATGTGGAAGAAAGGCCTTGGCTTCCCCACGCACCGAGGAGAGCAGGTTATTTCCTAGCAGGTAGAAATCTGCCCTTATGCTGGAAAGGCTTCCAAAAGCAGCGTGCTCAGTGTATCATTCAGTTCAGTGTGGTTGTTTGCACCATGTGTTCATTGGATTTAAATGATGGATCAGAAATAATGGATGTAAATGCTTTGCAGAAAGTCAGTCTTGTGCTTTATTTTTCTGTTGTCCAGATATTTTACAGGTATTGAGATGAGATCTTATAAGCTTGAAGTGCTTAGATAACTAGATTGTGAAAAGGGGTTTCAAGGGAGAAATGGAGACAAGTGTTCTATGATGTCTACTATTCCTTTCTCACTTAAGTGTAATAGCTGCAGTCCTGTATATTACCCTTGTGCTTCACTATAAACCTTAGAGGCAGAAGAGAATTTTGAGTGGACTTCTGATGTTCATGGTTGCTTTCATATTTTTTCTGGGATATGTTCTCTAGTGAGCTCAGTCAGAGGTAGGTAGGGTGATGCAAAGACCATAGATGTCTTTAGCCTTGTGTGGGCTCAAGATTCAAGCTGATTGTTGGTAGCTTCCCAGACCTGTCATCCTGGGTTAACCTTCATAGGACATCTGCCCTAATAATTTGGTTTTCTCCTCATCTGAGACATTTTGGCAAAATATTTTAACCAAAACAAAATAAATGCTTCATCATGAATCAGCATAAACTGTCATTCTGTGACTTCTTGTTCCCTTGACTGTTTGTTTGTCCCTCCAAGCTGTATTTCGAGCTACACCAACTACAAAGGAAGAACGACTTCTACTTTTCTTGTAAGATTCCAAGTCTATTTGCTTCTCTGGGTTCTCAGAACAACACAGACCTTTCATTGCTGTGATGATTCTAGATGTGTATTTCTGCGCAGTGTACTGCGAATTGAAGGAGAAAAAGAATGCTTGTAATGGCTCTATTTACCGAGTCCATTACTGATATGCTAAAGTGAAGGAACAATTTTACTGGTATTGGGTAGCATAATTGTTCCTTAAAAATACCCCCTTTCTTCCTTCCTGGAAGCCATTTACTGGGGTGGAGTGTCCAATGGATCCTTCTGCATTACTGAAAGTATAAATGGAGTATTCTAAGGAGTGGTTGAGGTGAGGTTCTCAGTCAAACTGAATTTCCCCATCAGTGATGATTCAGCAGCCTTGCTTGGCAGATGCCTCCACTGCCTGTAAGCTAACTTCTCATCTAATGTTTCAGAGCAAGAAAGAACAACTGCTGACGCACTGCAGTTAGAATCACTGTGATGCACAAATACGACTCAGCAGAACGCTTCTGAGTAGTGTCATTTCTCTACATACACACTTACTGGATCATATTTGTAGATCTTAAATGAGGAAAAACTCCTCACCTTCTCTTTTTGTGTTTTTGGAGCTGGACTACAGGTTTCCTTCAGGATTCTTTTTTCCTGCAATCTGGATGAGCCCTCATATTTTGATTACACTGCTAGCTGCCGTTATTCTTATTATTTTTGTCCTATTCCTGAAGCTCTAGTTGATGTTTTCACCTTTTAGAAGGGTAGTTGTAAAACTGTATGAGATTAGAATATAAGCTTTGCTTCATTTCCACACAGTGTAGTAGAAAATGGACTAATTGGTTGCTTTTAACAAGATTTTAAAAGGTACATAATTACTGAAATAGACATATCTCCATTACTTGTGAGGTGGGAACAGACTTGTTCCATGTAAGAATGACTTCCTTAATAAAGGTTCTTTGCATTACTCTATAAGTAGGTGTAAGCTTTACGAGGATGTGTTTGCCCAGGGTGTGATTGCAGTCCCTGTTAGAAGCTGGTGGTAGGAAGGCATTGGAGCCCAGCTGGTGAGAGGCCAGGCTGTGGGACTGCATGGAGAGCTGTGCTGTGGCTGTGCTCAGGAGGGCTGAGCCTGAGACAGAAGACTTTCCTCAAAAGATCAGCTCCTAAATGTGTAGAAAAGAGCCGTCTGAAGCTGGTAAAGCTCTTAGCTGTTACTAGCAGCCAGATGGAGAGCGCTGCAGAAGGGACACGGATGTAATGTAAGGCAACTGTATGGGAGCATTTGATGTTTTTGTCTTCCTGCAGAGGTACTGTGGAGCTGTGCAGGGCAGAGCTGAGGATGGCTTTGCCTGGCATTAATCTCCCTTCGCTGCACTACCCAAAATGGCATTGATATCACTCACTTTTTTTTTTTCTTCTTTTAAGTTTCCCACACTTTAATACCATTAACCATCATGAAAATGAATGCTTTCATGTCCCTTCCAGAGCTGCTGCTTACTCTGTTTCTAATCCACTTGTCACTGCTGTGGGGGTTCTGGGATTTACAACCCATCTTCTGCTCCAGGCGTTTCAGCAGCTTCACGTAGGTGCTGAGCTGTGTGCTGCAGAGTGCTGGGAGTGTGAAGGCAGGAGGCCTGTCTGTACAGAGTAGAACACTCTGGTTTTGGGGCAGGTTCCTTTTCATCTGGTACAATCTCTGCAGCAGCACAGTGAGCTTTTTGATGGCACCTGCTTGAGAAGGTGCTTGTGCCAAGCCCTGGTGCCACTGGCTTTCGCTGTCTGAGCGCTGCACTTAGTGCTTGTGTGTCTCTGCTCTTGCTTTTTAGGGTCGTAAACATGGAATAAAGGAGATCAGAGTGTGTCCACCTGAGCAACGAGGCTGGCTGTTCTGTGCCTTACAGGAATGTGGCAGCTGTCACCTGGCTGGGCTTGTGCTGCTGAGCTGACGCAGCAAACTTTGGGGCAAAATTTGGGGTCACTTCTTAATTTTGTTCCCAAAAAGTCTGCTGTACTGGGAAGGCATAAGATTTAAGCACCCTGTTACTGTCAAGCTGTATGTGACAGACTGATGTCTTGGAGACCATCTGAATCAGATATACATTTTTTTGCATATATACTTCAATAGAAATTGATAACAAATTTAGAAGAGCGTTTGGAGTGAGCTCTCCTCTGCTCTGACACCACTTGACTTCTTGATTTCTCAGCATTTTATTGGTTTCTTCTTCTGCATGCTTTGAATTTGTGTTGATTCTGTCTGAAGATTGGTTCCGCATGCTGCTGCCTCTCTGTACGAAATGCAGAGAAAAACAAATGCAAGCAGGAGCATTTTGGTGTTCTGTACGCTTACAAGTCACTGCTTTCTCATTAAGATGTAGCATCTTGCCTGACTGTTTCCCCCTGAAGTATTTTGGGCTGGAAGGACCTTATAGCCTGCCCAGCCCCAAGCTGTGCAGTGGGTGGGACGTGCCACCAGCTCAGGCTCCCAGGGCCATACATGGCCTTGGGCACCTCCAGGGATGGGGCACCCGTGGATCTCAGGGCAGCATGCCAGGGCACTGTTGAAGCCAAACAAGGTGCCAAGTTCCTATTTTCACATACTAATGCAGTTAACTGTTTTCCACAAAGCTCTGAAACGTGCCGTTGCTTGAAGATTGGTGGTTCAGAGGTTGGGTAGGGTGACCCTGTGCCACCTACCTGTGCTGAGCCATTGGTTGTGCTGGGCTGCTGGACTGGCCCAGTCACCATTCTCTCACGAGTTGTTGTTGTTGCAGACAAAATAATGGCTTTCCTATATATCAGTCCTCTGGTTTCCAGCTCATGCTTTAAAAGTGTCACTGCAGTAATGGGTTTCTGTAGGATTACTGTAATTCAAAAGGTCACATAGGCAGTAATTACCCTATGCATTTAGGTTAAAGATTTCAGAAAGAGAATGTTAATTCTAGTTCTGTTATCCCAGATTGAACGATTAAATTCTGCATGCAGGTGTCCTAGAATGTGAATGGGATCTAAACTAAGAGATCACAGATGTAGATCTACATGCATTTTCAAAGTATACCAAGATTAATTCAGATATTCATAACTCTCAAGCGATGCAGAGTTAACAGGACTGTGTTTGAGTAGAGTGTTTCATAAGCAGCAAGAGCAGGGATAAATGATGGTTTGCCTTCAGTGAAGTTCTTCATTAAAGAAATGAGTCTGAGTGGCAAATCTTCAAACCATTCACATTCTGACTTTGGACACCTGGAAGTTAATAAAGATGAGTGCAGCTTGTGCAGGACTTTGCATTACACTTGGACAGTGGAGCCGTTGAACTGTATCTGTCTATGGACTTTGCTTAAGTAAAATCTTTTATTCCCGTGGGCCTGAAATGATGGTATGGTTGGATCCTTCATGCTGGAGTCTGCTCTGAAGTGTCATGGTCTGAAGATTTATGTCCCTTACTATCAGCTTTTAGTTCAACTCACTGTCTTGAGTTTGCAGGTGGAACCTGAAGCCCTAATTTGGATTACACATAGCTGAGTTAAATCTTCATTTTGTCTCCTAAAGTTAGGTGAGGAGGCAAGTTGTAAATCTCTGCTGGTTCCTGGGCCCTGCTGGTACCCAAGGTGTGGGACAGGGGTCTGTTCCCCTCCTCCACCCCTTAGTGTTTTCTGCAGCACTGAGAGCACAACTGCTGGGTTGAAGAAATGTCACTTTCAATCATTATAGTGAAACAAATGTGGTTTTCTTTTCGCAGGTCTTTTTGGTTCAAGTGAATCCAGGTGAAACCTTTACAATAAGGGCTGAGGATGGAACCCTGCAGTGCATTCAAGGTAAGAGGGTACTGGGACGTGCAGGTGAGCGTTTGACTGTTACAGGAAACTTATGCTCAAAACTTAATGCTCTGAGCTCTGTGAAAATGTGGTACATAATTCTGAATATACAGTGAAATGCTTATGAATGAGAAGTTGCAGGTGTGGCTGCCGTATCTATTGTAGGACTTCAGTATCTCAGAAATAAGTCATGAATTTTCTTTAGTTCAGCATTTTTTAATGTGTTTCTCTATAACCAAATGCTAAATACAAATGAGAGTTAATGAGTTGTACTTATAGTTGGTAATGATTAAATGGATACATAGGGGAAAAAAGTTGTTTTTATGTGGGCATCAGGAGTGACAGAAAATGAATAGAGATGCATAGACATGGCAGAGTGTTTGGAGAATTCAGGTTGGTTTTGAGCAGAATTTTTAATTGGTTCTTTAATTGATTCCTTATAACCAGAGCTGGCTAATTATGTTGTATTAAATAAAAGTGTGTGAGCAGTCTTTTGGTTGCTCTTCTACTTCTCTCTAAAATTGTGTAAATATGATAAACAGTGCTTCTCTTTTTTTTTTTTTTTTTTTTATGAGAGGGACCACACAAAATCTTTTAATGGGTCTGAAGGGAGAAGTGACAAAAGACCTTTCAGGCTGTCTATTAAGTACTATGAAAAGAGGCTTCTACCTCGTAGCAAATACAGCTTTGAAGGGAAGCAGATAATTCCCTAGGTAGAACTCAGCCTGCAGTAAATACAGGAAGGTTTGATCAAAGTTTAAAGAGAATAGACTTTGCTGTACTGCTTTCAATGATAGTTTTTGAGCTTAAGATTTTTACTTTTTGAGAAGGGGGAGGTAGGCGGTGTTGCTTCTCCCATCCTTCCCAGCTCATGTGCTATTAAGCAGCAATCTCAATGCGCCAGTCATTCAAAAACCTTTCCTTAAAAAGTAGTTAGAGGGAAAAATCTATCAATCAGTGATAACTTTCTAGCTAGTAGATTAAGCCTGTATTTTTGACTGCGGTGGTTCTGGTGGTGTCCTTTGTGCATGCTCCGACCCTGCACGGCACATTCCTTACAGTGCCTTACAGTGCCTTGTTGCCAATGGTATGTGGGAACGTTGGTAAGGAATGCCTCTGCATGCCCCTGCAGCAGCACACAGTGACAGTCTGTCTGAGGGCTGACATCCGTTTGTCCAGAGGTTAGCTGAATGCTAAGTCCTGGTAGACTGGGGTTACAGTCCTACGAACGTCATCGTTGCGCAGAACCCTGTTTCAGGAGTTTCCCAGATCTAAAATTATCAAAATAAGTAGGAGCTGGTGTTACTTTTTCATTTGTTGACTTTCCAAGTATTCATTTTTTACAAGAAAAACGCGGAGCGATGTCATCAGAAAAAGCTTTTCAGGATGAGATCATCCAAGGGAATGGGACGTGTGTGTCCATGAGCTGTTTGGATGTACCTAAGGTCTGGGTGTGTTTGTTGCTCAAAATTTCATCCCTGTGGAAATAAGAAACTAATAGTTGTTTGTGATAGACATTACAGAAGCTCCTCTGAACACCATTCACCATTATTCAGCCTTGATGAGCAATAATAGCAGCAATTTATAATTAATTACTTGTTGAAATTTATAGCCAGTATGCTGTGTGGTAAGAAGCTGATCCATATGGCAATTAACAGAGTAATAAAGCCGTGTGCTGCTATCTGACGTGAATGCTTTTCTATTGCCTAGTGTATTATTTCTTCCATTAGAAATAAATTATGACAGTATTTATAGTTGTTTTTTCACGTTCTAAGTGTTGTTCACACAACATATTTGAACGAATAAAACTTGAAACCCCATTATCTCACATTCCCTATATTTTTAACATACTTGTGCTGGCAGGGTTTGGTTGGTACTCGTCAGCAATCTGATAAAATTCACTGAGAGTCTGTGGTGTAAGACGGTCTCTTATTTGGTAGAGCTGTTGTATTGACTACAAGCCTATGCACGCTCTCTTGTATACACTGCCTAAGTTCTGAAAGTTCTGATATTGTTTTTGGGCTGAAGTATCAACTTGTGTGTGGCTGAAATATTTCTACTGCTGAACTGTGTGTGCTTCAAACTTGGACCTTTATCTGATTGTATCATAAAGTCAGATAAAACAGCCTCCCCCATTCCTGAAAAATCACACCTCTAAAATGCTTTAAAACTGAAGCGTGTACCTGTAATTGAACATTCCATGTGCTTAAGTGTTGTTTCCTGTTCTGCTTTCCTTTTGTGTGTGGCCAGAGGTGAGCTGCGATGCCTAATGTACTTCTGTCCTCTGGGCATAGTTTATATCCATCCTAAGAGCATTAAGCAGGGGCAGGAGTTTGGGCAGTTGGGAATGTGAAGAGGGACTCGTTTCTTCAAGAGGAGATGTTTAAAGAGAAGGATAAATCTGCTCTTTCAGAGAAGTGCCTTTGAGCACAGGGTGCTGTCAGGTTTCCTTCTCAGCACACTGGCCTGACAGTCTCTGTCCAGGAGAAGTCTGTTCCTGCTGTCATTTTTACTTGGAACCGAATGCCGTTGTCCTTTTGCAGCTTATCAGGACTCCAGCTCTTACTGACCCAGGGGAACAGAACAATGGGAAAGCTGCTGTGTGGAGCAGTCAATCAACTCCAGGCTGCGTGAGTGAGGAGCAGAGAGCTGACAGAGACATGGCAGAACTCTTGTGAGTGATAAGGTGCTTCCTCCAGAAGCAGTGGCAGTGGGGCAGCGAGGCCCCTTTGTGCTCTCTCAACACACTGAATTCATGGGTGTGTTACAGCACTGCTGAAAATAAAGCATTCTTGAGCACTCTCCTGAAACTTACCTCCAGTTTTTGTTCAATACAGCAACTCTGGATTTGGAATACTGTAGCATAAAGGTGATGTGCAAAGAAACAATAAATACATGCCTGTGAAAGGAGGCTGTGCACCAGTCCTAGCACTGCACAGGCCTTCAGCACAGCCCTGAAAGACAGTGTTAAATGGATTTCTGATTGGTGATGTTTTCAGGAATAAGATGTAAATATGCTGCGGCGTGGAAGGGTTGTAGCTATGTTTAAGCATGAATATCCAATTAAGACAGGAATCTAAGTTACCTTTGGGTGGTTTGTGTGGAGGGGTTACGTTTAGAAATGAAAACAGGGTAATAAGCACATGGAGTTTACTAATATCGATGCTCAACTTCCAGTGATAATTTTCAAGTGTTTTGCTGGACTCAAGAGCTGTAGGGCCCTTCTGTGTTCTTATCTTGTGAAGCCAGGAATACATGAATTAAACTGTATGCTGCTTTTTCTGTTGTTCCAAAAGTGAGTGACATGGGGAGGGAGGCAAGAAGTATGCTAAAAATCCAGCAGTGGTTTCTCAAATGAAAGATTTTCTGGAATTCTTATTCCCTTAATTTGTGTGGGTGGATTTCTTCAAAAAGCTGAGAATCGATGCTAACAGAAAATTGTCTTTTTTTTAAACAAGTTTTAAACTTGGAGAGTTTTTGGTGAAAATGAGAAGGAATGGAGAATGCCAAAGAGGCAAAGGGGTGTAGATCAAAACATGAGGAATGTGTGTGTAAATGAAATGAGGTTGTTAGTGCCTGCTATAATCTAAGCAAACAAAAAGAAGTCTTTTATTTCTGCCTTCAGTACGAGATTGGAAATGAGGAAGTGACTCAGTTTCTTGGAGGAAAGGAAAAAGTTGAAAATAGATGGGCCACCATGTAAGCAAAGGATGGGCTGATAACTGGTGTTGCTGGGCGGAGCGGGGGAGGGCAGGATGGGAGCAGGGCTGGGAAAACCCATGGGAGCAGGGGATGGAGGGTCAGAGCCTGGGGATGGAAGGAGCCAGGGAAGATGGGGGCACACAGGGCAGCTTCAGGCAGCTGGCTTTCTTAATCGGTGTGAGCTTGAAATGAGTTGTGAGAATCCATCTACCAGTTGCATCAGCTCTGAAAGCAGCTCATCGTGTTTTGGTCATGTAGTGTTTGGTCACCTCGTGTTATTTCCACACCTCTGTGAAATTTGTGTGGAAATCCTCTATGAGAAGAGAGAGGAAGGAGGTGCTAACTTAATCAGAATGGAGTTTTTTTTTTCCTTTTAAGGTTGTAGCACCAATCTTCTTTCATCTCATAGGTTTTGTTTTTAGCTCACCAGAATAAAGCATAGGAAACCATGCGAGAGCCCAAAGTAAACAATAGGATGCTTTGTTTACTGTGAGAATAATCTGGGCACTATCAGCTGTGAAGTGGTGAAGCTAAGAATAATCACTGGGATATTTTGAGGATGCGTGTGGAATCAATCCTGAGTAAGGTGCACCTGCAGTAGATTTGGTGTGTAGAATGCCCAGTCCTGTGAAAATCCCTTTTGATGAAGAATAGCAAATCAGTAGCTGTTGTTTCTTTATAGTTTTCCACATAAGGCACAGGAGGAAAGACGAGGGGTGGGGGGGAAGAACCCTTATAAAAAGTTTTGATTTGGCTTGATCCTTCCCAAGTCTTCATTTGAGTGTAATACGTACCATGATGAGCGAAAGGGAGAGAAGTGCTGCTGGAGCTGGGGGATTTGCAGCTCTGAGCATCTTGCAGGAGCCCCACAGCGACCCGAGGCACTCCAGAGGAGCCTGCTGCAGGCAGCTGGGATGTGACCTGGCACCAGCACCGGCCCTGCTGACGTGGCCTCTGTGAGCGGGAGGCCGCTGAGGGCTGCAGGATCCAACCATGCAGGCACAGACAGGCAGCGTGTCCCACTTTGCTGCAGGGCAGCACATGAGCCAGCAGGTCAGCCGGTCGGTCGTGTTAGCTGGCTTTTCTTCTTTTTATTTGAGTTCTTAGGAAGCTGTTGCTGGGGAATGTCTGTAAAGCCTGGTGACCTAATTCCACAGATAAACACGAGTGTTAAAATGTGCAGCCTGATGGGCTGTAATTTCAAGCTTGGTTGGTTTTGTAAATATATTGTGAATGTGTCTTCCAATATCTGTGGATTTCGCCCCATAATATAGGAAATCTGTGTGTCTACATTGGTAAAAACAAATCTGGCTCTGCTGAAATGCTGCATTATCTTGTGTAGGTCCTGCTCACATGTAAATAATCCTTCAGCTGTAGGACCAGTACATTCCAATCGATGGTGTCAGTATGTTAAAATCCAAGATCCACATTCTTCACACAGTCTACTCGGGCTACAGACATTGCAAACACATTAGTCAGTGCTTTCAGTCTTTTTAAAGTGCATTAGTGTAGCTACAGCTCTAAGTTAGCAAAGCAATTATATGCAGCCTTTTTAATCTGAAGCAGTTATGTTTGTTGGCCAGGAGAGCCAGAAACGATTCTATCAGCCTTATTAAATTCCTCTGCTACTCTTCACAGACAGATGTTTGCTTTCCTATCCTTTTTATTCTTTGCCCTTTTGATTCTGGTTCATGTTTTGTATATGCAATGAAAAATTCTTCCTGGTGAAGCACAATTTGCAGAGTTTGCTAAACATTAGAATTTACACAGTAAAGCCATTGTGAGCTGTTAGAACCAGAAATGGTTATTTGTATACTTTGGTTGGAAGAGTCTTACCCTGTTTTGTAATCTTCTGGAGAGGAAATAAGTGAAGAGGAAGTAGGGAGCTGAGCAGCAGGAAGGCTGGTGGGTGTGCAGGTGTGCTGGCTTCACTGAGGTGTGATCTGTCTCAGACAGAAGATCTGGTAAGTCCCTGTGCGTTTGGTGTGATGCTCCTCCTAATAGGCTGCAAGGAAAGCGCTGGAAACTGGAGTGCTGCCTGCTCTTGCCAAAACCAGCAGTAGCTGCTGTGGGAACTGATGTTAACCTTGATTCAAAGAGGGTCTGTTATCCAAATACAGGGAGCCATTAACTTTCCCTGTTGGTTCTGCCAGACTTCCTGGTGGTAGAAGGAATCACCTCTGTTCATTCTATCAGGATTTTCCCTGGATTCTTTCTTCTAGGAGCTATCAGTATGTATTGTGTTCTCTAATTGCAATAGTCTGAGGCTGGAAAACCCTTCTGCTTTACAAAACAATGCTTCTCCTGGTGCTACTGGTGTTCTTTCTGTATTTTAGCATGTCAAGAACTATTTCTTGCAAGAAACACACTTTATATTCTCCACAAAACAAGTTTGCCAGTTTTATGGCTTTTATTAACTTCATGTGGTCCATTGTGACTATCCACTATGCCAGTTTCAGGCGTTTTTAATGATATTTATTAAGTGGCTAAGGCAGCCACTTCCTTTCCATGCTGTCAGACTGTTAACCCGTGATGAGACGTTAAGCAGCAGACTTCACGTGCAGATTTGCTTTGAGTTACCCATTCGAGGAATGCAGGGGGTTAATGAAAGATGCTTGGTGGCAGTTTCCACATATGTACTTCACCTTGGGAATTCCTTCTTGATCAAGTTCCCCCTCTGAGGGAGGCTGAAGGTGTTGGGTCCATCCCTGTGGCAGCAAGGCAGGTAATCCATAAGTGAATGTGAAAGTAAGGTAGAAGATGACATGGCTTGGGGTTGTGGATGAAATGAAGCACGTTGTTACTCAGAAGCTTTTCTGGGCTTTTATCATTGTGCTGATTCTTATTCTTAATTTGAAAAATCACAGCTCAAGTAGTAATAATTGAATTACTGTGAATTTTTTTTTTTTATGGTGAAGAATGTAAACTGGATTTTCAATTGTATTTATGCCCACTGTAAGAAAACAAATGTGTAGAGGTTGTTGGAAGCTATCCAGGACTGAGCTGTTGATCGTGCTGTTGGATCTCCTCATCACACTGCTGGGTAGGAGAGCTTTCACTCTACCAATCTAACCAGTCCTATGTTGAGATACAAAGTGTGTTATCGTATCGTTTCTTCTGCACCACTGCTTTCGCATAGTCACCAAATGTCATGGACTCTGTGTGGCATCAATTATTTTTTATATAGAAAATATTTTCACTACTTTGAGTGAAAATTTGAAGAATTGATGCTATTAGAAATCACAGAGTCGAGTTCAAGACTGACTTGAAGAGGAAAACAAAGAAAAAAGCCCCACTCGGCCAGGCTATCCAGTGTGAAGCTGTGTAACTTTGGACAGCCTCAAAGGCTGTAGATCACCGTCTGGTGGTATCATTCACGTGTTCACAAAACAAATCTAGAATAGAAATTTGTCTTCTAAATTTAAGATGTTTTTGATGCATCTAGAGAGCTTTTAGACAAACATGTGCAAGGGACTATTTGCCCTATAACTGCTGGTGTCATACTTACCCAAATGTCATCTCTGAAGTGATGTACATTTTGAGGAAGGCTAGGCTGTAGTTTTCTGATGAAAATTGAGCCCTAGAGTTTTAGAAACATGCATGTTCTTTGTGGCTTGCTTACCTTTGGTAAGGTTTAGTCTTTTCAGGTGCCAGCTTGGCTGGGTTGCTAGGAGTGACCTCGCTGTAATAGACTGAATGTTGTTTTATCTTGGCAGAAGATACTATCTCATAATAACATTTTTTGAACATTTGTAGCTGAATTGTTGTAAGTGTTGGAGCTGTGCCTGGAGAGGGGACTGAAACACAATGCCAGTCATTCTCAATTGTGTGGGCCAGAAGCTTTGAGTTCGGTGAGGAGCCGATGATGAATGGGGCACTGGTGGGGGGAACAAGTGGGGTCTGAAGTTCAGCTTCCACACCTGAGCACCAAAGCCTTAGAGCTGCTTCTGCATCTTGCTGATTTCTGAATGTTTATGCATACAGAGATAGATTCATCAAATCATAGAATGGCTGGGGTTGGAGAGGATCTTAAATTCCAGCCAGTCCCGGACCCCTGTGGCTGCCCCCCACCAGCTCAGGCTGCCCAGGCTTCACCCATGGCTCTTGGGCACCTCCAGGGATGGAGCACCTACAGCTCTGGGCAGCAGTGCCAGGGCCTCACTGCCCTCTGAGTAAAGAACTTCCTCTTATCAGCTAACCTAAATCCCCCCCCTCTTTTCATTTAAAACCATTCCCTCTTGTCCTCTTGCTATCAGACCGTGTAAAGAGTCTGTCTCCCTCCTGTTTATAAGCTCCTTTTAAATTTTACTCTTAACTTGCTGAAAAGGACAAAATTAGAGGAAGGCATCCAGGAAAAGAGCAAGACATGAAAGGAATTGCCTGTTATCAGAAGAGTGACATGGGATGTTCCATAACCAAGGAGGAAACATTACATTTTATAAATCTGACCATGGTTTCTATGTAAGTGTTTATGTATTGTGTATCTAAATTACACTACGGTCAGTGCCTTATCATGCAGCTGATGTGCATCTCCCCACATTAGCTTGTCTGTCCCCTGGAGGCTGCTTTCCTGCCTGGGTGACAAGATGGAAGCTGGAAGCAGCAGTGCTTGCAGGAAGCTCTCTAAGGAGCTGTTGGGTTACCCAGCAAGTCAGGAGGGATTTGCCTCCTTTGGGGGAGGATTCTGATATTTTGAATGTTTAACAGTCATCCGCAAAACAGAGCGAATGTAATTGGTGGCTAATTGTTTGAAGGAACTGTGAAATACAATTATAAAGAGTTAAGCTGAAACCAATTGTGTTTATGAAATCTACCATAAGAAATACTATATTAATCCTGCCTCAATACCAGGAAGTACAATTAGTATAATTAAGACTATCATATTGTAATTTTCTTGGCAACTGGGTACCTTGGCTGCTGCTTTTCTATTTTAATGCTCTGGAGCAGACGGCTTCCTGTCAGGTGGTGCCTACCACTGCTGCCAGGGCAATTAGAAAATTACTTTGTTTACTCCTGTCCTTGGAAATAGGAGATGCAATAGTTGTTGACTGGAAAAAGTGTTCTGAATTGTGCGTTTTGGCTGTTTTACTGTAGCCCCCGGGGTAATTTTGCAGACTTCTAGACAGTCCTTTGTGAGCTGTGCTTGGCAGCCCTGTTTTTGCAGGGAGCTCAGGTTCTGTGATGCTTTCCCCACAGCTCTTGGTGCTGAACGCTGTCCCTGCACCTCCATGCTGAGGATGAGGAAGGTCTGGCGACTGACTGGTGCTTTGAGAGCCTGCAGGTTGCTGTCTGGCGCTTCTCTGAGCAAGCTCCTCAGGTTATAGCTTTGCCTTCCTGGGGCTGCCAGACTTGGCATTGACTTTCTCCCTGCTGACATCTGGTGCCTTGCAGCGTGCAGGAACCTCTGTGCTCCACTCTGTGCTACAGCCACATCAGAACACAGCTGCACTTAGGGTAGATGTGCAGAGCAGGCAAACGCTGTAATTGGATTCTTGTTAGTATCACATGCCATATCGTGAGAAGTAGATAAAAATAACTTACATGCAATTATTTATATTTAAGTAAACTTAAGCCTGTTAGGATCCTAAAGTAGTAACGGATATCTCCACAGCAGTAGATAAGAGCTTAAGAAAAGCAGTTCCGGACTGGCATTTGGAAACCAGCTCTGTGTTGGATGCGTGCTGCTGGTGAGATGTGGGTGTGCTGTGCAGCATTCCCAGGTCAGGAAGCAGTGAGCATGGAAGGTAGCTGTTAGTGCTGCAGTTTGTGTGTCACTGTTGCGAATGCATTCAATTAAGGGCTAATTAGCATAATGCCTACTTTGATCTCTTCTTAATAGCTTAATTGCTTCTCTGAGTTAAATAAACACTGTGCTTATTTTACAAATTTTCCCTTGGGAGGTTGTCACAAGGAAGTGTATGTGCATGTATTTATTTCTTAAGCACCAAGAATAATCAGTTATTTAATTAAGCTTCTTCTGAAATTCTCTTTTGGGATGTTCACTTTTCTTATGAGCTGCTTGACTAACTCCCATGTCTGAATAGAGTAGGCAGGAGTGGTAATGGAACTGTCAGCTGGAAAGCAAACACGCGTGTTAACAGTCCCATTATTGCTGCAAGGTCATCTGGCTGCCTGCGTGGCAATAAGCAGCCACGTACCTTTTTCTGTGCTTTGTGTGATGCTGTAGGAGTTTTACTCTGCACGTAAGACTTCCTGGAGCCTGCAGAAGATAATAGAAGGAATAGCCCTATGATGTGTTGTACCAGGATTTGCTTCTTGCAGGACCTCCAAACAACATGCAGCCTTGCTGATGGCTCCAGAGCAAGCCTCTCCTAGGCATTACTTAGTACAGGAACTGAATGCTTCCTCATCGCTTCCCAGCCAAGGAGTCTTGCCTCCCAAATTCCTTTTGGGGCTGTTTCAGTTCCTACATTAAAGGGGTTCTCCCCTTCCTGCATGTGCGGATTTGGCTGCATTTGCTACAAGTGGTTTTAACTAGCATATTAGTTAATCCCGGCAGTTAAGACTTCATTTAAATAAGAGTCAGAACTGTCTGGTTTGTTTCTTGCTAGTAGGGAAGTGCTAACTCTGGTTCCCAGATGTAGCCTGCTGTGTGATGGTGTTTGTACATAGCATGTTAAGCAGCTAACCTGGTGCTGTTTGGAAGCTCATTGTAATTATAAACACTTAGGAGAGTTGTCTCCTTAATTGAGGCTGTGAGTGTGTGTGGGTGGATGGTGATGTTTTAGCTGGTGACCAGATCTGGTTACTCTGGGAGATATTAATGTGCTGCTTTCGGTGAGCATACAAGTAGCAGCAGAACTCCTATCAAACTCCAAGTTTAAAGCTGTCTTTGGATGCTTGCACTTGTATCGCACATATGGCAAGATACTAAATTGAAAGAAGAGCTTGTGGGGAGGCATGTGGAAGTGATAGACGTAATTGTGGCTATAAATGGGAGTAATGTAACAGTAGTTCCAATTGAACAGAAATATTTGTCATGCAGAACATATGGAAGCATCCCGAGTGTGCTTTAGTGTAAGCCATGTGCTTAAAAAAGTGAACCCTGAGAAAAGCAGAACCTCAGTCCTGCTGTCCTAAGCTGAGTATTTCTCCTGCCCTTTAGTCGAGCAGTTGCTCTACCCATGGGGTGAGCACAGCTGTGCCCAAGGCTGTGCAGTTTCCTTATTGATGCCTTCTTTTGAGCTGGAGCCTTCACTGTGTTTAAAATGCATATGCCTATGTTTTCCTAAAGATTAATCTAACACTTCGTTGACAAGCACAGCAAACTGAAATTCAGATTAATTCGTTCAGTTTTAAGGCCATGCTGAATACCCAAACATCAGATTTGGGCGAATTATTTTGTATAGTGTGAAATTGTTCCTTTATTTGTGTTTGGTTAGCAAACAGATCTTGGGCGTTCACCAAGTGCTGCTCACGCACGTAGCTATCTCCACTCTATACATAGCAAAACAACAAAAAAAGTGTGCAGAGTGCTGGGTTAAGTGCATTAGCCAGTTATTTGAGCCAGCTGCTATGCTAGGAATAGAAGGATAGCTATTTTCTAACCTCAAGCTGCGTGATTGCAAAGCTCCTTCACTACTGCTCTGTCCTCTGTTTTCACCTTTGTAGAGCCAGAAAGTGCATGTCCATAGTCATCCTCAGTATCCAATGTGGAGCATTATTCTTTTCATTTTGCTGTAAGGTGGATGTGCATGGTTAGCATTATATGCCTGAGTGCAGTGAGCTGCAAACTGCAGTCCATGAAAATGTATGGATGTTTTTATGTGTAACTTTTGTAATTTAAAATGAGCGAGGTGAAGTGGTAGTAATCCTGCTTTAAGTACAAACTCATTTAGAGGCTGAAAATTTGCCTTTTGCACTAACTAGACCCTATAGCACCTGGCATGCAGTGCTGCTGAGAAGAAATGCAAATCTACATTGATGCAGCTGCCTTGTCCCTGCCACTGTCATCAAGGCTCAGTGCTCAGCACCCTGCAGCTCTCAGCACTGGAGTTGGTGCATGCAGGGCTGACATTTGGACAGCTAATGAATGCTTCTTAATGAGGAACGCCTGTGAAACACAGCCAGAGCAGGGCTGGAGCCTGGGTTTAACTTCGGGGAGGCCAAATGGCAATTTCTCAATAGCTGGTGGTTCAGATTTGCCCACTTCAGAGGGAGTTTCAGGGCAGTACTTAAGTTATACTCACAAAAAAGGCATCCTGAGTTGGTGGGGAAGCCTGGACAGCACTGCTTTTTCAGCCCCTTACCCCTTTGTGCCTGTTTTCCCAGAGGTGACTTGCTTCAAAGGTAGGAGGCTATAGAAAATCATGCCTTAAAATTGTATTATTCCTTGTTTTCATTTTGTTTGCTGACATCCACTAATACAGTCTCAGTGTACAAAAGGAACTCTTAAACCCTTTCTGCCCCTCTCTAATTCTCTTCCTTTTATATTTTAGCTGCACATTGCTACATCTTCCAGGCCTCCAACTTGTGCTGCACCCTACATCTGCGCTGCTCTCATGTGGCTCCTGGCTCTGTTCTCTTGCTCCTTTGGTTTCTCCTGCAGAAGCAGCAGAGCAGCTCTTTTCCTCATCATTCTGGGCTAAGCAGAGAAGAGCAAGTTGATAAAAGCTGCTCTTGTTTTGGAGATTGTAAAAGTAGCTGTGTTACAGCTGCCCTGCCCTGATGGAGGGCGGCTGCTGACAGACGGGGCCTCATGATGCTCTCCCCACCCCTCTGCCATCTCCTGCTGCTTCCTTTGCTGGGCTGCTATTTGCTGACCCGTGAGCCTGCTGAGGAAGGGAAAGCTGATCCTGTGTCCAAGTGGATAGTTCTTCTGCCATTTCGTCTTATTGAATATCTCCTGCAGTTTGGGAGGAGGAGGAGGAAGAAGCAAGGAGTGTGGCTACCCCTCTTGTGGCACCAGGTCACAAACCCAAGTCAGTAATTCTGTACCCTGGTAGGAAAGTAGCATGCATTGGGAATATGAGCTGCGTCCTATGAATGCAAGAAAGCTATTTGTTGAGCTCTGCTCATCTTAGGCATGCATGTAAGCGTTGCATCAAATTCCTCCTTAATTTCAGAGCAGTTTCAGTTCACAAGCAGTAGTCTCTTTTTCTATTGTATGTTTTGCTCTTCTTTCCAAAAGCCAGGAGCATAACAGCGCCTTTTGGACCTAAGAGAGCACGGCTCACCTTGTTTTGAATTCAGAAGGGGGCTGATGTTTTGCCCTGCTCTTCATCTTCATTACTTGCATGCAGCTTGGTCTGTATGTGTTGTTGCTTCAGTGCACCTACTGCATGGGAAATAGCTGTGAATCTGCAGCATTTTCCCACACTAGGTTGAATCCTGACACTGACTGCAGCTGTGACTGAGAACAGCCCAGTTGCTGTAGGCAAATGGCCTCTTGGATGGCACACTTCTTGTCTCCGATCTCTTCAAGATGCTGCAACTCAGTTCAACACACAATTGTTAGGAATAACTCAAAATTTTAGGACTTCTGGGATCCATAATACTGATGCTGTGGATTTTTGGAGGGGATTTTCGTGGTTTTGCTTTGTAATGTCATAGCACCCATGGGATTGGTAGAGTTCTGGGGAAATACAGCTTCCTGTGTACTGCTTTTTCTAGAGACATGGCTGCTTCTGGACAGCCTCCGAAATATCTCAGGGTAGATGGTTTTCACCAAAGTAAAATGATTCTCAGCATCATCCTCTTGAGCTGATGTTCTGTGGAGGTACAGAATTGCTTTTCAGTGGGTCCTCAAAACCTTTTTGTTGCTGACAACAGGTCATCCTTACGGCTGTCGTGCTGTTACATTGCCAGTTGCATGCTTAAGCTTTGAACAAATTAGAACTAATTCTACCAAATGCTTTTGAGGTTTCTAATTTTACAAGTTCAGGAAATAAACTCCATGCTTCGTTCTCTCTTGCTGTGGGTGACCTTGATAAAATCTGATGTCTTAATGGATAAGGGATCTAAAGAGCAATGTTTGTATTTGGTCCTGCTTTTTTGTCTGGAGTGGAAATAGGGTCAATAACTCTTACAAGTTACTGTAAGTTCAAGCAGGGGCTCGTATTGTTAAAACAGGAAAATTGCGATGTACTGGGGGTTGTGTTTTTTCCTAGAAAATGGATATATCCAGTTCCTGAAGGAGAAATTGTTGTTCCATGGATTGATATTGTTGTAGATGAGGGAGAGAGAGCCAGTACAGGGTAGGCGAGCTGGGCTTCAGATTCCAGCCTGAACCTGTTAGCAGTTAGAAGTCTATTTAGCAGTGGCGTTCTTGAGGTGGATCTGAGATCACCACGCACATCTTGGCTTCAAAGAAGCAGTTGCCAGTGAGTTTGTTTTAGGAAGGACATGGACTCATTGTATGGAAGCGGACTTGAGCTCCTTATCTGGTAAGCCCTTCATCTGTTGAAATGTAATGGCTCTATGTGATGCTGGAGTTGGGTCTGCGTGCAGAACCCTCGCTTTGCAGCATCCTGCTTGGTGTTCCCATTGCGACACAAACACATGCTTGGAAGTGTGAGCAAATCCTCTGTGTGAAGCAGTCGGGGGCTTCCCGTGGAACAGGAAGATGACAGCATCTTCACAGCACTGTGGTGGAACCCAAAATGGTTCCAGCTGCACCATGAGGCTGCTGTGCAGGTGGTGATGTGTCCTTGTGCTTGCACCTGCATGGCCATGTGTATGTGCTGCTGGGCTGGGTGCTGCTGAGCGTGCTGCACGGCTCTGTGGTCTGCTCTGCAGGCAGAATAGCTGCCCTATTAAGCATAAATGCACTGATCTATGCATACATAAAGTTTTGCTCAAGCGCTTTCCTTGCATTTGTAAGAGTGAAATTTTGTCCATTAGATATTTCTGTTCAGCCTTAAGTTATGGTGCTGAGTGAAAGCATCTGAAAGATGTGCATCCAAACAATAGCTATGTGCATCTATGAAATAATTTTTTTCCTTCCCCTTTTACATTTCTGCTACTTCCTAAGAGTGTGGCATTGTCCTGCTGGGCCTGTGTGTGTCTTCTGGAAGGCGATGGTTGTGTGCAGCCTCCCTGTGGCTGCAGGCCGATGCAGGAGAGCTTTACAGGAGGCTGGGGGCTGTGCCCAATTCCCTGCTGGCCACAAAGCTTCTCTGTGCTCTGCTTTGTCAGCCTTTACAGAGGGTGAAAACTGAGCTCCGTGGGGAAAATGGACGCAAATTCCATGTTCAGATTGAAATTCAGGTATCTCAAAGGGAAGCAGCAGTGCACCTGCCATCTGGTGTAAGATGTTATCGCACAGTTACCATCACAGTAGTCTTAGGGCTCTGCATTTCTTGTTCTGAATGACTCCTAAAAGAGGGATGTTTTGGTGTAATGTCAGTCAGGTGTGTTGAGAGGATAGCAAACAAAAATGGTACCATTCAGCATCAAGATGTTCTGCTAAGGTTGTTGGTGTGTGAGCACTGATTTGTTCTCAGGTGGGGATTTCTCAGCAGTTAGGATATTTTCCTTCACCCAGAACTTGAGCCAAACCATGTGGTGCTGGTAGCCTCATGGCAATGTCTGTTTGTGCTCAACGTGGGTTGCTCCCAGCTCAGCCTGCACAAACGCTTGGCACTTTGTGTTTTGCCAGTGAGCAGCTGCCTTAGCGCTGGAACACATTCAGATTTGCAATGAAGAATACCTCCGTGGCAGAGAGAAACAATTTCTTCTGACGTTCCTTAAGGCAGAAACAGCTGCATTCAACTTTTCTTTTTTTTAAATTTAAAAAAGCACTGTGGCATCTCCCTTGATAATCAGAAGTACAGCTGAGCGTGAACAGCAGGGCATAGTTCTGTGCGGAGTCACTGGGCGCAGTGTTGCAACAAGGATTAGCTGACGCAGACCAGCTGTGCTCCTTGCTAACATACACAGTGTGACATGAGCCCAGCACGGCGTTTCCCACAGCTCCAGATGTGTGGGGCCAGCTGCCACCGCCCGCCCCCACATCGCCAACATCTGCGTGTGCATCCATGGCCCTATAGCTTCTCCCGCCTAGATGGACGCAGTGTTTCTTAGGGTGAAATAGTTGTGACTTAGCCAGCATCCATCAGCTGGGAGACTTGAACGCTTTAGAAGGGGATGTTCTGCTTTGTGATTGCTTCTTAAGTAATGGTGCTCTGTGAGTGCAAATGTCTGAGCTTCCCAACGTGTGCCAAGGAGTTCTGAGCAAAACCCTTCCTTCTGTGGTTTCTCTCAATTGTTCAACAAAGGGTCCATAATTCATTGTGCCCCTCCCAGGTCCTCCCTGAGAGCACAACCGTTGCTTTTTCTTTTTTTTGCATGCAGAGAAAATAAACGTTACAGCAAAACTGTGTGAGGAGCTGGATGGTGCAAATCCACTTCCCTTCTTTATCTACCTATGTACATCGGTTTTATTCCATGTTTGCTTTCACTTGTGATTACAGTGACTTCTTTGCAATTAAACTGATCTATGATAGAGACCACCAAAATGTACTAAATGGGATCAGGCCAAATATTGCCCAAGGGGATCATTGAGCTTTGGAGCAAGAGGAAAGAGAGAGGAGAGCAGGCAGGAGCCTTCTGAAGTGGCGTTTGGGTTTATTTCTGCTTTGTTAAAATAGCAAACAGCCCTGCTTGTTGAAACGCAAGATATTGAGTAGCAGAGTGTGGGCATGGTTGCTTTTTAAAGACAGAAACTATTTCTATCTGAACATCAAGAAGCGGAGAGAATAATTTCACTTCCAACATCCTTGAAGTCATGTTTTTCTCAGTTGACCAATGAGATGAAAGTTGCTCAATTTTTCATATTTTTAATGGTTTTTTTTTTTTTTTTTTTTGGACAGATTTCTCAGATATTTTGTCTTCGTGTCTGTAGAACAAACACAGTGAGGCAAATAACTTTAAAATCCCATTTTCCTATTAGCCTACCGAGAGCTGCCGCTGCAAGCGTTACGGGAAGTGTATTTATGGGAGAGACATCAGGAGAGCAGAAGGTAGGAAATGTGAGGAATGTGAGAAATCCTGTGGCTTTCGGGAAGCCTAGAGAACTGTGAGGCAGCTTGGCTTCTAATTCTGCTGTTGGCATGGGGAATTACCCAAGGTTTTGAGCATCTCCCATCACTGGAAGGCAGTCTGGGTGTGCTGTCTCCTCTGCGGTGAAAGGCCGTGTCAGGCAGCCCGAGGCCTCTGTGCACAGCCGCAGTTGGGTGAGTGGTTCAGGACCTGTTTTGTGTCAAAGTGTGAAAGTGTTTTTACAGATAAGAATTAGGAAACTCAGATTTTGCTTTATTATCCTGCAAAAATTTGGTGCCTATCTCCTTACTACAACAATTTAAGCAATGAATTGACAGTGTAGTTTGACTTGGAGCATAACCTGGTGATGAGATTATTTAATGACAAAACACTACTGAAAATGAAGGAAATAAGACTGCAGCATTTATCTCATTTACTAATATTATTTGTCTGGTGTTTCGTAGTATTAGTTCCTTAAATACATCTTTGCAATGGCATTCCAAAAGGTGTTGGTTGGTGTAGATCTGGCATGTTTTTGGGGGCTGTACCATGAGAGCTGGTTGGGTGATGTGCATCTCTGTGCCCTCAGCTCAGGGTAAAACATGGACACTTAAGTTGTGTGCTTGTACATTAATGCAGGTGTTAAAGATCAAAGATCATGTTTTGCACTAAAGGGAAACTGCATTCTGACAAGTCCAGCTTCAGCGTGCTGGGCATTCACTTAACATTTGTGGTTTCATTTATGCCTTGGAATTTTCTTTTCCTTCAGGAAATCTTGTGTTTTGAGCTCTGTTTTCTGAAGTCTTTCAATTATATAATTTTCTTCATATACTGTGCACTTGTACGTTGCTCATTAGGATTTCAATGTAATAGTCTTTAATTATTGTATGTATTAAGAAGCAAAGAATAAAAATCCTCTGTTGGCTTAGGTATGTGCCAAGTGGTTTTGGTGCCTGTGGGGATCCCCGCTGCTGCTGAATGGTGAAGCCCAAGGATTTGGTAGCCCTTATTTACCCAAGCAAAAGATATATAGAGATTATTTGTGTGGGAAACCCTTCTGTCCTCAGTAATGTGTTTGGCTTGAATGAGTTGCTAGGTTCATGCCTGAGCTCTTTGAGGAATAATCAGTATAAATAGTCAACCTGGTGTGGTTGGTGCATGACCCTGGCCGTGTGTCTGCCTGTGGTGCTGGGGATGTCAGGCTGTTTGCACTGGGTCATGCAGCCACCTGGCGTGAGCCTGGGAAGTCAAACCCAACTCACCTGCTGGGATGGGGGGGTTCTGAGAACGATGTACCACAAAGGAATGTCAGCAGGCAGTTTCACACTACTGAAATTCGGGTTGATTGTTAACCTGACCTGCCTTGTGGTGCTTCAAGTGCGATTTTTAGCTTCTGGCCTCTTCAGCAATGTGTGACCCAGAAACACCTGCCTGGATCACACACTTACTGCTTTTACATGTTGGCTAGGTAATCCTGCATGCAGCGTCAGCTCGTGTATTGGCATCTTTGGTTTGGGACAGTGCTTGTAATTATGCTGCATCTGGTATGTAAGTAATAATTATACATGTTGAATGTGTGTGTATATACACAGCATGCATTTAGAACATCGTGAGAAGATTATGCTATGCTAATTAGTTCAAAGGGAAGCTTGAAGAGCAATTTACCTCTCTAAGACTTAAGTTTTGAATAGGAATTGTTGATTTCAAACACACCCAAGTCGAGAATGGTATTGCTGCAAGGATGCTGGCCTGCTGGGTTGGGTGTCTGAAGCTGCCCATTGCAAAGGGCACTTGCAGCATGTTATGCATTAGACACAACGTGCTCAGAATTCTTGCCAGACCAGGGAATCCAGCTCCAGGCTCCTAAGTTCCCTTCCAGTTTTCTCTTCCATTAAGCAGTGCTTTTTGTAAGTAATAAAGCATAAAATACGATGCATTGCATCTTAGGACAGCTTGTGTGTGTTTATGGATCCCTCCTCCTTGGTGTGATGTGGCTCTGTGCTTCATCAAGGGACGTGGCCAAAAAAGTGCCAGGGCCACCTTGCTTCTGCCTGGGGGCTGTTCTGAAATGACTGGAGTTTGTAATAAATAAAGAGAAAAAGATAGGTGCAGCTGGTGGTTGGTCAGACTAATGCTCTGCCATAGCAAGAACGTGAGTGACCAAGAAAAATGCAGGGCACCTTTGGTTCTGCTTCCAGGTGGGTCACTGCTCACAGTGGAAAGCAAGGTAAATGCAGTTTTTTCCACAGAACTAGTAGCAAATGTGGGAAGTGATGCAAATTCAAGCTTTGATTAATAGAGAGCTTTCCATGTGACTTTTTTTGTTGTTGTTTTGCTGTGAAATGGGAATCTGTCAATTTGAAAGCCTTCCAGACAGTCCTTATTTCATAATGTATGTGGTGGTTTTCTAGGTTGTTAGTCTTGCAGAAGGTTTTAGACAACCCAAATTGGAGTTTTAGTTACTGTTGCCCTGATGCTGAAATGATGGTGCTCAGGAATCTCAGGAATGCTAAACACTGACAGAATACGGTTCCTAGGAACTGAGTATTCTGTCACTTATTTTCTGCAATGGCACAGATTCCTTCGATGCTTACATGGCTCTCATAATTATTTGCATTAAACCTCTAGGGAAATCAGAAATGAGCTAGCTTTTAGAAATCAGTCTAGAAATACCCTTTCATTTGCAAAGGGGAAAAGGAGTTTGGTAAATGTTTTGCAGAGCTCCAGAAGGGCGTTGGGATGGGGCTGCTGAGTATTGAGTTTGTTTAATGCACAGCTGTTGCTGTTAATAGCTTTGAGACGACTAAAAGCTTTGCTCACTCCAAAGGCAACAACTAATAAGCAAGATTAGTTTTTGAATACAAGGGGAAAAACCTTTAGAGTCCCCTTCTCAAAATGCGTAGGTAGTTTTGTTTTTTTCCTCCAGCAAGCGTTTGTGCAAAAGTAAACAGTTATCTTGAAAAAGTGTCTGCCTGTTGATTCTCCTTTTACATACCAACAGTGATTTAATGTAAGAGTTTCAGGCGGTGGTTTAGCTTTAAATCACATTCCTGTATGAAAAAAGAGTTTGGGTGTTCTTTGGTGCCACATGTAGGAGCAGTGCTGCTCCAAAGGGAAGGACGTGCATTGAATTGCTTTTTGTGCTTGCAGGAGTGTTACCACTTCTGACTTTTTGTTCATGTAGCTGCTTGGGGGATTTATTTTCATTGGAGGGTTTTTTAAACATAAGTGTATATTTCTGTAAGAGTTGGAAAGAGAAATATTGTAAGCCAAAGCTGTAGATGTATAGGAAGGGGAAGGAAGTTGAGGATAAATACAGCTACAGTTATTGCTAGGGTGCTATTTTCTTTTGTTTTTTTCCTTTTTTTTTTTTTTCCTGAAGTTAGTCTCGTTATCAATGTGGGCAGGTAAGCCATAAATGAAAAAGGAAAAGGCAGCTGGCACCTGAGGGCTGGAAAGGCAAGCAGGGCTGTGCTGCAGGCAGGCAGATGGGGCTCTGTGCAGAGCTGACTCGGGTTGCTGTGCTGTTTCCTGCTACTTGAGAACACAGCCAGCTTGCCGTGTGGCTGGCAGTCTGAATACCTCGTTTATTCAGTACCTAGTTCAGATTCATTGTGCCCACATGCAGTGAGCACGTGTCCCTTCTGCAGCCGTGGGCCAGCTGTGCGTGCTGCCTGGCAGAGCTGGTGCTGGAGCAGCCCTTCGCAGCAGAAGGTGCTCGGTGCAGGCAGAGCATCGTCCCTGGCTGCTTCCTGAGCCCCTCATCTGTATTCACATCTAGCTGCTGTGACTCTTGATGTTTACCATGTTATTGCAGACATAAATTTCAGGAAAACTAAGGTTGGAGTAATGAACGTGTTATTCCTCTTGGTTGAATTGGTGTTGCTTGTGTTGAAAGCGCTCTTAAGCATTAGGAAACTTGGGTATAGATTGATACCTCTTTGTGTAAGGGAGTGATGTGGCAGATGCCGTTTGTCTCAGGCTTGAGTTGGTTGGTTTACAGACAGAGTAACGCCCGATATTAAACCCTTCAGGTCTCTGAGTCCAATCCCTGTTCCACTTGGTGAAGTCATTTCTCTGGTAGTGCAAAAAAATTAGTGTACTTTCAGATGCCACATAGCGGAACGTGGCTAGTAAGATTAGCTTTAGTAGTTCCATAAAACAAATTCCCAACATCGGTCAGGTTGGGTCTGATTTAGCCCAGCGTGGTTCAGTCCCACATGGTAGAGCATGGCTCACTAAAGCACCGAAATTATCTGATTATAGTGATTTTAATGCTGATCATGAGTAGCAGTGGTACAAAGTGTCTAGCTATACTGTTGGGAGTAAGAAAGAGCTTAAAAACCTCCTCCTTAATAGGCTTTCTTAATGGCAGCCTTAAAATTTAATAAAGCAAAAACAATTTCACCGTTCAAAGATGAATGCGGGTCGGGTAATTTTTATCCAATGGACTTCATTAAATAATTGTGTGGTGTTTGATCATATCAACAGTGACATGCTGGATTTATGAGCTCCTGTTAATGACAAGGAGTATTTAACAACAGCGCTTTCAGGAGAAAAGCTGCTTTCCCCTTGCTGTTGCTTACATAAGAGAAAAACTAATAGGTAGCAGGATTAAGCTTCCAAAAATGAAACGTCTCAGTGTTTTTTACAACACTATTTTTATGGATTTCTAGCTCTTTGAATAAATAATTAACACAATATTGATAAGTGTGGAAATAAATTGTGGCAGAGAAAATTTCCAGGTGTTTTCTACCTGATGCTCTTTGCATTCTTTTCATGCTTGGTGGCTTCATGAGAAACGTGCCGCCATGAATTGCAGCCATTAACAGAAGTGAGCAGAAGTCAGGTGTTGTGTAAACATGCGCTGTGTTGGTTAGAGATGTATTTCACACTTTGAATATCTTTGTTTTTGTTTTTTAATGTTTCTATTTTTAAGAAGACTTTATAAATAACACTTCCAGTATTTATGCCCGATGAAATGATTCTTCTGCGGAGCCGAACCACAAAATTGGAGTAATTTAGGCTGGATGGATCTCCAAAGGCTGTAGCCCTGCCCTCTCCCTGAAGCTGGTCTGCATGGAGCAGGTTGCCCAAGGACTTCTCCAGCTGAGCGCTCCAGGGCTGTAGACCTCACAGCATGTGAACAGTGTTTGGTTGCCCTCACAGTGAAAAAAGAAATGCTTTCCATTGTGATCATATCTGATCACAGTTTCCAACGTACCAATTGTGTCTGCTACCTCTGGTTACATTGCTCTGCATCTCTAAGGTCTGGTTCTGTCTCTCTGTGTCCTCAGTATTCGCTGTAGTAATGGATTTTCCTTTACAAAAGCTGTGTTGTGCATCTGCACAAAGGCATGATTTGTAGTTGAACGCTGGGCTGTGTTTCCTTGCGGACCTTTCTGAAGGTATGCATCACAATTCCCAGCTGGCTGTTTGGGAGCTCAGGCTCAGAATGTAGGTGTTTTTCCATTCCAGTTACAGCTGATCTATTCCTGTCTATAAATATTCAAAAATTCCATTCAAAAATATTTTCTCAGTGCTTCCACCTAGAAGCATTGTGTGTTTTGTTTTGCATTCTGAAACAGAATTTAGAAAGTGGAATTGGAATTCCGACACCTACCCAGGATGAAATTCCTGTAATGACTTCTCACAAGCTCTTGTTTGCTGTGCATCACTGGAGAAGATTAATTTGGTGAAGGTTTCTAAAGCTTCAGCAAGCATTGCATTCTTTTCAAGTGAAAGTTTCAGCTGATTTGATCCATGGTTGCATCTCTTCTTCTAAACCTGGCCTTTGGGATGCCTCATTCAGTGCCTGTGTACAGAGGGAGCACGTGGGCTGCCAGAGTGAGCACTGCAGTGCTGGGACTTTGGATTTTTAAGCTACGGACAGTATGTGTAACTCTATAAATCCCATACCTGCAAGGTACTGAGCTCGGCCTGTCGGTCACTCAGGTCTCTGAAGTCTGAGAATTACATGTGCTAAGCATCTTGTTGGAGCAAACTAATGGAATATATTTATGTGAGTAGCTGGACAGGTTCACTTGGCATGCTAAAAATAACGAGGCTCCCTTGATTTATTCAGCAGGAAACTTGATGTTCCTTTTCAAAAGAAGGGCAGTGATTTTTGTTGAAAAAAGAAACGTGATGGCGTGTT
The DNA here is from genome assembly GCF_023343835.1 of Lagopus muta. Lineage (NCBI taxonomy): Eukaryota > Metazoa > Chordata > Aves > Galliformes > Phasianidae > Lagopus > Lagopus muta. The sequence goes on from NC_064441.1 coordinate 4,589,898, forward strand.
ATTCCTTGTGGGTATGTTTTGTAAGTCTGGGTTGTGCAGCCTGCAACCTTTCTTTAGATCACTTACCTTCTGGTGCCTGAATGAAGGATGTGTGCTGTCTTGGATTTTGTATTGGAGTTCCCCCAGGTGAATTTCATCTAGAAATTTCAAACTATTTATGATATCGTTCCTGCTTTGAATGTTGTTTTCTATTGTTCTCTGTCTTTAAAGCTTCTGCCTTTAAACCGTAGCCTGTTCCATCTTGGCAGATTGTCACATAGGTGTGCCTGGGCTACATGGCATTTGCTGGTGGTATTTGTTTAGTAAAAGATGCTCTTTCCTCCTCTGTCTTCTCTCTGTGTTTGGAAAGTATTTTTTCGAGTTTCTGAGCCGTTTTTAAAGCTGCTGATATGTAGATGGGGCAGAAGTCTGTCTGATCTTGGTGTATTCTGTTTAACCAGACACATGATGTCTGGGATTCCAGTACATTTACAGAAATAAGGAACAGACAGTGTTGAACCTTGTACTAGAAGTAAGATTTCAGAGTCTAATAACTGAGCACCTCCAGGGCCAGAAAAGATCACTTAATGCTGCCAGTTTTCTTCCATGTGCAAAGCTTATTTCTGACCCGAAGCACAGTAGCACCTAGGTGCAAATGACAGATAATTTAGGTGTTTGCATATGCATCTAGATGCCCAGATTTTTTCCTAGAATAAATTCTTAGTGTTCAGTGTTCAGATATGTTGATCTAGGCTCAGTGCCCAATATAACTTAAAAAAAGAGGTGAGCAAAACCTCTTTTGGATGGAAAAAGTTATCAGGAAGAGAGAAACTGCTACCCTTGCCTATGAGACAGGTTATTCATGTAGAACTGCTCAGGTTTTTACCACCTTTCCTCCATTTCCATCTAGTTGTGTGGTAATAGAGGGCTTTTCCCAGAATTATTTTGTGTTTGAGTTTAATTTCAGTATGGAGATTAAAGGTGTTTGTTTCCCGTTGGCTCAGTAAGTCTAAATCCAGCCTTTGAAGTCAGGTCACTCGAGATTCTGTAGATGAAAACTCAGCCCTCTAGTTGGTAATCTACCCAACAGCCACAGATTTCAAGTTTAAATAAAATGCTGCCTCTGCTACAAATGACGTCAGTGTAGCCTGAGGTGTGTTTAAGCAGAAAGCTGAAGTCAGCTTGAACAAAACTTGGCAAAAGTGAGATGTTTTATTCACGTGAATGGTCTGAATAACGTCCAATGGGTTTCCATGGTATAATTTGGTTGCATTTTATGTTTAAAGAGAACTCAGTTCCCTTCCTTTAGAGAGGGCCCTATGGTTGGGCTTCAGTTGTAGACTTATGGTGAGTGGTATCTTACTGCAGTATAAATATTGGCTTTTTCCATGCATACATGAGAAAGCAATTGCCTTATGTTCCTGAAGCCCTGCTGATGTTTCCAGTGTGTAGGTGGAAGGCTGTATCCTGGAAATTAGGAGACCAAGAAGAAATCCCATAAGTTGAAGGGCTCCTGCTTCCCCTTTCCCTTCCGTTCCTCTTTACTCTGCATGGTGCCTTCTGACTGTACAGAGGAGCAGTTTGCTTCCACTTGTTGAGTGAGCATATTAGGGACTTCCTTAGGGCTAACTCTTTGCTCAGTGCCTTTGGACTTCAGACAACTCCATTCACATTGAATGGTCTCCAGATGAGGGCTGCAGAGTGGGAGCAAGCTCATAGTTCCTGCAGGCCAGCAGCAGGCTGTAGCTGATAGTAAAAACAGAAGGTTTGGTGTTGCTCAGGTAGAAGCAGGAGGAAACCTGGAGATGCAGAGATTTCAGAGAAAGGAGAACTCTGAGCTCCTGTGGCACTGGCTGTGGGACCAAGTGTGTCAAGCCCAGCTGCTGTTCCTGAACTGAGGTACAGCATGGTAGAAAACCTCTCCTGAGTTTAATCCCATTTTAATCTTCCCTCCCTTTGCCAAACCAAAACAACAACAGAAAGAAACAAACCCAACAACACCCAAACCACAAAGCCTAAAAGCCACCTCCCTCCCAGCTGTTACGTGCATGGGGACGAGTATCAGTCCTTGGGAGCACAGAGAGGCGAGGAGCCTGCCCGCGTGTCTTCATCACACCCTGCCATGTTCTAATAGTGCTTTCCTCACATGGTTTTGTAGTTAGTGGGTTGGATTCTGTGTATTTGAAGCAGATTTTTGGTAAATTGTATGGAAGTTTTGGGTCGCTCCATTAAGATGTGTTAGTGAACTCCTACACCACCGTTCCACTGAGTGTCATCAGGCTGATGACTGCTGCTGGCTGCCTCTTAGGCCAAGGCCCCGTACCCTGCTCCCTCTGCCCCAGATGTCCCAGCATCTCACTGGTGCCGTGTGGGGCTGCAGTGGGGTGCAGCCTAAGGTGTGGGGTTGTCACCAGCTTGCATTGCCTTGCTGACATGGAAGTTCCCAAACCCAGGTGTTGGGACATTGTGGTTGGTATTTTAGTTCTTAATATGTGAACTCAGAGCAACGCTAGTAATTTCTAGCCTGTTTGATGCTTGATTTCTGTTGCTTTAGAAACATTCATAAAGCCATAGTCTTAGAAAGCAGATAAGCATCCACAGAGATGTCTAACGCTGTCCAAAAGTTTAAGCTACTGAGGATATACTTCAACATAATTCAGTGAAATTTCCTCTGTGGGTTTTTTTTTTTTTTTTAGCTTTTTAACAGGTTTTTTTTTTTTTTTTTTTTTTTTTTTTTTTTTTTGGATCTAGATCTAATGCTGTGTGGAGAGAGCATGCTTTTTTTCAGAGCCCATCAAACTGTGGCACAAAGGCATCCCTGTTCAGCCTGGACCCAGCCGCGCTGTTTGCTGTCAGCTGAGCGGTGGCCACGCGGCCCAGGCAGGCCCTGCAGCCCAGCTCTGGGCAGCTGAATGGGCCCTCTTGTGCTGCAGCCTTCGGAGTGCTGGGAGAGAAATGCTGCTCTCAGCCTTCTGCTGTCACAGGGAACCTTCAGGGAGCAGAAGAGAGTGTTGCCTTCAGTTCTCAGTGCAGGGATTCAGAAGGGGAAGGAAGTTAAAAAGAAGGGATAAGGTTTTGACCACTTGTTGCCATAATGTAATGTAAACCATTGTGTTGGTTTTTTTTTTTTCCCACAAGAAAATATTGATGCTTCTACCTACAACTTGCACAGAATAATGTTAATGTACATTTTTAACATCTGACTCGAGTCATTTTGGAAAAAAAAATAGTAATTTCCTGTCACTAACAGGTTCATTATTACTCCTTTCTAAGCCTGTAAAAATAATTATTTTTGTTTTCTAAACCTTCTTTTGTAGCTTGCAAAAATGCTTCAGTGTTGGAAAAGTCACTGTAGTGATGCATGATCCTACAGCAGAATTTGCCCAAACTGCTCTATTACCTGGGCTCTATTACCTTACAAGTGTTAGAGGATTTATATGAGCTTAACTTTATCCAGGCGATATTCCATTGAATTGTACAGATAACTTGTTGACAGGTATGATGTGATTTGTGTTGGATTGATCTGAAAATTGGAATAGAACCTGCAGGGAATGGTGGCTCAAGTGAAATTTCACCCTTGTTCCCTTCCCTCCCCCAAGGAAAACTTTCCCATTCCTTAACTGTATTTATGTCTAACCTAGATAAATGTGGAGTATAATTCCTTTAAGTGCACTGTTCATCTATTTTTGCTTCTACAGTGCTTCACCAGCAATTTTGTGATGCCAAAGTGTAAGAGCCTTTTGTATGGAAAGAAAAACTGGTGCTAAGAGTTGCTGGAAGCCAAAATTGCTTCTTAAAATTAAATGAAAAATCATGAACTTGTGGAGTCCCAATCAGAACACCAGCATGTGCCTGCTGTGCAGTCAGAGGAGTAACAAGAAAGTATTTGTTGCTGGACTTCAGCATGGAGGAGAGGGGAGAAGGACTTATCTTCTGTGCAAGCTCCTTGTTTCTCCAGCATTCTCTAGGAAGTATTGGCGTAAGCTAGAGTCAGTCGTTTATAGTGAGAAAACTTGAAAGGAGAAATGAACCACATCTGAATGATGATAAGCTCCTTGTGGTATATCATATTGTAGGTGGAAGTGAGTTCATTCTCTGAAGCTTGCACAGCTTGCTGCAGTGTGAGATGCTGATGATATGGTGTGCAGTTCTATAAAATACCTTTTAGCGGCTCTGGTTGTTGTATTCACTGTAGGATACTGGAGTATAAAGTATGTGTAAGCACATTATGTTAAGAAATTTCTATTTGCTTTTAAGTGGGAAGGGTTAAATATTGGTACCAACTCTTACCGCATGTGTGTCTGGATGAGCAGACAAGCCAGCAAAGGGGCAGCACAAATGGAATAGATGTTAGCCAATGAAGTCTCCTTGAAGAGAGCACCAGGGCTGATGGCAGAGCCCTTGGAGAACACGGGCTGGTGTACTGGGGATGCTTGCTTAGCTGCTGTTTGCACATTTGCTGAAATGCACATCCATCACCAAAAGGCGCTGATGCCTTTCCTTCCCTCCCCACTCCCCTCTGCAATAAAGAAGGCATGTTTATGACAGCCAGATATTAACTGTCATATTTTGGTGAGAGTGTTCAAATAGAGTGTTTTAAATGACTCACCAAAGTCCAGGATCCAAACTTGTTAAGAATAAAACTTGTCAGATGCTGTCGCGTTTGGTGCCAGCGCTGTTCCCTCAGTGCTGGGTGGGCTGATGGATGGAAGGTTGACGTTGGCTTTCAGGCTGCATGATATTTCTTGCTGTGGGTGGACAGGCAGAGAATAGCCATCCCCTAATTGCTGTCTCGTTAAGGGCAGGTGGAAGAGAACATAATGCATAGCATAATTGTTGGCTTGGGTTTGGATCTGTTGCTGATTGTACCATCATCTTAGTGTTGCCATGGGAATGTAATAATTATATTTTGAATAATTGGAGCATTTTCTTTTACTGCTGCAGATAACTGATGTATAATTATTGTTACCTTTAATGAAAGCTACACTCTAAGCTGATTATTGAATGTTTGTATAAACACGTGACAGCAAAACTTTCTACAATTGAATGCAATTTTGTAAATGTGTCAGCAAGCCAACTCATGTACCCCCAAAGCATTTACATCATTAGAATGTGCTGGAAAGCTGTTTGCAAGAGGAAAATAATGTCCATAGTTCAACATCCGTCCTTTATAGTGTTCTTGTGGCTTGATGTTCATCTTTCTAGACATAAGTAATTCCTGTCAATATCAGGCTAGTGGTGCTATGCAGCATGTAAATGGAAATGCTGTTCATCAGTGTTGCTGTAGGAGTCTCACTGCCCTCATCCAGCAATGGACACTTCCCTGTAGCTGAGGCTGGGTAGGGGCTGGTGGTGCTGCATAGGTTTCAGGGGACTGCTGGGCCTCCACTGGAGCACCTCAGCTCAGTGTGTGAGGTGTGTGGTTCCAAAGGGAAGCCTATTGCTGACTGAGGATTCCCACGTTCTGCCTACTTTAGTAGTCCAGAGCACTGCTGTATGAGTTTGACCCATGGGGGTTTGTGGCCTCCCACTGGTCCCCGTGTGACCTCAGGTTGGCTGTGTGGTTTGGACCACCAACCCTGTTCCTGCAACTGCTCCGTGTGGGGATCATGTGGGGGATGTGGGGCAGCTCTGCCATCCCCATTCTTCGCATCAGGTTGTGCTCACCACGTAATGAATGTCTCTCCAGCTCCAGGTTCTTGTTTTGTGGCTTGTATGCTAATGGATTAATTTCAGATGTTTTCAATGTCGTTGTTTCTTCTTTGTTTCCAGAGTAGCCCTAATTTATTTAACAGTATTTGCCATTCAAGCATTCTGATTTTAGACAGATGTTTGTCTCTTGTGTTTTAGTCTAGACATCTCTGATTTACAATCTGTAACCCATCTGGTGAATTGCCATGGGAGTATGCTTATTTTCAGTGCTTGAAGTATTGCAAAATACTCTTTGCAAGTGTTTTTGCAGTAGCGACTGTTGAGCCAACCAGCAGAAAAGGTTTATTTGAGCAAAAGAATCAAAATTGTTTATTCAGATTAGGGCAGCAAAATATTCCACTTCTATTTAAAAAAAAAAAAAAAAAATCAACTCCAAAATATTTATTTGCCCTTAAAAACACTCCACAAGAATACCAACATCTGGGAGACAGAGGGTGTACACTTCAAACGTCAGTGCTCTTGTTTTCCTATGAACTGGAGGCAGTGTGCAGCAGGGCAATTGGCAAGGGCAGGTGAGAAAAGCAGCCCACAGAAGGCTCTGGTGCAAACAGCGGAGATGCTGTCCTGTGAGACGCCCAGAAATGCTCCGTGGACTGACTGCTCTGAGCCTTTGGCACGTGTTTCTGAGTGTTTTCATCTGGTATTTGGATGAGTTTGTCCACACATGTTGGAGACAGCACAAACCCAGGGCTGGATGCAGGGCCTCCTGCTGTGAGATCCAAGCATTGCGCACATAATTCATAGCTGTGGGATTTGCCTTTTAACAGTAACAACAACGATGCACTGAAACTCTGAGTGACTGATGTATTTTTAAACTTTTTTTTTTCATTTTTAGAATGATTTTGGCCAATTAATTTGGACAGGGGTGAGGTAGAAGGGCTTATAATTTGTAACCATATCCGCTGTGTTCACAGGATTTTAAAAGCGTATTGGAAAAAAATAAAGGGTGATAGAAGTTGCAAAGGTATTTAAGAAACATCTTTCACTTACAGAAGATCCGTCAGCCTTCCCTGGCAGGCCCTGTATCTACATGTATTTATTGAGGTAACTGCAGTCAGTGGTTAAGCCATGCAGGTGCAGTGGCTTCAGGCTGAGGCTTTTTTTGGATGCTCCATGCACGTTTAAATAGTCATTTGGTGCTGGACCACCAAGATCATTTGAAACCCGTTGGAAACTTGGTAATGCTATCATACTATAATGGCAAGGCAAAAAGGAATGGTTTCTTTTGGACTGTAATCTGAACAGAAAGTGAATAGTGGAGGTGCAAATCGAAGTGAATGTGCCTGTAGTTGTGCAAATCGAAGTGAATGTGCCTGTAGTTGTCCCACTCGATGCTGTGCATTTGCAGAAATGTCTCTGTTGGAGCATGGGCTCTCTGTGTCCTCAGGCTCCATGCCTGCTGATGTCCCCTTTTCCTCCTGCTAATCAGGGGACATTGTCTGGCAGCTGAGGCAGCCTGCTGAGGAGTTTCACAAGTGTGTACTAGGCGTCCTTTTATTCACATCTTAAGTGTAGGTGAGGTTGCCCTAAGGAAGGAGACCCTCAAGTAGTGCAAAACTCTCTGCAGCCGCCTTCACGAACGTGCTGCCCCATGGGGATGGCTGAGTGCTGGGTGCTTTTGCTGACCCTGGGCGGTATTAATGGCCTTATTCCTGTGCCTTCCACTGCCCCGCTTCTGCAGGGTGAATGCAGCATAGCTGGGATTCTTCTGACATACCAGACCTCTCTGAAGGTTTCTAAACAGCTGTCGCGTTGTCCCCTCGGGCACTTAGTTTTGTAAAAGCTGCTCCTTTTTCATGCAGAGCTGCCTCCATCTACGAGTTTGTAGTCATGTAGATACAAAGTACTCCAGTCTGGATCAGCAGCAGATCTGGGTCCTGGGCCATGGTGACTTCAGGAGGTGTGGCTGTGCGGCATGGGGCAAACAGGCAGACCTTGGGGTGTGGATGCTGTGTGCCATCGCCCGACGTGGCACATAAGCTGCTGGAGTGGGAAGAGAAGCTGTGTGCAGCCAGCAGTGAAAGGCAGCCTGTTTGTGCTTGTTTCATTGAGGAAATTGTTCCGGAACAGCTGCTCGTCCATGTGAAAATGCAAATCCCTGGGTCCCCGCCAAGGGCAGTGAGTCCTGGGTCACTTGTTTTAGCAGAGCAGGCCAATTTGCCCTTAAACGATCTTCCCGTTTCATTCGGTCACAGCTCTTGCTCAATAGATTTACTTCCTGAGACAGCCTTGTGTGCCGAGTCACAGCGCTGAGAGCCACTGCGACGAGCTGAGGGAGCAGTGAGGTTTCCATGAATTAGTTCTAGCTCTATGCTGTGTAAAGCACAGGGCGTGTGCTTGGGTGGCATTCCTCTTCTGATAGCATTAGAACAGAGGATTCTTCAATTTCAAAGTAAGATCCTGCCAGAATCACCACGTCTCTTCTCCTGCAGGTATTACAGGGTGCAATCCCAAGTCACCGTGTGCTCGCTGGACGCAGGGCTGAGATCCCACTGAGCAGTTCATGGACCTCAGAGTTAGTGTGCACTGGGGAATTTCACCTTGAAGCCAGGAGGGGCTTGAGTTGTAGGAGCAAGCTCTGCAATGTGGGCAGTGCAAATATGTAGCAAAGCATGTGAGCATAGGTTTGGGACTGGATTTGGACAATATTCTGCAGTGGAGATTTAGCAATAGGGAGAGAAAAACACTGTGTTTGTGGAGCAGCTGGGATGGGAAAACAGCACAGTGCAGTGACCTTGCTGCTTCATGGTGCTACACGCAAAGAAACAGGCAAGATGCTTTGCTCCAGCCAGAGGAACCAGTGTGCTAGACTTGGGCTTCTGTATTTAACAGAAGAAAACTAATTAATTCATGCATGAGACATCACTAAGGATCATAATAAAAGCATACTGATTTCAAAATTGCTTTTATACAAGAATGTTGCGAGTGCTGCGATCTGAAACCAAGGCTCTAGTCTGCCTCGAAAACCTTGGGGCAGAAATTCCTGCAGTGGGTTGTGCTGTGATTGCAGAAGGACTAAGAATGGACCAAGAGCTGACAGTCCCCAGGACAGAGCAGCCTCCTCGGCTGGGGAGGTGCAGGAGGGGAAGGGGAGGAAGACTTGGTTTCATCTGCAGCTTCACGTAATGCGCTGCAGTGCAAGTAGAGTAGTTGTGGTTCTGTTGGTGCAGGCGCTTTCTTGGTTTTGATTTCTATTCTTTTAAAGGCAGCAGATCTGGGAAACATTTTTCTCTTCTCGAAATGGTTACAATAATTACAATGAAAGGGAGGCAGCATGGGGTTCACCAGGGCTTTGGGCCGGTCACCGGCTGTGCCCCTGGGAACTGAGCCGCTCTGCTTCTCCTGCTTCCTTGCCTACACAAGTGTTGGAAGCACAAACTTGGTGCTGTCAGGGCAGTGGGTTCCTCACACCTGCGTTTCGGGGCAGCTTTGGGGAAGCTCTCCAGAAGCTGCTGGAGGCACTCAGTATTTATGGTGCTGGAGCTCAGGGTGGAATTTGGGAATTTGGCCTCTGGCTTTGCGAGCAGCAGTAGCCAAATCTCTTCTGGCTCAGTTTTGTGATGCACCCAGGGGATGGCCTTTATTTGTTAACAGGTTCAAAATGTATTAAGGCGAGCTTGTTGCAGCGGGCAGCATCCAGGGCAGAGCAGGATGACTCCTTGTGTACGTTAAATCGTGTGTTGAACTGTGAGCTTCAATTAAGACTTGCAAAGGTTTAAAATACCCTGGGGGAAACTCCTTACATCCTTCCTATGAATATAAGTAATTGAGGAACATCCATTTCTAAGTAGTTTTTTTTAAGAGTTAAAATATTAGATGTAAGAAAAAGATAAATAAACAAAACAACAACAAAAAAAAAGATTTGATTTTGTTTTAGAGCTAAATTGGGAGTGGTTTCTCTGCAGGCAAGGACTTTAGTAACTGGGGCTCTGTGTTACTCACTGCCACTTGAAGTTGTTTTGATACCGTTGACGAGAGAGATGAAATAATGTATGCTAAAGTCATTTGGCTCGCCTGGAAATCAAAGCACTGGAAACAAAACCTTGCTGCAAATCACGGGGCTGTCATTCTTTTAAAACCTGTTACCCAAATGGCTTTAACAGTTTGTGGGTTGTGCGCAAGGTTAGGAATCATCTTGCACAGTGCACGTTTTGATGATAAAACCCAATCTTCTTTTTTTTTTATTGGAATGGAAGTGTTGCAGTCAACAGTCTCGGTGTGGGAGTTTGATTTCTTCCTGCCAGTCGATTGCTGCTCCATATGAGCAATTGGCAAGGGCTTTGCGGGACAGATGATGGCCGTGCCGAGTTGAGCGATTCTCTGCTGTCATATAGCACTTAGCTGATCTGTGTGTAGAAACTGCAGAGCTGCTCCATTTTCAAATGTATTTCCAGGCAGAGTGTATGTTTCTGAGAGACTGGCTAGGGCCATGGTGACCGCAAATAGAGAGGATTTTGGTTGAGGGCTTGAAACACATTAAAAATCGAGGCTTTTTTCTCTTTAGCATCGTTCACTTGCTGTAACGTTTAAAGTGCTAATTATTCCTTCCACCTATTCTTGGGCACGTTGCACCCTGAAGAACCCAACAGCACTTGTTAATCCCATGTGGCTTCTTCTCCCCCAGCCCAGTGCTGCTGTGCACACCCCTGTTGTGTGTGCTGTGCCCTGCTGATCTCAGAGGAAGTTCAGAGAAAAGCATGAAACCGTATTCCTCGGAAGACATATGCAAAGGTTTATTTTTTTAATAGGAAAAATGCATTTACTCAAATAATGTTTCTGAAAAGCTCCCTGTGAACCAATTGTCACTTCATATTTTGTGATGGGTTTAAACAGAACAGACCCACAGCTTAATCCACCCAGCAATTGCTTACTACTCATGCTGTTACATTTTTCCATTCATGCTGAAACTGTTGACTGAGGGAGCTTTATTAAGGAAGACAAAGGACATTAATAGAGCTATAAAGTGAGGTGGGGAAAAACATCTGTGCTAGATGAGTGATAAAGCCATTTTTCCTGGTGAGGCTGTAGTGTAGGTGAGGTTCCCTGCGTAGTTGGGTATTGAGCAGTGTGAGGAGCAGCAGAGCCCCACTCTTAACTTCTGAAACAATAAACACTGGAACTTCAGGAGTTTTCACGTATTTAATGCGCTTAATAAATTATCATATTTCAAATGTAGATGTGACCAGTAAAAACCATACGCAGGTAGAGAATGGCTTCTTTATGGGTCAGTGTGGACTAGTGTCCCTGTTTCCTTGCTGCTGTTGGATGACAGGCTGCAGCTCCTTCCATTGCTGGAGGTTTCACCAGATTTGTCCAACTGTTTGAGGCAGACGGTGTTGAGCTGATGAGCTGCCATTCCACCCCTTGATGCCTGAAGTTCTCCATGTGTTCTGACGTTTGGCTTCCTTTCCTGGAATGGGACGTGGTGTGGAGATGCTGGGTGCCTGCTCTGTTAGAGGAGATTGAAGTGATCTTCTGTAGTAATTGCCTAAGCTAAAATTCATTTGGCAGCAGCAAAGTGCAGAGCTCTCTGAGCTCTTCTCCAGAGTTTGGCCATGAATTCTCAGCCCATGGTAAATGCTAGAGGAACAGATTAGAATGAAGATTAGCATATGTACTAGGGGAATCATTACGTTATTCTTTTCAAAGCAGTAAATTCTCATTGCAAACATCTGTCTGTTTGAGGAGTTCATTTTATTGACTGCTATGTGTGATGTGTCTGGTTTTAACAGCTAAATCAGTGAGCAGTAGAGTCAACTATTCCCATTTTATCTGGGTGCTTTCTTGTAGCTGTGAGGCTGTGTTTGCAAAAGTCAAGTGGTTATGGCACTTGCTTTGTTGTGCTTGTACTCAGTGCCTCAAAATGGAACTGGCATGCTCAGGGCTGGATTTCAGAGTGGAAACCGTAAGCTTCTTGCTTGTACAACTGCATTCCAAGGTTAGTCTGAATAGCTGAGATAATGAGTTTGGTCTTTGTGCATTCTTAAATAGATAGCTTTTCGCATATGTGATTTTTGGTACAATTGGACACTTTCCTTAGGAGTTGCCTAGTTCCAGGCTGCACAGTTTCTGCTTTGTTCTGCACCTCCATGTCTTTGACAAGAATAACTTAACCAGATTTCAGTACAGGAATTGTGGGCTGCTAAAGGACAGATTGTGTTACTGCTTAATGCTGTATAAGTTGATCGGTGGGTAATATAAAGCCTGTGTTTTAGCTGTTTTATGATGAAAATATTATTTCAGCAGAATATATGTTAAAGTCATCGAACAATGATTTTATTTTCAGGATGATGGCATGAGGCATTTTCCACACACCAGAAATTACTGGATTTCTTCATTTTGTTATTGTAGGCTTCTAAAATAAAGCTATTTTTAACCTTTTCTGAGCAATTGTGCAATTTCTTTCAACTGAAGTAAATCTCTCTTTCCCTTTCTTTTAGGACCAGCAGAGGTTCCCATGATGTCACCCAATGGATCCATCCCCCCTATTCATGTGCCTCCCGGTTATATCTCGCAGGTACGCTTCTGGAAGAGTTAATGTCTATGTAGAAGCAATGGCATTGATCACATACAGAAGTCGTCTTGGCTGAAGTGTGGTTTAGAAATGTGTGAAAATGAAAGTTGTAATGTGTCTTTTTGTATTCATCTTCATTGGCAACACATACATGCGTTTGTGCGTATGAGCACACATGTGCACCTTTGCTCACTGTATGCACTGTATACCCATTTTTTTTTAATGCTAGCAAAAGCTGTACATATAGGTTGAGCCAGTATATGCAGCTTCTTTGCCTGTCCATGTTGGTGGGCAATGTGTTAAGCTCTAATGTGACAGTTGTATGTGGTAGGAGACTGGTGGAAGAAGCTATAAAATATTCTCTTTGGGTCCTCAGTGTTAGCCCTGCAATAACCATGACTTGTCAAGAGCTGTTTTGTTTTTAAGATGGCTGTGATAGTTATCTATTCTGTATTTACAGGAAAAAAAAGGGAAAAAAGGTTTTTCACAAAGCTCTTAGGTTTTTGAAATTCTTGAGCAGCTGCTGGTTCTTTATGTAAATAGGAAATTTGGATCACCTGATTGTTTAATTTTCATTCATCTGCAAAGATTAGAGGCTTTCTATAGTTAAAATAAATAAATAAAAATTAAGGCAGAGTAACAGCAAATGATAGAATCTTCACATTTATTGTATTAATTTCACTGAGATGTGTGCTAGACCAGAAGTTTTACTAGAAGTGTACAAAGCAATTCGGATCTCACCGATGGATCAAATAAGAGCTTTGGATGTGTGCTTTTGGACTTGTTGTTAAGTAGAAAACATCTGATGTCCTGGAATCCCTCCTCCCTCCCCAGGAAATGTGAGCTTGTCTAATTCTGAAAAATTGTGGATGGCGTCATGCTTAAATCCCACAAAATACTGCAATCACTCTGCGGTATTTTAACTTCTCAGCAGAATGGAAATATCCCCCTAGTGCAGAGGCTGTTGTTAGGCCTCTGCCTCTTAACAAGCCCTGCCTGAAGAAGTAGGAGCAGACAGGAGGGACAGGGCAGGCTCTGGGATGCGTTTGCTCTTCCTGTGACATAACTTTAGTGCCATTTTGTTACTAAACTGCTTATACATTTCATTTCCTGGGCTAAAGCATGGGCTGGCTGTAGCTGAAATGCTTTGTCAAACCACGTGATCAAAGTCTTAGAGTTGTAACTTTGTTTGAACCTGATTCCCCTTCTCTGCTTTTTGTGGATCAGTCTAATAATCCCGCTAAAGAAGTTCTTGATTTCTTAACCAATTAAAAAAAAAAACCCAAAAACCTCTTCTGAAGAAAATCTTCCAGCAACTGGAAATAAGTTTTAGGGGAAGAACTGTATGCAGTGCTTTTCAGCAGCACAGTATGTGTTCTACTCTGTGAAGAGCCACCGTTCTTCCTTTCAGATAGCTTCATAGTGCACAGTAGTTGAAAGTGTGTGGTAATCAGATAAGTTGAATGGAGCACGAGGCACGCGGTGCTGCTCAGCTGCCTCTGGGCAGCAGGCTGTGCAAGCTGTGTGCTCAGCCCTGTGGTTTGCTATGCATTGAATGTGCTCAGACTTTGATGGAAAGAAATTGTAGCCTCTAGAAAGAGGGAGATCTTTAAATAACATTTAAAGTGGTGGAAAATCCAACACATCCTCGGGGTTTTGTGTCTGGGTGAATTCTGTATGCTGGGAGGTGTTCTCTTCCAAATTCAATTTGTCTAGCACAAGTTTTTAGCCACACACTGTTTCTGTGTGGCTCACTGCTCACAGAGCTTTTCTTTGTATTTTGTGAGCTGCAACCAATAGAGTCATCCCTTAGCAGGATGATCCTTCCGAACACTGAACGCCTGGAAGGCTCTGCAGGTCTTACACACAGAGCAAGCCCTCACGCTCTGAGCCTTTGCACTCCATGAGCACTGGCCCTGAGGATCTGTCTTGTGCAAGGCTTCAGATATCCTAATATTTCTGCCAGCATTAGGGATGTTCTTCTGACTGTTTTCTAAGGCGTGAGTGTAATACTGGTGTTTGTATGCAGTGGATGACAAAGATAGCAATGCTAAACTTGTCAGGACTGGCGTGAGCTTGGATTGGCATCCTTAAAAAATGAAGTGAATAAATAAAATGTTAACATCCAAGTGCCTTGAAGATGAGCTCATTCTGTACTGTTTTCTGGTACAGATTGATTTATGAATGAAGTTTCAAATTAGTTTATGAAATTCCACAAGTACTGGTCATGGTCCACCCAGTGGCCGTGCTCCAGCTATCCTTGCTGGATCTTGCACGTTAGGTTTAAGTGGAATAGGAGTAGCATTTTGAAATGGAATTTAAGTATATTCCATGCTACCGTGTCTATTCAGTAGATGTGTGTTGCAGAATATAACAATGATTGCATTATTTCAGCTAAAACTTAAAAATAAAAAAAAATTTAAAAGAAAAATCCAGGTACAGCTTACCTGTACAGAAAGAACGTCTGTCTTTTTTTCCTGCAGGTGAAGTATTAAATTTCAATGGAGAGTAATAGAGAACACACAGTAGTGATATACAAATATATGAATTGTCTTAGATTGAGTTTTCATTGCTACAGTACTATATTTAATGCAAAACAAACAACATTTAAAAAAATGCTATTCTCCAAACATGGCAACCAACAAAGAAGGCAATTTTATTGTGTATGTGTAATGTTTATCCAAACTCTCCTGAAAGCTCATGCACCTCTCTTACTAATTAATTTCTGAAGATAACCAGGTAGAACTATGCAATAACAACATAGTGAAGCGGCTTGCCAATTACACCAGCAAGCACAAAAAGTAATAGCAAAAGACCACTTAACTAATAACTGCTTGAGAAACACAAGCTAATGAAAACTTAGCTCTAGGTGCTGAACAACCAGAACTGTTTGTTTTCTGTAAATTTAATCCGCTGAATTAATAATAATTACTTTTAATATTGCTGTTTTATCTAGTGACAGAGGTGAAAGTTCCAGAATTGAATTGGAGGCTGTTTAGTAGACAGTGCATTCTTGACAAATTTCTAGTCTTCACGACACACAGTTTCAAGGAGATGTGAAGAGCTGCAGATTTCTTCTTAAATTAGCAAAGCTTAACCTCTCTACTAAGTTATGCTATTTACTTTATCATTTATTTATCAAAACTAATTTATTCTGTCTTAGATTGAAAAAGTGTCATCTCCCAGAATGATGCTACAGGTTATAAAACTGCAGGTTTTGTAAGTCTGGAGGTGTCTGCAGTCTCAACCAATCCTTGTGGTTTTTTTTAGTCACCTGATGGCTGTAAAACCTCATACAATGCCAACATCCTGATCTGTTAAGGACAGAATATTGTATTTAAGCATTGTCTTCTGCTTCTAAAATTTACAGGTCTGTCTGTAAATCCTAGTTTAAGGAGGAAATGTTCTGTAGGGCAAGGAAAGGAAGTGACTTTTTGCAAAATCCCTTGTGTTTCTGCCTTCATTTGGAACACATGCACATGAAGTACCAGGAATGCTGTAAGCATTTGTGGCCTAGAGAAACAGAAGATATTAGTTTCCTAACTTCTTGATGAAAGTCGTTTGGAAGGCTTGCTCATCCCCTGATCTCTGGGTTTTCTTACAGTGCTGATGCTCTGCAGTTTCAGCAGCAATAGAATTTCAAAAAGACCGTCGGAAGGACTTGGAGGTTTTCTCCCTGCTCTCTAGAAGAGAGTTTAGGAAGAGAAATCATAATAATTTTAGTGGTGGTTTACATGAGGTGCTGCTACAGAGCACAGGTTTCTGTCTAAATGTGTTTTTTAACGTATCCCTCTTTCATCTAGTGCACAGGATCCAGGTGTCATCTGATGTAGTACATGGATAAGGGCTTGGACCCATCAGGGCTCTGAAGCTTAGCCTGGTGAAAGCCAGGATGAAAGCTTTTCATGTCAAAATGTAGGAGCTTGCTGTGCCTCAATTAAGTAGTAATGGAAATCTAAGAGAGTTAAACCTCGGCATTTTCATGTACAGCCTTAAATAAGTCATTTTGGCTTTCATGTACGCTAACTGTAAAAAGACTTTCCTCCAAATTTTAGAGCGAGTCTCAGACTTGATACGTGGATGAGAGATGTGGGGATTGAGTAGAGCCTGATAGCAGAGATTGGAGGCCTGAGAATGCAGCAGGCTGAAGTGCTGCTCTGTCTCCCAGGCTCAGCTGTCTTCTGAGGACTGTAGAGACTTTGAAATTGAAAGCTAGCAGGTGACAAATTGCTAGCTTAGGTTGTAAAATTAGAGTTTAGGAAAAGTAAGCTAAACAACTCCTATTGTGGTTATTCAGCATTGCAAGCAACGCATCTCTTAATGTAAAAAAAAATCAGTTACAAGTGACTAAATTACTTTCTGTAGAAAATTTTCTTCTGTAAGGAAGCCAGCTCATCCATGTCCTTGTCTGTGGTGTCAGCCCATAGCTTACAGGCGTAATTCACATAACCTTAGGGCACAAGTGGTGTGAGTTAAGAATTGGGTCAGCTAATGCTGGTTGAATTACACCCTGTGTAAGTTGCTCAGATGATGCCTGAGATGTGGGCTTGTGCTTGCTAGAGCATTGCTGCTCGTGGCTCCAGCACTGTGTGAGACAAGGCTTGTCACCCTGCAGCAGGAGCAGTGGTGTGCTCATGTCATGATTGCTTCTGCTCAGCATAGGTCAGCTTAGACAATTTTTGGTGTGGTTTGGGCTAGGACCCCATGATGTTACTAGAGACACACGAGCGTGGGAATCTTCTTAAGGTTTCTTACGCTGATGGGGCATAAATATCTCCAAGTAGTGACAAATGCCTGAGAATGGTCGTATCTTGTGGCAGGCATCTAAAATTCTCCAGACCTTATCTGCCTTAGCGTGCCACATCTTCATCAGTGCGTCAGGAAGCTTTCTTCTCCGTCCTTCTGTTTGTGCTGCAAATGGTGGGACTCTAAGCTGTGCCTTTCTGCATTCACCTTTCTCGTACAATACATTCATCACAAACATTATTTCTTCCCTGTGTCAGTAAGTTAAGAAAAACCCATTTCTGACAGCCAAACTGGTTGTCTAAATTCTTGCACACCTTTCTACCATATTTTTACTTTTAGAATTAAAGGAGTATTAATTGTTCAGTTGTATTTTTAAGTTCCAGGAAAGGCAGAATTTTTTTTTTTTGAATGTGCTTCAAGAATAGCTTGGCTCCTAAATCTGGACTGAAATTGGGCTGGCTGACTTTTCTCCAGAAATATACTTTTTCCAGAGCTGCAAGCTGAAAACCATTTTTTTTTTATTTTCAGCCTAAGCACATTTCCACCTTTCTACATCTGTTTTTACATGCTTTGACTCTGATCTTTGGGGCCAAGGTATGCATATTTGAGAGTTGATTTGCATGGACATACAGATCAGCTCTGTAGCAGGAGAAAACTGCTGCCCTATGGTTTCTTTTAACAGTTAGAGATACCTGCTGTGAACAGAGCAATTCTTCTGAAAAAGGGTGTTGCACAGGAGGTTCCTGCAGCTGACAGGTCTCTATGCACGCACAACAGCAATGCCAGCTAATCTCCAGCTGTTGCTAACTCTGTACTCAAATAGCACTTTCAAAATCAGTGGTAGAAATTTTATATGCAGAAGGTAAGATTGGTCTTAATGAGTACTCTTATTCTGGTGCTTTTGTGTTCCTTTCTTAATTGCTTTACTCCATAAATACAGGGTATTTGTTTTGTCTCTTACCCACACAGTTATCGCTGGCAGTAGTTAGTCTCCCAGTGATGACTGTGGCTATCTGAATATCCAAGAAAAGCCACATCACCACTGTGTTTACCCGTGCTGATATTAATTTTAGAAACGTGTTTATGTATAAACATAAGGACCAACCATTTTTTAATAGGAAAACAAACTGTAAACAGTGCTGTTTTAAAACCACGTTCAGTTCAGATGCTGCATAACGTGCCCCTGTCCCTGCCTTCCCTTGCAGGTGATAGAAGACAACACCGGTGTCCGGAGGGTGGTGGTCACCCCGCAATCTCCAGAGTGTTACCCTCCCAGTTACCCTTCTGCCATCTCTCCGACCCATCACTTACCTCCGTACCTGGCACACCATCCTCATTTCATTCACAACTCCCATACGGCTTTTTATCCTCCTGTCACTGGGCCTGGGGATATGCCACCACAGTTTTTCCCGCAGCATCATCTTCCACCAACACTATATGGAGAACAAGGTGAGTTGGAAGAAACTGCTGGCATTTGTCACCTGTTCAGGTGTTTAGTAGGTGTTAAGGGCCAGTGAAACCAAGAGTGGCCAATGAATTAGAGAACACAGATGGAGTCTCCTTTATTTACTGGAGCAAGAGATTGTCAGCATGTGTCGCTATCCAGAGTGCAGCAGCGCAGGACAGCCCTATGGTGCAACTCTAGGTTATAGAAGCAAATCCAATTTTAACTTAAATCATAAATACAGAGTATGGGAAATTCTCATCCTTTGTTTCAAAGCAGGGCCGTGAGTTTGCTGATCATTCTTCATTGTCATGGTGCAGCATTGTACAGAAAAGCAAAAGGCAAAATCCAGGCTTGGGAATGAGGATGGAAAAGGAGGGTTAGATCTGAGCGAGACTTGCCACGGATATTTCCAGTGGGAGCAGCTGAACACCACTTCCTGTTGGCAGCAGTGTGCTTTCTGTCCCTCAGAAGCTCAGAATCACCAAAGTTTTCCAAGAAACAACAGGCATTTTCTGTTTATTATTCTGGTTGAGTCTGGTCAGCAGAGTCACTGAAAAGCACTACCTGGTGGCAACCCAAATCAGGTCATTAATAGTTGCCATAAAAGAAGTGAAAATAGAATATTTCTGTCTGAAATATGCACTGGTCAATCCTGGAGAGAAGTCTGTGTGGAACCGAAATTTAATAGTCAGCAAAGTTGCTCAAGATACATGGAAGTCAGGTCAAGATTCATGTTTTTACTCCCAAAATACCTGGACTTAATACACATTAAAGAATAGTTTCGAGTCATATCACCAGAAGTGAGACTTCTCTGGAGAGGGAAAGAGGAGACAGAAAGAGGATCTAGTGATGATTCACTTTGAAGTTTCTATTGACCAACAGACCATCTCCTAATGAGGAATGGGCAATACAGCTGACATTTAATTTCCTTATCCTGGGGGGAGGAAATGGAAAGTACAGGACACCAATAGGCCATTGCAGCTCATCAGATAAACAGGTGAGGAATGTTTCTCTTGAAAAGAGACCAGTGCAGTTTGTCAGATAGCTTAAGAAAATGTTGTGTGCAAGCACTGGAGTGTGTTAAGTAAGCACAGGGACTTTCAGCCAGTGGTTAAGTAGATGTTGAATAGTTCTTTAGCCAGCAGATAGCAAGAGACTTGTTCAACTTAATAACAAGCAATAAAAATCCAGAAATTAAGCCATAAAAATAAAAAAAAAAAATCCTTGATTGCTTTAATAAAATGACCTGTATCTGTGACACTAAAATAACTGAAGTGGTGAGTATTGGAGTATTATACCCATGAATATTAGTCTACTGTTTCCCATTTGTCCAAGGGCTTGTACCAGAAACAAAAATGGCAAAGAATCAGAGTGCTTAATGAATTTATGAAGGCTTTTTCCAAAATACGTCTTGTTAGATTTCTTTTTTCCTTGAAATTTGGCCCTCAGACTGAAAAGGAGGGGAGAAAAAGCAATTTATCCCATTACTGTGTTTTATTTATACGTGCACCTACATCCAGAGTTATGAAATCTCAAACAGCAAGTGAGCGCGCTTAATATGATGCTGAAAAAAACCATCAATCCTGCAGAAAAACTTTCTTAACAACAATCTCAGGGAAGATCTGGGGTTTAATTTGGAGATGGTCAGGATGATTGGTGATCTTGTTCTGAGTTAATGTGAATGTATTCTTTCGTTTCAGAAATCATACCACTATATGGGATGTCCAGCTATATTACCAGGGAAGATCAGTACAGCAAACCACAGCACAAAAAGCTCAAAGACAGGCAGATTGATCGCCAGAACCGTCTGAACAGTCCTCCTTCATCCATCTACAAAAGCCATATAGGCAGCTGCACAACTGTATATAATGGCTATGCAAAGAGCCACAATGGAGCAAGCAGTGGAAGTGGTGGGGGGGCACCAGGAGTGAAGAAGCCAGAGCGCAGAGCGAGGAGCAGCCCGAAGTCTAACGAACAAGAGCCACATGGTAAAGGCAGATTTATTTATTTGTAGTTCCCTTTTATTGCACCTTTCCAGCTTACGACCACCTATATGTGGAACTATGCCAAAAAACACTGCCACCCACACATAAAGATGGTGTTAATACAGTGTGAAGGTAAATATAAACATTGAGTTTGTTATGCTGTATTTATTTTGTAAGCCAAACCCGTTGCCTCCTATCTTTCTTGACTATTCCCTGGTAGCTGCAGCGTCATTTTCTTATTATTTCTGTTAGGAGAAATGCATTTTGCAGGCAAGTTCTTGGTTTTATTGCTCTTATCAAACAGGCATCTTGATGTTTCACAAAAACCTTGGGTACAACCGAGCTTTAACCAAGACCAGGCTGCTAGGTAGTACTACTTCTCTCTTCTGGTGAATGTATTAAACTTACAAGAATGTTCTGGGATAATTGCTGAAAAAACAAGTTTATGTGAAGCATCACCAGTGAGTTGAAACAGAACAAACTTGACAAGTAATTGCTTAATCTTAGCAATTGGAATTCATAGCTAGACCTTGTCATCAAAATACTGCAGGTCTACAGTGAAACAGTAGATCATTCACCTGATTCATTCTATAGCTTACCACAAGCCATTCTGCACATAACCAATTCTACTTTAGTTTAGCTCAGTAATTTGTTTTAATAAATTATGACTTTCATCCCTTTTGTTCTCAATATGAATCAGTTTTTCATAAAGAAAAATGACTCAAGACGTGAGCTTTTCCACCTCAGTCTATTGGTGTATTCATACATGCATACTAATACACAAATATCTGAAGGAAGGTGATCACTGAGGCTTTGTAATGGCTCCCACTGAACAGAACTGTCTTTATAAGCTTCTAATCATCTCTGCGACTGCTTATTTATCTTCTGTTTCTTCTTGATTTATTTGGGGATTTATCAACACTTTTGGCCTTATGTAATTGAGGTGAGAGCTAAAAGCAGCCAAGAAGTAGCTGATAATTTTGATTCGTACTGCTGAGACAGCAGCGTGTTCAGAGCAACTGAGAAAAAGAATGCTGTAAGTAACAGGTATGGAATTGCTTCAGCTTAGCTCTGTGTGTGTAGGTTCAAGTCTCCCACTAGTTAAAAATTTGATGACACTGTGTTGTTGCTTCCAAAATTGCAGAGTGCCCTGGAAAAACTATAAAAGGTACATCATACATAAAGAATAAGAGTCTTGAGTTGGAAAGCCAAGCTTACAAAAATCTCTTGAGGCACACAGGAATGTATGAATTTAGACTAAAACTTAGAATTGTAGAGTGGCCTGGGTTGGAAGAAGCCCTGAAGATCACCCAATTCCAGCCCTCTATGCCACGCACAGGGTTGAAAATTTGGAGTAGGGTGAAGGAGAACTGAAGGTGATAGGTTCCTTTAACCAAATTTAACTGAGATTTGGGTGTGCTTTACAGCTTATTGATTGCTATTGGGTCGGTGTGTGTGTGTGGAATGGCAGCTGGCAGGCTCGTGGTGGGTCTTGGGTGTCAGAACGCTGTGGTGCCAGCTTGTGCTTGGGCAGTGAGCTGCTGGCAGGAGGGGCATTAGGATCCCTGTGTGCTGCTGGAGCAGAAGCTTGCAGGTCCCAGTGGAAACTTGTGTGGATTGGCAGCAGAACCACAGAGGGGTTGCAGCCTTGAGGGAACTCAGCTACAGTGAGGCTATTTCACAGTGCTGTAAGAACAATACTGAAGAAAATGTTCATCGTATAATGCAAGGACAGCTCTACTTTTTCCAGATTTTCAAGGCATGAGATATTTCAGTTAACAGCATATTTTTCTATCACAACACACGTGAATTGCTTATTCTGTGCACATGAGTAAACACTCAAGGAACGTTTTGCCTCTGTCAATAACTTGCTTCCTGTAGATATTAAAAGAATGCTTTTTTTTCCAGCGCTTTTGGAAGCGATGGGGTGATAGCATCATCAGTAGTGCTAAAATTGAGTAAGTAAATGATGCTGGAGTACGTAAATGATGTGTGCTTCCTCTGGCCTTTTTCAATGACAGCATTGTATGTTTCTTTTGGGAGGCAGAGTTGTAAATAAAGATTTCTGGCTTATGCTGGATACTGGAAACCTGCCATCGTAAGATTAAAAAAGAAAAGAAAACCAATGGCTTATAATCAAAAAGCAGCTGACCTGTGTGTTTGTTGTGGTAGGATGGACGGTGTCTTGTACAGGCAGAGGACTTGGAGATCAGCTGGATGGGTCCTGATTTGAAATGCATTCTGTAGCTTTGCAACAGGGCTGATTTAAAGCTTGAATGGGAGCGGGTCAGCTGGTTGTTTTTGGTGTGGTTTTTTTTTTCCATAGAGGAGCCTTGCCATGTAAAAAGAGCTGTAAGCGGAAATCCTGTCCCATTCAATCTGTCCTTTATGAATTTCAGTCTGAGTCACTTCCTTCTCATGCATTCAGTGATTTGATCCTTGGTCATGGAAGGATCTACTCGCTTGAGAATCTGTGTGTCTGTGTGCAAGCGCTGTGGGCACATAAGCAGTTTTAAGTGTTCTTATAGCGCTGTCACCCATTTGCTAATAAAAGGTTTCTTCCCTTCAAATCAGATAAAATCTTTTCTAACTCTCATTGAAGTTTCAAGAACCTAAGATAGCCAGAAGCACTTGCTGTGAATAGAAGTACTCCTGCCTGCATTGCTGCTGGACGTTTCTCAAGAGATCTGACTACTTCCATCTGCTCATTTGTTTGAAAATCGTAGTAGGAGAGCTTTCCTAACTATGGTGCTTTGGCTGAAAGTATTTTAAACGTACTAAACTCAGCAAAACAAGGTCTTACAATACTCTTTTGGGCTACCGATCTCTTTTCTTGCTTCCTTATCTTTGCTGGTTGCAGTTTTTTTCAGCCCAGCTGTGAGGCTGCCATTTTCATGTTGAAAATCTCCCATTGCAGATCCCCCAGCAAGGCTGCTGATGTGAGTAAAGCTAGCAGGTATCATTAACCTGGGTGGGTGCTAGCAACAACAGATATCAGCAAGCTCCTAGTGTGTAATATTCAGCGAATGAATGACAACACAGGAATCAGGGCTGATGCTTCCTTGGTTCAACCCTATCCTGTTCCTCTCATTTGTAATATATTTAGAAAAAGGGTGTTCTTTTATTTTTGTTGTTCTTCAACTGCATCAGGTTTGAATCCAGAGGCTGTGAGTTAAAGGGAAATGGAGATGTGATTCAGTGCAGACAGGAACCAGGCAAAATTCCTCTACTTACTCACTTTGGTGCCAGTTCTTTTCCGTTGTAATCTTGAATCTGATTTGTAAACCTGTTGTGCTGTCTATGTATCTATGCCTGTGTGTTCTGCAGATTTGAAAGCCTAGTTTCTTTACTTTGGGGTTTGTAAGCATTGAAGTTGAGAAACACTGTGGCAATGTATGTAATGTTTATGTTTTCTTAGCCAAGAATTGATTATTGTAGCCAGGAGCAGGGAGGGTAGTGATAGGACAAGGAGTAACAGTTCTAAATGAAAAGAGGGTAGATTGAGATTGGATACAAGGAAGAAATTCTTTACTGTGTGTGTGGCTGGATACTGGCACAGGTTGCCCTCAGAAGCTGAGGATGTTCCATCTGTGAAGGTTCCCAAGGCCAGGTTGGATGGGGCTTTGAGCAACTTGATGTGGTGGGGAGTGTCCCTGCCCATGGCAGGGGGTTGGAACTGGGTGGGTGTTGAGGTCCCTTCCAGCTCATCCATGATTCTTCATAGACCTTTATTATTTAACCAATACAGGAATATTCTACAGACAAAGGTTGTAAATGATTCTTCTGCAGACATTAAAAAAAATACCCTTACATAAGTGCTGCTTTCCCTCTTCCTTAAATGTACTGGATTGTATAAAAGAAGGAGAATTAATGAGATTGTCTCCTGAAAACAAACTGTCAAAAACAGACATAATGATTTCATTAGTAGCATGGAAAAAAAACCAACAACCTCTCCCAAAGACTGGAGTACATTTGTGATGATATGAGAGTTTTAGCATTGTACAGAGTACTGGAGTATGAAGCACAGTATTTACTGGAAGTGGAGGCATTCTGAATATTGTGAGTACAGATCAGCATCACATGGGATCTTAGTAGTATTACTGTTCTTGCTGTTTTTTATAGTTTCAGCAAATAATATTACTTGACCAAATTGCTTAGATTCCTATATAACTAGAAAATACCATGTGTTGTGTGTGTTCTGGTTTTTTGATTTTTAGTGAGAGGAAATAAACATGCGTTAATTAGGGCACTTGTCTGAACTTGAGGAACCAGTTAATTTGTGACACCTGGGAATTTCCAGTGTGATATTCTTGTGCCTCTACCTTACCTCCCACATTATGTTCTTGTTTAGATTTATTTGCATACATGGGTACCTCTTAAACATTCTTTATCTTTCATATTTTTTGCCCAATTAATAGGGTGTGAAGTTGTTTCTACAGGCAGAAAGTGAAACAGTTGAGTTCCTAGTGGCTGAGTGTACCAGCCAGCCCCATTAGCTGGGCCACACAGACTGTACACCAAAAATACTTCTCAAGAAGTAATCATGTAAACTGTCCTCTTAAGCGAGCTCATATGGACTGATGAATGTACTGGAGAAGTTGACATTATGCGGAGTTCAAGGAAAGTACATTCCCACGTTTATGTCAATCTGTGTGCATGCAAGAATTTATCCAGACCAGGCTTAGTTCATGGCTTTTCTTTAGCGAAGAGAATTGCTGAGCTATTTATCCACTTTGACTGAGAAAGACGCTGCGTATTGAAGGGGAAAAACAAACCTCAGTTTTCTCTGCTGCTATGAGATTTGACTTGGATCACAAGGTTTTCATGGAGAAAGGATAAAATGAAACATCCAAAGGAGAGCAGTGATACTGAAGTCAAGTTTGTGCTCACATACTCCACCTCCCGTAGCCGTTGCTTTGCCCAGTTCCAAAACCAGCAGTGTCTTGCTTTGGGGCTGCCTATGGGTTGTTCCAGGTAGCGTGTCTTTCCCTGACCAACCTTTTCTTGGAAGTCCATTGTGTGCAAAATAATTTCCAGGAATTTACAAGCCTGTGGAAGCTTGTCTGTGTGTGGACTGTTGTGAGCACAAAAGTATCTTCATACCATACCGTGCTGCAGGAACAAAACCAAACTTAAGGGGATTGTGAGTGAGAGAGCGCACTTTATTCTGGCAGGAAAGCTGTTTTGTGCTTCATTAGCACAGATTCCTGCAATTAGGGTGCAGGAAAGAGGAGATATTCACGCTCTATTTTTATGCACTTATCTGAGAAGATGAAAGGATCAGCTTCATAACTTAGGCACCAGAAGTTGTTGATAGGAGATTGTCTTCATCATCTGAATAGGAGTGTTGCTGCTTAATATAACTTCACAGTGATGTCCCATCTTGAATCTCACTGCTCTTTGAGGTGAACATAAATATGTTTAAACATGGTTTAACCCAAGCTTGTGGTAACTGAAGATACAAACAAAACACTTAGTAGCTGCGGGCAGCTTGATCTGGCATGGCTGTAAGCTGCTGTGATTTGGTCTCTGGAGCTTCCACAACTGAGGCAGAGCCAGGGCAAGTGGGTCACTGTGCCTCTGCTTACATTTGCAGTCTCATCAAAGAAGCTCAGGCAAAATAAACCTAACCTTAAACAAGCCATCCTGTTAGAAACATAGCTCAAAATCCAGGAAAGTGTAGCACAGCACCCTAAAGGGGGAAAATCTGGATCCAGGGCTCTCATTTCACCTCACTGGTTACTTAAACCTTTTATTGTTTTTCCCCAGGGCTGTTTTTCACAATTCTGATTGACCCCTCTAGCCTCTCCTATTATTTGTCCCATCTGCTTTCATCCCTCCCTCGTCTCATATTTCCACCATGGTCTCTGGCAGAGGGGAGCTGGATAAGCTATCTGCTCCATGATTTATCAGGAAGTTGGTGCTGGATGACGCAAGGCACCTCTTCCCCCAAAGGATCTTCATATTATCTCAAGAATTTGCAGCTTCTGCTGCTGCCGACAGTCAAATCCAGAAGACTGAAATCTGAGTCTGAGACTTTTTTCCTAGGAGTTTACGTAATTTATAGATATCCAACCAAGGAAAAAAAAACAACAAAAAAAAAACAACATATCAAGACTGTTTTCATCCTGTTTAAAAGCTCAGTAACTAAATCCCTGTGCTGGGGAGAAAAGTTACACAAAGGTCTCAGGGCTTCAGAGCAAGATAAACAGTGTATTCTCACCAGTTAGTAGGAGAGATAATGTGGACCACCGACAAAGGAAGGGCAGCAAATTTCCCTTATTTGGAAATATCTGGGCCATTGAGCCAGGAGGGAGGGGGTATTTATAGTGAAGAGGTAGAACATTTCCTCCCTCCAGAGTACAAAAAAATAAAAACACCTAATAATTTAATGAACAATCCCTATTTGTCTGCCCAGATGTTCTGAACAATGTCTGTTTGTATGTTCATCTGGATTTACAAAGCTAATGAATTGAAATTTCATGTCCCGCTGAAGTTAATGGGATTTGTTTACCCATCAGTGAGTTTCCTTTTCTGAGAACGGATGGAATTTGACGTCCAGAGTTTTGAGAATTGCAATTTAAAAGTGAGCGAGCTTTCCTTTAGGATGAAGCAGTCGATTCATTTTCTCCATGGTTTATTATAGAAGGCTTTGTCCAGAACCTTGGGGCTCTGGGTTTTTTTTGTTTATTTTTTTCTTCAAGGAGCTGTGCTTTGGAAGCAGCTGCTTTGATTTACTGTGGTCCATGTGACTCCTGTCTGAATTTCATCTCAGCAATGAAATCCAGATCAAGCTGAAATCCTTGTTGCTTTGCTGAAGCCTTCGCAGTGATCCATAATCAGGTGGATATTTCTGAGAAATGTTTTAAATATTCGGGAAGATTCGCAGGGGTGAAAGTGGCCATTGAAGTATTTGAGATTTAAGACATCCTCAGCCCAGCACTGTTAATTGCACAGACAGCTCACAGGATCGCCCAGGTTGGAAGGGACCTCAAGGATCACGAATTTCCAACCCCCCGCCACATGCAGGGCTGCCAACCTCCCCATTTCATACCAGCCCAGGCTGCCCAGGGCCCCATCCAGCCTGGCCTTGAACACCTCCAGGGATGGATGGGGCATCCACAGCCTCTCTGGGCAGCTGTTCCAGCACCTCACCACTCTCATAGTAAAGAACTTCCCCCTGACATCCAACCTCAATCTTCTCTCCGTCAACTTAAAGTCATTTCCCCTTGTCCTGCTGTTATCTAAATTTATTTAAATAAATAAAATTTCTCATCTTGGGTTGCTCTGATGGATGGCCCCCAAAGTTCCTGCAATCTGGCTACATCATAGCTTTCATCTAGAGAGGTCAATAATGTAAGAGAAAAGCTAGCAGAGGATTCTTTCAAAAAGCAAGATGACTCTGTGGCTGTTCACCTCAGCTAATGGTGAAAAATCCCAGTGCAGGTCCTACAGAAACTCACTGTATTTGAAATTTGAAGTCTTTTTTTCTCTGTGAAATCTAACTTTTAAAAACATGCAGATACTGTAAATAGTGCATAGAAACAGAATTTCTCCTTCGGTGTAAGTATTAAAGACAAAATCAAGTGCAGTTAAAATGCCAATTTTCTGCTTTTGTCCTTCTCTAGAGAAATTTTTCCTGCTTACCTGCTCATAAGAGGAAAATAGCTCTCTTATTCTGAGAGTAAGAAGTGGGTCATTCTGAAAGCCTAACATCTCAAAGCTCTTTCCATTGCCTGTAGCAAAACCTGAAGAAGACATTTATCCTCTTATTCAAGGGAGGCTGAGTAGCTGTGACTGAAGGCAAAATTTGGCTTGCACTTATTTACTTAGAGTCTCTTCAACTCTGGCGGGGACCCGTGTGCCTTTGTGTTAGGAAAGTGCTCTGCTGCCTTCTCACTGATGTAGCAATGGTGGCCAAGGAGATTGTTAATTTTGGCTTGGAGCTCCCTTTAATCCAGACCACTTCTGTAGCTCCTAGGGAGTTTGCTCCAGCTGTGCTGTCTGATTGTTTTCCTGCGCAAATATGCATATTTGCAGGTTATTTTGCAAACTTTTTTTGTTTGATCAGGAAAATGCTTCTATTGTGTGTAATGGGCAGATTACCAAAAGTGTTTGTTGGCCGGTTTTTGTATGGTTGTAGTTTTGAGGATTCAGAAAAAGCAAGTTTTATTCTAGGTGCAGTAGAGGCTACCATTGTGTCCTTGCGTTGTGGACAGTCTTTTAGAGAATAGTGTTTCCTGATCAGCGTGGTACTGCTGTCACAGTGCTGGAAAACCTCTCACCTCAATTTGGTAACACTGAAAACTTGTCAGAGGCTGTGCTTTATGGGAATGGTTTTTCACTCCCATGTGAGGGTGTGGGGATCACCTGTTGGCTGCCTCAGCTGGATCCATGGAGAGAAAGAGGGATGGAGACAAATTCACATGACAGCTGTCTGCAGCGGAGCTGTGATCAGTCTGTGAAGAGAGGAGTGCAATTTTTGGTGCTGTCAAGATTGTGCTTTCCATCAATGCAGAACTCAGTGGAGAGAAAAGTGATGTGACCGCCTCTTGTTGCTCATGTCTGTGACTTTCTGACCTTACGTTGCCCAGCTGCTGAGATGTCTGTTGCCGTGACTGAAGGGAACCTTTTATTTCCGAGAGGAAATCTTGGGTCTGTAACTTCCAGATAACGTCATTTCACAGCTGGCAGCAGCGAGGCCTGCTTTAGAGCCACGGTTTAGGAGCATCAGTACCTTGGTGGCACAGTCAGCCCTCACCTCCTCCTCTACTGAACTTGGAAGATCACGTAGGGCTTTTTTGACTGTGGTTGTGGTATTAATAGCAGCGACGTGTTGCTCTGGGCAGAAGTTACTTCTGCCTTTGAATGACCGCTCAGTTCCTCAGACTTGGAGGGCTGCCTGGACTGCCCTGCCAGGGAGCATGGTGGCTCTGAATACCGATGAAGGCAAAGACAGACAGGCAGTCATGGGCTGAAGTGACAGGAAATAGAGCTGAGAGAGGGAGGGCATGGAACAGTACGCAAATAAATGAATGGAATTAGGGATAAGGCGATGCCACGCATTCCAGCTGTCATAGAAAATCATGAGACGTTTGAAGAACTTCATTGTGTCTAGAAAAAGATTACCATTTGCTGGCAAAGCTTGCAGCTGAAATGAAGCATCAGATTCTGGCCCAGAAGCTGTGAGCCAGGAGCTGCGGGAGAAGGGGAAGAGGGCTTTTCAGTCTCTATGTCAGATCAGAAAGTTTTATTGTAGCTTCATGTGGAAGGCGTTAATGGCAACTACAAGCAGGCTGCTTGCAAACTGCTAAAAGAACAGGAAGAAGAGCATTTTGCAAAGATGTAGCAAAGAAAAGGAGCTCTTACAAATCCATTCAAATCAGAAAAGATACAGGAAAGGAAGAAAGTCTTGAAAGAAGAGAGGTAATACTTGTTTAAAACAAGCACTGGTAAACTCACATTATAGCAGTTTGGTCATCAGTCAGGTTGGGCAGGGTGCAGGAAGGGTCAGTGATTGATTAAAATCACTTATTAATTAGGAAGTAGTGACTGTGTAATTTTGGGGAGAAAAAAAAGAAAATTTCCAAGCCTGCCTATGTGATCTCATCAGAGATGAACTGCACTGAGCTGCTGTTCTCTGGTGGCTGTTCAGCAGATAACTGTGCAGTCCCCTCCTTGGCCAGAATGTGAATGTCTTACATCTCTCAGCTGCTCAACCTGTAGATATTTGTATTTTTAGCTACAAAGATGCTTTGTTCAACCTTACTAATAGCTTGCCAGCGTGGGGAGTCTTCACACATCTTGCAAGTGTGGATGCAGGGATTTGCCTGGCACAGCTTAGAGGAGTGCTTTGGAGTGCATTCTGTAGCACTTTAAATTATGCTAATGAAATCAGCAGAATATTAAATGGCTGTTCTTGGCTAGCTGCTTTTTTGTGAATCAGCTATGGCATTTTTCACTGTGGCTTCACGGAAGGGAAGCCTTGTGGCCACTGCATGTGGCAGCCCGTGGAGCCAGTGCATGTTTATCAGCAGATTTTCATCTTCTCAAGCCCAAGTAGCAGGCAGGCTGCTGTTGTGTAATAGCAAAAAAACAAGCTGCCTAAGGTAAATAAAGGCAAAACTGCTTTGATAGAGAGAATGAGCTAAAGCACGTCGAAAGTAGGAAGGAGAGTTCTCTGAGATGTCCTATGTATAAGTCAAGTCTGTTGTTGCAGTAGATTCAGCTTGTGCTTTCTATGTTTCTGTGGGTTATGTCATTGTTTTATTTGGTGTTCCTTCAAAACCAGCCAGCTGCAGCCATATGTAAGTGCATTGCATCTGTTATCTTCTTTGCAAGATGTACAGAGTGCTTTGTTAAGATGAAAATTGTATGTGATATAGACTGGGCAGTTGCTGTATTTTCCTAAGAAAGCCCTTTTCTGCCTTCTAATGGACCAACTGCGTGTTCACAGTAGGAATTCACTCAGATCTTCAGCCAATGAAGCAGGAGTTGTTATTGCTGTGTCCCAGCAGTAGCCACAAAGAAGCAGAGAAAAACAAACCCAGCTTGTCACTTACACTCCATTTGTCCCTTGCATCCAGCATTTCATTTCTCTTGTAGGTGCAGCTGATCTTATTTCCCTTGCTGCAGCTTTCCTAGAAGAAATGTACATCAAAACAGTACTGGGGGACATGGAAGCATTGAATGCAATTAATATTTAGTTTTAAAACAAATTTTAGAGGAAGTTATGTGCATCTGAATGTTTCTGCATCTGCTTGGTGAGAAAACATCTGGTGCTTGTCGAAGTGATAGCAGATATCTTTGGTTAAAGTTGCAGAATGTGGATGTGAAAGAGGAATAAACCAGATGAACTGAATTTGCACTCCAGTTATTTGGAATGCCCAGCCACATTGGCAGTAGAAAACTGACAGCAGTTGTGGGAAAGCTATCAGGTTGAGAGACGTGAACTGTGGCCAAGAGAGCTTTGATGTGCATCCTTTAATTTATGCATAGATTACAATGATGCTGAGGCATACGTTTCAGTAAATCCCAATAGCTAGGGATTCATTTTAGTTATTTAAGTCTGACAGTAGATTTCTGGATGTTATGCAGGATTTCTGTTTTGATTGCCTTCAGTTAATTAGGGAGTAGCTTGACTGTGGATATGCTTTCCATACGGATTTGGTTTTGAAGACCACACTTATATACATCAAGTAAGGCATTTTAGCAGGAGGAGTAAGACAGCAGTTGGGGAAGACTCTTAGAAATGGAGGACTAGTGTAAGATCTTCATGCACAGCAATTTATTTTTTAAGAACGGGATCATTTCAACAATTGGATCTGTTCTTGAAGTTGGGCAGTGTCAGGTTCTCTAGCACAGACATGGGAGCTGCAGTCGTGTTCTATTGCTGATGTTTCTGTTAGCTTTGTTGGTATTAGCAGAAAGTTGAAACGCTGAAATGCAACGTCCCCACCAGTCCTCATTTCTGTGACTTCACTGCAGTGTGGCATCTGAAGTTTTAGGCTTGTTCTTGTGTAAGGAGATACACATAATTTAATGTGTATTTCTACAGTCATCTAAAAGCAAAAGATCTGTATGTGTTCCAAAGAGGAGTGTGTCTTTAGCCTTGACATCGGCAGGCAGTTCACAAAGGAGCTGTGCTGTGTTCTGAAGTTTGTTTCCTTGCAGCTCATAGGTTGTGCAGTACGTGACTGATAAAAGATCTCTCCTTGCATTAAAGCTGGTCACAGCCCCAATAAATCTGGAACAGATTCTGAGAAAGCATGTCATGTTATGACTGGCATATCTGTGAGCGTGGAGCTCTGCTTGAGAATTAGGCTGGAAGCTTGTGAAGTGCTGGTGCTGATGTCATTGCTTTGGAATGGAAAGGCTGTTGAAACAGTAAATACTTTCTGTGGCCAGAAGCTAAGTATTGAGCTGGACCTCTTCCTTTCTGTGGAGGAAAGAATGCAGAACAAACCTAAAATCTCTATTTGCAATGGGAAAATGTTAATTAGTTTAGAGCTTGCAGCTATTTCAAACCATTTACATACACAGCTGCTGCTCATGCAAACATGAAAAATATTCATGGAAACTTCAAACTTACCTTGAAATGAAAAGATTTTTTTTTTTCCTGTATTTTAAAGCTGTTCTTGGATTTCAGAAGTGTTGTTGGAAAGATCTGAAATTATATTTGTACCGTACGTGCAGAAAGGAACATAGATGCATGCTAACAGAAGCATATAATGAAAGGCTTTAGTTCAGCAAGAATTAGTGTTGAAATGCTGTTAGCACCAAACAGCTGCTGGGAAAGCATTGCGTATTTGTCAGGGACGTTTACTCTTGGTTATATCTGTGAAGCTATGGTGATGACCCAAAGCTTTGAAAAAAGAGAGCTGGTGAAAACACAAACTGAGATGAGCTCCAGGTCTTACAGCTGGCTCCTCTGCTACAAGAGGCTGGTTAGCCTGAAACACTGGATCCATTTTGTAGCTTGGGTCAGCTCTAACGTCTCTTAGGCAGTGAGAGCTGCATGAGAGTTCGGCTTCTTTGCCCTCCCTCGGAGGACTCCATGAGCACTCACAAGGAATTTATCCCCACCCCCTGCTTCCTCCTAGGATGAAGAGTTTTGCCACAGCAGATGCAGGGAACAGATGTGGAGGGGAAAGCTTAGAATAGGACAATGACCAAGTGTTTCTTGGGCTCTTCCTTGACGTGACTGAACCGTTCCCAGTGTCAGAAAAAAAGGAAAGGAAAAAAGGAATGTTTAACACCATGGTTTCCCTATTCCTCCTCCTGTTCTTCCCACCTTTCCACCACTGCACCTGTGGCATCCTTGTCCCTAAGCACCCCTGTGAGCTCATCTAGGAACAGTCACCAATGCACGTTGATTAACGGTGGTCATGAGACTGTTAGTGTTACTGCAGAAAAAAAGCCTTTCCAGCACTTCTGTTATCAGTGTAGAGCACATGAGATGGTTGTTTTTTTTTCTTCTCTCTCATTTTCTCTTTAAAAAGTACTTTTGCTCCTTGTTGAGCTTGATGCTGATGTGCTGTGAAGGGGCTGCCAGGTAAGGCAGCGTCCTGCTGGGGTGGGATTCCGGACAGCCCCATTCTCCTTAGTCTGGTTCAGGAGACTGTGAATAATTATGTTTGTTATTGAAAGGAGATCAGCCATCCATAGAAGCTTGAGAAACTTTATGGCTCGTGAAATGGGAAACTAAGTATTTGAAATACTGTAAGAATGTTATAGTATGATACAATGTTGTGAGCTTGTTTCTCTCTTGTAACTGATGGCTTCTGTTTTGTTAACAAGTTTTTCCATGGGGCAGATTTGCACTGTTCTTTTCCTAGCTTTAAGACAGAGGTTGGGCTAAATCCTGAGCTCCCTTTCCACCTGAGCTGCTGTTACACATGTGCACACCTATTGCTTCCTGCCTTTAATTTTACACTTGCAGTGTTTCCACGTGGCATTACCTATTACTCGTAAATGTCCACGCTGTGCTCATAGGTGTCCATGTGCTCTTAATATCTTAAGGCTTCGGTGTGCTTGTTGCTCAGAGCCACCTTATGGACTCACTGCCTGCCTGAGAGGTAATGCCAAAAAATTGCTTGTAGGACTCTTTGCTGAGAAGCCTGATCGAGGTAGTATTTTTAATTTAATTGGTTATATTGTAATTATTATTTATTTCCTGGGTGTACTCCTGCTCTATTAGGTCCTAAAGTCAGTTCCAGTATTTGGAACAGAGTGAACCTTCAGCCTTGACCCGCGAAGGTCAGAGGACTTAGCACTGCACAAAGTGATTGTCTTTCACAGGAGAGGGAAGTGGGATAGCTCCAGGGTTTATTTTCTTCTCCTGTTTAGTATGACGCTGGTGGCGTCCTTGCTAGAAAGTAGAGAAA
The DNA here is from genome assembly GCF_023343835.1 of Lagopus muta. Lineage (NCBI taxonomy): Eukaryota > Metazoa > Chordata > Aves > Galliformes > Phasianidae > Lagopus > Lagopus muta. The sequence continues at coordinate 4,624,167 of NC_064441.1, forward strand.
GAAAATTCAGCTCACATGTTTGGGATTTAAGGTTGAAAGTGATGCATGCTTAGCTTCTGGGGGCTGTAATTAAGGATGACCTAATAACCATAAACTTTCAGTAGAATAGTAGCAGCATTTTTGTTGCGTTCTGTAGCCACTGAAGCTGCTTCTTACTAACGTCCCTTTGAGAAAAGCCTGCTGGATCTCTGCAGTTTCTATGCCTGGATCCAGGTTTCCAGTTCTGCACTGGTAATAGCACTAAGGGGAACCCTGAGCTCTGAGCCCCTACAGTTTTGGTGATGTTGTCACTTGGGTCGGTATCTCAACCTTTTCCTAAGCAGTTTAGTCCATCTCTATAGTTTTCAAGTCAACACATCTTGCGCTGTCTAAACCCTGTCAGTTTATACAGTTTATAACACGCTCGAAAGGTTATCTGCTATGGAAAAAAGCACTCATGTTATCCTTCTCTTATTCTGAATTATTATGACTTCGTTCCTTTCCAAGTGGCTGAGACCAAAAGGAGTCCAGGAATGCACGAAGCAGCAGATCTGTCACTCCCACTCTGCACCTTGGTGAGCTGCGCTCTTGTTAGGAGAGATGGGCATTGATGTTGGAGGTCTGCCATCAGCATTCAGCCAGTTTGTTTCTGGCAGCCGAGTGGATGGAATTTTCAAAAAGAAGATGTACTTTTCAAAAGCAGGTCATGGACAAAAATAAAGACACATTCTTGGGCTGGAAGAAGTAGGTCAGGTTTGGGGGGAATCATTTGGGAAAGCTGTTGTTCTAATCTTAGCCGTTTTTCTTTATTAACGTATTGCGGTTTTTTGCTTCCTATGTCAAATACTTGGTCTTTTTTTATAAAGAGACCCTACACATTTTGTTTGGAGGGGTGGGGGAGATGTATTTCTCTGCTTTGGCTAGCAAACTTTTACCTTAATATTTAAGAAAGAAAGAAAATATGTTCCTAGTTTTCCATTAGAGAACAGCATAGTGGAAAGCGTGGCCTCTCCGTGCTGCGGTCCAAAAGGAATAAAGCTGCTTTCTGTCACCTCATTACTCTGAGCTGATGCCTTACCTCGAGACTTCTTTGGGGGATTGGTGGGGGAAAATTCTGATTCCACTGCTCAGATGATCGCTTTTGTGGTATCTTCTGTGCTTAATTGATTCATCTAATCCGGGGGAAATTGCATCCTGCCCCGCTGGTGGGGGATGAGGGAGCACAGTTGGCACATAGGGTCTGGCCTGGGAGCTGGGGCTCTTCCACAGCCATCGCCTTTGGAAGCAGGGTGGTGTCACTCTGTAAAACCAAGTCCCTCAGTAACACGGTGGAGGACACCTCTACAGATAACCCCACTTTTCCAAATACGTGCATTTACTGCATTTTCTCCTTTTCCCCTGTTATATTTTTAACACTAATTTCTGTAACTGTATACCTTACATTTACAATAGCAGAACATCTGATGCTCGTGTACAGATAACCTGCATCTCCTATTCACAGCTTCCTGAAGGACCGTTGATAGAGCTGACATTTTTGTTTTGTTTCATTAATTTATTTTTCTTCCTATTTCCACATTCTCTGTTTTACAGAATATGATTCAGAAACAAAAAGGGTTCAAGATATTCTTTCTGGAATGGAGAAGCCACAGGTACGTGATCCAGAATTCCAGAATTACCCCCATACCAACCAGAAATAGCAAATATGATAAGTAGATGATGTCACAAAATAGTGGTCATTTCACTGTGGAAAATCTGACTGTTTTTTCTTTATGGGTTGTGGTTTCTATGCATATCTGACTCATTTTACAGGGATACAGTAGAATAATAGTCATTGGGAGTAAATGTGAAGCATCCTTTAAACTCAGGGGTATTAGGAGGAGTCACGCCAGCTGCCTGTCTGCAGAGAGCTCCCACTACTGACAGTGTCGTGGGGAGTCCAGCTCCTTGTGGTGCTTTACATGGCTCCTACCCCTTCCCCCTGGGTTTAATTTCATTTGTCACGAGCAATTTGTCCATAATCATGATTAAATTAAGCTAATTCTTTTGTTCAGTGGCAATCGCTGTATTCTGTGTTTGTCTTAACCATAAAAGCACACGAATTGTGATGGAAATTGAATCCCTGTGTAAATAACCGTAATGTTGGGTGTGACCACAATCAGGTAAGGTTGTTAAGAAATCTGGCTGTAAGGCCTTTGGACGTGATGATTTTCAAATTGGGTGCATCAAATGAAAAACCAAAAGGGTATTGTGGGGATGTAAAGAGAATCCAGACACTTCAGGAGATTTTCTGGGAGAGAACAGAAAAGAGGAAAGCACAGCAAGCACAAAAGTAGCACGGGTTTATTGTACAGAGCGAGTTAGTGTTCTGTGTGGAGGGGAATCTGACTCTTGATTTTGTAAAATGCTTGAAATGGAGAATGTGAGCTGTTGTGTTTACATCTGCAGAGGTGAGAAGAGAAGCAATCTGAGCAGGTTAGCAGGATGTGGAACCTTCTGTAATGAGATTTTTATCAACCAGAGCACTTAAAGCGGAGAGCAGTGCAACATTACCATCAGACAAACACTGATTTTCCTTGAATTATTTCAAAAGTAGGAATCTTTAAAATAAATCCCAAGCATGACCTCCCGGTTCAATGGTAATGGCACGTAGCAAAAGAATGCTGGGGATTATCTGCTACTGTCTGTGTAATTTAGACATTTATGAGTAATTAAACTCATAGGAGTGCCGTGAACCATTAATCACTGTGATTGTGTGCATGTAGTCAATGTTATATGTGACAAAAATGTATCACATTATGCATAAAGTCAGCTAGGATGTATTTTCTAGTGATCCCTGTGCATATATGGCTGGAGATGCACTGAGCCATCCAACCAGCTGTCTGGGTGTCCCAGTATGAGACACCTCTCTAAGAACAATGTAAACACGCTTCTAAAGTTATTGATTTATTTTAAAAAGCCTGTTTTCAGAGGTAGTGTTGTTACAGGTTTGAGGGATTTGCAGCCAAGCTGCTACTTCAGTCATGGTTTTATCCCATTGAGAGCAAAAAATTAAAACATTCTGTGCCTTAATTTCAACGGCAGTCTCCTGATTTTAATTCACACTGGAGCAGGCAAGCAGGCATTCTCTACAGCAGACACCAGGCTGAGGGAAGGGAAACCTGAACCTGCGCTCAGCAGAGCAAAGCTCCGGGCTGCAGCACTGGGTCTGGCTTCCCAAAGGGCAGCCTGCTCTGTTGCCTTATTCTGCATCTAAACTCATATTTAATCACTGGGGTTTTGCCTCAAATTGCAGGATTAGGCTCATCATCAAAAAGCACAATCTCACCCCAGTAATAACCATGCATCCATTTGACCCCCATGTCTTTCAAACACTGCCCTCGAGGGAGTAGATGAATGTGGCTTTCAGTGTAGTTCTCACACACACAATAAAACCCCAAACCACACGATGCCTGTGAATGCTAACCTGGAATTTGAAAGATAATGAAAGTTGTACAGAAACATTGTGTGTTACCTGAAAGAGTGGAGGGGTGGATATTCATCAGCCTTGTAACCTTATTACAGCAGCACAGCAGTTGGGATTCTTTCCCAGGGGCTTTTAGAAAATAATTATTTACACCAGCAAGTTTTGATAGCATATAAAGCAGACATTCACTGTGTCGACTGAGAAGGTTTCAGAAATAATTAACTGTGCTTTTTGCAAGACACACAAAACTCCTCATAGAAGAACCTTTTGTTGCTGCCCGGCCGTGGGGCAGTGCTGGGCGCTGCAGGGTTGGGCTGGGCATGCAGAGCCTCAGCAGAAGCCCCACTTCTGCTGAGCTTGTGGCCAAGTGCTGTGCTGGTGTGACCTGGTAGGATAATGGTAGGACAGTGTCAGTGAACAGTTTCCTGTGGTAAATGGGTGATTCTTGCAGTTTAGCTGTCCTGTCCCCTACAGACTGAAAGTGCAGCTCCAGCTCTGCTTGCTGTTGTCTGGAAGGTACTTCTTTTCCCAGGACAAAAGGGGCTTCAGGCTCCTGAGAGACCTGTGAGTGCCTGCTTGCCACTTCCAGCATTCCTTAAGTTTATTTAACTTATCCTTTTTCATAGCAAAGCGAGTGTTTCCTGCTCACGTAGGAGTTGCCTGGTGAAGTGGTGGTGGCTTTGGCATTAAATCAGATACAGAGGAGATACACCCTTGGCTGGTAAACATGACACGATAGTGAGCCTGTAACTCTGTGAGCAGGAGATAGGTTTATCTCTCCCCGTGCAAGTAAATCTGCTCCCAGTGCTCTCTTGAGCACGCACAGGCTGTGCTGCCCTATATACCCAGGGAGTGTATGGTTTGCCTTTTCTGACTTTATCACACAGGCAAACTCTCTGTTGCTTTACTCCCTTGGTGTGCGTGCAGCTCGGGTTTGTATTTCGGGCTGCCCATCAGCAGTCAGCGTGCCTGCTATGCAGCCCTGCAGAACGCCGTGCCGTCAAGGCAGCTGGAGCAGCACCGTGCCTGGGAGCTGCTTTGGGAACTGAGCCTCTGCATGGAGATGTGTGCATGCTGATTGCAGCATTAGGCTGACTTTTCCTCGTGGTTAGTCTGTAGTGCCCTTTCTCTTCTATTAAGAAACGTAGAAAAGACTTAACTTTTTACAGATTGCTGAAGTTCATGAAAGGCCAAAGTTTTTAACTATATGCGGAATATACATACGTGTGTCCCTGTGGGTAGTCATAGAGAAAAACACTTCAATAGAACATTGGCAGGATATCGTGCTTCAAGCTCCAAGTTCGTCTGGATTTTTGAAAAACAATTATGCAAGCATATTTCCATGATAATAAAAGAAACTGTGTGTTGATGGGTTGAGCTAGTATAGTAGTAGTGTGTGTTTATGATCTTCTAAAAGTATTATTTCAAATATGGGCAGTTATCTCTAAGTACCTTTGTCATAATTTAATTCACATACAAACTGTTGAATAAAACTTATTTGTCTTTTCTGAAGCATTTGGGATTTTTGTAAGCTATCTAGCCTATAAATTATAAAATCTATAAATTAAAATCCTGAACTTTCAAGAGCTTAAGGAGAGACACCTCATGGTGTCACCTCCCTGTCAGTGCATTAAAAACACATTTACGGCTTGCTCAGAGAGAATCTGCTTGATATAGCACACTCATACACCGTCAGAGTACTTTTCACCTGGAAGCACTGAGCTTTCATGTGAGGATGGTGTTCCACACTGAGTGAAGGCACTTGGGAGGCAGATCTGGATGATGATGCTGCAGGGTATCATCTCTGCACTTCTTTCAGAAGATGTGCATAAAAATGCTGTGCAGTCTTTCCAAGGTAGCCAGTGTTCCCGTTGTTCTGTACTTCTCTTGAGGCTGTGGGCTGTGAAGGGGTTGTTTTCTTTCTTTCTTGGCTTGATAACAGAAGGCTGTCCTTGAGGGCTGATGCCACTGGCTGCGCTCCTCCTTCAGTCTAGTGTTATTTGGACCTGTATTGCTGGAGAAGTGCTGCACTGCTGGGCTGATGAAACTGCTCTGTTCTCTGGTGCTAAGGTTTGAGGCACTTTTTCAATGTTTTCTTAAAGAAATCTCCCACCCATCTGGCAGTTAGATCCCATGTTAGCTGCGCCCACTGATGTCTGGGCAGCTGGTCTGGTGGTTTGCAACCCTGCCCACGGCAGGGGAGTTGAAACTACATGATCTTTGAGGTCCTTTTCAACCTAGGCCATTCTATGACCAGGGATCATAAAGCAGTCTTTTTGTCAAGACATAAAGTGATTCATTTTGTGATATGATTTTAAATTGATGTTTCTTTCATAGGTAACAAACATTCAAGCAAGAACGGTTTTGCTGTCATGGTCACCTCCTGCCGGCCTTTTAAACACGGATAGACACAACAATGGTTTGCCTTATACCTGTACTTACGAGGTTGCCTTATCAGATAAAGGGAAGGATGGAAAATACAAGATTATTTACAGGTAACAGGACCATTTTTACACTTCCTCTCCACCCCATCTGACCCTCTCACTGCAGCAAGCTGGCAGGATGCTCACCACAAGCTCCTTGTTGCTTTTCTCCTTCCCTCTCCTCAACACACTGCACTACAGGAAAAACTTGAGTTTTCTATTCCTTTTCATTGCCTTAGATTGATTAAGGAGCACACTGATCAGCTGGCTGCATTGCTCTGCAGAAAAACCTTGAATGCTTGGCTCCTAGCAGCCTTAAGTAAAAATTCAGAGGGATTTCTCCGTCTCTAATGTCAGTGATCCGCTGAGCTCAGCTCATGATCAAGTACAGATGGTGTTACGCCTTTCTTTCTTTCCCTGTAATGATGTCTGGGATAGAGAACTTTGAGTTGTGACCCTGGCTATAGTGAAATAGTTAATCCTTCACAAATGTCATTGCATAGAGTCCAGGTGGTACAGCGTCCGTGGAATTCCCTCTTGAGACCAAGCTGTCTCCTTTCTTAAGACATCCTGTGGATTAGGGTATCCCTCCTGGTCCACTGCATGACTGCCTTGGGTAGTATAAACTGAGAGCATTAACCAGGGAGGTGCTGACTGCTTCTCTCTGATATTTACACTAGCTGTTTGTGAGTTATCTTCATATGTTAATGCATTCTGAGGAGCTCTTAAAACAGAAAGGATGCATTCAAGTACTTTTTGTGCCTGCTCTGATGGCTGCACATTTTCTCCTGGTTATGAAACGTTGTGCATCTGTTTTAAAGCTGCTCAGAGTAATCTGTCTCCTGCTGCTGGCCAGTGTGCAACTGTTAGCTGAACGTGCTGTGTGTGCCCTGCTGTGACCAACAGTGATCGCTGTTACGTAGAAGTGAAAGAAGGTCCTGCAATATGTTCAATGCATTCTCTTTCTGCAGAGAAGTGCACCCTTTTCAAAAGGGAAAAACTGAATTTACAGAGATTGGGCTATATTTAAAAATGCTTTTTTTAAAAAATTGTTTTATTTTCTGAATTTCTGGCAGCCCAGCAGGCACGTGCTTTTTGTCTGATCTTGTTCCCGTGTTTCTGAGACATCTCCCTGTATTTTCCCAACTATCTACGGAATATTTCTTTACAGCAGAGAGTTTTCCCATTTCCCATATGTTAATAAAACTATGAACAAGCCAAGCACTTACAGGAGATGATTATTATGTAACTAACTGCTAAACCCACACTGTAATCTTAAGAAAATGGTGAAGCACTGGCACAGGTTGCCCAGAGGGGCCGTGGCTGCCTGGTCCCTGGCATCCCTGAGGTCAGGCTGGTGGGGCTCTGAGCTTCTGATGGAGCTGTGGGTTGCAGGGAGTTGGACCACATGGCCTTTATGTGCCCCTTTAAGCTCAAAGAATTCTATGAAGATGAGCAGTATGTGACTAGAGCCAAACATTCACTTGCCAGCAAACTAACCAAAAGGAAAAGAATGTTAATTTCAGGCTTACCTGACACACCAGCCCAATTTTTACACTGTTTTTTTCCTGTTTTTTTTTTTTCCTAAAATACCTGAAACTTAGTCCTTCTGATGTTACTGAAAGTTGTTCCTGCTATTAAAAGAGTCGTGAATCTCTTTCAGTAATGTTAGAATATTAATTAAACATCTGCTTGGTATGGTCTGCACAGAGTGTGGTTCTGGAAGGGAAAACAATGATACTTATTGAAGCAGTTGTGGAAGAAACAGTGCTTTTTCTTCTGGTGTCCAATGGCTCACACTTTTTAAAAAGTATTTTGAAATAATGAACGTGCAAGCAGTGCAGAATAATGTTGTATTGATTCTGTCCTCAGCACTGAGAGGGTTGAAAAACACAGCGAGTTTTATCTAATGTCAACAAAATGTAAGGATAGCGTTGAAATAAATAGGTTACTTAACAGATTAGGATGATAGCTACCTTCTGTTACCTATGCAGAGCTGTATAAAGTTTTCAAGAACATGGAATGTGTTGACAAATTATTCGTGTATTGTTTACTACTATTGTTCTGTGGTGGGATTTCTGTTTCTTCTTTCAAGTCAATGCATGTAGGAGTCGCTTGTCACTGGAGAAGCAATAGTGGTGCTGAGTGTGATGCTGCTTTTCATAATTAATTGATGTATTTTTTCTCTACAGTGGAGAAGAATTAGAATACAACCTGAAAGACCTTAGGCCAGCAACAGATTATCATGTCAGGTGAGTCAGTGGGAATATGAAGATCACTTAAATACAGTCTGTGTGTACATATAACAGCCCTGAAGGTGCTTGTGTACAAAAATGGGATACCTCAAGCTTGTTCAAAATTTGACTGAAGCAAGTGGTGATTGGCCACAAGTGTTCACCATTACTGTAATATAGATGTGCTAGAAAACTCAAAGGTACTCCAGATGATTTTTAGGTTTTCTTCATAAACACTCCATGCTTCTCAAAGTAAAGCTGCTGATTGCAGATCACCTGACCACTGTAACTGTAGCATTTATTCCCTAAAAACGGATTCACTTTGGCTTCTCTTGATATTTTTAGACCATGTTTCTCTTTGATTCTAAAATTGTTTGTCACAACAGTTATTAACACATTCTCAATTCTGCTCCCTGCTGTTTTTAACACCATCTACTCATGCTGTGTTTTTTAAAGACTTGACTCATGAATTAAGGCTTCAGATTCACATCCTGCTCCCTTACACTCAATATCCTTTAAAAAGTTCCTTTCGCTCCTGTCTGTTGTTTCCTTCTCTTTGTCTGGACAAGGGCTATGTTTGGCTCTTTCCCATCCAGGCCACTACTGTTAAGCTTTAAACAAGCACTTCTAAGCAAGGAGAGCAAACAACCAAACAAAATGCATCTTTCTTCCTCTGATACTATACCTTCTTTTTCTTCAAAGTTACTTTCTGTTGGTGCCTTTTGAAGTATTGCTCAGGTCCCTGAGTAACTTTGTCTGAGATGCTCAGACTCCCTGCCTGGGCAGTAGTTGCAGCCACAGCAGCCGAAGGATGGTAGCAAGGAGATAGTTGTAGAACACTGCTGAGCTTCCTACAGTAAGCAATTGAGTGTAGCTTTTAAAGCAAACTTCCAAAATAACGTGGTAGTCTTACAAAGTGAGGCGTTGAGACCTCATAGGATTTCGAAGGGTGTATTTGCCTCAGATCTTGGCTGGCTTGCTTCCAAATCAATTCATTCTGCCTATCTGCCTACCTACAGTTCCCTCTGTTTTCCTGCACGTTTGCCAAATTATAAATCATTTGTGAACAGTTAGCTGTAACTTTTGTTTAAAGAGAATGAGTGACTGCCAAATGTAAAAGTCAGACCTAAAAAGCAGCAGCATGTGTTTGTAGTGGAGGAAACCAATGCTGAAAAAGCAGACTGCTTTCTGTGACAATTTTCTTGTTAGTTGAAACTGCATTATGTATTAACAGCTACGAAGTAAAGAAATGCATGTGAGCAGCCGTTACTCAGCACGTTGTTCTGGGTCTGCTTAACCTTGGCAGCATCTCCAAGGGCTTCTGTTTTCACACTGATAAGTGTTGCATTGGGCCCTGGGCACCTAGAACAGCCTCTCCACTCTGCAGAAGTGCAGGATGTGGGTTCAAATATTACTGTCCTGGTAGGTACAAAGATGATGGCATGTGCCTTTGTGAGAGCCTTTTGGTCCCTTTTATGGCTAAGGTGGGTGAAAATGAAGTCTTTAATCACATAAAAGGTTTATGCTACAGGAACTTCAGAGCCAAGTAATTTCACAACCCTTGTTACCTTCTCTTTGTTTCTCAAGAAACATTCCAGCAGGCAGGAAGCAGCAGCAGAGCATTTAGTGACAGGGACACACAGGTACCATCACAGCTTCCAACTGGCAAAGCCAGCAGTTCAGCTTTCCAGTGACTTGCAGAAGATGATCCTTAAACTCATCTTTACATATCTGTGTTTCCCAGTGATGTGCTTGCTTTCTCAGCCTTGCCTGTTTCCAACACACATGCACACAGTGTGGCCAGTTGCCAGCTGCAGAGGCAATTAATTAATTGCATTTGTTTTTACTCCTGACTGCTAACAGGTGAGCTATAAAACAGCACTAGAGCAGTTCTTGTGACTTCCCCCTAAGGTTTGATTCTGAGTAGGTGGCCATTGTGCATAAATTACTCTTACCTACTCTAAACAAATTTAGAAATTGCCCTTTCCCATTCAAGTGCACAATAGCTACAGCCAGCCCAGAGGTCATTGTCTGGTCAGGGTTGGAATGTTTTCTGAGTAGAAGACTTCAAGTTTGCACTTTCTTTTGCTTCATGGAAAATGTGGAGGAGAAAAATACCATTGATTTTTTCATTTTGTATAAAGGTGCTCAGATATGTTTTGCTTTCATGTGTTTGGAACAGTTATATCCCTCTATGCTGGTATATAGACAGTTTGCCTGAAATCAAGTTGACTTCTATCACAGCGATGCTTTTGAGCTGTGTTTATCCCTATTTTTGTGTTTGTGTTAGTTTTAACTCCAAGAGCTCACTAAATATTGGCACTGCAGCTGTGTAGAAGCTTGTACTCATGGAGGGAGGTCAGCAGTTGCCACCACTGGACATGGCACATGTGAGTCAAGCATGAACAGAGCATTCATGTTCATCCTGTTTAATTATGAATTCATGCTTTGTTATCTTCTGAGGAGCATTTTTTGCACAGTGTGCAAAACGACACAGTAGCCAATGAAATAATTTCTCGTGGTAGAAAGAAAAGATGATGGTAACCCAGTGGGCAATGGGAGTTGGTGCATAAGATGCTGTAACTCTCTTCTTCGGCTGTGCATTTGTTTGGATATTTGTACCAAGTGAAGCAGACAGCCACTGTTTTGTGAGAAATCTGTCATTGGTGGACAGTATCGTGGATGCTTTGGTAGTCTAGTGTTATGGCTGAGGCAGTCCTTTCTAGTCTGGTCAGCAAATGTATAACCCAATTCCATGTGTCCATTTCCAGGGTGTATGCAACGTACAATTCAATAAGGGGTTCCTGCTCAGAGCCAGTAAGCTTCACCACTCACAGCTCAGCACCAGAGTGTCCCTTCCCACCCAAGCCCTCTCACAGGACCAAAAGCTCCTTAACCTTACAATGGAAGGTAGGTAATGCTTGGGTCAGGGTGGGCACTCACAAAATCTGAGGAAAATACAGCATGCCAACATAACTGTAAAACGTAACTGAAAATGAGACAGGCGTTTTTCAGTAAAGGACATGAACTTGCTCTGCTCTGACAAATCCCTCCCTGTGCACTGACTTGACTTTTAAAATGTATGTGTTTCATTACATTCCAGCTTCTTCTTGTTAGTCGTTAAGAGGCTGCCAAGCTGTGTGCTTTAATTTTACTTTAAACTGCACTCATATGCTTGGGGGCAAAAAGCACTTCTCTTATTCCCAAAACTGCCTTTTGTTTGTTTTTGTTCATAGGCGCCCATTGATAATGGCTCAAAAATCACCAGCTACCTTCTAGAGTGGGATGAGGTAAGCAACAATCAGTTGAAATAAATACGTAAATAAATGGCACTCAGGCTTTACAAGGATTTTCTGAGTAAAGAAAAATAATTAAATAGAGGGGAAACTAGAAGTAGGAAAATGAAATCCTGATGACAGTCGGTAGAGTTGGAATTGTGAAAGGAGCAGTGAGGGGAATGCTTACGATTTGGTGTTTTATGAAGAGACACTGTTTACTGCTTCTGTACTCTTGAAATTCAATTTTTTACTGCGTGGTGTGCCTAATTTTTCAGTTAGCATTACTTATTATGTAACTGCTTGCATTGTGATATATCTTAAGAGGTCTGTTCATGATCACATTCTTCTGGATGGTAAGTGCAGAAGGAAAAACACTGTTCCTGCCTCAAGGGCAGCAGGACATGATCATGGAGACCTTTGTGCAGAAAATGTACTCAAGCTTAAAGTAATGGTATCCTTTACACAGTGACTTTTAGTACTCTTACAGACACCAGGGAAAATTCTGGTTTTCTGCCCCAAAGGTGTCTTAACTTACAGCATTAGTGAGCAGCGTGCCACTGGGGAGAGGGCCAAAAGCAAGGGGTGTGCAGTGCTGCTTGCTTGAAGTGAGTTCTGGTTGCAAGTCCTCCCTCCTTCCCCTGATTCCTTTGTGCCTTTTTGCCATTGCACAAGTCATGTTTTTGCAGAAAGCGTGAGTCAGTGGTTATCATCTTTGAAGGAAAAATGTATTGGTGACAGAAGGCTTGGGCAACACATTAAAAATAAAACGTGATGAGTCAGGAAGTGAAGAGTGTGGAGGGGCGTGTAGTTGTTCAGTCTGAGAAACATCTCTTGGGTTTTTAATATTCTAAAAATAATATTCTAAAGGGAATAGTCTGCTATGAACAGTTCTCCATCATTTCACTAGTAATATGTTCCCAGATCGGTCTGCTACATGTTTGGCATTTGGAACCACCCGCTGTGCAAACATTTACTGGATGCACTATCACAGCAAGTGGGACCTTCATGATGAGAAACCCGCTGAACTAAAATAAAACAATAATTCCAGAGCGGCTGGCTGCCTCTCTCTGCATAATGGAAGGGGAAAGGTTTTCGGTGGAGAAGAAAAAAATGGAGTGTGAGGTCTGGGAAAGGAAATAAAAAAAATATTTCTCCTAAAGGACAGGCCAGGATAATCCCATTATACATTCTGTGACATCTTGATTCTGCAGTTTTGATCTCTTGCAAAGCTTCCATTAGCTGGGAAGCCATGGGAACATAACAACACAGAGGAATGAAGGAGTGGAGGAGGGAAGGGGAGAATGTGAAGATTTGAGGTGAAGGACCAACAACAGAACATTAATACAGTGCACATATTTTCAATGTTAATTTTGTCCACGTGGTGCCCAGTTGTCTTTTTTATGTGTAACAGATTGCTCTTGTCCTTTCAAACTTTAATACTGAGAATATAACTAGAAAGATTGATTATGCCTCTTTTTCTTTCATGGGGCAAAAGTAGCTTGTTTTAGACTAGAGTATGCACCAGTGGCAAAGAATGCAGGAATCCTGATTGCCTTTGCCCATCTACTTTGATTACCTTGTTTTCTCAGTAACAGTCCTGAAATCTGAGATCCCAGCGGACAGCTGGCCAGCACGGATGAAAGAATGGCAGCCCATGTCATTTGTAAATGTTGTACTCTCTCTGCGCCACGTAAATTTCGATTAGGCAAATGCTCCAGCTTTGTTACAATGCCACACTGTGTCCTGCTGAAATCAAGAAGTAAATATGTGGAGGGAGAGGAGAATGCTTGCCAGGCAACAGCAGAAGCTCTGCCAGAGCTCAGCTAGAGCAGCATTCATTAGCTATGGGGCACAGGATAAAATATAAACACAGGAAAATCGGTGATCGGAAGGAAATTAAATTGCAACTGCAAAGCACAGGGGGTATTGCATGAATGGAGAACAAGAAACCTGTCCAATAACAAAGTTAGAAAAACACACCAAGATGGCAGTCTGCATAGAAAATGTGACTCTGCAGTAAGAGGTAGGGAGTGAGTTACAAGAAGCAGTGCATCTCAGACCTCACAGCTTCCTGTGGCTGATGAATTGAAGTTTATAGTATCTAAAATGCAGCCAGGATTAGAGATGGTGTTGCTTTCCTACTCAAAAAGTAAATGGTTGCTGTAAAATGATGGCAGAAGCGTGGTGCTGTTTTACAGCCCTAGGGTTGGGTGAGGCTCTAAGTTGGAGTAGGAGGACAGCACCTTACCCTGCATGGCTGCAGGTCAGTTCTGAGCTTTTTCCTGACCTGCGGGGCCTGGAAAATAAAGCAGTAGATAGACAAAGCTAATCCTGCTGTTCCATCTTTTTCCCCCTCAGTTTGGATTAAATTGTTTGAACAGGCTGTTGTCTGTTACTTAGAAAAGGCAAATTCTTTTTTTCTCTGTTCTGGTGTAGATCGTTGAATTACTGTAGTAAAGCCTTGCTAACAAACTGGTTTAACTTAAACTGCCTGAAAAAGCTGCAAGTAGCAGAGGGACCTTCGTTCTCCAGCAGAGAGCAAAAGGTCAGCAAATTGTTGCTCAGTTAAATGGTGTGCTTGTAGCCAAGTTTCCATTGACTTCAGGGGTGTTAGGAGCAACCCCTCTTCTCCAGTGGTTTGAAATTCCAGGGGATCTGGATGTGCCCACACTTCGATTGCTGGGATTTAGCACCAGCAGGCTGGAAGCACTTTGTTACAGCAGCAATTGGGGAAAACTCCACCTTCTGTCTCTTCTTCTGCATTTCCCTTTGACCTTACGAACCTAAACTAGCCATTTGGTGACATAGAGCCTGGATTCATAATTCAGGGTAAAAAAGATTGATCTGAATAAGATGCATTAAAAATGTACGTAGCAGAACATCACTGCAGAGCTTATGCTCTCTCCAGATGCCAGCATTCATCAAACTTAGTGAACTGCAGTTGCATTAGAAATTGCCCCTGGCAGTGCTGTAAGAATCAGGCCTTTGTTACTAATTAGACGTGAAATGATCATTCTGTGATTGAGTGGTAGTAAATAAATGTTTCTCTTGTGCATACGGATGGTGAGGATACCCTATTCATTGTCCGTGGGACTGTTTCTGAGCCAGAGACAAGGGCATGCAGTGTGTTCATGCCTTATTTTTGATCCAGAGAGCTTTGTGTTTTAATCTGTGGAAGAGAGAGACAGGTTCATTACCACCCAATTCAATTCCATGTGCATGGAAGTTTATACTGCAATAGATGGAGATCATTTTATTCTGCCAAGAAGTCTTAAATGTCTTAAGACCAGCTGGCAGAGATGTGCTGACTTGTACTAGCTGACCTTCTGGTCCGTGAGCCCCAGCGATGCTCCACCAGGACACCAGGGATACACAGACCTCTGCTCTGTTCGGGCTTTTAGGTGCATGTTTGCCTTCCTGCCCTCTAGGTCTGTTTTGTGCCCGTGTCACTGCTATTAGATATGCAAGAGGAGATGTTTGGATAAAACCATTTGCTTTTTATATACACATTTTAGGGATGTTTTGCGAGTCCTGCTCTGTTTTCTGAGTGTTTGTATATACAGAAAGTTCAGCCACTTGCAGCAGTGCCAGCACAATAAATGCTTTGCAGAAATATTCAAGTGTGTTTATTATCACCCCTACAGTCTGCATCACAGCCTGGTGTCAGATCGAGTATCAGTCTGGTGCTTTTTATTGCCAGCATGAACCAAGTGCAGCAGTTACGCTGCTGTGGCCTGGAACAGATTGCCACTGTGCCTCCTGGTTGCAGGTCTGATGCTGGCAGCTTCCATTCAAGCCCTTTGCATTGAGGGCTTGGGAAGGGCTGTGCTCTGCTCCTGTTTCCCTTCTCCTACAGTGGCTCATCCCTTCTGACAGTGTCTTCTGCAAGGACAGTAGCCAACGAAACTTGCTTAAAATCTCTTTCCCATCATCTCCATCAACCCAATCTCCACGAGAAACTTCAGCACCGTTTTAAGTGTGCGTGGAGCTTCAAATGGAGCTGAAACAGCAGGAGAACCTTTTAAAATCTCTGCTAATACGCTGTGTTATAGTATTGTGCAAGTCTAATGAATTGGTGGAGCTAAATTGCCCCCGTTTCCTCGGACGGGCCCTGATGCCAGCACAGCATGGGCTGTCACTGTGAATAGAAGGCGGTGCGGGCTGGAGAAAGCAGGGCTGGGGAAATCAGACAGTGGCTGCTCTCCCTCTGAAATTTGTGGATTAGAAATATTTGAGGAAATGATACAGTGTATTTTAAGCAACTTACGAAACATTATTTAGAGGATTAAAAGTTGGATGCTGAATATACAAAGAATAGGGGAAGGATTCTGGGAAAGCTGCAAGGCTCTTGGGTGGCAGCCAGTACCAGCCTGCCAGTTGTGCTTGTCCATAATTATGCCAGCATTAGAGCTTTCATAAATCTTGGGAGGGAAGGAGCAGAGAGACTATTTCCAGGCCATTAATGCCAGAATAATTAGAAATATCGGCCAGCCTATCCAATTAGTGCCAATAGAAGCCGAAATACCAGCCAGTCTGAGTAACTTGAATACCAGTCAGTCTCTGAGTGAGTCTTGGGGAATGTATGATACCAGATCCAGAAGAAAGATATATACAGTGTCAGAATTTGTACGATGGTGAAGTTGAAGATTACCAAATGTTAAAGTTGGGTTTTAACCCACCGGTCTGACCAAGTGGAATTTCCATGGTCTGTTGCTCTCAGTTCAGGTGCTGTGCTGCAGGTGAGGCTTTTCATGGCTTCCCTTTTTAGCCAGCCATTGCTGTACTCGTTAATCACGTGCTTAGCATTTGGTTGCTCTGTTCTCTTGGAGAAAAAGCACAGGGAAGTGATGGAAAAAATACATCCCTAAGCACAAAGTCAAAAGAGATTAAATGTTTTCAAGTGCTTTGAAAGCAGCGAAGTCGGGATGATTTTAAACCATCAAAGAAAAATTAATGGAAGGCCTCTGAATCTGCAAGGGAGTGTTTGCATAAAGGAAAAAGCCCCATTCTTATTAGTCCTGCCCTGATTAATGGTTCTTTTACTGAAACATAAGATTAGTAACCGGGTTTTGTGTGGTCAGGGTACTGAGCAGGGTGAGCTGGGAAACAGGGAGGCCTCTGCTTTTGTTGAAAAGAATTTTTATCTCGTAACTGTATACTGAAGGATGTTAGAATTGAAAGAAGTTCCACCCCTGAATTTATTTGGGCTGTGCAGTAATGTTGCAGCCAGAGCAGGTGGGTGAAGTTAAAGGAGAGCATCAGTAAAAACAAGTTCTAGAACAGATGTAGAATAGCACTGGGTAAATAAAAGTAAGTTATGGTTATTTGCTGCTGTGCTGAACGTCCCTTCAGTGCCTCCAAACTGTGCAGCGCTGGAGGTCTGTGTGATTGTTTTAGTTTGGCAAACACATCCTGGAGATTTACTACACGTGTTTTGTGGAGCTCTTGCTTCTGTTTTGCAATCCGAGTGCAAGGAGGTGGAAATGGACAGGGGCTGGAGAACGGTCTGGTGAAAAATGTACATCCCACTTGGGTATTTTGGGAGTCTTTAATGATGAAGTGATATATTGACCGTGGGAGAAGAACGATGCTTGGGAAGAGGGGCAGAGCCCGAGGAGGCAGCAGCAGGTTGGGCTGTTTGGATATTAACTGCAGTGAGGGGCACTTTGTTGGAAATAGCCCAAAACTAAAAGCTGCAGAGACAAGTCCTGTGCCTGTCCCGTGGAGCAGCTGGAGCACGGCGGGCTGACAGCGGGCAGCGAGAGCCCTCTGGTGGGTGAAGTGTTCCTGAAGGGCCGATGGAATCTGGTGTACAGAGAAATTGGTTGCAGGCTCCCGAGATGAATTTCACACCCAGCTTGTATGCCTTGAGGTTAAGGACTAGGATAAATTGCATTTCAGTTAAAGTGTCAAAAGCTGTAAATACATCTCATGAAGATAACCTGCAAGGAGGAGGGATCTGACAACATTCTGCATGTAAATGTATCAATTTAGGTAATGTAGCAGTGCTGCCAGCAGCTGTTGTACAGAGTTCTGTTTGCTCACTGCTTATATGAAAGCCTCTAAATCTAATATCATTTAACAGTTCTTAAAATAAGAAACACCCGGTTTTGTTTCATAGCTATCTGATTACAGACTCTGCTCTTTCTAGGGAAAAAGGAACAGTGGTTTCAGAGAATGCTACTTTGGAAGCCAGAAGCATTGCAAGCTGACTAAGCTGTGTCCAGCTTTGGGTTACACCTTCCGACTCGCAGCTCAGAATGACATTGGTACTAGGTAAGTTAGCCCAGGATGCACACTTCTTGGATGAAAAGTAGTGTTTTAAGAGTTCAGCTTGCAATGAAATCATAAAAGCAGACTTTGCTTTGTTCTGTTTTTGTTTTTTTCTCCTCTTTATGGTTTTGAGTTAAATATCTGATGTTTGGTCCATTATTAACACTTCTGCGTTCGTCACATCTCCCCTGGTGGGGTCGTTGGCCTCCCAGGGAACTGCCCTGAGAGAGAGGTTGGCCGAGGCAGAGACTTCTTTTGAGGTGTTAAATGGTGTTTTGTGGTCTGTTTCTTATACAAAAAGAATACATCTGTTATGTGAAGTTCCCCCTAGGGACCTCTGCGAACCAAGAAAAACAAGCAAGAGGAAGTTGAGTTACAGATTTTGAAAGGAATCTTGATGTATTTATTTTCCTATTTTACAGCAAAGGTCCTCTGTCTTTTTTCAGCAGTACAGTCCCTTCCTTCTTTCAGGACTGGCAGGGCTGACCCCAGAGAGGATGGGCGCACCCAAAGGCTTTTCTCTGCCTGTGAGCAGATGCGTTCAAATGAAAGTGGTGAGAAATCAGGCTTATTCCAACCCTCAGGGACCTCCTGGGGAGGCACTGCACAGCAAGGGCCAGCGTGTACCCAAGGAACATGGTGCTGTAGGGGCTGGGTCTACTCGTGGAAGGGAGAGCAGGCAAGGAAATGCTGAGCTGTGAAGAAGCTAAACAACCAGTGCTTTTGTGTACTCGTTCATTGGCCTTAGCTAAACAGGATCCAGTAATTGCTACAAGAAGGAAACACAAACAGCTGGCCTATAATGATGTGCTTTGCTGTGGGAGATTGGGTTTTTTTTGTCCTGTCTTCCGAAATGTGAAACTCCTAACAATGTGTAACTTTAGAAAGTTACTGTATTTGTGATCGTGTGTTTTCCCTTTGAGATATGCTGGGGCTGTTCATATTTGCAGAGTCCCTTACCAGCTTCTTGCGAGATCACCTCCCTCCCTGTATAAATAGTTTTTACTGTTTCAGAGATGTGAGCTGGAGCTGCTAAGTGCAAAAAAGAAGAGTGCTGCTGCACGATAACGATGTCCCTGCAAAGTTCACAGTTTGAGAATCTCTTCTGTTTGCCAGATTTTTAAAATATTTTCAGATGTGCTTCAGCTCTTCCCCCCTTTTTTGGTTATACTCTCCTTTTTTCTCATGAGTTTACAAAGAAGTGTGCTCATGTCAGCCACTGTGTGTTAATCTATGAGATAAGCACCAACAGCACGTGGCTTGTTTTTTATAGACAGCACTCAGAATTATGGCATGTTAATGTCATCTAACACTTCATATTTTAAGATGGTGTTGGCTCTAATGCTTGTGGATTTATCATCTGAGATGTTTTTCTTCTTTTTGTTCAGATGTTGGCTATTGGTGAGTTGTTTTTAAACTGTTAGGACGTTTCAATTCATGTTCCTGTGTTGTTTTTGAGAAGGAAGGCTTGGGAAAGGAGCTGTGGCTTCTTTGTGTGCATTGCATTCCTGTGATGAACTGACAAAAGTGCATTGTGCTTTAGAAACAGATTTGAAAATTGCGCTCAGTTGAGAGTTCTGATGCACTCCTTAAGATCCACCAAACTCTAGCTGCTTTAAATGTCGTTCTCAAATTTCTATTGTACATTGTACAGCCTGCTGGGGTCTTATGGGAGCTGTTCCCACACTTGTTGAACACAACAGCCTGTTGCATTGCAAGGCATTGCATACTGAGTTTTAGACAAGGTGAGAGCATGCTGTTCTGTCTGGTTGCAGCCTGAACTGTGTGAAGGAACAACTTTGTTCTAGCTTTAAATGCAAAGGAATTTGAGTGGGTAAAGTTAGAAAGGAGCAAAGCCAACCTGAAGAGGAGGAAGGTGTCTGAGCCTGCACTGGGCACCTCCTATGTGTTATTGAGTCTGCATGGTCATAAAGGCTGGATGTTGTGTTGAGGGACATGGTTTAGTGGGAGCTATTGGGAATAGGTGAACGGTTGGACTGGATGATCTTTTAGGTCTTTTCCAACCTTGGTGATTCGATGATTCTATGATTCTATGAATGGATACGTTTTCCCTACTTTCTTTGGAGGGGTGTCTGAAGTATTGAGTCTGGATTTGCTGAAGCACTTGGCTTTCAGAGATAGAGATTAAATAAAGTTGTATTCCAAGTTCGTTAGAGGTGGAAACTATATCTCAAATTCAACATGTGAAAATGTAGAAGTCGGGCTTTGTTTGCTACGCTTTAGTTCCTCCTTGTTAAATTAGATTTACTTCACAGTTAAGAGCAAGTAAATATTTTTGAGGCAATCAGGTATTTTTCCAAATGTCATTGCAATGAAATTCATAAAAATGACTGTGAGGACACAGAATTCTACAATTCTATGACAATCCTCCATTTATTTCTATCCTTAGTTTTGACTTTTCCTTAACTTTGCATGCTCTTTCTTTTTTTCCCATTTGGAAAACATTAACAGCACCTAAATTTTTTGAAACTGCAGAATATGTATGTGAATACAATAAGGTTTTTTTTGTGGGTTTGTCTTTAAATGTTCCTCTGTCCTCTTTTCCTGTCCAGTGGGTACAGCCAGGAGGTGGTATGCTACACTGCAGGTAATATTCCTCAGACTCCCTCTGCACCAAGGCTTGTTCGAGCTGGTGTTACATGGGTTGCATTGCAGTGGAATAAAGTAGAAGGATGCACGCCAGAAGAAGTGATTTCCTACACCTTGGAAATTCAGGAAGAAGATAATGTAAGTGCTGTTGTTACTACAGAGTGTACTGAGTGGCTCAAATTGAGTTTCCATTTATTAGTCCAAGTTTATCGAGAATATTATGGATTGCTATTTTGAAGGGCTGTTCCAATCAAAGGTTATGTGAGGATTCTTAAAACGTTATGTAACAGAAAAAAAAAATTAATAGAATGCCTTTTGAGAGTATGCAGTATTTGGCAGGACATGGATGTGTGATTTGTTCAGCTCCACAGCAGAATTTGGAATCCTTAGCTTAAGAATTAGATGAAGTTCTTAGCAAAAATTGTCTGCTGCCATGTACAGTTCCTTCACAAAGCTTCAGAGGAGACCATAACCTATAGGGCAGTTTGTCCTTAAATAGTCCTCTGTGTTCTGCTGCCTGCCTAGGAGTGTGCTTGCTTTCTGTCATCATCTGTCACTTTTATTTCTCTTATATGTGATAAACTGCTGCTACTGCTCTTGCGCTTATTTTACAGCCAAATTATATTATTCAGATCAGTTGCACTGTCCTAACAGAATGTTACTGTGACCTAGTAGCCTAAAAAAGGCAAACAAAATAAAACCTTGATTGCAAAGCCTCTTTGAGATAGATTCTAGCTGTACACTAATACAGAGGGCACTTACTGGAAATGTGTTTATTTTTGTCTGTTTCTCTAGGATAGCGTGTTTCACCCAAAGTACACTGGAGAGGAGCAAGCCTGTACTGTGAAGAACCTCAGAAGAAGCACGCAGTATAAATTCAGGGTGAATCTCCTTGTTTTTGTCATTGCACAGCATTTCCTGCACTGGATGTTTTTTTCCTGGCGCTGTAGGGACCCTTTATTGCCACCTGCTAAGCTGAGCCATCCAATCCAAATTCTCCCCGTGACATCAGGGGTTATTTTACACTGATGGATGAATTCCATTAACTCGTATCACAGCAGCGTTGTAAAATGAGCAGTGGGAACCATCCAGCTAATTCTGGGCTGGCAAAAAATAGGTGGTGGACTGTTACGGGACTCCAGGTAATAGTGAACTAAGAGTAGGGAGGAACTTAATTTATGCAGATCAGTGACTGTTTTCTAGTGAGGTTCCCTGCAAAACAACTCTGGTATATATTATTCAGTAATTTTATCAGTGACTTGAAAGGAAAGTTTCATTTCTATTTCTAGCAAGCAGATGAGAAAGTGAAGGACTTGAGGCTGGGGAAGGAGGGGCTCGGAAGTGTTGAAGATCCCAAATTAACAGTCAGTTTAAGATGAAGTTTCAGTTCCTGCTGGGTTAGTGCAGACTTCAGCAGTACAAATAAAGCAATATATAAGTTCCTTACAAGTTATAAATAGATTGTATTACATTTATATCTCAAACTGATTCCCTAGAGCATTTGTCCATGTCATCTCTCTGGTGTTCATGGTAGGATGCCTCAAACTGAAGAACAATCAGGAAGAACCAAGAGATGATTAAATAATTAGAAAAGGCGGCAGTAAGAAATAAAGAAGCGGGGATGAGGAGGGTAGCTGGTCAGTAGGGATGTCCACATCATAACTGGCTTTTCAGTTTAGCAAACCAGAAGGGTAACATTTCCATATGCAGAAAGTTAAGAGCCAGTCAAATTCAATGAGAAACAGTGAACTGATATTGGCTTTGATGACTTCTTTAAGGCAAGCATATAACAGGCTGGAGAACTTCAGTTTACTTTTTTGGCCTAAAAAATTACAAATTCTTTTCTCCAAAGCCTGTTTTAGGAGAAGGGGATAGAAATGGCCGTTCCTGAGAATTGCAGAGCTCTCCAAGTGGAAAAGTTCCTGCTAGCTTATATTTACTATTAGCAATTACAATAAATATTTTATTACTCACTTCCTTGGCAGCAGATTTATGTCCCAGAGACTCGTATGAGCTAACGCAGCTCTCAGCAGCCACACAGTGTTAGACCATTTGGGGTTTCTTGTGTGATCCTGATCTCCTCTGTCTCATGGCCAAGTCCCCATGTTCTCCCTTAGCAGCATTCTCACTGAAGTCACCAGAAAGTGTTCTTGGGAAGAGACAAAAGATTTTCACCTGAGAAAGCTGACTTGGTGCACATCCTGCTAGTTTCAGGGTCTATAGATCACACATCACTTGGTTGCCTGTCAATCTACTCTATATTTTTAATTACTGCTCACTGATATCTGAAATAATTTGTTTTAAATATTAGTTTGCAATGCCTCCAAGTAATAGCATAGTTGTTATTATCTTCATCTCCTGTGAGTAAATAACCTCAAGCTGCCATGTGATTTTCTTGCCTTAAAAAGAAAAGAGAAACAGTAGTGCCATTACCTTAAACTCACCGTCATCTGTTGCTGGTGAAGAGATTGGAAAATCAGCGTGGTTTCTGGAGAAATGATGCTGACAATCAGCTGTTATTAACATCCCACACACTGTTTTGGAATGTGACATGCTGTTTTCTTTAATGATATGTATCCTGTGCAAAACTATTACAGGAAGCAGTGTTAAATTTGTTACCTTATTTCTTTTTTCCCCAGCTGTTCGCTTCTAACGTGGAAGGAAAAAGTTCTCCAAGTGAAGTTTTGGTCTGCACAACAAGCCCTGACAGGCCAGGACCTCCAACCAGACCTGTCATTAAGGGGCCGATAACATCTCATGGCTTTAGTGTGAAGTGGGGTAAGCCACTTTGGTTTGTCACAGGGGATTCTGTGGGGGTCATCATGCTGAATTTGGTGTAGTTCTGTTAATATGTATTGTCACGTGGATTTCATGTGGCTTCTCAGTACACAAAGCAGCATATATTTGGAAATCTCGCCAGCTTAATTATGTGAGTATTTTGGAAGATGTGTAAAAGCAATTATGCTTTAAGAATCAGAATTATTGCTTGTTTTTAGCTAGTGAACTTGGACTTTTAATCAAGTGCGCATCCAGGCTTTTTACCTTCCACTTCGTGCCTCATTGTAGATGGATGCTGCTTCTCATTCTACTGCTTCCTTTGTCAATGGGGCAAACATCCATATCCCATCTTTTTCAGTACTTTTTCCATTTTTTTTGTTTGTGGCATCTTTATAAAATGTTACTGTGAGCCATTCTGAAAGCTAAATTCTGCTGTCCCCTTCTGCTATGAATTTCTTGGCGTAGATAGCGTGGTGGGAGGTGGTTTGTGGACAAGAAGGAGCAGAATCAGAAACAGTTTCTGTAAGTTTTTTGTTCTATTTCAATCCTTATCCTGATTTACTAACAACATCCCTGGTTGTTTTTTGTTGGCTTTTTCTTTTTAGATCCTCCACAAGATAACGGTGGTTCAGAAATCCTGAAGTATCTCTTAGAGATTTCTCAAGGAAGTCCGGAAGGTAAACCTGAAGCAAGTTTTCATTTCAATCTGTTCTGACAATTGTAAAGAAATACAGGCCCTTCTGGCTATCAGTGTGATGCAGAGGTGATGGAAACTGAGTTACAGCCCTAACCTTTACAGGATTCTTGGGGAAGGGTTGATTGGTTGGTTTTAAGAATGCTCTTTTTCTCCATGACCAGTGGAATTTTACATTATAGGCCTTGAAGCTACTGTTTTATTTTATATTCAATATGTTTTAGAAATACATATATTGTGTGTGTTTTTTGTGTTTATTTCTACCTATATATGTGTCTAGGTATGTATATGTCCTAAAGCAGGAATAATATTCATAGTAGTATTGAAATTAATGACTCCAGGAAATAAATCACAGGGAAAACCATCTTAAAAATGTTATTTGTGACATTAGTAAACTTGTTGCATTTGTGCTTTTCTGAACTTGGATATATCTGATTTTCTAGCAAATCAATGGGAAGTGGCTTATAGTGGATCAGCTACAGAATATACCTGTACTCACTTGAAACCAGGCACTTTGTACAAACTCCGGGCATGCTGTATCAGCACTGGCGGACACAGTCAGGTAAGTAGCATTTAGCAGTCAGGGCTATTCATTTTCTGTCATTTTTTTTGAGATTTATCTGCTATGTATGGTAAATGATCTCTGCTTTTCAAAGGTGAATATTTTCCCCAGAATAGAATAAAGCTACAAGGACTGCAGTTAATTTTTTCTTGCAAGCTGCTAAATTTTGGAAGATTTCTATGTGAATCTGGTGAATTGTAGTCAAAATGCAATTTAGGGTGGTTTGCTTTCCTCCAACCTGTAGATATTTACATGTAGTCTAGAAAAAAGCCCAGTGTTTGTCTGGTCTGACCACTTGCTTGAGAAGTGCCACAGACTCATCTGTGTGAGCCCATACTGACGAATGCTGGTGACTGTAGGGGTGATGAGCTTCCATGTGGAGGAGTTGTTCTTGGAAAATTTTAGGCTCCCTTTTCAGCCATTGATTGCTGTCGTTCCCTTCTTTAGTTTAGAATATTTTAGTACTTACACTTTCATTTTTATTGCTTTGATTTTTTTTTTTATGATTGAGTACAATAGGACTTGATGCTATTTTAGTAACAAGGAAAAATGCAATGATGAGCCCCATCGAATCAGCCAGTATTCCAAGGCTGATTCCACAGGAACCAGTAACAATTCCTGTGCTGCAAATTTGAGTAGGCTAATGGAAGAGCTCTGCTAGTTGCATTTGTAAGAAACATGCCTGATAGTATTTGCTGCCCTTTGTTCATATGAACTTTCAGAAATAGTTGTTCTATAAAGTAGTTTTTTATCACTTTCTACTCGTGGTTTGCTTTGCAGGTGCTAGAAGTACCACAGAGCTAACTTGAGCTCTTTTTCTCTTCCAGTGCTCAGAAAGTTTACCTGTCCGTACGCTAAGTGTTGCACCAGGTCACTGCCGGCCACCAAGAGTTTTGGGGAAGCCGAAGCACAAAGAAGTTCAGCTGCAATGGGGTGAGCCATAGGAGCATATCAATCAAATAGGTTGTTTTCATGGTGGAAAAGATATAGCAAGCCAAACACAGACATGGGAAACAAATTTAGTTTTGCACAAAGCTGTTATCTCAAGTGAAGCGCAAGGTTTAGATCATTGTGCAGAGATTTAAAATCTCATAAATGTTAGCAGTGTGACTAATGAAGTTTGAGAATGGAAGTTGCTTGTGTTTTTATGAGGTGTTAGTGAGGCTTTGCCAGAAATCCCATGTGTAAGTAGTAGTTTTGGAGTGTATGTGACCCTCACTCCCTGTGTCCAACAACAGCCGAGCAGCCAAGATTAGGTCAGGCAGACCCCATACCACGTGCCTCCTAAGTTGTCTTTGACCCAGAGGGAATGTTTTCAGTCCTATTCTTTGTGCTGGGGCAATAAACAGCTCTTCAGAAGAGGAACTACTTTGTTCTGCTTAAAAAGTCGCTGGGCACCTTCTGGAAGCAAATGCAGTTTCCAGGGTGAGAGGTCACAGCCTTGGGAGGAGCTGCTGATCTTCCACACAGCAGTCTGACCTAGTGAATGTTTAGGGTTACAAGTAATTAGTTTATGCTGATCGTTCCTGTGCTGGAGGTATTGCAGGTAAGGCATCTATCAAAGAAGGAAATTGTTGCTGATAATATGTATCCATATATTGTGTGTGTGTGATAGATCAGTGATACGTGAAATAAAAAAATCTTTCTGGCACGTGCCCTTATGTTATTAATGTCTTTAACGTCATGTCTTTATGTTTTAGATGTCCCTGCATCAGAAAGTGGCTGTCCCATCTCAGAATACAGCGTAGAAATGACAGAACCAGAAGAAGTTGTTTCTGAAGTATACCATGGTCCTGATCTGGAGTGCACAGTTAGCAACCTTCTCCCAGGAGCAACATATCGGTTCAGAGTGAGAGCTCTGAACGATGGTGGGGTATGTGCAGTGTGCTGGACCATAGCTTGGCTTTTTCTCACTGGTGGTAAATTGCCAGAGATGCAAATGACCATCCAGGACTGTGTATTAGTGCTGATAGTCAAAGATGTGCAGTTCTGGACAGTGATTGCATTAGCGCTGATGATCAGAAAGACAAAGGTGAGATGGGCAGGAGAAAATAAAGTGAGAAGTGCTTAAAAGAACTTTTGAAGTTGAGCTGTGGTTTTGAATCTAGCTCTTCTGAAACAAGATTTCAGATACTTACGTGGCTTGGCTGGCCTGAGTCAGCTGGACCAAAACATGCAAAATCCCTGCTAACAGTCTTATCTTCTTACAAGAATATCTCTCTTTACTCTTATTCCACTGATCTTTTCTACTGTTTCAAATCTTAACTGTGTAAAAATGATGGATTTCACTTAGGTATTGATATAATCTAAGGAATACTTGTTTGTTTATGATTTCGTTGTAAGATTACATCTTCCTAAGGACATACCAACTAGCCTTTCTCTGTCCTGTAGTGTAAAGAAACAGCCAGAGTAAAGATGTGAGATTTCTTTGTAGTGTACATTTTGTAATTCAGACAAAGCAATGAATGTTAGCCTTCACTGCTAGCAGAGATACTGACAGGTGCCCATTGAGAGGTTGTCTGGAACAAAAATTTTAGTGTTGTTCAGCCTTCATAATGGTTCATTTTTCCATACTTATTAGTATTCCATTCCAAAATATTAAGTTTCAGTGTTTTTCCTCTAATTGCTAATATGTAATGTTCCTTTGTTCTGGAGAATGGTTTCTAATTAGCTTGGGGATGTACCGAACAAAATTTATTATCCCACTCACACAGCCCCAGTTCTGCTGTGCTTGTGCTGCTGGCTGAAGTCAGCTTTCCTGGCTGTTGAAATTTGTTTTTTCTTTTGCTGATTCTTTTACCAAAGGCTCAAATCTCTGACCATTTGGCTGAGCTGCCCACAGAGGCCCCTACAACCGCTGGGTGAGGTGGCACTTGGTGACATGCTGCTGCTATACACCCAGACTGCAGCTCCATCATATGCCATCCTCTTGCATTTAACATACAGCAAGCATTTTGTATATAAGCTGGATTTCACCTCCACTGTGTTGTTGTGCTCCTCCTCACAGCCAGACAGAAAGCCAGGCTATGGTATAGGTATGGGAATACCTTGAAGTAAGGTAGAGGGAAACAAACTGCTTCTCAGCTTTCTATTGCTCAGCACCCAATCCTACTCTTTGGTAAATTGGAATTGGCTTTGGCTTTCACAGGCAGTCATCGTGGCACAGGAGGATGTCGTGGAGCAGCCAAAGTGCAGTCTGCTGATACCTAAGCATTCCTCACGTTGTAACATCTCAATAATTCACATGGTCTAATGCTACACTCTGATATGTAGCAGTGAGTGCTGAAAGCCTAGTTTATCTTTCAGCTAGTTTATTGCATTGAGAAAATTCCTATGTGCTGTTGTTGAAAAGCCTTTGTTGAATGTGAGCTGTGAATATGTTTGTGTATTGATGTACACATACCTTGTTTCTCTCTAGTATGGGCCATACTCAGAAGCTACAGAGATCACCACGGCAGCAGGGCCGCCTGGCCAGTGCAAAGCACCTTCCCTGTCCTTCCTTTCTGACACACGTGTACTTGTAAACTGGGAGGTAGGTCGTGTGTCCTTGTTGTTTAATTTCTGTTTTCCTTATCCAAACTAATGTTTCTGCACTCTTGAAAAGTAGCTCAAGAGATTTTAACTGGTTCAGAAGAACTTTTGCAGTAAAATCGTACGCAGAAACTCTTCTATTATCAAAAGCCATCTTTTCTTCTTTTTAAAGCATAAAGTTGATCTTGAGCCATTTGGACCAGCATTCAGACACAGGACATCCTACACTGTTGTCACATGGTAGCGTTGGTCTGTCTAAAGTGCGCTCTATAAACTTCTAGCATGTCAGAATGTCCTGAGGGGGAATTATGAAGGCAAATATTTTATTTTGGGTGAAGGTGAAGTCTCTGATATGAGATGAACCCAGCACAAATGCATACAATTTAGCTCTTTCTCGTAAATTATTTGTCTCTTCCCCAAATATTTACTTTTATTTTAGTCTGCATGCATTCCTTCTCCATACTTCACCATCTTAGACTTTAGATTCTTTAAGAAAGTCTTAGCTGAAACACAGAAGTGTTGATTGGTGTCATTAAAAATATTATGTAATTAAGGCAGGCAGGAAAGATGACATAAGCAGTGTAATATGGAACAGTGAGGCTGTAATTCTGTCACAGATTGTCTTGGAACACCCAGCAGCTGTTCAGCCATGCAGCTTGCCTTGCCCTCCACAAAAGGATACCTCTGGTGAGAAGGAAGTTACTGATGTTCATGAGTTTTTGTGTGGACATTAATCTACCCAGGTCCACCTTCCCTGTCCCATGCTTTGTGCATCAGCTTGATGGCTGACTTGCATAGAAAACCCCAGATGAGCTGCTATGATTGTTGAGGTCAATCTTTTCTCAGTAACGTGAATAACTGCTTCAGGCTCGAAGGCCATCTCTTCCAGAGATATTTTGATTGACTAGATTGATGCTTTTTTGCATTCTCCACGGCTATGCATCTGCCAAGCCAGTGGAAAGACAATTTATTACTGGGTGTTGTGATGAAAAGTGAAGTAGCTGCATATGCTCTCATTTCTGTCTATTTCTTTCAGGTAAACATTGTGCAGAACTAGACTGTCTCAGTAACCTACTAGGGGAACACTAATTTAGGGCACTTCAATTTGCAACAGCAGTAGTGCCATTAATTTCAAAATAAGAGGGTTTTGTCAGGTTGTTTCTTTCTTACGCAGTGAAACACAAAGATGTGCAGTGCTCATTTCTAAATCAAATGATATGAATATTTGTGTTGCAGAGTCCTGAATGTTCTGGTGCTGACATCTCTGAATACAGATTAGAGTGGGGAGAAGATGAGGAATCTCTACAACTTGCATATAATGGCACAGATACCTGTTTTGAAATCAGTGAGCTGTCAGCAGCAGCGCAGTACTGCTGTAGGCTACAGGTATGGAAGCTGCATGTTTTTACATGCACTGCTACTTAAGATGTAGTCATGGTTACCTTCTGCTGCATTTTGGTTTTTTTCCTACATAGACTCTATGAAGTTCTATGTTTTGAAAGTTAGGTGCAGGCTTCATGTATTTTAAATAATGCAGGCTGCTCTAACAAGGTTTTGATTCAATGCTATTCAAGTGACAGACCAGTTATTCCAGCAAGAGAGTTGGAGTAATTATTAATTAATTCTTAAAATTAATTCTTAATTTCTAGTGAATGATACTTTTAACGACTACCTTGAGCTCTGATGGTAAAATAAAATGAGAACGTTTTAAAAAAACAAATATTTGGTAATATGTAAACATTTACCTCCCAAGTGGATGTTGCAGATTCCCTAGCTTAAACAATAAACTCCAACATCTGTTTCATTTATCAAATAAAGCAGCTGAGTGGATTCTCATGCACTTAGATGGTTGTAGCTGCCAAAAGGTGAGTCCTCATCTGTACCATTTTCTCTTATATCTGTGAGGTTATGTCTACTCTGTTCTCCCTTATGTCCACTGAAAAATGCAAAGCAAAGTTAAGTGAAAGTG
Source organism: Lagopus muta (assembly GCF_023343835.1). Taxonomy (NCBI): domain Eukaryota; kingdom Metazoa; phylum Chordata; class Aves; order Galliformes; family Phasianidae; genus Lagopus; species Lagopus muta. The sequence goes on from NC_064441.1 coordinate 4,653,961, forward strand.
AAGTAAAAATAATTTTGCATGAGATTCCAAAAGATCTATTTGTACATCAAGATAGAGTGAGTGTCAGAAGTAAATCCAACCAAAGGTTCATATCCCCACCAAGCTGGCAGGAGGTGGACCACCCAGGGCATTTCCTTTGATCAGGGACAGCACACTTCTGTCAAGTGTTTCCTTCTCAGCTTTTTTTTTTTCCAGCAGGACATAGACTTTCTTTTACTAAGTTTCTTTTGAGCAGTTGGTCAACAGCCAAAGAGCAAGGGCCCCACACCTCTAAGTATGCTCAGCTGTGCTTAGTAACTTTGTTGTAAGTGGAAGTGCCCTATACCTTGCTCTGGCAGTGCTGGAAAAAGTTGTTGAATGAACATCAATGGGTGGCTTGAAAGTCTGAGCCCAAAGGTGCATCTGTTTGCTCAAGAAGGAAGGTATTCAGAACCCAGTGAGCAGGGAGGTGACCATGAGAGCACTTCTGTGGTGGATGCTGGGGAACTCAGAGATTCTGATGTTAAAAATGGAAACAGACAGCTGTATGGGGTTGATTTCAAGCAAACATTAATTTTACATTTTGTGCCACAGAAATGTTGCACACATCCACCTCGGTTTTGACAAGGCCAGTGTAATTTCTTCCATAGATGAAGTGAAATGAAATGCCCAACAGCACTAAGAGATTTTATTGAAATCTATCAGTGACCCATGCATTGCTTCCTAGAGGGCTTCATCCTGTAGTCAGTCTATAATATGGAGATGCAAGTCTGAGAAACCATGATCTAAGATAAGCTGCAACATTTAAGCAATTACATGAAAATTAATGAAGCATGTGTTGCAGACAAAGGAGAGTTGAATTGTATCAGAAATTTCTTTTTTTTAATGGTGAGAATAATGGTTCTTATTCGTGTCTCTTAGCAGCTCTAGCAAAAAATATTTCTGTCACTTTATAAAAATAAAGATTTCCCAAACTACTTCTATTCAGTCTTCTAATAAACATGCAATGCTGCTATCTCAATCTACAGTAACCTGATAAAAAGAGAGAATTGAGGAATCAGGCTTATGTATCTTGAAGGTAGACAATTTGTCTTTACTGTTGCTCAACTTTTTTTTCCTGTAATGAATATTCCTGAAAACAATCATGGCATCTGCAAAGGGAAATATTATGTCATTTAGGTGGGGGGAAGCATCTAGGAACAAAGAAGAATGAAATTCCCATCAGTTATGATGATGAGGTTGTCTAATAAAGCAGTTAAAAGCACCACTAAAAATAAATTGCTTGGAGCAAGATACAGATTGCCAAACGCTGGTTTAGAGGCAGACCACAAAACAAGGCTCAGTTTTAACGGTTCTAGGAGCGCTTTGCTCAGTTGAAGATGTCCCTGGAGCGGGATTTGTTTTGAAGGGCTTTTTAAGGGCTGACAAATCTAACTTTATTATCTGTTTCTTCAGTTGAATAAAACGCCTCCTGGAAAAACAGAGCATGGCTTTGTATTTGTACTATGCATAGTAGAAAAAAAATAGTCACTGTAGCCTAGCATAGGCAAGGAACCAAGCAAGTGTTTGACGCATCCTTTCCTTGCCATCATGCTCCTACTGGCAAGATTGCAACCACAGGCTTTCCAGGTTAATTGTCATCTGTTCAGAGAGTCGGCTCACTTCCCCCAGTGCTTTGGGAGTATGGGTGGTGGGCAATGATTTGAAACAGCAAAAGCTGTTTCTGAAGGGCTGCACCTGCTGCAGCTGGACAAAGGCACATGCAACCTGACACTCAGCCTTGGGCCTGGTTTGAGTAACAAGTTGCAGTAGGTATGTCCCAACGTCCCCTCCAGCCTGAACGGCTCTGTGATTCTTTGCACAGGAGTGAGAAGGTAACAGTGCAGCATACACAGCACATAGCACTGACTGAGAGTCAACCGTTTGTAAGGCAGGCCTGTGCAATTGTGTGATGTCGAGCTTGCAAAGGCATCAGCCTCTAATCAACGGGCAGAAAGGGGCCAGAGTTTGAACCTTACTTTCTGCTGGGATCCTAGATCTGTGAATCAGGATGAGGAGTTTGGGAATTGTTTGGTCTCCTCTCTGGTGGAAAATATTGAGCTATCTACTTTGGTAGTTGGTAGCTAGTGACCTGTGACTCCTGGGGAAATCTGAGTCATAGGCTTAGTGCCATGCTGAGCTTGTGTATTCTTATAACAGAAACTTTCAGCGTCCAATTAACTGTTCACTGTCTGAGCTAGGAACCTGTGTAACTCACAGCAAGTCAAATGTCCCTTACATTGGCACATCATGTTCCACACTGCAGAAACTGAGGTTTTTATGCAGACCAATTTGATAATTTCAGGTAAGCAGTTTGCTGGGCACTGTGATGTCACCTGTCACTGGCAGCACGCTGACTTTGACATTACCTCTTAGCAAACCAAATTTGCTGCAGATGAAAAGGTTACCATGAAGTTTGATTAAATGTATTCTCCAGTTTTCCTGAGTGGCACTCCTGAGTAAATAAGGAAGATATTAATTACCCTAATCCAGGTAGATGGTATGAATCATCCTTTGGAGAATGAGCCAGTGATGCATCCTCTGTGAGGAATCCATGGAGCTGTTCCAGGCTGCACAGTTTGTGATTTAAGAACTTGATAGGCGTGTGAAAGAGAACGTTTATTCTATACAGTGTCATTGTTCCACACAGGCTGTTAACCAGGCAGGAGCTGGACCCTACAGTGAACTGGTAACCTGCAGGATCCCTGCATCTGTACCTGATGCAGTCTCTACCCTCTTTGTGCTGGAGGATGAGCACGTGGATGCCTGTCAGCTCTCACCTTCTGTGTGCCTTGCATTGAACTGGGAAGAGCCATGCAATAACGGAGCTGAGATTACTTCATACAACATTGACCTTGGTGACATCAGCATTCCTGTAGGAAATGTTACGAGTTATGTTATTCATGATCTGCTTCCAGAAACCTCATACCGGTGAGTACAGTTTTTTGTGGTATTTATTCAGGATGAGATTACGTGGTTTAATTCTACATGGGAAATGTTTATGGCATGTAGAGGGAGTAGAAAAAAGCCAAATGAGCCTAGAAATCTGCAGTAGCTGCTTTATGGAACAAATTGCAGTAGTTCAGGTTCAAATACTGCATTTCCCCACCTTCCTCTTTCTTCTTTCTCTTCTCCTGTTATCTCTGACCTCTCCTTTTGAAGTTGCTTTTGCATTAGGGACACCGGTAGGTAAAATAATTCCAAAAATTATAGAGAACTAAAATTAAAGTGCAACTTCTGTCTTTTTTTTTTTTAACTTTCCAAATTCTTATCAGTACTGTTACAAGAGCTTATTATTAAATATATTGATCTCTGTGAAGGGGTTTGCACACAGGTAACTTTTGTTTATGTAGCTCTAGCTATTTTTCTTACTGGAAAATGAAAACTAATTAAAAGATAATCTGAGTTTAAAGCAATTTATTGACAACAGTTCAGATTCTAAATTTCTAAGTGACGTTGCAAAAATGACACTATCAGCTTAGTGCTTAAGCTTATGTGGTTTTTTTTTCCCCAATGTGAACTAAGATTAAAAACTCAAAAAGGGTTCTGTGCAGGCAGTGAAAGGCACTGCAACAGAAGATGTGATGAGAGGAATTCTGGTTTAAGTACTGTTCTAGTAAAGCCTGAAATCTGATTGCACAGCTGTAGAATTAGATATGGCACAGAATTACTGTAACATTTATTTGTTCTTTGTATGCAGCATCACAGTTTTACAGATCTTGTAGAGTTCATATGAAAATTTCTACTCCCAAATTTTCCCATGTTTTCAGGAAGAGACCTTCTTGTGGCAAATACGCAAATACTCATACTAGAAGTTACTTAACAAAGAAACATACTTCCATTACTTGTAGTGCCCAGTGCAGTGTGTCCTGATCTTTGCCTACAGTATCTGGGTTTTAAAAACATGTTGTAAAACAATGAAAAAGTAGATTTATTTTTAAAAAAGAGTTCCTCTGGCAGTCTGAATCATACAAATCCAGGAAGTACACCTGCATCGTTGTTGTCTGCAGTTCTTCAGCGGTTTGTAGCTGTGATTCTTTTTGACAAAAGCAGAAAAGAAGTGTTTCCTCATCAGCTGTGCTTATTGCAGCGTGAAGCCTCCTGATCCTTCCTCGTGTTGACCCCACTTCTGTGCCAGCAAAGTGTTGTTGCATCATTCCTGACTGGGAAAACTGGTCTTAGTGAAAACTGTCCCTATTTTTGACCTTGTAAGTTGGGTAGAGAAAAAAAAGTGTAAAAGAGGAGATGCTTCTTCTAGCCTCTACACTGGCCTAGGCAAGCTACAGGTGTTTGTGAAAGTATAGCACATGGGCAAAGCTGCAGAGCAGTTTGAACCAGTTCAGGTTGCTGTCATCATGCTTCTGGCCTCCCTCCACCTCCACGTTCTCCCCCTTTTCTTTCTCTCTACACTGGTGCTCATGGGTCTTATTCCAAGACAAACCAGAGAACTCAACTTTGAAGACCAATTGAAGACATCATGCAGGTAGTAAAAGAGCTGAACAGTTTCTTTATTGACTGGATACCCAGCTGTGCAGCATCTTTAGGCATAGTCTTTGGTAGTACATCTTGTACTACTTGGTTTCTCCTCTTATGTTCGGTCAAAACAGCTCTGAGCATTCATCACAGAGGCCTTTGTCCTTCAGTCCCTTCTTTAGATGGTTTCTAGTTGTCTGTAGCTTTGTTTTGGATACCAGCCTTGTCTCCAAAGCCTGGAAACAGAGGTACAGAATGAAGTGATGGACGGGACGTTACTCTGCTTTCTAATCAGGATGCAGTCCCCGAAGCTCTTAGTCGTGCTGCTGTAAAAATACTGTTGTGCTGAGATCATACTAGATTGTTTTATTTTTTGCATTCTTGTTTCTTTAATTTGTGAAAAACACTATATTAAATTACTTATTTGTAGTCGGGGAGTCTGGCTGTCTCTGATCCAAATGAAAATGCTGAAGCGTGAGCATTAAGTCTGCAACTATTCTAAATATTGTTGTAAGACTGAGTTCTTACAAAGAAAGAAAATGTTGTGTGAAAAGTACAAGCCAGTGAGTGACTAATAAGAAGTAATACTATATGAAAGCTTTATTTTAAAAATAAAACAAGAGAAAGATCGTCTCAGTCCTTACATCTCATGTCTGCCAGAGAAGACAAGGGACAAATCCAGTTACACGTTATGCAGCACAATCTATAGCACAAAAAGACTGCTGTGGTAACTGGGAAATGTATGTCAAAGTATTTTTGCTATTGATTGACACTATGTATTTTCTTCCAATGTGTTTATCAGGCTGTTCTCTGAAAGATGTTGGGATGGGGATTTCAGCCCTCCCTGCTTTAATCAAGGGCTGTTCAGAACTTCACTGATGTCATTCTCTTCATTTCTTCACCAATAGTTTCTCTTTTCATGTCAGTTTTGTTTAACTTAACTCTTTTCTCTCTCAAGTGTTTATTCCCTGCTGCGTCTAAAAGCAGTGAATGTGTTTTCTTCCAGGCTTTGTTTTTCTTAGACTAAACAAGCTCAATGCTACTGATTTTGAGACTGTGAAATCTCTTGACAAAGTTTCAGCAGAACCTGAAGGTAGCCAAGGGCTTATTTGCTTGATTGCATTGGAATTCCACTGTAAACGTTTTGTTTACAGGAACCCTGAACTTGAAATGTGAATGTTGGATGTTTTGAATCCACCAAAGCAAAAATCAGAAAGGAGCATGGTTTTGAATAGCACTGCGATTCAGGCTGTAGGCCCTCACGTGTCTGCCCCAGTGGGCTGGTTGGCTTGGGTCTGGTGTTGCATCCATCTGATGGGACAACCACCCGTGTGCGACTCAAATACATGCAGAGGAAGCTCAGGGCTCTTTGCAGAGGTCGTTTGGAGCTGGCAGGTTTGATGGTTTCTCTGTCTTGGCAGCAAATCTTGCCAGCACAACACAAGAAGGATTTGCATCCTAGAATATATTCAAAGCGTGAGGAGCTGGGGCATGCCTCTGCCATGCAGCCAGTGGATAGGCTGGGCTGGTTTCACGAGGACTCATCCAGTGTCAGGCACCAGCACTGCTTTTGCAATAAGCAGATGCCTCCCAAAAGCGCTCTATAAATGTCACTGCTGTAAGCCAGTTGCAGGAACGTATCTTGAGTTCTGCAGTCTTTCCATGTTATTAACGTAGCCTTGGAGCTCTGGAAGCTGTGATTACAGCATAACAAAGGTAGGGCTGGTTTTCTGTGAACTGATCTAACTAGAAGTGAATAAATAAATACTCCACAATAAATAAGTATTTGACAGTAATAGAAATGTCAATTTTCTGTTACACTCTGTTCCCAGGCTTTGCTCTACAGTTTCTGTAGTTAATTGTGCAGCACTGTTAGGACACTTCACTGCAAAACAGTGATTTTTTTTTTTTTAAGAATTCTTCTTTTGCTCTGAAGTTACATAGTGTATGGAGGCAGATAAGCCCCATTACATTTAAATAGCAGCACATATTTCTAATTTCATTTAGGAATACAAATTCCAGACATTTTTAATTTCTGAACTGTATCAAGGGAAAGATCTTCCAGCATGCAAAGAGAAGAATGCACATGGATGCTCAAGTTAGCAATGCCCCAGTGAGTTGTAAAACAAAATCTGTGCTTTGAAGTTTAAAGGTAAGTCTTGCTCCATTTCCAGAAGAGTGCAGTGTGAGGGACCTGTGGGGCTGGCTGGTAGGATTGCTGTCCTTTACATTCAGGCTGATGGCAGGAGGAGACTGAGCTGCTTCTCCTCTCTTTTGTGTAGTCTGTGGTGTTCTAAATCTGCAGGTTTTCACACACGCATGTATTGCAGCTGGTGGCATTCTGCTTGTGGGAACTGGTGAATGAAACTCTTCACATGTCAGACTCCGTAAGATTAATTCAGAAATGATTTTTGAGTTTGCTGGAATACATTACAAAGGATTTTCTGACCAAGCTGAAAATAACCTCATCTCTAGTGTGTTTATGTTCCTCGGTCGAGGAGGCTATAATGGTCTGTTAAAGGTCTTTTAATGGTTTCTAAATTTACTTAGTTTGATGTATTTATTTTTAACTGTTTAGAAGATGCAGTGGGGAAATATGGGAATGAATATATAGGGTTGAGGCCTGCAGAGTGACAATTGACTGAGAATTTTTATGGTGGCATAATCAGAAGAAACGGGCTGACCACATCCAGCCCTGGTAGAAGGAAATAAATCAGTTACTGCCTTCCCTTTATCATCATTCATCGGATGCCTTACTTTATTTGATTTTATTGTCATTGGTCTCACTGCGCTCCTGGGTCAGAAGGGTGGATGGGTGAGTGCCTTGAGTGCCCGTTTGTGTGCATCATATGGTGGGACCAGGGCCACCAGGAGATCCATGCAGCCCATGAAAGCAACCGCAAGTGAGAGAAGAGGCACATTTTAACCCTGTGCAAATACCTGGCAGAAGGTGGATCAGCAGATGGAGCCGTATGTTTGTGCACACGTCATAAATGCACATTGCCAGCCCGTGTCTAAGAAGTGTGGTGTGAAATCTGAGAGCTTCATTTCAGTCACTCCTTGTTTTCAGGTGTGATAACTGCTCTTGGGAGGAGTTAGTTGAGGTGGTGGTGGGTAATACAAAATAAAACAGAAGGTGTTGGTGTAAGCAGTCTGTTTTGCCATGTTGCTGTTACTGTTTTTGTGCATGTGCTAACAGGTGTCTTGCCTGAATCCAGTGAAAGTTCAGGCAATTTTCACTCTTTTTTTACTGGAAAGACTATTAACGTAATGGCTTCTTGATCTGAAACAAGCCAGTAACATCATATGAAATAAATTCAACGTATGTTAACTGCTCTTCTGAAGATAAGAGAGAAGTCTTTGTTCTTTTTCCTGCAAATACTTGCGTGCAACACTTGAAGAGGAGGCTCCCAATAGACCCCTCTTCCTGCTGTTTTCTTCTTGGAGGAGGAAGTCACCTCTGTGTAGCATCATACAGTGGTCAGGACCTATTTTCTGAAACTAAAGGGAGGATGAAAAGGAAAATGCAGCTCAACACTTTCCACGCTTAGGCAGCCAAGGGACAGTTTGCCCTGGTAAATGGCTTATGGGTTTTGGTTTTTTTCAGTTGGGAATCCTGTTCTCTGGAGGATTCTTTTCACTTCTTTAATGCTACATAACCTTTTTCTACTGGTAGAGCTAGAAACTTGCTTTTCAAAGCAAAGTAATTTCTCATACATTATATATGCAAACTTAATCACTTTATATGCTTTGATAAAAGTAAATAGCTATGCCAACCAAAGATATTTCTATTTATCTTCTGTTTTCTCTGAAGCAGCCTGTGTAATGGCTTACCAGATTCTGCTCTTCTCCCTTCTCCCCTTTCCACCTTCCCAGGGAGTTCCTGGCTTCTTGGTGGCTGACACTTTTAAGAAGAAGCAATGCATATTTCAGAGTCTTTTCCCATGAGAAAATACAGGGTTGCAGGACATAGAGTTTCCAAAGTCAATGGCATCTGTCCAGTGATCTAAAGTTGATGCACCATCTAAAACTATAGTTTGCCTAGCCTCTTTTCTCTGATTCTCTCTGTGATTTAGCAGCCTTTTGTCAGGCTCATCTGTGCCAATATTTCTACTTAGACAGAATCTCACATCTAATAAACCGTCAAAGCTCATTCCAAATACATATTTCACATTTTCGTTTTGATGTTGCTGTTGACATTACTGGAGTAGAATGCCACCACTCTTCACTCATTCCTGTAACAGATTCTCACTGTGCAAATTATTAAACTGAAGTGCAAATAAACAAGTGAGTGACAAAGCAGTACAAGCTAAGACACCTACAGCAGTCTACAACCCACAGAAGGGTTGTGATTCAAACCTTCCAGGGTTAGCTCTTCCAAGTGGACTTTAATGTGCACCAACAGCATGCTTTGAGATGTGCTGCACACACAGAAATAATGCTATTCTTAGGTTGCCAAATGTGTTTACCAATATGGAGAGAGGTTGCATGGCAGTTATGCCCATGCTGTCTGCCATCAGCTTCTGAGTTTGCTTAGGTAGATCCTTCTGCCTCTGTCTTACTGCATTTCTTCATATCTTCACTGCTGCACTTGAGATTTTTGTACACCAAGAACCTTGTGAAAACATTTTATTTAACAATCACTTTTCTTCATTTTAGGATTAGGATCCAGGCTGTCAATGAAATTGGAGCTGGACCATTTAGCCACTTTATTAAAGCAAAAACCAGGCCGTTACCACCCTTACCTCCTAGGCTGGAGTGTGCTGCAGCGGGTCCTCAGAGCCTGAAGCTGAAATGGGGGGACAGCAGTTCCAAGCTTCATGCTACCGATGACATGGTCTACATCTTACAGATTGAAGATAGAAATAAAAGGTAAGAGATCTGATTCATCTCGTTGTCTTAATGAAAAATGAATTCTGGCTCATGATAAAGCAGCTTTGAATCGCAGAAAGAGAAACGTTTTCCCAATTACTTGATGCTATAAATGTATGCAAAAAGTTGTTTCAGTAGGGATTCATAACAAAGCTGCCAGTTACTGTAGAACAACTGCTGTCATTGCTGCAGTGTGATATTTTGGCAAACTACTGGCTCCTCTGCCAGCAAAAATTATTACCTACTTTTATAATCACACTGATTTTCCCTTTGAAATATGAAAGCAAAGGTATTGCATGCAGTGTGTGTATTAGTAAAAGAACTGATCACAGAGTCAGAGGTCTAGGAAAAGCAAAAACAGAACTGGAAAAGATTTTTTGAGCAGAGCATGATGGTTGGGATTTTAGATCTATCATATTTTGGATCTTTTGGAAAAAGTGAACTTGGCATCAGTTTGGTAGCAACACAGGAATGACAAAATAAGAATACTTGAGGAGCTTATCTACTGTGTTTCACTTCCCTCAAGTTTTCCTCAAAGCCATAAGAGCTTTCAGTATGCAAGAAACACACAAGTAGACATTGAATAGTTCAGGAAGAAGCTTTTCACAAACAACTTTGTTTTGGAAGGTTTGACAAAATAGCTCCAAAGATCTCTTCAATGAATAAATATCACAAATAGTTCATAATTTACTGAAAAACACTCACAGTGACTTTAATTAGGTAAAATAACTGGTGTATGAAGTAGCAAATCCATAGGGACATTCAATACAGATCATAATTTGGTGTAAATTAGTATGATTCTTTTAATTTAAATAGAGCTGTGTGAGCTTGTGCCAGCTGAAGATTTGTCCCAACAGCTCTAATTCTAAGTAATAAAACCTCCATGAATAATGCCTGAATACCTCCCATTGTTTCAACTGTACTGATACAGAGTTGGTACACACTCCCCTGTGTTAATACTGAGAGGTGTCCAATGAATATAAATACCTATTTGAAAGTTTAACTGATGAAACTGTTTCTCTGGAGTGCAGTGATGCTTGTCAGGAGCCCATCACCTGCAGCAGCACGTGAGCAAGCCAGCTGTAAAGAAACATCCAGCAGGCTGCTTTTGTTTGATTTCATGTAGCAGTGCAGGTAGGATGGTGAACTGCAGATTGTTCCAAACCTGTTTCTGCATTGGAGAAATAAGTTTCCTTGTAAGATTAAAATAAGTTATATTACCTAGCTGCAGAGAAACAAAGCTGTTTCTAGAATCACTTTTTGGTTTTGCACAAGCTTCCTTCTGCAAATGGTCTCTTAGGAACTATTGATAAGGAGGATTTGCTGCTCCTTGCACTTGTTACTCTGCTATGTCTTCCAAGCTTTAAATTTGAGTGGGCTCCCAAAAACACAGAGCAACCACTCATCTACACTGACTGTTTCCTCGTACAATTGTGAAAAACACTGGAAGACAGTCCTTTGAGTGGAGGCATCTTTAATTATGCAGTGCTTTAACAGAATAGTGCAGGTGAAGTGCGGGTGTCAAATGGAATAGAAGGATGATTTGGAATCTGTTATGGTTTGAAAGGGTTGTTGCTGGAAGGTGCCATGGTGTCCTCTCTGCTCAAAGAACAGACAGCATCTGACTCTGGGCAGGGCATGGATAATAGAGCCAAAGGGATGGTCTTTGTCTTGTTCTCCATCTTTCAGAAGTTATAGTTAATATCTTCTCTGACGCATCTGAATTTACTTTATCTGGCTGACTCAAGTCAATATTACAGTTTCTCCTTTGGTGAATCTGAGCACGCTGTTTGTTTGTTGCAGCCTTCCTTACTGATGAGGTTTAAAATATGAGATGATTTTAAAGTAATCTCAAAGCATTTTCACCGACACAAACAGGTAAACAAATTGTTTTTAAGAACAAGAATCACCAAGAAGTCAGGTTCTGATCCTAGCAGTTCAGATAGCTTTTTTGTAGAGATTCTCTTCTGTTTCTGAGCACTGATCGCCAGCCAGTGCTCTTGAGTGTGTCTTGGTCATTAAGAATTGTTTTTAGCTTTCCCTTGCTGTAATGAGGACACAGGCCAGTTATTGCAAACTGAAGGTCTCATTGATTGCAAGAGCTATGAAATGAAATACTTAGAAATCTCCTGGCGCCGATTAATGTCGGGCCTTGAAAAGAGGCACGTGTCAGAAATGCACCTGCCTTATCTGCCGCTAGCGCCTTGGTGTGTGACATCCAGGCAGATCAAATTAATCTCTCTTGCCCTTTCAATTACGTGTAGCATTAATTGGAGATGAAAAGTCTGTTTCTAGAAAGCACAACACATGGGAACGTTAATTGAAAGCAGTTGACCTTTATGTAAAGAGGATGATAAAATTTCAGTGTTTTTTAGATAAACCAGCATTCCTAACTGTTGTAACATCAAGAAAATCACCTTAATCAAGTCGCACTGTTTTCTTCTCCAAGTGAAACAAATGAACCCAATTAAGAGTAATGCTTTTTGAATATTTTTTTCTGTACTGCTAATTAGTCTTTAGTTGTTCTACAAGTAACTATACCACTTAGTGTCTTAAAACACTTGCGATGTCTAGTCTGAAAGAGGGAATGGGCAACTATGTTAGATGTGGGTCATTCAATGCATTGCTTGTGTTTCTTTTAGATAGATGTTATCTTGCATTTGAGATTAGTTCAGTGATTTTCCTGTGTGTGCAGGCATATAAAGAAATAATGGGCAATTATAGTTTAAGAGAATCACTGGATGGTTGGGTAAGAGGCAACTTGAAGATATTCTTTTAAGATATCAGTGAAGGATCATTGTCTATTCTTCATAAGTTGTCTTTTGTAAGTGGATTGTTAGATGGTATTTGCTGGTCTTCTGCACTGTAATTACTTTTGTTATGGCTGTTTGCTGCATAAGCGAGTTGTGACCATGTATCACTGGTTAGTGTATGATAGTAGTCATATTACCCTTTTGTAACATGTGAAATTTGGTTTATGTACATATATTAATCTAAAATGCTTTGTTAATTTATAGGAATTTTCCATTTAAGGGCATGCAGTTCTTAAAAAAAAAAATAGTGATCACTTTTTGAGACAGCGGAGTGTAAGAAAAATGTGTTAAATGGTTGGGATATGTTATGTGATCTTATGAATCCTAACGAGACACAGAGCAGGATGCCTTTCAGTAAGTTTGTTGAAAGAACAGTTTGGTGGGAATTTGGTGGGAATTCTGTGAGGCACAGTAATGACTGGTTTAGTACCCAGAGTGGTCATGGGGCTGTGCTTACAGGGAGGAGTGTTTGGGCCACCTCTCCATCTGTAGGTGCCAGCTTTGTTTTGCTGAAGCTGTAAAGCAGACAGGATGCCTTGCTCCCTTAGCAAGCTTTGCCAAACCAAATGGCTGAGGCTGTCACGGCTGTGGATGGCTCTGAACATGCTGTGCTGAATGAGATTCATTTTAAGGTTCATGGAAACTGTTAGATGCTGCCATATTACTAAAGCAGACTGTAATGCTGCACAAGAGAGATAAAGATGTGTGTGGCTATAGGAGCATTAATTTGCTACTGCTTGATTGGTGTTTTGTTCTGTTTTAGTTTTAGCTTTATTAAGCTCACTCCTGTTTATCTTCTGTTAGTTTTTAACACACTGCCATTGTAAACTATAGTATCAGTAGCTGCTTTAGTCATCTGGTTCTTCTTGACTTTTGGCAGGCAGCTGGATGCTCTCTGTAACTTCTCCCAAATCCTTCACTGAAATGCTATAAATTCACATTGCAGTGTGCTCAGTATTGTCCTGTCAATCTGTTCCTTGGCCTCCAGTGTGATTGCACGCAAGAATCACATTGAGCACTTGGCTGATCTGCCGTCCATTCCTCCTGAATGTGCCCAGGCACTGTTGAGATGTTACTGTTGCTTATTTTTTCCCTCAGGAATCAACTTTTTCTCCATCTCTTGCTTATCCTTGAAGTTGATTTTCAAAGTGTTCAGTTGTCTTCTTTGTGATGTGCCAGTCCAAAAGGGAACAAAAACGGGAAGCAAACACAGAATGCCTGTAGGGTTCTCCTCTCTGGTAATCTATTGGGAAGAGTGCAATCCTGGGGCTTTAGTTCAGGCTTCCCATGCTCTCTGTATGCTGCTTGTACAACGTGGTGGGCTGTAAATTCCAGCTGCCCTCAGCAGCATGAATTTCAAGGGAAAAGATGGTAACTCATCCTTCTAAAAAATTAGTTTTTCATGCTAGGTGGGAGCTTCTGTATGTCAAGGCATCTCCTTTCTCCATAATTCTGGAGGTCTGACAGGTGGCCATGGTAAATATGGGCTACGTGCTCAAATTCAGTAGCAGATGAAAGGCTGATCTAGGAGAAGCAAACTAAAAATCAATTTCAGGCTGCAGGTGCTCCTTACCCACAGGCTAGACACACTAAGTAATTAGGCAAAGAAAACAAAACTCTCTCTACTTAACTGCTAGCACTTCTTGTTCTGCCTTTTTCTTCTTCAGTTAGTTTTGCTTTTCTAAGTACGAGCAAAGAAACATCATCTCCTGTTGTTATGCCTGTAAACAGAAGCTACATGGCTGCTGTTGTGAGGAGGTGGGTTTCTAAACGTTGTCACGAACAAGCTTATGTGATAAGGTTTCCTACAGATATCTTCTAGAAAACACATCTTCAGATCAGAGGGTCCAGCATGCCCAGTCCATCCTCAAGGAAGGGTGCCCAGGGCTGTGCCAGCGGTGGGGCTGTGCCAGCGGTGGGGCTGTGCCAGCGGTGGGGCTGTGCCAGCGGTGGGGCTGTGCCAGCAGTGGGGCTGCCCAGCTTTATTTGGCTTTAGAATGGAGCGTTCCCTGTGTTGGGGGTGAATTACATATTTTTGTTTTGAAGCTTTGCTTTCCAGGGTGCTGCTGCATAGTGTAGGGAACTGCTAGCTGGGGAAGAAATGGCATAAATCAGTGAGTGCTTGATAATGTTCTTTAGAGAAAATAGAGGAACAATCCATTAAAAAAAAGTCAGAGGGGGCTATAATTGTGCAGATAACAGGCACAGTGCAATAACAACACTAAAAGTTGTGTTGATTGGTGAAATTCATGGGCTTTGCTTTCTAACTGTGCAGCTGCCCAGGTACACTGCACAAAAGCCTCAGGTCACTGGATCAGGCCTGCGGTGGATTAATGATCTCCCAACACAAAAGTGTGTCTGATCACTTCAGTGCTGCGGGAGGCAGAAAGAATCATTCTCTTGTAGCCCTTGTTCCAGGCTTCAGATTTCTGTCTGTCCTGCATTTGCTTTCAAATTAAATTGTTGCAAAGACAATTGTGTTACTAAAATATACACAAAGTGAGAGGCTCTGAAAGGTAACCTGCTGATTAAAATGTGCTGAATGCTAATGAATGAAGGTAGAGCAGCAAGAATGTTCATAATCCTCTGCTTGACTGAAAGTGGCTGAAGTGGAGGAAACAAAAACGCTCTGACATGTAAAACATTTCCAAGAAGATCTTCATGGTGAATAAGAAGATATTGATGAAAAACTAACAGCAGTGGTGTCTCCCAAATAATCATTCTAGGACATTGTGTTCTCTCTTTTCCAGGCTGTGTAAGTAAATGAATAATCCGTGACTGACATGAGAATGTCTGGGAGAGAGAATTGGGATCGCTCAAGTGGGAGTGAGATTCTCTGGGGGATGTCGTGCTCCCTCAAGATGATTTTCATCTGCTACCTAAGTGGGGAGGAGAGGCAACATTGCCTCATATTAAAGCCTGACCCTACAGGTTCACTTTAATTTAAAAAAAAAAACATACTAATACATATTATAAATACATATTAAACAAACAACATCAACAAAACTACGTTGAAAGCACAGGCACACACAGGTAGTCTTTTCTCAGAGACGACATATCAGAGTAAAATGTGCAGCCCATTGCCTTTCAAATTGGGCTGGGCAAGCCGTTTAGAAACAAAAATGAATAGGTGCTATCAGCATGCATGGGGATTCACATGGATGGTCTGGGCAGGCAGGGGTTAGGGAATGACAGTGTCTTGTCTGAGATGCACTCAAGTATGTTTTGCTTTTGTTTCTCTCTTGAAAGGAAAGAGTGTCAAAAAGATAGGATCCAAAGTGCAAAGTATTTCTTTAAGAACATTTCTATATGGGAATAGGAATGCTTTTGGGTTGTTTCAATCTCTGGTATTCCCATACTGTCCCCACATTTTTGCCAGTACAACTGCTTTGACAAAGTGTTGGAGCAGCTAGGGAATGAATCCAGTACAAGGCTCCTTGCTTTGTCAGTTCTCAAACCCAGTTCACCTTTCAGCCCTGTCTGTGTACAAGACATGAACTCCTTGCAGATGAGCTCCAAGCTGGCTTCTCTTAAGAAAAGGTGTGGAACAGGTCTTGTATGAAGCACATTGAGCCATGCCAGACTTGGCAAGAAGGCAAAGGTATATGGAACTCTAAAAGTGTATTTAAAGGTATCTTTAGATTTAAAAAATCAACTTGCAATAATATGAACTTGCAATCATATGGACAAATTGTTGTCTTTATATAATTCTTAATTTATCCAGGCATTGCAGTAGTGACAACATGGAGTATGTGTTGTTCCAGTTCTATATCTATCTCCATCAAATGGAAACTGTAGTATTTTATTAAATAACAGAACTAACTGGAGAAGTATAAAGTACCTGTGTTGGTCATGAGAAAAATACTGTTATTGTTTTATATTTACATATAAGGTATTTTAAAGTTAAAATGTTTCATCTGCATTGTATTTCTTCATGATTTGCATTCTTCAGATGTTGTTGTCAGGGTAAAGCCTAACAGCAAATAAGTTTGATTGACTCATTAATCAGCCTTTCTTCTTCCAAAATGGGAAGCCATCTTTCTTCAAAGGTGATTGAATCTCAGAGATTTAAGTATGCTTTCAAAGCAGTCCTGTGTGCTGAATGTGGATGCAAGATTTTCTCTAATGCTTTTTGCTTTCATTACAAGCAGTTCTTGAGATAGAGAGATGGAAGTAAAAAGAAATAGAGATGGAAACTGGATGGGAATATTATTCCAATCCCCAAATGACACGAGGAGCAGAAGAACTTTGCCAGATCACTTTGTCAGTGTTATGAAACCTTGCCTGTGTGCCTTGCAAGTGCATTATAAGTCCAGGCTGTGCAGAACTGTTAGCTGGTGAAGTATGTTTAGCCTCCTATGCTTACCTAGTTCCACAATTGGTTACAGAAAGAGCAGTTATCTAAAACACTGCATTGCTGGTTTTTTGCTACTGCCCTTTGGTCAGGCTCTCTGCTGCCCCTAAGTACTGCTGGCCTAAATAAAGGACTTGTTCATCATGCAGAGAACCCCAAGAAACCTGACCTGAGTGCAGAGTGCAACTTTCCAGTGCTGCTCGTGTGAACCTCAAAAAGGTTATCACAGGATAACAAGCGTAAAGCTGCATAAGCCTAAGGTTGGGAAAAGTTTATCTTTAGAATTCAACTTTAAATGTGTTCTTAAGAGCTCGTGAGCACAGCTCTTTGATTTTTAATCAGGGTGAGGGGCTCTCTAGGACTTGCTGAAGGTAGTAAGTCACATCAGTCTTTGAAGTACATTCTCAGCAATTTAAATTACCTGAACGTTTCTTTTATTACAGACGACTTTTGATCTCTGTTTGTTCTTGTGTGGGTTTCAATCATAATGTAATCTGAATTGATTTCTGCCCCTGAGAGCTAATGGCAGACCCAGTTTTTCTTTGAAATACTCAGATTGGCTGTGCCTTGTATCTCACACAAAGCCAGAGGGATCAGCAGTTATTACCCAGAGTAAAGCTAAGCATCTGGATCGGGAGGTCATAAACACTTTGTTGGCTTCCTGGGGATTTCAAATCAGCTGAAATAGTTAAGGTATTTGAATAAGTGTATTAAGTCATCAAAAGCTGTGTGTTACCCTGTGTGGGTGACGCTGTGTTCTCCAGATTCAGAACTGTCCCCAGGAAGAACCAGCTGAGGCCAAGTGATGAGTGCTGCCTTTTATTCACCCTCGTCCCCGTTCTGCTCAGCACCTGTGGGGTCAGCATCTCACTTAGAAATTGCTGGCTAACTCACGGCCATTACTGAAAAGCCTTTATTTGAGCAGAGCGATTGAATATAAAGTTGGATTTTCTCTTGCAAGCTGAACTTTTTTTCTTTTTTTCTTTCAGTTGATTTTTTTTCCCTGCATAATATTGTTGGATGTGATTGTGTGTGCTGGCATTTGGTCTTGTCAGTGGGAGTATTCTGGGAGTCACTTCCTTGAGTCATGTCTTTTCCTTCTTCTCAGCGTGCTTTCAAGCAGACCTGTGTCATTACAGGCATCCCCCACTCAACCCCATCTTCTTTCCATCCTGCATCTCCCCCTCCCTGTAACCATGCTTTCTCTTCTCTCTTCCTTTTCGCTCATATTCCACAATGTGTGCTCTCTGAATCTTCTTCTGTCTCCACTGTTGGGCTGTCTGCAGGCTATAAAGCCCTTAAAGCTGAGGAGTGTGTAATACATTAAATACAGCCCTTATGCTCTGATTTAAATTGTTACTCTGGATTAAGATGGCATACATGGGAGTAGGATCTCAACTGTGGATCTTAGTGTGGATCTCAAATTAATCCTGTTCTAAACATACTTTTGTACTAGCAGCACACTCAGTGCATTGTAGCAGAACATGAGTTTAACCCATTTTGATTACTAGGGAGCAGAAGTGCATCAATAGAAGTGTTTTTGGATAATTCATGTAATCAATTTGCAAGGTAAGTATTAGTTGCAGAAGGGACAATGTTTTCAATGCATTGCAAAGCATGTTGTGCCAGTTTTCACAACATGTTTGCGTTGAACTGATAAATGTAATAAACTTATATGTTTCTGCCACAGCCGTGTAATTCTGTATTCCCATTTTCATTGTTTCCAGGTTTATTCCGATTTACAGGGGACCAAGTCATACATACAAGATACAAAGGCTGACAGAGTCCACCTGTTACTCATTTAGAATACAGGCTGTCAATGATGCTGGGGAGGGACCTTTCTCAGAAATATGTACCTTCTGCACAACTAAGTCAGTCCCACCTGCGATCAAAGGTATGTAGTATTCTTACTTACAGAACTTCTTAAGTAAGGTAAGTGCAGTCAGTTTGTAAATATTAACATAGGTAGGCAGTCATGCAAAAGAATGGTGAGTGTTGCTTCTATGTGTCTGTGAATAGTTAAATTACACGATAGTGGGAAGCAAAGTTATCACCATAATGCTCATGTAAACAACATAAATGTTACACCTACCAGTGTTGTTATACAGCAACTGTTAAAATGCTGCTGCTGAGTTTTCCAGAGGATTGCTTTGAATTACTGGAACGCTTCATGAGGGGGAAATAACACTGCAGTATGCGTGTGTACATACAACCTCAGTGTTAGTAAAGCTGCGTGCTGTTTCAAGTTGTGTAGGTGATGATCAGCTATGCAGTTCAGAGTTTATTTTTCCTTTAATTTATAAAATTAATAACAGTATTTCTCATGGATAAAACATCAGATTCGTTATCGCGCTTAGCGTGTGTTCTGCTAGAAGAAGAAAAGGGCTAATTAAATAAAGTTTTATAATGTGTGAATTCTGCCCTGAGTAGTTCTGTTTCTTCTTCCAAGAAGAAATATTATGAAGGGAGTGGATTTGATGTGTTTGTTGTCAGATAAGCTGAAATCAGATGCTGTGCTGACCTTCTTTTTCTGTGTGCTTGCACTCATATGTCAAGCAGTACTGCTTCCTGTGAGAAATAACACTGCTTAGTCTGCCAGAGAGGTATCATTTGTTCCATTCTATTTGAAATCTGGCTTTGGTGATTTTTGACGCCATTCAAGATTTAGAGTGGGAAAAACACTGCCAGGGTGTAATTCTCTGGTCCCTGGGCTGGCTGCTCTGAGTTGCTCTCAGGAAGGACAGTGCCCTCAAGTGCAGGGAGTGCATCAGGAAACTGGCTTGCAGAAGTCAGCATATGTGAGGATCCCACCTTCGAATACAGCTTGCTTTTTTCTCTTGCCTTTTGGCACGTGTTTCTGGAAGAAGATAGCTGTATCTGTTTGGTGTTCAGTTGTAAATTACACCTACACCATGGTGGATTGTGCTGATCCACTCTCTTGCACAATTGTCCTGATGTAAGCCATACCACCCAACAAAGAAAGCATGTGCAGGATGAAGCAGGCTGACTGTAGCACATGCTGAGCCTAAGTTACTGCTGCCATCACTCATAGCTGCACCAACTGGGTAAAGGTAGCACAGGCAAGTGCTGCAATCACATTGCCATTCTGATGGACAGAAATCCATTTGGGTAAGTTCAGATCTCACTTAAGATTTTGTTCCGTGGACTTCTTGCCTGCCTGAGCACTGAGTCCCTGTTAAACGTGATTCATACTGAGGTCTGAATGTCAAGCCATTAGGATAGAGCACAGTACTGGGCTGTATGTGGGATGGGACCACGGGTACATGACAAAACACTGACTGTAACAGAGAAAAGTGGAACAACAAAAGCTGTGTTAGGGAATACTACTGTAAAAAAAAAATAATAATAATAAAAGTGATGCTATGGGAAGAGGAGGTCTGTTGAGGCAGCCAGCTGACAGAATTATGTTGATTCCCTCCCATGTTTGGAGCTATTCAAAGAAATGTTTGTCGTGAACTTCATTCTCCATCTATCGGAAGCAGATGTTTGTCTTCCTGTAAAATGTCCTAATTACTCAGTTGACCCTAAAATAATGACAGTTGTGTGTCAGAGAAAAATCTGCACGTAACAGAGTGGAAGGAAAAAGGAAAATAATTGAGAATGTTGTTGTCAGCTGAGATGGAGGCATCTATTAACAATCTCTCAACACCAGCAGATGTACGGAGAGAAGCAAATGGATATTGATTGTATCTGGGCCTGCGTATGATTCATGTGTTCCTCTTGGGTGGTGGCAAATTAGTCTAAAATTCGTGTAATATATGCAGCCGCAGCATCAGTTGTTTCCTTGATAGAGTCTCTTGTTGTGTGTTTTCATGGCTTGGGAATCTGTATCTCCTTTAACAAGCTCATGTCCTTGCACGTGCACTCATTAACCACGTGGTGAAGTGTTTAGCACCAGGTTTCTCCCAGTTTCACGTTTTGGTCATGTGCTTTTGAGCACAGTGGCAGAGCCTGATGGCTGTTGTGGTTGTTTTGATGCCTTCCACTGGCAGATGCTGATTTGAATACATAAACATGCTCAGCTCACCTGTTAGCATGCTGTCAGGCATCATATGACATCTTGTTGCTTTCAGCTATCAAGAGATCCATTTACAGGGAGGGCATTTTATCAGATGACAAATGGAGTTTCTTAGACTTCTAGTCTAAGCACTATAAGAATACCAGGTCTGATCATCTCAGTTCCAGGCTTGGTATTAGATGCGAGTCTAAGCATTTAACAAATCCTTGTACTTTTGCTTGAATTAATTTCTAATATGGATTATTTAACTTCTCTACTGACATTTCTCCTCTCATTTTTCCTGAATGAAATGTTTGGTACAGTGTTCTTTCAACGACATGTAGCCAGCTGCCTTAGAGCATGGGAGGAATGTGCAGACCATCTCCTCTGCTGCAGTGTTTGCTCAGAACTTTGTGAAATTGCTGCTTTTATTAATGCCAATGTAATTTGTGAGTTGGCTTCTGCTTTGGAAAGTTCAGTGCCTGTCATTGTGATTAGACCTTAAACGTTCAAAATTTTCATCACATTCACTCCCCCTTTTAAGGGGTTCATGACTGACAGATGAGAGGTACCTCAATCGTCTCACTTTCATTTTACGGTAAATTTATTAGGATCGTGTTAATCACCTCTGAATTTCATTCAATTTTCTGTCTCAGTGTTACTGTTCTACAAGAATCCAGCTTAAATCAGGCAAGACTGTCCTGAAATAAATTGGACTTTTGAGAGACTTATAAATCCAGTCCCAGTTTTATCTCCTTGTGATGGTAATTTAATTATTGGTTACATAAATATGATACAGATTGTGCTATTAAACCCTGTGATGTCCTGAAATTCTCTTTTGAAGTTCTTATTTCATAAGTGTTTTATTAAATAGAAGTGACATTTCAATGCAGTCTTTATATTAAATGCTAGCATATTCATTTTTATTGTAGCTCCTCGGGTAACGCAGTTGGAAGGAAATGCCTGTGAAATTACCTGGGAACTGGTCCCACCCATGAAGGGCGATCCTGTTGGTTACGTTCTGCAAGTGCTGGTTGGAAGAGAATCTGAATATAAGCAGGTAGGAAAGTGGTCTCGATTATAGTGCTCAATTGGTTATATAATGGAAATGTTTTGGAACATTCTGTGTTGTTTCTTTCTCCTGTATTGAATTACACCCCATGGTGATGCGTCAGGTGAACTTTGGTAAAGACTGAGTCAAAATCAAGAGCTGTAGTAGGTTGTTTTCACCCCAGGGGAATATACAGAACATTGTTATTTCAATGGAGTGATTTATGCTCTCTCCAGAGTTGGTTACTATTTCCAACTGAGCTCACCTTTAGAAAGTACCATTCTGTCCATCCATGTTTGCTTCTGAACTGGTTGGTGCTGGCTCTCCAAAGAGGAGATGAACCAGGTGGATTATCTGCCTGATCCACTAGATCCATTCCTGGATTTTCAGGGGAGCCTTCAAGACCTTTTATCACAGATTTCACTCAGGTAGACAACTTTAAATTGGTTTGTTCAGCCATCGTGTTGCTGTCTAGAGCTTAGATGCAGGAGTGTGTGACAACTGTGTATCTGGTGCCCCACAGGGGTTGTGGGCTTTACTGTACCTGAAATATGGTTCCTCCTTCAGTTGTCTGTACTGATTAGAGATCACAAATGGTCGTGTCCCCAGCACATCTGAAATGGAACTCATTCATAACTAAATCTTTTATTTCACCTCTCACACCTCTAGCTTTGTTATTTGCAGTGCACTTCATCTGTGCCTTGTCTTCTCCCCGTCCTTTCTTTCATTGTTATATGGATTCATGTGACCAAATGAGGGAATAAGATATATTAAGCCTTAATTGAATTCTTAGAAGTATAAGTAGGGTGTCAGTTTCTTTGCAACTATACCTTTACTTCTCTTCAGTCTGTCTTTGAGTATTACTGCAAATTAATGGATTATCTAAAATAACACAAGCATAAATGCAAGGTAATTCATGTGAGTGCTAAAGATTCATAAACCTGTTAATCTGGGGGGAAATATTATCATCTCTGTGTAGGTAATATGACCTGTGTTCACTGTGATGGCTTCTTAATGTCCATGGTAATTGGATTACATGGACCCATTCTGTTCTTGCTCAATTGACAGAATAGCCTCAACATCCAGTCTCTGTGTGCAGCTTTAGGAAGCTACAGTGCTTAATATGTTCTGGCCATCCTTGGGGAGAATTGAGCATGGCTTCATGTTCTTTTAAGTTAGATGGTGGTTTAATCTTTGCAGTCAAGAAATGGTGGTATGAGTATATAAAATACATGAACTCGACAGGCTGTTCAGCAGCTGTGCAGCACTTCGTTTCATGTTTAGGGTTGCTCATCCTCAATTTCTTTCACTTTCATTCATCCTCCAGGGCACAGTTGTGGCTTTTGTTCTGTGATGTGTTTTACATCAGATCAAATGTCGATGAGAAGAGTTTTGCAGAATAGAAGTTCACTTCAGAAATTACCCCCAAATTGAAGCATTTCAGCTAATGAACACAAAGCTTTTTCAGTGTTACAAGTGTGTAATCCTGTCAATAGTCAGATCACTTTATTTGTGGCAATTTCAAGGCAACCACTTAAGGCAAGACTTTAAGAGGATTTAACTAGAGAGATGTGTTAAAAGCCCATGGAGCCACATCTCTGTGTCTGCTCCCCAGTATAGCTAGCTAATAGTTGGAAAAAAGCAGTCTTCATTTTATCTCAAAGCACTAATTGTTGTTTCAGCATTGTAATGAGTGAAAGCTTATGAGTGTGAGTTCATATGCAGGTATCTCCTGGAGTAGAACAAACTAATTGAACTCCAAAGCATTACCATCTGTAACAGTGACTGTGCAAAACAGAAATCAAGATGATGATATATATGAATCTATTTTTTGTTATGAGATGGGAGAATGTTTGAGATACGTACATACATATATATATATATATATATATATATATATATATATCTGCATTTCTCCCCCAGGAAATTTCACAAAGATGTTGTTATTTCAACAGACATAGTAGGAAAATGTCAATATGCCTCTTGCAGTACTGGCTTTGCATTCATACTGTTCTTATGTATTTTAAACTAATGTGATTGTGTTTTATTGACAAGAATATGTTTGACATAGTGGATTTGAGTCTTTTCATTCCAGTAAGTTTGGAAAAGAAAGATTCTGTCATTGAGAAAACTGAGCTGGGACTTCTTCATGGCAGTTGTGTCTGACATTTGAAAACATGACTGTATCTCCTGACTGTTTGGAGAACAAATGAGCACACAGTGGAATGGTGTTGACCATGAAGTCTATTGGACTCAGTAAGGAAGCTCACACAATCCATCACCCAAGTTGCACAGTTCAGACACTCAGTTACTGTTTGTGGAATAATTTTATGCTACTGATCTTGATCCATTTTTTGCTCAAAAGCCCTTCAGAAAATGCAAAATGCAATATTCTTTTATATTCCATTTACAGAATGGATGCTCTTGAGAGATCTAAGAACACGTAGGAGGAACTCGTTGTATTGTACTTGTGCTTCATTCGTATTGTAGAAATGCATTCACATTACATAAAATAATTACTTTCGTTCACATATAAAGTAAGAAATGCTAAAGCAATTTCACTTTCCCTGCTGCAGCACCAGCCACTGCTTTTCGGGTACGGCTACAGTTTCTCTCTAGATCATCTCCCCTGAGCTGCCTCCTCCACCTGTAGCCCCATGGAGCTCCCTGCATCCCACAGCCCACACTTCCTCCACCATTTGACCTGGGAGGGTTATATCAAAGCGCCTGAATGCCATTTCTTTTGGCTTGAGGCTGCAGAAATCCCTGCCTTCTTCTGGGAAAGCGCATTGCAAATGTATCTCTACTGGGTGCTGTCTGAAGAATTTGATGTGCAGGAGCTAAACAGATAGTAATTTGGTTACCAAAAAAGCGTGTTAAAAAAGTAAATATTCCTTTCCCTGTTTCCTGAGTAGTATGTTCCTTTTTGTGTATTTGTATTCTTTATCTGTTTGGATGCATCATATAGCAAAGCCATAGGGCATTACAGTTCCTTTTAGGAAATCAGATCTTCCTTGTTTACAACTGAGGAAGGAAACCACTGCAAACTCCAGGAGCTGCGGGCTGAGATTTGTGTTTTGTCTCATGCAGTTCTACCTGACAGAGCTTATTCAGTTAGAACTTAGCATTCCATCGTGTCAGAATTGTCTCCAGCTTTGCATGGATGTAACCTTGAGTCAGTGTGAGGGGCTGGGAGGAGCTTATGCTTTCCAGTGCATTGTTTATAGAGCAGTTGTGGCTGACATTTTTTTATTGTTGAGAAAAGATTGAAGCTTTTGGGAATTATATAATGACATCTGTGAAACTGAGAAATACTTGCCTGCAGGGATTCTCTGAGCTGTCTGTTTTGATCAGTAGTATCAAATGCCAAAAGGGGCTTTGGCAGCAGTTCATTACTTGTGATGATATTTTCACTCAGGGAGCAAGCCAAAAAGCTCATCATGTTTTTATTATATTCTCAGGTGCCTAAACAGAAAAGCTATTTCTAGGAGTAAAAGTGATAAATTGGATGGGTTCTTTAACTTGTTGGCTACCAAAACATAATGTGCTACATTTAAAAATATATATCCTTCTTTATACAGTTGAATTTGGTTTAATGTTTGTTGAGCAAGTTCAAAAGCTTTACATGCAGTTATCACTTTTTCTTCTGTTGTGCATTTAAAGTCTGTTCAGAGTGTAGCTGCTTACAGCCAAGGGTGCACTTTGTGCTGAGGGCATCCTGCCTTGGCTTCCTATGCTCCTGCAGAAACCAAGGCAGGCAAACTGAGCAGGCAGCACAGCAGGCAGTGGCTGCTGCCACGGGGCACTCAGGATGCTCCTGCAGCCAGCTGTGAAGGGCTCAGGCTGCTCTCAGAAGTGGGTGGTATTTAAGCCCAAATATTGTTTCCCTGTTGCTGAGAAGGGACAAAGCTCCTCTGGTGCCAAATAGCCCCCAAAGCACTGACAGCAGAGCAATTGCCACCACCTTCCTGGCTGTAGCACAGAAAATGTTTTGTCTTTATCATCATGGAGTATTCACTCGTATTCAATGTACTTTTCACTGCTATTCAGACTTTCTTTAAAGGTGCACTGTTCTCTCACTGGACTGTCTGGCTTTTTTCAAAGAGCTGCTGTCTGGATGACTTGAATGGCCACCTCTATTAGGCTGTATTGAAGATACAGGTTTTAGATTAGCTACCCATAGCCACTTCCAGTTACACCGGTGCTCACCACCCAGCAGAACAAGAAACACTGGTGAAGTGTTCTCAGTACAAAGATGTTTCCCATCTCTAAGTATCAGTGAAATGTAATTTATGAAGCTTGGGTGGTTAATTTTCTATTAAAACAATTTGGATTTTACTTTTGGTTTGTTTTAGAAGTGGTGATGTTGGTGGCAGAGGAATTAATTTGTGGCAAAGGCCTGTAGTGCTTCCATGGGGATCCATTTTGAAATGGATGATAACAGCACCCAGTAATATACACTGCTTACTGCTGTGATGTAGGATGGATGCTTTGGGTTACGACGTCTCAGAGTGTGAAGAGATGGGAGTGAGATGATTCCCTGAAGTAGAAGAATCCTAGCTGGTCTTTACAAGGTGTGACATTGATGATGGAGCAGATGGAGGACAGTTACCACAACCAGTGCTACTGGAAGTGGCATTGCAGTTGGAAAATAGATGCAGGGAATGTCTTGGTGAGAGGACCTTCTTTGCAAGCAGGTGCTTCAAACTTCACCTTAAGTCTGTGGGCTGGTAATTGTTTTTATCTGTGATGTGTTACTGTAACTTAATAGCTTGCTTTTCAGTGGCTTTGCAAAGATGAGCAGATGTTCCAAGGCAGCAGTGTTAGCAGAGTGGTGCTTAGTCTGAAAACTCAGTCACTGTCATTCAAACTGTACTTGGAAAAAGTGGGGAAGTTTTGGAAGGGAGAAAATGAATGAAAGGAAAACCTTCATCTTCTGTGCTGTTACTTCTTAAGCAATCAGACTGACTTCCTGACTGAGAGATGAGTCTCAGTGGTAAGAACAGGCAGGGAGGTTGCGTTCTTTAGGTGGTGTTCAGCTGGGCTAATAGTCCGCTATTTGGATTTTTTTTTTTCTCCTTTCTCTGGGGCAACACCCAGGAAGTGATGTGTCTGCTCAGCTTTAATTTTGCTGCTTCCACTGCTCTCAGCCAGAGCTCTTACTCTCAGGAGGCAGAGATGCTCTCTCCTCTCCTCCCACTGTGAGGAGATAAATGAGCAAAGGAACATGCATCCGAAGTTCAGGTTTCTTTTCCAGGAGGTACAAACACTCTGTGACACGTTGCTTTTTATTTCAACAGCCCTGCCTTACATAAATTGTTGACTGGTTGTTTGTTTTCAGAGTTCATAAATGTTTCCAGTGGTCTCTTTCCATTTAAGTCTCAGAACGTCTCTTAGCTGTTCAGTTATTTCTCTTTCTCATATTGTGACTCATGCTGTGAGTCATATGTTACCTCCATTCAATTAGCATAAAACACATGGCTGATTTGGGTTATTGAAGAACCAAATGCAATGCAACCAAGAGGAGCTTTATATATCTTACTAAGATGTTATTATTTCCAGAATTCTGAAAGTGCAATTTCTGGCATAATCACTGACTCTTGAGAGAAGTGTGAGGGACGTACATTAAAATAATACTTGTTTCTGATTTCCTGACTGTGCAGTGAATGTCTTGCAATAACCTTAGTTTGCAGTTTTTTTTCTTCCTGGGGCTAAATATGGTTCTCATGCCTTAAACGTGTTGGGCTTGTAGTCACGTCTTAACAGTGCAGAGATACATTTGTGCTGCTTATCACCCCCATGAGAGATGTGCACCTCTTGTGTGCGGCATTTTGTCTGAAGTCTTGCCTACCCTCGAGTGTGCTCAGTCTGCTGAGCACTGCGTATGGAGACACCTCTGCTCTCAGCCTCTACAGGCTGCTGTGTTTTCGAAGCCTGCCTCGACCTGGGGGAGGAGAGCCTTCCTTCCTTTATGGCCCTGCCAGACCTGACCTGTCTTCCTTGCCCAAATCCTTGCTGCGTTCCGCTCTTGTCGCAACTTGTGGCTTTGTGTGGAATGCACAATCCTTTCAGAGTCCTATGAGAGTGAGTTATTTACCCTCATTCTTCACTCAACAAATATTTCACAGGGTGCTTCTGAAAGTTGTCCTTATGCTATGAACAACAAAAAAAGAGTGGCGTTCGTTCCGCTTTTTACATGCAACTGTTGTGTCTTGTAGGTGTACAAGGGAGATGAGACCACATTCCAAATCTCAGGCCTTCAAGTCAACACGGACTATCGCTTTCGCGTCTGTGTGTGCCGCCGGTGCTCAGATACCTCACAGGAACTTAGTGGACCTTTCAGCCCATCCGTTGCCTTCATGCTTCAGCAAAATGAGATCATGCTCGCGGGAGAAATGGGAAGCATAGATGATCCGAAGATAAAGAGCATGATTGCTACTGATGAACAGTTTGCAGCCCTCATTGTACTTGGCTTTGCAAGTTTGTCAATTATATTCGCCTGTATATTACAATACTTCTTTATGAAGTAGAGAATTCAATGGAAGTTTGAGATACAAATTTAACTAATGCTACGCATTATAATCCACACATTTATTCAGATATTCCTTTTTGAAATCCTTTTGTTCTACCATACATTTTATATACTTCTCTTGTTTTTACAGTTGTAGCTTGAAGAAAGATAAATCAGTGTTTTGATGCACCTTTTTGAAATTCAAAACTAGGAAGTGGTCAAACTGGAGAAACAAGCAAACCAGATACTAAAAGCAAGATTGTTCTCTTCACGGTTTCGAAACTGTCACCAATTTGCCTTGTCATCATGGTTTGGTTTGTTGTATTTTTTTCACTGAAGTTCTTACACAAGTCTCTTATTGTATCTTATTACTTAGGAAATTTTAACCAAGTCACTTTTTTTGTTTCTTCTTCTTCTCCTAAACATTAGTCACAAGCGTGTATAGCAGTAAGATTAGAGTACAGCGTTAGTCAACAGTACCAGGTTTCCATTCAACAGTATTAGCAATGTTGCCTATGAATTATTCACTCCATTTGCCCCATACTTTTTTAAGATAAAAAATGAATTGTTATTTTAACTGTTTAGTGGATTTAAATTGGAACAGTATTCTGCAGTCTAAAAAACCTGTTACTTTTACAGTTACAACACTATAAACTGCCTGCCTAAGAAATCAAGTAACCAAACTGCATATAAATTATAAGCATTATAGATTCTTTTTTTTACCGTTTTGATTTCTTGCAGTAATTTTAAGTAAGAGGGCATTGTGCAATAGTTAGCTATTCCCTTGTTCAGCTATTTAAAAGCTGCTTTAACTTGTCTGTTTGTCACTGTATGTAACTATTCCTAATCTAATAGTAGATATTATTCTATTACCTTCAGTCTGATTTAAATTAGAGCTGGTGATAGCTTACTGTCTCTACTGAATTAGGTGAGATTTACACTAAACTTAAGCAAACATCACTGTCAGTTGATCTTTTTGTTTTTGGAGGGGTATTGATTTTATAGAACTTTTTGGGGGGTGTCAGAAATGGAATCTGTTTATTTTAAGTCCCCTGCGTAGGTGCCTACGTTGTTCTTAACACAGGGCTAATGGAAATACTTGGTACATTGCAAAATTGGGACTGGAGTCCTGCACAGGTGAAGTCCTTGCTCGTCGAGCAGCGTTCCCCCTCCTGCCTGCCTCTTCCCTGGCACACATCTTAATCCACCAAGATAGATCTTTAACTCTGGAGTCATTGGGTTATTTATATTAAGTCAACATTGTGCGAGTACCTCAGGGACATAAGTGAGCTGGAGGTGCATATAGATTCCAAAAGGGTGCAACAGACACAGTGTATTTCCCTGCCTATTGATTTTGTATATTTTTGCTACTTGGTTTTGCTTTTGTCCTAGCTATTTTGTGCTCTGTCTCCATTGTCTAGGATTCAGATTCCTGTACTAGCATAATATTCCCTTAACCAAAGTAATGGGGAAAAAAACAACATTATTTTTGTTTTAGGTTTATTTATACTATATACTGCATACAGTACTTTAAATACCAATTACAGTGCAATCTTTTATTTATTGTAAAAATAAAAATTAAAAAAATAAAAGTGTACTTATGTACTAATTCCCCTCCCCGCCCCCTATAGCATGTTATATTTTTGTCTGTTTTATACTGTTGTTCTTTAGGTCAACTTTTTACCTGGCAGCATTCCTAGTATTATTAATCTTATTACATTTTCTTGCATTTTTGAAGATGGGAGCATCTAGTACATTAAATGCCAAAAAAAATAAACCATTATCAGTGATTCAAACGTTTACATGTATCCAAAAACATAATCATCTCTGGAAAGAAAGTGCTAAGATCAATGAATTATTCTGTGTGCCTCTCTAGATGTAGCAAATATTAGAAATGTTCTGTATTTTGTTATTGACTATAATTAGTTTAATTTAGCCTTGCAAACTAATGGCATTGAGCTAAATATATATATTTTTTTGATTTTGCCAAAGTCATGGCTTGTCAAATTTATTTACATCTTATTTAAATTTATTTGTGATACGAAACTTTGTGACCTTGCATCTGTAGTTTTGTGAGCAAAGCAGATAGAGCTGTTCTCAGTGGAGGGGGAAAGAGTGTGTTTTTTAAAGCAGTGAGATGACTGCTAGTTTGGAAACCCGGACATTTGAGTAGATTCTCATGTTTATATTTGGAGCATTATTGCAGCAGCGTTGTTACAAAACCCAAACCTGCCACCTTTTTTTGTTTGTTTTTTAGGAAAACTGCTTTAATATATATTTTTTAAAAACTTTGTATCATTTGATTGATTTTTTTGGGGGGGAGGGAAGTTTGAAATATAAAGACAGTAAAAGCAGCGAGCAGAAGTGCAGAGAAAAGCAATGGGTGAGGCTTCAGGTGTTTCTGTCTTGGTCCCTTGCAGTCATGCTCACGTCAGCGCCCAGCCCAGCCCTGGGCCGAGGTGTTCACCAGGAGTAGGACAGCCCCTAACGAGGTGGATTAGGCATTGTTTCAGCTTGTATCTTCTGCCATAGTGATCTGACTGGGATTCATAACCAAAAAAAAGAAAGGAAAAAAGAAAAGCATTGTGGATCATAAACCATTTCTGTTTTGGTTTCCATCCCTGCGGTTTGCTGATGCCTTGGCTTCCCCACGCGGCTGTTTGCCGTTCTGAGCCAACTGCGTCAGGCTCCGAGAGCTCTCTGCTCTCAAAGAAAGGACAGACAAGAAAGGTGGAATGAAACACTAAATATTTGCAACCCTTAAGGACAGAGAGGGATGTTTTTATATTGTTCTGCCTTTTTCCTTATGAACTTGAAATGTTTTCTAACCCTGTTTGTTGGCGTCGGTAGTTCAGTATTCAGCGTCACGATTGAGAAGTGCCCTAACTGAATGTGTATGAACCTTATCCTTGCACAGTTCTTTAAATTGAAAAGAAATAAAAAGTTTTTACCTCACTATGGGAACATACATTCCAAGCTTTTCGACTTTAAAAAATAAATAATCATAAGTTTTCTCGTATTGTAAATTTTAGACTATTTCATATGCATTGTATTAAAACTGCCATATCAATTTTAATGTATAGATTTTGCAAATACTACACTATGTATGTAAGACTTAACTGTATCTGTAGTGTATATGTAATATATTTATGCCCAATAAATGTTTTAATTCTTTCTGATATTACCAGGCGTTTTCTTTCTGCTTGCAGCCCTTTCAGCCCATGCCTGGCACCTTCCTGCTACATCAGCAGTGTTACTGCAGCCGAGCGCTGAGCTGGGAACCTCAGACTGAACCTGGGATGCTTCTGGTTTGTATGGGAAAGGTTTTGGTGGAATTATTCTTTGAGATGAGTTCCTGAGGTCTTTTATTGCTGCTTTTGAATGGCTTGTCTGAGAACGTAACGATGATGAAACGTACCTGGGTTTGTTCTCTCTTTGGAACGAAACACTTGAATTCCAGAATTTCTCAATTACACATTAATTCAATTACTCACCACAGAGAATTGATCTAGCTGTGTACCTTATTCTTGGCGAGCGCATTAGCGTTTGTTCTATTTCCTCTACGAATCTTTCTCTAGAATTACAGTGATTGCAGAACTTGTGATGTATTACGGTTCACTGAAATTCTCCGTCCTCGATATTCACCTGCCTTGGAGTGAAGATTTAAATGTCATCTCCTATTCTTCACAGGAATGAGAACCACGGGTAAGCAGGGGGAAGATAGGGACATTGATAGGGACGTTTTGTTTCAATATTTTCACAGCCAGCTGAGATCCCTTGAAAAGGCCATTTTACTGGTAGTGCATTTAATAAGTTGTAACCGATTGCATCTGTTTCTGCTCTTGACAACTGCACTCTCAGTGCACACATTCTTTCCTGGGCGAAATAAAAAAGCAAACGGGAGGATTCAGAAGGTGTTTTCAGGCACAGCAGGTTAGCTGGCTATCTGCAGTTGTTCAGGGAATATGCTGTGATTAGTTGGAGTAGCTACGTTTGTTATACTAATTGCCAGCACGGGTGGGATGGCATGCAATCAAACCTATTTTTAGGTTTACTAGCACAGTAAAGAAATAGCTTCTTGGGTCAGCGTGCTCAATGGATGTCATTTCTTGGTGATTTCATTTGCTCATCTCTCTCAATTTCAGTCATACAAAAGCTGTTATTCTCTGCAAATAAACCAGAGCAAACAGAAGCGTTGTGAGGATCAGCGTGTGAATGGAGTGGAGAAATTCAGCCCTAATGCTGTGCAAATACTGCACTCATTCACCCATATCTCAGATAGGTACCTTTTCTTCCTGTGATACGCCTACACCAGGGTTGCAAGCTCTCCTCCTACCAAATGGCTTCATATGTGAGAGGAACTGCTGCCGTGAGCCGACTATCTGAAGTGGTGTTGGTATATTGGGATTAAGCCAGAGATGCTCAGGGAGGGCCTGCTACAAGCACTGTGCTGCTCACCTCCTTCCCTCCTGGCAGCTGTGCCATGGGCTCAGACCTGCAGCGCTCGGCCAAAAATAGAAAATTGCATCCCTTTCTGCACAGTGAATTTTACAAAAATGGATTGCATTGTCACCAGTTGATTAAAAAAATAAATCCCAAGGTGCTATTGATGGTGCAGCGTGCATGCTCATGTGATCGTGAATATTAGCTTAATTTGGGGTGAGAATTTGCAGGAGTTTTAGGGTGAATTCACACGTCACCAAATCGTCATTTCCATCCCCAGGAAGGAAACAAAGCGAGCATGGAGAGCAGCAAAAAGCCTTTGCTATTGAGTGTGTCAGCACATACATGTTGTGCTTGGTAATGCTGGTGTGCATGGCATGTGCTGCTGTTACCGTTGTTCCAAGGCTCAACCAAAAACTTTTGCAGCAAGCGGAAGTGGTTGTTTGAACTGCAGACCTTCGTTAATAAGAGATGGACTACATTTGTCTTTTTCTTCATCCGCTTTCACTCCACTTGTACTATTACAAGTCCTGCTGGGGAATGTTGATGTACCCAAGAGGGATGAAAACAAAATACGCATTGGACATACAGCTTTGCTTCACAATGCCTTTCTGTAGTGAGAATGAAACAAAAGTGTGACTGAATTTTCATGCAAGCTTCAGCCCAGCTGGCAGGCAGCATGGCACAGCGATGTCACCGTGCAGTGGTGGGTTTGGGGCACCAGCTGTTGCCCCACACTGGTTCTCAGGGTATTCAGGTGAAGCTGCAGCTCTAAATAGTGCCTAGGCGATGTCATGTGATAGAAACTTCCATCAGTTCTGAGCATCTTGCAGCTCCAGATTTGACATGTAAGTGCCGCTTTTCCAGAACGTCTTATTTTTGGCAAGCAATACAATAGGACATGATTTTCTGCCTGTGGACGCTTCCATCAAAGGTACTTTTCTAAAATGAATGGACCTTTCTGGTAAAGTGCTTTTGACCTATTTTATCACCAGCTTAAGATGTTGCCGATAAATAAGATGCAGCCAAATCTGTTCTGTTTATCTGCAAAGTTGCGATATGAACTGTGGTGCTGGAAAATCTCTTAAAATTTGAGCTGTTTAATGAGTTAGCCTCCACTTATCTCCTACGTGTGTTCTTTATGTACAGGGCATGAGAATACAGCAGAATTTTGACTCGTAAAGCCCCTATATGGTTTTCTTTTTCAGTTGGAGCTGGCAGAGTTTGTTCCTACAGGAAAGAGTTTGCAGCAGTGCAACACACAGCTCACAGCTGCAAGTGGCTGTGCTGCTGTCACACTCCTGAGCAGCCCAGCACCTGCAATGCTCCCGCCTTCACTGCAGGTAAAGCAGACCCCAAAAGCCACATTCAGGTCCAAAATTGTGTTGGGGAGAGAACTGTGCTCCTTCAGACAGAAAAGGCACTGGGGGGAGGTGGTGCTGGGAAAATGAAGGTCTGTAGAAAGGACTGAGGACAGCAGGGAAATGCTGTTTCTCTTAGGAAGCGCTGGCCATCATGGCTGTCCTGTGACTTCAGTATCTGTTCTAGGTAGAAAATATTATTTAAAAGCTGAACAGTTGACTTTTGATTTGTTTGTTTGTTTGTTTTTCCAATGGAGTTCCAGGAGCAGCATACCCTAGAGGTAGGCAGCTGCATATTCATCCCACAGGAACATCACGTACCCTTCTGGGGGCACCTGACATCTGATCTTATGGTGCCAAAGTTGCCCCGGCGATGCTTTTCCTGTCTCCCAAATAAAAGTAGCCCACAAAGTGCCAGCAGCTGTCTAAAGAAGCACCCCAACCAGACCAGCCCACTTCCAGACCCCGACCACCAGCCCACTATAGCAGTAAGGACAATTCCACCAACTCCAGCATTTCTGTATGGAAATATTTTAGCACCTTAGGGAGGCAAAGCTAATGGATGGTGCAGTGCAACCTGGTCGAGTGACTGCTACAGTGTGTGTGAAACGTCTGCCAGGGCCGAAATCTTTTCCTGCAGCCCATGGCCGTGCCTCCCCCCCCCCCCTCAGCACCCACCCACAGCTCTACAGAGACTCTTGGCGCTTTATTTCTTTTTCTGCTCACATTTAATACCACAGACACAGCTGAAACTCAAAACGCTTACGTGACGGTGGGTGCGGGATCGGTTCATTTACACAGACATGTAATGAGTGAGCTCACGTCTTCACAGACTCCTCGATTTCTTGTTTCCCTGAGTTGCGTGATGTCTGCCACCAGATCTGCTTGTCAGCTGACAGCGAAGGAAAGAACAGAATGAACGGAAAGGCAGAAGTGGTCAGAGACAAGGGAGAGAGGATGCCATGGCTGCTGCTCTCCTAAAGGGCTCAGCCCACACCAGAGGCTCCAATGAGGTAAGCCTTGCTAGGCTGCCCCTCTACAGCTTCCATCTGCTGCTGCTCCTGTGGTTTGCCCCTGCTGGGACAGGCTGCAGCTGCCCAGCCCCACCAACAGGTACGGAAGGGGCCAAGTTCTCTTTTCACTTACACCTGAGCAGCACCACCAGCAAAGGCATAACAGGCAGAATGCGGCCCATAGTCAGCAATGGGAGCTTAGGAGCAATAGGAATCTTGTGGACAGACAATTTATGTAGAATCAGTTGTGGACCAGCTGGTAATAAATAGTAGAACCAAATAAATAAAAGCTGCTATTGCACATGCACACCCTCAAGCTCTATTAGCTGGACCACAACATCTATGTATAGGTGTGACAACAGATGTGATATAAGGCATACAGATTAGCATGAGGTGTGGAAGGTTTTCTGGTTTGATTTGTTTTTTTAATGACATACTTGAGTCACAAAAATCAGCTGAATTTAAGAGTTTTATGAATCAAGTATGAGAACGTGTCTGCCTGTGGGTCTTAATGTATATTTTCTGAGTTTTGCAGGTCTAAAAGTAAATGGATGTGATACTGCAGTACACCAGTGCTGTCACAGCATGGGCTCTGCTGGCACATAAGGTGCTCAGGACTGACTGATCCGAACCCAGGGCATCTTACAGGCAGACCTGTCCTCAGGCTGCAGTGTGCACAGGTACCAATACTGGGACAGCCAACAGCTCCCAAGTTTGGGTACAGTCAGTGGCTCACAGTCAAGTCAAGCAGAGCAAGTAGAGGTGAGTCAGCTGGTAAAACAAAAAGATGACTGTGGGAGGTTGTATTCCCAGTCTTCACAGCATCACTGCAGTCCCAAAGGCAGCACCATCCTTGTCCCATTGATACACATTCCCAAAATCTTCCAGTACAGCCAGTTTTATGCCACTTCGATGAAGATTTTTTTTTATTTCTATTCACACATGATGTGAGGGTCATTAATTTAAGCATGCTTGAAAACTGCCCATTTTTATTTCTCCTTTTTGGAACTTGTTTTAAAAATCGAAATTATGAAAGGTGTATCAAATTCTATGATTACTACTTCAAAAACGGAATTAAATTTTCTCTCCTTAGGGTCTGGCTATATTTTAGCAAAATTCTTAGCAAAACAAAAGTTAACTCTGGAAAACTTCAGCTCGTGTTTAGCAGTTACCAGAGCTGTATGGGCTCTCAGTGGAGCCGGGCTATGTTTGCCTGTTAGAAATGGGGAAGCCTGGCTCCCCTGTGATAAAAAATCATGTCATAGAATCATAGAATGGTTCGGGTTTGGAAGAGACATTAAAGTCCATCCAGTCCCAATGCCTGCCATGGGCTGGGTGCTTCCACCAGCTCAGGCTGCCCAGGGCCCATCCATGCCTTTGGGCACCTCCAGGGATGGGGCACCCACAGCTCTGGGCAGCAGTGCCAGGGCCTCACTGCCCTCTGGGTAAAGAATTTCCTCCCAACATCCCACCTAAATCTGCCCTCTTTTAGTTAAAACCGTTCCCCCTTGTCCTGTCACTATCACACCAAGTCAAAAGTCGCTCTCCGTCTTGTTTATAAGCTCCCTTTAGATGTCATATGGACAAAAGCAGCAGACAAATATCACTTGATTGTTACCAAATACTGTAACCACGCGTCTCCTTTGATATTCTCAAGGTGTAGGTAATTTTTAAAAATCTTTCACTGCTTATGTGACATCTCCCAGCAAATGCAGGTAAGGACACAAATGCAGCTTTCCTTGTCGATCTGTGTCTTGCCCCACGTCCCCTCCGTGATGGCTCTCTGGTAACACTGGTGTGTGATGCTCTGGCACTGGACCCCGTGTCATGTGGCGACGGTGGGTTCTGTCCATGCACGTGAGCTGTCCTGCTTGGTGCTGGAGAGTCTTTTCTTTGGCAGGGCTTTGAATCCGAAGAGGCGGCATGCGGCGACGCGGTACTTCTTGGACATGATGTTGTAGAGGATGGGGTTGATGGCTGCGCTCAGGTAGAAGAGGACGAAGGACACCAAGTTGCAGTACTGGCTGATCACTGCTATCTCCAAGGACCCGGCTTCGAAGGATTTGGAAAATAAATACCGTCCTACGTGAAAAGGCAACCAGCAGAGTATGAAAGCAAATACCACCACAACTACAATAAAAAAACAGGAGAAGAAAGTGTGTTAACTGTGAGTAGGAAAAAAAAATAAACGAAATAGCATTCTCTCTTTTCAACCAGTTAATCTCCAAGTGGGAAAAAGCACCCTGTAACTTTTCAGGTTTCTCTCAAGTAGATTTTCTGGCAGGATAGATTAGCAATACTTAAACTGGTTGTACCTAGGCAGCGTGCCTGTGTACTGCACAGCTACTCTGCTGTAGCAACACACCTGAGCTATCAAATCATCTTTTCCATAGAGGAACAGAGTTAAAGAATCGGAGCACTGACAGAAATTATAATCTACTGTCTGCACCTACAAAAGCAAATTATATGTAACGATAGACTCAATGCTGTGGTTTATAGTGAAGCATTTAATCCCTGGGAAGCAAAGTGGTTTAAGACAAAGGCCAAAAGACAAAAAAAAACCACCGCTGCCTGGATCTGTAGGGCACATCCAACAGGGTAACAACAGGTACCCTGCCCTTCTGCCTGTGCATTGGCACACAATTACTCCAAGCACAGGAAAGCTACATGCAACTTATGGCATACTCTGCAGCACACAGCTGAAATTCAGAGTATCTGTTTTCCTGCTCTGCATCTTCTTGAGCCTGACACTTGGATTTATTTTTTTTTTGCAGTTTCTCCACCTGGGAAATTCAGATCAAGTTTCCATGGCTTGTGAGCATGCTCTGGAGTTTAATCCATATGTTGATTACTACCACTGCGGTCACTGTGCACAGAATATTGAGCATAGCCTATATGTTTACAAGTAAGCATGCATATCCCTCCTAACTGGGGTTTTGAGAATGCAGTTTGATCCTCGCTTGTGCAGAATCCCATTGATTTCAAGAGGAATGGGTTATGGTAGGGTATGACTCCTTTCAAAGTCAGGCTGTATGTTTGGGTGTTTAATTACTATCCTAGAGACATATAATCTTTCTGCAGTTTAAAAGAAGTGATGCTAATCCCATTTAATCGATGTTCCATGACTTGCTGAAGTCTTAGGAAGCGCCTTCTGGATTTCAGGCAGAAAACTAAAGGCAGTGAGAGCAGATTTCATTGTGCATCTGCTGCTATTGAGCCTTTACTCACTTTTTTTCTTTCTGCCCAGCATCAGGCTGTTTTCATTTGCAGAACACTGGCTTTGCCAGAGGAAGAGCTCACCCCTGCCATGCTGTTCCCAGCCCTTGCAGAAGGAGAAAAGGTGTCTGAAATACTGTAGTGCTGACAGCAATACTTGGGGGCAGAAATAAGCACTTACTGTTTTGAAATTCCTTACAGTTAAGTATGCAGATAGATAAACATGGCAGTAGTACATGCTGGCAATTTACTTATTGTAAATAGAGATCCATAATCCTGAAGCTCTAGCAGCGTGAGTGAAGAATTACTTCCAAGGTCACGCTTACCCACCTGAACTAATTCCATTGATTGTAAAACGTGGTGGAAAGGGCTCAAAGAATGTCACAGGTTTTATTATTTTCGCTGCTTGATGGTAGTACTACTAAAGCAGGGCACTCAGAAAAGGTCAGGTAGGCTCCTGTGTATATATATTATTTTTTATATATATATATATAAAATAAAGCCCCTTAGGGCACGCTGCCATTTCTCCATCTGGCTCATTAGCCCTTGCAGTGGCACCTGTGTGAAGCTTCCCAGCCATGCTGGGATCTGTCAGAGTGAAAGCACACAGCAGTGCTCAGTGACCAGGCATGGATCTGTGCAGCAACTTTGGGTTCTGTGCAGCCAACTCCCAGCACACGCTTGTCAGGAGCTGCCAGCATCCCTGTGCTAAACGTGCTCTTCTGTGTGCCAGCAGTGTCTGTTGTTTAAACCACGCGGCGGTGTAAATACAGGACTGACAGCATCTGTCGTCTCCATCCTGTTACCCTGAAGTCAGTGGGAATTTAGGGGATTACAGACCCTAACGGAGATGAAAGGGTCACTGTTCAGCAAAGGCTACTGCTTTTCTAATACAAAAATAAGATCACTTTCCACAATCTTAAACAGCCACACTGCTAAATTACCCCAATTTGCTAAAAATGCCCTTTCATTTGAAAGTCGGTGCAACATCACACCCTGCTTGCTTAGTCTGCGGCTAACTTTGTGGGTTTAGAAGAAGTTAGTTTGAAAATCAAATAAACTACCCTCTGTAAATAACGTTGGTATCCACAGCCAAAGATGTTCTAAAAATCTCCAGGGCAAGAGCTAATTGTAATGGTGATATTCGTCTTTGTCAGAGGTTGTTATTAAAACCTCCTTAACTGTTTTAGAATCCCCAGCATCAACTGGTTAGAAATAAAACTAAGGAAAGGGGAGAGCTGTTCTGCAAATGCCTTAAAGTGGAGCCCTTTGTGGGAAAGGTTTTAAAACGATGCTTTCCTTTAGAAGCAATGAAAGTGATCTGGCACTGCTCGGCTCCCCTGTCTTGCACACACAAGCACAAACACTTGCACACACAGAGCCCGGGGAGCCATACCTAGCATCTTCACAGTCTGCTTGTTGTTCTTGTCCCTGATGACAGTGCTTGGACCGATGTTCTTCCTCTTCCTCCTCCAGAGCTTCCTCCCGATGAGGCTGTACAGCACCGTGAGGCAGAAGACGGGCAGGAAAAAGAAGATGCTGGAGATCCACACCATGATGGTGAGCAGCCCCGAGCGGATGGCGTACTCTGTGGCGCGGCACTCGTTGGTGCTCAGCGGGTTGGTGCCATTCTCATGCTCAACACCCACCAGGACGAAGATGGGTCCAGCGCTAATGAAGGAGACGGCCCAGAGGATGAGGATGACCAGCTTGACCTTCCTCTTGGTGATGATCACCTTTGCTCGCAGAGGGAAGCAGATGGCGACGTACCGCTCCACGCTGAGCGCGGTGATGTTGAGGATGGTGGAGTAGGTGCAGCTCTCGCTGATGAACTGGAAGAGCTTGCACAGGAGATCCCCGAAGTTCCAGGGCCGGTACTGCCAAAGGCGGAAGAGGTCCAGGGGCATGCAGAGGAAGATGAGCAGGTCGGAAAAGGCCATGCTGGACAGGTAGAAGTTGGTGGTGGTCCTCATGTCCCGGAACCGCGACACCACCAGCATGGTCATCACGTTGCCGAGGACCCCGACGACGAAGAGAAGGACGCAGGCGACGGTGATGCCGGTGAGCACGGGCGCGGGGAAGAGGTGCAGCGGGAACTCGCCGCCCGTCCTGTTCTCCGCGCTCCCCTCCCGCATCGTGCCGCCGCGGGCTGCGCATCCCCGCGCGGAGCCGCTCCGCGCCCGGACCGGGGCTGGGGCAGGTGCGGGAGGCGGGGACGGACGCGGCCCCGCTCCGCCCCCCCTCCCCTCCCGGCCGGGGGCCGGTCCCTCCGCGCGTCACTGCGGGCGTAGGCGCAGCCTCCGCGGGTGCGGAGCGGCTCCGCTCTTTGCGGCGAGTTTAGACCGACGTGCGCGCTCCGCTCGTCCTTCTCCTCCGCTCCTCCTCGTGGGACGCCCCTCCGTGGCCGGGCGTCCCCGCAGGCTCCCACCTCCTAGCCGCGGTGCGGGGCTGCCCTCTGAGCTCCGTCCTCACGAGCTTGCTTTCCGCTTGCCGTCGTCGAGGCGGTGAAGGGCGATGGCGTGCGCTCTCGGAGCGGCTGTCGCTTCTGGGACGGGTCGGTGTGGCGTTCTCCACGCGTGTAAAACCCGAGATGCGCGGGCTGACGGGTGCGTGGGGATAGCGGTGGGCGCGGGGACGGCTGCGGTCACTGTCCGTCGTTTCGTTGCCCTTAGATGTTGGCAGGAGCGCGGTAAGGCTACAGACGAGTGAAGCTGCAGCCGTCGCCCTCTCTCCGATTCACCTGCAGTTCCGTTCTCGTTCAGCTTGGCTCTGCGCTCTGCAGGCACATCCCTCGGGGCTGCTGTGCCTCCCCAGCTGCAGCATCCCGCATCTCTCTGAGACTGATCCTGATGCTGTGCCCGCGAGCCCTGGCTGAGGGAAGGAGCTCAAGGTGAGCTCAGGGGCAGAACAGGGACCCCCCACCACCACCCGTTTTCTGAGTGCACGCTGGCATCTGGCTTAATGCAGCGTGGAAACAGAGCTTGGTGCTGCTTTTCAAGTGCACGCACACATATGTATGCCCACCATCTGCTGGTGTTGCTATTTCACAACTGCCAGGCTTTACTGAAGAACAGTGCAGGGTGACACGGCAGTGCCTGTTGGCAGCTGAGCACTTTGCAGCACTTTCCATAGTGATGCATTAGCCTTAGTGCCCTGTCCGTATCCTAATTTCAGCAGGCTTTGCAGCTTCATTGGAGTCAGTATTGGTCGTTCCTGTTCTTGCACCATGAGACAGTTTCGTAGCAAGTTATTAAAATGCTGCTAAATCTTATGGAGTATAGCCACAAATT
The DNA here is from genome assembly GCF_023343835.1 of Lagopus muta. Lineage (NCBI taxonomy): Eukaryota > Metazoa > Chordata > Aves > Galliformes > Phasianidae > Lagopus > Lagopus muta. The sequence continues at coordinate 4,695,394 of NC_064441.1, forward strand.
AATTCATTTGGGGAAAACAAAAAACAAAAAGGAAGAGCCTGTCGTCCTCTCGCTTTGCTTGTTCAGCTACCCATGTAACTGCTTTACTCATTTCTTGTGGAGAATCATGGGCTGTATGCCACCAGCACCCAGCTATTTCAGTATTACAGTGTTGATTCTGACCTAATTTAAGTGATGTATTTATATGATAGAGCAGTGGGCAACTGTCCCTGTTTAGAGCACCCTGAGTTGAAAGGAACCCATAAGGCTCGTGGAGTCTGGCTCCTGGAAAGCTGACAAATAGTTCCAGTTATTCTAAAGATTGCTTTCACTCTTCCCACCCCCATACATTCTGAGGCCAGAGGCATTAGCTGCAGGACCTGGGGGCTTGGCAGAGCAAAGGGCCTTAAGCTGTGGATGTGACCGTGCAGAGAGCAGCCTTTATTCTCATGAAATTCCTCCCATTTTTGCTGACTTGTATCTTGTCAAAAATGACCATTTCCCTTTCCCTCGGGAGACAAGAGCTTCAGTCTTTCAGACAAATCTTGTCCTTTCTTAAAATGGTACTTGAACTGAGGCGGCAGCAGATCTCTATTCTCCTGACAGCCCAGGTTTGTAATGCAGTGAAATAACACTTAATTCACTGGGAGTTTGATGCCCTGACCCACTTGGATCGGGGATTGCAGTCCTTCTTTGAATCCAACAGCTTTGCTGTCCTGCTTGTTCAAAGGGGCTCTGAAGCATGATTTAGGAGTGGCTTTTCCTTCTTAGGGTCAGTGCCAAAAAAAAAAAACAGCTGAGAGCGAAGAAAGCAGTCCCTGTTTTTGATTCTTTGGCCACATCTTAATGGGGCATCAAGAACTGAAATGCCACCGAGTTGGTGTGATGATGAGTTCCTGCATCTGCTTCGCATGTACTGAAGGACAGTGATAAGAGCAGATGGAATGGCTGTGAGAGAAAGTGAGTCCAGGCACTCATCTACCTGCCTTCAGCTGCAGGAATGGTATTTTATGTTGCCTTACCAGCCACAGGAAAGATTGAAATCAGTAATATAGCTGGGATAAGAGAAAGAGGCAGAAGACAAGGACATTTTATGCACAGGTTTATCCACTAACTAAATGAACAGCCAGAACAGACATTCTAAAATACTTCAAAGCAAAACAAAGCAGCATTACGGGGGACACTTACCTTTCAGAGAGCTGTTAAAATATTGCTGCTTCCCTTCTGCAGCATTAGAGCTGTACTGCATGCTGGAGGTGAGGTAGAGTTTCTGTTGACTGTGTTTTGAGATCTCTCTCCTATGTTCCATTCTTTCCATTCACTCTTCGTCCAATAAAGTTTTAATTCCAGTTTATATTATGGTTTGTTGTCATGGAAATATCTGAGAGAGATTTATTATGGCTTTCCGTGCAAAACAGACTTCAAGGGAGAGATCTGCCATTTAGAAATGACGCGTCTTCTACAATCCACAGAAAAGCATCTTTTTTAATTCTATCTAGGGGCAGTTCTTTGACTTTTATTGTAAGCGTTGTATTTTAAGACCAGGAGGTAGCAGCTGGTGAGTGCTCTCAAAAGTTATGGTTTAGTACCTCTCAGCAGTGAGCAGTGCCAATGGAATAGCTGCTGAAGAACCGCAAAGTGCAGAAATGACTTTACAGTTGTTTGTATGGAAGTTAACATCTACAAGCTGACTTTGAAATGCTGTTAGTTAATGGGCTAGCAAAGATGTGCTCTAACTCACTGACTCAGAGACATCCATTTTAGGTTTGTCTTTTCAATGTGCTTTGGCTCCATGTGCTGTTAGGTCACACCAGAACGAGGATGCTCCTCTTGGGCCACTGATGCAGAGAAGGTTCCCCAGCCACAGCTATGTTTGTTCTGTGTCAGAAGTACAAAGGGTTTATTAAATAGCATATAGCATGAGAGTAGTAGGAGATGAGTCCTGCATTTTTGCAATGTCACTGGGTATTCAGTCCCAGGCTCTGACTCAAGGCAGTCCTGGTTTTGTTCCTGGAGGCAACAGACACCTTTCTGGTGCCATAGGACAAACAGCCCCATAACAGAAGCCTTGCAGTCGAGGGGTGGGGATGCTCACCTGACTCACACACACGTGTACTGCTCATAGTATGCCCTATGGCTTGTGTTAATGCTACAGTGTGCAGGAAGGGATTCTGTACTTGTTCATTCTTGGTCATGCTGTCCTGATGGTACTTTGGTTTCTTTGTGTAATGGGGAGCAATAACCCGCCTGAATCCACCATCAGATCTGCACTTCATCCTCTCAGCCCTCATCCAGAGGCTGCAAGGCATAAACAAGGATAGCTTTGTGCAAACTGAGGATTATACAAGCTGAAGAATTCAGTCAGATAAAATCAAGTGTCTTGAAGAGGCATTTGTTCCTGCATTCTGTTGTCTTCGCACTGTTGTTTTCTAAAAGGCAGTTGAACCTTGGATGTTTGCTCACATAGCAAGTGTTACACGTTCTGTGTTCAGTGTTACCTGTGTCACATAAGGAACATGAACTAGGTTAGCACTGACAGAGCAGCCAATGAAAAGGGCAAGCTGCCCTTTTCCTACCTACCCCTGCCCCAACCTGCTGCTCTGCAATCCCGAGCACTGGCTATCAGACAGTATTTGTAACAGCCCAGCGTCCAACCCGACAGCACCTGGAAGGCTTTCCCAAGGAACGAATGGAGATGGCAGTACTGGCTGAGCAAAGCTGCAGGAAAGGGAGCAGGAAAGGATAGCAGCATGGTGCTCCAGCACTTCACAGGGATGGATGTGCTGTCAGGCAGAGGAGAATGGGTGGTTTTTGTTCATGTGAGGTAATGTGTAATTTCTGTCTGTTTGATTGGATGGGAGAGTTGAGGCAAACAGCTACAAATGTCCGTGTTACCTACATATAAAAAAGTCCAATCTGTGAAAATTGGATCAGACCCCAAATTATCCTAATCCATCTTCTATTTCTATGACTGAACGGAACAAGGCACCTTGGAGGAATGAGCGAGTTCTCGTTCAATGTGTTAGTTGTATTATTTTGATCATTGCCTTCAGACTTTCCTTAGCCCCAGAAATGTCATGTCATACGTATGAAAAGTGTAATTAGAAATCCTAAAACCCAGGGTCTGAGCCAGGATTCTTATCTATTTGCACAGAGTACAAGGAATGCATCCCTGATCCCGCCTGGCCAAGTGAATTCTGCTTCGCTGCAAGCAATAATAACCACATTTACTGAGGCAAAAAAATAGCAGTAATGAAGCAACACAAGGTAAAATAACAGGCAGTTAGCTGCTAAGTCCTCTTTCCCATGGAAACACCAGAAAAGAGAGTTGAAATAAAAGCAGTCTCTACAAAAGGGATGGTTTATTCCCAACCCCTGTGGGCATCCCTGTAATATGGGGCGCACTCATGGGGTTGGGCTGCTGTTACGGAAGCCAATAAACACCACAAGGCTCAGTAAGTATTTACTAAAAACGTTTTATATAAAACAGACATAGAAAAATTACAATCCTTATATGTTTACTGCAACCCACACCCATGTATAAAAATTTGCTACATTCACCATTCATCACAAAGTGAGATGAGAAGTGTGACTCGGTGCAAAAGTACAATCAGAAGTTGATGCATCTTTCCATTAATCTTCAAACGTGTCCTGCCAGACACCGCTTGAGTCTCTCTCCAGGATAATATCTGGCAAGCAGGCCTTTGGATTATTCAGAAATAAAATGTGATTATTTGGTATGATCTTCTGCTCTGCATGCAGGACCTAAGGATAGGTACAGTTAGATTTAAAAAGATAATGCCCAGGTGAGTTTCCTAAGCAAAGAATTCCCAATCATAATATACATTGGGAGCCAGAGAGAGAGCACTGAATAAAGCAAAAAGTGTCATAGTGTGTCTTCGTGTCAGCTGCAAGTGTGTGAGGTCCCCCATGGATCCCTTCTGTCAGCCCACAGCTGCTACGTTACACCGATTGATTCTTACCCACATGGAGGGCTTCTGACTCTTAAGAAAGCACTGGAAATGCTTTTTCACAGTTCAAATAAATCTCTTTCAAACAACTTTAAAAAAACATTTTTAACATAAATTGTTGGGGAAAACAAAAAAACAAAAAAAATCCCACACACAAAAAATCCACGTCCGAGTGAAAAGATAAGCAGCCATAAAAGTCAGGTGTCAGTTTTGCAATGCAGCAGCATCTCATTGTGTTGGGAACTGCTCTGTTCCCTCCATCCTTCTCTGCTACGCAAAACAATTTCTGAATTAAGTCCTGAAAATCCAGGTATGTTTTCTGTTCTGTGTCACAACAGACTTGAGTCGGATCCAAACCATGTAAATGATAGAGAATTTCACATATTTGATTACCACTGAAATCGTTATATATGATGCTGTGTTGAAACAGCAGGCTGAAGTTTGACTTGTTGTTTCAGGCTCACACCTGTGTTTCTTTGTCCTAAAGACAGGAGGGCTCTGCTGAAGGTCTCTGCTACCATGAAAGTCTCTGCTATTGAAGCCACCAACCGCAGGAGCTCAGGTGAGCACTGGCCCTTGTGCCCCTTCAGTGCCTCTTGTTGACAATGCAGAGATGAACGATGCCTGTCTCTCTGTGCACGGTGATTTAATTACCACAATGGAAGGTGAATGGGAAGGTTTCCACAGCAACCTTAATATATTTAAAAAACAAACAGGTTTTCTCCTGGCAATACTGCCAGGAGTGTTGACTGAAAGTAGCACTTGCAAAGCATCTACCTTTTTCCTCTTTGTTTTTTTTTCTACTTCCCTCTTTTTTTCTTTGGTTTCTCTGAACCTGGGCAAAATGCATCCACGATGCACATTAGTGTATTTACAACGACACTGCTGCAGATGTGCTCATTTATGCCCATCCAACTTAGACTCGCATCCAACTGCAGTCCTGCTCATACAATTAGTGGTCAGTTCAAATTTCAAAGAAGTTATGAAAGCTTTTCAACCATTCCTACAAGCAAAATAAGCATCAAAACAGCATCATCTGAACTGCAGCTGGTTAAGCATGGATAGTTGCGTATGTTTTCCCTAAAACGTTAGTCATCAGGCTGTCATTCTGCCTTGCACCTTTACACAATCCAGGCCAGTGCAAGCGAACATAGAATAACTGTGTCATGCTCAATTTGTGGCAAACGTCAAATAGAATTCAGCATTTAGAGAAAAACACTTTTTTTTTTTTTTCTAAATCAAGTACTTGCTGTCAACAAGTGTAACTGCATTACTGAGGCTGTTGGAGGCATGGTGAAATCTTTGCAGTACAGCAATTAGGTAAATAGGCGCTGTAATGTGCTGATCCCAAAATATTGATCCATTTCAAAACCTCTCCTGTGCCCTTTCAGCAGCTGTTTTTACGTGCGATGTACTGATTGAGACAGAGCAGTGTGCTTACTCAAGCCACGATCCTGGAAAATGCTTAAGCACATATTTAATTTCAAGCATGTAAATACCCCAGGTTTATTCAGACTGTGTGCGCTTAAAATTAATTAGGTGCTTAAATGCTTTGGGAGATGAGATGAAGACGTGCAGTGTGAGCTGCCCATGGCTTTTCCCTTTTGGGAAACTGGTTTCAACAGAAACTTCCAGAATAATTCCTCTGGGGACTAGGAAGGCTCCTAGCAGGAGAGATACAGATGACAGGTGGAACTTTCCTCCAGCCCCACCAGCACCCAGAGCAGCTCCATGGTACCTGCAGGACACAGCATGGCACTGGGCCACCTGCCATGTGCCCAGCTCGTGCCACACAAAGCACTGCCAACCTGCTGCTGCCAGGCTCCTTCCTGGCCATGGCAGTGAGGGAGTGAGTGGAACACAGGGAGCCTGGTTTTGCTGCTGTTGTTATGGCATCTGCTTCGTATCCTGTTCTACAGAATTGTGGGCTGGTCCTTGCTTTGCTTCCTCCAGAGCACGGTTTTTGTCTTTTAACCAATCATAAAGGCTCCAAAAAAGCTTGCCTCCTTGTCCATGTCAACTATATCACTGTTACTGACCGAGACAAAAATCCTGTCCTCCCTTTTCAGCTGGAACACCCCGCCCTGGTAGATGGAGTAAAGTCCATACTCAGCCTTTTTGGACCAGCAGCTTGTTCTTGCACTTTTCATGAGCAGAATGGGATCTGGGTAATTGGTCAGTTTGTAAATGTACTGGACGAGCTGCTTGGGATTCCTTATTCGTTCCAACAAACCCGAGTCCTCGTTCTCATTTTCACGGAAGCGAAAGTAAGTCTGTGAGTAGATGTAATAGAAGCCTGTCTGGGGCACCACCAGCTCACCGTTCCACAGCTCCACGTTGTAGAGGAAGGAGTGGCCTCTCCTTGACGACTCCCAGCTGTGGATTTTCTGTCCGATGCCTCTGTGGGACAAGTAATCTACTTGGGAAAGAAGAGAGATGTGAAGTTAATAGCCTGCACGGCACCTGCTGTGAGCAGACACATAAGGAAAGCTGCCCCTCCCAGAGCAGTTCGTTAGCTCCATCCCCTCAAAACAATCAGGAAGTCCACAATTAAGCTGTTCAGCATTATGTGAGAATTCACACAAACTATTTTTTATTTTTGGTGTGCTCCCAAATAAGAGAAAAGCCAACGTGCTGTTACTTGGTAACAAAGTTAAAACATCAATTTGTGGCTGGTACCCTCCGAGCTGATGAAACCCCACGAAGCCTTTCATTAGCAAGGCCTGAATGTCACACCTCCTTGCCCATAGGTCTGTCACCATAGCAGCTGGGGCTTGCAACAGAAGGAAATTAAATGAAAGAGAAGAGGAAAGCTTAACATCAGGAAGAGAATTTCTGTTTTATCCAATGAAGATTCCCAAGGAGAAGTCAGCGAGGTACCAAAGAGAACAAGCCTTCTTCCCATCCTGTGAGAATCAAATGATGGCTAGTGTGGAGGGGATCTCAAAAATCATCTAGTTTCAACTCCCTGCCGTGGGCAGGGCTGCTCTTTTCCAAGCTGAACAAGCTCAGCTCCCCCAGACTTTCTTTGTAAGCGAGGTGCTCCTGCTCTCTGATCCTCTTCGTGTCCCTCCTCTGGACTCACTCCAACAGCTCCGCATCCTTCTTGTGCTGGGGGCCCCAGGCCTGGACGCAGCACTCCAGATGGGGCAATTCCCTCTTTCTCCCTGTTGGCAGCCCAGCATACTGTTGGCCTTCTCAGCTAGAAGAGTGCACTGCTGGTTTGTGTCAAGCTTTTTGTTCACCAGGACCCCAAGCCCTTCTCCACAGGGCTGCTCTCAGCAATTTCTTCTCCCAGTCTGTACGTGTATCTGAGATTGCCCCAGCCCAAGCACAACACCTTGTATGCAGCCTTGCTGAACTCATTAGGTTCACGGGACCCAGTTTTCAAGCCTGTCCAGGTCCCTGTGGATGGCATCCCCTCCATCTACTGTACTGACTGCACCACTCAGCTTGGTGACATCCATGAACTTGCTGACGGTGCACTCAATCCCACTATGTCACTGATAAAGATGCTGAAGAGCACCAGGATGGGCCACTGGGGGACACCGCTTGTGAGCAGCCCCCACCTGCAGTGAGCTGAAAAACGCAGTGTGTGGGACAAGGAGACTCGTGATTTCAAGGATAAAAGCCTACGTTAACTCCAGCTACAAGTGAGAGAGAAGCTCCAAGACCACCGTGTGAAGGCTGCCCCTTACTGTATGGGGATGTGGAGCTCCTCTTGCTGCTGCCCGTCAGGTGTGCTGCTATCCTGAGCGTGGGGCTTTGCGGTGGCTCATCCCTGCGCGGCAGTGCCTGGGTCCTGTCACCTACATGGGGATGAGAAACAGGGTCAGCAGTGAGAAGCAAGGATGTAAGGAGATGTGTCTATCCCCTGCTGAACACGGCTGTGCTGTCTGGCTTTAGGTTTTTAGCTGGCTACATCACAGAGCGAACACCCTTGGCTCGTCCCTAGGCCGGGCACCTCACTGCCCCTCAGTCCCCTTAGGACCGCCCTCCTGCCCTTCTGAAATAGGTAAGCACTGTTCCATGCCCTGTGTAACTGCACAACACCCGAGTCCACCCGAGTTTTCTGGGTTTTGCAGCATTATTCGTCACTATCCCCATTTCAGACACCACCAGCAGCTTCCTTTTACCACAATTAATAAAATTATTGTAGTACCGTTGATTGCAGATACGTTTTCCTGAAGGATTCTTGACATCATCTGCCAACAAACACAGAGAAAACTCATTAGCTTGTCAGCAGAAAGTGAAGGATGCAGAAAACTCTCCTTTTCCCACTCACAAGCACATGCCATTCTGAATTTGATCAAAGAGCTAATTAAAAAAAAAAAAAAAGCCTAGTAATTTGTCATAATGAATTATTTTATATCTTTTATGTAACTAAACCCTGGGGAAAATGTTTTCAAGAGAGCCCAGCCATCTGGGTTTAAATCTCTTGCAAAATCAGACCCTAGTGCTTTTCTTAAATGAGATGGTGAACAAGGACCAGATTCCATTCACACCTTTGGCAGTGCTGCACATCTGTGGGATCTTGGCCCTGGGAAATGACATTTCATTTAATACCCCTACCTAAGTTTTTAACTCAGCATATCTTCCTTTGTGTAGCTCCCACCTTTCCATTTGCTGAGTGCTGGTTACCCGCAGTGGTGCAGCAGCCCTGCTGATGCTCTGGACGGTTCATCCTGGCTGACAGACACTGCCCCTGGGTTGCAGTCAGCTGCCTGCTCTGCCTCAACACATTTCTCACTACCCATTCATCCACCCATGCAAAATTTATCTCCAGCAGCACCCAGGAGAGCTTTTTGCAAGCAAACAAGAGCTGGTGGATAGGTCAATCTCTAAACACAATGTTTTCCTCCTGCAGGGACTTCACGGGCAGAACTTCCACCAAAGGAGACAAGATTTCAGAATGCTAACAGAGGATCCATTCTGGGATGCAAGATTTGCATTCAGGTAAGTTTCAGCCTGAAGCAAATATCTATGCACGAGAGGAGCTCTTCACGTGCTGGAGATGGGAATCTGAAAACAGTTCTGATTTTTCAGCCAGGCTCATTTTCACTTTCCACTTCATCCTGCTATTAGCATTCTTTACATGCTTTGGGATCTAAATTCTAACAGCACCACACTCCAGCATATCAGCTCCCAAATACCTTTTTAATTAACTTTCCCAGGTGCCACTTCACTTGCCAGCAGGGGTCAGCCACTCTGTCTTTGCTTTCCACCACGTCTAAGTTCTGCATGAGGTCTCCCAGCTCCTCCCCAGTCAGACAAGCAGTGCCACTCTTGGAGTACGTGTCCCGGAGCTGCAACAGGAGAACAGCCATCATTTGTCACCTGGGATCTGCTCACAGCCCTCCAGCTGGGGTATGTCACTGAGCTCTCTATGTGTAGGAGCATGCTTTCTCTTCTTACACATATTTGCTAGTATGGTACAAGTGATGACTATAGAGACAGAATGAGTAATTAATCCTGAGTTTACGTATTTATTTAATTACGATGAGGTAGCTAATATGCAGAAATACATTTATATTACCCCCATGGATGTGAAGTATCTGGGTAACCAGGATTTATGTGAGTATCCAGCACTCAGACAAACTTTGTGAATATTCAGTACTCAGATTAATGTCGTGAATTTGTCCCTTTCTGTAGTTCTGTGTTCAAAGCATTCCTTTTGCACAAGGGATTTTCTTTCACAGATTACTGAGGATGAAATCAAGTATCGAACCGTAGAGGCATTTTCCATTTTGTTTTTTTAGCCAGTGCCACTTACAACCCAGGCTTTCTCTTGGGGCTATCTATAATGCATCCTGCCCATATCATGCCTGGGGTCTGTGTTTGTAAAGCCCAGAACAAAGTCCAGACAACAGAGATAAGATCTGGGTCCAAACAGAATTATAATGCTGAGTGCTTGTGGCATGGGCTTATGTCTCTGACCTCCAGTTACAGAGGGTAATGGAATCCTTTGATAAAGAGGAAAGGGCAGCAGAAGTGCTGACTCCTGGGGTATCTTGCAGGAGGAGATCTGCCCATGCAGGGCTGGGTGCAGGGTTGAGGTGAGGCACCACTGCTGCTCAACGTAACCAGCTGCTGCATGCCCACATCCTGCAGTGTTGCACAGCTGCATCCTGCATCAGTTCTAGGGCCTTGCGTCAGCATGCAAAGCATTCACCTGGACTTCTTGTCACATTTAAGTGCCACTTCTCTTCTGTTAAAAAGTTCTGCTTAGTTTGCTAAACAGATGTGTTTGTTCAGTCTGCAGTGGTTTCAGAGCTCCTTAAGACCCAAAAGCAACACGGGGTCACCTCCCCCCTTATGCTCCTGTTTGTTTAGCAAGAGTTTTCCCTTTCCACCAGGCTTAGGAAAAATCCCCTGCAATTCCTATTGCCTTGTTCAGCTCCTTCAGGTTGCAGCAGCATTCAGCTGAGCTGACTCTGATCCCTGAAACACCTCCTTGCTCTGCAGGCAGTGCTGAGAAAGTGCCCCTGTGAGTGCTGGAGAAGGTTCCTAGGTCAGTGCTGAGGAATGCAGCAGTAAGTCAGGGCTATTGTTTCAAAAAAGTCACTCAAAGTGGTTAAAATTGTGTGATTTTAAGGAAAAGTGGCCCTTGGAGCTAAGGGCTCTGATGGATTTAGCCACGCTGCTCTGGTTCAATGAGTTTAACAAAAACAAGTTTGCAGATGGAGTACTACTGTTGTTCTCTCACCAGATGGGGCAATGCTCAGCTCCAGGCCTCTCTCACATCCTGAGGCAGACAGCACTGCACCTCCGCCTCTCCCTCACTTGTTTTGATCCCCCACCTTTTGATCCTTCACCTCTCTGCCACTGCAATAGCATTTTCCCTCTACTGCAAAATCCTCAGGGCATGCAACTTCATACCAGAGCCCACATGGCACTTCAGGGCTGGTGTTTGTCTTATGGGCAGAGAGAAAGCAAGGAGCAATTTCTCCAGGACTCACCCAGATAAGGCATATCTGCAGCACTGAGTCTGAGGACACGTCCTATAAAAGTGCCCTGTTATCCCTTCCTGCCCCAGGACCGGGGCTGTTTTCAAAACAAGGAAATGTGTGGCTATTTTCTTTGCAGCCCACATCCTACAGCACCGTGAACTTTATTGTGCTCATGTCTCCTCACTTCCTTCAATAGCAAAAGCACTAAAACAAAGGGGTGGATCTGAGCACTCAGGTCGGCTGGGGAGGGAAAAGCCACTGTTTTATGTTGTTTGGTAATGATAAAAATATCCACAGCCTTAGGAGTTTGGTGAAGGTGCAGAAATGTCAGTCTGGAGAAGAAGGCAAACAGGCAGACCAAGTCCTAATGCATCCCTAGAGCTTTATTCCACGTGCACAATGTGGGGGAAGGGTAGCACCCCGTGCTCCAGGTTCGCCTTCTACACAGTTGTCGTGCACAAGGTGTGTGCCCGAGGTTCCTCTGCAGCCAGGTCTGCACGCTCAGTGCAGCCTTGGAGCTGTGCAGAACTCTGGGGCTGGATGCTGGGCTTTGTGTAAAGGGAAGGAGAGAGAGAGAGGAGTGCTCTGAACTGTACTCTGATGTTTATGTATGTCTGCATTCTCAGCATTTTGCAAGTGAATGAAATGAAATCGGCGCAGCTCCGCGGTGCCGTCATCAGGCAGGGCCCAGCTAGAAGCAGGAACATCTCCCGCCCCTCCAGAGCGCCAACCCCCCATCGCAGGCAGCGCGGGGTCCCGCCGTGCAGGGGGCGTCGCACGTGCAGCGAGGGCGCGAGCACCGAGCAGCGCAAGAAGGGCTGACGGCTCGCAGCGCAGCGTTGGCTGCCCGCTGCCGGAGGTCGCTCTGTGCCCGCCGGCTCGGCCCGATGCTGCACGAGGCTCTTAAAGGGGTCGCCCCCCTCTCCTCCCCCCCCCAGCTTTTGTCGGGCGCGTTCCCATTGTCTGCGGGACATCCGGTGGGGGGGGGATGGCCGCTCGCGCAGCTCTGCACGAGATAAGCGTTTGCAAACCCCGTGCGAAAGAAGAACACAAACCAACCACCAAAAAAAAAACCAAAAGTAACTTTTAGGGGGAAAAAAAAAAAAAAAAGCAAGAGCTCCTCGCCTGGCCCCGCGGCACCCACCTGCTTCAGCTCGTTGGTGAAGTAGATGTAGGTGACGGCCACGCAAACGGACTGCAGCAGCACCGCAGCCACCAGCACGGTCCCGCAGGTGTGCGCGGGGCTCGGCCCGCCCGCGGGCAGCATCTTAGCGGCGGGACCGTGCGGAGCGGCTCCGCGGCCCTTATAAGGGGCTTCCCCTTCACAGGAGGCGGGGCCGGGCCGCCCCCTGCGTGCTCCCGCCTCCCGGTAACGCTCCGGGCGGCCTTGGAGTGGTCCGAAAGAAAGGCTCGTGAAAAACGGCCTCCGTGCTGCCTCGTTTAACGCAGCTGCTGCGTTCCTATGCTAGAAGTTGGCAGGAGTCGATTAAAAAATGCACGGCTAATGTGGAGGAGGAGCCCCGCCTGCTGGGGGGGGGGGGGGGGGGCTGTGCCCCTTTCCATCCCCATCCTCCGACTTCAACTGAAGGAAGCAAAATTCTTCCTTCTCTGTTTACTTTCAAAACGAACAGAAGCGCAAGAGAAACAAAAGTGAAAGCATCTGCTGGACGCTCCTGCTTCTCGTAAAGAATCACAGAATCATTACACTTGGAGGAGACCTCTAAGATCCCCAGGTCCAACCCCAAAACATCCCCACTGCCCACGTCCCTCAGTGCCACATCCCCATGGCTCTGAACACCCCACGGACAGTGACCCCACCACTCCCTGGGCAGTTGTGCCACTGCTATCAGAACTGTTTCCTAACATCTGACCTGAACCTCCCCTGGCACAACGTTTTGTCTTTAATGCATGTAAACTCACACTGAAAATAATTTGTTTCAAAGGTTCTGAGAGTATAAGATTTCTGTTTTGATGAAATTCTACTGCAGCAAAACCTCAAGGCCGTGACACCAGTTGGAAAGAATGCTGCCAGCACTTTTTGTAACCAAAATTAAGTTGTGTTCCATGCATAGCGCTGATGGAAGCAGCTTGCTAGCAAAACTTCTGATCCTTCCTGGCTCTTCCTATTAAATCCTATTAAAGCTTGCCCGGGAAAGCCTTTAACAAGGGATAAGCCTTCATCTGTGCCGCAGACACAGGACCCGTGTTATTGGTCTGGCAGGGAAGCACCTGGCCTTGGAGCCACAATGCCTGGGAGCTGTTCCTCCCCAGCAGTGATGTTTCCACAGCAGGATGGAGGTTAGTGTGTATTTATTTCTGTACTTCCCTGACTGATGCAGATGGTTATCAGTGCTGCCATCCCACGAGCCCCAGCACAGTAGGCCTGTGCTCATTTTCCAAGGCAGAGAAAGCAGAATTAACTTTTGGGTAAGCAGCAGTTGGTGATGATGCACTGCAACCCAACTCCTTGGTTGCCCAAGGAGGCTGTGGATGCCCCATCCCTGGCGGCATTCAAAGCCAGGCTGGATGTGGCTCTGGGCAGCCTGGTCTGGTGGTTGGCAACTTGCACATAGCAGGGGGGGTGAAACTAGATGATCTTTGAGGTCCTTTTTAACCCAGGCCATTCTACGATTCAGTTCTCAGCACTGGTTTCTCTGCCCAGCAGTGAATGAGGCTGTGCTTTTCATCACAGGTATCAGAAGGCACAAAAGTCACAGTCCATGCTGGGCAGCACAGAGTTAACTCTGCAAGTGTGGGACAGATCACATCTTGGCTCCTGCAGTTCCTTTCTGCACCAGATTTAGACCTCATGTTTTGTTGTGAACTGCTGCAAATTCATGAGTTAATCATCACTTGCATTGTCACAGAATTGGAATGAGGATGAATTTATCAGTGTAATGCTCTCTTTGGCCTATGGCGTTACACAACAACAGTGGGCAAGCATCCCCAACATGCACCCACATTTCAAGCCTTCATTTGGAATAGTTGAAATGATTTTACAATCTCAGTAACGTTTATATCCATTGTTAAGAACTATAGGGATATACTTTCCTGTACGTCCCTCAAGATCACGAGGTGGAACTGCAACAGGAGCAGATCCCACAGTGGGGTCTGGCCATGCAGTGAGTGCTGTTGCACTGCCAGGCTGTGCAGTGGTGCTGCCAAGGGCCTGGGAGTGCAAAAGGCATGTCTGCAGCCGTGGGTAAGCCTGTCTCTTTGTTACATGAACAAAGTGATAATGTTGAAACAGGTTCATTGCAGCTCTGGAGGTAGCTGTGAAGAAAGCCATGGCACACTGAGCTGCTGCCACTGTGTTTCAGAAAGGGGAAGAATTGTCCTTTGCACATAGCAGTGTCCTAGTGAGCAATCAGGTAAAGCCTCGAAGCATGAAATTTCATTATCTTCGTCACAGATGAGTGCCCTTAACCTCCCTTGAAAATAAAAGGCAAACCTTTCTCTTTAGGATGCTAGATCTCTATGCAAAGAAAAGTCTTTTTCAGAGGCTTCTTCAATGTGAAGCACCTGTCACATGCCTGTCTAGCTTTGCCCAGCTAGTTTCCTGCCAGGACCATCTTCAGGATGGGTTAATGAGTGCGGGGAATAGCTCTGTTTGCATCTTGCACTGCCACACCTGTGCATGTGTAGGAAGAGGATCTGTCATGTGTGGTGGTACTGGTTGCTGTGGGTATTCCCTTCGGTTTGTTTTCGCTGTGAGGAAATGGCCATTTCAGTGCCATGGAGGCGTTGGGTTGCCTGGTGGCTGCTTTCTTTGTGGGAAGTAGACACTGACTGGTTGCTGAATGCTGTATATTCTGATCTAGATACTCACTGAGATACAAATGTTCTTCTGCCACTTCTTTTATGTCTGTTGAAAGACTTCATGCCAGTAGCTAGAAAGTTTCATCTGCTCAGTCTTTCATGCTGCATAGTTCATAACAGAAAAACAATAACTAGAAGGAAATCTGGCCATGGATGTTCCCATTCTTTAGCTCTGGGACATGGAAGACCTATGGGAGTGAGGCATAGCGATTCTCCTTCAGGAAATACTCTTTGGAATCCTTCAGTGTGTTGGTATCTGCAGCATCTCAGATGCAGTTCTTTTCAGGTTACCAGCTGTGCATTCAGGGGGCTGTTGAGAGCTCAGGGAAGGAGCAGGTTGGCCTGCACTGGACAAGACTACCCAGAGCTTTGGAGAGAACCTTCTGAGGTCAGACAGGGAAGGACGTAGTGGTGAAGTGCAGGATGGTGCAGGCTGGGAGGGGAAGCTGAATTGCTGGTGCATGTTGCTGGGCTATCGGTCAGTGGAGCAAACCTGAAAGGAGACACTGGAATGCAGGGAGCCAACAATATCACAGCAGTGATAAAATTGCACGCACTTTAATATTATAGAAGGTGTTGCATAAATGTCATGCAGGAGATGCAGAAATAGCTTTTTGCTTATGTGGATCTTCAGTTTGTGTTTTCAGTGGTGCTGAATGACAAACACATTTTCATTCTGCCCTGAAAAATGAGTCTTTATGCAGCAAGAAGCAGAAGCTCCCCACAGCTACCAGCAAGCCCAGGATCAGTGCAGCTCTTTGGCCCAACAGCTGCATGGAGGGGACCTGTGCTGCTCCAGCATTTACAGATGGCAAATTTTGCCAGGTGCAAGGTGAGTTTCTGGGCTTGAACAGCACTGAAACACAGAAAACAAAAAGGGCAGAAGGGAGCACTGAAAGGGGAGCTGCCTCCTGGATCAACACGCCTTTATTTTCACCATTCCTACTCCAATGTTATGTAATATTTAACTGAAAAATATAACTATAGCAATATTTAACTAAAAGTAAACTGCTGCCTACTTCACTGAGCTGCAGTGTATTTACTCTTAGGGCTCAGGTTTTTGCTTTGCTGTGCTCAGTTTTTTCAAGTTGAACTCAAGCTGGCATCAGTGTGCGAGAGGAGAACTGGAGTGTCTGGGAATGAAAAGGTTTAACAAACACTTCTTCAGACTCTTTTAAGAAGGATTTCCTTATTTACTCGGGAAGGATGTTCAGAAAGATTCCCCATAATAAACAGCTAATTCCTTAATTCCTGAGGTAGAGGACAAAGTATTTTTAACAATCAGTTTCAGAGCTGTGTGTTTGCTGTATGCAGCCCAGTACTTCATTTTGAATAACTCGCAATACTTGTTTTATTCTCATTAGTTGAGATGTGAGTTAACACGTAAGCAAACCACCGAGACTTCTCTCAGCAAGCAAAACATTCCTGACTTGTATTCGACTTTGTTCAGACATTACTCCTATTTGTCTGAGTATCAACATTATCAGCAGATTAACTACTATTCTAGTCACTGAGAGCTGCCAGGTAACTTATTAACAGAAGGTTTATTCAGGTAATGCAAATAAAGTGAATTTGAAAACAAAACATCAAATGTCAACAGTTAGAAAGAGCCTTCACAGAGGTGCTTTGAGTCCCATTGAAGACTCATATTTCTTCTCAGATCTGAGTGCACGGTGTTTAGGGATCCACACGTTTCAGATGGTGTTTCCAAGTGGATGTGTAGAGTCGTTGGGTCTTCCTTTAACCGTAAATCAGCATGGGCAGGATTCCTGAACTGGAGAGGATGACTGGGAGGGAGAGGTTGCAGGAGGGAATGTGTAGGGTGTGTGCAAGGGTCCTGCAGTGGGTAGAGAAGAGAAGCCTTGAAAATCCCCACTGCCCCCATCTCTGCAGAGGAGGCAGGCAAGCCTTGTAAGCTCCTCCTTGCAACTCCCAAGGATTTGCTTCTTTTACCATGGTGGCTTTGGAGCTGGGGCAGCAGCAGTGCCTGACCATCCCCTCCCACGCTGTGCTGGAGCTGACAAGGACAACGGGGGCCACAATGCAAAGGTAGATCACAGAAGAAGGTAGAAAAGCACTTATAAAAAGTTTGTACTGACTCTGTTTTCTGGAAGCTGTTCTGCAGCAGGGACACCAGACTGGTGGGGCACAGCTGAGGGCACGACAAACTGCACAGCACAGCAAAACATGGGAGGAGATGCTTAAAACAATTTTTCTACTCATGGACATGATCTTGTGATGACTCGTATAGATAGAATCGACCTTTTCTAAACCCCATCTCCTACAGTTGATCAAGGATCTTAGATTGCATGAGGAAAACTTTACTGGTGGAGGAGGAAGATTGGAAATGCAGCAAAGGCATGTCCTGCAGGCTCAACCATCAACTCAGATAATAAAGGAATCCAGACTTCCCTGTAAAATGTTTCACAATAGTAAAACCATTTCAAAGCTTTTTCCAGATGAGCATTGAAAACTTGTGTTGGCAGATTCTGTAGGTGAGATTGCCATGGAAAGGGCTGCAGAGGGTGTTTGTGTCCTTTTAAAGATACATGGACACACAGAGATGGATCTGGAGAAGCACAGCTCGAAGTTGACATTGGCAAGAGCTGACAAAGCCCAAAGACGTGATGGTATAAGGCCTTGGTGGGGCTCAGCTCAGCAGTGAGGAGGCTGCAAATGGGTGAAGCCATGGCAAAGCACACAGCACTCTGCCCTGTGCTCTTGCTGTTTGCTTTGGATCAGCTCTGTGCACACTGGGGCCACTACAGCTCATTAATCCAGCCAAGAGCTGGACAGTTACCTTGTGGGCTAGTGAGGAAGCACTGGCTTGGGGAAGAGCTCAAGGAGAGGAGGGGAGCCTGCGTTTTCATGCTGCTCAAACAGATTGGGAGGAAGATCTGCCTAATGCTTTTCCATAATGAAATTAATTTTGGAAGGCAACAGCTCTTTTTGAGAAATCTATTTACAAGAATGGGGATTTTTTATTTTCAGTTTTGCTTTTGTGTTCTTTGTTACTAGCAGTTTCCATTTTAGCAGTGCTTCTTGGCAAAGCAAGTGATAAATACAAACTTGAGTTACACCCATGCTTTGTTTTAGCAGGCACTTCCAGCTGGGCACTGGGACAGTGCAGTGGTGCCCTTTGGGAAGGTCTCTGCAGTCTTCTTCAGCTCCCATGGCTGGTTTATGATGTGGTGGCACAAAGAGTTTATGTGATGTATTTGAGGGGCAAAGTGGTACAGTGCTGCACAAGGAGCCTTCGTCCAAGGCTGTGTCCTGAGCTCCCCTTTTGTGAAAGAAGGGCTGGGGTCATTCACATGCTCCTTCCACCACACCTTAACAACCAAGACTTTTTGAGCCATATTGAAACCACGTTGATGTTACTCCATGCCAGTGCCCAGCTGTATAAAGGACATTTGTCTTATTTAGAGAAATACAGCCCCCCTTCCCCATAACACACTTTGGAGAAAGGTGGAAGGTGGAGCTGGGTAAGTGCACCTTGTGGCTGAAATGTGAATGCTAAGAGTAGGCTGTGAATTTTAACTTGCTCTTTTAACACAAAAGCTTAGCTCCTAAACTAGGAAACAGCCTTCGTACTCACTGCTATCAGCAAGTTCACTGTTTTCACTATTACAACTGAAATAGGAGAACTGGGTGTGTAATTAGTCAGCAAGGCAACTTATAGCACAATATGTTTGCCATCTTCTTCTGCTAGCTGCTGATGGCTCTACATGTGTTATTTAAATTACAGGATAGCAGAGGACACTGAGTTGCTCTTACAGATCTAAATATGAGGATTATCAGGGTTCTTCCATTGGGATTGCCCAAGAGGAGAGATCATGGCCAGGACCCTTGCTGGGAGCGGAGACCCCCAGTGTGCTCTGCAGATTTGCAAACAGCTGTATTTCCTTTTCTTCACTTTGTCTTTTTAAGACACATTTACCACTGCTGACAAGGAAGGGGTGCTGGTTTTAATTTTGAATCAGTCAAAACTGATAAACTACCCAGAAGTAATGGATGTGCATTTTGAGCACCCCTCATTGCAGTCTGCCTACAGAACCTACTTTCAAGCAGCAATTTCCTCATCTCTCAAGATATCCAGAGAGTAGAAGTTAGAGATGTTTTATAAATATTCCACACATAACCTGTTTTTTTTCCAGGCGTATCCTTTTTCTTTACTCAGAAATTTTCTCCAGGGTCATCTGAGGCTGTGATAACGTGCAGAGCATCCCTCAGCAGCCTGCTGAGCCTGCAGAAATCTCAGGTTTACACCATGTCCATCTTCAGCAGGAGTCAGATTATTTGGGATTTGCACACATAGTCCAGAAAACTGAGGCATACAGGTTTGGCAAATCAGATGGATCCTGCCTATATGCCTTCACTATATGCATGCATGTATTGTACAAGTGCTTATATTCCTAGCTTGAACATTGTGAAGAGAGAAATGACGTTTCTAATTTGTAATTTTTTGGTGCTTATCTTGTTATAAGCGTAACATGCACTTATTCCAAATAAATAATTTGTGTTTAATTCCCAAGGGAGCACAATAGCTAGGCAGGGACAGCAGATTGCAGATAACACTCTTATAATCAATTAGCAGAACAATGCAGTCCTCTGAAGTTTTCTGCAAAGCGTTCAACTTATAAATGTGCACAGAGACGAGGGCAGGAGCTGAGATCTGAACCTAGAGGGAAACTATGGCAGCAGGAGATATAAACTGGCAAGTGAGGAAGTTTTGCTAAGAGGAAAAAGCAGATGAGAGCACATTGTTAAAAAAAATCCCTTTTCAAGCCTGGCTTCCTGCCTGGAGATTTGGCACTGTGGTTGTTTTGAAAGAAGTCTGTCAATTCCCAGTGCAGTTCCTGAGCTCAATGACTTTCCATCTGGTGGGGCTCACAGGGAAATCCCTTGCTCTCCACCAGATGAGTGTCTCTGCCTGCCATGGAATTCAGGCTCCTTACAGAGCAGGACCAACGTATATAGGAGTCCTGATGTAAGTCCTGATGTAGGTTAGCAGTGCTCTACCTCCACTCTGATGTGTGTGTTACTGGGTCTGTCCCTTCCCTCCTTAGGGACAGCCCAGGTGTGAGATGTCCTTGGGTTGACATTCTCAAGCCCTACAGCTCCTGTCACCGCTCATGACGGAAGGAGAAGAAATCATTCTCATGGATGCTTGATCTAGCAGTTGTTTTTAGACACCAAACTGCATCCAGCTGATGAAGGTGTGTGCTCCGGGACAGATCTGCGAGCCCAGCACTCCAGAGTGCTCCCTGGGCTCCTCTCTGGGTGGCTTTTCTCTGACTTCAGCCACACCATTCAGCCTTCCTACCACAGAGTGTCTCTGTCTTCCAGGGGACCACCAGGCGGAAGAAATCTCAGCACCCATTTCCTCCACAGGCAGATTATGAAGAATTCATGCTTGAAGAGCACTTTGAGAGAACTGAGTTTTAAGACTGAATTATTGAAGCTTTGACAAACCTTCTGTGTGTGTGTGTGTGAGAATTACTCAATACGTTGACTAATCGGATAACGTACATGGCACTGCTCCAAACTTAAAGCCTCCATGTCTGCATAGGTATGAATGTGCATGGGTGAATGTACAGCTACCATTAAACACACATATATATCTGAATACCTGTACACAATACACAGTAGTCCTCAGTTTTGCTGCATTTAGCACAATTTTGCTTAATGTGTTTTACATACCCATGACGATCTTCATCCCTGATGGAGTACTGCTGTAGTTGAATCAGCTGTCTGTTCAGCACATAAGACACGTGGTATTTAAATTCCTTAACATAGACAGTATATTTCAGATAAAGGCAGCTCAGTGTTTGGTGAGCACGCAGCTCTCCAAAATTGCCATCAGGTTACTTTGCTGGTGCAGAGGCTTGATGTATGTTCAGCATGGGCTTACAGTACCTGCAGACTATGCAGTCTTTATAACATCTATTGCATTCACCTTTATCTTTTTCTCACATTCAGGCCGATAGAAAGCATCATGTCCAAGCTGGCTTCCAAAATTTCTCCCTAATTTCTGCTCTTTGGTGGGGTCTCAGCAGTTACTGCAGAAGGTGAATCCTGTGAAGGTAAGAGGAAACAAGCAGGCTTTAAGTTCCAAGTGATCTGGATTGAGATGTGTTTTCTGGGCAGAAATGTTGAACACAATAAAGCATTATCTCGAGCTAAAGGCTTAAGGTAAAGGTTGCATACTGCTTAAGACACCATATTAATCTAACAGCATCACCAGTTTTGTGTAGCTGCAGGAGTATCTGTCCTTTATCCTATGCAGACAGCATCAGTGAAAGGTCAGCTGGTGGTCAGCATCGTGCTTCACTGGGTCGGCAGCACAGCTGAATGTTGCCAGGAAATGAACATTTGTACGGCCCGAGGAGCATTTTTAAGGTATGTGTTATCTGTTTGTGAAATCCACTTTTCCAAAAGCAAAATATTTATGTCTGAAGCTTTTATTCCCAGTCATGGCAATGCACTTCCCTGCAACTCTGCTCTGTGTTGTGAATGCTCTGAGTGGAGGGAAAACAGCTTGATGCTTGGGCTGTGCTCCTGGCAGCTGTAAAAACCAAGTCATAACTTGCACACCAAGTGTTGTGAAATCTCTGACACTGGATGAACATCGAACAGCTGGATTTCATCCTTTGCAACACCACTTTTTGACTGTAAAGTAGTGCTTATGGTAGTGCTACTTTGAACTGAAGATTGTAAGCTAAATGTACAGGGGAGCAAAGATGTCTGTGCACTGGAGGCATCAGCAGGCACATGCACAAAGACCCCACTATGTAGACATCCCCTGCAGAGCCACAGAAGCAATGCAGAGGTGTGCTTTGTGCTCAGAGACACAGCCAGCTAAAGGGATTACCTTCAGGCTGGTGAGAAACATCACACCCTTTGGGAGCTGGTGGAGAGAGCGAGTTGTTGCAGGAGCCCTGTCACTGCAGAGCACACCTGTATGCTGACACAGAGTAGAAGGAATGACCTGTTGATGCTGAAGGAGCCTGCTGTGTGGCTCCCAGCTGCTTGCTCCCATGGTTTCCCCTGAAATGCCTTTCCTTGCCCTGTGCCAGCACTGCATGCACACCCACAACAAGTAATTCATTTGGTGCTTCTCTCCCTGCCTGGAATTTCCACAAAAGTTTTGTTGTTACAGCTGATGGTTTTGGGGTTTGAAATGTGTGCAGATATCTTTGGGATGGCACGTTGGATTCGATCCTGCCCTCATTCCAATTAATACCCAAATTCACATGAAGTGCAGCAGGAACAAGCTTGTTTTATGGCGGACAGCCTGGAAACACTGTACTAAACAGTGTGGCTTTCCAAAACTAGATGTGATTAACAACACCGCTGTAGTGTTTTGCTAGGCTGGAAGGCCAAATAGTCTGTGGAGAAGCCAAATACAGGCATGTTTTCTTTATAGTCAGCAAAAATGCTTGAAAACCTGCTGAACAGCTGCCAGGCTTTTGGAACTCTGAATGCAATGCACACACAGTTGGGTCAACTGTCTACCAGCATTAAAAGTGAAGCTCTCTCAGAATTAACAGAAATATTTGAAATAATGCCAGCAGAAAAGGTGACCAGCTGTGTTGCAGCTGCTGCACAGAGCCCTGGGGAATCAGGCTTTCCCAAAGAAACCCTGGAAGCTTTGCAGTGTTGATAAATAGCTGCTTACTTTGTCTTCATACACAGGACTCAGGCAGATGAGCAAATTGCTCTGTCACCATGAACGCTGGCACTTTCAAAGTTATTTACTCTGGTGAGAAGTGCAGATCTAGTAGGAAGGAAAAAAAAGCCACCTAGGCTCAAGGAAAAGTGTGTATATTTTCTGTTTATTTCACCTTGCAACTGACATGGATTTAGGAACACAGCTGTGGCAATGCATTTGTATGTTTAAACCCATAAGGACTGTCCTAAACATAGAGAGTTTACACTCCAAATACACTCCTGTGTGCATACAGAGTGCTGTGCAGCACCAGTGGAAATTGTGTGATGGTTCACTTCTGCAGGAGGTGCAGGGCTGATGTCTGAAGAAAACAGCTGAGCACAGATGAGCAAATGTGTTGCTGCTGGGTTTGTAGGAAGGCCTTTGGTTCAAAAACCTTATACCAATTTCACCTACAATCAAGGAAGGAGCTTTCTTAATGCAGATTCCCCATCAATTTCTGACAAATGTTGGGAATAGAAAAGTACACCCACCAAGATGGCTCTGCCCAATTGCTATTCCTCCTCGATCTGCCTGTAATGAGCTTTCTCACACTCGTGTGAGATGCTGATGTGGAAGGGGATACTGTGGCTTCAGTCCTTCTTGACATTCGGGATGCACTTCCCAAGCCTCTTTTTCCACCCTGCTGTGTGAAATCAATTTTGGCAAAATCTTGAGAGAATTAAACTGCAATGGAGTGATCTCTTTGCTCAATTCATATTTGCTGCCTGCCTGATTTATGTTGAGAAGAGGCACTTGGGCATGCCAATTATCCTGTCTTTTATTTGCCTTGTGCATTGAGCCTTTGGCTACTAGAATTAAACTGGAAAATGCAATTAAAAGCATTAGCTGTAGCAAGCATACCACAAAATATCATTATATGCTTGACAATGTTCTCCTTCATATTGTTAATCCCCCCAGATCTACCTGCGCTATTAGATTTCATATATGGATTTTATTTTTCTCAAAAGACTAAATTAATTGGGATGAGCAAGTTGTGCACCTAATTGTGTAAGGAAAGAAAAGGAAGATGTCACCGTACTGAGAACCTCTTGGTAAACAGAGTCTCAGCTGGAGAGCAAACATTATTCAAGCTTCAAATGTTTGTGGGTACCGAGATGATTTATGCTTGGCTTGGCACACCTTGGAAGTTACTGTGTATAAATGAGGTCTGTGGGTCTTTGAGCAGTGCATGCCAGGGCTGAACGCCGGGGCCCTTCTCCTCCCTTCCCTCCCAGGTGAGGTTCAACTGATCTGAATGCATCCATCCTACCACACACGCAGGTACCTGTGTGAGGAGCATGTGCTTGTGAGACACGCTGCTGGTGTCCTTTAAGGAGCAAACTTAGACGGAAGACAAACTTCCCTTGCTCTTCATTCCCAAGATAAAATAGACCATCATGAAAAGCAAAATTCTGACTCAGCGTGCAGTTACAGTAAGTTGAAAAGGCAGGAATGCACCAGTGTTGAACACAGCTGCCAAATTCCTGTGGTTATTTCCCTGCAATACAGTCTGAGGAGAAAATCAATAAAGATAAAATAGGCTGAGATGGTATTAACCCTGTAAAATCTGCAAGGTCAGGTTACTGGCTTTGCCAGCGAGGATCCAAGAATGCCTGATTCTCATACCACTAAGCTGCATGGCCTTCCTTATGGTGAGAATATACGTGAGTCATGTAAGTGCATGCATAACACCTTTAAAAGACATCTCATGATCTCTGATAGAAACACTATTGCAGGAAAGAGTTGCTGTTTCCTTATTGCAAAGACCTGACAGAAGTCCTGCTCACCTTCAGTTTAAACCTTCTCTCTACCTGTGCAAGGAGGAGTTCCACAGAAAATAGATGTCTAAGGCCCAAAGGGGTACATGTGGAAAAAAGAAGAACAAAGGAGAATCGAGACAGGCTCAGCTCACTGGTGATGTGCTTTGCCTTGTTGTGTGATGACAAACAGGAAGGCTGGCAACTCTGCAGCAGTAAAACAGATTGAACTGGAGAAATGGCAACTTTTTGGCTAGCTGGAGCCTGCCAGTAGTGGTGATATCTCACTGCGTGCTGTTGGATTGCAACATTTCGCCTGTTTCTGTTGGTCCTTGCAGACTATCAATACCTGAAGGGAACCTACACCCAGGAGGGGAGTAAACTCTTCAAAAGGGCTGACAACAGCAGGACTAGGGGAAATGGATCCAAGTTGAAGGAGGGAAGATTTAGGTTGGATGTTAGGGGGAAGTTCTTTACAAGGAGAGTGGTTAGGCCCTGGAACGGGCTGCCCAGGGAGGTTGTGGATGCCCCGTCCTTGGACGTGTTTAAGGCCAGGTTGGACGGGGTCCTGGGCAACCTGATCTGAATGTGTATGTTTGGTGGCCCTGCTAGGCAGGGGGGTTGGAACTACATGATCCTTGGGGTCCCTTCCAACCCGGGTGATTCTGTGATTCTGATTCTGTGTCCTAACGGGAAGTATAAAAGGCTGGATAAGCCTGCCGACTTTGCCCTGCTGGACTCATTTCACTTAATGTTTATTGCTCAAGATAGATGAGAGCAAAAACATAAATGAAACTTTTTTTTGATCAGGGGAAACAAAACTTACCTGACTGATACAATCACCCAAGGGTTCTTTGCCATTACTCTGGAGGAGGGATGCAGCTCCAGGAGGGCCCATGGCTGGGTGTATGTGCACACAGGGGCTGCAGCCAGCTGCCCATGCTTGGCCACCAGCCTCGTGTCACCTGGGAAGTATTCCTGCTTCACTGAGGGCTTGTTTCTTTATGAGCAGTTCGGGGAAACAAGCCTAGTGATAGGGCTGAGCAGATAACCAAACAACAGGCCTGTTTTCTTCTGAGTTTTCCTGATTGTTTTATTGGTCTCTGGGAAAGCAACAGGTCATTGAACATACCTGCCTGCGCTGCAGTTCGCCTGTTGGGAAAGGTTATGGCAAGATCCCAGTCTGTTTCTATTGTTCCAAGCACTGCTCGCCTTGTGCTGGTGCCAGGGGCTCCTTCACACGCAGATTAGATGAGGTAATTATCCGTGCACCGGCAGAAGCCTGAGTTTCTTGTGTTCCTGCTGCTCCCTCACAGTGACAAAGCTGAGGAGACCCCAGGTCCTCACGTGCCCCATGGCTGGGAACAGCTGGCTGCTCGGTCTGGGGACTCCGTCAGCTGCAGACCCACAGCTCCTAAAACAAACAGGCTTTCTCTTGGCTGCAGCAGGCTGTAGCTAAAGTCTGAATGTGCTGATAATTTCTTCCTTAACGATTAGTGAAGTCTCTCCATCTGCTGTGAGGAGTAGGGTACTTTCGGAGGGCTTCCAATGCTGCCAGGTTTGGAGCATTTTCAGTGTTGTGAACAGTCAAGGAGAAAAACAGCAGAAACCAGGAACCTTGCTTGAGCAAACTGCTGACAGTGAGATGAGCTGCCCTGTGCAGGGCTGGGCTTAGGTGGGTACATGCAGAGGAGTGCAAGAACAGCTCCTGCACCAGCCTCAGCTTGTAGGTCCAATAGAGAGCAAGCCAACACCCTCCCAGCTCTGCCTCAGAGCTCATAGAGACTTGGCACTTGTACAAGCACTGCTGAGAAACTAACAGCGATATTGGGAGGTGGAATTCCCCTCTCCAACCTGTGGTAAACATCCTCAGCCTCCCATTGCGCCAGGTCCCATGCTGCTGGTGGGAGAGCTCAGCGCAGCTCAATCCCACTCGTGCTTCTGGTGTTGGTTTTTAAACCTTCTCCTGCAGTGACAGTCTCCTGGATCCTGAGACTGACAGCAGTGCTGCTCACAGAAGGGTTTAGGCATTAACAGGAAAAGCACCTTCTGCCTTAACTAGTTTTTCAGCTGGAAAACAGAAATTTGATTACAAATCCTGGTACTGATATTAACTTTTAATGATTTCTATGTCCTGACTTGCTTCACAGGCCAGCTGGTTTTGCTTCCAGCTCTGCATACTGAGTCACATGGGGTCAGGCTGAGGCGGACACCTGCAAGTAGAGTGACGGATTGGAGCTGAGTTAACCAAGCTGCCCTTTGCTGATTACAGAGTGAGTAAACAAGCCTGTTGAGGAAGTGTCAGGAGGAAGAGCATGAAGCTGAGTTTGCTTTGGTGGGCTAACATGCAAATAGCAGGTCCCCTGCTCTTCACAGCTCAGGTGATACTGTTCTAAGCAGGCAGAAGAGAGCAGAGTGGTCTCTGCTGAGGATAAAGGTGTATTTCAAAGCAATGCCAAGAAATAGGTTACAATTAGAATGTACGTTAGGAAGGCCTTAAAAACTGGGATGGGTAGCTGATATAAGTATGAACTTGCACCTGCCTCAAGGTGACATCTCTTTTAGTTCTTGCTCAAACCCAGAAACTCCCTTGGAAATGCCATCAGGTGAGAAGATTACCAGCCCAAAAAATCAGGCTGATGGCACTTGCTGAAATAGGTGGGCAGAAGCCAAATTCATGCTAACAGCCTCACCTTATTTGGAGTGAAAGAAGTATTATAAACCAAGAATCAGTCTATAATCCTTAAGAAAGTGGTTCTGGGTTTGTTACTGTTGCAACACATATAGTGCATGTATGTATGTACATACTTACAATTAGTGGTTCCTTAGAGCATGCTTAAAGATAGATGTTGTCTGGAAGCTTCTGTTTCACCAGTGGCCACATTGTTCAGGGTAAACCATATGATTGCATGGCCACCTTCACCTCTGCAGCTCTGTCACTGACTCACAGTGCTCTGCTGTGGAGTTGGTGGAGTTGGACAACATGCAGCGGAGATGGGTCTGTGCTCAGAGAGGGTCTTTCTGTGCAGGACGTCCCGTGTGTGTGCTAATCATCCACAGTTAAATCCACAGGGTGCTCTCTAATTAATCTTTTCAGCACAGTTTTTTGGGTTCTTTTTGGTGGAGGAAGGATGTTGTGAAACCGTGTAAGTAGATACTGAAAGTGTGTTTTACAACCCACAGCATGTTTGCATGCTGGGAATGGAGGTGCTGGAGCAGATGATGTGATATCTGTTAATGCAATGCAGAGTGTGTACATGTGGCTGGAGTGAAAAGCATCAAAGATAACTCATCTGATGGCTAAAACAACCCTCAGCCCCACTACTGACAACACCAGGTGATGCTGGCTGCCATGGGCTGCTTTGGTAGTGGGACTCTTGGAAGGGCCCTTGCACTTGCAGCCAGCTGCCTCACACAGCACGGAAAAGCAGAAATAGCCCAGTTTCCCTAGGTTACCCTTGGGGATTGAAATGCAACCACTTCCAGGGCCACTCACTTCTCTCTGTAGATTTGGGAGACACTGCTATGTCTTATTTCCATGCATCCATTCTTATATCATTGCATGTGAAGGCAATTAAGGCCCTGAAAATGCAGTGCTACACAACCAGGCAGCTCCATCCTGGGAGCAGCGGAGGCAGCCTTCCCTTGGTGCACCCACCCTTTTGGTCCTGCAGGATCACAAGATGCACAGACAGCAAACAAGAGACCCAGATGGCTGCACACATCACAACTGGCTTGCAAATCTGAACTATCAGGGACTGGAGTTGAAAAAATCCTCATGATCTGCCAAGGTCTGAAAGAAAATCAGACTCCAGTGGAAGAATGGCACTGGTTTGGTTCTGGTTTTTGCAAGAAATCTCAGAGCAAGCTCAGATCATGAACTCTGCACATCATCCATGTGTAAATTCGTGACTCAGGGGCTGGGCAGACACAAGTCTTGGCGCAGTTCCCGCTGCAACGCCGCATTTCTCCTGTTTTCAAAACACGCTGCGCGTTTCCACGTGAGTCTTTGTTTTAAACGCTCCCTCTGCTGGCTGTTGTGTGAATTAGCAGACAATAACTCACACACCTCAGTCTGCATTTCAGCTGCAAAGTTGTGCCTGGGTTAATAGCGAAAAACCTTTTTCTGTATTTCTCTACCGCGCTCTGAATCCCGCAGCTCAATTGCACCGCACCTGTGTTTGTGGGAGAGACCGTTTTCTATTTACACCAATGATTACTGATGGTTTAAATCTCTCATTACAAAGCGTGTTGCCCCCTTGAGGAGCTCTGCCTCTCCTGCATCTCTGGGCTGTCTTACTATGAAGCACAGCAGTTTAATATTATAATTTCTCCCTTAACAAATGAAGGTCGAGATGGAAGTATTTAGTGTTGGCTCGTTTACATACAGCCAGAAACAAAGTAATAATGATAAAAAGTTTTATAAAAGCAGTTTTAAAGGGGAGGTTGTAGCATTTCTATTTGTTTTTCTTTTTTTTTTTCCTCTCTTGTTGTTGAACAGCTGATGAACACTTTGAAATGCTGCAGAAAACTAGGGTAGAAAAAAAGTTAAACTTATGTGAGGAGTAAAAGGCAGTCCTGGGGTATGTTTGTGACGTGCTGCTGGAGATTTATGCAACTCTTATGAAAGGAAGAAATGCAGCTGGACTTGTGCCAAAGAAGGAATTAAAAGCAAGCAGAGAACATGTGCTGTTCCTGGAGACAAACAAAATAGCATGTGGTCCTGATCCAAGGAGGCTTCTGAGCGCGAGGCGAAGGCAAACAGGTATGAAAATAGAACTAGGATATGCACTGGATGAAACTGATTTCAAACATATCATCTATTAGCACATAAAATCTGTTTATAGAGCAAAATGAGGGACGTGAGCTCAGCTGCCTGTCCTGCAGAGAGCAACAGCGCTTGTGCAGGCATTGTGCATTATCCAGTGCAAGCAAATGTAGTCAGCATTTATCAGATATCAAGGAAGAGAAGGTCATGCACACAGAGCATGAACACACAAACAAGGCTTCCTGCTCTGCAAACATCCACCCTGGTTTGAATTCAGCATTTTGGGCAGAACTGTCACTGACCTCTTCTAAGTGAAAACTCCAATTGGAAGTGTTGCACATCTAGAACAAAAAGAAAAAAGCAAAAAGCAGTGATCTTGAGGAAACCAGCAGATACATTTCACTTTATTTGTTCTTCACTTCAATAGCACGTTTGAATCGCACCTGCTAATTAGATCTTACAAGATCTTTGCCCTGCACAGGGAAAGAAGCAAACAAACAGACACATGTACGTTACTGAATGCATTTACATCAAGTATGTTGCACTTCGGGTTTTTGAACATCATAAATAAGAGAACTAATTACACCAGCTTAGAGATCAGAGCAGCTTAAGAGGCTTGTCAGGTTAATCTAACATCCTTATTTGAGAAAGTTTCTCATCAAGTTTAATCAGAGATTAGAAATATACCCATGATACAAATCCATATATACAAATTGATATTATTAGTGATTTTTATGCACCGTTACACATTTTCATTTTGCTTCTGGTTTTGAGAAATGCTCAACTCCCATTCTTTAAGAGGCTCCAGGCTGCACAAACAAAAACTTCATTTAGTTCTGTGAATATTGGCTGAAACTGCTGTGGAACTGCTAATACAATTCCCACATCCATGAAGTAGGATGGAAGTGACCGTAGGTTCATGTTATGCAGGCTTTGTCTTTAAATCTTATGACGTTAACTGTAGGAGGGGGGAGAAAAAGTCATCTTCAGAAAGTAGATGGTTGTTTAATGGAAAGGCAATGAGACAAATTTGATGAGTAACTTTTAGAAAGCAGACTTTTCACTACATTTGTGAAATAGTGCTAGAAGCATTTCTGCATCTGATCCTAAATCGTGCAAGGTGCCCTAAACTGCTTTGTGAAACTAAAGGAATGAAGGTGCTACTTACTTCCACAAAGACACTTCAGAAGACTGTAAGATTTTTCTGAATGAGGGTTATTAAAGAAATAAAGCACCACATGAACAAGTAAAGCTTTTTTTTTAACATGCATTAACCTTAATCTCTTCCTGCAGGCACCAGACCTCTGTAAAAATGCTGTTAGTGCTCTGCTTGGGTGCCTGCAGCAGTTCAGCTGGAAGCAATGCTGAACTTTCAACTCTTTGAGTGCCCGCATGGGAGAACCAAGCAGGAGGAAAGGTGAGAATGCAACTAACACTTCCTTCAAAGTTTATGCTGAATTTTAATCAAGTGTCCTGTGCAGCTACATACCAAAAGGCCTTTTTACTGCTGTAACTTTACCTCTTTTTGTATGCAACAGAAAACGCAATGCATCTTTGCAGCCATTAGGTACTAAACCATGCATGGTAAAAGCAGTCAGGGTACTTGACAGAGCTAATTAATACTGAAACAGCTCATCCAAGCTGTGCTGCCATCTTGGATGCCATGTCAAGCTGGTGATGACTTAGTAAATACATTCAATCCAGTTATACACTTACTACCACTTCTTGTGCCAAGACTTAATGTGCTTCAGTGCATGAAGGAAATATACAACCAACTCCAGGAATATATATTCCAGCCCTCCATTTCAGTTAAAAAAAAAAATACAGCAGTGATTACATTATGACTTCATAGCAGGTATTTATAACTTAGCTATAAACAAAGGCTGATCTAAAGCTCTGCAGCCTGCTCTCAGGTAATGTAGTTGCCACAGAATTGGTAAGAGTGTTAACCATTTTTTTTCCAGTATTACAACTACTATCTTTTAAAGACTGCAAGTTAATATAAATTACACCTCTTCTGACATGGTTTCCTCCAAGTGGGAAAGCCAGGAGAACCTTACTGTTACAACTCAGTGAAAAACATATTTTGATTCTTAGTCATGATCAAGCAAGTGTAGCTGTTTGCATACAGTGAGATGGACCCTGGTGCAGTCTCCTTTTCAAGATTAGTAATTTATGAATGGACAGAACTTTGGTATCTCTTTTAAAGTGTAAGTTGTACCTACTGAAGTTGTGTCTATGGGGGAGGAACAGAAGACAGATGACTTAAATCTATAAAAAAAACCTGAATACTTCTGCAGTGTTAAGGGGATATGCAGGCCAAAGTTTATTCTGATTTGAAACGTCACTTGGCTGCTCTAATTCCACCAAGCCTTGTAACAATCTAGCTTGACAAAGAATCCGGGCCACTGTTGAAACAGCTTTGGCTTGTGACCTCCACATGAACCTATGCTCAGAAATTAGTTCAGCCTGCGTGACTGAGTCTACATTGAGGCCTTGTCTCATTAGCAGCTTAATACATACAGCAACTTAACAAGGCGGTGTTTTTAGGATGCAGTGATTGAGTAAAGTCATCCTCCTATTGAAGTTATACATCAGTGAAAGCAGACTGTTCTGTATGTATCTTAAATCACAGGAGGCGGCTTGATTTACCAGGCTTTTCATTTTTCTTTTTTTCTTAGAAGAACTTTTCAGAAATAATCTCAGGACGTTGTTTTTGTTCTGATTCCCCAACAGGCAACAGCCCTCAGCTTCCTGGTCTTTCACACAAGGCAGGACAGAAATCAGTTCCCCTCCTAGGAGGACAGGCAGTCCAACAGCGCTGCCTGCAGTGGGGCAGAGCGCTCTGAGGCAGCTGCTGAAGAATGATAGACAGTTAAAAGCTGAAGGGTTTGTTCAGTGCCTGCGATTCGGTGATGTATCCCTGTGCTTCACTAATATCTATGAATTCGGCTTCACAACTCCTTTGTGAGGTAGGCAATGACTACTCCCTGTTTTGCAGGGGAAGAAAGTGAGGCACAAGGAGATTAAGTTGTTCTCCTGGGTTCCTACAGGAAGTCAGCAGTAAAGCCAACAATGAATTTAATCCTCTAGTTTAGTCACGGGACAGCCATTCTCTCTGCCTAGATACAGCGGGCACAACATTTTGATACAGCCTTCATTTCTGCAAGCAGTAAACATCCTGGAAGATAGACACAGTTATAAGTGGTTTCACTTTGCTGTTCTGCATCTCTGAATATTAAAGAATGGTTCAAACTGCAGAGATGTGCTACACAATGGCTAGATCATCTTAGCTAGCACTTCAGGTTCAGTCTACTAGGCAGAAGAGGTATAGCAGCGAAGTTCCAATCTAAGTCTCCAGTACAGATTAGAGCCCACTTCTGTTTGCTGTTTCTTTCCTTACAGGAAGCATGAAATACAATAAATGCTACTAGCACAAAAGAAAGTCAATGAACAAAGACTTCCACTATTAATTACAAACATTAGTGCAAACCACACAGCAGATTATTTTCAGCACACTCAGTATTTTCTCTAAGGAGGTCACAAAACTGAGGCTTTGAAGACTGTCAGTGTCATATTCTTAGCCAAGTAGTAAGCTTTGAGGCTCACATAATCAACCTAGATTCTGCAGCTACACACTTTATTCTTCATATTTCCATATATGATATAACGTTTTTTAATTTAAAATACTGAAAATATATTCTGTTCTGTGCTTTTATAAAATATAAGCCACTAAAAGTCCATAAAGATCGAATTCCAAAGCTGAATTATGTGTTCAGCTACGAGATTTGCTTAACATAATCTTTACTGCCCAGAAAAGCAATTTTTATTATTTTTAATTTACGAACCATTTCTCTGTGTGCCTAAAAGCCAACACCTAAATCCATTCCTGATATTCAAATGTGCTTCTCTGCTGTCAAAAGTGAGAGGGCTCAGCTTTTCTTCTCTATCAACAAGTGCTCAACACTGCTGAAAATTAGTTCTCCCTTTTTATACATATTCAGATGTAGATGTAGGTGCTTGGCTTTACCTGGCTCCTTTCTAGTTGTGGCCTTTATGCCTAATTAAGAGAGAAAGCTCAAAAGTTTTAGCTAGTTAAGAATGTGACAGGAATGCTGATCTTCTTGCTCAACATTCATGGCTGGCAAGTCATCTGAAAGGAAAAAAAGATCCTGAAGTCTGAAAAACACATCACAAAGTATTTTGCTGGGCAAGGCCAATTGAGCAGGTGAACGCTACAGTTAGTGGTCTGTGCTCTGCAGCCACCCCCCTGCTGCAGCTGAATGGATGAAATCGTAATTTGGAAAAGTGCACTTTTTCACTGATTGTTCTTTTACAAGAACAGACACCAGAGCTGAGCACAGTGTCTTCTAGAGAAGCTCTCTCCTCAGAGGTTTTCATCCAACCACTTTATATAGCTGTTTCTGGTCTGAATTCCTGCAGAGAAATCAGTAGGCCAAATCGTGAATATCATACAGCCATGAAAGCAGTCATCAAAGTGATCGAGTGTGACTTCCACACCAGCGTTCTCCAGCCGCTTGGCATACATCACCCCGTCATCTCTCAGGACATCGTTCTCACAAGTCAGAATATAAGTCTTAGGCTGCAGCTGCAAAGTCTCATTTTCAGCAAGCAGTGGGACTGCTCGCACGTCAAGCAGCGCTGGTATCTCCTGGATTATTTCTGCGTTGCCTGTGGTTTGTACTACAGGCTTGTAGTTCTTTTTGAATGATGAGGGCAGTAGGGATGTCCAATTCAGACGTCCTCTGAAAGTCAGAGCTTGCTGCACATCAAGAGCAGTGTGGTTGTTAATCAGCAGTGAGTGAGCCAAGTCATAATTACCATTGAAATAGTCTATCCAGTAGTTAATCATGACATAACGAGGAAGAACGGGCATATTCATATTCTGCTGATATGAAGGTGTATTGAAGTCAAATGCCTGAAGGACTGGGTAAATTAATGCCTGCAGTTTTGGTCTGATGATCAAATGCTCATCTTTGCTAAGCTGTGGGAAGAACGGGAAAGAATTGTGATTATAAAGAAAATAAACATTACAATATCAACCTTGAACTTCACATGAACAACCACTTGATAATTTTTAGACAAGATTCTGCTCTTACGCAGTTCCACTGGCAGATAAAGCTCTTGTTTTGTCTGAAATGCTAGCAGCCTGATCTTTTTCTTTTCTTATAATAATGATCACTCAGGACAGTTCCAGTATCCTGTTTCCAACAGAAATCAGTAGCAGATATAAAAAACAATAACGTTAAATTATTCTTCTAATACACTTTCCCAGTTAAACTATTTACAGCTGGAGGACTTACTGAGTCAATGGAGCTATCTAAACTTCTAATAGCTTTTCAAGAATTTTTCTTCCATCAATTTATCTAAATTATCTTTTTTAGCTCTTGCAAACTGCTGGCATCTGGTTTTCTCTAGCAAAGGCTTACTGTGTGCAGTAGAGCCTCTGTGTTGGACTAGAACCTACCATCTGCATTTGATTTGAGCCTACAAAGTAAATTTTTGGTACACCCTCATTCCTTTTAGTGGAAGTATCAGCAGACGCTTTTTTTCCTTCACCTTCTACTCAAGATACATAAATCTACATTGTATCTCATCTTGTCTCTTTCAGGCTCAAGAACCTTAGTGTATTTAACCTCTGCTGACACAATCTTACATCACTGATTTAAAAAGAATTCAGCATCATGGAAATGAATTATGAATGCTGTTTCCAAAACACAGCTCCATCCTGCTGATCAATCCCCAACACAAAGACTTTCAATGCCTTATTAATTTTTCCTCGCTAATTCAATACTGCAAGATTGTCATGATAATTAGTTGTCTGAGCAAGGTTGTCATGATAATTAGTTGCCTGAGCAGGCTATGTACCTTCTTATCACCAATGGTTTATGGCAATACAGAAAAACTAATAATATTTCACTCAACCATGACTGATACTATTACTTGCCCCAGGCAAGTCTTTAAAGTCTTTAATAGATTAAATTCAGATTATGCTTAACCAGAGATGCACAAAAGAAAATTTCTTAATTATGAAATGCTGCAGGAAGACAATTTAAGGCTTCATGTATTTATTGTCCTTCATTTGTATTTGGAGGAAGTAAGAACATATTTTTCTGCGATAAGCACTTGAAAATAGGAAGATAAATTAATAAGTTACGAATGTAGCGAGTTACCTACTTAGGCAAAGTTTCTCAGCAAAACGTGTTACAAGAAATCGTTTAGCTGCTTGTGCTTAAAATTTGGCCCATAAGAACTCATAACTGCAATAAGATATGGCAAGCTACTTGACTCATGCAATTGACTCATTTTTCTTCTGTAAAATGACAAGATCTGGTTTTCAATGCATAGCAGTGCTACTCTGTCTCTGACACTGGCACATCACCTTGTGATGATGCAGCACAAAGAACCTGTCAACCTATATGCATCACTGAATTAGGGGCTGTTATAGTGTAATTCATCACAGACACTGGATGTTACCTGCTGACACACAGCAGCAGCCAAATTTCCTCCTGCGCTGTCGCCAGAAATTGCAATTCGATTTGGGTCAACTGAATAGTCAGCTAAGACATCAGGCTGCAAAAAATGCTTTGTAGCACGAAGAGCATCGTGGAATTGCTCAGGAAAGCACACCTCTGGTACCAGCCTGTATCTACAAAAAAAGAAGGGAGGTAAGAGACGATTATTAGTTACTATACTTCTCTCTCCTGATCAATAAATACTAGCAGATACATCTTAGTGGCAAATGGCTATTTTATTAGGATAGATACTAGAGAAGAAAAATGAAGTGTGTAATACTTAAGCTTATGATGAACATTCTTACTCGAAAAGGTTTGTAAGGACCTATTAGATATGAAAAACACCACAATGGTACAATACTGTGCAGTGCTTTCCCAACAAAGGATTTCATCATACATTATAAAAGTGAATTACTATTAAGAACATCCTTGGCAAGGGAGTTATTCCTGTTGGCCTGTTTTTGATCTCAGCTCCCCACCTTAACTGCTGTGAAGGAGAGTGACACCCAGCAGACTCAGCTGAGACAAACACCTCAGTAGTTCTGTTTCCCAAATGTTTATTTAAGCTCAGGAGAGCTGTACCTCTGTACCAGGAAATTAACAGTAGCCAGGAAGTGAAGTAATAATGATTTGCACTAATCCAACAGACTCAATAATTATTCTCCCTTATCAAGCAGAGAGGCAGGGATATATGCAATATCCAAGTGGAGCAGCAGCAGCTGAAACCTGTGTACTGCATTTTCTGAATTCCTTAATAACAGTGTAGGGGAAATCAGTTTGTATTTACTGAATCATTTGTAGTCTGAGTGTTGTTACTGGGCCTTATGGTGCAAAGCACATCTTTCTGGTTGCAGTTTTTGTATCTTTAATGAATTTTACGTATTCTCAGCAGAGCTAATTTATAATGTTTTGAGAAAATATTTCTATTGTCAGTTTGACAGAAGTTAATGTCATTACAGTGATGTCTTTTAGTTCAAAGTGAAGAAATAATCTTGCCATTACTTCTGAAGCAAAACAAAATACTGTTTCTTGGTTCAAAGTATTTTCTTGGGAATCTAAGCTAAAAAATATAGTATATGCAAAATGAATTTTAAGCTTAATTTACATCAAGTGTTCCAAACATCAAATCTGTTCTGCTTTCAGTGAACAATATATATTACATCTGCTACAAAGTCATACGAGAGCAGCCTGAGTGAACTAGGCCTTGCAGAACTAGGTGATGTTTTGTATAGATAACAAAAGTGAGATGTGCAACTCAACCAATGAAGAAAATCTAATTAGACTTCACTAACTGAAAATAAATGCCTTGATTGAAAGATATAATGGCTAAGGAGAGATGACAAACAACTGAGGAACAGCCAGTACTATATCACCTTAAGTGAGAAAATGAGTAACTAGGGACTTTCCAATACTGGGATTGGTACTTGCCTGCTTTTTTCCTTTTTATTTTTTTTTCCTACTAATAAACAACAAAGAAGTAAAAAAGCGAACCCTTAAAGTACACTACAATGCCTACTGAGAATCAGTAACACCAACTCCATATAATTAAATTGTAATTAGATCACAGAGCTTGATATGTAATCAACTGCAAGTCGGAGCCGTGAGTAGTTCTATCAAGCGATTGGTTTTGCAGAAGAAAATATTGAAGTTGACAATAAGGGTGGGAAGAGTAGCACTCAAGTTGGAGTCATCTTGGTAATTCAGTTAGCGAGCTGAGAGGCTTGTTTACTTTGGAATTGTTCAGCTAGTGAAAAAACTAGTGCTGCTTCTCTGTTGTCTAGCACGCTGGCATTCTCCTGCTCTTGAGAGGAGTACAGGGCTGAAATGAGTTGACTTCAACAGCGGGTGCTTGAAAGAACAGCAGGGACCGCCATGCTTCACTGTGTATTTTGGTTAATGAGCAGTAAAAAATGATTTGCTCATTCTTAAGTTGCAGACATTTGCTCAGAGCGCCTTAGAAGTGGTGTTTTTTAGACAGACTTTAGGTATTTGGTTTTTTATTTATAATATACCTTCAGTTAAGGATGAAAAATTCTCTTTTGCTCCATAGGGAGTCAGAGGGATGTGGTTTGGCCTTCCTTCAGGTATATAACAAAATTGTTTTTGACAAGCATCAATAGAATTAAAACTTAAGTCAACTGAGTGATCTCAGGTTTTAGGTGCACTCCTTACTTGCAGAAACATTTGTGAGATGCACTTGAACATGTAAAATTTGCATTTCAGTGTTTTGTCCAAGCGATTAAAAATTCTACTCTTCTCCCACATTTCTGCCCTCTGAAATGACTGTCAAGAGAAACAGAAATCCAACTGAACTTTTGATTCCATTCTAATTTGTTATTCTAAAAGGATAATAATATCAGACTGGTAGAGAATTACTGTCCAAGTTTAAAGCCTTTTATACAAGTCAGTAACAAGCGAAAAGGGCAAAGCTAGAAGAACTACGTTACGTATTTCCAATACATTAAAATTATTGTAATTTATTTTAGATTACTCACTCAATTGAGACAACTACAGCATTGAGAGATTCAGCCATGATTCTGCAGAGGTTGTTATAAAGGCTCGTTCCTGAAACAAAAGGACATAGCATTAGGTACATGCAAGTCTATTTATGGTAGTATTTCACAAAGCTGCACCTAACTGTCTTAGTTTCAGCAGGGATGGAGTTGTTTCCTTCAGGGTGTCTGGTATGGTGCTATGGTTTTGGTTCTAGGAAAAAATCCAAATGTTGACAACACAGCAATTCTTATAGTTGCTGCTAAGCAGTGCTCTACAGAGCCAAGGACATTTTCAGTGAAGGGCCCAAGGAGCTGGGAGGGAACTGAATTAGGACACCTGACTAAAAGTGGCCAAAGGGCCATCCTACCCCTCAGGGCACTGTGAGGAAGGAGTTTTGAATGGCTGGGAGGTCGTCTCTCTTCCAATGCTCACAGGCTAGCTGGGGGCACTGGTTGATGGCTGGTAAGCAATTGCTTGTGCTTCATTTGTTACATGCATTTATAAATATGTGTTTATATACGTATAAAAATTATTATCCTTTCCTCTATCTTAGTAAATAATTTTATCTTAACCCCTACTTTTTTTTTTTTTTTTTTTTTTTTTTTTTTTTTTTTAATTCTCTCCCCCATCCCACTGGGGAAGGAGAGTGAGTGAAGGACTGTGTGGTGGTGTGGTGCTCAGGCAGCCGCCGGCTTAAACCACAACAGAAAGCCTTCTCAGAAAACATAAAGACTTCTAACAAACAGAAGTAAATTACATCAGCTTAAACCAGATGATGTTCCAAATGTACGTTTTAGCAGAAAGCACACAATTCACTCCATGAGAAGTCCTGCAGTCTGATGGTTTTTTTCCCCTCATCTGTTTGTTGGTGACTTGGGGCTTGTCATTTCACCCATCAGTTCTCACAACAGGACAAAATTCAAGGTACCTGGTGGCCTGGGGCCACTGCATCCGGAAACAGTTGTTACCATATGAGTCACTGATTTTTGTTCATTTTATTGCAGCGTGTATTGCTTTGATTCAAATGAGCTGCCCTATTAATGTCAAGTGAACTACGTGAACTACTTATTTATCAGAGAATTAATCCTGTCTGTCAGTGGACTGATTTTCCTTAATTTTATTCCTTTCTAATTTCTTAATAATGGATTCCTGGTACTATAAAATATACTAGGACACTAAGTGTTTTATAAAGTATTTAGCCTTAGAATTTAGTATTTAGCTGTAACATTTATGCCATTAATTTCTGAATCTTGGACTTGAGGATAGCTGAGTTACAGCATCCAAACAAAGCACTGTAATTTAATGTGAACTATTTGTACAGCAAGTCTTATGCCAACTGTTACAGAACAAATGATATGGGCAGGACTCTAACAAATATCTCTTATGTAGGCCTAAGAAAAATCATTTCAAAGCTCAATTTCTCTGTGAGAAGAGGAGTGACCAGATTTTGAACTTATTTAGGACACTAAATTTCACTTAAGTTGTGGTATAGGTGGCTTATACATACAGTCTTAATGCAATCAGTACAATCTTGCATATTTTAGAACACTTCAGAAAAGCCCACTGAATTTTTCCTCTTTAGAGATGAATCTATGTATGCTTCACAACGCATCAGGGTTATGAAGCCTTCATGTTGTCCCAGAAGCAATGGGGAAGGACAAAGACTCCTACCTGTTCTTGATCTTTGCCTTGGAGCAGCTGTGAGAACTGCAAGCCCCTACTTTTTCCAAGGCTTTTCTCCTGCTGTGAGATGTGGAAGGATCTGTGCTTAGCTTATTGTTGCCTACAGCTATACCTTACTACAATTAACTTGGAAGTCACAAACATCAGAGAAAGTCGGTGCTGTAAATTTTCAAGGTAGTTTCTGCTCATGATCACAATAGATTCCATAAGAGAGGGAGTAGGGAACCCATCTCTACCCATATCCTTGGTCATGCTGTTTTCTGGGATCAGCAGTATGTATTCCCAAATACACACTATTGGAAACCAAACATTAGTAATGCCCTTGCATGTAATTTTGTTCAGTCCACTCTTTTGAGTAATTGTTTGTTTTGTATATTGTGTAATTTGTCCTGTCGTGATGTTACAAAATTAATCTATTGGTTCTTTTCCAGTTCACATCCTGATAAGATATATATTTTTCCAGTGCACCCATTGTATATTTTTATCATGATTCCTTACATCTGCTGTGCCAGAATGCAGATGGTGACTACTGAATTCAGGTATGTCTCTGCAAAATCATCATCTCCTGGCAGAAAAACAGCCTTTGGTTTCTGCTGCTGGGAGGAAACCACCCCAGAATCCCATTTAGTTACCAGCAGACACGTACTTGCACTTGCCAAGGCCCAGCCGCCTCCGTGGATGTAAACAACACTGCGCTTCAGCGGTTCATCTTGCTTTGCAGGAGGTTCAAACACTCTGACTTCCACACCATCAAAAACAACATCCGTTATGTTAATGGGCTCAGAAGAGACAGACTTCAGCTTGTCAAATGTACAAATCAAATAATTCAGAACTATCAAGTGATGGCTGAGTTTCAGATAGTGAATCAAGTGACACTTTGGGGAGGGAAAAAGAAAAAGGTTAGTTACTTCATATATACATATATATATGTATAAAATGATGCTGCATTGATGCAACCATCTTCAAAAGGCAGCTTCTGTATGAAAACATATCTAAATTCTTAGCATATTCATCAGAAAATGAATGATTATCAAAACTTGTAATGTTTTTAAAGCTGTATTAGAACAAAACTCTGGCAACAAAAGA
This sequence comes from Lagopus muta, assembly GCF_023343835.1. NCBI lineage: Eukaryota > Metazoa > Chordata > Aves > Galliformes > Phasianidae > Lagopus > Lagopus muta. The sequence goes on from NC_064441.1 coordinate 4,736,153, forward strand.
CGTTCCTGCCGCTGAATGACACCTCCGAAAGGGACAAACCTGACTGACCAGCAGATTCCACTTTTCTACTTGCAAAGCTTCTCAGATCGGTGCCAGTAGAGGGCAATACCACACAGTCAACATTTTTTGTGGTGTTGAGGTAGGAAATATGCAAACTATTTCTCTTATTCCACCCCAAAGCGTAAGTCTTTCCATTTCCAAATTAAGTTCTCAGTGATTGCAAAGGCATCTGCAAACAGGAACAGTCTCAAAGGAATGCAGTGCTTATTTACTGGCTCACCCTGTATTTGCCCACTGAATTGGAAAAGATGTGAAATGCTATTGAAGAGCTGTGGCAGATTTGTGATTTCTTCCCCAGGGACTCAAGCGTGTTACTTCTTCTGTGTGGGTGTATAAAACATTAAGAAAATAAAGAAAGATCTCAACTTTCTGTCCCATTCTGGTAGAAGGATGGATTTTATCCCTTCTGAAAATCCAGGATTTTCTTTTTCACTTTCCCCTAAATAAACCTGTTTCTCTAAGCAGATAATCCTGGGATCTAAGGCACTCCTTCAGCCTCAATGCTCATGACCTGCTCCCCATGTACAGCTTGTCAATCCATAACCACTTCAACTGTTTCAATTCTGCTGTTGTCACCAGTACAGTGCAAGCCTGCTAGCATGAATTAAACGAGTTCAGTACCAGGAGAGGGAGAGAATGGTCATTCAGGTACCAGTCTAACAGCATTAATACTGCAAACAACACATAGTTGCTGTAGCATAACCTGTACAAAAACTACGTGGAAGCCAAGTGAGTTTCTGTGTGATAAATGTGATTTTCCAAGTGAGAGTTTTACAGTCTCTTTCTGACTTACATGTTCACAAAGAGAGAGATTTCATTTTCTTTCTTTGATTTTCTTTACTATCCTTCTGCACTACCATTTTCCAGTTACTTTCAGTGCAGTATCTCTGTTAGGGAATTCTTCTCAAAGAGAAGGGATAGCTAACAGAGGAACACCACTGCTGTCAACACATCCTCCAGAGGAAAAGCAAATTTTGAAGCACCTCCTATCAACTGAGAGACTTCATCCATTCAGCAATATTTATGCCAAAAAGGATCTGCTCCCTTGGTGGAGTGCTCTGCAGCCACTGTCCTTACACATGGCTTTTAAATCCACTATGGTTAGTTTAAATGTAAACAAACAAATGCACATGACTCAGCTTTCAGTAGATGCTGTGTGAAAAAGACCCTGAGGCAGCCCCGGTTCCACTGCAGATTCCTGTGGAAAGCGACAGACTGAGATTTTTCCCAGAAGGGTCTCTGACTGCCAAGTCCAATGGAGTGGTAATGTGAGTAATGTGGTGTAATGCAAGTGGAGAGAGAGAAACCCATTTCCAAAACAAAAATTTACAGAAGTTACTTTCTTTTCCTGCTTGGCTTGGTTACCCTGCTGAAATAGTTTGGTGAGGAACCAAATCTTGGTATGTTTGCTGCTTTGTTGATGGGTTATCATTTCTGCATACTTGAGGTCTTTCCTCTGGGAGTAAAAAAAAAACAAGCACCCACCCAGTGGGCAGAAATGTTGGATTCACAAGACTGTATTTTTGAATGTCAGATCATGCTTTTCCCACACTGTTTCTTAAAAATTTCCATAGGAAAACACCATTCAAGCTTCAAACTTGAAGAGCAATACACCTATTAATAAGTTGCCATTCAATTTATTGGGCTGCCACTGATTCACCCAGCAAAATGATCTTCTGCATGCCCCATAGAGGTTCCCAGGGGAGGTAACTAATGGCAAATACTGCCAGGCAAAAAAAAATAATTCTTGTAGATTTTTTTCAGTGCTGCTAAAGGCTATTTATCCACATTCTTTGTAGACAGGATTACCACATGTTCCCTGGAATCAGAGATGTTTTCTTTTCAAGGCTAGTTGCAGCTGTTTACTGAGAAGTGTTTTGCCCTGGTTTTTTTAAACCACAGAACACCATGGCCCTCTGCAGGTTTATCAGTTGCTTTCATGCCTTTTTCCTGCAATAGGCCACTCTTTCCAAGAACCAAAAATAGAATTGAATAACATGGAAGAGATGCCTCGTACACCAAGGCACAAGAGGAACAGTAATAGTTCTTTTATGTTTACCTTGTCAGGTTTCTCTGCCCAGGACTTATAAGCACATTCTTTGGAAATGTATCTAATCAGTCAATTTGGTTGTTATTTACAACAATCAGGATTGTGCTTTTTGCTGGCAAAGAGCTAGCCTTGTCCAGAGTTCCTGCAAACAAAATTCTTATGTAAGATATATCCGTAGTATCTTGTGTGTATATGTTTGTATTTAATGGTTGGCTGAATCTCATCTAGGACTGTGTTGCAGCCACAGTCATAGAATCACAGAATATCCTGAGTTGGAAGAGACCCATAAGGATCACTGACTCCAACTCCTGGCTCCAGACAGGATCACCTCAAATTCTAACCACATAAACACTTTCATTTTCTAAACAGGTAACCTGAAGAAATGTGGCTGGTAAACTTCATGAGGATGACTAATGGAGCTGAACTTCATCAGGATGACTAATGGAGCTGATGCACCCAGTGAGCTTAGCTGCTGTGGAGCAGGACACACTTGCACGGGCAGGAGGACGAGCAGGGCAAATGTGAGTACCTTACTGGTGTTTGGGCCAGTTCAGCAAATAGCCACTGTACACACATTACTTACTTGCAATCTATCACCCAGTTCTGATTGCAGCTTTTCATTTTAGGATTGTTGGCACTCCAATCTATAGCTGTTTTGGTAGTGGTGTGATTTATGCTCACTGTTGCACATGCCAACTCTCCAACAAATCCAGGTAACTTCCACAGCAACCATCTTGTCTTTTTACCAGGATGTCTTCCTAGCCAGGATTATGAGAAATGACAACCCAAAAAACTAAGCTGTTTAAGATCGCAACTGTCTTCCTCATAGCAAATTCTTTGATGAGAGATATCAAATAGTGAGAGATGTTTTAACTTCATGCAGGAGAAAACTGTCAAGAAGTGAAGGAGGAGTTAGGGTTGTGATTAAAAACAAAACAAAACAAAACAACCTCAAAGAACAGTTTTCAAGAAAGGCACCAAAATCTCAGTATCTGCCCCTAAATTGGTAGAACTGGTGGTTCGTCAGGGTTGCTTGGAATCCCAAGAGATCACTGTGATTATGCTTTACCCCTCTTTCACAGACTTGTACTCTATGTCAGTCATGTACTTTCTATTACCAAAAAACAACAACAACAAAAAAAAACGAAACAGAAAAGGTGCATTTCTGTTGCTAATTTCTAAGTTTCTAATAATCTCAAACAACACGGAGCACATCAGGATTGAGGTGACACTGTCCTAAGGGCAACGTGAACTATCCAACTTCACAAATCTCTGACCTTTAGCCTTGAAATTACAGCAGCAGGTTGCATTCAGATGGCACACAAAGGCAGCATGCCAAGCTGAATACATCAGCTGCTTCCTTCACTGCCCTCGCAGCAGTGAGGTGCCAGGTTCTGCTCTGACCTTAGCTGAGATCAGGAACTGGGAGTTAGCTTGTGCTGTTTGTCTTTTCACACGAGTCACTGTTCAGCACTGAGCCAAGTCTCATGTGTGACTCACCGAGTAATGATGCTGACACTGGGCGGCTGAACCTCTTAAGACTTAATTTCCTACCTTCAGAAGATGCTGCTGCTCCTGAATGACATTATCCTCAGTTCAGGCGTCATTTTGCAAAACACACTGCTGTAACATTACAGTCCAAAATGCCAACTACAGTATCTGTAGACAGTGAGAGACTAGCAAAAAAAAAATAAACAGGCTCATTTCCCCATCTTGCTGCGTGCAGAACATATTGGTCTGACTGCATTTCAGGAAGTTTATCCCATCTAAAGGTTAACCTCTATTTTCTTTCATTTTACAGAGCCATTTCGTAGAACAGGTGCATTACTGCACAGTACCCAACATGTACTTTTGAAAACTGTTATACAGGGAGTCCTCAAGGACTCAAAGATAAGTGCTCTAATTTCCTTTATAACTGGAAGGAAACCAAAAAGGTTGTTTTACAGTTTATCAACTGGGAGAAGCTCTATTATTTTTTCATTGTAAAGTTTCATTCTTACACCTATTCATCCACGATGAACTGCTTTTAGACCAAATTGCCAGTAACTGTTTTCTCTACTGCAAACAGGACTTGCAGTGTATCTGTTCCTACTCATATGCAACATCTAAGACCACAGTGGATTACTGTAAACCAATTTGCAAGACTGTGTCCTTACATGCAAAAATATCAGCTTACTTGGATGGCCACAACTATGATTTACATCTCTCCATATATGGGTAGGTAGATTAAATATTAAAATGTTAGATGGAACTAATTACTGTTTACTCTACTCCTGAATGTTGATGCCCCATGCCCTAGATTTTATTCTAAGAGGAAGCAAGTGGCAGAGCAGCATAAAAGCATTTCTTAGCTGATGAGAAGTACAAGGATACTTTTCTCCCCTCTACAGCTGCCTAAATTCTTCCACAGATGCCTGCCTGACAGCTTGGATGCCAACATGTTTGTCCTTCCAAACCTGTTAGCAGCAGTGCCAGTTAAAAAATATATTAAAAAGAAATAATAAAAAAAATCCTTTCTTCCTTTCTATGCATCAGAATAGCAAGTACCTTGATAGTGTGGTTCAGAAATAACTTAGGGCTTATTAAATAAACATATGCTGCTCTCTCTACTCCAAGAAGGGAGAATGGTAATGAAAAGGAGAGATGTCTCTATCAATCCTGCTGTTAACAGCATAATTATGAAATGTTGCTTTAGGCCCTTCTTGACAGATACCATGTAAAACAATTCTGATGGTTTAATTTATTGCTCAGTCCTGTAATTCTGAGTAGCTTTCTGTGGCTGTCCAAATTTCAGTGAAGCTGAGTTCTGACAGTCTTACATACATGTGTTCACTGTCTTTCATTTCTGACCAAAAACTTCTGTGTAACATTGCAGTTTTCTATACAACTGTGGCCAAGTCCCATTTTGAGATAGATGAGAATGATTATCCTCATTCTAAGCTAATGCACCACTTTGTTAATAACACGAGGCTGAAGATTCTGATTTCATTCTGAAAGCAGCACAGCATACTACGCTCAGCACAGGAATAGGGCTCTGAACATCCAGCTCTAGTATTTGCAGAGACCTCAAATAAGGCACTCTGCATTTCCCCAAAGTAAGATTAGGACAATGGCATCAGCTCCCTTTTGTAATATGTTGTGAAACCTACTTATGAACACTGCCCTATAAGCATTGTGCATTTTTAGCCACGTGACAATACATAAACACTTGGGTTTTGCTCTGATTCAGAGCACTGAGTCAGTCCCAAGCCTGTAAAGGAATTTTATTAGCTGCCTGAGACAAAACTCTACACAGAAATGCAGCACCTTATAATCAGTACACTGAAAAGCAGTGCCAGCTTCGGTATGTTTTATTGGTAGTGCTTATAAAAGGAGTGAGAAACCAAGCACATTATCCCAAACAAGAACTTGTCATGCTCGATTGTCAGAGTCAGCACAAATCTATTTCAGAATAGGGAAACAACTGTATTTAGAGCACATAAAGTTTGTTTCATGCTTTGGAATGAGGGATTTTAGTGTACTTCGGAGGTTTTAAAATAAAAATCACTTAGAAACGTACTTCTGCCTGGCTATCAAACCTACAAAGGAAAGTCATAAATAGCAAGCTGAGAATACATTCAGAAGTAGGTGAAAGTTCAATGGTCACATTTAGAGCATCGTTAAATCATTCGGTCTCGCAACCTCCAGTAGACAAAGAAAAGGGAATCTCAGCTCTACAGAAGGACATATACTTGATTTTATATACACACACTAAAGCTGTCTACCACAGTAAGTACTCAGGCTTAACTTCTACAATCTCAGCTTCAGTTCACACAGATCATTCTTAATGGCAGTCACTTACTGCTGACTTTGTGCAACCTCTCAGTGTTGGAAAGACTTCTGAACACTTAGATAGCACCTCATTTTGCTCTCTCTGGAAAGAAAACCCCAAAGTTTACCTGTTCTGTGGTTCGGGGCACTGCTAATGCCTCACTGATGCTTTACGGATCTGTCTGAAAGCTACTCAGTCCTTCCTATGCTTTGTAAGCTGCCTGTGGCTGATATTTAATAAATTTTCCTTGCTATATGTAATCATATTTCTAAGGCCACAGATAGGAACAACTGTCTAACAAGTTACCACTTTCCCCTAACAGAGATGGAGGCAGATGTGGGCACCTCAGTGCTGCCAGTTTGCTCCAACTGCCACCAGTGCAGGTTGTGTTCTGCCAGCTCCTCTGGGAGGAAGACCTCTGGGATACCCCAGAAGGGATGGGATTGCCTTTGGCCTCCAACCTAGAGACATTGAGACTCATTCAGCTATGCCTTGCAAACCACAAGCAAACAGCATGTGTACGTATGCCAACAGCAGTATACATATATAGAGTTAGTCATGATTTTCTAAAGATAGGTCTCCTTCAGCTAGAGGTTATGGACTTGATTCAGGTGTTACTGGAAGAAAGGTTACCATGTATTCTGCAGGCAGGACGCTGTGACCATTGCAGCCCTTCCAATTATTAAACTTCCAGCTCCACTGTAAAGGTATGTATTGTTTTTTGTTACCAGCACAAAGCAACTGCATGTCAAGCCACAGCTTTTTAAAGGAAAACATGCTGTTGTAGGCTATGTCTACACAATTTACCTGTCATAGCAGTATCATTTCTTTAAGGGAGAGTATATAAGCAAAAAGCTTTATTCTTTCACATCCCAACTGGCTCAGCTGAGTGGCCTATTGAAAATCAAATAATCATCTGAGTTGGAAAGAACCTTTAGAGGTCATCTAGTCCAACAACCCTGTGATGAACAGGAACATTTAAAGTTTGATTCTACATCTAGTCCCAACTCTGACTGCAAAAGTGGCAGCCAGAGAGGCTATTCAGGGAGAGTATGCAAGCCTGGACACTGTCATCCTGCTTCCGCAATTACTGTTAGGTATATAGAAGATACCTTCCCACCAGGTCCTCCTGGTATCTGTTTATGAGCCCTCTGCCCATGAATTCATTCTTTCTGAATCTGCTGATGCTCTCAACATGCAAGCTGTTGAAGGTTTTAGGGACAACATAATGAACTGGAATGCTGCTAGGAAAAAAGACTGAAATACTTTGATGCAGACAGTACCCTAAATCAGGCGTGCCCACAGCTGATCAGTCCTTGTCAAAGATCAGACCAGCCTAGCAGAAAACCAAGCTCATAGCTGAAGCCATCATCAGAAGCCCGTGATCTCTTTCTTTCATGCCAGCACACACATTGTGAGAGAAAGTGAGGGAGAGATCATAAAGCAACAAAACAATCGTGTCTTATAGCAAAAACAGCTATTCTGAAAGGGTTTTGTTGACTAATACAGTTTCAAACACAGGCCGCGTGATTTCGACATTTGAAATAGTTTTCCTATGTCTTCTTTCCTTAAGGCATCAGCGCATGGAAGTAGAAGCCATTAATTATTTTGACCTAAAGCCCCCGGGTCGGAAAACAGCTTGCAGCACACAGGAAGCCCTCCATCACAAAGCCAGCAGGGCGGCTGGATGCCAGCGGTGAACGATCGCCCGACTGCCCGACCCGGCCTCGCCCCCTACGCGGCCGGGGGACGCGGCAGCGAGCTCTCCTCCCGGGCAGGCCGGGTACCGCAGCACGGCCCGCGATGCCGGCGACGGGCTCTGACGGCGTTTCCTTACCGTCTGCTGCACCGCCCGGAAAGTGGCATCCAGCAGCATCAGCTTCCACGAGTCCGACACGGTGCCGGGCAGCGGCAGGTAGATGTAATAGGCGGCCAGGGCGCCCAGCGCCGCCAGCAGCACCCAGGCGGCCCGCATCGCCCCGCGGGGAGCGGCCTCCGCCGGAGGAACTCCCGGCGCTTCCGCGCCCGCCGCCCCGAGCCGCCGCCTGCGTGTGCGGGAGCGCGGGGTGGCGGCGGGGCCTTTCTCCGTGCCCGCGCAGCCGCCGCCCCGCCCGAGACCCGCCCGCCCTCTGGGGAGGCCGCGCCGCGGAGCTCCGCTGCCCGGGGCCGCCCCGCCGCATCCCCGCCCCGAGCTCCGGCCGTGCTCCGCGGGACCGCGGCGGTCCCGGCCGCGCACGACGTCTTTGTCGGGGAGCACCTGTATTTTAGGCAGGAGAAACGGAGCCTGCGTTTTTAAACGGAGACGGATTTATTATGATGATTTATGTAATTTTATTTTGAAGTGGGATTTTTTTCTTCCCGAGTTCAGTAACAGATTCTGGTTTAACGCAGAGCCATTTGTAGGGAAGACAAATTCTTCTGAATGGGTCTTTTTCACCCCCATAAGTGCTTTCATGTCAGGTACGAATCCTCGTGTTGCACCGTGCAGGAAACAAATTCTACAGAATTCAGTCTGGGCATAAAATAAATGCCTACTTGAAGCTTAGTCATAGAGCAAATGTAAATATTTATTTAGATAACCAAAGTCATGCATGTAATCCAAAGAAGGAGCATCAGTTTTAACTGTTAACATTGCTTTTAAAAACTAATTTATAACACTAAAAAGCCACTTGGGAATTTAATAGGGTGCAGGAAAGGATGAGCTTCCTTTAACAACTGACAAGAAGCAGCAATAAAGGAAAAAGATGTTCCTAAAAAGTAGAAGGTCAGCCTGTAGGCCAGCTTTACTGAAACTAAAGTAGAGCGTCACTGATTCTAAATGCAGCAGAAGAAACTTTTTGGAATTTGTAAGGAAGAATCTCAAATATCCTTCAACTTCAACAACAGTGGATTGAATTTCTATAAGGTCCACCTACCGTTTTAAGTAAACTGCAGATAAGAGAAGGCTGTTAGGAAAACAACTGCCAAGAAAGCAGTGTGAGATTCCTGAGGTCTCAAGGCTCTGAGCCGTTCTTTTCAGTACTGTGCAGTGCTCACACTTACATCTCTTGTCTTTCTCCCCTGCTTGGCATACTCCCATTCCCTTTCTTTCTAGGACATCTGTCCCCTCAGCTCCGCATCCAAGACCCTTGAACAGCCTTTGTCAAATCTATGTCTTGTCCTCCTTTCTTGTCTACTTACCTATTAGAAAACAGGTTTTTGTGTTTCTCATGCTCCAAGTGACCCCCACACATCTCCCTCCTCTCTCGCTTTTTGGAAACTATTGCTCTTGCTAGATGGAACAAATATATCCAGTGGAATTTATGTTCATGGCAGTTAGTTGAAAACATAGAACGCTTTAGTCTGAGAAAGATTCCTTTCTTTAAAAACAATGGCAAAAATGAAATAAATTTCAACCGAAATCCAACTGCTTACAATTTTTCTAGTGGACGGGCAGTCAGTCTGCATAAACTCACACCCTGAAGCCAAGAACCAGCAAGAGCTCACCAAGAAACCCAAACAATTGCAGCACACCCAGCTCACAACCACACAGGGCACTGATGTTCCCTTCAGGCCTCTTGGCGTTACAACAGCTTTTCTCTTGCGGCTGTATGGCTTCTTCCAGAAGGTGTTACATCACTGCTCCCATGGAGATTATGTGATCAGACTCAGTGAGTGATTTAATCTCCTGGAATTTTCTTCCTGTGAGTTTTATTGCAAGGAGAGACTCTTTAACTATTGAATAAATGTTATATTCATGGGTTATTGATATCTAGATAACTGGAAGGAACAGCAGGTTTCAGCTGCTCACTACATTCTGCGCGACCAAAAAACAAACAAACAAAAAAAAGGTGCTTGTATTTTAGAGCCTTTTATAAAGAAAAGCACTGAGATTTCTAAATGTCAGATGTAGAAGACATAGTAATTATTTGGTCATCAGGTCTGATCTCAGCTTTGGTGAGAATAAAAGTGTTTTATTAAAATAATTCTTAACTATTTAAGCGATTCACCAAAAATTTGGCTCTCGGTCCCAGGAAGGATGGCTTAAGAGGTTCAATTAGAATGCTCTTGTTGCTTTATGAGACTGTGACCTTAGATTTTCAAACATGTTCAAAAAATCGGTCCATCCATCCGCTCTTCACGTGAACTGGGAGATGTTATTAACCTGCTGAAGGTTTACACTTCCATTCTGTTGCCTTCAAGGTGTCAGAAAGCCCTCAGCTTTGGCTGTAAGTCATTGCTGTGATTGCTGTGTATGCAATACGGTCGCTGGATGACTAATGGTGGACTGAAATGTCAAAACTGAAACGACCGCCCTGATGTCTGAAATCTTGTCCTCGAGAAAATAATCCTCGCTTATATACACTTCACCAGCAAACCTTCAGTCGCATAAGCAACACCTGCTAACATCGTATCCGCTTTTCCCTATTTTTCATGATGGACAACATCATTCACACAGAATCACACAGAATCACACAGAATCACCCGGGTTGGAAGGGACCCCAAGGATCATGTAGTTCCAACCCCCCTGCCTAGCAGGGCCACCAAACATACATATTCAGATCAGGTTGCCCAGGACCCCGTCCAACCTGGCCTTAAACACGTCCAAGGACGGGGCATCCACAACCTCCCTGGGCAACCCGTTCCAGGGCCTAACCACTCTCCTAGTAAAGAACTTCCCCCTAACATCTAACCTAAATCTTCCCTCCTTATCATTATTTGTCATCTCATTCACGGAGCCCAAAGGTGTTTTGGGGAGAGGCCGGGCGGCGCCCTGAGACATCGCCTGGCGATACGGGAGGGGCGGCAGCGACCGAGGAGCCTCAGCGCGGCCCCGGCCCCGCGACCGTTGGAAGAGTTCGAAACGCCCCTGCAGCCAATCAGCGCGCAGCACGCCCCGCCCAGTCAGCAACCTGCTCTCGGGTACCTCAGAAGGGGGTGGGGCGCTCCAGCGGCCCAATGAGAAGGCGGATTATAGAACAGAAATGTGACGGGCAGCCAATGGGCGGCGCGCTTAGTGCGGCGGCTCTCTTTTTGAATCGGTGACGGCGGCTGATGGTGGCGGTGGTTGTTGCGGTCGGTGGCAGGTGGCGGTGAGAGGGAGCCGGGCGGGTCGGGGCAGCGCGGAGTCGTGCGGCCGGGTCGGGGCTAAGCCGAGCCCGAAGAGGGCGGCTCCGTGTGCGGGCAGCATGGGGCCGTGCCGCGTAGGAAGGCCCGAGGTCTCCCGTGGGGCGGCGGCCCGGCCTGCTGGCACTGTGAGCGCTGCGGCAGCTGGGCGTCACCCCGCCTGCAGAGCGTGTCTGCCCCGAGCCTGCTTTAGAGAGCTCGGTGACAGCGCCTCCTTTAAGCCTTGTTCCAGGGTTTGGATATCTTGTGATGTTCAGGTTTTCCCCAAAGCGCAGGGAGATCGTTCATAAGCGTTTTTAGGTTCCCTCTCATGTAGGGGGAAGGTGCTGTGTGCACGTCTTGTGTGTGTGTGCTGTTTGTTCTGTGCCTTGGCACTGCCACATGTGGCTCTGGAAACTAGGTTTGCTGTGTTATTGACTAATCTGGGCTGTTATAACAGAGTTTGAAGCATCCCAAGTGAAAGCAAGTGAATAAACTAGGAAAACCATCTAGAAAATCAGTGCCCAACTCAGTATATGGGTTACTTTGTAACATACAGCAGAGTTCACTGGAAGTGTGTATTTGTTGATATGTCTCTAAGTATAACTACAGCGATAGGACAGGAGTCATATCATGAATTTGTGAAGAAATCTGTAGGGTTTTAAATTGACAGCAGACTTAATTGGAGAGTTTGTGATCTAACTGCAGATAAGTAGCTTTTCTTCCTGTGTTGTTGTCCTGCCAGAACATTCACTTCATTTGTTTTCCAGTTCTTATTTCCCATGTAACTGGGTAGGCATTGCACAACTTGTGCTGCTCTCAAGTTTTGCTGTTTCAAGAATCTTTATTCAAGCAGTGCTGTAATGTGTCTTTTGGCAACTCCTTTTTTTAGTGGGCACTTAAAATATAGGAGCACTTCTTCAGTTAAAGTGATACAGAGAGTTATTATGCTGCAGCAGTTTGATTATAGGGGTTATTTTAGGTGATTCTTGATATTGCTTAGTAAATACTTATGTTAATGTAACTGATGAATCAGAGGAAATGCATACTTCTTGCTTCATACAGGAAAGGAAATGCACTGTCTCATGGACAGGTGTGTTAGAACATGGTTTTCAGGTTCAAGATTCAGGTAGATACCCGTGCAGAAAGAAAGAATTAAGAGCTGTGCTCTTCCAGTTCATTGCCTTGATGAACAAGGAATGATGGGCATCTATCTGTGTGAAGACTGAAGGCATCTAACGACGGATACATCTACAGTGCTGTAGTAATGTGGGGCAGTAGCCTTGATTGTGTGGATAGCTCTATATGCATGCTTAAGCTTTGTAGAGGCTTTGATTCATTTTGAGAAACCTGATTTCCCTTTGCTTGCAAACTGCTGGTTCCTCTTCTGGACGCTTGTTTTTATATGTCAGAAGTAATTCTGTTCACATGAAAACTCAAAACTTAGTGAAGTACTCTGTCCTCTAATTCTTTTGCTGCTGTTTCACTATTTCCATAATAGACTTGCAGACAATCCTTTCTACCAGTTCTGTGACTCCTAATCTTTCTGTAACTGTTCTCTCAGTTTGAGTGGGATTTTAATGGGTGAACTCAGTCAGAAGTCTAAAGTTACTTCTGACAGCCTTAATCATGGGGATCATTAAGGAGCTTTTCAGCAACTGTAGCTTAAATGAATACATCTATCTTCTAGCTGTTGAAGAAAGAAAGAAGTAATCATGGCTGACAGCAGCACGCTGGTGTCTGAAAGCGGGAGGAGCCTCTTGGCTGATTCTTCTGTTCTCGATTCAAAAATTGTAGAAAACTTCAAAGAAAATGTGCTTCCTGGATCTGTTGTAGATGTTGAAGGTGATGTAAGGAGTTTAAGACCATTTTTATGATGACTGATTACTCTGTGGGTGTTAAATTTTGGGAAGCTAGAAGTGCTTTGCTGAACTGCAGTTGTATGTAGTACAGCCTAAAGGGTGTTGGTATCAGATCCTTCCACTAGCAAAGGAGGAGTCTTAAATTTAAATGCCTTTTGTTATCAAAATCTTGGCTTATAGCCATGAAATTAAATGGGTCTTCTGACTATTGAAAGATCCTTCTATGGAGTAAATAATTTTAAGTGATAAATGGATGCAGGTGTTTGGAAACTGTAGTGGCTCTGTTGTGCAAAATTACAAGTAGCCTTTAAAAAGATTAATAATCTTGAGTTTAAAACTTATTTAGCTTATTTATTAGTCCTAAGATGCAAGCAACCAAAACCCAACCAAAAAACACACTGGAGTATTTCTGTTTGCCTGCAAAACAGTCAGTCTTCTTGATCAAATGGCTGTTGGAGGCTATGCTTGCCCCTTCTTCCTTTCATTTCAGAACTTACTGACACATTGAGAAAAAAGAACAAGATAGTTAATTTTGCTTCTCATATTCCCTTGTGAAACTGATTAGTTATTAGGCAGTAGTGAGCATAGGAGCATAGAAGCTAGCAAAGATACCATCTGTCTATCTTCCAGCAAGTCTTGCTATCTAATTCTGTTATAAGCATCAAGTCAATTTTACTTTGACTGTATGGTCATGAATTGAAGGATAATTTTTGTACCATATATTAGAAGTTTATGTTGTGTGGTCAATTGAGCATGTCTTAATGTCAGAGCAGCCTTCTTGAGGCAACACTTATTTTCAGGATTGTTCCTGATAAATAAGCTGTCCTGAAAAGGTTATAGTCAGCTTCTTCTAGATGTTATTGCTTGATTTAGAACTAACATGGGTTTTTCTAGTGAAATAAGGATGTTATCCTTGTTTTTCTATAAACAGAAGAAATGCCTCAAATAGAAACAAGAGTGGTATTGGTTCAGGAAGCAGGGAAGCGTGAGGATCTTCTGAAAGCCTTGGAGGTATGTGTGTTTGTCTGAGTTGTTTTCTTGCTTTTCTTAAAAGAGAAAAAAAGAAGTACTGGAATGATGTTGTTTTTCAGACTTCTGCTAACCAATGTGGTTCTGTACTAAAGTTCTCCTCTTCCACAGACCATTAAGATAATGGAAGTGCCAGTTATTAAGATAAAGGAAACTAGCCCTGGTAAATCTGAAGAAAAACTAATAAAAAGTATTGCCCATATGGTATGTCATGCAATTGAGCACGTGTGATTGCATGCAGCATGTTGCACTTCATTGGGACTGAAATGTGTGGGCTCTTCTAATTTATGTTAATTGGGATAATGGTCACAAGTTATGCAAATGTTTAATGGTGTCACTTACAACTCTTCAATCTTCTCAAAACTCCCTCCAACTTCTTTAAGCATCTACCAAGGAAGTAATAACTGCAGCTCTTCAGTAGCTGTTTTCTAGAGGGGTGAGAAATCAGCGCAGACATCCAAATGCATGCTCACTCAGCTAACACAAGTTTTCACTATGAACTGGCTTCATGATTGGCTAATTGTCTTATTTTTCACTTGAAAGCTGTGTTTAACCTTTAGAGGTGATGCTCTGTTTTCTTGGTATTAAAAAGAAACCAAAACTCTAGGAAATAAAGTCTGGAACTAGTGATTGATAGACAATGTAGTTAAGTCTTCAGAAATACCAAGCAATGAACTTAACTGACTTCTGTTTTGTTAGATCATGTGCAACACGGAGCTAGCTGTTACAAGCTGAGTGTTGCTTTTCAATTGCATCCAGAAGCACCTTAAGCTATTGTGATTGTCTGAAGGGAGACATTTCATTTTGCTTCTCTTTTTCTCCCTATCTGTAGTTATTGTCATTGCTGTGTTGTCACTGTGAACTGATAAGTAAAACTACTTAATTGCAATTTTTTTTATTCTTCAGAGGCAGGAATTGCGTTAAGAATTTTTTTATGCACTTCATAGCTGTTCTTATACTAGAAAACAATGCTTCTCATCCAGCTTTTGTCTATGTCTTTGATAGTATGTCTGACAAAGTCTGAATTTTGAAATTATGAAAGTACACTTTCATAATGGTCAAAAATAAAAATTAATTTTGATCCTAATTCAAGTATGTTGCTTGAATAACATCCTGCCTCTTCCTGTCCTGCTCAAGGAAATTAAAGTTCCCTACATAAAGACAAATACAATAGAAGAGCTTGGAGATTGTGATTCCCCAGAATTTGAGACCGTCTTCGTTGTAACAGACTTCCAAGGTTCCATCTTTAACAACCTCTGCAAAGCAGACTGCCGTGTCATTGGGCCACCAGTAGTACTGCACTGTGCACAAAAAGGAGAGGTATGGGCTGCTTATGAGATCAGCTGAGTAGTTCTCTCATGCAGTGGGTTGTAAGTAGGAAGTGTTTGAAACAATCTCCTTTGCTTTGTGGATCACAGATATTGTCATCAAGGTAAGCTGGAGAAAAGTAAGCTTTTCAGTATCATGTTAGATTACTTTATCTAATGAGAAAGCATGGACAGATAGTGGTAAGATTACAACTCTACTGCTGTAGCTGTGGGAGTTGTTGTGGGGTTATGCTATTATGAAAGACAGTATACATGTACTAATAAACACTTGCTTTCAAAAGTCCTCACTTAAAGGAAGGTGGACTGGGGAAGAGAAAATGTGTGATGTACTAGCTTTGGAATTTGGAAGTTCTCTAGCTACTTTATCACTACTGCTATGTCTGAAGCTGATGCAGAACTCAAAATGCAGGCTTGGACTAGCGTTCCATATACTTTAATACTAGGAATAACACTATTACATTAAAAATATTGCTTCTGTTAAAACGTTTATCATTATACTTCTTACTGATGAGCCAACTTCATCTTGTTTCAGCCTTTACCTTTTTCGTGCCGTCCACTGTACTGTGCAAGTATGTTCAACTTGGTACTCTGCTTTACAGGATTCAGGAAGAAGGATGAATTAGTAAGAATTTTTTTTTTCTCCCCTTTGGATAGGTAAAGCTGTGTGAAGTGTGATTTTATAATGTGCTTCTGTTCTATCACCTGTTGGATTTAACCATGACTAGAACTTCTATGTTGGGAATGAGCTGCTTTGTTCTTCTGTTGCTCATCCAAAAGCAATGACATCAAAGGATAGTAACAAAACTTTACTAGAGTCACTTTTTATTGGAATGATGGAACAAGTACTACTGAGTTGTAGCTGTTTAAACACTTGTAGATTCAGGCTTTTTGATAAGATCTTATTTATCCATTAATGTTTATAGGAAGTAGTGTGATCAGGTAAAGCTTTTCAGTACTCTTCAGAGCACTTGCTGTTATTGTATCTTGCTGTCATGCTATTAGGACTTGGGTCTTGAAGTAAGCATGAGGTGGTCTTGTACTCCAGTGCTTTACCTTCTCAGTAATGCAATTGGTGTATGATATTCCTGTTGGATGCCTGGTAGTCAGTAGTTTGATTTTTGAACTAAGTATATAAATTCTTAAGTTGCTCTTAGGGCTAGAGATGTTTGATAGTCTGGATGCAGACTGGACAACTTGCCATCTTTTATGTAAATTCTAGTAGCTGTCCCTTCAGGTAGAACTGACCCAGTCATTGGTGATAATGTGCCTCAAATTTATCTCACATGAAATGAAGACATTATGCATGATATTGATCGCCAGTGTACTGATGGCTTGACGTCTTTGTCAAGCTACATAACAAGGATCTCTAAAATAACTTAAAAATAAATAAATAAATAAAGGAAAGGGGGAGTAGTTCTTATATCAGCTATAGCTTCTTAAAAACAAAGAGAACAAACTGAAGCATTTCTAGTCCTAGCCATTTAATGCAACTTTCTATCACCTGTTGCGTAAATTATTTGTGTACCTTTCTCATTCTGCATTGTGTATTTTAAAAGATTGTCTGTGAGCTTACCTTTTCTTTATTTTGCAGGTGAAGCTGGTGACCTTAGTTCATCATATGGGTGGAATTATTCGAAAGGACTTCAACTCAAAAGTTACACATCTGGTGGCTAATTCAACACATGGGGATAAATTCAGAGTATGTAAGCTTGAATGGTACTTTGTGAGAACTTTCTCGATTTCCCTCTTGTAACAAATTGCAAATTCATCTGCATCTGCTGTTGATCTTGGATACCTGTTTGTCTCTTAGATATCTAAAAAGATTCCCTGAATGCAGAGTTTTTCCTCTGTAGTAGACAAGTTCTGTAATTAACAGGAACCAAAGTGTTAAGGTAATGTCATCGCTGAAGCATCAACCAAATTGTTATTATGATGTCCTTGCTCTTTTTTTGGACAGGCAAATAAACTCAGAAGTAACTTAAGTGAAACTTCGGTGCTTGACTTCTGCACACCTTTTTAAAAAAAAACTTTTAGTTTTAGCTTGTTATGCAGAAGCTTTCAAGTCTTCATTTCTGTGTGAATATCTGTATATATTCTTATCTGTCAACACTGAGAAAGCATCATTCAGGGTGCATTCAGTTGACAAGGTGTTGTAACTTGATTAATGACAAAAGCATCCATATTCCTGGACTCTCTCTTCCTTGAGCTGTTTGACTGTTACTTTTCCCAGATGTGTCTATCTGATCTTTGAACTGAAAGAGAAGACCTACTTTTGATCTCTGGTCAACCAGGTTTTTGGTTTTGGTTGTTTTTCTCTTTTTTTGCCACCTCAAAGAGAAATGTTTGGTAACTTTGCAGTCTCTTGACTAGTTGCTTCCTATTTAGTGAAAGCAGACTGGGATGTACATCTTTCTGAAAAAGTATAGGAAGCAGGAAAGGTTCTGTATTCCATTGGAACTGTGATTTGTTTTTTTTGTGTGCTTATGGTGAAGAATATTGCACTAATAATGCACTTTTGAGTAAATTTTGAAGAAGCTATTGGTCCTGTCTTCTAGTCACTGAAGAGATGCATCTTAACTTCTAGGTTGTGCTGTCAGATAATTTTTGAAGGAATTGGTTCACTTTTTTTTTTTTTTTAAGCACATGTCTTGAAAAATAAAAGTCATGTTGGAATTTTTCTTGGCATGGAAGGAACTTAAGTAGAAAATTATTTGTTGCCATTTATGCACTTCCTGTTTTGTAGATTGCTGTAAGTCTTGGTACTCCTATCATGAAAGCGGAGTGGATTTATAAAGCTTGGGAGAAAAGGAATGAAATGTAGGTATTTAGTTTCCTTCAACCCTGATCTTATGACCTGTTCACTTGTAGTATTGGGAATTTAAGTGGTGTTGTAGTACTGATTTAGTTACTTTTGTGCACCCTTTTTCTAGGGACTTCTGTGCAGCTGATGATGATATTAGAAATCAGTTCAAAGTTCCTCCCTTCCAGGACTGCTTGCTAAGTTTCCTTGGATTCTCCGATGAAGAGAAAGCAAACATGGAAGAAATGACAGAAATGCAAGGTTATTGTTTGTGAATATGAAATGAATTTTTTTTGAAATGAATGGGGCTTATGGCTGAAAGATTTCACTGAAACAAAATCCTGGATCATGAATCCTAAGACGTTAATGAAGAATCTTCAACATGGAAAGCTCTAAATTGATTTTTCACATGTCTTAAATTCTTATAGCTGTTGAAGGCTTGAAACTCTTAGACTGATTGAAGCTGGGCCATCTTAAAAGAAATTACAGGCTGCTTGAAAATATCCTAGGGGACTTTCAGCTTTGGTATGAAACATTACTGGTGAAATGCTTGATAGGAGGTGTTTGAGTTTTTTGGTAGTGTAGGGTTACATTAAGACTTCTGTACACAGTCATGAGGTAATTGATAGCAGTGGTTCCAGCCTTGTGTTGCTAGAGCATGTATCTGATAGAACTACTGATGTGGGCATGCAGCAAGCTTGTAATAGCAAATTGTCCTCAAAACATGGAAGTTGGCTGGCTTTTTTTTCCTTTCTCCCTGACTTTTTTTCTCTAAAGATTTTAAGAATATTCACAAGTTAGAACCTCTGTCACAGAGTATACCTGCCTTGTTCTACAAATAAGGAGGACAAGCTTTTCAGTAAAGCACAATGTTTATTTCCAGAGAGGTTTAAATGCCCTCTCAGCTATGCCTTCTCTCAACACTTTCTATATTCTATAATTCACTACTGTTTGCTGCTGCTTATTTCCTAGAAGCTGTCTGCTGCTGTTAATATATGGGGTGTTTTGCAAGTTTTTCTCCTTGGCTCTTCTGTCCTTGATACTAGGTGCTGTAAAGCTATCAAGCAAACAACTTCAACAATAATATGATTCTGTCTTGCAATTTACCTCTTTGTTTTCTTATTTCTATAGGAGGATGTTACTTACCAGTTGGTGATGAAAGGTGTACACACTTAGTGGTTGAAGAAAGTACAGTAAAAGAGATTCCATTTGAACCTTTAAAGAAACTTTATATTGTAAAGCAAGAGGTTAGTGCTTACAGATTCTTGAAGGAATACATCTTATACTGCTCCATGTGAGACTTTTTTCTTTAGCTTAAGCTACTTGTTTGCATTCAGTGTGCAAATTGTCATAGTACTACATACGTTACTCTGAGCATTTTTAACATTGTGATTTTTATGTGTGGTTTCCTTATTCTTCAGTGGTTCTGGGGAAGCATTCAAATGGACGCCAGAGCTGGAGAGTCCATGTATTTATTTGAGAAGGTGTGTATTGTATGAATGAATTCAACACAGCTTGTACTTGGTGGTGAAATTAGTATGTGTGGGGCCAGAAATTAATTTTTTTTAAGCTGCACTTAAATCCCAGGTCATGAATTTTAAGTTTACCCTTAGAGTATTGATTTCAGAAAACACTTTGTTTCCTGAAACGTGAACCAAGTTTTACTAAAAGCAAAAACAAAACGACAGCATAAATGTATGATTCCTATTTTTTTTGCAAAATAAAAATAGGGCTTTGTCTGGTTTTCTTGAGGGGGGGGGGGGGAAATGTTTTGTGTGCTCATCTGACCTATCTTTGCCTTGAGTTGTGCTGGAAACAGCAAGTGAAAAGACTAAACTAAACTTTCTTTCTCTACAGTCAGAGAGTCCTGGCCTCAAGAAGTCTGTGTCCCAGCTTTCTCTGAGTACTCCAAACAGCAATCGTAAAAGACGTCGTTTGAAAGAGACTCTTGCACAGCTGACCAGAGAAACAGACATGTCACCTTTTCCCCCTCGGAAGCGCCCATCAGCTGAACACTCGCTTTCTCTTGGGTCCTTGTTGGACATTTCTAACACTCCAGAATCAAGCACAACCAATGGAGGTATAGTTAAAGACCTTCATTTAGGTGCACTTGCGGTGTTTAAGATATCTCTGCATACAAGTGATAATGGTAATGATGGAGAAGTCTTTCAGGATTTGCTACAGGTTTCCAGGGTAATTCCAGACTTTTTCCTTGAAGTGTGTGGGATGCAGGGTCAAAGTGAGGCATTCAGATAGAGAGGCCAGGCTGCTTCTTTTCATCACAGTAAGCATATTCAGCAGTACTTACAGGGAGGAGTTACTGGTACTCTTAAAGAGAGAAGATTTTAAAAGACTGTAAAAGCATTATATCTTTCTTTTATATAAGAGGCAATGGTTTTAAATGAAGAGGGTAGATTTAGATTAGATACTAAGAAGGGATTGTTCTCTGTAGGTTTAGTGAGACGCTGGAACAGGCTGCCCAGGGAAGTTTGGAGATCTCCTATCCCTGGAGATGTTCAAGGGAGGTTAGATGGGGCTTTGGGCAATATTTTGTGTCCTTGCTTATGACACGGGGGTGATCTTTAAGGTCTTTTCCAACCTAAACCTTTCTAAATCACATAAGCAATCTGAAAGAGGCACAGCCTTTGAGTCATAATTCAAGGAATCTGAGAAATAAGCTCATTCTCAATGACCATATTCCTTAGATAGTGCTAGAACTCTTGTAACTCCTCATACAGAAGCTTCTTCTAATGCAGCAGTGGATAGTTTCAGGAAGTGATATTATGAAAACAATAGATAGAGCACTTATTAAATAGGTGCTGTGATTATAATGGACTTCTACATCAGAATAGGTGTATACAGATCTCTGCTGTCCAGTACATATGCAGGTATATAAAAATAGTGGACTGTTCCAGGTTAACTTTAGTTTTAAGAAAAATTACCTTCTTTTCTCATCTACCTCATTTTCCACTTGTACCAGTTGTCTGCCTGCAGTGAAATGCTGTGGTTTTTGCTTGTAAAGACTGATCTCATTCAGTGGTTTTGGGCTGCATATATAATGCAAAGAGGGTAGGCACCTGAGAGACTTGTTGATGTAGCAAAGCAAAATTAAAAAAATGTGAGTCCTATGTGTAAATAATGTTCAGCACTTAGCCTTCAATTGGTACTAAGTGTAAGAAGGTTGAGTCATTGACCAGTCTGTAAATTGCTTACTAGTTGTTTAACAGTCTAAGACTTATTCTGAGGAATAACACGTTACTATTAGTCTATAATAGCACTAATGAAGTCATTTTTAGACTGAGCTCTGATGACTAAATAAAGAATAGCCTTTTAGCCTTTAATTCCCTTGAATTCTGAAAGCTTCCCTCTTGGAGGGTGACCTTTTCAGGAACTCTAATTCATAATAGAACTCTGTTTTCTTTTGGAAATATCTTCTAATTAGAAACGCCGAAATCCTGCGCAAGGCCATCGAAAAACTCCACTCCTCTTCCACTAAAGCAGTCTGCAAGATGGCAGGTTGCAAAGGAATTGTATCAGACAGAAAGTAACTATGTTGATATTCTTACAACAATTATTCAGGTGAGTTGGTATTACAGCAAGTACAATTCAATTGTAATAAGACTCCTGATGTTTAGGTAAGTGACTTGTGGTCTTTGGGCTCTTCAGAACTTAGAGCATTAAATGCATGTGAGGAATGATGTATATGAGCTTAAAATGTACTGGTATATTAAAGATGTTGTTAATTATAAAACTTGGAGGTCATAAACCAACTGCAGCTCTCAGATTAGAAATTATAGTTGATATGAAAATATTGAATTTTAGGACAATAAGCTCTTCATGACTTGGGTTTTTAAGATATTAGTGTGTAGACGTGGGAAAAACACTAACCCTGTTTGCTACTGCAAGAAGAGCAGAATAGCAAGCAATTTACAGGAAGAGCTTCATTTTCTAGGAAGTTTGCTTCCTCTGTGGCTCATTATCATGCCTAAAGAATGTGTGTAAGTAGAGGAGAAGATAAAAGGATTATTCTACAGTAATGTTAACTAACCTAGTTTTTAGAGCCACATTCGACCACAATCTGTTCTTGTTAAGTGGGAGCAGGATGTATCAATATTGTGACTGCAGGAAATTACGATCTGGAAAAAAAACCATTGTTTTCATAACTATTTCTTATACAATGCATGGAAGATATAATGATTCTTTGTCTAATACATCAGTTATTTCAAGTTCCGTTGGAGAAGGAGGGACAACTTGGCGGACCAATACTTGCACAGGAAGAGATTAAGACTATATTCGGCAGCATTCCAGATATTCTGGATGTACACACTAAAATCAAGGTAAACTGTAACTTCCTCCTCCAGAGCAAGATATGATGCAACTTTAAATTCTTTTAGCTTGTGTTAAGTCATAGCTACTGAATGTATAGATTCATTAGGGTGAATTAAGTGCAAATCTGTAATATACTGTAAGAACTTAATTTAGAAATTAAGTACCTGAAGTCTGAGAATTGTACTTAACTCATACTGCCATTTATTAACTGTACTCAGAATTGCTTAGGTACTGCAGTTGTCTGTTTTTTCTCAACTTTGATGGAATGAAAATAAGTAGCAGAAACAAGTGGAGTCTAGTGGTGAAACCTTTCAATTCAAAGGGGATCCTGAACTTCAGCTGTGCTGTCTCTTCCTGTTATTATCCTGTATCCTGAGAATAAATAAGCTTGATCCTTATCAAGCTGATACATGCTTAACAGCTTGCTCTTACTCTCCTCAACCCTTGGTGCACCCAGTGAGGGAAACCTATGCTAATTATCATTTAATCCTAACTTCTTTTATACCATTTTGTTGCAGAGCTGGCTAGTTCAGACACTGTTAGACTCTGCTTCTATTGATTCAAAACTGTATATTTAGTAAACCAGAGGAGTTTTGCTATCATTTCTTAATAGACTTAAGAGGCTTACTGTGAAGTTGTGTGGGTTTTAGGATTGCCTGTTTTGTTATCTGTTTCTGTGCTGATTGTGTGTTTGGCAGAGCACTGGTCCCATCTTAAAGCTTTATGCAGTTGACGCTCGTTATTTTCTTCTCCCCATCCTTGCACCTAATCTAGGAAGACCTGGAAGATCTTATGGTGAATTGGACTGAAAACAAAAGCATTGGTGATATCTTTCTTAAATATGTAAGTTTCTGTTTTTTGTTTTTTATGCATTAGACCTACTATGAGCTATTACCTTACAAGCAAACCCACTGTAGGATCTAGCAAACGCAAGCAGAGCACTACTGAGTAAGCAAGAACACTGACTCGTATCACTGTATCTTCTGGTTAGACTTCTTAGCTAAGTGATATACTTTGTGTAAGTAATCCCTGTCAAGATTAAGTGTATGCATCTGTCTGTTTGCATTATGGATTAAAACTTCAAATAGGGGTAATTAAAAACAGCCTTCAAGCTGTAGTGCTACAGACATTTTCTACTTAAACGGTAGAAGGAACTCTTTCTGTAATCTTAGTGCTCTTCTGCCTCCTTTCAATAATATGGAATTAGCATGTTAACTTTTTGAAGACACTTGATTTTTCTTGAAGACTTAAAATGTGTAAATAATGACTGCTTATTTTTCACAAGTACACAATGTACAGAACATGAAAGCTATGTCTGGGACTGCAGTGCTTTTTAGCATAGTAAGCCTGCTACTCATCTTGTGCTTCTGCTGTCTTAATCATGCAGAGGCAAAGAATATTTTGTCAAAAATCAAAAGCTCTTGATTTGAGGTATTTCTTATGGTGATTTAAGGTCTTTTTTTCCTAAAAGTGATTGCGCACACTGGAGAAAATATCTAAAATTTCCAAAACTTTCACTGAAAGTATTGTGTTAGGTAAGATTCTTCTCTACTTGAAAGAGCTCTCAGTGGTTTCTAGGATTGCCACGTTGTACATGATCTTTGAGAGCAGTCTGTATTTCATAAGCAGCCTTGAATCTAGAACATTTGACATTCAAGAATGTTCTAACTTGTTATGTGAGGTTTACGATGCTTTATTCTTCATCAAAATGGGCCTTTGAACAGCTCAGGTGTATGAATATACGTGCAGTGCTACGTCATATGTAAAGTGGATCTCTAACAGTTGTTTATTTTTCAGTCAAAAGACTTGTTGAAAACATATCCACCATTTGTGAACTTCTTTGAAATGAGCAAGGAAACTATTACTAGATGTGAAAAACAGAAGCCAAGATTTCATGCCTTCCTGAAGGTAAGTGTTTTGCTCAAAGTTGTGTGAACTTGGCAGCTGTCACCAAGTAAACTGTTTAGTGCAGTTGATGAGGAACTTGAAATTTTAAAAGCTTGAATGTTGAATGCTTCTTGGAGAGACAGAAATAGGAAGGATTTGAGCTTCAATCCCTTAAGCTTCTCATGAGACTCTTTACTAAGAGGTCCAGGTTCCTTGTCTCTTACAGCTTCTAAGCTAGTTTGATTATATGCTGAATAAGTTATTTGTCTCCCAAATACATACCTTTTTCTCTTCATTGATCCCTCTCCTGGTGCTAAAGACTTGAGCTAAAAGGTATTCTGGGAACACTCTTGGCAGTTATGAAGTTCCAAGTAGGTAGAATGTCTCACTATTCCTGTAGCTAATAAGAAGGAGTGTGAGGATTTAAGAGAAGAGACTCTTTAAAGAAAAATTGTAGAGGAGTCTTTATACTTCCAAGGTTCTAGATAAATCTATATAGCTGACTGCTGATTCATTGTAGTTTTAAATCTTCTGCATCCAACAAGCATATCTCAAAACAAGAAAACCCCAAAGAAATCAAGCTAGGTACTGGGGACTATTTCTGCATATTAATACTGAAATGATAAAGAATGCAATCAGCTGTCCCTTTGCTCCATGTACTAAGGCATAGTGAGACAAGTCTGAGAAGCTGGTCATGTGGATAGTTGTATCATTCTGAGAAGATAAGTGATAAACACCATCTAGATTTGAATGTCTTCTCACATGATTGCTTAATGACTGTGAACCTGTGTTGAAAGGCTCTGAGAAACTTCTACTGCATTGCTAGCCTTGGAGAATACAGCACTTACCTTTTATTGGAAAAATAAGAGTTGTTTCCTTTTTTCCCCTTTTCTTCTAGATAAACCAAGCTAAACCAGAATGTGGTCGTCAAAGCCTAGCTGAGCTACTTATCCGTCCTGTTCAAAGGTTGCCTAGTGTTGTTCTACTACTAAATGGTAATCTTGTGTTTTTTGTGTGCTTGATCTTGGTATTTAAAACCAAGATAATGCTGCTTTTGGCATGATTAGAATGGCTTTTCTCACATGAAGCATATTTGTTTCTGTGAGTTAATCACACTGAATGGTAATCAGCAAGACCAATTACTGAAGAAAGCATAGTTGAAGAAAATGTCACTTGTGTACCTCAGATATATACAGGAACAGTCAGAAGAAAAGCTTGTTTTGAATAAGGATGAGAGAGAAATTCGTATCAGCAAGGCTACAGCTTCATGTGTTTCTCTTGAGATCACCACTTATTGTTATAATGATAAAATCTGTTAGATCTGTGTGAGTTAACGTTGTCTTCACAAACTACAACATCAACTTCTTAAGGCAGGAATCGGGGTACTTAATAAAGCATGTAGATAGTCCTTGTAAAACTGGCTATTAATGGTAGCAATGTAAGCTTACCATGCAGTTAAACTTGTATTGGAAGCTGAAGGCAAAGACCATATGCCAACATAAGTACAGTGGTGCATAAGTCTCACACGTGTTCAACTACTTCAGTTGAAGACTGAAGGCTGCTTTTAGCAGGCTGCCATGCTAGGTAGTTCATGGGGATGAAATGATATGAAATGGCTTTAACTTAGAAAATAAAATTGTCTTCCTACTTCTTTTCAAATTCTCAACATTTTATTCTTAAGGGTCTGAACACTTGCAATGTTTTGAATTGTAGATCTTAAGAAGCATACAGCAGAAGACAACCCAGATAAAATCATTCTAGAGAGAGCTATTGAATCATTAAAGGAAGTGATGACGTAAGTGAAATTCATTCTACAAAACTGTTAATGTTTGCATCTATTCATCTCTTCTAAATTGTCCTAACTTAAAGCATACTGCTACCATATGTTTTGTCTCCATTTAAGTGTATGTAATATGCATTCCTCAGGAAGTGGTGATTACCATGATTGCCAAAGGATTCTCCACCTGAAGACTGAGTGGAGGGGAAACAAGCTATCAAATACTTAAATTAATCTGTGGCTTCTCAGATCAGTCTCTCTTCTGCTACTGCCATCATTCTGTTATCCTGTGCCAGAGCCCTTGATGTCCTTGAAAAGCTTCTGTTGTTACCCACTGCTTCTATCTGAATGGCTGCTGACTTCCTACCTTTGTATGAAGCTGAACCTTTTGATTCTTTTGTTCTATCTGCTCTGTTCTGGTTATTTCTGTCCTCTACAGAGTGGATGAGATGTGGGGCATAGGTAGCATCTTTTAAGTCTTCTGTATATACAAATTTCCAATGAGAGGTTGTGTAGTATTGGTGAAAGCTTATCTGTGTTGTGCTTCCTTATTAGCTATTGATGGCGCCATTCTGCAGGCTAAAAGCTGAAGCTGTTTAGATTATAAGGCTCACCTCTTCTGAATTGTAGCATGTCTCCAACAATGAGACTTTATGTATCTACTTCAGCAAATGTTTGTCTGATTTCTAACAACTTTTAATGTCTAATTACTTTGGTATTTGACTTCTGGTGAACTGTAGTGTTGACTTGGGGTGGTGTTGAGAGACCTGTAGAATGCAGCATATGAGAATTGATCTCTGGTTCCTTCCTCCTGGGGTAGGGAGGGAAACTGGAATAACTGAATGCTATGTCAGCTAATAGAACAATATTCTTATCATGTTATAGTTCTGAAGTTTCATGTATGCCTGCTTAGCATATAGTGCTTGGATACGTGTAGAGTACATTTACTTCTGTATGTCCAAGTGCTACTCTGTAAGCTTTCTGAACGCTCAGCTTAATTTTTGTCTTAAATGCAGTTGAATCATTTACAGTTGCTTGATATTGGAGATAAATGTAATACAATGTGCTTTCCTCAGGCATATTAATGAAGACAAGAGGAAAACAGAGGCACAAAGGCAGTTTTTTGAGGTTGTCTATGAAGTTGATGGATGTCCAGTAAGTAATTTTTCTGAAGTTGCAGACCTGTAAAAATGATTGCTTGCTTTCTTGCTCCGTCTGCAAGAAAATGTGAGGTTAAAATGCAGTGGTACTGTTTTAAATAGATTTCCAGTGTTAAGTTGTAAGCAAGTAGTAATCCAGCACTCGAATTAAATGCTTAATGAGCTTTTTGCTTCTGTTGCATAGGCCAATCTCTTGTCCTCTCACAGAAGCTTAGTTCAGCGTTTGGAAACTGTTGCACTTGGTGATGATCTCTGTGACAGGGGAGAACAGGTCACGCTCTTTCTGTTTAATGATTGCTTGGAGGTAAGATTGCTGCATGAATACTTCTAATGAGCTGTAAAATGTAACATTTCCTGAATTTTAGAAGGTGAGAATATAGAAGACAAATAAAACAACAATAGCTTTCTAAGTTTAACCTGTCTCTTTATTTACTTCTAATGAGTTATAAAAAAAAAAAGTCACAGAATTGAGAAGAATTAAGAATTAAGTCACAGACAGCTGATAGTTCAACACATCCTGATGTTACCTTTTTGGTAGGTACTGTATAAGTGACGCAAGTAACTGATCAGTTTTGGATGATCTTATAGCAAGATTAAGAAGTTGACATTAAAGAGCAATGAAGGGCATATTCGCCTTGGAAAAGCAATTAACAATTCTATATGGAAGTAAGGCCAATGTATCTAACACACTTTGAAAATTAGCACCATAAATGACTGATACTTGTCACTCACTGAACTTTTTTCATTATTACATGCAGTAGTATCAAGCAATATTAGAGTATTTTCCTAGCATTTCTGTGTTGTATGCCAATATCTATACTTCTCTGAGAAATAAGTTTCTATTCTTTTCTGTTTAAGCATTCTCCTTAATTCTCAATATATTTAATTACATATCTGCATGGCACTTTAAGTAGTAGTAATGGATGAAAAAGTGCTGGAGTCTGGCTCAGCAGGCTGTTGGTGTGTTTAAAGTTTAATTGTATTAAATGTGAATAAATATACCTCTGAGATAGGGCTGTTTGTGCTTTGGCCAACAAAGAAAACAGATCCACATATCATGTATCTAGACTAATATTATGTTAAGAAGATACATGATGAAAAGTACCTAGGAGTAAAGCTGACTTAGTTTCACTTGTCACTTGTGAAGGATGGAAGGGAAAGTGAAAACAAGCCAAGAACCTTAATTGAAAGTATCTCTTCTATAGAATAAAAACTACTGATGTTACCAGTGATGTTACCTCTGTTTTTAATGTGAAGTTAAAACTAACATACCTCCACTGCCAAAATCTACTCCATGACTGCATGGATGAGTAACAGCAAATAACACTTTCAGGACAGAATTCACCAGTCTGTAATTGCCTTCTAAGTTTAGCCTGTCTTTTATTTAACTGCAGATTGCAAGGAAGCGTCACAAAGTCATTGGTGCTTTCAAGAGTCCTCATGGCCACACAAGACCTCCTGCTTCTCTTAAGCATGTTGTACTCATGCCTCTCTCCCAGATCAAAAAAGTCCTGGATATCAGGGAGACAGAAGGTCTGTATGATCTAAAATGCCCCAACAGCAATGAAAACTCCCTTTTAAAGGATGAAGGTTTTCCCATCGTGAGACAGAATGCCAGGGCATATTTGTTGTATGACAAGTCAGGTATGAGATTCTGGTATAAACTGCTGTTTGAAGCTGTCAGCAAGCTTGAAAATGTCTAGTTTTGGCATTTTTTGGCTTTTCAAGACTCACAGTGGGCTGCTAGATCTGACAGAGCTATTAGGTGGAGTTAGAAACCATTTGTTAACCAAATGACAGTATGACTTAAGGTACTGCATTTGACAGCTCTGAAATTACAAAGCAAAAAAAAGCAACAACAAAAACAACAAAACCCAAACTACAAAAAACAGATGAGACTTCAGTCCAAAGCAGAGGAAAAAGCTTTTTTTTTTTTTTTTTATGAAACTAAATATTGTATAAAAGGTGGTAATGATGCTCAGGAGCTATGCTTAGCCTCTTAGGGGGAAAAAAAAAACAACTTAAATGACAATTTCTGTGGCAGCTTTCCCATACTGAGGCTATAAACGTTTCACGAAAGTAAAGCATTACTAGAGCAGCAGGACCAGTGCTACAAATAGTATTCCAGCCTTGCTAAGACTTCTAAGAGTAGGTTCAACCTCTGTACCCTAGAAAGATAAATTTGATATTTCACTTGGGGTGATCAATATGCACTTTGGAATTGTTGTGGTTTCTGAAGCACCAGTATCTAGAAAGCTAATGAGAAACAGGAATGGCAGAGCAGGTAGGTCATAAACGTGTTGCTTAACTGCTGAAAACTGCCTACCAAAAGTTAGCCTAAGTCGTCTTTTAAGAGGTTTTTCTTCATTTATGGTATGATACTGAGGTTTATTCAGGGACTTATATAAATGTCTCCCATCAGACAAGTGTCTGTTTAATATTTGCTTAAACTTCAGTATGCTACTTGGAAGAGGTCAGCTACCCTGACTTAGAGGATGCTGTTTTTAAAATTGTTTCTTTCCTTAACTGTGTTTAGCACACTTTGGCTGAATGTTCTCTAAAGTATCAGCAATTGATTTATTTTCTGCTCTTAAGTGAGCGATGTTGGTCAAGTCTAAAACTTCAACTGCAGCACTTTGAATGTCACGTTTATTACTGACATCTTTTGTTGCTTTCACTGCCTTACACAACAGGGTAAATGTTTCGTTTTGTCAACAGAAGGAATAATTTGTCCAAAACTTCATGAGTCAAAGAATATTCACTGCTGTATCAGTAAAAATGAAATAGTCTAGACTACAGTGTGCAAGCTCATGCAGTTCTGCAGTTGTGCAAGTAATAAATTCCTTGTACTAAGTTACATAACCTCTAAGTCTAACTTCTGGAAGCTGAAGGGTTAACTCTAAATGATTACTCCCGTTATCCTCCTTTGGGGTGGGAAATCATATGAAATAGAATTCTCTTGTCTTACCTCTGTCTTGTTTGTTCTTCTAAAATGTCTGTAGATTGCCACAAAGCTTTTGCCTTAGTTGTTCGACCGCCTACAGAACACAACAACAAGCTACTCAGTTTCCAAATGACCAGTGAAGAACCTCCTAAAGAAGACTGGCTGAAAACATTGTGTCGACATGTAGCTAACACAATTTGTAAAGCAGATGCAGTAAGTTCTCTGCAGCCCTGTTGTCTGGAAATATTTTGCTCTGTTGGCTTGAAATACAGGAAAGTAAAGAACTTGTTAATAGTGGATATGCTCTAGGTGAAGTAGAGCAGCAAATCTTTGTGCTAGCACGTTGGCAAGTAAGTGGTTAAAAAGTGGAAGAGGAAGCAGCCTCAAAGTTAGCTTCTGCAGAAGCTAGTAAGTACATGAAAGAATCACACCTTTCACCCAGCACAAATTATAAATAATTCAAACTCTGCACTGCTGAGCTTCTGTAGGGCAAATCTCAACCAGATTGTCTTCAGCTTGCTTTCACTGTTTATCTGCAATCTTAGCATTGTGAATTATGTGTTGGTTTAACTCTTTGTGTTAGGTTTAATTTTTGTTAGTTTTTTTTATGTATGGGCATGAGGGCATAAGGGGTGTGAAGCATCATCATGCTACAGACATTCCTCCAACCTTAAAACAGGGAAATAAGAGAGATGCTGGCCTTCATTTATCTTAAAAGCTCGATGTGCATGCACACTTCACACACTTTTTCATAGCCAGAAACTATTAACTGGGAGTGCAGATCCCTTCCAATTCTAACTATATATAAATATATAGGAATATGTACATATGTAATTCAAATTTGCTGAAAATTCACATAGTATGTGAGGCAAACCAGCTTGGTTTTGTAGGTAATGTTTTACATTCTGCATTGTTTTCTTGGTGTATAGTATTTGTGTCTTTGAGTACTTTAGAACACACTTGCATTAGAATATCTTCTGTCTTGCTTAGAATCTCATTGAGAAATGTTGGAATATGAAACTTGGTGTTGTGGTTTCTTTCTTCCAAGTACAGAGCAGGAGAAGCACCCATTCAGATGGGTTAATTTACTTCAATCTGTATCAGTCACCTGTATTCACTCTTGATTCTATGAAGTATAACAGAAAGGAGTGGAAATAGAAAAAAATAGAAATAGAAAATTCATCTATATGTGACAAAATTAGTTCATTGTGCCCAGAGCATTCAGAATCATTTGCTGACAAATAGCAATCTATTATACTGAATACTATTAATTATAATTTATGTAATTATTGGTTTGTAGTGAGTACATAACTTTTTTGCTAATGTAAGTGGCAAGCTGAACTTCAGTCTAAGGTTTCTTTGGGTTTTCAGTAACTCTCAATACTGTGTGACAATGAGAGATAGCATAGACTTGCCACATGGTGGCAGTAAAAAACTTTAACTAGTCTGCTAGGCAGTGGGAGTAGCCATAGACCTTGCTTGGTGTCCTTAACGTTTTTCTTAAGAAGGGTCTTATGTGCCAGTGAAAGAAACAAGTATTTAGTTTGGAACTCCTCATGAGTGCTTCAGACCTACTGCCTTTGCTTTAGTTACCCCTGAACTTGAAACTGGGTAAACAAACATGAAGGGAATAAAGTCATTCTGTAGCTGACTACTGGTGGTTAATATACGAAACCACTTCAACACAACTAGTTTTTCTCTGTATTGTAAGAGAAATACAGAGGAATGCAGCTATTAAAAATCTCTAAACCTGACTTCATGAATTAGAGAATTATATTTTTACAAGTGTTTGTGTCTGTGAAACCACTAAGACTATGTTTGTCTGCAGGAAAACCTTATTTATGCTGCTGATCCTGATTCAGTTGAAGTAAATACTAAAGATATGGACAGTACTTTAAGTAGAGCATCTAGGGCAATAAAGAAAACATCAAAAAAGGTAAGATACTACAAAAACTGTGCTTTGCAGCAGAATACATTCTAGTCAGAATGGCGTTAGTATTCCATTTAAAGGGCTTTGTGGAACTTATAGCAGTTGGAGGAAGAACTTAATCTCAGTGAAACTCATAAGTTTTCTCCTTAAAGGAAGAAGGTAGGGAGTGCTTGAGGGCTTGAAGGTAGTTTTGGGGTATCTTAATTGGAGTATCTTAAGTATTGTAGTTGTAAATATTATATAGGTACTATTGATATCATTATGGAACTTTATTTACAATGTTCAAATGATTAAACTTCAGGAAAACAGACCTCAACTGTAACTGCTTTTAGCATACTGAGTGGTGTTGGCAGTTATCAAATTGCAAATTCTTTCAGAAGTAAGATAACTGTGCATGCTCTAATGTCAGGTTTCAAAGTTACAAGGAAATAAGTGTTGAAGGCTGTTTTCTGCCTTTATATGCTTCCTTTTGTATATGGCTTAAGCTGCTCTTAATTGAAGTGTGCTCTGTGTTGCTGGGAGGGATTGCCTGGGAAGCAGGAGGAGGGCTGCCTGTCTGCTCTGTCATGTAGGCTGTGCTCTTGGTCTGGTTCTACTGAAGCCTGTGGAATATGAGGGGACTGGCAGAGGGTGAAGCAGCAAGGAAGAATGTGTTCTCCATTCTTCTCAGCAGCCTTGATGCAGGCTTATTCTCATCAAGATGATGCTGTTTCCTAGGGAAACTGTAGAGGCTACTGTAGTTTAGAAGGTGCTGAAGGCTGAACTGAAAGAATCTGAATTCAAGGGGAGCTGACCTTTCAAAATGCAAGGGATGTGGGGAAGTCTAGTTGACCAGACCTTGTTTTTTTTACTTTTCTCATCTCTTATTTTTTTTCCAAAATGCTGCTGTCATGCAGACAAGTGAGAATAGCACAGGTTGTGGGGACTCCTACAAGTCAGACTCACTTGCAAGTTGTCTTTTGTTTATTTGGTTTTAATTTTTTCACGTGAGGAAGAGCTATCGTATCCTCCTAGCTCAGAGCTTGTCCTGTCCTACAGATGTTCAAAACTTGAATAGTACCTTACTGTGGTAGCTGTTACAGCCTGCTCTTTGTCAGTGTGTAACAGTGCTTGTCAAACTCCCCAGGTTACGAGAGCATTTTCTTTCTCAAAAACACCGAAGAGAGCTCTTCGAAGGGCTTTAATGTCACACAGTGCAACAGAAGGAAGAAGTCCCAGCTCAGCTAATGAGAGTTATATAGGCAGCCGCCTGACCAGTACGTCGTCGTTAGCGGTAAGTTAATTAGCTGTGCAGGCCAAACAAGCAACTTGCTTAAGACCACAGTCATTCTAATGTCGATCTTACAACAATTTCAAGATCTGCAGTGGAGAAAATTATTTTTATCTATATTAATAGATGTGTTCTTTTCAGAGTACAATTGTTCAATGAGAAGGCTTGCTTACTGAGAATGCAGGAAGATGTGCTAGTATGTAGCAGAACCTGGGAACTGTTAATACATTTAAGCTGCAAATAAACTTGCAGGAACTGGAATATGCATCCTACTCTGAACTAGCAAGAAACTCCCAGCACTTCTATATGTTGGTTTGGGCTATTGCATTTTGGACAAAACACAAATGAAATGTAGACCCCTGAATAGTGTGGTGAGAACACCAGTGAGCAAAGTAATAGGCATCCCATGAAACAAACTGGGAAGGATGTGTAGAGAGCTATCGATGTTGCAGCCTGGTAGCTTTTAAAAAGGTGAGTTATCTGCTCATCAAAATCTTGGTGAAATAAATTTGGTCTTTGCTGCAACTGCTGCTATGCTTGGCTATCTATTGCAGCTCTCTTCTGCTGCATTAGCTCAGACAATTTTCTAATACAGTCCAGCATATTGCTCTAGATTTGGGGGATTTTTCCATCATCTTTTAGTTTTTTGAGTAAGTCTGCATTGAGTGAACATTACTTTAAATTCTGCAGTTTGTAGGACAGCTAGTCAAGAGCAGGATTTCCTGTGTATCTTTCTACTACTGATTTGTATGTCAGAATCTTAATACAGAGATAATTCAGTATGTTTGAGTGGCCTTTAAATTGTACAACACACACTGCCATACTATCTGTCACATTAGATAGGCATGAAGAAATACAAATTAATGAAGGGAGGAAGTGTGACAGTGAACTCCCTTGGTTTATGGGAAATTAACATAAAATGAGATTGGCTATAACCCAGTTCTGTGTGGTGATTTTCTTCCTTCAATTATGATTGCTTCAACAGTTGTTTTGGAATTCTAATATTCCGCCCTTATTTTGATGTACAACTATCTCATTTCTCATGAAAATACAAGTTGTGCATTTTTTCCTGTTTCTCTGTACTTAACTACTTTTCTATAATGACAGGAATTTAGTAGTAAAACTTATTTTTTTTCCTCATAACTTTTGGACCTCAGAGGAAGCTGCAGCTTGGCAGCAGAGCGTGAGTTCCATTTGATGTTATATAGGGTTTTTAATCCATCTCCTACCCTATAGAATTGGCATAAAGCTGTTTTGGTTGGGTCATGAGGTTAGAGATCCATTTTTTTTTTTTTTTTTTAATTCTAACATTAGTTTTATGTATTATATACAGTCCCTTCTAAGCATGATCTCCAAGAAATGGGGATAGGCTTTAGCATAGTGAGCAGTTTTGAAAGGGGGGGGGAAACAGGGTCTTTCAAATAGATGGTAATATGGTTCTTGAGTAGCAAACTAAAGCTGTAGGAAATCTGTCTGAGATCACTCAGGGAGCTGAACCTGTAATCAAGGCATTGTTTTAATTAAAATCCTGGCACTGTGTTCATGTGGGGAGGGGTAAGTAGTGGAAAAATCACTGAAGCTTAGATGTCTTTATGCTTGGACTAACTCTTAAATCCTTCCTAACTGTAGATTGCTCATTCACTGTCTTCATGTGGCCTAAATGGCTCTGTGAAATGTGGTGTTAATGTCCATTGCTCCAATTCCGTTGATCTGAGCTCTCCGAAGTCCAGGCCTTGACCTGTGCTCTGTCCTGGCTCTCCAAATAGTTGTTTATCAAGTGCTATAGAAGAAGACAGAACTTCTTCCAACCTGGAGAGATTCAATGGTCATGCCTTGGACAAATCATGTCCTATCCCTATTATTACTATCACCTTGGTGCTGAAGATAACAAGTGTGGTGCTGGGAAGTTATGTATGTCCAATCCTGACTGTTAATGCCCACCTTGTATGAAGTCAGCACCCAATCCTGATTAAGACAAAATGGTACAGCTACCTAAAACCTGGAATCCACAGAGTTATAAACAGTATTGAGTTCTCCTTTGCCTTGTAATGCTTTGGGTTACTCAGCACTGACGCACTGTGCTATTTCTGCTTTTGAATGCCAAGTTAATTCTTTCAGAGATCCTTCTTAACTTTTAATTAAGAAAAGTTAGACCTAATTAAAATAATATTGAACAACTACTTGTTTCAATTCATTGTGTCCAGGCAGCAGTGTAGCTTGCCAGCCAGTGCCAGAGTCCTCAGGACCAGTATTTTAACTGCAGGGTGGTCTTGAATAGCTAACTTTATCTGTGGTTTTAACTTCTTGTTTCCCATGTGTAAAGGAAAAAAATATATATATCCCTATGAACTATTAATTAGAACAGCAATATAAAGAGGCTTAGGATTTAACATTCAATTAGAGCCTATGGCTGCAAATAGAAGACATGCTATAGACACACATTAGATTTCCTAAAGAAAAAATAGAAAAAGCATGCCTTTACCTGCCCAAAGGATTGTTATTTAAAAGGTTCCTGAATTACATGGCTGCAGTAAGCTACCTAGCAAACAAAACCATGCTGAAAAGCATGAGCAACAGAAGGTTGGTTGTGGAGGTACTTAAAGGACTGATGTAAAAACTATAAAATCCAAGTTGATGCAAAGAAGCGACTCTTATTAGAGTGTATTTATGTATGAGATTCACTGTAACTTAAGTCTTTAGTCCTTAAGTCTAGTGTTTCTACCACCGGAAAAATCACGTTTCTACCTATTGTGTGTAAATATTTGCAGTTAAAGCAAGCTTTGATAAGTCATTGTGATACAGAATGTCTCTCTGTAGCCAAGAAAACGTGTGTTCAGTGACTGATTTGGGGCTCAAGCCTAGTAAGAACACAGTTGTAGGGTATGAGGGGAACTAAGTTCCTTCAAGGTTGTGATGATAGCAACCTCACGTTTGGAAGAAGGTAAGTAGTGCAAAAAGAGTGATGTGGAACATGCTAATACTTGCCTTTGAAGAGTAGCTTTTTAAACATGTTCTTGTATTCTGTATTTCTGATCTAGTAACAAGGAAAAGTTTTTATTCTTTGTACTACTTGTTTGGTGCTGTTTAACTTTGCCATTCAAAATCTAGAAATATTGAATGACTTATTTAAAAAGCTGTCCATCTTAAATATCTTCCTGACAGAAAGTGTAAGGAATCTATATATCAAGGTTGAGAAATGACTGCTGATCTACTGACATTGATTATGACATGACTACTCTATTTCCCTCCTCAACAGGGCATTTCTTCTCCATCCTTGGTCAGCCTCCCCTCAATCTTTGAGAAGAGGAGTCATACGTTAAGTCGATCAACAACCCACTTGATATGAAGCAGGCTTTAAGTACAATGCCACACTGTAGTGACTGACAAACAGCTGGCTGTTCAAATGACCTGTTACTGACATTAATGGTACCTTAGTCATTAGCACTTAGCAATGATTAGCAAAATGTTAGATAACACTAAGTTAATCACAAAGGGGTTTCTAGTTGTACTGATGTGGGTCAGGTAATCATTGGAGTGAGTAACTTGGTCTTTAAGACCCATTATTCCCTTGCACAATTTTTTCACCAACATAATTAAAGCATTCTCTTTTATGGAAACCGTCCCCTTTAAGCAACAAACTAATTTTGAAATAAGGATGATGATCACATAACTTACTGCTGGTTTGAATGACTCCCATGCTTGCCTAACTTAATCAATTGGCTGAGCACTTTAACGTTCAAACTGTTGATTTCTTAAATGGAGATGCATTATGAAGTACCTGACCTTTTGAGTATGACAGTTAACCTGTTGTACAGCTGCTTATTCCACATATTTTATAAGTGTAGCTGTTTATAAAGAAGTGGGATTGAGTTTCTCTGACTGTGATCTTCTGCAGCCTCACTGTAATACAGTGGTGTGTTGGTTTATTTGAACAGTAAGTTTAATGGCTATAGCTAGCTTTGTCCACCACAAATGATTAAAAGAAAAACGAATATGCTCAAGAGTTAAGGCTTTCCCTTTTAGTTAGGGCTGTTTGAAAATGGCAATAAAAAACAAAGAACCTATGAGATCCAAATGTTTGGTTAATAGCTCATTATTTAATGCATGAGGTTGCTGATGTGACGAGGGCCCAGTTTGGGTGTGTTAAATTTCAGGTGTACTCCTAAGGCTTTTATTTGTCTTTTTCATGTGTTTCTGTTGTCCTTCAAAGCTGTGTGTTCATTCCTTTCATATCCTCTCAGTCAGTATGATTCACTGCTATCTCAGGAACCATTTAAATATGTATATTTCTGCATTTCTTTAATGGTTTAGTAATTGTTTAACTATCTGTCTGTATTAGGAGTTCTCAACTAGAGAGGCTTCTTAACCACCAGTGTCCTGTCTTGTCTATATGTAATTAGTTATGTTTCTGAATGTCAGACTAAACTGCTTTTATATTTTGTACCAATCCAAGCAATGTAAATAAACTGTTTAAAACAAAACACCTTATGGCTTTGCTAAGCAGGCATTTATGGAAGTCCACTCTCATTTTGCACAAAAACATTGAGTTGGGTTCCACTCTATAAATGTACTCTGATTAACTGTAATAGCTATTTTTAATAAGATATGCATCTTGGTAGGCCTCCTTTTGTTTCCTTCATGTCTGCCATTCTGCCTTGTTTCACTGGGTGTGTATATATCCATGGGTGCTTTGGCCTTATCCATTCAAAGCAAACATCTGAACTTAATGTGCACTGGACTTGATGTAATAAAGTATCTTTAGGAAAGAATCCATGCAATAAATCCTCTGCTAAGAATATCAACCACAGACTTGGCTTTCTTTTGTTGTCTTTGCACGGGCATCTCCAGCCTGGTAAATTCCAGATAAATTATTGCAAAATTTCTTCTGACTTTCTACTGTACTGCTTTTGACAATATAGCTGTAGAAGCAGCTTTGTCATAAGGTCCACTTTTGCCTTGTGGAACTTCACACAATCAGTGTGTGAATGCAGGAGCTGGTGCTGCTGTGATAGCTTATGAAATAGTCCTAACTAAACAACCTCCTGCCTGAGAAGACTGCTATAATTTCAAAATGAAATGCTCAACATTGCTATAAAGACATCTGGACTAGTTCATAACCCTGAAATGAAACGAGGATTTGAGGAAGAGAAGTATTTTACTGTGGTGCAGCCTCTGCACAGGCTCAAGGAAGAGAATTAAGTAAACCAGATCCCTGTCACCTACAGGTCAGTCTGCTGCTTTTATTCTGATTCTTGTCTACAAAAAAAAAAAAAGCATCAGTTGGGCTGACACTTAACTTGCTGCCATCTTTAAGAGCAAATACGGATTTATGCATGCACATCTGTGTTGCGTGTGAAGTGAGGCGCTCTGGATTTTGTATGATGTGCACATTTCTGTAACTTCTGCTGTTCACTAGGCTGTGAATTGAGGAAAATAGAAAAATGGCTTTCCTTGTTTTCTTGTAATTCCTTCTGTAGTTTCTCTTCCTTTTTTTTTCCCCAAGAAAAAGCTGAGGTAACTAGCTGTCTTGCTCATACCAACGAGTAGCAAAAACAGTGATGTTGAATTTGTATCTCTTATTACCTTTGAGTTTGCAAATTGAAGGTATAATGTATAGTCAATAAAGGTGTGAGTGTTTTCATTCTTTTGACTCCGAGAATGGGAAGTTTCAGATGCCTTTCAGGCAAGTGGAGGTATATCTCCAGGTGAAGGCAGTTCTCTAGCAGCACGTTTGTTGTCTTCCCCATTGGCATATGTGTATCTTGAGGTTTTGGGTAATAGCACTCAGGGAAAGAAAATTCCTTGGACAAGTAGTGTGTTGTGTATGTTTTCATGGAGTTAATCCAAGTACACCCTTAATACTGTGATGCAACTGTGGTTTGTACTATCAACCTATCTTAAAATACAAATAGTGCTCAGGTGTTTGCTTGCACTGTGAACAGCACTGAAGTCTGTGTTATCAAGTGGTAGCTTGGAGGGGTGGGTAGACAGCCAGGCAGCATTGTAGATAAGGAAGAAACAATTTATTTGCTTGCTTTATTAAAAAATAACAACAACCAAACAGAAAAAGCTCCCCCAAGACTCAAAAAATGCCAGTAGTTGGACAAGAGCCTCCAGGAAGCCTGGAAGACAGGTTGGCATTGAACTCCTCCTCAGCTGACGTCTGAATCACGGGTACTTCCATGGCTGAGCGTGGGCTTGTGCAGCCCAGCCTTTCACAAAGCCATACCTATAATTCATAAATGCACACTCACTGAAAGCTATTAAAGCATTTATGGACTAAGACAGTTAATCTTTTATAGGTTTTTGTTGAAAGAGGAGAGGCAGAGAGCTTACAGCTGCTTGAGAGCACCTGTTTCTGAATGTGTTGTAGATTCAACAGGACGGCTTGACCTGTATTTTGCAGCAAAATAGTTGCTGTTTCAAAAATAGGAACTGAAAACTCTGCTGTGAGATGGTTGTTTACAATCTATGAAAGCCAGCCATCAGAGACAAAGCAGGGGCTAGCTAGAACGTACTTTAAAAGCACAAAAGCTGTTGAGAGCTTAAAATGTTGGCTGAATGCTCTACACAGCTGACATTGGAAAGGCAAAGGCAAACTGATGCCACGTTCTTTGCCTTGGGACTGTTTTAAGTGCAGAGCCAGAAACCTGCTCTCTCCCATCAGTAAGGAGAGCTAGAATGGAAATGAAAACACCATGAAAACAAACTAATTAAACATCTTGTGAAATAGATTTAGTGCTGTCAGACATTAGGCAAACAAAAGTCATTTTTAGATAAGAACATTACTACTACTTAAGGCTGAATTTTCACCTGGCACAGAGTATTCTATCAGAGCCTCTATACAAATGCAATGATGCATTTGTATGTGCCCAGTTTAGGCAGTTAAGAGTGCAATTACCACTCTACCTGCAATTTGTAATTGGTTTGCGCTGCCTTGGTGCTTTAATCAGCTGTTTCATATATTGACTGATTTTAGAGCTTGACTACAGCGGGAGCTGTCCTCTGTTGAAGAGTTATATATATACATACATATGTGTATTTATAGTCATTAAATACTTACAAAGAGATGTGAAGCATTCTTTTATTTTTATCTTACCTAAGGAGAGCTATGGGAGGCCTATGGCAGGCACTTCATATTTGAGAAGTTAAACAACTGAAGTACTGATGTTAATATAAATATCCGTAGAAAGAGGAGGTTCTTTATGCCTCTAATTTGCCCCCTCCCTCCAGAACCTCAGATGCTTTAATGGCCAGGAAGGAAGGGAAGTGGCTTTTGGCCTCACGCTGGAGAAATGGAGAACCCAGTTTTGCTACTCAGTTTACCCAGGGGCTCCCTGAAGCCCTTTTCATTTTAGGGTGAAATGAAGTTGTGCCCACCACAGCCCAGAGGCAGGCTGTGTTTTCTCCACCTGCAAAGGCAGCTCATGTTTCCCTCTGGAGCAGGAATGCTGAGTCACAGCTTGATGCAATTACTGAGCACCTGGCGGGAAGGCAGGGAACTCAGGTGCATGCAGTGTACCAGAGCGATGGAGCCGGGATGCTCCACTTCCCAGCCCTCGTTTTAAGGGTTGGCAGGGGAGGTGAGGGCATCTCACTGGAGATCCCTGTAAAGCTGAGGCCTTCTGAAAGTAAGCAGCTTCTTTCCTTTGTGTGCCCATGGCTGTTGCGTTTGAGCAAGTCTTTGCTTGCTGCGGCCTGGGACTGTGCTGCGGCCTGGGACTGTGCTGCGGCCTGGGACTGTGCTGCGGCCTAGGACTGTGCTGCGGCCTAGGACTGTGCTGCTGTCGTTGCTGTGCTTTCCATTGTGTTACACACCGTCTCCTGTGAGGATCAGACCGAGGATGACTTCTTCCCATCTCTTTTCCACTGCTGCTTTCCCTTTCTTCATCCAGAGATCGAGGACAGTGCAGCAGCTTGGTAAGTGTACCATCAATCTGTTTATGGATTCTTCTAAAATGGGATTGACTGGAA
Organism: Lagopus muta; assembly: GCF_023343835.1. Lineage (NCBI taxonomy): Eukaryota > Metazoa > Chordata > Aves > Galliformes > Phasianidae > Lagopus > Lagopus muta. The sequence continues at coordinate 4,777,449 of NC_064441.1, forward strand.
TATAAATTGTGTTACCTGAGCTCTTGCAGGTTTTGTTTCACTTACAGTTAAAAATGGTAATGCTTGTTTGTCAGTGCTGGGAGATGCTGACTACCTCTCAGCACTGATGTGGTCATAAATATTCTGCCTCTGTCTTCACCCAGACAGGAACTTGTTGGCTACCTTGGAGTGTAGACTCTTATTGCTCTGTGGTGGCAATGATGATATTTCAGTAGTTTCTTCTGAGCTTCAGCCTGGAGAGGATGTAAATATAAGCGTAACTGATTCTGAAAATCTGTCTTTTCCCTGTGTTTCAGTGGCTTATGCGTTAGAGTTGGATATGGCTGGCAAATCAGCACTGATTGCTAATTAAAAAGCTGAATATATTAAAGAGCTTTGCACATCCATTTCTCCCTCAGATTGAAACCCTTGCTGTATGAGCGAGTGCTAGTGAAGCTCTAATGGAGACAGTCTAATTACTTGCCGTTTCTGCTTTGACTTAACAGTTCATGAATTACAGTAGTTCTGACTGACAGATCGTTGCTGATTACTAATTAAATGGCAGAATGTGGTTCTTTGCACCTCCAGCTTTTACCCCCATAACAAGCGATGCTCTCTGTCCTACCAAAAAAGCTTTCCCTTCTTGTTTGTTGATATGTGGAAGCTGATGGTCTCATCCCTCTGGAAAACAAAGATCCTTAGGGTGCATTTAACAATGGTGGAGGATAAATATATTTCAAAAATAAAGTTACTGCTGTGTTGCTTGTAAAAGAGGCTTTGGAGGGAAGCTGTTGAAGACAGTATAACAACTCAGCATGTTTCCTGGCACTCCATTCTCTTACAGATCGCCCAAGCCCTCATTTAGGAGCACACAGAACAATGAGTGTTTTAGTCCTTTATCTGCAGTAGGGGACAATTCATTCACTGCCATAGGCACTCTCTAGGTCACCCAAACACTGGAACAAATGTGTTGATGAATTGTCTTTCTTTTTCTTTCTCTTCATTTGTCTTTTCAACGGGCCAGAATTTAATCTGCTTCTTGACAGTATTACTGCTCTGCTAATCAGTGATGTGTTTTAACCTGTGATAGCGAACTGTAAAAACGAGCTGTAGAGAATGGGATCATCCTGCAGTGATGTTTTCCCTTTAGTTCTGAGTGGCAGTGGGTAGAGTAATGGACAGGCAGTAAACCAGCAAGCTCTGCTATCGCTTTTCTCACTAAATGCTGAAATGCTTAGTTCTCTTCAAGACATAAACCCAAGAAGGATTTTAACTAAGGGCTCATTAAAGATGCTACAGGTAATTTCAAATCAGTGCATTGAAGGTACCTTCAGCCTGATAAACTTTTCTTTGTGCTGATTTCTGTCACTAACGTTGTTCCAAATATATCACAAAGCTTTTATCCTAAAAGGAATCACTGTTTCCCTGAAGGGAAATTGTGCTCCTTTAATCTCTTAGTTTGTGGGCATGTCCCAAAGTGTGTGTCTATTTCTATACATAGTTTGTGAAAGTTTTACAAAGATAATGCAAAAGAGTAATGCTAAAAAGTGGTACATTACTGGAGATCCCATAGATCAAGAAGTGTAAGAATTGTTGTAGGTGTAGGTGATCATAATGGTCCCTTCCGGACTTAAAATGTATTACAGAGAGAAACCACAAAAGTCATTTTTAAAATTTAAAGCATTCTTTTCTTTGTTAGTGATTCTTCCTGTCTGAATATCGCTCCTCTCCTTAAGCAAAGCAGTGATTATATTATTACTATGAGATAATAATGAAAGCCTCAGTGTTATTGCAAGCCTGTAACTGTAATAAATGTAAGCCATGGAGTTTTGATGGGTAGTGGAAACATCCCCTCCTCTTTGCCCTACTTCCCACACCAGTGGTATTTAGGATCACTGCTATTACTGGCAACTCAAAGTAGTACTTGTGCAAAGAGGAGGATCCCGTGCCATCATGGCTGGTGCAGCAGGGTCACCCTGAAGAAAGCTTTGCAAATGATGTGATATGTTGAAATTGGCTTTTTGGGCTGCAAGGCTTCTGCAAACATTTTCTGATGCTGATGCATGCAGTTGTTGTTTGTAATAGCGTGATCTTCCAAACAAAAGTTGCAAGATTTTTTTGCAAAGGTGTATGGGAAGCTTTGGGAAGTGGGACAGCTGCTTTCACCTGGCGCTTCCAAGACTTCCCCAGGACACGCTGTGCCTTATTTTCTGGATGTACCTGAGAAATGTGAGGTCTGCCCACCCTGGCAGACCAAGGGAATCCTGGGGGCAGCCCCCACGGGGGGCAATTCCCCGTTCCCTCTCGCTGAGGATCCCCGTCCCACTCAGCAGCGCGGTTGGGACCTTCTGGAGGCAGGCGGCCATGTGGAGCTGTTTTATCTCCCATTTCCCTTCGCTCAAGAATGACCAGCTTCAAAGCAAAAGTTCACTGCTCTAATTGAATATTCTCCATATTGAGAGGGGTAAAAATAAACATTCTTCTCAGTTTATTCACGCATAAACTAGAATCATCCAAGTGTGACATCTGAAAAGAACTACATGATTATAATCTGAAATGAGAACAAAGGTTCATCTTGTGCGGTTTCTTATTTTTTCTTCACCGCAGGCTTTGAAAAAGGAAGGGAAAGAATCTTAATACCATTAAAGCTGAAGAAAGCCAGGGCCGTGTGCCTCAGTGTTAACCTTTTCAGTATTCTGCGGGCTAATTGTCCGTCCCTTCCACCTTTTCCTCTCAGGTTAATGGGGTGGTTAACAGGGGAGGACAGCAATGGTTGGCCAATCGCGCTACAAAGCAAACTGAAAAGGTTGAAGCGATGTGCTGTATTATTCATGGGCTGAGCCTGGCTGAGGTATCTTAGATCTCATGTCTTCTCGTGATGAATTGCAACAAGAGCAAGAAACAGCCAACGTGAAATTGGCTCTTGTGACAACGATTGTAGTTCAGTCGGGCAAATGTAAAACTGCAGCCTGCTGTTGTTCTGTCCTTTGGGATTAAAGCTGTACTATCGCATCTAGACCCTGAATAAGGAACAAGTTGCCTTTGCATGATCCTCAGTTAGGCTGCAAGTACAGTGCTGTATGTGTATATCTATCTGCCTTCTAATTTTAGTTGTGCTCTGTGTCTTGGAAGTAGTCTGGTGCCTGATATTTCTCCTGTGTCTTCTGTATTGCTAAACAAGTGATGTATAGATTTCTTAGTGCTATACCTCTTCTTGAACGGTGCTTGGTTTACTGGTGTTATCTGTTAATTTCTAGAGGGAAGACCTAGACAGGGCTGTAAGGTGTTCCTTGTTCTCAGGAGTTTGCAGTCTGTAGATTCAACTTCCAAGGAAAAATTGACACCAGTGTTGTGTTGTCCTTCATTTTTGGCATGGCATGGAGCTGGAGGCAGACACTAGCAGAGGCAGGAGCGTGGCCGAGGTGCTCAAAATTGTTTTATGTTCTCCTTCTGATTGACTACAAAGGGAGAGAAGCAACAGCAGACTGCTAATGTAAGGCCTAGCAGGGAGTGCCATTCATGTGTCTTCTAGTTTGGTCCAACCCAATGGTGTCATCTTCCACTGGTATATTTAATTTGTTTCTGTTTTTTAGCTGAGCACCCCTTTGACAAAAGAGACCTCATGAACAGTGAAAGTGAAAAATGTGTAAGACTGACCTGTGAGTCACAGGGCTACAGCCAAACAGTGAACTCCCCCATACGTGGAGGATTTCACTCTGCTTGTGTTCACTGTCCCTTCTAGAGCTTGGTGCACAAACTCTGGCATTTTCAAGGTGTTGATTGCAACAGCAAGTGAAAGACTTATGAGGCAGATTTTGGAGAGGGTATTTATGCTTTTTTTTTTCCTTGTTAAATTGGTACCGTGTTCTTTGTGTTTCATTGAATGGTTTCAACTGACAAAAATTGCCTGGGGCCACTGAACGTAGCTGTTGACAGATAAATCATCTTTGTGACCCAAAAAAGGATGCGATGGAGGAAAACAAATGCCCATCGTTCATTTGGAAACTAGCCTTTGGAATAGAAGTGACCTGAAAGTGGAGCTCCTGGGGAATGGTCTTACTCGTGTGCTTGAGTAAAAGCCTTGCGTGCAGATTTGGGCTTGGGCCTCAGTGTGGCTTTTCTGGAAAGCAGCAACCCCCTTCTCCACAACAGTGGCTTCTTTCATATTTCTTTCGTGTTGTTTCACAGTTGATTTCTTTTGACAACTGTGTTAGTCTGTGGCTTTCTGGAGGCTAAAGGGCTCTGTAGCCAGATGTTGGCCCAGATGTTTCAGACACCTTGCAGATTGATTTGGGCAATGGCTTCTCCCTCTCTCAGTGATGAATTGTTCTGCAGCACCTTTTTTCCTGCCCTACCTGACTATCAGCTATCTGAAAAGGAAATGCTGCACCGTGTCTCAGGTCTGGGGTTCTCACAAAGCCCCTCACAAAGACCACCAGTTTTCATTGCACTTCATTCTTTGTCACCATTCTAAGTAAAAATGCATGATTTTGCATAAAATATTGCAGAATAGTAAGCCGGATTACATCAAATTAAGAATATTTGCTTAAGAGCCTCATGATTTACCAAACTCTGTGTTGACTGTGACTTGATGATCCGTGGGGAGCAGTCTTTCTGATTTAGTGTGTGTCTGCTCATCAAAGATGGATGATTGCCACTACGTGTCATAAAACTTCATCTGACAAAACCAACTCCATAGCAAAATAATGCTGTCTCCAAAGGGCAATAACTCTTCATTTCTGTGTCCCACATGTTTAAGGAGCTTAAACTAGCTCAGATTTTCTCAGGTTTTTTGCTTACCCTGTTGGTAGTGAACAAAGGAGCATCAGAGATGGTGCTGGTCCTTTCTTAGTTTTTAAAACTCATTTATGAGAGCTGAGGAAAATGGTCTGTGGCAGCTGAAAATCTGCAGGTTTTAAACTCTTATCTGTGATCATTAAGTGGTTAATTAAGTGATTAAATACCTTTCGGGTCCTGGATTTCTAATCAAGCCTGAGTGCTGGCGAGTGGATTCCTCCTTTCTGCCTTTTGAAGTCACTTTTGAACAAGAACGTGTAAGGAACTGAATCCCATTTTGATAGAGTGAGGTTTTTTTCTTACAAAGTAAACACTGCAAATGAAAAGGAAATGCCAGCCTGAGGAGAGGCTGTGTGCATCACTGCAGGATGCTGCTGAACATCATCTGATAAGGTGATCCCTATTGAAAAGTGAGTCTTTTAATAAAATAAAGTAAAAGTTAAATTTTATTGTCTAATGGAGGAAAATTCATCCTTAGCACACGGAGCAGAGCGAAGGACTCCATGTCTTCAACCAAGGGGTGACGTTGGGCTCTCTTCCTTTGCTCAGATGTGCCCGGCTGAACGAGCAGATAGCTGAGCTGTAACCCCAGCCAGCGTTCTGCAGCTGCATCCAAGCATGTGTGCAAACCACTGGACTCCCTCCCCAGCTTTTTCCTCACATATGTAGAGAGAAAAACGCTCGGCTGGGTGTTACTGTTTAAATAAGGCTATTTGAACTGAGCCTTGCCTGGACGTTTATTCCAGCTGGTTAAGGCTAATGAAGTGCAGGAGTGTCTTGCTCCAGGTACCCCACAGTGAAGGAAAGGCTCATTAAGTGAAGAGGTGGCTTGGGCTGACCTATCCATCAGATATCTACGGTGCTAATTCTCTTGTTGGCTGTGTGGCCATGTCTTTAGGGCTGATGAGGGACAGCTTTGTACTTCCCAGGCTCTGATGTTGCTCTGTACTTTGAAGCTTCTTCATTTTCCTCCTCTCCCTCTTCGCCGCTCTCCGCTTTTTGTTCTTCAAGTAACTGTCCTCCGTTTGGTACATGAAGTCTACAATTATCGCAATCTGCAATTACAAAGAAGTGTTAGAACCATGTCCCTTCCCCTATGGAAAAGTGTCAGAAACTTTTGCAATTAGTTTATTTCAGAGCTAATTGTCATTAGAAAGAAAAAAACACATGAAGGCACCCCCATACAATTGGCTGGAGGAACGGTATGTGATTTCATACATTTTTTTTTTTTGTCCCTTTCCATTTGGATTTCAATTACTTCACTACTGTGGAATAGACTTCTTTCATTGAAATCTGCACATTGAATGTGGGAATTTATCACAACTCTGTCTTTAAATGGCATTGAAAAACAGCCACTTTAAAAGGAAAGGATGATGAGGAAATTAATCTCAGGCAAGTCTTTCTTGATAAGGGAAGAGAACAGAGGCTTCTGGCATTTATATGCCAAAAATCAACACATGGAGAAAAATGAGTATTCTGCAGTGCCATGGCACGAACAATTTTTCTATTAAATCAAAATGAAGTTCTGAATAAATATGTTTTCCCATGAAATATAATTCACTGGAGAACACTGTAAAAGGAGAGATGACCTCCCTGTCCCCCGCAAATAAAAACATAATTATTCTAATAAAGAGAGTATTCAAATAGCTTGCAGGGGTGTCTTCAAAACCGAAAATGAATGTCCATAGTAAAAAATGCACATTAATAGTACTGTGTGCAGGTATTCTGTAAATAGGTGCTGTTCATAACTTCCTGGCTATCTCTCTCCATTCAAGCTCTTCGTTGGCTGCTGCAATGTGCACTGTTTCTGTATGGTGAAGATGAGACCCCTCTCCCTTTGCACTCAGTTACACTCAGAACTTATATAATGTGGGGATCTAAGAATCAATCTTCCAATTGCATTTTAAGCTGTAATCTTAAAAAAAAAAAAAAAAAGTCCTAATCTGTCATCCTGACACACATTTGGTGGAGCTTTGTGTTGTTAGTCACAACGCTGAGCGTTGGCTGCAAATTAATCTGAGTGGGGCTCAGTGTTGTGTTTCTTCCTATATTGAGCTGCTGTGAAGGTGTTCCTTAGCCCTGATACGAGGGGCGTGCATGCAGTGGGGAGCAAGCTAAGCAAGCAGAGGAGGTTGTGGACAGTTGCTTCTGCCCCTTGGGGTGCTCAGGAGCTCTGCCTCCTCCTCCCTATGGAGCCTACAGAAGAATCTGGTGGGCACATGCTTGTTTGCTCCTTTAGTGCTGTGAGGCCCTTGCAATGGGAGCACTCCAAGGTCAGGGCTGGCTCTGCTGTGATGTGTGAGCACAGTGGATTAGGGGAAGGCATCGTTATGCTGGGCTCATTCTTAAGGAGCTGAAATAAAAGCTCAGGCCATCATTGATCTGCCAGGAGCAGGCAGGAACGCTGAGAAAGACAAATCACTCCGTGCCAAGCTCTGGTCTGAGGACTCAGCCATTCTACAAACAACCAAACCCCCAAGGCTGTTCTGCAACAGACCAAATTAAAATGTCTCTGTGACTTTCCTCTGTGATTATAAGGAACCCATTAGATGTTGGGGGGAGGGCTTGTGTCTAAGAGAGCATGAAAGGTGTTAAGAGGAAGGGAAGTGGGAGGTACCAGGGAACAAGTGATGTCCCACTGCTCCATTAGGGCCATCCAGCACTGGGGACACCCCCTGAGCCCAGAGTGCACCGGTGCTTCTTCACAGCTCAGTTCTGGCGTGTGCTTCTCGTGTTTACAGAATACCTGTCAGCTCCAGCACCCCAAATAAGTCCTAATATGGCATATCAGGGATGGAAATAATAGTTGCTTACATAATTGCAATGCTACTGACACAGCTGAAGAGCTGATGATGTTATTTGCACAGCAGTGATGACATTCAAACCCTCGCTGACTTACAATTACGCTGTATGCTCTGAGCTCTGCCATGATTTAAATTACCATACAAACACAATGAAAATACAGTCTCTTGACAAGATAAAGGAGGAAAGGGGGTGGCTTAAAAATGCCTTTTTGGTGGCTGCAGTGTTCAGTAGTGCTTATTCATGGCTTTTTAGCTTGCACCTTTCATTTTAAGGAAGTAAATTGGAAGCATTATGTCCTGCCTTTTTGCCTTGATTTAAAACCTCCCTGTGCCCACTCTGCTGCTGCTTGGCACTGGTGAGCCACCTCTGGGGCTCTCAGGGGGAAATGCTAATTTTTAAAATCAATAGCTTCATTTTTTAAATCTTTTTTTTTTTTCCCCTATAAGCCTTTTAAAAGGAATCTGTGTGGAGGAGAATATGCAGAAGGACATACGTCACAGCCAGCCCAAACGTGACTGGTATAGGGAAGCAGATTTGGAAAGGCTTTAGATCTGTTCCCAAGCACAGAGGTTGCTGAGCCCAAGGCTGTGTAGCTGAACCTTTAGCCTTTCTACAGGGTCAAGTGTCACTATACAGGGTAAAGCACTGCCAAAGCTCACCCTGTGAGGAGCCCTACAGGGCTGCCTCAGAGCTGTTAGAGGAGGGCGATGAAGAAGATCAGAGGGCTGGAGCACCTCTCTTACAAAGAGAGTCTGGGGGAGCTGGGCTTATTCAGCTTGGAGGAGGCTCTGGGGAGACCTCATTGCAACCTTCTGGTACTTGAAGAGAGATTACAAGCAGGAGGTCTGATAGTGATGGGACAAGGGGAAATGGCTTTCAATTAAAAGAGCAGAGATTTATTATTGGGAGGGTGGTGAGGTCCTGGAGCTGCTGCCCAGAGAGCTGTGGTTGCCCCATCCCTGGAGGTGCTTAAGGCCATGGATGGGCTCTGGGCAGCTGGTTCTAGAGGATGGCAAACCTGCCAGAGCAGAGATCAAGAACAAGATAATCTTTAAGATCCCTTCCAACCTTTCTATGGCTTCATTCACAGTAGGACATTCACTACTGTTGTTGCTTCAGAAGAGTTTCTCTGCTCTGTCATTCTCAGAGAAAAGCAGCTGGATGAGATGGGTTGAGTCTGCCTTTCCTCCGTGCTGCACTTGAAGGTATTTTTTGTACTGGTGCAGGGTGAGAAGGTGAAAAGCATAATTAGTGCACCAGAAGTACCTGGATGTGCTACAAGTCCATTACTCTGCTCAGTTCAGAGTTTGTTGGGAAGAGAAAAAGATCTGTAGCCCATGCAGGTACTGAGGTGATCAGTTCATTCTTAGCCGAAATGGTTTTACATTGTTCTCAAAGATTGAGCAGAATGTGTAGATACTTTATATTTTTAGAACATTGGTCTCATGCAGTTCGTGGCTGCGGGGAAAATACAGATCTGGGGATGAACTGCAGAGGGTCATGGAATGATTAAGGTTGGAAAAGAATGCTAAGATCTTCTAGTTTAACTGACAGGCAAGTGAAGGTAGGGTCTTGTCAGGCAAGGCGAGGCAAGGTACAGCTTTCAAAGGGATTAGGGTCTGATCCAGACCCACGGGAAGATTTGACAGTGATATTACACGGGTCCACAAAATTATTAGGAGCAATGCACACGAAATATTTCTGACCCTGCCTTTCTGCAGGTTGCATCCCCTTTGCCCAGAGATGAGCTGGCACTCTTGCTCTCCATCAGATTTCATTACAAGGGACTTCAGGAGGGCACTGAGCCCACCCAGCTCTGCCAAGCAGGACTTCCTGAGGAGTTCCCACCTCTTCTTCTGAAGCACCCGCTGCTGTTCTGCTAACACCTCACTGTAACTTCTCAATTTGCCCAAATGTGTCTGGTTTTACCCTGAAATATGCACAATGCTGGTATGTTCTTTGCCTTTCCTTCCCTGGATAAGGCATCCCACGTATGGTTCCTAGTTAGGTGATACACACTAGCTATGAAAAGAGCACATGTAGGCATCATCCATCACATAGGGTGGCTTTGTCCAAGTCCTGGTGGGCCACAGATGTCATGGAACTTGTCAAAATTGCAGTAAGGGGGCTGTTCCAAAGAACAGATGTTCATGTTTGATGGCTTACTGATGACCCAAAGGAAGTGCCAGGGCTTATTGCAAACTGGCTTGTGTTTTTTAAAATATCAGTGATAGTAGCTGCTAACGAGTTCAGAGCAACACAAATGAAGGAGCTGAGATCCCATGAGGATGAACTCACATCGGAAAATAACAGTTTAGAAGAGAATGTAGGTGGATAAACAGTAAGCAGAATCTGTGAAGTATAAAACTCCAGAAGTACATGTTAGGTGGATGCATCTGTGTATGGTCCCTTTTCTGCCTGAACATCCAAACTTTTTAAATCCTGATGCAAAATACAAACAAAGTCCCAAGTTGTTCCTACCAATAAAGCTAGTTGGCAGATGGAGGAAAGAGTGTTGGTGAGGAAGTGAAGAAGACAATGTTGATGCTGGTAAAGAATTACATTGGCTAAGAACCTTACAACGGAGATGGTTGGTTGGTACTTTACCAGTCCTTCTGACATCCCTGTCCAGCTCAGTGTTTGCTGTGAACCATCCTGTTGACTCATGCTGTTTTTCACAGCAGTAACAATACCTGGTGGCAAGTGTTTATAGGGCTGGAGACCTTCTCTAGCAGAGGGCAGCAGGTAAACTGGCTGCTCATTTATAAGTGACAGCATGATTAGCAAGGGCTGGGGAAATATTTATCTAAATCCCTACACAGGGACTGTTAATGCCCAGAATTGCCTGTGATTTAGCAGCCAGGCAGCTGCAACCATCTACATTATTCTGATGTTTGAGACATTTACTGCTCAATTGCCGTATTTACTGGTATTTAAAATTATCCCAGTGACTTATCTCACCCTATGGCTTGGTGGAATAGATCAAAGCCTTTCTCATAACAAAACACTCTTTCCCAGTAGCATTATGAGTACTTCTATTGCAGCTGTGATGGCCTCAGAATCATAAGTGATATATGGTATTAGGCCAACTAATTTGTCTGGAAAAAACAGACAGGTGTAGAACTGCAAACTTGAAACTTCCCAGATGTGCATCAGAGCTGAGCAAAGCCTTGTATGCCCAAAAGCTCTCTGTTTCTTAGTATTCATGTCCCCTGGTTTTAGACTGCATTGCTGTCCTTGCTCTGGCTGGGAGATGTTCAGTGTGTGATTCCTAAATGTGTTCTTTCCTTCCAGTATAACTGAGGTCCACACCAGTGTGGCATCTTTGCATCTCTTGTGTGTGAGAAGCAAGGAGCCAGAGACTAACAAGTCTAGGAGCTGATTTTAGGGACCAGGAGTACTGCTAACTCCTGAACTCCATTGTCACCTCTTTCTTATAGAAATAGCTCTGCAAATGTCACTGTGCTTTCACTGTCCCCACAGAGGTGCTGCATTTACTAATGGGAATTTGGTTGTGGACATTTCCTTTGTATCACCTCCCGTACAGCAGGGGAGTTCTCATTTTCTATTCACACACTCTCCTGACTTTCTCTGCCTGGCTTGAAAATTTCTCTCAGTGCCAGGTTAAAAACCTCTTAGCCATAGTTATTTCTTGTGGCTTTCCAGGCTGTCATAATTCTAAGGTCATCCTTTGCAGAATGTTTTAATATGTTTTCTCTAAACTTAGCACGAAGCCAACCTTTGGCCAACTCTAATCAAAATTTAGCACCTCAACCTGGTTGCTCTGCTCTTTGTTTCCTTCACTTTCAGCCTACTCATATCAGCACCTCTAACATCATTTTCCTCTTCTATTTGCACTTTCCTCTCTTTACTACACACTACAAATTAGAATTCCACTCCTCTCCCTGAAAACCTGCTTCTTTTATCCTTAGCCATCCTTTGATTCCCCCTGCCTTTTTGCAGTGGATCTGTGCATTCCTGAAATGAAACTTGCCAAGTCATATGCACCCAATTGCACTAGCCAGCTGAGTACTATTCAGCAGTGTGTCTGCTTTCCATCAACATAGTGTGAATCTCCCTCCTTGCTTCTCTGGCTGACCGAGTGCCTGGCAAGTCTGTGGCCCTTTTCCATGGCTTGGTTTTCAATTAAGAGCACAGGTCACAAGATAGCTTTCCCCTGCTGCCACAAAAGGCAGAGGTGTAGTAAGCAGAGGTCAACCACTGAGATCTCTGTGCCTGGCTAAAAGATTACATAATGTTAGGCTAATTTTACTTCATTTCATATTCACATCTATTAGTGCCGTTTTTGTTACGTACTTATCCTTATGTAAGTTACATCTGTTCTTTTATTCACTCATCCATGTTTGCTCTGTTTTCAGATTTATGAAACAGGCATTCCACTGAGCTCAGCAAATGATGGGCATAATAACTTATCTACATTGCAAAGTATGTGATGCCCTTGAGGTAAACTCCGATGTGAAGGTTTTATGAAGTGTCTCACATGTAGAAGTGTTTATTTGCCAGCTCCTGCCTGTCCTTTGGCTGTTCAAATGATGTTAAGAGGATCCTATGAAACCACTATGAAAGCCTAGGGGCTAAATGGAGAAGTAGAATTGCGTTATTATCTTCAGAGAAGCACAACCATATTGGCACCTGCTGCCCTATTTGGCTCTCCTCTCTTTGGATGTCAGAAGTTTACAGTTGATGGGCTCTAAAGTATTTATTTAATGAAATGCCTCTCATTGTAATATTGTGAGGCTTTATTAATGAATTCATTCTTATGAGGCAGGAAAGCAATCCCTCATAATACTTCTCTTTGAAAATCGCAGAAAAGAGAAGGCTTTCTGGAGGAAAGGAGGGGTCTTCCTGCCCCTTTGTTTATCTCAGATATCATAAACCTCTCCACATTTCTACAGCTGCTATAAAGTCCTGATTAGAGGACCTGATTCCTTGAATTAGTCAGTGCCAAGCTTGATCATGGGCCTTACCTCCGGCCGTGTGGATTTCCCTGAATTGCTGATGCATGGTGTGTGTGTGAGGGCATGGGGGCTGCTGCTCCATCCCATGGGAGCTGGCAATATCCGAGCTCACACACATCAAGGGGGATTCCCCTCTGTACAATCCCAGAGAATAGGGATTTTGAGAGCCTGACCCAGCCCACGTTTCCTTTCTGTTCCTCAAGGACCCCTGAGCAGCGCAGTTTAGTCTCTGTAGGAGGAGGGTCCTTCACCTGTGCGCTCCAGCCAGGTCCTGTGGCTGGAGTCTGCAGCCCGGTAATACTGAGAGAGGAGCGCTCCCAGCGGAGCAGTTCTCCTTTCTCTAGCTAATTGCTGCGTCGTTTTTCTTGCCTTTGTATTTAATGCTTCCGAAAATAATTAGCCCATTTGAAAAATTATTGAGCTTAAAAACATACATTTGTCAGTGAATCGGGTGAGCGGCGCAGCACCCAAAACACTTGAAGCTATGGATGCGTTACCGCTTTGCCAGTCCTGTAAGTTCAAAATTGCTCAGATTAATTTCAAACTAATTTGATAAGCCCTCCGCTGTGACAAAGGGAGAAGTGTTCGGATGTTGAGCTTTGTGCCCGGCTATGTCAGATTTCAGCCTGAATGACTTTTTATGGCCGACTCTGGAATATAAAGCTCTGAAAGCAGTGGTTTGTAATGGCAGTTCTGACAGACCCTTTAACCATTTGGAAAGTAAGCACGGATATAATTCTTCTGCGTTAGAGAAAAACTGTGTGTGCTTTCATTAGGTGCAACAGCTGTTTCTATTGCTACAGCCAAACTTCACTGGTGGTAGCGTAACTGTCAGCTTCTCCAAGTTCTGCATTTATAGCTGATTGTCTCCTAACTCCTTTATGTTCCTTTTCACTTTCCAATATATGTAAATTAGTTCAATAGCAAAAACACAAATAACTGTCTTTAACTGGATCTATGAGAAGCCTCTTTGGAGGCGCCTACAGCCAATGGCTCGTGATGGGCCAAGAGAACTGCTGGACAGTGGCTCCAGCAGCAATCCGTGCCACGTCAGTTTTAAGTCCTCTGATTTAGTCCCTCTTTGTAACAATCTCCTAAGGTCCTTTAAGCTGGTGTGACTTTCTTAATTAGAGCTGATTTAAATGATGCACCATAAAACCCATCCCCAACCAAGAACCAAGCCCCACGTGTGCTTTTCTGCCTCCTCCATTAAAAAAGACAGTTTCTCTAGGAATACACCAAATGTACTGAAATGAAATGTTGGAGAAAAGTGGAAGAGAGGTATTTGGTGACGTCCTGAAATAATACAGAAAAAGATTTCTGTATTACGAAACAAACATTAAGTTCTGCTTGAAACAGGATGCCCCAAATCAGACGCAGTTATTCAAGCTGTCAAAAATGAAATGCAAAATTATGTTCTCAATGCAAACAAATTTTGGAGCACCGCATTTTAAAATGGCAGAGAGCAGATTTTCAGGCATGGAGCAAATTTTATTCCTAAATATAGACTCATGCACAGCTTTGTGTGGTGTAATTTGGGATGCCTGTCCGTTTTTAAATGTTAGCTTGATTTTTTTGGTTAAGATTATATTGAAGATTGAAGTATCCAGAGAAAAAGAAAGGACGTATATAAAGCAGTATAAATGCACCAAAAGGGAAAGAATAAGACATTTTACTGAATTTATACTGAGATAGTAGCCAGCCTCTTGGAATATGTGGAAAACCTTACAGTACCACCAATAGCATTTAACGAGTCTTTCATACGTTTTTTCATTTCTATGAACTCAGTCTAACTTTCAACTACAGTCTTTTCTCTGTGATCATTCAAAGTTGTGAAAATCTGGCACCTACATTTGTCTAAAATCCCAATTTTTGGAAAAAACTTGGAAAACTTTTTATCTAATACTCAGGTCTGTTGTCTGTGAATGGAGGAAAAACTGCCAAAGAAGGGCAAGGAATAAGTTATTTGTCAGTATGTCATCGACTCTTTGTGTTCATGTTGTTGTGAACGTTGATTATATAGAGCAGAAAATAGAATTGTAATTTGTAATCAAAATTTGTAATTGATAAATGTATATGATTGTGTATTGCACCCAACGTTTGCATTGCAAAGGCTTCTCACACAATCTGCTGGCAGGTGCGAGAGATTTAGAGAATATCCTGGTGTGATGCAAAGCCAATGTGAATATTTAATGTTTGGTGGTGGTTGTTTTTTAACCAACCTCGTGAACATTCCAAAGAGGTGAAACCCAGGTGTTCTTAATTTTGGATGTGTGCATCTTGGTTGCTTTCTGCAAATATTCAGTAGTTTGGGAACTCTGTTACGAGCCACCTATCTGAGGGCTGGAGCTTTAATCCAAGTGGCTCTGAGAGGCCCTACTCCCTCTGCCCCCGTTATTTTAGACACCTCTGTCAGCCCTCCTTGCCTTATGAGTGCTGATGTAATGCTGAGACCTGTCTGCAAGCCCTGGGACAACGTTTAGAACTGTCAGCACCAACATTGCAACCCTCTGTCCTCCCATCACAGTGTGGAGTGAATATGCATCCCAGACCCGATGGAGCTGCTGAATGTGTGCCAGAATGATGCTGTGACCTGATGGCAACATTTTCCCTTCCTGGTGACACAGTGCCATCCCTGTTCACGGGAGGGGCCAAATGTCAATGGTGTTGAATGCCCAGAGCGAATTGCTTTGGTTTGAAGGGCTCTGTGCAAATACAAGATGCTTCTCTTACATCCCAACCCGACCTATTATTCATTACATGGGGTCGAATTCATCTGCGCAGAGAGCCAACACACTTGACAAATCCTGCAAAAATTGCCTTGCCCGGTTGCAGTGCAGAGCCTCAGAGAGGCTCACATGGCTGTTCTGTCTCACATGCCAAAGCCTCATTTGTGCTCCACTCAGGGACCTCATTTGTCCGGATGAATTTTGTTCCCTCACAGCTCGCCCCGGACAATTAACACAGTACCTCGTACAACAAAGATAGAAGAGAATGACAATTACCAGCCTAAAACAAGCCATGCGGGTTTCTTTTCATTAACTAATTGCATGAGACTATTAACGTGGCCAAAGATCAGCAACGGGGTGAAAGCAAGAAATGAATATGTATTAGCATGCAGTGCCCATGCGTTGGCTTTCAGATGGCACCCACTTCCCTTCCTGCTGTGTGAGCAGCTCTGGCTCAGGTGGGCATTTACTCCCCGAGGAGCAGTATGCTCCTCTGCCCTTTGCTGCAGGTTTTTACCTTCTCGATTTCATTCCACACACGTTCTTTATCGCTCCTTCTTCCTTCAAGGGTGTCCATGGCATCTGCCATTAACGACTGCAGCTGTGGCACCAAGATAAAAATTATCAGCGTGGAATTCGCACAGAAATAACTTCTCTAAATACACAGATTAAAACCTTATTAAAAAATCATTTGTACGCTGATGATTTTATTACTCATCTTTCACACAATGAGCATCGCCACCTCGTCTTTGCTTCAGCCATTAAGCTGTATTATTGTGGATGTAAAATACTTAACAATAGGAAAAAAAAACCGCTGGAAAATTTGTATTTAAGCCTATACGGCTTAAATATATGTGGTAAATGTTTATACTTGGTAAAGGAAGACTTGGGCTGTAAAGAATAGAGGTTCCATATTTCATTCTCTGCTGTCTGAGACATTCTGTGTTGTACATGAATGCTTTTTAGCATTTTCTCCCAAGGCTAATGCATCATAATTTAGGGCAGCATGTAAAACTGCACAAGAGGACAACACTAAAGCTGAGATGCTTTTACTGTAGCTGGAAGTATCTAGCTCATTTCCCCTTCTTTTACTATCCTCTTTCTTTGCAGACCCTTCCTCCTCCCCATCATTCAGCACAGCACACCATAAAAACAAGGCTGGCAATTTCTAGTGTAAACTGTGGAAAGAAGCTGTAGGAAAATACTTGCTAATCTGTGCTTAGAGGGAAGGCTAAAGTTCAGGTTTGTTGCAGTATTGCCTCAGCCCATTCCTTTCCTGTGCACTAGAAAATGCTTTGGGTGCTCTCAAATCAGAGGTGTGAGTCTGCCCTGTTAGATTTATTCCAAAATGCTTAGTTGTTGGTGGTGACTTCCCATATTTGCTGCTCATCACAAGTTTAGACAGACTGGATGATAATAACAGAGTGTGAGCATTCATACAGAAATTGACTCTTCCTGCTGTACCAAGACAGGCAGCGGTCTGATGTGAGCACAGGAGGAGATGAAACTCAAAATATCAGTGTTTAGGTTTATCTGAGTGAGATACAAATGTGCTGCCTTGAGATTCAGGGAATGGACTTGTATTCACTTCAGCTTCGCATTCTGATTTGTGGAGTTAAAATTCCCTCTTTGCATCCCATTGCTGGACAGAGGATGCAGGTGTCTTTCAAACCTCTAGGTTAACGTATGAGGGTTGGTTCTAGCCTTTTGTGGTGCTTGTGCAGCCATTAAGTTCATTTCACTGGCCCAAATGTTTGATTAAAAAAAACCCAAAAGCACAAAAAACACATTTTCAAGTTATGCATCAGGATTCATGAAAAACAAAACTGCAAATTTCTGCCTCTGACTCTGGAGTCAAGAAGCTGTCAGGAATTTTCCATCAGAATACTTTTATGACAGATAATCTCCTTCTATGATTCCGGAATAGGCACAACTCAGAGATTAAGGGTATTAAGGGCAGAAGGGACAAAGCACAAATCCTGTGTTAGAGTGGAACCAGGCAGGGAAGGGCAGGATGGCC
This sequence comes from Lagopus muta, assembly GCF_023343835.1. Taxonomy (NCBI): domain Eukaryota; kingdom Metazoa; phylum Chordata; class Aves; order Galliformes; family Phasianidae; genus Lagopus; species Lagopus muta. Next base: position 4,794,758 of record NC_064441.1, read on the forward strand.
AGGGTTTGTAACTGAAATGGCTGTTTGGAAACATCCCCATCCCATTGCCCACTGATTTGGGCAAGAAGGGAAACTAAGAAAAGTGGCCATTGAAGTTGGGTGAATGATGGGTGTCCTGGTGGAAAGGGCCCAGGATCTGCTCGGGTTCGTTTTCATCACTCAAAGTTTGTCACTGGCTTTGCTGGTAGAGAAAATGTGAATGTGACAGGAGGGGACAGTTGGCAAACCTCAGTAATTCTCCCAGAGCTGCTCTTTTTTGGAAAATCCCCTCCAAGGAAAAAATGCTGTATTTTAATATCTTGTCCTCATTTGATTTTAAATGGACTTAGTTGTTTTTTTTTTCTTTCTTTCTTTCTTTCTTTTTTTAAACAAGCATTCATCTTGATTTATCATCTACAAATAGGATGACAGTGAAATCGTAAACCTTGTATGAATTTTGTTTGGGGTTTTTCCTCCTTTCTGTTCAACTGTTTGAGTTAACTGAGATCTTTATTCTCCTGGGGTCTGTGAATAAATACTCATCTAAAAGGGCCTCAGCTGAAATTCTCTGTGCTATAGATTAGGACTCTATTTATTTAGTTACAGGAAGACATTTACAGAGAAGAGTTTATAACTGAAATGCCTTTGGGATCCTTGCTGGATCAGTGCAAATTGCACTGTTATAAATTCAGCATGTTTTAAGCTTTATGCAACTTATACTGTGTGTGATAATAAACATTTGACATCTTTAGCATTTTCCAGCCACACAATTTAACTGCCTTCCTTGGTCACAAAACCGCTTCTCCATTTTACCAATGCAAAGTCAGAATGACCTCAGAGGAATTACTTTAAATTTTTATTGGCACAAGTGAGATTAGAATTCGGCCAGCTGAGTATTCTTCATGGAAAAATATCTTTAAAAGTACATAGATATCTCCTAGGAAGGTGCAGAGGAGTGAGGTGCAGGTGGAGGCTGTGGGTGCTGCCTTCCTGTCCCCGTGGCCATGGGCACTCAGAGCACCCAGATAGAACCAAGATGGAGAGCAACTTTTTACAGTGGGGCAGATAGCGAGAGGACGAGAGAGAACAGTTCAAAATTTAAATAGGGGAGATTAAGGTTAGACATTAGGGGGAAATTTTTTGTTTGGAGAGTGGTGTCCGGAGAACTGTGGGTGCCCATCCCTGGAGGTGCACCAGACAGGTTGGATGGGCCGTGGGCAGCCGGAGCTGGTGTGGGCAGCCAGTCCACAGCAGGGATTGGGACTGAGTGGGCTTTAAGGTCTCTTCCAAGCCATTCTATGATTCGGTTGTGATGTAATCAGACAAGCAGCTGCTAATGGCACCAGAGGAGCTGTGACATGCAGGCCGGTGCCACCAGGAGAGGCGAAGACCATTAATTACTCCACAGTAAAGTGGCTCTGCACGTTTGTGCTTGAAGCCCTGTGCCTTGATGCTGTGGAGACTGAAGTTTCCTAAAATATTCTGGCTACAAAGCATCTAGGCCTCCAATTGCACATACAGATACAGTTTACAGGAAGATGACAGGATAAAGAGGAAAAAAAAAAAAAAGCGAATGCTGAATTGATGTATTTTAATGCTTAGGATAGAAGAGCTGGTAGAGATTCTCTGCCTTTGTCTTTTAGGAGTCATTTTCACCCTGGGCTCTGTAAACAAAGAACAGTTTCGCTGAAAGATTTCTGCCCTGTCACTTAGATCCTGCAGGAGGGGCCCAGCCCTGCTCTGAGGGACTGGAGCCCTTGGAGATGGTCTGAAACCTTTCCCCAAAATGTTCCCAGGCATGCAAGAGCTGCACTCCAAGATACAGGCAGCAGTGTAATAGCCTGTGCCTAGATGGGGATGTACTGAAAATATTGCAGCCTGGAGAAAGCCTTTCACTGAATTATGTACCAATAACTCCAGAGCCTTTAGTCGGCCTTGAAATGTGGGCTGGCTGAGGTTTAATACTAGCAAACTTGATTCAAATTGGGAATATCTTGTAGGAACACAGCTCTGTGTTGTGCTGCTGCCTCTTGTCTGCAGTCCACCTCCTGTGGCCGCAGGCTGCTGCTGGTCCCTGCAGCAAAAGGAGGATTGAGAAATCTTCATTCTGCAGGGCTCAGAAGCCCTGTATGGCTGCAGGTGGATCCCCATGGGCTGCCTTTGGGAAGCCCAAGGGTTTTCAGCAGACCATAGTCAGATCTCCAAAACTGGGCTGCATTTACATGTGGGACAGAGCGGGGATTGGGAGTGTCTTGTCTCCTCTCCTCTGGTTTAAGCAGATCTGGCCTGTTGGTGCAGATGGCTCCTGATGTTAGGTGTCTCAGTGTAGCACAATCGGAATAATTGCAATCATTTTCCCAGGCTGATTTGGGCAGGTTTGGGAGAAAAGAAGAGGTTTTAAAAATATGCCTACGGATGAGTCATGCTGGTTCTGTAAAAGTCATCCTTGCAGGTGATTAGCACCTCTGACAAGGCATTGCAGCAGGATTTTAAAGCTATGTCAGGTCCACACATTCAGAAAAATGACCCCCTGAGAAAACTGCAGCACTGTGCTTTGCCCCGGCCCTCCCCTCTCTGCAAAAGCCAAAATAAGGATTAGAAATGAATGCTCACCAGTTCAGCATCCTGCTGACTGATGTCCTGCAGATAAGGGATGGATGCTAGCTCAGCCATCGCTTGATTAATCACCTGGGACTGCTCCGTGACTTGCTGCAGCCGGCCAAGGATGCTGGCGTAATGCAACTTCTCTATCGCACGTGAACACGCACAGACATCGTCCTGTTCTCTCAGGGAAAGCAAGAGGGTTAGGTGGGAGCTGTGGAAAGCACACTCATCCTTTCAGTCTGATGCCTTGTGGCTTATCACCATATATATATATTTGCGCTGGTAATACTATAAGCAATATGGCATCCAGCACCTTTAAGATAATGCTTCTGAAAATCTTATAGAGGAGAAAAATACTTTCTTTTCACAATCTCTCTAGTAGTACTAGAAAAATAAATATGTAGACATAATATATGTGAAGGGGAGAGAGCAGATAACAAACATGAATGCAATTTTCTCATTTGGAAATGGCTTTTCCATAATCCCCTCTGTTAAATATTATCTGACTGCTATGGATTGCTTTTAAAATTTCAGTGAAGAGATTGAGGAAACCATGCCATGTCTGAGCCTATGGTTTGCTTGCAGGCTGGGGAAATCCACAGTTTTTGAACGCACAACCTTGAGGCGCTAACACCTGTGGAGGTGGTCTCTGATCCTTCAGGCACGTGGCAAATTAAAAGCATGTGGATAGAGTGCCAAGTGCTTGCAAAAAATCTTATCGTTTGCTGAAATGTTTGATGGATGGCAGCCTTACTACCATATTTTCAAAAGCGTTCTGTTGCCAAAAATGCAAATGAACACCCTACTGAGATTTTCAAAAGCAATTTGGCCTAGATTCTTGACAAAATGTAGCCATTGCATATCTGTATACTCAGCCATTCTGAGCAAAATTTCCATTCATCTAATCAGGCTTGTGAATGTATTTAAGAGCTTGAAATTACAAGCATTGGCATAGATTTTCAGAACCACTTCCAGTATTTTTAGCAGACCTTTGTTCTGGCAGTTCCATATGGCGGCGTGCTGATGCTGCCATTCCCATACGCTTTGCTTCCCAGATAGCTGTCTCTAGGTCCCACTGTGTATTGGGCAGAGTGAAGTTTTGAAACAAATTTATTTGGGTTTATTTTTAAATTAACTTTTCTTGACAAGGAGTCTTGGTCTTTCGATCTTGATTTTGGTTTTGCAGAAGTTTGCCCAGAGGGTGCATCAAGTGGTCCAACTCTATGGTTGGACTAGATGATCTTAGTGGTCTTTTCCAGCATTAATGATTCTACAATTGTATAACTTTTACATAGCATCTAAGAATTTAGTAGAGATGCTCTTCTTGTTTTCTAAACATCTTGTAGGAATCTGTAAGAAAAAAAGCTTAGTTTCCTTTCAACCCTAGAAAAAAATATGAATAGTCCTGGTATAGTTAGTTTTACTCCTTTCAATGTAATTTATAGGATGATCGTAGAGAAAGATAAAATAAAAGACATTAGAGAGCAATATCAGGAATCCAGCTATAATGCAGGAATTCCAGATAATGAAATCAACTGAGAAAGGAAGAGCTGAGCCAATGAATGGGTATTTCCATCAGCATCAGGCACTGCACAAGGAAGAGGAACTCTGGCCAGCAGTTCTCTGAGAACTGCAGTTAGCTCCAGTCAGCTGTGTTTGGAGAGGTTAATTTGGACCCAAGTATCACTGAGCGGAGGTGCCAGCACGTTAGGAGATAACTCTGGAGGGAAGTGAGGTGATTGGTCTATTAATAAAAGTGCTAAGAGCTTATTATTCTTCTCAATAAATATAATGGAGGGATAAATTCTAAAGAGTGTAAACAATGGAAAAGTGAAGGAAGGAGATAAAAAATGATGATAACAGAAGGACCATTGTGTATAAATAGGTACAAGAAAGACTGGGGTGGCAATTAAGCCTCTTTATAATTCCAGTTGAAGATCTTCAATATGTTTCAGCAAGGGTAGAAAACCCAACTAAGATGGATTTTACTCAAGAGCAAGATATGTGATTTGCCTTGGGGAGCCAGCAGAGTTTACCAGTCCTACCTTCTGATGAACTTCTACTGGCCCACCTCTAGGAGCGCAAACCAGGACAACCTGCTGACAAATATTTGTTTTACTTGAAAAGCCCCTTTCTGGGGGCCTGGTCTAGGATTGATGAAGCCATCAGCAAGGAAAAAAATTTCTGTGATCTCTGATATGCAAAATTAAGTCTGACACCATCTAGTTAGTATGGCAATAGAGCAAGAAACAAAAGTTCCTTCCAGTTGTGCCAGGGGAGGTTCTGGTTGGATATTAGGAGAAACTTCTCTGAAAGAGGGGTGATGCATTGGAATGGGCTATATAGGAAGTCACCATCCCTGGAGGTGGATGCAATACTTAGTGACATGGTCAGTGGGCAATATTGGTGGTAGGTGGATAGTTGGACAAGATGATCTTAGAGGTCTTTGCCAACCTTATTGATTCTATGGTTCTAAAAGGGGCAGAGGAGCCTCATCTCCAGCTATTCATTGGTGTGTGATGGCCACATGGCTGTGTAACCAGATACAGCTGTGAGCACTGAAATAAGGAGAAGCAATCAATTAACAAGAGCTCTTATCAATGAGAAATAGTCACACAGCACTGTAAGTGCAGCAAAAGGTTTTTTCTGCTATTCTTGAAAACCACCCAAAACCTTTTTGTGCAAGCACCAAGAAATGAGTCTATCGAGCGTCAGCTGCAAAAGCAGGTAAGAATCCTCTCTCACCATGCTGTGTCTGTTGGGGGGCTTCTCAAATGACTCAGAAAGTAAAAGCAGATAGAAAGCAATTTTTTCTCTGCTTGATTCTTCAGAAAAATATTAAAGCATGTCACGTAGCTATGGGACACAAATTGGGCATCTGTGCCAACATGGACATAGCAGTGCTATTTAAGTTTATAGTAGGTAGGAAATAAATAAATAACTCACAGTGGAGTTAAAAAAAAAAAAAAAAGGATTTGAGGAGGTTGAACTTAGAGGTGGTGTTTCAGTGACAATGAAAAATGCAGAAAGAGAAAGTAAATAACTGCTGCTGGCAGGAGAAAAAAACCCACAGGGAACAGAACCACATGATGAGAATTATATGAAGGATAGCAGGATTCAAGGGGCTATAAGCTGCAGTAAAAAACATAATAAAGTGGCCAAGCAATCAGATGGAGATGAAACCAGCTCAGGTAGGTGCAGTGAAGGTTAAGCAAAGAGCAAGCATTAATAGACACTTCAGTGGAAAAGAGTCTGCTCCTTTAGTGATGTGTTCCTTCAGGTACTGAGAATCCAGGGATGGAGCCCTGCTTCTTGTTTTTCTCTGTGCACAAGACAGGAGTCATCCCTTCTGCTACTTCTGCATATAAATCTGAATTGCTGAGTGCCAGGAGTGCTAAAACAAAGTGAAGAGGCTGGTCAGCTGGGGATCTCATATCCATCGGCCCTAAGTGCACCAACTTTGCAAAGGTCTGGGGTGCCCCTTGGTAGTTCCTGGTCGTTGTGGTGTCCACACTGCTATTCTTCAGCTCAAAATCAGAATGAAAATATGTTTCGCAAATGGTTACAAGTGTGTTACAATAACAGGCAGAAAAATCTGTCATTATATTTCTCTAATGCCCTTGGTATGCTCCAGAAAATGTTTGTGCTGAAATTTGAGTGAATGCTTTACCTCTTTTAAAAAAAAAAGAAAAAAGACAAGAAAGATCTGTACATGTGCCCATCGTGCTGTGAATCTTACGGCAGGTTTTGCTCACCCATATGATGTGAGCAGTCTAACAAGCCCCACTGGCCCCTCTATTTCTCCTATAAAGCAGCATTATGTACCACTGACGTGGGAGAAAGGCTGTGTACAAAGCAGTGAGAATGAGCCCAGTAAAACCACTTGATAGAGTAACTGCTTGTCAGCACCGGTAACCTGGGTCGTGATGTGAGCAGGTGGAAGTCTGACTGATACAGCTGTTTAAGGGAAATAAAATAACCTGTGGGTCGTTGAGGGCTGTGGAGTTTGCCACCAGCAGCAACGACAGCACAAGACCAGGCTGCTGCACCCTCCCTTCTGCCTCTTGCTTTGCAGCACACAAATATCCCTTCGAGCTGAATGGGACCGGCTGTTCTTTATGAAGATGAGAGGGCAAATGAGAAACGCTCTGCTTTTTTAATCATTAGCTTCATGTCTCACCAACAGTCGTGCGTGTACAAATCGTATAATTAACTGTAAGCTGTGGAGCTGCAAAAGGGAGCTGGCAGAACTGGTATCGAGTGTGTTGCCATTGCTTAATAAGCTCTTATTCAGCACTGAGATGCTTTGGTAGAAAAAAACTGTATTAGGACAAGCACGGAGTGCACATTTGCATTTGCAAATGAAGGAATCTTTTCTTCCTTGTTCCTGTGTGCTATTAAAAATAAGTATCTTCCTTTATTGTCTTAAAGCAAATTGTAAAGCTAATGCTTGTATCCAAAGTTTGTCTCACAGAAGTCCTCAGTTCTGTTTGGATGTAATGGATGGCAGGTGGAATTGTAATTCTAGCTTGAAGAGGATTTTGGAATACTGTCAAGGAAACAAAGGTGGCCAAGTCTTTGCCAGGCCCACAGAGATTTTAATCACCAGCAGCAGATCAGCTCTGGCTCTGTGCCTATCTGTGTTATCAGGTATAATTTGCTCTGTCAGTTGCTCTTTGGGTCAGAGGTTCTGTCTTGCCCGGATTATTCATTGCTATAAAAGCTGAAGAGGTAGTGAATGTGTTTCTACCAATAATGGGTGCAGCATTGGCAGCTAGTTGTTCTAACCCAGCAATAAGTCCTTCTATCCTGGGTTTTTTCCCCCCTCCATTAAAGGTTCCATACTGATGCCCTGGTGACTGCTCATAGACTCACTGGTGCAAACTCTCTTACAGAATGGGGTGATCAGAGGGAATCCAAAAGATATGTCCAGTTTAAAATTTTTCCCTTTCTGATAAGTAGAAAATGAATAGCTGCAACGCTAGAACCTTGCCTATGAAAGCTCAGCATCATGACAAAAGAGTCAAAAAAGGTCAAAAACCAACTGACCAGACCCTGGAGTTGCACTGGGGCTGTGAGAAGGTGCGGGGTTTTATTCTGTGCTGGCATCCAACCCTCCATCTGTTTGTACTTCTGGATTTGTGGCTGTTGGAAGCACGCAGCAATAACAGCTGTTTCACTTTTGCAAAGATGCCTCTCCTATCAGCCTGCCTGCCAGTCCCCAGGGCCTTGGTCAGCCAGAAGAAGCAGTCCGTGGCTTTGGGAAGGAACAGGGAAGCAGCAGCTGTGTGTTTCCTGGGGCTGCACACCCTCAGGCCACAGCAATGCGTTGAGTGCCCGTTTTGGCACAGCACTGAGCACCTTCACCTCCCGCTAAGCCTATGAGTTCAAGCACTTATGTTGTTTCAGCAGCAGCTCTCCGAGATTAAATGAGAGGCAGATTCCCCAAATACCCAACTAATGTTTCTTCCTTGCTAGGGGTTGCTAAGTAGCAGGGTTTTTTTTTTTTTTTTTTTTTTTGTCAACCTCCTATCTGGTATCAAAACCTAAGAATATAAATCCTGTGATTTGCTGAGACACCCTTGATGAGGAAATGGCTCTGATTCCTGCAACACACAGAAAACTGAAAAACGGTTATTGCTAGGGAAAAAACGTTAACATTAGCATTTACAATCTGTGGAGGAGAGGCTTCTTCCACTTATTTTCAGGAGAATAATTTCAGAATTGAATTAAAACAGTCTAGTCTACATGCAAATTTGATTTTTGACCTTTTGTGCTAATCAAAAGCCATGGTGCTAAAAAGCTGTGTACATTATTGCAGAAAGTATGGGCTAGAATTAACTACTATACCTTCAATATGTTTGTAACAGATTTGAAGGTTATTTCACATACTTTATTACGTAGAGATCAAGATCTAAATCACTAGAAATACTTCAAGTAGTGATTATTAACTCTTAATGGAGAGCCTTGTGATATGTGTAGAGTACTGTGGGTATTAAATGCACAGTAATTTTGGTGGTTGTGTGGAGTAGGAATATTATATAATTGGACATAAAGACTTGAGAAAATCAAATGCAAAGTAATTTTAAACTGGATGCACTTAAACAATTAGGGCTACTTTTAAAAAGTATCTAGACCCCAACTGAACTCTGTTTCTACTGCAGTTTGCTGAGCATTGCTGGCCAGAGGAGGATGCGCAGAACGGATTGCCCACCAAAAAGCACGTGCTGTTCCTATGCACTGACACACACAAAGCAAAGCAGTAAGGGAAGGTTGTACGCACAGTTAATTTGGTGCTTCTCATGAAATCCATGACTGGCATGATCTGTTTCCCAATGGTCTCCCACTGTCTTCTCAATTCTTCCTCTGGGATTGGACTGAAAGGTGCTTTGCAGTCTAGGAAATGAAATCACAACCGTGTGTGCTGTGTTTATTTGTGTATGTTTTGGATAGAGGATCTATGGGTAAACTGGAATGGGGGAGAGGCTGATGGAGGCAGGGATGCAGGCACAGAGAATTGGGACCAGAGCCCTGCTCCCATCGCTCAGCAAGGGATTGAGGAGGTCACTCGTGAGCTATGACAGCTATTAAGCAAGTTGGCGTACCTGAAAAGATTGGCAGCTTTCTACTTGTCAGCTTTTCCAAGATTTTTCCAATTTGTTTGTTTCTGAAACCCAGAGTGAGTAAGTACTGCTGGGGAGGGGAGGAAGACCAGTCTGTCGTCTGCGGCAAAATATGAAGTCCACGAGGATCTGGAATATGAAAATGAAGATAATTTCCAGTCACGTTTCTTTTCAGCTGCAATGGAAAGGTTTTTGTATTTTTTTTTTGTTGGTTTGTTTGTTTTTGTTAAAAGAAAAAGTAGGGAGTGTAAGAAGGAATTAAATGTAATCCAGAAGGCTTGCCAAAATGAAGATTACCCCCAAAATCCCCTCCAGCTGCAAGGTGGTTCTGAAATTCAACGCTTCGCAAACCTTCCCACCCACAGCTTGCTTTTTGCTGATGCATTAGATGAAGTTTGCTCTTTCTGTTTACGTGCAATTCAATGCTGATCATCCAAAGCATTAGTAACTCAACATTCCATTAAATGTAACATCCTTATTTTTTAACTGCAAAACAAGCTGAAGTTGTTTGCTGAATTTACGAAGCTTCATTTCCTACAGCTTTGTGCTTTTACTGTCACCACCACCATAGTGGCATGTGACGACGTGCTGTGGTTGGCAGGAGTTTGTGAGGGCCTTGCCAGAACCCCGTGTGTGTCTGCTGCCCTGACCTGATCTGAGGACAGATGCTCCGAGCGAGAGCATAAACCACCTCTTCTTGGGGAACTATACCAGCTCTTTCCTTCCTCTCCTTCCCTTGCAAAAAATAAACCTAGATTGAATGTCAGTGTCACTTTCTACAAAGGAGTGCTCTGTTTTCAGTGAGCTCTGCTTTTAAGATGCCAGGCTGTGCGGTCACAGTGACAAATGGAGAACCCCATTTGGAGCTCCCCGGCCTTACCCGTACATAAATCAAAGCGAGTGGACCTGATATTTCCCTTGCAGCTACTCAGCTTCTGATGGATCCTCAATTTTGAAACAAACTGCATTGTATGCTTGGATTTAAATGCATGTCTGCTTCTCTTCCTTGGCAATAAGGAAAAATTTTAAATCAATCCAGTCCTTGCATTATAGCAGGACTTAGACGGAAGTTGGATGAATGATTGCTGTGGAATGGGAAGGTTATTTAAGATAACGTCGTCATGAGGTGCGTGGTATTTCAAACCCACTGCTGAAAGGGGGCTTGGCTCATGTTTTTCATTTCACCTCCATGAGGAATGGACATGCAGGGGACACAATGCTGACAATAAGTGCAACTTCTTCCTTGAGAGATTTTTCTAGTGGATGGCATGGTTTTGGGCCAGGTCTGAATAGATAAGCTAAGAAACCCCTTTTCCTTAGTTGACTTCAGTGGATGTTGCTGTGAGTTGAGGCCGGGAAGGGGAGCCAAGTCTGTTCTGTCTCAGAAGGTTTCCAGGACGGAGAAAGGGAGGTTGGAAGACTCTCACCTGCATGAGAGCCAGGGTGGGAGCTGTACAGGGCTCTCGCTCAGCACCTCTCACACATTTCACTCTCAGAACCCCGTATTGTGACATTTTTCCAGTGCATAGAAGCCAAGATACAGTATGCATTATTGTGATCTTGGCTACCCCATTTAATTCCTAGAAACTAGTGATCCCAAAACCTGCACTCTTGTGTAAGATTGGAACAATTTTTTAAGCAACAGAATTTCTAAACAAAACACCCTTGAGGCAGAACTGGTTCTATTCGATCTGTTTTGTAATTGATTGAAGTACTATAGGACCAAAGTCTTTCATCCTGTTGTTTTTTTTTTTCCTTCCTCCTTTCCATAGGAGTGAGGAAAAGCCTGGTGATGCTTCCAGAAATATCCAGTGATTTATGAACGCAACTGAACTTCAGTGCAACACTTGCGTGCCTTTGTTGTGTATGTGCTTTTGAAAGTCTCACTCTTGCTATAAAATGAGGGGATGATGTGAAATATGATTTTATCTTTTTTTTTTCAAATCATATTCAGGGAGTTTTATTTTATGTTCTCTTTAATGCCAATACTTTTGTCCCTGGAACCTCTCAAGAAAGTAACATCAGCAAGTAAATGGTAGACAGGGACTTTACGACCTTCATGATAAATCCCATTTTCCCTTTTTAAGCAATCCCAAAACTGCCAGAAACCCAATGCAGGGGCACTTGCAAAACACAATCTAGTTTTATTCTAGTTTTATACCGGTTTCCAAAAGGCAAACAAAATGTACAAGCCAAGTTTACTTGGTTTAATGTCTGCGCAGTTTTGTGGCAAACACTTGACTTCCCAATTCCCACTTGAGTTCAGGCAAATGTTCCTTTCTCCCGAGAGTTGCAAGATGTTGAGTTAGAAGCTAATCGAGTTAGATAAATGACCAACTCAGAGCTAAGTGTTACCAGAGGTGGCCATGTTCTGAGTCACCAGGTTAATGACAGCAGGAAATGCCATTTCATCCACCTGCCTCTCTTTTAGAGAAATATCATGCCCATTCCTCTTGGAATAAGACCATGGTCAGCAGAACTTTAGTGTCTGCTTATGCCAGGAGATGCTACTTGACTTCACTCCTCTGGGAGATGACAACGGGCTATAGAAAGCCCTAGATTGCTCTGGATTTGTCTTCAACAACCCAAAGGAAACCTGGCTGTCTGTTCCTGTTCCTGCAGCTGAGGTGCTCTCGAAGGTGTTCATCCCTCCACTAGCACTCAAAGAAGGAAGAAAGGTTTTGGAAAGTGAAGGGCCTGCTGTTGGGCCAATTACTGATGGCAAGCCACCGAGACGGGAATGAACCTGGGACTTGCTGTTGCAACAAGACACTGCAAAAGTGCTGCTGAACAAAAGAGCTCTTGTAATAATGAAATTCAACAACTGAAACGTGAGGCTTCATGGATAAAAATAGTCTTTGTGGGGATTTGCAGTGTAAAGTCTATGCTTTAGCTAAGTACTGATTTGATTACCTAAATCGTGTACAATCATATAGCAAATCTCAGAAGTTAATTTTCCCCACTGAAGTGTAGGAAATTCAAAGGCTCAAGCTCCAAACTCCAAAACTCATTTTTAAGTCAGCCACACACAGACAAACAGTATACAGTGCTTAACAGCATGTGAAATCTGCTGTTACCTGTAAAGATGTGCTGTGTGTAGCCAGGGTGCTTTTTAGTGAACGCGTCTGTCATCTTGTCTCTGTTGTCAACCTTGACTTTTGTCACAAATGGTGTGTACATAACTGAAAAAGATTCTTCTCTGGTGATGGCTTCTTCAATCATAGCCTAAAAAGGGGAAAGAAATGACACATTTTATGTTGGTTAACGGCTAGTTAAAAAAAAAAAAAAAAAAGGAAAAATAATTACTTCCACAGATGATATTTTTCCTTTAATAATTGCACAGTCATGCAAAGATAACATATTTTGGTCTTGAATATTAATTAGAAGGGAATTTAAATTAGTTCCAGAACACACTGCCTATCTATACTCAGAAAATCAATTTAATGGAGAAAGAACATTTGTAAACAGTTCTCAGTGCAGTGCGCCTATGTCTTCAATGAGAAGAAAAGTATTAGATAAATTATCTTTTAGATGAAAAGAAAAAGTGATTCTCTGCTCTTTGAAGGTCACATCTTTCATCTGAGGGTTTTATTCAGTCCTTGGGAGCTGGTTAAACAATACTAAGCATTCATATTACCCCTTGGGTTGGCATGAATCAAACACTGTGTCTATATGGAATATTAGTCTTAAAATATTGCATTCAAACACCATTTGCATCAAGAGTAAAATTCACTCCTGTGCAGCGGGCAGCACGAAGCGCATGAACCTCACCATCCTTTAAAAATGACTGGAATGATGCATTATGCTGACCTTATGCAGAGACGTGGATTTCACACTCAGTGGACCCCCAATGAACTGGTGCTGGAGGAGCTGCCAGCCTGGAAACTCAGCACTTCTATTGGTCAGGGCAAGTGAAGTTTAGCTGGGATTCCTTTAGCAATGGGGTTTCTGTGAGACCACACTGAGCTCTGCTTTGGGCTGCTTCTTTTTCTAACAAAAGCTGATAAGGGCAGTCCTTTCCAGAAACTGGAAGAGCTGTAGTACTGCATTAATCTATCTTAGCAGAAGTGTGAACATGGTTAATAGAGATTTTAATAGCATAAGTTTAATAGAGATAAATAGAAAAGCGTGAAAGGAGATGTGGATGTGGCATTGAGGGCCATGGTTTAGTGACGGGCCACATAAGGTCAGATTGGTGGTTGGACTTGATGAACGTGAATGTCTTTTCCAACTTATATGAGTCTATGATAAAAGGTGTGTGTGTGTGTGTATACATAAAGATGTTTGGATCTCCCAGATCACAGACTGTATTGGTATGGGATTAATTTGGTGTTTTATTGACAAGTCCTCCCTTTTGTTCTTTTGTTTTGTTTGGTATTCTGCTGATTTTCTGTAGCTTGGCAGCCGTTTTCTAATCTGGATTAATATGAATGTGTGAATGTGCTTTTGGATGCATCCATATATTTCACCTGTATAGAGTGAGGCATTGAGATGAAAATGTGAGCGGTTGGACAAGGCAAGCTCCATATTCTGCAGGATCAGGGAATGGCTTTACTGGTATTTGCCTGCAAAGTTCATTTTTGGCTTTATTACCCTTCAGGATAGTTCAAGGTCACACCTATAATATCTTTGCACTGCCATGTACCCAAGGCTGCTCTGAACAGCATGCAGATAGTGACTGGCTCAGAGGGCAGTAACGGCAAAATGTCAGCCAAAGGGAAAAAAAAGAGATCTGTAGTTTCTGGTCAATACTGCAACCGAAGGTATTATTATTACCCAGGAGCATAATACCCTGGACATAAGACGCTGGACATAGATGCTACTTGGTTTATTATCCTCTTGGATTTTTATGGGCTAAAGACTTTAAGGACATAAAACTTCAGACCATAAAAACTTTGGAGCAGAAAACTTTATATGATGAAATCCCTGAGGACTTGGCTGCTTAAGCCTTTATGCACTGAAGTCCATATCTGTGGATGAATATCTCACAGTTTGTCCCAGGAAATGGAGATGCCTTACAGAACAGGGCCTGTCAGGCTGTACGTTGTGCAGTTACCCAAGGTGCAGACAAATTGTGGAGATAAATACAAGGGCTCCAAAGGACTTCCAACAGAGAACTTGGAGGGAGGATAGGGCAATTGTCTTTTTCCATTTGCATGTGATTTGGAGTCTTTCTGTCTGAAGGAGAAGATCATCGCTGTGATGACCTCTCAGATGTGTCAGGCAGAATGTTGCTATTCTGACCTGGTGTGGGAAGAAGTGCCAGACTCTTCCAGGAAGATGTGGACAGTAGGGAAACTAATAAGGAAATATAAAGGGTTGGGTTGTTTGTTTGTTTCTTGTTGCTTTTTGTTTTTCATTTTTGCAAGTGGAATCTGCAGCTTTATCTCATCAAATAGTGTCACACTCCAGACTTCAGCTCCAGCAGAATTAGGAAAAGAGAAGACATTGAGATGAGCTTGAACCATATGAAAGAGCTCCTTGAACAATTTACAGTACTGGAAGGACTATGATGGACATGAGTACATTGAATATGGTAGTTTACCTCAGCAGTGGAAAAAATCTATTGCTTCACTGAAGATACAAGAATTCTTTTCAGAAGATACCGCAGAATAAACTGATGATAGGAAAAGTTTCTTTTTTGTTGCAGAACTGACTCATGCTCTGCTTTGTCAGGAGGTTTGCATCTCTGTTTTGGAAGTGTGGGCAATCAGAAAAAGTCTATAGAGGGACCATGTGGAGACAAAGTGTCTGAAGGAGTATTTATATTGTCAGCACTTCTACTAAAATAGCAGTTAATTTTTTCGTGAAACAGAAGCATTTGCAAGGTTTGAGAGGTGTCCGTGCTATCGTGAGAATTAAAGAATCAGAAGACATTCCGAAACAAAGGTGTTTTTAACAAGAGTTTGAGCATAAATTTGACTCAACATCTCATGTCCATCTTCTCTGAGCATCTTGGTGCTGCAATATTCTTTTATGTGCTGATGTTACAGACCTTGTTAGAAAACCTAAGCTTTAGCCTAAACAAACTTACACTGTTCCTTCAACAAAACTTTGTTCAGCTCATAATATAAGTAGATGCACAAGAAACAAAGTTTTCGAATGTCAACATGTTATTGGAAATGATATAGCTTCAGTACTTTTATGAAACTTTCACCATTTTTGCCTGCTTAGAGCAGAGAAAGCACAAAAGAAGAAAAAGTGGCACTGCAGCAGCAAATTCTTCGTAACAGTGACAGCAGCTTTCCCTGCTACAGTTCCTAACCATAATCCTCTTTAACTACAGAAAGGTTTAATTTGGAAAATCCAATTATCTTGACATCTAGAATTATCCAAAAATTTAGATATCTTTCTAGTGCCTTATCTTGCAGCTGCAGTGCATACTCAACCACTGTCTCATTTACATTACAACAGGAGCTGATGCTTTTATTGATGATTTTTATTAATGTAGTGATACCAGGCAGGGTAAAGCCATTAGCCTCTTCTACGAACTGCTTCCACTCTTAGGCTGGTAGTTAGAATTATGGGAGCACTGTGGTGCAACCTATGAGCTTTTCTCTATATCTTTCCAACCATAAAGCAGTGTCTGGCAGCCCCGCCACTAAGTCTGTTGCTGTTGTGATATGAATATTTTCTCACCAGCAAGATCTTCTTACATTAGTTTTATTTATTTATTTTTTCTTTCTGTGGGAAAAATAAGCAGAGGGAATGCCAGAGCGTATCCTTTTCTCAATATGTTTATGGTATGAATAAATCATGTATTATACAATAGATGAGAACTTTCTGCTTATCTGCCGTGTAATGCCTCCCCATTAATGTAGGTCACATCAAATATCAGCTTATATAGGTTCTTAAGTTATTAACGAATTTAAGTCTCTGTGAGCTATTTTGCATGCAGCACATTCTGGAAGCGGATTTGCAGAGCATCGTAGCCCCATGGATTCTGCTGAGCTCTGAAAGGCAGAGGTAGGAGTGTTGCACGTGGGTTACCTTAGGCTTCAAGGTCCGTTTGATTTTTCAGTAGGTGTTTCTTTATGTTTTCAGAGAGAAGAAATCCATGTTTTGTATCCTTCCAAAGAGGTCATTATTCGTTAAAGAAATAGCCAAGAACAAAGAGGGTGTGGAAAATCATAGAATCACAGAATGATTGGGTTGGGGGGGACCTTAAAGACTGTGTAGTTCCAACCTCCCTGCCATCGGCAGGATTGCCAACCACCAGCTCAGGCTGCCTACGGCCCATCCATGGCCTTGGGCACCTGCAGGGAGGGGCACACACAGCTCTGGCAGCAGTGCCAGGGCATCTCTACCTTCTGAGTGAAAAACATCTCCCTAAATCCAATCTAAATCTCCCCTCTTTTAGTTTAAAGCCATTCCTCCTTGTCCTATCACTATTTGACTGTGTAGAAAGTCGGACCCCTCCTGTTAAAAGCTCCCTTCGAATACCGGAAGGCTGCAGTGAGATCTCTCTGGAGTCTCTTCTCCAAGCTAAACAAGCCCAGCTCCCTCAACCTTTCTATGCAGGAGAGGCTGGAGGCTGCTGTTGACATGGTGCTGGAGGGTGGGAAAGGAGGGACCTAGCATCAGTGTGGAAATACTACTCCAGTTCAAAGAAGCTCTCTGCCCTTCAATATCACAAACTGACATGCATGAAATACCACAGGAGTCCCCAGCTCTTATATCACTTAATGCCAGCTGGAACTTTTCCCTTTTCATCTCAGCACAGGGGTAAACTTGAAAGATTTCTGTTCTTCTTTGATGGAAAGACCAGTAGTGGAAAGGTTTGCCAGGCTGATGCAGAGCTCTGTCAGGGTTGAGCCCCTGTTACTACTTCATTTAGGGCTTGTTGCCTTCTAGCAACTCTGAGCCTTCCTGCTAAGGTGGCTGCTGGCCTGGCAGTGTGCCCTGCTCCAGCTGGGGTTTGCCACCACCTTGAGATGCTGTGGTGGGAGCAAAACTTGTCCAGTTGAGTGAGACCTTTGATGGTCAGCGTCAGGGGTGTACGGTGCTGTCCAGCCAGGGCAGTGAGGTAGTGGATGTGAAAATCAAAGAGTCCATGTGAACTTGGTGAAGCTACTGGTCAAAATCCCAGTTCTTAACCAAACTTGCTATTATTGTCCATTCTTAACGAATAAGGGAGACTTTATGGTGAGAGATACCAATAGAGTGATCCACTGCCTTCTGCTCTGAGCAGGACCACCTGTCCAGCATCAGGAGAAGCCTTTTGCCATCTCTGTGTGGCTCCTGCTTTGTCAGGAGTGGGTTGCAGTTTAACCAGCAGCTCTTTGTGAGAAGGGGGATTGAACAGCTTGGGTGGTCTGGGCTCGGATCTCAACTGAGACAGGATGAGCAAAAGGTTGAGCATCACTCAATGCTTTATGTCAGTGCAGTCAGATGCTGCAGGCATCTGGTGATTTGGACCTGTGCTCAGGCCTGGCAAGAAAGTCATGGGAGAAGTGGGGATACTTGCTGTAGGGGCTTTTCATGGCCTTTAGCATAAGAAGAGAGGAAAATAAAAAGAAGAAAAAGGGAATCAAAATGCAGAAATGAACAGAAAGAGATGTTGGTCCTACCTATCACTGAGCTCAACAGCTTTTGGGAACTTGACTTAAATGTGAAGAGATGAATCAGACAGCCAGAGATGGTGACTGATGTGGTTAGGCTGTAACATGGACAGCACTGTTCAGAGGGCAGTGAAAAATCATGCTTGAGTCATTGCAATAGCCAACTACTTTATGTGGCTGAATGGCTGCTAATTTAGTAGAGGACAAGTTGGCTGTATATAGAGTTGTTTCTGAAAAGGGACTTTATCTCTTTTTGTGTGATGTCCTCTGTAGTTCTTCAAGAGCAGATGTACAAATGGAAAGCCACACAGCCAGTAAAGATCCTGGGAACAGCACAGGCTCCTGCCTCTAGCTTCAGCTTCCCAAAGAAAGGAGATGGGGTACAAAGAAAGGGAAGAGGATAATGAGCATGTAACTTCTTAAGGACCTTTGCAACTTCAAGGAACAATAAGGGCCCGAGAACAGCTCAAAATGGCTGGATTTCAACACTGATTTCTCAGGTTTCCTTTGTAAATCTTAAAGCTCTGCCTTGTAGCCCAGCAAAAGCCAGAATGAATAGAGTGAGGTATGCACATTACTTTTGAGCTGCTTCTTGGGGTTTTTCAATGGTATGGGGCTTTGCTGGCCATGCTGCTCTTGCTGAACATCTCTGAGGCATGATTTATGGTGCTCTGTTAACATTGAAAGCTTTAATTGGTCGGTATTTTGATTCAGACTGGGATTTCAACAGCAATCAACTACAAGCAAGGCATGTATTGCCTATTACATGCCTATTACATTCGGCTGGTATTCAATTGAAGAATCTTTCCTGAAATTAGAGACAATTAATCCATCTGTTTTAATAACTGTGGCATTTGAACTAGTAACTTCTCTTGTCTTGTAAATATAATTCAAGCAGCTCTTGTTCTACCATGAAGGATCTGGCGCTAGAAAAATAGAAGCAGGTAGGTATTATTAAAGAAGAAAGTATACAGGAAAAAAAAAAAAAAAAAAAGTTCCTTGTTATTGTACATGCAGAATTGTTCCTGGAATGGAAATATCAGCAATAACAACAGCAATAAAAACCTCCCAAATCAGTACCAACATGACAGAAACTCTCTGTTATATTATTTTATTTGCCTTATCAATTCAGTTTTCAATTACTTCATATTTTAACTTGTGTACCTGAAGATAGAATGGAGCTGGTTTTTGCAGCTTGGGAGTTACAAGTCTTACAAGTAGTGTATTCCAAAGCCAGAATGATCTGAATCCCTGAAATGGCATACAAAGAATACAATACAAAGAATGTATGCCCAGAAAAATCTTAATGGTTTTAATTTTAGCAAGTCCTTTCAGCCACGGTGTAAAGGGAACACAGGGAATCCACAAAGTGGTCTGGAGCTGCACTTGGGAGATCTGGAAACCACTGCAGCATCTTAAGAACAAAGTGATTTTCCTGCTTAAGAGCCAAAATCTTTTTGTTCTTCTAATGTGCAAGGTGAGGAAAACCATTACATCCCAATTTTCCACCACACAATGACGAGCTTGATGATTTAAGGCAAGTGTTGTCCTTCAAAACAGCCGGGGAGACAGAGAGGGAGGATCACTTGCTGATTTTTGTAAAGAGACAGGACAGAATTCAAAATCAATTCTTAAAGCAACAACAAACTGCACAAAGCTCTGGGACAATAGAGACTTGGGCAAATTAAGCATTTCCTGTACTTACTGCCTCAGAGTAGGCATTAACCTCAATGGGATTTTTCCCTCAGATTTGATTAAAGAAGGAACTTTTCAGCAGCAAAGTGTGACACAGCATGATCTGCTGAGATAGCATCGAGAATTAACGAGAAATATGTTTTCTCAATGATATGATGGCCAGGTTGCCCAGGGGGCTGCCTGTCAGCTCCTATCAGTTATCCCATCAGGAGGACTGCAGAACATCCCCTGCTTGTGCCAGCCTGCAAACCTGGTGCTCCAGAGCAGCGTGGGTCAGGTGTGAGCACAAGGACAGCTGACGGCTAGGGAGGAGGTGCTGGCTACAGAGAGCTTTCCTCTCTTGGTGTTCTTGTCTGGGGTTGTCACCTTGCAAGGTGTGAGATAAAGCTGAGGTCTACAGAAGCTGACAGCAACCATCTCTGCAGTGTAGGTGTTCAGCCACCTCGCAGGGCCGAGTGCTTTTTTCATCGTTTGCTGTACTGTGTGATCTGCATGTTGCTCTGCACTTGCAATAGCAGCAGGCCAGGCTTTTGAACTGGAAACAGCCAACATTCATAAAAGCAACAAGAGGGGAAAGCAAAAGTCTTAATACCGAAGCCTCCATGCCAGCTGCTGCATGTGCTGCTGGAGGCTTTCTCTGTGATGTTGAGTTCAGCTGACAGAAATACTCTCAGAAAGATGGGCTCATGAGGTGTGTGGAGGAGGCACAGCTCCACTATTGTCAGTGTGCTAAGAGCAGCCTGATGATAGCTGCAGTCTTGTCTAAAACGCTAAGGTTTTGCATCTCTGTATAAAAGACAACCAAATCCAGGTTGCTGCAAAGCAAATTAAAGGACTTCCTTGGAGCTCTAGCAAATACACGTTATGGAATCAAGGCTTTTGGTACAGATGGTCGTGGAGGTGTATAGATATGAACCTACGAGCTTGAAATGCCTTTTGGAGATTCTGCAGTTTCTGCAACATATGCACTGCTGGTGGGAGTCTGTGTGGATGGGAACGACTTTGGGTGTAAGTGCATAGTGGGTGCCTGATATGAAACTGCAGTGTAGCATCTTGAATACTATATACTTGTAGTAGTATAGGAGTGAAATATTTTTACTCGTGGAATGAAACATCCAGGGTATATGGCACAGTTTTTTGCAAAGGTGTGAATGAAACTGGACAGTCTGGAGATGGACTCTCTCTATGAAATGAAATATCTCAGGTCTATTGTTTGTGTTGCTGAGGAATGAGGAAATGTTGTGTCTATTGTTTGTTCCAGCTGAGGAATACAATTGCAGAAAATAAATGCTAGGGAGATTGCCTGATAATAGTAATAAGCAGGTCTTTGTCTTGCTGCTACGACTGTAAATATCTACCAGAATACATCTAATAACTTTCATATTATTATTTCATGTGGTGAATCTTATTTAATTCAGTATTTTTAATCTAAGAGCCAATGCAGAAATCATCTGCTGCATATTCCATAGTGGATTGTGAACAAAAGTCCATCCACTAGATTATATGTTAACTTGGAAAGCATATTTTCAATCCATGGAATGAAACATTCGAAAATATGTTTATTGAATAGAGAAAAAGGTCCAACTTACTGAATGATATTATCCACGACAAATTACTTTTTCAGCTCTCATCAGCATTATTCTTTATCTCAGAGTAGAATGGAAGGCAGGTATTAATATTCAAAAACAACACAGGGCATGAGGCATTACATATCTCTGTACAGAAGTTCCAGAAATAGATGTTTTACTTTAAAGGGGATAATCAAAGACAGCTAATCAAAAAGCTAATCAAAAAGAATACTTAAAGTTGCCTTGATCACGATCTATAGGTACATATACAGGGAGAAGATAACAAGTAGTAGAGGAGCCTTCAGAGGTGAATATGTAATGCAAATTTGGAGTGGACAAGTCAGATTCCAGTTTGTAAACGGAGGAGAGGCAGGGGGCAGACATACAACAAAACACCATTTAGAAAGAACGTGATAAATACTCTGTTATTAAAATGCTTAAATGGGGATTTGATAAGATTCTCAAAAACCAGTCTCAGCTTCTCCTCTCTTGTCACTGATGCAGGAAGGTAAGGGTGAAATCCTGTGGCATTTTTATGCAGTAAGTCAGATAATTCATCAACATGAGCCTGTGGTCTTAAAGATTTGACAGTACGAGCCTTGTGGTGTGTCTATGAGGAGGTACAGAGCCATGTGGAACAGATCACTGCTGATGAAGAGTTAACAATGGGGAGGGGAAAGATTTGGGGATGCTTTAAGAAGTGTTGAAGAAAGAGGGCTCTTGGCAGTTGATCTCAGGAATAGAATGAGTTCAAAGGAAAGGATAAAACCAAAATCGGGAGAAGTAAACCAAAGGAGATACAAGATAAAGACTGCTCTGAGCATGAGAAATAGATCAAGAGAGAAAAAACAGTGATTTAGAAGTAGGACAAATAAAAAGGAGCTTTGCGGAAGTGAATTCTGGGCCTGAAGTTTTTGCAGTACAGAAGTCGGCTGAAGGATTTGGGTGGTCTGTGTGACGTTCTGAAACTATGAACAAAGAAGGATGCAGCCTGTGAGGAGGGAAGGCCCTTTCCAGCAGTGAAAAAATAATGAAAAAAGAAACAAAAGTAGTCCATGACACACCAGAAGATTATGTATGTGACCGACTGATCAAAGCAAAGAGTGACAAATCTCTTCTAAACATCTTTCTTCAGACAAGTAAAAAAGCAAATGGTCCTGCTTGCTATCTATTCCCTTCCTCCTCAGAAAATGCTGCTCACGGTTGTGAGCCAACGCGAGGAGCGAGTTCTGGGGCAGAGGAGTAGCTAGAAAGAAAAGCGTGCATCAATAGCTGTTGCTTTGGTTACAAAGGCACATGAGCACGTATAGTCGTGACAAGTTATTTTCAGCTTTACACCATGAAATAGAAAGAATATTAATGAAAAAGATTACATTGCCTCTGCTTGGTCTCTTTGTGGTGGAAGGTCCCAGGGCAGTGTCATGTGCCACACTGCACTGTGTAATTGTCACTCTGCACTAATGACATTGAAGTCACCCTGATGCTGAACACAGAGAACTCATTGGCTTGGGAAGGAAAAGGCTGCTGCTGGTGCTGGGGATATCTCTTCACAAACGTTTCTTAAGTGCTGGTTATTACCTTGAGTGGGAGCAGTACTGGGCACCCAGCTGCCTGTACTGCGTGTGTGTCAGCAGATAGATACCGCTGAATCCCTAGCTTTGCCCACGCCGAAGCATACACACAAAAGGCACAAAATTGCAGAGCAATCTCTGTCTCCCAGTGAAAATCAAGCACAATGGGAGATCAAACTAATGGTTGGGTCTCTACTGACATTTCAACAGACAATGCTTCTGCAGACAATGACAGCAGCTCAGGTTCAGGAGGAAGGCAGAAGTGGTAACGCGGTGCGATAGGACCTCCTGGTTCCATGGCGGTCCAGAGAGGCCCATGAGAAACCAGCAGTGAGCTGGGAACTGAAGCAGAAATGAACAGAGCCCTATCACTGCCAAAATCCTTTGGCCCTTGACGCCTGTAAGGTGATGCTAATGGCAGTGCAGTAACCCTGCTGTTGCTTTGGTTCACTCCCATCTTAGACCAACCGCATCTTCAGGTTTAGACTTTGTGCAGAGGCTCTGTGATAGTGTTGCCCTTCGTGCCATTTATTTGTCCCTAACATAGCAGTTACATAGCAGGGCAGTCTGAACCCCTGAGGGAGAGGACAGCCATGACCTATGACAGCTCCTTCTATAAAGGCTGATGCTTTGAAGCTTCACGTTCACGGCATCAAGAAAGGGAGTCGATGGATACCAGTGTTAAGAGACAAAAAAAGATATTCCATTAGAAGAAATGACCCTTTCATAAAACCTGTTTGTGAACTCGAGATTTTAAACGAGTCTGACCCAGTGGGAAAAAAAATCAAACTGTTCTGTAAAGAAGAAATTCTCTGCTGGAAAGCATATAAGAAAGTTCACAGGCACTGCAAACACTAGCCCAGTGGGTAATTCTCTGAATGAGATGCACTTTGCACTCACAGCAGTACTGAAATTCAGCAGCTCCCAAGACTGAGATTTATTCCATTTTATCAATAAGAATGCAACTAATAATAGTTTTTAAAAGTGAGAATTTACCACATGATTGAAGGTAAAAGACCAGATTCTCATCTTTATTACCCTGGCTTATGCCAGACATATTTTGTACCCCCTCATATAAAGTACAACAAGAACTAGCCCTTTTGTGGTCACAGGCATTCTCACAGAATAAAATCCCAAAAGATGGGATCACAGTCAGACTCTGAAATTCTATCCCATGGGACATACGTTATTTCTGGTACCAGTAAATCCTTTGTTTTTATTAACTATCTTTATCCAGTCACCAAAATCACTTGTCCCTGGCCTCCTCCTATGTGAGAGCTCTCCTCAGGGTGAGAGGGGTATCCTTAAACTTAAACTTGTGCTGATGTGGCTGAACTGCTGTCTCAAATAGGTATTACCCAAGAGGCAAGTCTCACTGAAGTCAATGGTCTACTCCCCACATAAGTAATCTCTGTAGAACTGGGGTCGTTCCCAGCCATCCTTCACAGGGCACTTTAGGTTTCTCTGAGACCATTTGTTACAGTCATTTTTTCCTCTCCTTCTGGTTGAAGAGTTTGGAGAGGTGTCAGAGGATTAGTGTCATGCAAATTGCAAAAGGAAAGTGTCACTATGGTAGGAAGACTTTGCAAAAAATAGCTTTGGGGACTATACAGTATCCAGAATTAAATTTTATAGCGGTCCATAAAATTGAAGTATGAGCCAAGGGTTAACAACCTTGAATTTTGCCCTTAAAATTAGTCCAAGAAAATCTACTTCATTATAAATACGATAGTACTATATGGTGTCCTGTTGATTGATATGCCCAGGAGCTACCTTTGTCGGCAGTCTTTTAAGCAGTAATCCTTCATTTTGGTCTTAGTAGTGAGATGGGCACCTCCCTCCTCGTTGAGCCATCAATTTTTACCTGCCAATACAGTTTGATGAGCTTGCTTATACGCTGCTCAGTGCCTCCTGTCAGCCAGTACATATAGTCAGCAATCATGGCGCTCCTGATGACAAAAGCAAAATAAATGAGTGCATGGGGAGAGAAGGATGTGTATAGCAATATTTAAAGGAGATAACATTAGAAGAATATAACATGAAGTCTATACCAAAAGATTACGGATAACTCTTAGTTTTTGTCCTCCTCTAAGACAAATATTAGTAAGCATTTTTAGATCGCTAAACCACCTGCACACAAACAACCCTACATTTTAAAAATCTTTTTTCCATATTTTACTCTGAGAAAATAGTTAATGACTGCTCAACAAGAGATAAATATTTTGCTTTAAAGCATTTGTGGGTGAGATATCTTATATCCAAGTACAGTTTTTGTAAGATAGCATCAAGATGCATAAAACCCCACAGCTTGGCAGCCCGAGGAAATCAGTGTATGGCATATTCAGACTTAGTACACCTTTGATTAAACCTTATCTTAAGAAAAACCCCAAGTCCAAAGTAATCAGCTATCTTGCTACCTAATTGTGTATGCTTTAGTACTCCCACTGTCTGTTGCAATCACTGCATTCCTCTTTCTAGACTGAGAGATATTAAAAACTATTGTGCAATGGATATTAATGCAGAGTCTTAAGAGACTTTAGAAAATCAGTTTGCTTTTATGGCTGCCTCTCTACACTGCTTTCCGTTCCCATTCCTCTAGAGATTCCAAATCCAATTAAATGTGACTAGATGTAATTCCAAATTGTCACTTTAGTCAATTAAACATATAATAATCTTGTGTACCTAATTACTAGCACTGAAAGTTTATTTGTTGATGTAGTGCTATCAATGTGTACTTCTGCATGTTCCCCTTATCATTGCCTATATATTAATTGTGCTTTGACATTACTGTAAATTGAATTTGAAATTTCCCCCTAGTTAAAAGTGTCTCACAAACAGTAATCCCAATCCTGTTGTAATACCCTTTCAGAACATACTTTCCAAGGCTGTATTATGTTCTTAATGAGATATAACCAGAAACACACGGATTTAACAATAAACATTTCAAAGCAGGCCCAGTATCAGGAGGTAACATATTGTTACAAACAGGAACTAAATCTTCCCTTAGATGTTTGCATGAAACTCCTGTTAATTTCACTGGGAGAAAAGCAATTTTGGAGGATACATGGATTTCTGCATAAGGACTGGATTTAACCATAAGCTTTATCCAACTCTCATTCAAATCACTGGCAAAAAATCCTCTTGATTGCACTAGAACAAAGAGCAGCTTCTAATTGAACATTGTTAGCCCAGCTGGCACAGGATGAACAAAGGATGAAATCCTCACTGCGCTGAAAATCACTGGCAAAACTCTTACCAACTCCAAATGGTGCCAGGATTTAATCCCAGGAATGACATATAAGTATCCTGTGGATGAAATGGAGAGGGTGAGCAAAGTATCCAGCGCCATCAGCAATGGTTTTGGGAAGAGCTGACTGCTATCTCCTGAGACACAATGGGGAAATGAGCACAGGGCACAAAAATGAGGGAAGACGCTGAAGGAATCTGTCACATTTCTTTGTGCTGTGGTGCCTCTGGTCTACTAGCGGTGGTCTACGAAGCTTCTAGCCCCTGCGACATTGGCACTCAGGGGTATCATGGTCTCTAGCAGCGTATGCAAGTGGAGGTGGTCTCCTTGGGGGAAAAAAGGAACTTTCAATATAAATTTAGAGCAATTTTCAAGTAGTAAAGCCTGGCATTTTTTGGAGTCAAAGGATAGTTGCAAATGGTCATTTACAATTTAGGATCCTATGGATTTGCTGCCATTTCAGAGATTAAAAGTGGCAAATCCTTAACGCCAGCATCACCCTGTCTCCATCTCATGCAGTGGTGCTGCTATGGGTCATAGACTCATCTAATCATCAAGGTTGGAGAAGATCTCTAAGATCATCTAGCCCTATCGTCAGCCTACCACCAACACAGCCTGCTAATCATGTCCCTCAGAGCCACATCTCTATGATCCTTGAACACCTCCAGGGATGGTGACTTGTCCATTTCCTGGATGAGTCACTTCATCTCTCTGTTTGCCAGCATCAGCTGTAACATGAAGACAGTCATATTTGACTGATTTACATATTTGGTATGTGAGATCTCCTGGTACAAGCTGCCTTTTACTAATTCTTCGTGGCACGCTCAGCACGATGTCACTCTGATCATGGCAGAGGTCTCTGGGTACCGCTGCACTTCAGACAAACGCCCTTCCTCTTTGTTCTTCCTTCTTAATTTGCTCTTATTTAAATAATCAGAATCCCACTTACATTTCAGGCATTCGTGTTTAGTTTTTCAACATCTGCTTTTATCCCTGCTGGCTTTCCCTTGTATCACCGTGTGTCACACCAGGAACAGCAAGGCACATGCATAAAAACACTCTGAGCCTTTTGTGTGCCTCCATCTCCATTTCACCTCTCAGTTCCTCGGCTGTCAGGGAGCACACACAGGTCAGGACCGATGCTTGCTGCTTTGACCTCGGGGCTTAGGAGGGACTTAAAAATTCCACTTTCAAAAAAGACAAAAGCAGTCAGGCTGTGTGTGGATGGCCTGTGTCCAACCCCAAATGGGCCTAAGTCAGAGAGGTTTCTTTGTTGGCCTCTGAGGTTAATTGCAGTGTCAAAGTGGCACATGTGATAGGAAATTATGAGTTCCCTGACACAGGTGAAATTATGCTGGCTGAATTTGGTTATAGGGCTGGGCACTGAGAAATGTGTAGGGACCTGAACATTGAGACAGAAACCAAAGGGTCGATTGAGATATCTGGGCAGGTGGCTTCCAAAGAAGTACATGAAGGCAGGACATGCTATGCTGGGTTCCCAGTGAGGACCCATCCTCTGGCCCACAGAATCATGTGGCAGTGAGTTTCTGTAAGGGACATACAAGCACACACTTGGAGAAGAGATTTCAGTAAAGTATTAGTTAAGGAAATGCTATTTATAAAAATATTATTTAGGATCTTCAGACAGTGACTGCTCATTAACATTTTTCTCTCCCTCCTTGCTTGGAGTCAACGCCTATCAGATGTGTATCTCTAAAGACATTGTGCCTGCTTTTTTCTCTTTTAATGGCTGCACATCTAATGGCATTTCAGCAAAACTGACAGTCCTTCCTTCAGTGATGTGATCAGCTGGAGGTTTCTCTCACTGTGTGGAAGGCTACTTTACTTTAAAATGGACTCATTTGTCACATTTTGAACACTACACAAGGTAATGCTTCCATTTCCTTCAGTGTACTAATGAAGAAGAGAGACATTTACTCTCCTAAAACTGGGACAAAAATACCAAATAATGAAGGATGAAATTCAAACTATCCGATTCTGAAACTTCTTATATCTGATGAATTTTTCAAGGGATCAGCTGAAGAATTTAGCTGAAATAATCACAGTTCTATGTAACTCTGTGATTCAGATTATTATTGCCATTTCTATTTGCATGTGTGCATCAGTATGTTCTTGTTTGGGTTAGCCCCATGTCACTTACACTTTTACCTATGCTAAATGAACGCTGTGACTCTATGAAACATGTCTGACATCAAACTGATAAAACACTAAACATAGATCTACAGGGGACTCTGTGATTACTAAATAGCCATCTCCTGTGAATTAGAGTCAAATATAAAAATAGATAAATAGAATAGAATATAGAATAGAAATAGAATAGAAATACAGAAATAAATATAGAGTCAAAAGTAAAATAACATGTCAAACAAAGGATACAAAACTCTGTAACATACTGCTGGAGTGCATTCTTATTAAAGGTTTATGGGGATAATGTATATCTTGTGAATGAAGCTGCGTTGTTTTAGAAGGTCACTGCTACTCCATAGATAAAAGGAGCTTTATGGTGTGTGCGTTAGAAGAAGCGTAGGATTAATTCCCCTCCCTAACAGGGATTTGGGAAGAGCAGAAAGCTGAAGTCCTTGAACAAAGAGTCTTCCTGGTAAGTTTACTGATATGCACAGAAATGGAATGAGGGGCCATTCCCTACCCTGTTCCAATATCAATATTGTAGATACTGCCTTTCAGTGGTACACGAGGGGCAGAACAGGTCCTTCCTGCCCCGTCCTGCAGCCACCGGTCCCCATGGGCTGGGGTCAACTGCTGTGTTGTTGGAGATTTGGGGTTGCAAAAGCCAGCCAGCAACAGACCTCGCTCTGCCCTGATATAAAGTCTAACAGCAAAGAACAGATAGATGCGTTTGCTTCCTATTTCTGACACAATCACTTCATGCAATATTTAGAAATACTGACCATGTATTTACAGACCCCCATTGCTCACAGCTGCTGAACCCACCCCTGCTTCTGCAGGAGGCCCGGATTTGAAGGTGCCGTGTTCTACCTGCTCCATCCAACCACTTGGTGGTGCAGAACAATAAGATATATTTCTCTGTGTGTGAGCAAACAGCACACCGCAGATCCCAAACTGCCTTCCTCAGCCCTCAACAGAAACGCATAGGCCTTACAGGAACAGCCAGAAGTGGCTCTCAATGCCAGACAGCTGCCGACAGCAAGTGAGGGCACAGCCCTTATCAGTGGCAGGAAATTACCTTTGCTATTTGCTTCAAGTGATCTCACCTGGATCTGCAGTCAGTGGTACTAACAGAGGGCCTCAGGCAGCGCCCTGGGTAGCAGAGCTGTTGTTGGAAAGTGGTAAGTTAATTTCAGCTTCTTTTTTTCCCCTCAAGTTTAATAGGATCTTTAATATTCCTATTTAGACCACCTCTGATGGAGACATCTTGGTGTTTGAGAGGTCTGCCATTCCAGTGTTGAGTCTGAGATGTGAGACACAAAATTAAAAATGCGCTCTCTGCTGGATGACCTTTCTTACTTTTGTCTGAGATTAGGAAAGGAAACTGATGTTTATAGCTGGAGTAAGTAGGAAGTAGTCATTGTAATGCAATTATGCCATTTGGAAAAGGAACAAAATAATAGCAGTTAATTTTTAAACATCCTCATATATCCTAAATAAATGCGAGCTCATTACTCTGAGGTTTATGGAGATACATGAAAGCCACGAGATGAGGAGAGAGAAACAGAACTTCAGAATGCTGAACAGGAAGGAAATAAGTGATGTCAGCATTTACCTTTCTGTAGACTTTCCCTTGAATGGAGTTTGGCATGCTCCCTGCGTGCAAAAACAAATGCTAACGTTGCAGAGAGCTGGTTAACTCTTTGCTGTTAAACACTGTACTGGTGGGCCTTAAATGTGTTGGGAAGCTGCTCTAAAACTGTTATCCTGCCAACCCCTTTCCATGTTAGCAATGGGCTGTGCTTGCTGGCTTTGCTGAAGTTTCTGGGTCATGGTTGCCCATTGCTAGAAAGTACAGTTAGGTTTCCTGAGAGGAAAATGGCACCTGTATTCAGGATACAATTATTCCATTTATCATTATTTGTCTGGTGGCTGCACATGGGTAACAACTTTCTGCATTGTACTGAGACTGCTATGCAGTGATAACAAATGTTTCTCACTCAATGGCAACTACCATGTAAGGACACAGCGAGTGCTTTGCAGATGTGAGCTGGCAAGTGGAGCAGTGCGCCGGGAAGGGAGAGGCCTTTCTACACTGAGAAGGGGCATACAAGACACCAAGCACTGAGCCCAGTTGTGACCTGGGGGCCTGTTTGGGGGAAGAATGGGGTGAGGAATTGTGTATGGATGGAGGTGCAATGGAACTCGGGGGGATGTAGCTCTGCACTAGTGCTCAGGCTGATGTTTGGCAGCTGGGCATCTCGAGCAACAAAGAATAACGTGTGGGAATAACTCTAGGCAGAGGCCAACATCGTATGTTGGTGTCAAGTTAAATAATAGGCAATGTTGGCTTTCTTTGGGGCTCTGAGCGCTCCCAGTGCTTGTCAAACCGGTCTCCCAGACCTGATTTACAAACCGTGCCTTTCTGAATGTTACCTGGGGATGCCATGGAGCCGGTGGGAGCACTGGAATGCTTGGTGTGGGGGCAGAGCAGACCCCATCCCATCTCTGCAATGCAAGTGCTGATTGTGGGGGACTATGGGGCTGTGCTGGCCAACTCCCTCCGTGCTTGTGCAGCCCAGGGTCTCACAGCATTCATGGGTGGGGGGCTGTTTCTATAACAAGAAGTGTTGGCATGCCTTTTATCAGCACAGCTGAATGCTTTGCAAAGCAATGCTGAAAGCAGCAGCTTAGCCAGAATGAACACCTGACTTTCACCTCCTGAGCTTTCTCTTGTGACTGAAGTGGGATCCATGCATAGGGCTGAGGTCTACTCCTTGCAGACCTGGCTTGCTTTCCAGCTGATGGGATTATCATGACTTTTTTTTTTTTTTTTAAAGGAATGTCAAAAAGCTGAGTCAGCCATACTACAGCTATTCAGATCCCCAATCTTCTTCCTCCTTAAGGATTGCTTACCCGGGCTCTGTGCAGTCAGATGAAGATGAGTTGTTTGTTCTGGCAGAGGCACAGGCAGTCTGTTTTCCCCTACATGTATACAACTAATTTCAAGTCACTACTGTTCTAGCTAGTGATAAAAGAGCTATCTTAAGCTTTTCACAGAACACAGCGACACTGTTAAATCAGCACAGCATTTTGATTAGCAGAAAGATGAGAGCTATATGGCTTAATGCATAAAAAGGGGAGAAATCCCTTCTGTAGCTTAAACTTCATAGGAAGCCTGGTCTTTCTGTAAGTTACTAGTTTTCACCTTACTGCTGTTCCAAGGCTCTTCAGTACTGGCAATAGGTTGCACTCTTGGAATAAGGAAGAAAAATTGCTTTCATGCCTTGTTGCTTGCAGGGTCAGACCTCTTGTCACAGCCACATAACAGGAGGCTGTAGGGTCACAGCTGCCAGGCGTAGGGACGTGGAGAATGTGCAGGCTCTGGTTCTTCCACCTGCAGGAGCTCTGATGCTCACCTTTGGGTCTGTCTGTGTCCCTGTCTTGCAGCCTTGCTCTTGAAAGCAGCACTTGTGTCTTGACTGCTTTGTCCTTGGGACTGGTGGGGGCCTCCCAGGCTCTGCTGTGCCTTGCACATCTTCATCTCATCCTTCCCAAAGGCAGCAGTCCTTATGCTGCCAGGAAAGTGGGGGCCCCTCAGCCTTCTCTGTGCACGTTTTTCTCAGCATGGTGACAGAACCCAGCCCAGGGCTCTCTTCTGAATTTTTCCATTCTGGTTTTTATGGGATCTTTTCATCAGCTGTGTCTATGCCTCCTTCACCAGGGTACTCTCAGCAGCTGCTGTCAAGGCTGATCCTGAACTTAAACGCCTTCTAATGCCTAAAGCTTCCTGGTAACTTCCAGACTAAATTTATGTATAATGAATTTATGCCCATTTGTTCGAAGGCCAAGATGGTCTTTCAACCAGAATAGGTTTGCTCCCTTCTGAGGCTTAAATCTTTACTGTGTTTGTCAAGAGCAGTCTCTGAACAAGAGAGGATAAATATATTTACTAGCTGACACCTTAGTGAAAGTGGCTGCAGCGCTTTGGAATTCATCATTTGCAGATGCTCTGACCCTGCATGGTGTTCCTGGGATTGCTTTACAATGCCAAATGGCCTTAGGCTGAGCTCTACATGGTGGCATCCTGGCACAGCACTTTCCTGAAGATACTGTGATGCAGCCAACAGAATGCAGAAGTGATGCAGATGTGGGCAGATCAGGCTGCTCGTGCTAACAGATGCCCTTTCATTCCAACCACTTCATATGCTAACTGTACTCAGCACTCGTAAGGCCACCGCTTGAGCATAGTGTTCAGTTTAGGGCCTCTCACTACAAGACACTGAGGCACTGGAGCGTGTCCAGAGAGAGGCAACAAAGCTGTGAGGGGTCTGAAGCACAAGTCTGATATGCAGAGACTGAGGGAACTGGGATGGTTTTGTCTGGTGAAGAGGAGGCTCAGGGGGGACTTCATTGATTCCTGCAGCTCCTGAGTGGAGGTTGTGGTGGGGAATTGGTCTCTGCTCCCAGGTAATATTGATAGGACAACAGGTGATGGCCTCAAGTTTCATCAGGGGAGGTTCAGGTTGGGAATTAGGAAAAAAATATTCTGAGAGAGGTGGTGCACTGGCAGAGGCTGCCCAGGGAGTGGTGGGGTCACCAACACTGGGGGTGTTCAAGGACTGTAGGGATAGGGCAGTGAAGGACGCCTTCAGTGGGTGTGGTAGGATGGGTTGGGCTTGGTGATCTTAGATCTTCAACCTTAACGATTCTATGAACTGTGGGTTGATGAGAAGTAGTGAAAATTGTATGCAAAGGAACTTGGGAGGTGCTTAAGTGACAGCTAGATCCGCTCTAGCTTATGGCTTTCTCTGAACCAAAGAATTTGGTTGGGTACATCCTCAGAGATGAACTCCCATGGAATCTCAGGTAGGCAGAGGTAAGTCCCTCTTTCTGTGCCCTTGTGCCCAGCAGTGCTATTCACAACCAACCTGTTTATGCACCCATATGGTGTTCTGGGGGGTATTTGATAGAGCATATATTCCCTTAAACACATGGGGGACTGGAAGGTGAGGAAAGCTCAGAGAGCAAGCTGAAATAACTGGCAGGTTATGCCAACAAAAACCAAGTCTGTATTTCCAGATATTGCTGAACGTGAGCAACTGTGAGCTGCAGTGGGCAGAGTATGTGCTGCACCATTAACAGTTCAGCTGAGACCAGTGACTCCAGTGAGGTGACAGGAGCGGTGCTAAGCTTAGTTTAACACAATCTGCAGAAGCAGCTCTGCACAGTTGCTATAACACCGTGTTAAACTAGGCTAAACTCTGAATGCTGCCATAGTCGCTGCTTTTGGAACTGCTCTGGATTCAATCTGTCAGAACGTTCCTCTCCTTTACAGAATACATAATCTCATTTAAAATCATTTCGTTTCCTGAAAGCTTCTCAATGTGGGGAAAAAAAGGCTGACACAGTTCCCTCTTGCCTGCTGATGTAGTAAACCTACTGATTGGTAATCTGCAGTAACACTGACCCCTGTTTTTATTTTCTAATATTTGTGAACATCTACTCTTGTACTGTTCTCTTAAATATGGACGTTTTTATGTACTGCTTCTTAAAAAGTCTCTGAAAGTGTACTTTTTGAAGAAGTGTGTGGTTTTTTTGTTAAGCATTCGCCTTAACTTCTGGGGAAAGATAAAAACCAAACCCAACTAAGCCCAATATCCTAGGTTTATCTGAGCTAACGTTCGTGAATGAATTAGCAAAACCTCTTTCTTCATCTTGGAAAACTGTTTCTCCCCATCCTGACAGCCGTTGGCACAGCTGCCCAGGGAATGGTGGAGTTACCGTCCCTGGAGGAGTTGAGAGCCATGGGGATGTGGCACTGAGAGACGTGGGCAGTGAGCACTGGGAAAGGGGGTTTGGCTGGGGGATTTAAAGGTCTTTTCCAGCCTTAGTGATTCTATAGTTCTATGTGAAAATACGTGGAGATTATTGCGATGCCATCTCAACGCATATCCAGAAGAAAGAAAGCGCTTCTCCCTATTTTGTCCCTATTTTTTTTTTTTTTTTTAAGCTGGAGTTCAGCACAGACAATTGGTGTTTGTCTTCCCAAGCCCTTTCTGTGACTATACTTTGGAAAAGTTTTCTTCTACCCCTCCCTGAGACTATTTTCTTGCTATTCTGGTAGCTTCAGAATTCTACCACTAGCATCCATCTTAAATGATCAGCAAAGTGACCCTCTTAGTCTCTTGCCTAATTCACACTGAGTGTTCTACCATTAGTTAGCTAATGATTTGTGAAATACTTCATGATATACCGTGTGGTCTTCAGCTGAACAGTCCTCTGTAAGTGATGTTAGCAGTAATGATGATACATGGCTAACCCCCCACAGCATTCCGCCATGCATTTCTTTCTATGTTCAGTGGATTAAAAACTCCAGTTGCATGTTGAAACTTTTAGTTCTTGGCAGTGCAATGCAAGTGGAGCTTCCTCTCTCAGATCTTCCTCTGCCAGCAGTTTCTGTTCACACCAGTAGTCTCATCAGCTGCACCCGGGCTAAATTTTTCAGCATCCCACAGTTTACACTGAGATCTTGAGTGCTTTTTTCTTTTTTTCCTATTTTCCCCCTCTCCACCAACCTTCTCAGCACCCACTTGAGAGAATGCAGAGAGCAAAAGATACATGCGTGCTTGTAGGTTTGACCCCAGGGTCCTGACCATGGCCCTCTCCTAAGCCTGACAGTAAGTGCTCCTATATGCATTGGCCTCACTGTGATCAGTCATTTGGGGATTATTTGTGTTACTCTGACTGGGGGCATTGGAGCTCTGCTGCACGTGGGATCATATACACAAATCTCCCACCGATTTTGGAAAATCCTGGGTATAGCTTGATATTCTTGCTACTGAGAGCTGGATTGAGAGAGATGAAGGGAAGCCATTAGAAAAACCCACGAGTGCAAGTACCTTGCAGCTTCGGAGTATCTCTCCAACCACCTGAAGGCAGCAGCTTGACGCAGGTGGTTCCGGAAATAGGCTGGGTTCAGAATAATGCTCCTTTAAAAGAAAAGAGATGGGGAAGTTGAGATTTGACATTCTTACATCATTACAAACTGATAATAACCAAACTGAGATGGGGGTGAATCCTGTGTACTCTTCTGCACACCTCAGCGGTCACACTTGATACCTCCAATGTAATGTGAACTGTACCTTCTGACATCTGTGACAAGACTTATTACAACTGTTACTGTGGTTATACCATAAATGCAGTTTCATTAGGTTTTTTTTTTTTTTGCATTGTTATGGAAACACTTTTAAAGATGCTTCTGTGGTGACGTGCTATATTGCCTTTAGTTTGAACATAAGAATCTGTAATGGAGCATTGTGCTTGTTTACCCCTAGCTCCAGAAATGGGTGCAAGTTGTGTGACTGTCTGCTTACAACGCTGTGCTTCTAGAAGGTATTTGAATGTCAACTTGGAAGATCATAAAAGCTACTTTTTGTAGCAGTGGTAGGTTCTATGTGGGGAGACCTTTGCATGTTTCTTATATCCTTCAGATACAGTTCCAGGTGTAACAAATTATAGTCAATATAAAGGGATGGAAGGTAAAAATAGGACAGGTGAAGAGGTTAGATGGGCAGGCAGGGTATCCTTCTGGTGTGTGCAGGGGAATGGCAGCCATGGCAGCTCCACCTACATCTAATTTGTTCCAATGTATTTGGCTAGCTTCTCTGGTCAGCACTTCTCCTGGTGCTTAGATAAAGGGTGCATAAAGCATGATCTAGGATAGGACATCTCATGTTTGTCATTTCTTATGTGTTTTATAAAGTATTACAGTGGGGAAATATTGTGGCAGATGGATGGTTGGACTGGATGATCTTGGAGGATTTTTCCGACCCTGATGGTACCAAAATGATGGTACCAACAGCAAATGCTGCACTTCTCAGCCAAGTGTGGTTCAGATCTGCAGCTCAGACAACATAATGGTCACCAAAACTCAACCAAAAAGAAATCATCAGAAGATCAAACACTATCAGCCTTTAACGATTTGACCAAAGCTGTAATCCCTTACTTAGATGACAACTGGTACTTCTGCAAGCCATTTTAAAGGAGATTATTGCTGCTGTAAACTGTAGTCAACAGTTGATAATAGTAATATTGATTTTTTTTTTTTTTCTTTTTTTTTCCATCCAAGTTATTGGTTCCATCACAGCCAAGCAATAGCACTATGAGGGGAAAAATTAAAAAATCAATAATTCCCTGGTAGTTAGCAACACATTTTTCCTGTAAGTCTTTGAGCAGAACGTACTGTGATAAGCTTATAATAAATACAGAATTGTAGTAGATTTTCTAAGAATTGGGTACCAGATCTCTGTTTTCCATCTTGATCTCTTACTGGTCTTAGAAAGATCAACTACTTCTCTTGATCTATAAATTCTAAACTAGGAAATATTATGTCGTGCTCTAATAGCTTGGAAAAACACAAGAAAGCTACCTTTGACTTCATAGCAGTCTGCTGGTCTCTCTGGACACTGTATGTGGAAGTGATTTCTGCTGCATTACATTTCTACCCCAAAGTAGCTCTTGCTGTATGGATGCAGCTGCAGCTTAGTGGCCTCTGTGTAGATCAGTGCTAATTAATGCCATGTAAGTACAGCAACTGTGCAGAGCTTTTCGCTAGTGTTTTAAATCTGATCCAGGTGATTTCAGGTGCTCTCAGTGTAAAGGAAAAAGCTGGGTGGAAAGTGGGAAGCAAAGGAATTATACAAACACAGGTTAAGAGGCAAACCCTAATTCCAGGAAGTTCTACTCCAAATGGAAGCAGATGGGGACCCATCTGGGCAGGCAGCAGTGTGCCAGGCTGTGCATGCTGAGAGCACGTCCGTGCTCCAGGACCCACCTCCAGCCACGGGCAATCTGATACTAGGCTGGTTAATCCAGTAATTAATTAGGAGGGATGTGCTTCAACAGGGAGGCTTGGAAGAAGAATTAGGAAAGGAAGGAGGCAGTGGACACACCAGCTGCAGCACGCACAGGGTGATCTCTGTGTGATGTTTTGTGCCGTGGGCACAAGCAGTGGCCCTTTGGTCTTTGTGTACTTCTCAGTGGAAAAAGTTTCAACAGGTATCTGAATATGGATAGCTCTTATCCTGCACAGAGGTAACTTCTAATCGACAAAGCTGCAAACGAAGACTCTACGTTTGAAGATTAAGACCTGTGTTCTTGCTGGGTTAGGCCCTCATCTGTCAACTGGCTGGGTTAAAGTAAACTTGAAATAGATTTTCATTTATTTTTCATCTTCGTTGTAATCCAAAGTCTGCCTGTTAAAAGCCTTCCGTAAATCATTTGGTCACTTTTTCTCAACAGAACACTCCTTAAGTAATGCTGTATATCAGCCTCTTTTTTGACATTTTCATTTTTTCATCTTGACACCTTCTCTTAAAAATAATACAGTGTTTGTCCCATTATCTTCCTTCCCAATATAAGGAGTGGGGGAGAAGCAGGCATCAACTGCCTCCATCATAGCAATCGGAGCATGTGAAGCAAAGATGCACACACTGTTCATTGGTTTTTATCTCTTCACATGTTTCCTTCTGTCTTACTGCCAAGCATTAGGAAATCAGGTATGGTAAGAAACTTGGATTGCTACGTAAAAACTGGCTGCTAGAAATCGCGTCGCCTTCTCTCCAAAGAATGCATCCTCCGAAGTCCTTCTGAATGCAATGGAGCTTTAACTCTGATCTGGCTGACATGTAGCAGAGGCACTTTTTCAATCCCCCGCATCATTTATATTTGGCCTTTGTAGGCCAAGAAAAAGTCAATGAGATGATTCTAAAGATGAAACAAGTGGAAAAAATACACTTCACTACTGAAGCAGGTAACTCATTTTTTGTGCTACTACTGCAAGTAAAAGCTGGCTTGTTAGTAGAGGTACATGACATAATTTGTTAAATTGGAGTGACAGGCTTTTTCTTTATCATAGTTGTCCATGTCTTCCTTCAGCACAATGTGGTCTTCTGTAACAATACATGGAATAGTCAGTTACAGTTGACTATTAGAGAGCAATTGGGTGATTTACCAGAAGTAAGAACTCGGTGCAAAAGCCATACGTGTTTCTGTTGGCATGGCAGTGCTGTGCTGCATGTCCACACATCGCTTGCTGGCACAGGGACTGTTCAAAGGGAGGTGCTGAGGTGTTCACCACAGCATCAAATGCAATGCCACACGAGTCATGTGCCAGCTAGCTTCTGGCAGAACCAGGTATTCAGCTGCTGTAGGCTGACACGTTGCTTTTGTCTTCGACGAATGCTGCCTATCAGTGGCGCTGGTGATCCAGCCCCAGTATGCTTACAGGCTGTAATTCCTGCCAATTCCTGGCTGCTGTACAATTAGATTGAAGCTCAACTTTCTTCTTCCATTTCACATACAAGGCAGGTGGCTTATTAGCTGCGGTGTAGTACTGTTCTTACATCTGTTTGTGTCTGCCTTGCATGTTCAGTGATCCCAAGGGCTGTATCACAGCTAGGTTAAGAGTTCAGCTCTACTCCAGGCAGTCCTGAACTAACCAGGAATCAACCTCATCCTACTTTCCTGCAGTTTGCATGTGCAACTACACTGGGATTTGGAAAGTTGATCAGTGGGGGTCAACTTTCTTTCCAGCACCACCAATGCCAGTCTGTGGCTGGTACTGTGCTTGGAGACCTCTGGTTCCCAAGGGAAGGAGTGTCCTACCCTCTCTGCCCCAGCTGCTCTCTGTTTAAAGGAGTGACATGTAAAATCAGATAGCTTCAGTTACATAGAGGAAAAAAGCTGGAGGACAAAGAGCCAGAACCATTCAGTAGATGTTGCTAAAGGAGAGGCTGTGCCAAAGTCTGGTTAGTGAGGCAAATCTAGCAGAGAACAGGATGTGTGAGTCTCACAATTCATTAGGAATCCCTTCTAATACAGTCGTTAGCACAGACAAAAACAGTAGCTACAAACAGGAGCTCTGGTACAGTGAAAAAGATGTGCAGTTATGGCATCCACAGACAAGGACTTTCTGTGCACAGAAGAAAACTTCTTGTGAAGTTTCCATATCTAAACAGACAGAAAGGGAGGAAATGAGGGATCCCTATAAAGCTTTCAGACGCACAACACCTTTTCACTGCCAGTGAAATATAACTGCCACGCTAAAAGGTTCTGCAGCAGCAATTTGCTTTGAATTGCAAGCATAAGACAAATGTGCTATTGAGGTTTTGATTCCTCAGCTGTGAAGGTGGTACAAAGGAGAATGTTTTCCTGTCCAGAACAAAAAGATATTTAAGAAAATTGTGTTTCAAAGCTCCTTAGACTTCTTAACACAAATGGAGATGCTCTGCCTTTCCTGAGTTGTTTGCATAATGTGTAGCCAGCTCGCTTCCTAGCCACACTAATGTCATTTTCTTATCTTGACCACCAGCTCTTCTGATCACTGCTATCACGCATCTCAGCTTTTATAAAATAGCTCAGTGCTGCTGAACTCTTCCTCCAAAAAGTAACAGCATTTTTTGCAGGGCAAGATTTTTTTTTTTTCCCCAAATACTCTTTTTCTAAGTAAAATAATACCGCGTGTTGTGCAGATAAATGTTATTGCCATGTAGTGTTATTGAAGTCAGGAAGATATCCTTTCCCTCAGTGGTGAAAGACTCTGCCCATAAAACAGGAACTATGTCACTGACCTAGAAATAAGATAGCATTAGGAGCTGAGAATTGGAGAATTTCAAGAAATGAATTAAAAAAATAATAATAAAAAGATGAACTACCTAGAAATATTTGAAATGCAGCGTGAGAAGGAATTTTAAACCAGAACTAATCTTAAGAAATCTTATCCAGAGCATCTCAACGGAATAGCTTTGTATTAATAACATCTCATCTATTATGCATATCGCAATATGCCTGACACAATTGTTGAAGTAATTAGGTGATGCTAATTCTTCCTTTTCTTCTTTCTGAGGAGGTAAAGTGATTAGTAGAGTAGTTTAGGACAAAGTACACAGCCCATTACCGATTTGCCACAGATTAGCAGCACCAACCGTTGTGTTTGTCCTTTTCCTGCTTTCACCTACAAACTTGTGCTTAAGTTCTTCTATTATTTCTCCTTTTTAATGCCCAGTGACTACACTGTATGATGGCATCGCTGCATTATTTGATTATTTAGTATTTCATTAGCCTTGCACTGTTCTACTTGCTTTAACACAATCCTTTTTTAAAGGATTTTAAAGGTGCAAAATAGGGAACATCAGGGAATGGCATAGCTGAATATTGTTTCTTCTTTTTTTTTAATCAACAAGCAGAGAATTAATCTCGATGAAAAGGACCTGATTTAACCTGCCTATAATTCCAGTGTCAAGTTTTGAGGCGCCTTTCATTTTTTTTTTCCTGTCAGATATTGCATAAACCTTGATCCGAAATAATTATTTTGAACCTTCTAAAAGGGTTTGGAAAAATCATAGAGGGGAAAAAAAAGTAGAGGACTGAGAACTGAATCTGTAAAGCTTCAGCTGCTCTGGGTTTATTTTCCCCCACTGTGCCTCCTAAAGAGATTCCCTCTGTTAAGTCATCACTAAAGCAATCGTGCGCTACTTAACAGAGGTGCTATTTTCTACTTCATGCGTCTCCCTATGAATTGTGCAAGAGGCATTAGAGGGCCCTGCCTTCCATCCAGCACATAAAAAGGCAGAGCAGGAAAAGCTTCACAGATTTATTGCGTTCCCGATGTGCAGCCTTTCTGGAAGGGAGGGAGAGGACTGGCACTGGGTCAGACCTGTGGAGCAGCCTGAAAGGACACAGGAAAATCTTTGCTAACCCCAAAGGTTTTTGAACAGCTCTATGCAGCAGCCCTCATGGTAATGAACTCATTTTCCAACATTACTTAGAGATGGTGTTAGTGATGCATGGAGCAGTGTCTGATTGCTCTTCCTTTTCCTGGACCTTACATGATGTCCTGATGCAGTTTTTGGGGAGGCAGCAGGGAACAAAGGTTGGGGTTGCATCCTTCTTATGTTAAAGCAACTGGATCAAGCCATTTGAATGCTCCTTGAATGTTCCTTGTGAGCCACGAGGGCCATGACAGCTGAGTCATATAGTGTCAACGGAAATAATTTCATCTCACTTGGAGGAAAAAAGCAAATTAAAATAAAACCTTAAGAGGATGCAGAGTCTCATGGGCAGAGTCACATATGTTGTGCTTTGAAAGACCTTCCATCTTCAGTTGTCACGGGGTTCAGCATCGCGCTCTCCAATTTTGCTCAAAATTGAATCTTAACAGTTGCTGAGTTCCGGATGTGATGTACCACGAGTTGCTTTTCAGCAGGGGGCTGCAGCTTCATGAATTTCTCTTTGGGCCTCGGCCTTCTGAAGAGCAGATGTAATTGAGAGGCTGCACTGCTCAAATGCTGTGCTCTGCTTCAAGATTACTCTAATTTGGGTCAAAAATTCATCCACTGGTATTACGCAGTGCAGCGTAGATCTGAAGTAGTAATCTAAGGTTTCTTAGTCAGTTCTCGCCTTCTCAGACCTTTGCTGTTTTGCCATCTGTTATAATTGAAAATTGCCTTCTGCAACCAAAAGGAAAATCTAATTTCCCAGTGAGCCATATGGGGTTATTAAGATCATTAAACCCTGGTATGCCATAACGTCTGGGCCAAAAGGACCACAGGGCATGTAAATATTGTGTGATTCATTTTATAGCTTCAGGCTGCAAGTTAGGAATTATTTTGATGGCTATCTTATGATGAAATGTGGTGGTCAAGTAGGTTACTGCAGATGCTGTTTGGTGAGGTTGACCCATGGCACATTTCCTCAGAGCTGTGACAGATAAGGGGTGGCTTTTTTAATAGTATTTCATCACAAAGGACAAATACTTTATATCAGTCTGAGAAGCAACCAGAACCCCATCATGATCTTCATTTATACCAGGGATGCTAAAGACAGCCTCAAATTTTGATGTTAAGAATCCTGAGGACACAATTTCCAGTTTGCAGGCAATCCCAGACTTTGCTTCTCACGCAGGATAATTCTGTCATCTGTCTGGTGATGGAAAGTGTACTCCCTTTCCTTTCTTTATTTCATTTTAATTTTTTTTAAGACCAGGATAGCTGTCCCTTTGCAGATGCCTATTATCGAACATTTTAAAAAACTGAGCTGCTGGGATTTTTCTCTGTTTAGTTGTGGTGTTTTGCAAGATTCTTGCCAAGCAAAAAGCACTTATATATATTTGATACAGATGCGTATGAGAATATTAAAGCTGATTTTTGGTTAATCGGGCTCTAGAACTAAATGCAGGAGCTGTGAAATTTACATGAAATTAAAGAAAGAATAGTTCAGTAAATGCAAATAAATGCAGAAATGAATATTTTAATTTGGATTCATGATTAATACCAAGGGATTACCAGCAAACCATTACAAGGTGGTGATGACATGAAAACTCAATGGGAATAAAAATTCTGTATGCGCTATTTAACTGATGGCAATAAGCTATTTTTAGTAGGAGGCCTCAAAGTAATGTATTTGTTCTTTTTGAAGAAATACAGCTATTGATTATCTTTCAGGTTCTGCCTTTATGTTAATGATATCTCAGAATATTTTTCGCTGGTATATTATGTGTATCAGTTCCTGCAGTTTACAACGTAACAAATACTGTCAGCAGCTTTGTTCCCATTCTGCAAGTTATTAAATGAATTATACTGAAAATAGGCATTACTGATTGCCACTTTTCTCTGAGCTATGCCGCTAAAGTTAAGAACAGGCTGTTATAATTATATATAAGACAGAAGAGTGAAGAATTTCTCCCTCCTTCCATTTTTTTTCAGCAATTCCCATCTGACTGCATTCATTTTTTTTTTCCTGTAGATTGTGGTTTCTGTAGGTCACGGTTTCTGTTTTAAGACAATTGAAACCAAAGTATGTCTGAATAGGGGTTGGTTTCCGTAGTATTACAAGCACTACTCCTTATTTTAGCGTTCTTGAAATTCACAGTTAGAAAAAGAGATATTGTTACCACTTTTCCAAAAGCTAGAGTCCAGTGAAACTTCATTATTCTCCACTAGCGTGATCTTTGGGAAGTCATGAGAAGTCATGAGAAAATGTGGTTGCTTTGTAGTTTGCATGAGGAATGTGTTGTTTTAGGGGCTCTATCTGCCTTCCCCATTTCCTGTGCTCCTGTGTGTCCTTGGTTAGAGGACTTCAACTGAAAGTACTACAGTCCATCTGCCCAAGAGGTGTGCCCTGGAATGCAGCCACTCATACAATCACAGAATGATTGGGTTGGAGGGGACCTTAAAGATCATCTAGCCCCAACCCCCCTGCCATGGGGCAGCTTGCCAAACTCTAGGTTGGGCTGCCCAAAAGCATGGGCATTCAAGACACAGGATCATAGAATCCTTGGGGTTGGAAAGAACCTTTAAAGGTCATCTAGTCAACTCCCCTGCAATGAACAGGAATATCTACAGCTTGATCAGGTGCTCAGAGCCTGATCTAGCCTGGACTGGAATGTCTCCAGGAATGGAGCATCCATCACATCTCAAGGCAACCTGTTCCAGTGCCTCACCACCCTATCAACACAGAATGGTCATTGGAGCTAGTCAGAAGGATGCACCCCCTCATGGTGTTTGGCCCTAGGTAGGCTTTGTAGACGAAGTGCTTGGGGAAAGGATTAAAAAGAAGTGGAGTTAAGAGATGATGATCTCATCATTATGTCAGGATTCTCAGCCTTCCCATGGCTTCATTTGCTTGTACAAACCTAATGAACCTGCTGCCATGACAGCATCACGTTGCTATTCTAGCACATTGTTCTTTGCTGCTGTCTCTTGTGAATTAGGCATAAGCATGTGCCTCCTCTTTTGGTGTAACTACTCTTTTGTAGTTGCATTCATTTGAGATGATTGTGTGAAAAACTCACCCTGCACTAATTGCAGTGTCCATCGTAATACATCTTGTACAATGGAAAAAATGAACAGACCTCAGTAATGAAGTGATGCTGGCAGGACAGGCATGTGCTTAATGGAAACTACTGTTATGCCTGAATGCTAATTAAAGGCAGCACAAACCCAGCAAAATCCTAACTCATTTGAAATAAATGGGAATCTCAATACCACCATGTGCAAGCATTGTTTCTGGCTTCTTTATGTGTTGGTGTGGTGCTGGCCTTTGATGTGGATCACAACTGATGTGGATCACAACTGAGCTCAGGAAGGAATTATCTAATAAAAATATCTTGAAGCCATCCCTGACCTAATCTGGCTTGAGAAAGTTCAAAAGCTCATAATATCATTACGGCCACATAAGGCTGAGTGTGTTTATATTTGTCCAGTTTCAATCTTAGGATGCCCTGAGCTATCTGTGTGACTCATCAATGTACCTCTACCTGCTGC
Source organism: Lagopus muta (assembly GCF_023343835.1). NCBI lineage: Eukaryota > Metazoa > Chordata > Aves > Galliformes > Phasianidae > Lagopus > Lagopus muta. Next base: position 4,839,079 of record NC_064441.1, read on the forward strand.
ACTATCAAAGCAGCAATGCAGATAGTGCTATTGCAGCCTGATGTCTGAAATTCTGAGAGCTAATCTGTCCTAAACATCAGCGTGGTATGTAAGTGGTGGTTTATTGATTCTTCTTTTCTCATCATTAGACTGATTCTTCTTGCACAAGATGTATTCATAGTATTTGTTCAGGTTTTTGTTTCCAGTTTTTGCAGCCTATCTGATCAATAAAATTTTTTTACCTGTGTGAATGATTCAGAGCAAGATCATGCTTCCTCAATTTTAAGTAGCAGGCTGCAAGCTTCGTCTCAATAAAACTGGCAATACTGGAAATGTCTTCTGGAGATGGTTTGGAGGACTTGTCTATGGCAGCACCTTTACTGCAAAGCTTTGCAAGAAACAAAAACATTGTTTACTGATGTTGTAATACATCTTTTGTTAGATAGCAGTATATTTTGTAACTGATAAATGGAGAAAACTGTCTTCTAAGTAAAATATACCCTGACCTTAACTACAGCTAACACCACAGCAATCAGTACAAATATATGGGAGCATGAGGTAAAATGCAATGTCATCTTCCTTGGAGGGACAGAGAAGAGAGTAGATAACAAGGTAAAAGCTAAAAAGAGCTGTTAGACATGATATTTTCCCCCCATTTTCAAAATCTAAAGTCTTGTCTCCAGGCTCCTGAAATCTGGCTGTCTTGAGACCGAGGCTGAAGGAGGAGTCTGAAAGCGCCATTTACTTATCTCAGCTCCACCAGCAGTGAGCGCAGCCTTAGTCCTGCAGGTGGGAATGTAGAGAGCTATAGATGGTAGAAAGAATGAGATCAACTGTCTCTCCCATCTTCTCAAGCCACACAGAAGTTAGCAGAGAAAAAGATCCTTTGTTTTAAATAAGAATACACTGATCTTCAAAGATAAATCACCTGCTGTTCATCACAGGAAATCATTTAACCAGAGATTCACTCTGTTTCATAGTGTGTATCATTAGGAATAGGTAACTCCTTAGAGTTTTGTAGAGTGCTTAGCACCAGCAGAGCTATGACTCTGGACAGGACCACCTTCGGTCCTCAGATGCTTGTGTGTTATTACTCTGCAGGAAACCTGATCTTTGTAATGCCCGAGAATAGGAAAAAATTAGCTTTTAGTTATTAACAAAATTCAACTGTCAGCAATTAGATACAACTGTAAACAAATAGATTAAGTCTAAGAGCCTTGTCTTTAAGGACAATAACGATACAGTTCTACTAATGAAAGTGCAATTGAATGTCCTTTGCTTGGATAAACATCTCTAACAGGATTGTTCAGTGTGCAATGATTTCATCTGCCTAAATGACTTCGCTGCAAATCAACTTTAAAAGTAGCTTTCTAATGAAGAATAACAAATTTATATTTAGCTGGGTGGTGTGCTTAATGTCTCAGATCGCACTCAGACCAGAGCCAAGCACTCTGACAACACTGGGATGGAAGTGCAGCCTACTGATGCTGAGTGCAGCCTCTGCTTTAAATGGGCTATAACCAAAGGATTCTCACTTGAGCCTATTTCTGCTGGTCAACAAAGTTTTAGAGTGGAAGGAGGACATGGTTTGTTTGTCAAGCTCCTTGTTACTACCAAGTCTGGTTGTACTGATTAGTTTCTTGTGCTTTCTTAATTAACATCCAGTGGCTGATCTTATGGAAGTACAAATCAGCGTTGAGATCTCTCTAGAAGATTAAATCTGTTAGGAAAATAGCTTTTCTACACATGCGTCCTTCCTCCTATGTGTGATCCTTTCAAGTAGGCAGGATTGCAGATCTACATCCATTCTCATCTCTTACAAAGCTAACCCCATCTTTAAGATTTTGTGCCTTGGTTAGAGATCAGCTCAATTTTTTGTGGGTCATACAAAAATTGTCCCCCTAGTTTAGGTGTGATAAATATCTTCTTTTTCCACATCCCTTCTCTGCCAAGTAAGTTGCACAGTGTATGTAATGACACTCATACATTTAAGTTTTTCTATCATCTTGTTATCAGTAGAAGTTATAAATCAGAGAATTCATCACTTTTAACTTAGCTCATGGTACCACATATATCTGCTGAAGTGTCTCTATGGGAAAGACGTGCTATATGTACCTAAAAACCAGAGAATTATGTGCACATCAGTGAACATAAAAGTATCATCAAGTTTTTCTGTAATAACACTTTTCAGCCGAATTGGCCAAGCTGTGACCTCTGTTAAATTTACGGGAATTAGAGCTTTGAGGCTACTCCCTTGACTTTCAAGTTTCTGAATGATTGTGAGAAGAAAAGAATCATTTAGTGATCTCTTCAGTATGAAGTGCTGCAATTCAGAGTTTCCTTGATGCTTACTGCTGATATTGAGGAGTTATGTCTAGACCTGTGCAACCCCTCCGTTATCTTTGACAAAAGGAAAAACACAACTATCTGTAAACCATATCTAAGCAGATAAGGGTTTAGCAAACATGTTTTAAGTACAGTGCAGTTGGTTTCTAACAGGTCTTCTTAGAGGGATCGTGGAGTAGCACAATAACTCAGTGTCTTGTCGCACAAAATCAGAGCAATATTCCAAGGGTTTTTGCTTCAGTTTGTTGACCATTTGGTTGGGTATGCTTTTTTTTGGTGCAGCATTTCTATTGTGGAATCAGTGGATTTGAAGTGGGCTCCTCTGCACTAGTTCCAAACACCAACAGCACACTGCAAAAGCAAGATTTGGCCTAATTTTACAGTTAGCAGGGTTATGGATATTCAAGGTAGCCCTAGTATAAGCAGCTAGTGAGATGTGCAGTCAGTTAAGAGGCAGCACTGGCAGAAGTGTCTGGTTCTGGAAGCAATATAGACACCAGTGCAAAAGGGTTTTTGGGTGAAGCATCTAAATGTAGCAAAACAAGCACAAGTTCTGACAGAGATTATAAATTTGCATTTGTTTCTTCAGCCTTTATTCAGCTTTTATTTTTCTGACCTCTTGCTAAAAGGACACAACTGCATCAGGAGCGAGATCGCTTCCTTGCACTGTTCCATGTGCTGCTGGGTGGGGAATCTGGTAAAGCATTTTGAGATTTTCTGGGGATCCAAAGGAGGTTCTGTAGAGACTGTTGTAATTCTGGGAAACCTGTTAGATTGAGAGCAAGGGAAGAGGGAAGGCTGTGCCATGCACAGACATAATGAGAAGGGAGGAGATTAGTTTGCAATTTTCTTGTCTCACCCAGCAGCATTAAGTTTTCTTGATCTTACTGCAGTTCAATATCTCTATCTTTAAAGATCAAAAGGGATGTTGGTGTTTTTGGAGTGCTTGCTGTAAGTATAAGGTAAAAGCAGCTCCATCCCACTCCTACATGTATCTGAAGGTCTTGTCACGAGGATATCCAGATACAGATGTCACTGAAGGGCTTGGAAAGGCACAGATTTTTATTTTTTTTAACCATCAGAGCTTTTTTTTTTGCAGAGTAATGTTACTGAATTTGATTTTAATTCCTAACTGGGATATTTGGGGTTACATTTTACCTGAGACTTTGGTACACTTTTCGATCTGCAGAAATCTTGTCCGTGTCTAAAAGGTTTCATATGCTATGTAGTTAAATAAAACAATTTAAACATGAAGCTTTACAGGCAATCTGGTAATAAAATCCTGCGAGGTACTGTTTTATATCCTTGACCATAAGTAAGAAATGTAACAGTATTTCACCCTTCCAAACTCAAGAGTACCTGAGAGCAACCCTGTAGACAGGGATGTTTTTCCAGAAATAATATTTAATTTTGAAATTCCTGCCAAAGCCTATTTCTGTTCCCATAGGGGCCCTTGTTACAAGTGCAGGACCCAGTGCAGCTTTTGTGCACATGTAATACTGGGACTTCAGGAGTCTGCACAGCGATCCATTTAGAGAGTTCCGATGTGTATATAGGAGATGTTAAGAATGGAAGTGGTATCTGCAATCTTTTAATTAGTGGTGAACTGACACTAATTGCATTTAAATTCTACTGATAAGGGAGGTTTCTCTTTCAGTGTGTATGAGCCTGTAACTGTGTTGCCGAAATCACGGTCATATAAATGCTTGTGATAAAGCGCTCGGTCAGAGGTCACAGAACAGCTGTGACACTGTGAACTTAGCATAGATCTTGCTGTGGTAGTAAGGCTTTAATTTTGGCAGCGGCAAGCATGGAAATTTTATAAAGTAAGGACCTCCCAGGTGTTAGCTAATGAGAATGAGAGGAGGAGTTTCCCCCTTGGACCCACTGTGGCTTTGGTAAAAGATGGGAAATTCTGGTCTGGAAGCTGGCATCAAGTTAGTGTGGGTTGCGCTTGGAAGAGTAGAATTAGAGCTCTGGTGATGATGTATTGGTGTTTCTGCCTTGCTGCTGCATTTGCTGGGAAGAAGGGGAAAGGCTCAATTGGATATAACGGATGAAGGCAGCAGTCTGCTAATTGCTGCTATATGTTTGGTGGCTACTGAAGTCAGGAATACAGCTTGCCTTAAGAAATTATATATCCAGTAGGTATCTCGCTATGTGTGTGAATGTAGATACAAATATAGATTGTGGTGGTAGCAAATTTAACTCAGCAACTGCCTGGGAAAATGAATAAATCTGGTCAAGTAAGATTCCATGGCAACTTTGAGACCACTGGTGCTTTCCACTGCCAGAACAAAAGGGTTGGGAGCAAGTTGGAATGCAGGAGTGACCTGCTGGCCTTGCTGCAGCTGAGTGCTTGGAATATTTATATGTTTTATTTATCCTTTCAGCAGAAGGCTGTTTAATTGCACCTCTCTCTTTTAGAGGGAACTTTTGAGGCTTTCCCTGGAGAGATTTTTAGAGTGGTTAATCAGAGGGACAAACCTGAAGAGGCAAGAGAGATTCAATTTACGCCTTGCTCCCAACCAGCCAGCAGCGCTAACCTGACACCTTGGCTCCAGAGCAATCCAAGCACCCAGCCTGGTGCATCAGGCACCTGGCCAGCCCAGCACTGCCTGCCTCCCAGAAAATGTCTGCTGAAGGAACACTGCTTCTGGAAATAACTTCCAGAACCTGACTGCAGGCTGAAAACAAAGTGCTTTTTGTATATTGCTGAGCGTTCTGGTCCCTACGACTATTAAGCACATCAAAAATAGTGCAGAAAACCAGCACAACGCAGCCAGATAATGATGGTTTTGTCTGAGTGGGGGGGAAAAAATAATCAGCGTGGACGATAAAGAGAGAGAATTTGCTCTGACTGATATGATTTCATGCAGCATAACTTTCCAGCTTCTGTTTAAAGCCTTGGTATGTAATTTCAGTCAGGAGAGCAGGAATCGTATATAAAATCACCATCTTTATTGTTAATGAGATTTGTGTAAATAACTTTCTAAGAACATATTGAAAATATATAGTTCACTACTGAATCCGAATGCAAATGTCAGGTAAGAAGAGCTAAATTTGCTTCCTGCAATGTGCTCAGCCGTGGGTTTTTTTAAATAATAAGTACATATGATATTTCTGACATATTAGCTGCTTTATGAGGAATAGCACCAGGTTCTGTAACAGTAATGTATGTGTGGGGCATATGTGCTGTTTTGGGGATATTATTGGTTATACAGAGCTGGCAGAGAGCCCAATGCACCTCAGATGTTCCAGGTTCTGAGGAACGATCCCTATTTCCCTTCCAAGAAAAGACAGTGTTTGCCAGAGAAGCATAGACCTGGTGAGCACCAGGTGAACCTCCAGGCTGCCTGCCCTCAAGGTGGGATCAGCATCGGGTGGGAACCATCCTGCACTCTCCTCATCTCCATTGGGTCCATTTGGAGCCTCCTCTGTGTTAAGGCTTCACTTCCTCAGCAGCCCTTTTTGCAGGTGTCTCCGTAACCACATGTGTGTGAAAGAGATTTGGTGTCCATGTAGGGCAGAATATTAAAGAAATCCAAATCTAAATTGAGACTTCAAGTGCCCACAAAATTTAGAGGATAAAGCAATTTGGTTTGTTCTCATTTATAGCTGGATGCTGCTTTATACAAATAAACTTGATGTGAATCTTTCCCTCCCATGGAAGATAACGATGTTCCCTGCAGCACTCCTAAGCCAAAGTCATTCCTGTTTATTGGCATGGATTCAGATAAAGGCTTTACCTTCCCCCAGTGCAAACTCGGGGGTCTTTTTCTCGTAAATAATTTGCTTTGAGAGCACTTAAATCGGGAACAAAGGCTTTAGGAAAATGTCATCCGTTCGACTTCAGCTTAATCTGTGTGCCACGCCATAAATCAGTGCCTCTCATTACCAGCCTCTATTTCATGGAGTGCCCCCCGTTATCAGTACTGCCAGGGTGAGAGGAGTGAAGAACAAAAAAGAAAGCAAACCCCCAAAGCTCTCTAATGAAACATATATTGCAGAATCAATATACTACAATAGTTTCCAAGGAACTTTATATTCTGTACTGTGTACTGAAGCCTCCTTTATAGATTGCCTTTGTAATGCAGGCTCTGTCAGCCCTCCAATGTGAGTCCATCCAAAATCAAACCAAAGCAAAAATGGTGTAAATATTCTGTATGAAAACTGAACAGTCAGACAAAAGTCAAAATGGATACGAGTAGCTCCTCTTGATAGGCTGCAGTTCGAGATGCCTGCTGCGCTGGAAGCGGGAGCATCAGTCTTTTTCAATAGCATTCACGGAAGGAGCTGGCCAAAAGGACTTTTTTTTTTTTAATTTTATTTTTTGGTGGCAACTGTCAGCTGGTGTGATGTGACTGCATTGTAGCAAGATTTTGAGAGCTGTCATGATTGCTTGGAAAAAGCAATATAATTTCAGGCCAACTAATTGAATCCCTTTGATGCCAAGAGATTTGCTACCACTAAATCCAAACACAGAGATATCTCACCAGCACTTTTATTAAGGCAAACAATGTGAAAGGCTCACTCCACTTTGATGGACAGGATTATTAGGGAAAAACAATAATTTGCTGAAGCTGTATTTTCATGCCATTTCTGAGTATGGCATTAAAGATAGCTGCAAGGCTGGCTCTCCCCTCTGCCCTTACCTCAGGACTGTGGGGATTTGGTAAACTCCAACACGGATCTCCTCAGCATTATTGTCAGTGTGAGAAATGCGGCGCATTTCCACGCCTCAGGAATAAACAGAAATAAAGCTCATCCCTAAAGTAACCTAAACAGAATTCATCCTCCCCCTACTTTTTATTGTTTGGTTCACCTCTGTAAAGCTTTTCAGCATTTATATTCATTTTACACTGTCAAAAGCTGAACAGGAGTAAGATAACAAATGGTTCTGGTAGCAGCTGTCACCACCTACTGTCTGTGCATGCCTGTGTGAATCTCTAAATGGAAATAAAGTACTTTAATAACACATTTTCTCTAAACTGTCCTCATGGATAAAGTTCCTCTCAAATCAGCCTGTGAACGCTTTCCAATTCGGTGCCCGCTTCAGCCTGCGTCGTCGTCTCTCTCTGCAGAGCCCAGGTAGCGTGCAGCAGTGTGATTTAAGGAGAGTTCAGAGGGAAAATGCGTTAATGGTGCACCTTCTGCACCCGCTGCTCACCCACACTTGCTGCTTTCGGTGTTTGGACCATCTCCTAACCTGCCTGATTTTCTCCCTGTAAATTAAGCTGATTGTCATTGCCTTTTTGGACCAGCTGGGAAGCACCCATAGCCACAAATTAAACACGGATTGTGCTGCCCTCCCTGTTTCTGTAAGATCCCTTCCAGGAGCAGATGGCAGCTTGGGAGGATGAATGCCTTCAATTTCTCAGGGCCCTGGATATCACAGGAACTCCTCTTCAAACAGGCTCTAAGGCATCGCTTCACAGGGAGAGGCAGGAGGTGGGATCACACTTCTGCACTGACCTTCTGTTGGGTATCTCAAGGCCTGTGATGCACTCGGGGAGCCGTGGGGATCAGATACCCAAGGGTTTTTAGCTGGCTCACTTTGACAAAAGCCCTTTGTTTCTCCAGGCAGAAGTGATGTGCCCTGAGCCATCTACCATATCACTGGTAGAGCAAAAGACTGAGCTCGTATCTTTCATGATGAGCTCATGCTTCATGGAATCATTACAGGGGGAAAAGACCCCCCCAGCCCCAGCTCATTCCCCCATGTCCCTCAGTTGCCACATCCCCACAGCTATGCCCACCTCTGGAGGCAGTGACTCCACCAGTCCCTGGGCAGCTGTGCATGCCAGTGCATGACAGCTCTTTATCATCAGAAATGTTTCCTAATATCCAACCTGAACCTCCCATGGTGCAATTTTAAGCTGTTAGCTGTCATCCTGTCACCAGTTCCCTTCCTCCAAGGCTGTCCCAAGTCTTTTATTTCTCTTTTATTTTTCTTCCTCTTTTCCTACTGAGAGAATTACGTTGCCCTTGTCTGCATTTTGCAGTGTCAGTAATGCATGAGGCTTGCACGTGTCTAGGTCAATGAGGCTTTTGATTGTAAGTGACAAGTGGTGGGTGATTATTATTTTTAATCAACGGTTTGCTCAATGTTTACAAAGTACGAAGAAAATATTTAGCGCTTTTGAGCACTCGTCACCTCCAGGTAAATAACTGAGTAGCATGTGAGGAAGCCAATTAGAGTTAATTAGAAATTGACTGATCTGCTTTGGCACGAAAATGATTGGAAAATATGGTCTGTCCTTTCTGGAATAGGGATTTTGTTCTCGTACACGCACATCAATGAGGAAACATATTGTTTTATGGCCGGCGTGTAGTATTCCTTTGAGAAAAAAGCACTTTATAAGCCAGATACGTAACAGCACTTCAGGCAAGAAGAATGAGGGCATGAATCCGTACAGACAAATAGTTGTGCAGTTCCTCAGCTTTATGTCATGGTGATGGGCATGCTGGAAATGCCTAGAAGATTAATAGATTCAAATTCAGTGATCAAAAGATGGGAGCGTGTCCAAATGGATCATTATAACAGATTCCCACTCTATCCCACAAGCCAGATTTGAGCCATCTGTAAGCTTCACATTCCTGGTCTAAAATCTTCTGCAGCCATAAAAGACAGTTAAGTATCAGTAGAAAAAAATCAATTTCTTGGCTTTGCAGCCTAAAAATATAGCAATGGCACTATGGGGAGAGGAAAACTGCTGATTATCAGGCCTTTTTGCGTTTTTTTTTCTTTTTCTTTTTTTTTTATAAAGCAAGTTAAATGAGTAGGCTGTATTTGGGAAACTAATTTGTTATCAGAGGTTAGAAGAATATTTCTGGAGAGTAAAGTCAGCATCTTGTGCTCAGGTTTGGGGAATCGGTGACTGTCATCTTTGTTGTTCTCTGTCCAAGACTTGGTGTACTCTCAAAAAGAAATTTCAAGAGAACCTGGGCTGATGATAAAACAGACAATTTATGAGTCTGATTTTTAGCTCCAGAAAGCTGGTGTTAAAAACGAATATTTAGCCTTTCACATGTTATCCCTTCTGCACTCAAGTTTCACAGTGTTAAAACATGCCTAGTCCTGGTACGGCTCTTCTTGGTGAGAGGAGGATGAGGAGATCTCTATGAATTTGCATTTTTTACCCTTTCTATAAGCAGCTCCAATCCCCGTGCCCCTGAAAGTAAGGGATTATACAATGAGGGCTTCTTGCACCCCAAGAGAGGGTAGAAATGTGCCTGTATCCACCTTTCTGGAGCACTTAGTGCTGATTCAGCATGGAACACATCCAAATATCCCCATCCTGTGCTGTTTCCCTGTCTACAGCAAGGGTTCATAGAGAACTCTTATGCTTTTCCATTCACTGCTTAAAGTGAACCTCTTCTCCTGTTGGTATTTATATAGAAGATACTCATCTTTTGCTTCTCATCCTACAGTAAGACATTGATAGAATGAATGCTTGTTTAAACCATACTGCCTAACTCTACACTGGCATGCTGGCAAGACCCTGATGCTGTGGCCTTTTCAAAATATTTTCTGTTTGCAAATATTGTTGCTTGGAAGTGTGGTCTTGCCATGGCCTTCTTTGCAAGCACTGAATCACATGCCCTAGGAAAGGGCCTGAAAACCCAAGGTACGTGAACAGAGATGGCAGTGATATTTAGCTCACGGTGCCCACAGCAGCCACCTGTGGGATGCTGGGGCATGATGAACATATACCACTGATTTTTTAATCATGAGAGGGTTATTTTCAGAACAACAGAGTCTGGAATTTAAATCTGTACAGGTTTAAACAAATTGATGTTTCTGAAGTCTTTTATACTCCCTGATGTCGTGAGTTAGAATGAGACAAAATCTGTGGATCCTTATGAAGGTTTAATGTTATTTCGTAACTAAGCTGTTAATAATTGGCTAGAGATTTTCTAGATATGCGTATACAGTTTCCATTGAGGTTTTAAGCTAGAGTCGTTTCTCATACTCTTCCTATCACAGTCCAGATGTTCAAGTCCTATTTTTCTACGTTCCAACATATGGATGCCAAAAATTTAGGGAAATTTACAGTGTTTCTCAATGTAGCTGCCAAATATACCGTATTACTGAGCTAGGATGTGGGAGACCAAAGACTGTTGCCCCAATTTCTTCAGCCCTTTCCTTCAGAAAGTATTTAATTCTTAAGCTCTAATGGTGGCAGTTGTCCATGGGAGCACTATTTTTTCCTCTCCCAGGTCAACTATAGTGCAGCTCACTAACACTAGGTCCCCTCTGATTAATTTAATGGTAGCTAAATAGCATAGCAATAGAAAGAAGCCACCAATTCTTTTTTTGAGAACACTGCCTTCCTGATTTCTGTAGTAATCAGCAGTATGCTGCCCAACAGATACAAGTCTCTAAATTAAACATGCATTTCAATTTTCCCTTCTGCCTGATGGCTTTCCTTTTCTTGACTCTAACAACTCCAGTGCAAGGCTTTCAGAATTGCCTGTTATTTGTATGTCTGAAAAACAACATGAGCGAAAGAATGATAATACGACGTGGCAGATCTAGAAAAGACATTTTCACTTAAAAATAGTTAAGAAACATAAACAAGGAAGCATGCCTTAGTGATACAGTTGAAATGTGAGGCCGTACAAGTGCTTTTCTGGATTAGAGTCACTCATTTAAAATGCTGTGATGTCAGACTAAAACCTTGATTTCCTTAAATGTGAAAAATACCAGTCCACATTTTGCACCAGAAGCCACAACTCTGAATTCCTGACCTTTGAGATGTAACAGATCATGGTACTCTTTACCAACATTAAATGTGGAGGAATCTGTGTGTGTGTGTGTGTGTTTCATCAAGGAGCCGTGGGTGAAACAATCACAGTTTCAATCTCAGCTGTTTAAGTTTTCTGTTTTTCTCTGCATGGTCTCCAATTTGTCTATATCTGAATAAATAGAGGAGTTGGAGCTGATGCAGAGAAAAGCAATGAACACAATGCAGAGGTTTAAAGCACATGACCTGGGAGAAAATACTAAAAGGTGTGAATTTATTTAATTTAGAGAAAACTGAAAAGAGATTTGCTGTGAGGTTGCACGCATAGAGAGAACAGGGTGGCTTATTGCTTTTCGTGACAGGATAGAGAACAAGTTGTCTGATGCTTTGTGGTATGGGAGATTTGGGAGAAAGGTTTATCACAGCATGCTGACATAGATGTGATGTCCATCTCAGTGAAGGTTTTCAGATATAGAGCCCTTAGAAATGTCTTTCAGACATGTTCTGAGCTTACTTGGTTTTACTTCTGGGCAGAGTGGGATTGCAAGGCAGCTTGAGAAGCCCGGCTCTGCAATGTCCTGATTTCCCAGCCATTCCGTTCTGGGAAGGAATTCTTTAACCTTTGCTCATTCCTTCCCCAGGATGTCTATTATGGGCCTTTCCATTTCCCTTTGGAACAGACAAGTATTCCTTTCCTCTCAACTGAAAAGTGTTTTTGTCCCCATCACAGCTCATTTCTGAATGAGGAGGGGGGGGGGGGGGGGGGGGTGAAAAGCCCGAAAAGGATGTCACTTTCTAATTCTCCTCACTTGCTGCTAGAATACTTATTGTCTTAAAATAAAATGCCTTCAGCAATATAGAAAAGAAAAAAAAAAAAGGAATGTTTTAAAAATGCTTTTGAACTGAGTTTGGCAGTACGGCACTGAAACAAGTACAGCTGGCCCCTTTTTCAGAATGTCAAGTGCACAGCTGAAGTGATTGGGGTCACAATGGAGATGAAACATTAGGGAGAACCCAGAGAGCACAGCTCTAAGTCCTCCATTTTAATCACCAGCCGTATTCCTGTAAAGAGCCTGAAGTGTCTTTTCTCTTTTAAATTCTTACAACTACTAGAAAGTGATTTTTTGCATCGTGTATCACAGCAAAAGTCAAGCCATCACTCACACAGGGAATGTTAGTGCCTGGGTTAATTGTGAAGATATAGGGCATCTTCCAACGCTTGTAAGACAGCAATGCATGTGGAGGTACAGAGCTCAAAAGGCTCTGATGCTGCCTGATAAGAGCAGCTTTTGGCTGCACAGTGCCACTATTTAGCAGCTTTAGCATCACTAAAAATTGAGAGACTGATGCCACTGTTACATTTCATTCTGTACGCAAGCAAACAGTTTATCATAGTCTGTTCCCAGCAATTGTAATCCAATTTTTGTTATCTTACATTGTTTAAAAAAGAGAGGGAGAAAGATACTGTACGTCAATCTGATAAAAGTGTTTAAATAACTGGTGCTTTTTTGTGATTATGTCGGTTTTACAGCAGCATTATGGAAACACGACAGGGTAACTAAAATCTGATTACGTCTAAGTCCTTGCCCATTATGTGATTATTATGAACCATGACTTCTCCTGGCACGTTATGAATTACATGGTCATAATGCAAGGGATTTCCAATATAATTAACTGAGATTAGCAGCACTAGAGAAATCTGGGAATAATGATACAACTTTGAACAATCAGTTTTACTGTAAGTGCTGTTAGCTCTGGCTTCCAGGAACCAGGAGGCTGCTAGATGCAACCATGACCCACCTGTTGGGGGTTCTCGCACCTTTTCTCTCTTTCTACCCTCACAGAATTAATTACCACCTTGACAGAGTCCTGGGAACTCCCTTCCCTTTTCTTTTCTTCTCTGTCTGGCTAAGGTTTTCAGAAATGTCAGAGGTTTTTGTATACCTCCTTTACGAGGGCTCAGCCAGAAACAGGGAAAGGCTCTGCTTTTGCAAACATAGAAATATCTACTTATTGGAGGGCAGATCAATTTAGGATAGCTCAAGTTTGAGCACTTAAAGACAGAAAGTCATGAAAGTCACAGATCAGTTTCAAAGATCATGGCCAATGTCATATTATTTCTTTAGTGTCTTGTGCAGCCAAGAGATCCTTCTTGCCACAAAAACTCATGTGTGAACTCTCAACTGCAGAAGAAAAAGCTGGCTGTGTCCAGAGGGGTTGCTCCCTACTGGACTTGTCTATTCTCATGTAGAAAGAAAAGGATTTCTGTGCAGATCCAATGGCAATCAGTGGGTTTTAGAGAAAAAGAGAGAAATGGTGGAGTTGCTGTCGGGAAAAATGAGGAAAACCAGACCTCGTGTTTAACTGAGAAGTTCAACATCCAGCAGTGCCTGGATGGCTGGGGTATGGTGGGAACTCTCCTGATTCGTTTGTCCCTGATACAGACCAGATTCAAAAGAGGAGCATTTCTTTTCCTATGGGTTCTAAATTCCTTCACCGAGTGCAATTCTATGATAGTACAGTTATTCTATGATAGAGTTAAGGCCCCAGAGATGTTTGGTTCTGATGGCTGCCCTACCGCCGTACCTCCAGTGCGGTTGCGAACCGTCCCGCCGCCACCGCGTAGTTCTTCTGCCTGTAATGTCTGCTGGCCTCCTGCAGGGCCACCCGCAGCGGCTCGTCCAGCCGTGGCACTGCTCCACTGGTCGTCGCACTGGTGGCATCAGCACGGCCAAGGAGTTCTGCGGGCACCGCGAATTCAAAGGCGATCTCCTCCTCCTCAGCATAAACCAGCTCCTTTTCTACATGCATCAGGGTGTGCAGAGGAATATGAGACAGAGGAGCCGGGGTTAAGGGATTGCCAGCTCCTAATTTTGTTGCTTCTTTTTTTCTGGCTTGTTTCTCATTGTTTTCTGATTTCCATTTAGGGCTTGCTCTGCCTACATCATTACTTTGTTTTTCCTCCTCTGTCTCTGCCTCTTTTATTCTCTCCGTGATATTTCCTACTGCTCCATCCCCAAGGTGGTTTTTGACCTCTTGCAGTGTCTCTGGAATATCATTCAATTTGTTTGCCGCTACGCTTGACTCCTTGCTAGCCTGTGTTTGCTGAGAGGCTTCATTCTGGCCACTCGTGCCTAAGAAATCTTTTTGAAAGTCAGTGTTGCTTTCTGATTCCATAACTTGAGCAAAGAAAGAGTCCTAGGAGAGAATGCAGAAAAGTTAAAAATGCTCAAACATTGCAAAGCCAAAAAAAGTCTGCAAATATTTTCTCCACTCAGCACATAGTATGCAGCATTATAAGGAAACTCTTCAGATATGGCGTATCAGGCTCATGGTAATTACTGTCTCCGTCCTGTATAAGGGGCGTAAAGGTTTTAGGCATCTTAACTACAGTTGATAGCTCTTTATAATGGATGTTATGTAGAGTAATGGTGTTGCACTTGTTTGTTGTACCTGCAGCAAGAAGGGAAAATATGGCTTTTAATCATAAGGACTACAAGAAAGAGCAAAAACCTATGACTAATTGACTTGTGTTGCGTGCTCTGGGGAGCAAAACATCGCTGGGGCCTGGATTTTGAGAGCTGCTAAGCATGGTCACTGAGGCCAGAGAGGAGTGCTAACAAATTAGCACCTTGGCCGCATTCCAAAGGGCACAAGCTCAAAGCAATCTTAGCTTCAGCTATATTTGAGCAAAATTGCCAAAGTTGTTCAGAGAGCTGGTTGATTCCCTCACTCAAGGCCACACTGGATAGGGCTCTGAGCACCTGATCAAGCTCTGGGTGCCCTGCATATTGTATGGGAGTCGAACCAGGTAGCCTTTAAATATGCCTACCTACTAAAACAACGGTATGAAAATTCAGATCTGGATTTGGGTTTTGATGTTTGGGTTTTTCACACTTTTCTTGTACACTGTCTGCACAGAACACTGGCCTGTTGCTGGAGAAGCAGCCCTGCCCTATTAACAGCACAGGGAGCTGGCAGCAGCCTCAAATCAGTGCACGAGGCAGAGCCCAACGCAGGCTTCTTCTAAACCAGTTCCTGTGCAAAAAGGAAAAGTGATAAGACCTGCACTGCACACTCATCATCACGCTCAGATTCAATGGAAGTTTTGATTTTCATCTGCCTTAGCAAGGTAGGAGGCACAGGGAATTTTCTTCTTAGTTTTTCCAGTAGTAATGAAAAGTGTGATTGTAAATAGCTTTAATGACAAGCATCTTTCACAATGGTTTGTTGAGTGCAAACACTCAACTTTTAACCTCGCGTTGTGGTTTAGCAGGCCCTTGTACATTTAGCACCAGATTAATGCACTTAACTATGGGCACAGACTGTACAAGGGAAAGATACATCATAAGTGCATTTCTCTTTGTTCATAAAGAGATTTTAAACAGATTTTTAACTTGAGTCTGCTGTATTTGTAAAAGCTGCCAGAACGTGTCTTGGATGCTGTAGTACAGTGAATCTGTGGTGTTTAGGGCAGTGGCAGAAATGTGCAGAAGAGGGTAAAGGGAAGAGGTGACAGCATTTCAGGCTGTATGAGCAGTTGATACAGAACTGCCTGTGGAGAAACTTATTCCTCCTTCCATGGTCACCAGAGAGGGAGTGAGAGGTGAGGGGATAATTGTGTGATTTAAGGTAATTTCAGAGGACTTTTTTCAGTGATGTGCTGAGCAATCACAGCTCCTACCAAGTTCAGTGGGGATGGAAAACCAATGGCCCTTCTCAGATAGTGCTCTGCACTCGTCAGAATAGAGCTCAAAGGAATCATATTTATAGCAAACTATTTTGAATGGTAGCAGTAAAGCAGCTGGAAAAGGCTAATGTACTTGCATCTGGCAGCAATTTTACCTGTTTGTTAGACACTCAGTCCCTTTTTAAACAAACCACAGCACAGTCTAAAGATTGGAAGCCTCATTTTCCAGCACTGGCTTCAGCACCAGGTAATTTAGGAAATTATGATTTATCTCTACTGTGCAGTGGAGCAGAGATCTTCCAGCCAGCCCCAGGTCTGGCCGAGGGGATGAGCCTGGTAATCTCAGAGCCACGTTGTGCCAACACTGCTGTCATGTAAGGGGCTGTGACATTGCTCTGTGGATAGCCCAGGCCCCATAGGGGCAATGCAGGGCTTTTACAACCTCTAGCATGGGACGTTCACTGGGAAATGAAAACTGAGTACCTACATCAGACAGAAGTTGACAAGAATTTTCCTCTGAGCAGCCATGCTGTGCCATGGAGCACTTGGGGCCAACCAATGGACTCTTCTGTTCACCAACAAGCTTACAAAGGAAAAGTCCAATATCTGATGGTGGTTTTAATAACAATGGCAAATTGGCTGGACCAAGCTGTCTTAAAAAGATCAGTAAATTTACCATGCAATAAAAAAAAAAGCAGACCATGATCAGTGAAATACATTCCATTAATTGCTTTCAGACATTTCTCCAGTGGACCGGCACCTAAGATGAACTTTGTTGTATCAAGTGGATTTATGCTGCTCCTATTGTATTTTTAGGTATTCAAGCTGATTAACGTGACTTTGCTTGTGCAATGGAAGCACGTTTTAACTTGGGCAGGCTCATTTTAATCACTGCCTCAGTATAAAAACACTGCTAGGGAAAAGCTTTTAGAAAATCATTATCTTTGTCAGTTAAGTATTTTCCTTAGACTTTTGTTAAAATGTCTGTTTTTGATTTTGGAAGCGTTCACTGTAAAATGCTCCTAATGAATCACTATGCAGGGGAATATAGAAAGACAGTTTAGTGCAGCAGTCAGAAGGAAACTAAACCTGGGGGCTCTCGGGAATGATCCTCCTCCTCAGTTCAAGCAGGTCTCACTTTCTGCATAGTGAGGGTTAATGCTGGCCAAGAGACCTCTGTCCATGACCCTACCAGCTCCCACAGCTAAGCATTTTGTTGGATTTGCTAGCAATGAAACCATATATCTTCAAATGGAGAGGCTTACATGAAAGAAACAAAAAACATAAAAAGAAAAACGTTAAGATCATTTATCTTTTAAAATCTTCTGGTTTTGTCTGTTGCCTTCCCCGTAAGGCTAAGAAAACCTTCTTGGGGAGAGTGCCCAGCCTACCAGATTACATAAACTTCCTTATGTGTATGATCTCGTGAACCCTATTGCTTATGCTTTTTGTTCTGTATCTAGCTTGATTCTGCTTTCAACACATTCTCCTATTATCTCACATCAGATTAGAGAAGAACCTGCTGATAAATCACACTGGCACTTCAGCTGGCACCGAGTTGTTAAATTCTTTGCCAGTTCTTTGATGAGCCCCTTTTCCTTCTGAATTTAAACTTTGATTTCCACCTAAAAAAAAAAGCTTTTGTCCTTAAAGCTGTGAAGTAAAACCCTTCTAAACACTGAAGGCTGCGTATGGCAGTATTCCCAAATCTGCATATAGCAAGGCAGAACTGCTGGGCTGCATTCAGCATTGATCTAAATGCAGTGGTAGGAGAGGGGAATTTATTCTCATAGTTCTCAGTGAGAAGGAGGCTGCCTGGAAGCATCTAAGCAGCACATGGTGCAGCGCACAGCTGTGAGGGGCAGCTGGCTGTCCACTTGCACATTCTGCAGTGCTAATTTGCTGCATCATGCATTTGCTTGGTTTGGGGATGGTACAGGGAACTTGATGACTGTGTTCCTTCCTCTGAACCATTTTCCTTACACTGACCCTTTGATACCAGTCAAAGTAGATCCACCATCCTCTGATGCCGAACATGCCCATAAATGACTTGCAAAAGGAATTTGGCAAATTAGGCACCAGATTTGGAGACAGGAATAATTAACTCCTTCTCTCTATCAGAACCAGCAGAGATCTCTTGTCGTTCTCTTGCTTTGTTCTCACTTTCTCTGCAGCATAAGACAGAGGTTGACCACAGGGTGGTCCTCCTGTACCTCACTGACTGTCCCAGAAGCTCCAGGTATTAGTGAGCTCAGCACTTCTTCCCCACCAGAGCTAATTCACTCTCCTGTAAGATACATATGACAACTGCCATATTGGTCTACTGCTTAGACAGTGATGAGACTTTTCCAGAACTATATAGGAACTGAACTCTTTCATCCATAATAGATCCTTTCTCCCAAAAAGCCATGTGAAATCACAGGACGGCCATCTGCTTACGCTTCATTTCAGTGCAAGTGTTGGAAGAGGCAAAACTGCATCCAAAACTATGGAACACGTGAAAGAAAACGATGCCACTAGTATTTGTGCAAGTGATATCCCACTTCCTCAGTACTGACAGAGAAATAGAGTACAATAACAAAACACATCCAAAGCCCCACAACAGATAGCTCATTAGTTGTCCTCCTCTATAATAATTTCACTTATATTGAATTCCAGATATCCTGAACCATCTCTGAGGTGAGGATGCTCCAGTTTCATCACTTAGGAATGAAGCAAGGTTTATCTGTATTAGATTTACAGACTTTCTGAATGAGTGTGTGCACTGACAACAGCGATGCTGCGATCTGAACCGAGATTTTTCCAGTCCATCTTTCAGCAGGATGACTTTTTAAGCACTTCCTTTACTGCTGAATACCACAAAGGCTCAGACAATCTATTGATGACGAAGGTCAGCACCTTCTTAGCAGCCCATAAAGTGAGTCTCTCACAATCAGTTTTCAGACTTTTTAAGATTCTAGCCGTTTCTTTAGGCAATGAAGCAACCCAGTTCTTTCATCTTGCTATTTTTATTGTTTGAAAGCCTGAGTCACATCTGATCTTTTTTATTTTTAGTTGTCTTTTGGAAAAAAAAAAAGCCTTGATGTATCTTTTTTTTGGTGTTTTTTTTTTTTTTTTTTTTTTTTTTTGTTCAGTACTCTTATTTCTTTGTGATAGACATAAGTAATGGCTCATTCGGTGCAAAAGCAGAACTCCTTACATTTTTCTTGCTGTGATAAGGGCACACTTGCCATTATTACAGCTGCATTGTCCATATTGCTGCAGTAAAGGTTTTGTCAGCACTTCCACTCTAAACACTATTTTCACTCGCTGTATTTAACCTGTTCACAAAAATAATAATAAATTGGGCTCTGGGCTGAAATTTGGCAAGGGAAATACTGTTTTTTCAGAGTAGTTCAAGGGATTTCACCATATTATTCTAATTGCTCTTTGAGGCTGAAAGTCACTTATTAATTGTTTATGTGGTGCTGAGTACAACAGAACACTAATCTCATTAGGCTAGACAGAAGAGAAATATTAAACTGTATTAATAATTACTGTTCCCAGCAATCAAACAGCTCGTTCACTAGATGCTCTTATGCAAAGGCTAAGTCTTATCGTTTAAAGGCTGATTCCTTCTATTGCTCATAATGGCTTATGTAAGTTAACTGACGTTGAATGTGAAAATGTCAGAAACTGAATGTAAGAAACAAGTACTGCATAAAATACTTAATATATCTTTTACAAAAAAGATTAAGGACATCTAAATTGAATTACATGGCAGGAGCACCCAATGTATCAGCAATGGGAAAGGTAAGAGAGGAGGTAATAGGCAGGGCTGGGAGGTTTCTGCCTCATGATCTTCTCCATCACAGCATGTGCATTTATTTGGTTCCTTCTCTTAGGCAAGACTGCATGCTTCCCCATGTTGCTGCCCACCTATAACCAGCATTAAGCACCATTTTTTGTCTTTAGTTTTAAGACAGCATCTTAGTAGGTTATAGGACTCACTGAAATGGGTTAGCCAATCTCACGAGAGTTAAATAAAGATCTTAATATTTTCCATTGCTTTGGGGCTTCTTTCTCTCCATGTGCTCTTTAAAATATTATTTTGAAATGTTATATTATTGGGTATCACAGCAGAAGTTAACAGCCAACAATTTCACACAAGTGCAGAGACTTCAATTAACTATTTTTTGCTATGGGGATGCTCTCAGATTTTGTTAACATGTTGCTTGATTATGATGAAATCTATAAAAGAACAGTAAGATAACAACTACAATTATAACTTAAAATCAAGAAGGAGCCCAAATCTCCAGCAACATATCTCAGGACAAGGAGGCAAAGAAAATG
The DNA here is from genome assembly GCF_023343835.1 of Lagopus muta. Taxonomy (NCBI): domain Eukaryota; kingdom Metazoa; phylum Chordata; class Aves; order Galliformes; family Phasianidae; genus Lagopus; species Lagopus muta. Next base: position 4,859,176 of record NC_064441.1, read on the forward strand.
AGAAGGGAAGCATCAGTCATCAGCTGACAACCTGGAGGAAGTCAAAGGGAGATGCAATACACAGTGAGGGCTCAGGATATGTGATCAGTAGCTGGTGTGACTAAGGGAAAACGAAGAGAGCCAAACTGAGGATGTTTTCTGCATGCATTTTCAGGCACTGTGTAACTGTCTTCCTTACACTCCCTCCTGGTGAAATGCTTCCTCTGAAAGTGTGGGAGAAAAATACTGAGAAACAAATGAGACAGCGGGGAGAGCATTTCAACTTGGCGTAATGATGTCATCCTATTAGCACAAAGCCCCACATTGTCAATTAGGAAAAAAAAGGTCAGCGCTGCGTCTGATGGGATGTGAATCCCAGCCAGCCCTCTGCGGTTGGATTCAGCAGTGCAGCACTGGGGGAGCAGCATGAAGGGACACTGAGAAGGAAGGGGGGGAGAACACAGAAATTTTTAAATGGCAAAGGTTTCTCCAGCAGGCTCCTGGAAAGTGGGGTTGTGAGAACAAACAATTCCTCTCTGTGGGGAGAATGAGCTTAGGGTAATCCCTAAATGAAAAAGAATGCAAAGATTGGTGCTAGTACTGAGACGTTGTGCTGAAAAGCCCAAGATTTTTTTTGGTACTGCAATATTTCCTAATTCTGTTGGGAAGACAAGAAAGCAATTTTTGAAGAGATTACAAAGCAAACGTCCAAGTGTCCTACTTGCTTTCATTCTGAAGGAGATGAAGAACTATTGATTTTCTGAAAAGATTGCTTTGAAATGGTGGGAGTTGAGTACTTCTAAAGAATGAGTGCAGAGGGCCAAAGTTTGGTTTAGGAGGGTTGCCGCAGACTGTGCTCTGGGCTTGATTAGTTCTGCCAATGTGCTATTAAGAGGTCTGCATCTCAGAGCTGCTCTGGGCAGCCCTGATTCCAGGACAAGGCAGGAATTCAATGAGAGCTCACAGTGTGGAGAGCACTCTCTTTCACTTCTACAAAATAATCACATTCCGATGGGACCAGGCACTAGGAAAGCCCGAACCTAAAGGAAACCCATAAACACTTCCATTACCTATTTTGTGGCTCACAAAACTCCACTGCTTCCTCCCGTGGTGTTTAATTTGCCAAAGTGTTAGCTATGGCCTAGGAGCTCCTAACTAGGACTGTTGCATTTTGATGAAGACAACTTTAGTAGTGATCCTTCCTTTTGGTTACTTCACCTGTGTAATTAGAATGAACCTGGGAACTTGGCACTGAGATTCAGAAGCCATTTATTTTACTAACCACTTAAACAACAAGGTAACACCTTGTTCTTTGCTCAGGTAGTAACACAAAAGCTCCCCATACAACCTTCAACCAAAACGAGCAGCAAGGAGAAAAGGCTGGCATGAGAATGGGAAGAAGAAAAAAAATAAAGTCAGATAGGGGTCTGAGGTTAAAAAGACCATCATATCAAGATACGAAATGAATTTTCATGGCCTGACAGGTTGCCTTCCTTCTTAATGTCCTCCTCACCCACACTGCTCCCTTCCCTGCAGGAGGAATCTCCCTTGGTAGATGTTAACAGGAATTTCTTTTCTCTCAACTTTTATTGTTGTGGCTTTTATTTCTTTTGTACTGTTGTTTTTTATGACTGTTGTATCTGTTTTCCGATGTAAGAGCAATAAATGAAAGAAAACGAGTGAGAGCAGAGGAGTACAATCCGGGATGAGGAAATAGGGCAGCAGACAAAGGGTACAGGCAAATCACCTCCTGTTCTTGAAGCAGGGCTCCATGGAGAAGACAGCCTAAATGAGAAATGGGGAAATCTTAGAGAGCACAAATTAACAGTGATCTGTCCCAAAGATTTTAGCAAGTCTAAAAGATAGAAGCTGATCATTCTTTTGAGTACAACCTCGTGCCTATGAGCAGAAATTCATCCTTGCAGAGAAGACCAGGGCAGCACTATACCTCCATTTCTTAGTCAACAAAACAAAGTTGTCTTTTGCCAAGTTAGCAACCGAATTTTTATGTCCCCAGCAATACAATTTGTCTTGAAGCTTCAACTCAAGTGACCCTTAAAGGCAGTATTGGAATTCTTCTGCTTGGGTTATGGAGGCCAATAAAGAGTCTGTTAAGTGGTGGGAGGGCACTGAAGCATTCATGCATATGAAATCATATGTATATCTATAACCTGAGATTTGTCTGATGCTATGAAAAGAAATGCAGAACTACTGGTGCTTAATTCTCTAAAACTTTCAGAGCTGTTTCTGGACTCAGATGTCCCTGCAATGAGTGATGGTTAAACAGGCTGTTGTTTGTAAAAACCTAATAAACCAAACAAGGGGAAGTAGAGAGATTTCTTTCCAAACCAACAAAGCTCTCTATTTACCTGCAACTTGGTGTCTTAACAATTACTGTACACTGAAGGTAAAGGCTAACCTGAAACCTAGTGCTGACTTTATTGATGGGGTTGTATAGCAATGAAAACTCCACGATGCAAAGGAGAAGAAAGAAACTTTTCTGGGGGCAATAATAGCTGCTGAAATAGCCAAAGCAGCATCATTAGGGGCTAATCTGCCTTGGAGTCTGCTTGATTAAAAATAAGAGACAATAATTTTCTTATGGCTCTGGAATTCAATTGAATAACGCCATCTGTTATATCATACCACTCTGTCATACAGAATGATCTGTATGTTGAAAGCCCTGCTCAGGCATAAACTAATTAATTTTCATGGCAGGACCAGTTGTGCGAAGTGCAGCACTTCTCCAGTGTAAGAGAAGCCAAGGGAGCACAGCAGCTCGCAGGGCGAGGCTGAATTTCCCATCAGATATGTAATTAAATACTATGAGTCCCACTGGGAGGCAGAGATATTAAGCAGAGGTATTAAATGAGTTAGCCATGGCACTGCATGGGTTCCTCCCTGATTCCATACTCAGGGCCCAAAGGTGGGAGGTATAGCTACCCATCCTTCAGGCTCCTTGTGAGCGGCACTGCGGTTGCCTGATCCTGATGAGGGCTTTCACTGGAGATACATACACAGACCCAGGCAAAAAGTCAGGGTCAGAATCTATGATAAAGCACTTGGAGTTTATCTGTCCACCTCCTGGTTTTGCTAGCTGCTTTAGCAGATACTCAAACTACACTGATTCCATTTCTCACAGCGTGGAATAATGAATTTTAAATATTCCCAGGCAAAGGAAGCCTGGGAGGAAGGAAAAAGAGAGAGGCAGAAAGATAAAAATTTTCTATATGACACCCAGTGAAGCACATGTCAGTAATTGCAGGATTATATTCATTAAAATGTATTTTAATACTTTCCAGAGTTATCATTACAAACTTAGAAAATTTAGAGCTGGAATTTCTAAAACTTTTTTTTTAACCTGTGCGTTACAGCTACGTATTCCACCCCTAATTGCTTTGTAATCTGACATGTAACGGTTTAATGGTGGCAGGTGAAGCAAAACCCAGTAATGACGGAGAGCAAACGCGTGCACAGATGAGAGCTCCTGACAGCAGCACCTCAGTTCTGCAGTTCTGTGCCACCAATAGAGCTGTGACATGAAAGTTAGCAGGAGAAAAAAGGTTGTGCCAAAGGACTGGCTGAAACAACTCCGATTAACATTCAAGACAGCTGTTTTGCTTTGACAGCTTTTAGGTTCTCATTATGGCTTCTGGTTGTAATTTCTTTTAGCTCAGTGTCTTCATTTTCCAATGAAAAAATTGACTTTTGAGCAATTATTTTAATCTCTGTGGATGTTTATCACCTCTGCTGTATTATTTTTGTCAATACGGATGTTAACCTGTAGTGCTACAAGAACAGTAGGGAAATATTCCTCCATACCCTCAATGAACAGAATGCTACATGGCACAACTTCTACAGCTGCAGATTTCCCATTTAGGATATGCAAGAGAACCTGGTCTTTGGCATGCCTTTATGCAGCTACACAGCAGTCATAGGAAACAAAGCAATCTGATGCAGAAGTTCATACTGATGCGTTTCTGTTTATCACGTTAAGAGTGTGGCTGGTTATAGCCTTTATTTCCTATGAACTGCACCTGGACTGAAGCCAACACTGTCACAGACCAATGCTGATTCTGTAGTCCCTGCTTTTGTAACCTTTAAGTTACATCACTCTAATGTCTTATGTTATGACTTTCCTGAGATAATTCCACAATGCTCCAGTGGATGCAAGGTGTGGCAACCTGAGTTTTAACTTCTAATAAGGCGTTTCATCAGCTGGAAGAGAACTGTATCTGCTCCCTTTTTTCAGCTGATTTTGAGATGCAGACATTGCGGTGAGATCATTGCTATTAGCTGGGATCTCCAAACACATTCTGTTTGCTCCAACATTTTTTGCACAGCTTTCTGATTGCTGTGTGTCATGAGTACAGGTACCTTCTGGCCACACACCCAAATCATTGCATTAATAGGCTGCTGCGTATGCAGATTTGGATGGTGAATGATGCTTGGCTTCTTTGTATCATCTTTTACTGCTCTTGCCCAGAGGCATAAAAGTAGCCTTAAATACACAAAGCTCAAGGATGCTCTTGCAGACCTGCATTCCTCGCTGCAAAGTATCTTTCCTCCTCCTTGAAGCTCTTTTTTCCTGACTGCTATCATCTCACTGGTGAACAGCCCTGAATTGTTCATTTTGAAAAAGCAGCACTGGCTGCTGTCAGACCGACTCTGGCTTGCAGAAGGCAGTAAACTGAGTTTTTAATTTTTGAGCTTTGACCCTCAGTTAATCCCAACAAGGCATCGTTGCAGAAGATGCTGGGATTCAGTTAATAAATAAATGGGAAGGCAAATGAAAGTAAAGCCAGGGACTTTGAGCAGGGCCTGCTTTGCATGCTGGCTCCTGTGGATTCCTGCTGCAGCTGCTCTTGCAGCTGCATTAGTTCCAACGTCAATCGGAGTGATGCTCTATAATAGCCTTGTTACAGAGGATCCTAAAATCTTCAGAGTTTTTATAACATTTACACTCTGAAATACCATACTTAAACCATTTCTTAAACCATTTAAACATTTCAAATGTTTAGATTTAAATGGGCACAATTAGAGTTGATTTTTGTTTTGTTTTTCAACCGGTTGTTATTACATTGAGCAAGTCTTCCTTGTGGTCATGGTCATGCAAACACACACGTACAGATCTAAATGTGATGGAATTGAGTAGTCCCACAGAGCTGCATAACATCAGATGTACAAACAAGCACTTACAGGGTTGGGGCTTATGTTGTAATGAGGAAATGCAGAATGCAGCATTCGAGTGTATACTGAATTTTCATGGAATCATCTGGTCCTGCTCCCCTACAATGAGCAGGGGCACTCACTGCTCCACCACGTGCTCAGGGCCTCACACAGCCTGACCGCAGGCATCTCCAGGGATGGGGCACCCACCACCTCCCTGGGCAACCCATGTCAGTGCCTCACTGCCTTTACTGTAACAGACTTCTTATCCACAATGTTTTCCTTATCTCATGTTTTCTGTGTATTCTTTCAAAACATCAGTGGTACATGGAGTCTCCCGTGTGCTGGCCTAACTTACCCTTTCCACCCACTGTTAAAAGCTCCAGTGACTCTGTCAGAGCAAGGATAAACCTGTGCAAACACTTTGAAGGACTCACTCTTAGGTCCGTCCAGAGATTGCCCAGGAAAGGTTTGCCAGTGGTTACATTTGAAAAATGTTACCACAATGTTTCATCTATATTTCTTAATTTTTCATGCTTAGCTATGGATATCCTGGCAAAACTACCAACTTGCATAGAAAAAAATTAAGATTTTGTAAGGAGCAGGCACCATGAAGGGAACATATCTAAGAAAATACTTCATTTATTGGTTCTTAATGTAATGTATTATGGTATTACCTGTAAATAGTGCAACTACAGAATGGGCAGCATGGGCACCTTGAAAAGCAGCAGACCTCATGCTATTTAGCATGCTGTTTACAGCTTGCCTTCTAGAAGAAACGCAATTAGATGACAACCTGAATGTTTATTTTAAAATAATGGTGCTAGCCCTTGCGGCTGTAGGAAAAAGCTTGGAAATATAACTCAAATATCATGTAGAGGCTCAGGAAACAAAAGAAAAGAAAGAAGAGAGTCTTTGTGAAAAAATAAAAATCATTTCCATTTGGTGAGATGTTCTGGTTGCCTGCCTGGGGATGTTTAATGTTTAAGGTTGGCAATATTGAATGCGAGAGGGAAGATTTTATTGTTCGGATACTGTAATAAGAGCAATATTTTTCCCCATTCTAATTATACTTTACATGCATCTTTCTGGTAAGTATGGGCAAGCCATGTGATTTCTGTGCCTCACAGAGCTAATAAGACTTCACTTCTCTTCAGTGGTGCATGGATCAACTTACTAATATTTGTGAAACACAAAGGAATTAGAATGATGAACATCCTATAAATTAATAACCGTATCTCCATTCATTAGCTCAGGAAAGCTCTGTTTTCTTTCACAAAGTGATTACTGAAAATGCTCTACCATGTATTTTATTAGCAAACAAGATGACATTAAGTGGCAATATGTTAAAATTAGTTGTCTTCCATTCTTTAAACTTTACTGGAAAAAAGTTACATTTTCTTTTCAGATTGTGTTTCCTCAAGTATAAAACAGATGCATTTGGATAAATAGATTTGGGACATATGATTAAATTAAATGAAGAAATAGAAACATAATGGAATAAAATCCAAGTATATGAAAAAAAATTCTTTTCACAGGGCTGGAGTGGATACCTAATGTTTCTTTTCTTCCTTAGCCCAGTATGAGGATGACAGATATTACATCATGTTCCAAAGTACCATCTGAGGTGCCACTTCTGATCTGTGTGAAAATGAGTGTCTATTCATGGACAGCATATCTCAAAATCCAGTTAAATGTATTGAATCTACTTCTGTGTTGAACACAGTGTTTGTGCTTAGTACATTTATTGCCATCATTAAAATAAAATTAAATGGTGCCATCTGAGATCAGGGTGCTATTATACTGCTACATATTCATTGTAGAAGATGCGTTTAAAGAGACCAACCAGAGGAAAGAAATATCCTTAGCAGTAAGCTACTGCTAAGGTACTGTTGAGAGGCCCGCTGGAGGAGTGATCTTATGCTTATCGGCACCTGAACTCCACTGATGCACATAATTAAAAAAAGAATCGTTCTAAAACACAAACGGATTTTGCGTAAGGTCGTTACTCACTTGTCAAGACACTAAAGTGCTGAACACTCATAAATCAGAGCAACTTGTTGACCTTATCCTCAAAGAAATTCAGCAAATGCTTTTAAAAATGCAGTATAATGTAAGTCTCTGCAACGCCTACATCAAAGAAATAAGCCTTACGACTGCAGACCGCAAGATAGAGCTGATGGAGGAAGATATGCAGGAATCATGCTGTCAACCTGGGACACTGCGTGGGTTCAAGAGGCATTTCAGAACAGGGTAGGCGATGCCAAAACTCACAGACATCGAGCCCTTCTCAGTGGCCACCTCTCTGTTTAGGTGCCGAGGACTAAAGAGTCCCATGGCCAGAAGGAGACTGCAACAAAATGTCATTTTGCTGGTAGATGAATAATTTTACTCTCAAACTTTTTTTATTCTTTCAGTAGCTTAAGCCCAAAGGCTTCCTCTGCACATTTGCTTCCCCAAGTGCATCTTGGATATGGCTTTCTACTTTATCTATGCAGTTGAGGTGAAACCCAGATGTATGAACTGTTGCATCCTCTCACTGCTTACTGATCTGCGACCTTAAAAATATGGAGTGGGGCAAAACAGTTGTGGGGAAAAGTGCAGCAGGGCCGAAAAAGAAAAAGGGGAGAGAAAGAAAATGGAAATGTCTAGGGGATCTGTAAGAAAGGACAAGCATCACAGATCTGAGGAGGGACTAGAGATAGGAAGGGAAGATGATAAAAGTGTTAAACATAGCTGGGTGATGAGCAGAACTGATGAAACTGAGTTTCCTGGGCCCTTAGAGCTGGGCTGTCTGGTGTCTAACAACGTGCAAGCTTTGAGCAAAGCTTTCCCAGGAGGCTGCATCATTCATTGTCTCTTTCTTGTGTGAATTTTCCTGGTGCCTATTTGGGGACTTGTTGATGATGCAGTTATTTGGAGACAGAATCCAGGGAGCTCCTGATAAACAATAATTAAGCTTTTTTGTCCTGAAGGAAAATGTTGCAGTCTGAATGAAATAGGAATGAAAGGAACTTACAGAGCAGAAGCAAAACTGAAACAGAAAAGGAGAAAGCCCTTCTCTACCTAGATCTTAAAGGCTGACTGTTTTAAACATAGATGACTAATGGAGATGAGTTTAAAAAAAACTCTGGAGGGAGAGAGACAAAAGAGTGGTTGATACAGGTGCCTAAAAAGATCTGTATTGCCAAATGACATCTTTGGGTAGAGAGGGCTGAGATGTGAAGAGTCTGATGTTAGGTGATGGAAGGAGAGATTTGGGGCAGGTAGAAGAGATGCTTGGAAGAAACTCATTGTAGTCTATGGAAAGTGCTGAGCCTGGACTGTAAATTTGAGTGAGGTAAAGAAAAAGAAATGCAGTTTTCTTGTTAACATCCACTCCATTAAGACTGAAGGTAACAGATGGGGAGACGTGGGTTCCCTCTGTACCAGCCAGGCACCCTCTCAATTCCCTTGCAATCTATTAATATCCTATTATTCTTCGAAGGGAGAAATTATAGCCAGGTTAACCCAGGCCCCACAGCACAGAAGCAGGCAGTTTTCTCACTTACCAGGCAGGTCTCCAGCTGCCATCAGCTGCATGCCAGGCAGAATGCACCAGGGTTCAAATGACAACATTCCACCCTGGCAACGCTGATGTCTCTAACAACCACTGCCCCCCTACCCAAGTCTTCACGTCCTAGAGCCCCCAGTATCTCCATCCTCTCCACCTGGTGTCCCCTACACCCCCACTGTTCCTCCCATCCCCAACTTCTGCAGTTGCCCATGTCCCAGGAACGCCATGTGCCCACCACACTTCATCTCCTGTAACCCCAATGCCTGCCACTGCCTGTCCATCTGCATGGTGAGCCCCCAGGCCTGGACATGATACAGTGGATAAAAACATGGATGGCAAATTTGTGCTGGAAATGAGTCCTCTTGGGATAGGCAGAAAGTTCAGCCCTTCAGCCTTACGCTATTTCTGATGGATAATGGCAGTATGCTGAGTAACAAATTTGAAATCCATCATAAACTTGGTTGAGCTTACTACTATAAAAATCCTAGATCTGATCAGTTAAAATATATATTTTAACCATGTGCATCTTAGTATAACAGAAATATGAAACCATAAGATAAGTAAACATTGCAGAAGGTGACGTATTCAGCAGGCTTGTAATAGACACCATCAGGTTGGCCATATACCTTGATTTAAGTTGAAAAAAAGAAGTACTGATGCAGATAGATTGCTCATAAGATGTATTCAACGTTGCTAGTCCAAACAGCATAATTTTAAAGCTAAGCATTCCCTATGCAGCAATGTTTGAACCGAATGCTTTTTATGTATGTGATTAGTTCGTGCAGTTGTGTGATTATGCACATGGGATCTGATTCACAGGATTGCTTCTTTCTTCCTTGACAATGGGAAGATGTAAGAGTCTAAAAGGGTTTCTGCTGGTTAAAAATACTCATGAAAAGTAAAACTTCAGGTATAGAAAAGCCACATAAGGAGAAAAAAATGGAGTTTCTAGATCCAAAATTCCAACTGTGCAAAGAGTTTTAGTGTTTAAGGCTCATAAAATAGATTGAGAGTCCAGTGACATACAAGAGTGGATTTTTTCTCCGCTCTCTATTTGGCTATATATCAGTAGGACTTCTAGGCAGAAGAAAAGTCTTGCTGACTGCATCGAAGATTCGTTACTGGGGACAGATCTTAAAAAATAAAAAGTAAACCTAGTTGAGAAATGTTTGTAAGTTATTTTTGAGTGAATGTTTTGTTCCTTTGCTATAAACACGCATCTTTTTTTTTTTTCCCCCTGAAAAATAAACAAGAAAATGAAGTAGTTGTGTTCTTTGCCTGAGAAAGAGGTTGCAGACATAGCCTGAGCCGGGAGAGTGAATGAGACCCAAAGACATGGAGTGGTCAGACTGCAACTTTGAGGCGATATTGAAATAAAAAGTTCAAATTGAAATGCTTTGCCTTTCATCTGAAAAGCAGCTTGTCTCAAATAATTTCATGACAAATTGCATGTAGCCAAAGGTAGACAAGGGTGGGCTGTGGTGAGTGGCCAGGATGGTGGTGAGGCATTGCCTTTGGGCACAGGCAGCCTCCAGACAGAGCAGTCACGGCTCATGGTGAGATGACTCAGTCACGTTGCTGCTGTGTCTCAACAAGAATATAAGAGAAAATAAGCATTGGCGTCACATACTCTTGCAGATCTTTTCCGGTCAAAATGTAGGCTGCTACATAATTAAGTTAAAGTTTGTGGGTTTTTTTAATAGTTCTAGGACAACTACGAGGTTCTTGTGACTGCAGAGATGACGTGACATTCATGTGTTCAAAGGTAAAGGTGCACGTGACCATCGTTCACATTGGGAGATTTTAGAGATAAATCATAGGAGACCAGAGGAGAAATCAGTGCTCTGTGAGCTGCAGGGAAGATGTGCAGGGCAGGGAGGAGGACACAGGCAGTTTCTGCAAATCTGATTCTCTTTGTACCTTGCAATTTCACCTTGCTGACTGGGCTAACTTTTGCAAGGCAGTTTTCATGCAGGTGCTTGTTAAATTCAGATCATACACTAACGACAGCTTCTCTTTGGACAAGGCGCTAGCTGAAAAGCTGCCACGAAAGGCCTTTATTGAAGGTAAATCCCCTCTCTTATAAAGATTAATGAACAGAGGCTCATGCTCGAGACAATATGTTACACAGTTACTGGTACAGCCTTAGGGAGGCAGGTAATCCCTCTGGTAATGCCTGCCCTTTATAAAGCACTGGCACTTGCATCATTGGTGGTTTTGCATGTTCCCATATCCAACAGCTCAGGGTAGACTCTGTCTGTAGAGCATCTATCACAGCATTAAGAAAAGGTTTCTATCACGATGTGGTGATGGTGAACATTTTGTGACATCCTGGAATTGAATGCCCCTCTTCTGAGCATACCCTATGGCTTTCGATATGCCGTTCTCACTTGCTGCAAACCACACCAGTTTTGGAGACACATTTGTTTTAACGCTTTTAACAGCGCACGTCATTCCTGAGGTTGAAGAGAAACACCAACTTCTGTCCCAGGAACTGCTTAAAAAATAACGATAAAAAAAGACCAACAAAAAGTTGGAGGAATTTAGTCCTTAATACAGCTGGATTCCTGCTTCTCCCCTCCCTGCTATTTTTAAACAAATTACTTTTAATATTACCTAGACATTAATGTTTTAGATTGAGTACTATTCATGCTCCATAACTGCTTTTCATAAATGTTTTAATGGTTCCAGGCCCAATTCCACTGAGGTCAATTAGAAGATTCCAAATAAATCCTTCCTTCCCCTCCTTGCATTAGTATGCAGCTTGTAAGAGGGCTGACATTGGCCTGTGCTTTTATCTTAAAATTATCCAAAAGACAATTTCCCTATGGGAGAAACTATCGCTATATAATTTGTGGGAGGTAGGTAGAGAGATGCTACCCAAGTAAAAACACTTATGTTTAATTTAGGACCTGATTTTCGGACACACCGAACACAATTTTGCCTGAAGTTAAATATAGGCTTTGGTGGCCAATACTTCTGAAAACCAGAACCATAATTTCTAACATACCTCATTTTGTCCCAGGCTGTACTGTCCAGAATTAGGTTTAGAGTAGTTTGGAAGCAGATTTCAATGTGTTCTTTCTGCAAATATCTCAGCAAAATGAAGTGGTATATTACATTAAAGTATGTTCTGTTTTATTTATATCATAATTCCATGCCTGTGAGTATCTGACTTTAATCAAATTCATTTTTAAATGGATCTCAAACTTTAAATAACTAAAAGCATCTTTCTTCACAACAAGAATACAGTACATCTTTGGTGTACTACGCCATAAAAATATGGAAGATGAGGTGTAAAATATCTTGGGAAATATTGATTTTCTTATTTGCTCCTATTATGGATGGCTATCTGGATAAATACTACTGTGGTTTGTGCAGAAACATGAGTTCAAATTTCTGTTGTGCCTCTGAACTTGCCGTGTGGCCTAGGGCAAATATCTTCCTGAATATGGCCCTAAGCTTTTCTGCTATGCATGCATAAATCTTTGAACCGCAGAGGTCTAGCTTTAATCATAACTGCTGTAAGAATATTTTTATATTCTCTCTTTCAATGCTATTTAAATGCAATTTTTATAAGTACTTTTTGGCTTACACTAATTGCAGAGTTTCACATTTTTCTAGGATGTTTTAAGAAATCTGAAATGATTTCTGGTATTTGAAACCAAGCTTGAAATTGTGCTGAAGGCACGGCTCTCACGGAAAGATTTTTCAGCTGAATTAATTGCAGTACAATCAATCTGTGGCACGTGGGACAAGGAATATCTGTTGATAACCTTGGCTGATCTTACTGTAGTTTGCATTCATGAGTCTGAGCAGTTTTCTGGACATATTGCTATTGCCATTATGCCCTTTCTTAATTTATGTACTCGTGATGGTTTTGGCTATCTTGACAAAAAAATCCCACGCTTAAGTCAAGGACTCTGGAACTGTTAGCTTTCAGTGACAAATTACCTGTGGACTCATTATATGCTTATTGTCTAAGGCTTCTTCTAATAGCAAATCTGTTTTGTATATTAGCAATTTACATCATTATCTCTGTGTATTCCAACTGGAACTATTAGAAACACATCTTCCTTCAAGAACAGAACTTGAAACAATTCAGCAAAAGAAATAAGAAATCAAGCTGTGCCGTTCTTTTCATTGTCTCCTAGTTATATTATCCGTGCATGCATATCTGCACTGAGGAAATGCAAAACCCAAATAGCTCCAATATAATTCTAGCTTTTTGAAAACAAAGAGAAAGTCATCACTCTGTGAAGCTGAACCAACAATATAATACCAGGAAAAAATCCACATATGCTCAGTGCAGAGCTGTATTGCCTTTTTTATTGTCAGCTGCCCTATGCACAAGCAAAATGTCACCTCTGCAATCTGGTTGCATTCTTTGTCCACTCTCATGAGAAGTAAAGCACAGGAAAACACATGGGGCAAAAGCTGAGCTGCCTTCTCAGTGCCAAAATACTTCTGGATTGACAGAGGGTGTTCTACATTTTTGAAACATGCACCACCCAGACTTGTATCTAGAAATGGAAAACAATGAAAGGGTATTCATGCTTCATAACTGCACTGAATCTCATTGAATGAAATCAAAAGTCCTGATGCTGGAAGAAATATTTTCAGTTTGATATGGCATTCTGGCACCCACTTCTACAGCAGGAAACCACTTTGATTTCGACAGGTTCCAACTGCAGTGGTGATGGAATTTCATCTAACGAATCTATTTCAGACCTATTTCTGATCTCTCTGCTTCCTTTCCTGGTAGGTTTACAGCATGCCGAAATTATTTCACAGCAATAGCAACCCAGGGTCAGCCTCCCCATGATGGTTTCCTCCTGGTGCTCTGCTGCATGATTCAGCACAGAAGTGATTCCCTGAACGTGTGATGGCACAGAATACCTGCTGCACACCTCTTTCTTTCCTGACACTGAATGGATGGAATTGGTTCTGAAAGGTTATAATAAATATTACTACTCATTTCCAATAGGTGGCTCTCATAACATTCTTCATGGTTTCCAGAGGCAACTGGAAGGGGAATGATCTTGGCTTTGTGTAGAAAACCTAGACAAATATTGTCTCTTCTGCCAAAGAATTCTTTTTCTTAGATACTCAAATCTTAAACTCCTGTATACTCAGATTTATGATTCTCTGCCACTGTATTTGCTGTAAATTGTGTTTTGCCTAGTTGCAGGTAGCTACAGGGTTTTAACAATCTGCAGAATTGGATCACTAAAGTACTGTTTAAATAAGAAAAAAAGTCTATAAAATCCTTTTGACCTTAACAGTATCCACAAATACAGCAAACTTGTTTTACGTTAGATTTTATAGATACCGAGGGCATATACATTTTAAATTATGCAGTCTAAGAGAAAACTGGCTTTCACTGCATATCAGATACATCCAAACATGTATTAAGTGTCTCCTGAACCTATAAAGAAATATTTCTATTCCATTTAATAAATGAGGGCCTGATTCTTCTACTGTCAGTGGTGTAATTTCATTGACTGCCACGGAACTACAGCTGATTCATAGCTATGGAAATGATAAAGCCGGCACTTTAGCCTAGGGAGATGAGCGAAACTTGAAAGCATCATGCCAGCTGCATTAAATCTCGGTGCAAAACTGAAAGTTAACAATTTAAGAAATGTGTATTATAAATAGTTAATGACTTCTTTTTTTTTTTTTTTTTTCCCTTTTTTTTTTTCTGTTTAAGCTGCTGATGTTCAAGACTTCATATGGTTTGAGAGGTTCAAAATGAAATTCCCAAACATGGTGTACGTTTTTTTCCCTGGGGATTTCATGTATTTATGTATATGCAGATTGTTTTGTTTAGCTGTATTTGAAAGCTATTTCACCATACAACGAGGTCCTAATTTTTACAGACAATCAAAGCTGAGCCTTACAAATAACCAGCTGTTCGCTTGTATAGAAAACAATGTCCTATGAAAAATTAAGTTGTATTTATTTTTTAATACAGTACTTAGAATATTAGGTATATGAATCTTGTAAATCAGAATCTAATTAAATTATCAATTCCCACAGCAAGTTCTGCATCTTCTACAAATACATCTCAAACTATATTAATGATAGTGCTGCTTATGATTTTCCCAAGCTAAAGCTTCTGATGTTGCTTGCTAAATTCTTAACAGAAATTACAAAAATCCAAATACTAACAGCAACCAAACCCATTTCATTGCTTAAACAGCAGTCTTTTCCAGTGATATGTTCTGCATTACTCTTATTTATGTACCAACAGATATGTACAGGCATGGTAGGCTTTTCTACTCTTATTGGGCTCATGTCTGGCACAAAAACATGCAGTAATGGGGACCTTAATCAAAAACTCACCCTCATTTTTATGTGTGTTTGTCAGCCTGCATTTTCCCCTCAGGCTGGTGGGATTCAGAGTTCAGCGAGCGCCTCTGGTAACCAAAAAGCTTGTTCTCCAACCTCATTAATCACAGCTGGATGTGTAACAGGGTTCTCACACAGCACCTTGTCCAGGGTGCCTTCTAGCAAAGGAAATACAGACTGATTCATGACCCACTGCTCTGAGATGGCAGGCAGTGTGTCCGTGTGGACTTTACTTCTGGATCCAACACATCTTCCAGAACTTAATGCAGTTAAACAAAGCTTCCCATATGGTACTAGTCCAGCATTAATTTTTATCTCTAAGCAGAAAGGCAAGAAGCCCTCTGAAGCAACTGTTCCCTTGCTTTCTTTCTGGTGTACCTCACAGTTTCCTATCTGTTTTAGGTCTATTGCTCAGCTTTGGAATTTGTTTCTGATTGCAGTGTTGAGCAACTGTCAGAAGAGGGCAGCTGCAGGAGAAAAGAATAAATTATGCATCTCTAATTCCTGAAGTTATTTCGCTTTGGGAATTAGATCAAATTTCAATACAGAAAGTACACTGTAGCCACAGATATAGCGTGAACATAAAACCTGGTGAGTAACAGCAGGAAATGTCTTTCAGATAGACGTGTTACTGCTGGTCATTCCTGTACTATGAGTGATGCTGAGACTCTGTATCCCATGGATACACTTAAAAGAGATTTCATTTCTAACAATAGTTGCATTACAAAATGTGGCATATAAGTGTAGTTGCCTTGTGGACCAAGAATTACACAAATATTTGGATTGTTCTTACCTCTCCATTCATCTTAACATAGCAAAAACTAACCTGCTCGTTACAGGGCTCTCTGCCTCGACATGGTATTTGCGTGCATTGCGGTGTACCTGCCCACACAGGTGATTAGCAGCTATTGTCTGAAATAAAGTGATACTGCTGAGAAGCCTAACCTCAAGGAGACTATGGCTACGTAGAAGTTTTCATAAATGGTAGTGGCTTACTGAATTACTGCTCTTCAGCTGAGGCACAGAAACCACTAGCAGTTCTGCAAGTGGTACTAATTTGATTACTCATGATCACCTATGATCATTTGAACATACCTCCAATGAGCCTTCTCTTTCTGCAAGAGCTGAGGTTGCAGTTGAACAGTTGCCCTGAATAATGTTCTACATGCGTGTGAAACATTGAATACAAGTATGCTGCTGCTGCTGCTGTTAATTTGATTTGGTGGGTTTCTCAGAGGGTATAAAAGAGAACTGAACTTACTATTACTCATTAGTGACTAATACAAGCAATTTACAACACATAGACTAGCTCCATTTGAGTACATTTCCGGGATTTCCTTTGTGTGCTCAGAAAGGACAGGTAAATTATTTCAAAATTAAAAGTGTGGAATGACCCACTTTATTGCAGCTAAACTCTGGAATGCATTTTTGAGAAATCCTAGATCCAAAGGAGAATACATTGCCTGCAAGAGTGTAAAAATGCTGAAGGCCTGGCTACTTTTCCTAAGCTAGGCTAATTCAAGAAAAGTGAAGTGATTGCAGCTCACCTCACTTTCATTCTCTCTGTAGCATCACAGAGCCTCATCTGCCTGTGGTCACACAAAGTGTCTATGATGGGCGTGAAAATAAATCTGCAGTTTAGTCTCTCTGCAGCATCCTAACCACTGGAAAAGAGAAGCCAACAACAACAAAACCAAATCCATGAAAAAAGAGTAGAAAAATCAAGGAAGAGAAGAAAAGGAACATCTTCCCTAGTTAGCTCCTCACTTCATATTTTATGTCTGTTATGTTTGGAAGTCCTTTCTTTTTTCTTTTTTTTCCTTGTAGAATAGCTATCTTCAATGTAAAATAATCTGATATTCCACTTATCTGCAATTTCAGAAGGCTTCATGCCCCACATTCATATGTAGCAATTGTTAAAATGATGACTTTATCGGGTGCCAATATTTCATTCAATATGCTACAGAAAGAATTTAAAATAATATTTTCCATAGAAGTTAATGCCTGAAATGCATGAAGTAAAGTTCAGTATAATTAATATAGTAAAAGCCTCAGTCACCAAAAGGAAATTGCACAATGTGGGTGTCATGCTGCTACCTGTTGCCTAGCAATATTGCATACGTGTGGCACAAGATTGATAGATATCACCCACTCAGATCGCTGGATTCAGACCTTCACCGCAGAGTTGTCAGTTGAAAAAACTGCCAAGAAGCAGAGAGAGAAATAACAGATGGGGAGGGAAGCGTCGCAGGGTAACTTTGTCTCAGTGTCCAGCAGCACAATACCCAAAAGATCAGCTTAAAAACAGGAGATGCTAATTTTTTGTCTGTTTGTCCAACAATCTGTGTGTTTATATTAATATATATATGTAAGAAAACTTACTTCCCAGCCAGGTTTATCTAGGCTGTGCAAGTTGGGGTAATGATATCCTGAAATTAAAATGGCAATTCATTTTCATAATTTTTAGTGACTCACACTGCATTACCTTTAAGTAGGATGAACAGAAAATTCTCTGACATTACAGATAATTATAATGTTATTACAGTGCTCTTGATAACAAATGCTAAAGTTTAAGATGCAACACAGCATTTCAAGCAACTCATACCTTCTCAAAATACACTTTTTGCTAAAATTTTCCATGATCCACTTGGCTTCAAAGTCAGCTTTTTCTGCGAAATCTTTCTATGGAATTAGTTCTGCCATTTTTGAACTGAGTCGAGGAGCCTCCATATGTTCTATTCTAAATTCTGGACTTGCATAATTCCAAAAAATGACTAAAGATAGAAGTCTCAGACCTGACAGGTTTTATAATTCTCATTAGAGGAAGCAAATAGTCTTATTTTGGAGAAAATTAATTAAGTGTTTAAAAATAAAGGCATCCAAAGCAATTTTATGAACACGCACAGACTGAAGATATTATTTCAGGCCAAAATGGTTTTAAATACTGTTATATAAGAAGACATGCTCTTAACTGTTTAAAGTCGTCACACTTGAGGGAAGCCTTATTTATCTAGTCCCATCCATTAATAAGGATTCATTAAAATAATACAAAGCATGAGAAAAAAATCTAATTATAAAAAAACCAAACAGTCAATTCAATAGAGCATGAACTGCACAACCATCTGTTGAACAGTCCCATTTGCAAAGGATTCAACATCCATCTTAGTCGCAGGAAACAGAGGAACCGACAACACAAAAGCCCAGGAGGAAGCGACAAATAATAATGAGTACAAGTAAAATAAATGGGAATCACAGTTGATCCTAATGCTCATGGAGGCTGAGGATGGAGCAGAAGAGTGGACCCCTAGTGGATGCTGACAAGGATGAGGGAAGCAACCCAGACCAGCACGATGCAGGGTACTGAGCGCAGCTCCCCCGGCACGAGGCCTCGCTGCACAAACTTCCGCTCTGCAGTTTGATTTAAGGTAGAAATACTTCCCTAATAGCATACCCAGGGAAAGGCCTTCTGCATTCACTAAGTGTATCTTAATTGCATTCTGGTTTTGCTGACGTTTGGTGCTGTTCAAAGCACTTAGATAAGATTTTTGGAGGTATTGTGTGACTTGAAAACTACCGGTATCGGCAAGCACTCAGCTGCCTTCCAGTCAGTTCCCAACACACCCACACAGCAGTTGCTCCTCACTGCACTACAGCCAAATCCCACACACAACCAGGACTTGGGGTCTCCTACACAGAGCCAGAGACCAAGCGAGGCAGGTGCAGGAGGAGCACGTTAGTTCTGATTAGCAGAGACCAATAAAGGGCACCTGTAGCAGGAGCAGTTTTTCTTGCTGGAGATTGGGAGTAAACATTTGCATCTTGTGAAGGGGTGAGTAGGCATTTCTTTTTTTTCTTTTAAACCATACCAGGAAGAATCTGTTACTGGTTTATTCCCTTTTATGTAATCTAGAGGTACAGCAGCTGAAAAGTGAGATGGGAGTTATTTGAGTGGTTCAAAATTGTGGCTTTGAGCGTTGCTTTGGCTTTGAGGAAGGCTGCTTTGAGGTGGGTCTGTGCTCTGTGATAGGAGGCAGGCATTGGAAACACAGCAGCCTGTGGCAGAGCAGGTCAGCCAGTGAGGAAGTGGTGGTTTTCTCCTGCTTTTAGTTAATGTTTCTGTAACACAAAATGATTTCAGTAGTCTTGATAGTGGTGTTAGGAAAAATAAAGCATGGTGATGCACAATTATGGTAAAAAGGTTTGTAGCTTTAATGAGAGGATTTTGCTCTTTTTCTTGACATTAACATAATGCTTTTTTCTTTCGGGCAGTCAGTGATTCAAAATGATTAATTTTTCTCCATTTGATAAAAGAGAAAATATTTTCATTTCTATTTGTTGAGGAGCCTAAGGGAGGAAGCCTGGTCCTCTTCCCCTGGCAATGTGGGCATTTCAAGAAAGAAATGTGCTTGGGAGGCCCTGAAGAAGCACGTGTCATTTGTTTTAATTTTCTTGTGGACCTTCTAGTATTACTAGGCTGGCTTCCAATTTGGCATTTATATAGCAGTCAAATATTGGGATAACATTTACTTTAAGAAAAAAAAAAACAAAAAAACAAAAAACAAAAACAACCACCAGCCAAAGTAATTTAATGGACCAACTTCATCTTGCTTAAGCCTATTTAAAGATACACACCTTTCCAGTCTGAGGAATGTAGCATTTTAGCTCCGTTCTGACTATAAGGAAGTCTCAACCAAGAGAGTGGAAGGGTGCCAATAGAAGCACTATTATTTGGCAGGCAGGAGGTAACCTTACAGTAAACAGCTGTCAACTTCACAGTCTAGCTGAATTTTAATGGTTCAAAGACTAAAGAGAGATATGATTTTGCCTGGGGTCTTGGCTGTATTACTCAGGGCTGTGTTTAAGCCATCACATTAGAGTCATGTGTCTTGTACGTATAAATTCCTCAAAGGTGCCATTAAAATGTCAGTTCTTAACTTAGCTAGAACTATAAACCACTCCAATACAGTTTAAATCTCTGATCTAGTATAAGGCAATCAAAATAGAATAAAAAGAACACTGTGTAGTTGGAGGCACTGTCATTTCTAACCATATGCAGGTTCATGCCATTAATCCCCATCGTTTCAGGTTGGCCTTGTTCTGCATGTAGCGGAGAGTTAGATTTAGCATAGGTAAAGTAACAGTATCTTTTGTTAGGAAACGTAGAGAATTAGTTCCTGAAACTTAACTGCAGTGTGTAAATGGCAGTTTATTTCCTTCTTGAGTGTCCATCAAAATATGGACGCCTACTTACTAAAGCTCTACTGCAACCATTTCCTCTCTTTTTGGAGAAATACAGGGATTAGTAGCGGACTTGGGATATTGATAGAGAGTAGAAATCAGAGAGGACCATATCTTTCAGATCAGGCTGCTGGCCTGTGAACCATACTGCATAAAAATAAAATAAAAATCTCCACCACTTGAAGGGGTCTGAAGCAGCAATTTGCAACCATTTCTTATGCATGAAAAAAGAACATTGAAATTCGTAGTGCAATTCTACACCAATGCAAGTACCTTCAGTTTCTGCTGTGGATTATGCACATGAACTTACCTTCCTGTCAGTGACAGTAGACAATTAAAGCAGTAATTTAATTGGTGATTCTGGAGCAAAGAGTGCTGGGATGAATATTGATAACCTTAATGAAGGAACAAGCTGTGATAATAGATCCTAGTGCTGAAATGCAGTATGATGAACTAGGGTTATGATTTGTGGGAAGTTAGAGATGGGAATCTAGAAGTCAGTAAAAACTATAAATTATAAGTGACTAGCTATGTGTAGTTTCAGAACCCAGCATATTTGCCTGCACCTGGTCTGCCTCATGAATCTACACCTGCAGGATATTGGTATTTCTGTTACAGCTATGAGTAAGGCTATGCATTTTCTAACAGTGCAGCTGTATACCAAAGCACTATGTATCCTGAAAGTCAGGAAGGCAGGGGCAGATGCACTCTGCTGTACTTACGTTTTAAGCAGTAATCTTTATATTATTCTGTTACTCCTACTCCATAGGAGTCAGAAATCCTGTAGCACTCTCCAAAAATTATACTGTGGAGTAGATGAGTGTATCTTTAAAATGGACGTTTGCTGGAAGATAAAGTTGAACCCTGCAAAGGAGATAAAATGCAGATTTATTGAAGCAAACAACAACAAAAAGCTGTATATTGGATTTCAAGTCCTTTTTATATTGTAGGGTCTATAAAATCAGGTTCCTTGCCCTTTATATTGCAAGTCAAGCAGGAACAACCATTGCAAGTTTTTTTTTGATCACTCATGTTTTATGTAATCAAACACATACTGAATTCCAGAGTGATTTGTAGAGTAATATCATATTTCTTCACTAAAAACAGAGAGATAAAATTGCTCCTAATGCTTTATCAATAAGTTTTCTTATGATATTCATGGAAGTTCATTTTCTTGATACTTCACCAAAGGCACAGAGGCACTTTGAGTGCATTATTCCAGAGTACCTATTTCCAAAGACTTATGCCCCTTCGCTTAAGGTAAGATTTATCACCCTTGGAAAAATGCAGGTAAAACAGGTTTTATGCTGAGAAAATAGGCAAAGCAGAAAGACTGGTTAGAGGTGCGTGTGGAAGGAGTGCAGAACAATTAATTCATTTACACCTACTCCTCAGTCCCACTGCAGAAAGGAGAAGCTATTTATGATTGTGTTCTCATATATAAAAGTATAGTACTGCTGCTTTCAAGAAATTACTTATATTTCACATGTCCTCATTCCTTTCCCAACTGGATTCAAATTTCCCACTGTGCTGTCCTGTGTGGAGTCCTGTTGAGCCTCAGTGCTGTGTGGACTCAGTTGTGTTAAGCTGGATGTAATAAATGGAGTCAATGCATAATGTTGAACTGTCAAGCAGTAGATGGGAGTTCAAATATTGAGAGCTTAGCTTACTTATTGCCATGACAATCACTATTGAAAATATTTTTAGCTTATACTAAATGTACAGAAAGAGAAGGAAAAGGCGTTTGAGATGTGAAGCACAAAGACGTTAATTTAAAAAAACATTGCCTATCCCTTCAGTGAATGGAATATTTAAAAGGGAACCCTTGGTTTGACAGTCTAGGGTAATTAAATTTGGTATTAACTGTCTTCTCGGGGATAGAAAAAAGGCAAATTCAGCTAGGCAAGTGCTGCAATTTGGTCATACCTTGTTCTTCTGGTTGTGGCCTGCACATCATGCAGTATCTCTGCTGAATGAATCTCTTGGCGCCTTGCTGCCTCCTCCTGACTCAAAAATACAGAACTCAGTGGTCGCTATTTAATCTCATAACAGTGCTCTGGGTTTTAATTAATAGTGCTTTACAAAGAAGTCTAACAGTATCTGTCAATATGTTTGCTGCTAGGCATTGCACTTTCTCACCCAGTTTATAAGAGGAAGGTGACATTTGCCTTTGCCCCCAAAGTACTGTATAATAATTTATTTCAAAAAATCAGTTCCTACTTTCCTTGTAACAGTGTCCATGAAAGGCGCTTCCAAAGAGGCATGATAAAAGAGGGTTTGTTTTATTAGGGATGTCGTGAGGATAGTGAATAAGCACCGATGATTACTATTTCAAATGTCTAATGACCTTTTCACTAAAGCAATTGGACAGTGAACCTCTATCATGCTCTATTGCTTGTCTTAAGACTTGCGGTCTTTGTGCCTACGGATACACAAACTAGTTGATTTTATGATAGAGTAATATACCTCAAGACTTTGCATTACAGTTACTATTTTTTAACCAGATGTTGGAGTGTGAACTTTAAGAAGTAAATGGTTCAAGTTTGTATATCACAGGCTGTGGCCAGAATTTACATTGTAGAGCATTTCTATATTGTCTGGCACAAAAACAAAACAATTGATGTATGCCAGCACAAACGGTGACGAAGGCACCGATGACAGAAGCAGATCAACAGGGACATTTGCACCAAGGCAACTCCCTGTTCTTGTATGGAGGTGTGCAAAACAGTGACAGGTGCAGCATCTGTTGAATTGTTTGTAATGTGGCAGCCAGGAACATACTTCAGTTTGCTCAACAACAAAGTGTTTTTTATTCTTTTTTTTTTTTTTTTTTTTAAAGTAACACTCAAAAGATCAAAAAGAAACACCTTCATTACCTTTCAAGCTACAATGCTGAAATGTTTGATTATAAAATGACCAGTGGAACATTTGTGTCTTATCTTTAGGGGCAACCAGGAGAATTTGATGTTGAGACAAAACCAAACTTACTGAGGGCTTTTGCACTTCAGTTTTGGGGAAAGTGACAGTGCCTGTTGTTTGCATTACGAATAAATCAGTCAGTTGATGAGGAAGCACCAGTCCTTGCTAAAAATATCAGAGCACTTTTTTATACAGAAGTATCAGAATTATTTAGATGGCTCTGAGTAGATAGCTCTTTGCGTTTGGGCCTGGGGTAATGGGGAAAACATACAGGTGGAGTCCTGGTTGGAAAGAGCATTTTTAAGTGCTACTTACACTAATTACAGGGTATTTAGGCTAAACAGCTTGACCACAACTCCAGTGTGTGGCAGAATTTTTTAGAATCACATGAGGTTAGTATGAGGCTCCTTTCCTGCTAGTACTGTATTCATGCTGGATTACACGGCAGCGCTGTAATGCTTCTCATTAAAGAAGACTTTGACTGTCATAGCCCAGTGCTTAGTAAGGGTGCAAAAAGACACAAAGGATTTCTCACCTGCTTATTTTCACTGTAGCTTTGGTTCTTGAATCACACGGTGCAAAGCCTCCAAAAACTGCACCTGAAAAATTTTCTGGTAAATGCAGAACTATGGTATTTCCTATTTAAAATCCTAAAACCAACGGGAACAATTTTCAGGTATTTACATTGAAGCTGTGAAGGCAAATGATGTCTTGGCTGAATGGTTCCCCCTCCGTCCTCTGTTTGAGAAATATCTATAAAGACTGAATAAGGTGGTGATTTCTGGACAAAAGAATGAGTTGAGTTAATAATGTGAGCACTGAGGTAAAGAGTAGTTTACAGACACAGCTGGTGTGAAAGCCCTGTTTCTTTAACGAAGGTATTGACTGAAGCTGGACTGCTATAAATCTTCTTGGAAGAAATCTGTATGTATACAAGCTTGAAAATTAAGTCTGCCCTGTTGTGACTCAGACAGAAAAAGACTTGACTCTCAGAACTTCGCTGGTCTGTAAAATAACTAAAAGATTTGCCAGGGAGGAGAAAGACAATGGGATCTGGTGCACATTTTTTAAAAGAAAATTGAACTTATACTTCCACTTTATTGAGACATTAATCCTAGAAAATTGGCTCCTACACATAACCTGAAACCTATATCACATCCTTCTACTTGTTCTCTGATATTCACCAATTGAAGGCATATCACAGAAAATAAATCCGTTTTCTTGTCCAAAATATGAACAATTTCAAGAGAAAACACTGAGCTGAAGAGAAAGCCAAGGGAAAAAAGCCATGTAACTGCAACAGATAAATAAAATTACTGCCTCTAACTAATAAACTGGAAACCTGAGTACTGAGTTTGACAATAATATAAGAACTATAATTTGGCTCACAAACCTCACAAGAAGTAGTAAAAATGGTTATATGTTTTCTTGATGAGAAGCTGGGCTTGTTGTTGACCTCATCATTCTACAGTGTTTCTTCTCTGGATATTCAGAGCACACAGCACTTCCACTGAAATCTTTTGTTCCGAGTGCTGAAGTGTTACACACAGACATCTTCTTGTACAGCTGAAGTTGTGCAGAAAGCAAAGCCTAGATCCCAAATGTTCAGCCATAAAGGCTCTTGGGGAAACATTCAGACAATGAAATGTACAGTGCAAATACTGGATGCAGCAGTGAAAAGTGGTCGGTCATCCTTTTGCAAATACTCCACAGGCTGTTTGTAAGTGGTGATTACGTACTGCCTGTCATTTAGGTCATAGCTTACTAACTAGGATAGCCAGCAGACAGTGCTGTTGGACTAGCAGGCTCCTTTGAATGGCCGCATGGCTGGAAATAGAAGTCTTGGAGAGGGTGCTAATTGCAATTGAAATCTTTATAGAAAGTATGCTGTTATGAGTGCAAGCTTTGTCATAAAACCAGATCCAAAGGACACACATTGACAAGCCAGGCATCTCGGTAATTGAATACTAGGGCTGCACATTAGAGATTTGGGTGCTTCAGGCAGAGTTTTACCCTGCAGATTTTAAGGATGTTGCCAGTTAGCAGTGCTGTGCAGTTGTACAATGGGCTTGGTCAGGCTGGCAGGAATGTCAGCTGCAGGATGAGGCTGTGGCGATGCTGGAAACAAAGATGGCTCTCTTACTTCATTACAATGATTAGGTAATTTTGGTTGGCACGTGGTTTACCTTCCATCTAACGCTTGCTCATGATCTTGACCTAAATATCAACTCCCTTTCTGTTGTCTATGACTGCTAATCTCCTTCATAGCTTTATGTAAGCAAAGGATGGATTTATTCCCTGGTGATTTAATGCTGAATTCTTCAAGTTATTTGGACAACTACATGTGAGAGAGGTGATTAAAAATGTTTAATTCTGGCACCTAGCTTTTCAAGCTATTTGATATTGGGCAAATTTCTTTCTTTTTGTATAATTTGTCTGTCTTTCCATTGGTGAAACCTGCTTTGATTTAACTATTAGTTGAGGTCACTTAATCATCATCAAAGCTTAGGTGGATTTACTTAATTTGCATGCTGTGAAATGCTGCAAGGTTTTAGGACCAGATCTTCAGCCGATAGACATCTGGGATATTTCTGTCTATTTCAAAGAAGTTTTGTCAGTTTATATTAGCAGAAGATGTCATCTTTAATTTTTTCATAATGGCATATGTGATATGAATCCAGAGGTCCATAAATGACATCCACTGGGGGAGTGAAAATATTAAAAGGAAAAAAAATCAGGCCTTCCTATATATATATATCTCTTTATGCAGAAGAATTCCACTAAACATTTCTCTAAATGTGCATGGAAAAATCGAGCAGTACATAGAATCTATAGTGGAAAGACAGTTGTGTATTTTCATACAGAATTGATGACTAGTTATAGGAGGCAGAATTACCAACTCTAGAGAACACAGATGTTAACTGGCGTAATGCCCTCTTGATGCAAATAAATACATTAGATGCTATAAAAGATTTTAAAACAGGAGAGCTCATCTTGGCAGGAGATATATTTGCTGGATTTGTGCTATTCATTTTGTTTTATAGAATTGCTCTGGAATTGGAATAGACTATTTGAGGAGCTTCAAAATGCACCAGTAGAATGAGGGTTTAAATTCACTTTATTTCTGATGGTTTCTAAAGGGGAAAAAAAAGCCCAATCTGTGCATAGACACTTCACCCCTCTTAGCACCCACAGGGTCTGAGCTTACATGTCTGGTGAGCTCAGGAACGACATGATCACAAAGTGAGGACAGGCTGGACAACTGTTCAAACAGCCAGGGCTCTTGGTATGTCTGAGGCAACACTGAGGGGCACTTTCCATTCAAAAGCTGTGATATTTGCATTCTTCTTCTGTCATTAATATTCTTTATGATCCTACTCTTGCCAGTGTTAGCCCTGCTGATCTTTCACCACCTGCCACTTTCTTCAAACACTTCCTTTTATTCCCACATGATTGAATCTCTTCCAAGTAAAACCTGAGGGAATACAATGTGACCTGTCTCCTCCTCTTCCCCTACTGCTCTCCATTCCTGTTGCCTGTCAGAAAAATATGGGAGTTTTGTATGCGCAATGTTTTAACAACCAGAGGGACAGAGGCATCTGTTCATGACAGCAACACTCAAAAACATGGTCAAAGGTAGTGACGTAGCCTGGGAAGCATGGCTGGGGTATTTTAAGGCAGTGCTATCCCCTGCTGTTTGTACTGTTTTTGTATTGCTTCCTTAACGAAAAGGCTGTGTAAGGACCCACACATCAGCCCCTCAATTTGGCAGTGGGGTGTTTGTCCAAGCCTGCCTAGAGAGGACTGAAGAGCTCTGGAGGAACTGGGCACTGGTCTGCTTCATCGCAGCATTTCGGGTCTTAAAGTCTTGCTGTTCCTTTGCAACATTCATTACTAGAATAGAATGAAGGGCAGAGGGGAAGCATGTGCTTGAGTTTTTTCTCCTAGCTGGTTGTCACATTCCATAGCTGCTGCTTTAGTACCTTGCAGTCATTTATTTGTTCCCAAAACATGTCCTTTAACTTCCTGTTCTCATTTTTCAAGCGTTTTGGAGCATTTTGCCTCCTCCCTTTGTCCCTTCTGATTTTCTGATGTCAAGATAGCTTTTTTGTGTTCCATGTTGTTGTTTTATGAAGCCTTTATCTCATACTCATTTCTACATTTCAACATTTCATACTTCATTCCTCTACATGCTACTGTGAGCTCCCTTTACCAGTGTCTGCATTTCTGCATTGTATCAATCTCTCAATCTGACAGATGCAGCCACTAAAATAACCTGTGCATGATGCATGCAACCCAAAAATAAACATTTATTTCAGCATTAGGTGTGTCATACCTGCAAATACCTCTTTTATCTAGACACGTTTATTTTAATGCTGACTGTATGAATACCAGTATCTCAGCATACTCTACAATACCATCTGCCACTTGCTCTTGTATTATGCATAATTTAAACATTGGAGTAACATAGGGTTATATTAATGTTGCCATGTTCATACGTAGCTCTGAAATTTGACAAGTATACCAGTGTGCTATGAGGACTACAGTGTTACAGAGGTTTCAAGTGGAGCTCTAACACAGAATTCACAGAATGTAAATTCAAACAAGATGTCACCATAATGGTTGTGTGATGAGTTCAGGTGATGCTATGTACTTGTTCTGAATCTTCTCAATAACTTAAATATCAAAGGCTAAGAATGACAGACTTGTACGATAAGAAATGAGAGTATAACCCTCTGGCATGCTCCCTATTTCATTTTTCAGCTCTCCTTAGTCTGGAGGAAACTTAATTCAGTGTTCAAGTGACTTAATCTATAATTTAACAAACTGCTCGAGTGTATTTGTGGACCATTACTGTTGATAGGACACTGAAACGGCTGTACTTGGTCAGACTGGTTCTTGAAGCCTTAGTAAGATCCTGCAGTAACCTGTCATGTGATGAGCATTATTTAATGGATTAGATTTACTTCTGCAGCCTGAGATTACTTGCACCTCTGTTTACACGTTCCAGGACATGTTTGGATATTTTCATTGATTTCAGGTTGTTCATACCATAATTATTCCATATTAACACTTTGTTAAGAGAATCATGCTAAATAGGGACTGCTTTTGAAATGTGTGTAAAGCAAAGCTTAATTAACACCAGCTTTCTGGTAGTTTCCTGTGCCACAGAACTTGGGCTGAGTTACTTTGGGAGAATGCAGCTACTGATAACTAAAATATGGTAAATGATTTTAAAAAGCAACATTCGATGTTGCAAATCATTAGTTTCTATCACTGTGTGCCTTTGCTCTGGTATGTCACAAAGTTCCCGAAGGCATTGTTAAAGGCTGGGGATGTGGTGTCAGGTAGTCCCTGAGGGCTTGCAGCAAGCTAAATTAAATCACTTTGAAACAGCCTTCTGCCTTTCCAAGGCTTGTGGACTTGCATTCTAAGGCCACAGATGAAGTCTCAGAGCTTCACCAACAGCAGGACCATCTTCAGTGGCAGCAGAGCACAGAGCCTTCTGAGAAGTTCCACCCTGTGCCAACCTGGCTCTTCCCAGTATGGGTGGTTGGACTTTTCAGCAGTACATATGCAAAGCCACTCTCTGTCAATTCTGAAACAATTTGTGCTTGATTGCTGGTACTTCTTTCATCTTTAGGAGAAAACGGTCTTCATTACCCCATTTTGCAATCACAAAGCCATTTCTGGGTAAAGTGATTTTGGAGGAATTTTGGATATTAGTTCTAGTAATAATGACATAAATAAAGCACGAAGTATTTTATTGTTAAAGCACTGGCTAAGAATTACTACCATCCTTAATGCAGAAAGAGCTGATTGGATGCAAAAAAATCCCTTTATATCCTGAGGCAGTAGGGGATAGGATGTTAGCCTTGCACTTCCCAATGTGGGTATAAGTCTAAAGAAATACCTCAGCAATTCAGTGCCAGCTAAGCAGTCTATAAGTTCGGATCATCTCAGAGCCTCTGATCTTATTAAAGAGAAGCTGTATATATTGAACAGTTTTTTCAGACTTCAGCGTGAAAAGTGTGAATATTAAGGTGCTCCATCGTGAATTACAGTAGGCTGTGCTGTTCCTGTTCTAAATGTCTTTAACTGTGGTCCAGAATCCTCTGTAGCCGTTCTCACTGCACCTTCAATCTGTTGTGGGCTTTGTGGCTAACTTAGTGTCAAAAAAAGCAAAGCATCCTGTCTTGGTGTAACATTAAATTATGGTGTACCTAACCTGCCCAGGGTGCGGTGTTTTAGCACCTCTCTTGAATGGGTATTTCTTGGGGAACTAATCTGTTTGCTGTTAATGAAAGCTATTTGAATAAAACAGAGCATTGTATCTGTGATGAAGCACGAGAAACTACACATTAAAAATAATAATAACAAAAGAACAGCAGAGTAATTTTCCATATTGTTTTATCCAATCAATTTTCTTTATGAATTTTGCACTTGAAATTGAGCCTTCTCCTGAAAGGCAAAATACAGAGATCATGCGTACAAGAATCGTTAGTGAACTGTGCTGGAGCATCTTTTTTGTGAGTCTGTATTTTATACATCCATTACATTAATTATTGAATCCTTGAATCACCTACTCCTGATCATTGCACTTTTCAAAGCACAGTGAAAGATATAAAAGCTAGATTTCCAGCTTGTGTTATTTGATGATGTGCCCACATTTACCTGCTCTTACTGTCAAGGTACAGTCATTTATGTGATGGCATTCAGCTTGTATTTCTGATTTTTGTATTAACTAAAGCATAGGATTTAGGCAGGGCATTGAGCACCGTGTTTTCAGGTGGCAGAGGAGCACATGGTGGGGGTATATTGCAGGGGTCAGACCAGCACACTTTGCAGAATCAGACAGGCTGTCTCTGAAATTATCCAGTGTTCACAATGGTTTCAAGATCTCAAAAACTGGAGTTTAGTCTGATTTTAATAACTGTTTTTTCTGGAGGTTGCAGCCTGCTTTCTAGAGGGAGAAGAATCTCGTTTTACTTAAAATAGCAAGAAATTTGTTCTTCTCCTGCTGCTTTTGATAGGGTGCTTGACTACTCTATAACCCTTGTGGGGAAAATATTTTGCTTAAGTTCTATTTTTATCTCCTGTTTGTTTATTTTTAATTACTACTCCCGTGCCCTGGGATTTGCCATTGATCTTCATCTGCCTACACAATTATCTTCAGCTTGCTGAAGGGTTTATTTTTTAAGTTATATGTGCTCTTTTAACACTTCATGCATTTCTGTGTGACTGCTTGTAACAAGAGGATTCCACTTGGTGGAAAGGTGGCTTAATATAACTGAAGTTTTGAGGGTATATTAACAAAGAGAAGATGTTGTCTGAATAGTACTGATATCTTAAGGTGATTGTCTTCATAACAAGATCTTGGGGGAATGTGCACCATGAAATGAGGTGTTCCTGCCCCAAGGTTACCTAGGGAACACTGTAACATAAAATGTGGGAGTTTAATGTCTTTAAGAGCATTTTAAATGCACTGAAGTTCTTTGCAAAGCAACTCCCACTAGCTTGAGAAATATCTCTTGAATTTATGAAAAATTTATCTAACTTTGCTGGAAGAGGCTGTTTTTACTTCTCACAGTACTGGAGGCTCTGCTCTCTATTTAGGCTTTGCAGGATTGTTTAAATGTAAATTCTATCGTTTTGTTTGAAGAGAATGGGATCTTTGAGTAGATAAGTGCTGATCAACTGCATTACTATGTAACCTGAGGTTCTGCCCTAAAATTTATTTTCCTTCATCTCTGTTTAAAAACAAACAAAAAAAAACCCACAAAAAAACCCGCAAAAAACCCCAAACATTTGCTGCCAATATTAACTGAAGCAGAGAAAGTCCAAAATTTCCATCAGCTATGAGTGTTTCAATATCTGCTAAAGGTTTCTGATATATTCTATCCTAACTCTTAAATCTGTATTGTAAAAATTAAGCTGGTGTTGAAAGATACTTGCCAACTAAGGGATGAAATGAGAGCTGTGGCCTCTGCTTTTGGAATCAGAAAGGAAGAGTCCCACACCCAGGTGATCTCCTTAATTGCCACTGAAATTCTTGTTCTGTCCATGTCTGTCTGCCTTCTTGCCAGAAGGAACTTCTTGCTGGGAATGTCAGTGGTAGGGAATTTCTGTGGCAGTAAACGGTAGCTTTTGGTTTGGAATAAGTCTGAAAGATCCTATGATTATCTCACACATTTGCTTTCCAAAATTATGGGCTGAGCAGTTTCTAAAGAAAAGTCTGAAGAAGGTTGATCCTTGAAAAATCAAGAGAACTGTAATTACAAGTAGCAGAGAAAATCTATAGAATGGAGATGATTTGCCACTAAATTCAAAGGGGCAGCCTATATAAATCAGCCTCAGTGGAGCCCACTTACACAGTATGGGGATTCAGCCCTACCAGTTGTTTGGTTTTTGTTTTTTTTTTTTTTTTTCCAAGCAAGTTTTGTAGAACCCATTTTACGTCAATTGCTTTCATTCTTATTCAGTTTGATTTGACTAATTATTATTGTTCCTTCTGTTAGAATGGGCCAAACGGCTCCTGTCAGAGCCTTCTGCTCGAATGACTCACTTGAGAGAGAATGATGTGTAGTGACAAATCTTGCAGTTTATCAGTGAGGACCAAGGAAATTTGTTGTCCTGAGTGTTATTCACACATGCCTGAAGCTCAAGTAGCTGCCAGGCTGTGCCTGGACTTGGTTCTCCTTCCTCACTCCGTTCTGCACTGCCACAAAGCTACAGTCTCACTGTGGACTGTAAAAGGTCAGCAAGCTGTGCAATTAATCTGAGTTACGTGCATATCTCAGAATATGCCACGCTGCATCATTTCAGCTATTGTGCAGACTGCTACCATAGCTCAGGTTTACTTTGGAAGTTTCTGCAGGCCTTAAGAACCTTCAATTTCATGAGGAAATTTGAAACGATTACAACCTCACCAGAAAATTCATTTTCTCTCATGCTCTGCAGTTCTTGGATTTCCCTCTGTTCCCTGTGGGGAACAGATTCATTAGACCTGGGGCTAAGATTCATTAGAATGAGCACACGCATCTTTCTTTAACCATACCGCATCTGAATCGCTGCAGTGGTGGTTGTTGAAGTGGGTGCAGAGAGTTTGTAGAGAAACGTGTAAAGAAAATCCAACTTGCATGCAACTTCCTCAGCTTTTAATACTAAACCAGGAAAAAAAATAGTTGTCATTTTAACTGGCTCTATTAATCCCCTTCTATACATTTGGGCTGAGAGGGTTTGTGCCCCATGCATGTACTACCTCAGCCTGCTGGAGGAGACGTACAGTGCCCAGCAAGCTGTTCATTCTAGCAGAGCATGAGCCTCCATGCCTGAGGGGTTGTTTGTAGGCACCCCACCAGGTGATGCAGTACTGGAAGGGGTGATGAGGTGACTGAGGTTTGCTCAGGCTGAGCCTCTGACTGTGCTGGTAGCTGAAGGATGGCTTCAGACCTGCAGCTGTTGACATCTGGACTGAACAGTGCAGCGGTGAGCTAAAATCCCACACCAGCTTTTCCAAATGATGGTGTTTGCTTGAATTTTCTCTCTCTGTTTTCTCTCTTCTTGTCTCTAATATTTATCTTCCAAAGCAGGTGCCAAACTGAAATTTCCCTTTCAGTTAGACCTGGCTCACAGGTGGGGGAAAAAAACGAAGATGGAGAATCCACTGCTACAAGGTGACTGGTACAGTCATGTTACAGCTGACTTTGCATTTGCAAAGACACCGTGAAGCAGGTTTCATGCTGCTGCCACCACTGTAATATATAACGTGCTCAGGCTTTGCATGTGGGGAACTTGGGCTGTGGAAAGGGACGGATGGCATGGGGCAGGTTCTAGAACGGGCAGCTGTAGCATGTAGCAGCGGTATCAGGGCTGTTTCCCATTTATTACAAGATGCATGGAGGACAAGGTCTGAATTGCTCTCCTCAGGCCCCATGCTGTGTTAATGCTAGTGAACAGCTGAACTCATCTGTTGCTGCTGTAATTCCTTCTTCAGCAGAATTTCCCAATTCGTTCACTATGCTATGTATGTACTTATATTACTGTTTTAAAGTTATCCTTCCCTCCATCAAATCCTCTAATTAAAATGAATAGAGAAGGTTTGTTTTTCCCCTCTTTGTGAGGCAGAGTGCACTTTCCGTTCTCCCAAAACACAAATCCTCAGACTCCAGCAGTTAAACTGCAATTCATAGTGCTAACATTTGGATTTGGAAGCGTTTCACAGTCGCAGATGGGGCTCCACAAGGTGCAAAGCAGTGAAGAATGCTGTAAATTGTTGAGTCAGGTTAAATTAAAAAAGTTAAAAGGGGAAGAAAAAAACCTCTTAGATAAGCAAGGGAAGATGCTCTAGAAGAAGAACAGCTCATATCTGACTGTATTCCTACATTTTCCCAAAGCAAGCAGGGCCAAGTCCAGTCTCCAAGAAACGTTGTTGTGGAGCTCTGCTGAAAATGATTTAAGGATGGCATGTTCTGGAGGCATCTGCAGCCTGTTGAGGCTGGAGGCCTGTCCCACCAAAGCTCCTTCATGCCTGTACAGTGCTGTCAAGACAGGTAGATGCTGGCTTGGTTCCCAGCTGCTGAGGTGGGAATGGGGAGAGGGGAGGATGCTTCAGGGACTGTGGGCTTTGCCAGGCTTTGTGGGGCCACGGCTGGTGCAATGGGGATGGCTGCCTAAGGATAATGCCTTGCACCTTCTTCCTCCCTAGAGCTTTGGGTGCTCTCTGATGCAGTGGCTGGGCAGAGCGGTCTATGAGCAAGGTTGATTTCCGTTTCCATCTACAGTGATTACAGAATACAGAATGGTTGAGGTTGGAAGGGACCTCGACCATTTTGCAATTCTGTAACTGCTTTGTTTTGGTTGTCGTTCATAGCTCATCTTAATATTGTACTAATTCCATTGTAGACCAGCTGTATGCTTGTATTATCTTAAGGCATCTCAAGCTTTTAATTTACAGCAAAATCCTTGGAATTCACTTTTAAGATTAGGACTGGTGATAATTTTTTGTGGTTTGAGGAGAAAGGGAAGGGTCTGGAATGATCTCAGTGGGGTTGAGAGATTTTTCTTACACCGTGGTGCTCAAATGGGGTGCACAGCACAGGCCATGATGGAAAGTGCCACTTTATTCAAATTGTGAGTTCAGAAATAATGAAATTAATTGTAATCAAGCAATATTGTAAGGAAAAGGAGGAACAATGGGCTGCTACAAAGACCTAAGTCTTCTCTGAAGCTAGGACAACTTGTTAGAGTTGTTTAGTTTGACGCCTGTAGAAGTGAACAAATCTTTTTCTCCTCCTCTCCTTTTACTCTTGCATCTTTTTCCTGCATATTTGTACACTGTACAATAGTTGTGCTTTGCCTCAACTCTGGGCACAGTGCATGGTATCCCTCAATGGGAGCTGTGCTGTAATGCTGCTGTGGGTGCTGTGGCTGCTGAAGGAGCCCATTCAACCCTTGGCTCCAGCATCCATCTTGTGAGTCAGCTTGTTGTGTAACCTCGTGGAGACTGGGAAGACCAGGCATGTAAATGGGAAGTGAATTGACTGAGCTGTTGCAGAGGTGTGAGCCTGGGATAAGATAGTGATCACTGAGACTCCTGATTGGGGGGGGGGGGAGGGGGAAGAAAACAAAGAAAAAACACTTTATTTTTCACTGTAGGGGGTCAGGGAAGCATTGTAAACTTATGGTCTACAGAGATTCAGACTGCAGATGAGGCAAGAATTATATGGAGCAGAAGAGAGTTTAAGTTGGAAAAATGTGATTGAGTTAAGAAGAAAAATTTAGGCTGCATCTCCTGAGAAAATAGACTAATTGTGAAATCCTCTACTACACTTAGATCTGGGACTCCTGGGAAATAACGAAAAAGACTGTTTCTTGGCATGTAGAAGCCCCTAGACAAAACACTACTACTTTAGGAATACTTTAGGCATAACTGCAATATAGTTCATCAGCAGCAACCCCATTCCTGCGCTGATGGGAAAGAACTAATTTATCATTAATAAGCTTTTGTGTATCTCTGTTTCCATATGCCTAGGACACTGAGATTGCTGATGAAGGTTTCTAGTTACAGAGGTGATTTTGCAAAGTGAGAATTTATCTAATAGGAACAGCCCTAGAACTAGTGGTTCACTTTGCGTAGACTGCTCAGCAGCCAGCAGATAGTAATAGTTATTTGCCTCTACTCTCAGCTGAGGCTAGATTTGAACTACTAAATTAAAAGCAAAATAAATTTTCTTTCTTTAAACTATTTGATCCCTCTGGGAAGGATTTTCACATGCACTTGTATTCATCATTTAGAAGCTTTCCAGTTGCTTACGAATATCTGTTTTTGAGATGTGTTACTGAAAAAGTAGCTTGGTGTCTTTCATCATCCACAGTAGTCTGCTTTCAAAGCGAAAGACAGTATTCATTTGAAAATATTTGTTCACAGTATTGTTTGGCAAACTTCAAAAAGCATCTAAGGTTTAAAAAAAAAAAAAACCCCAAAAACTAATGGGCATGATGTGCAATTGGATATGATTTCACAACTCAATGTTTCAAACTCCCCTGCCAATCCTAAATATGCCACTGGTACACAGCTACTGCCATGTTTCTATCCATTTTTCTTGCAGTAAACAATGCAGCCCAGCTCTATGTTTGTTTATACCTTTCACTGTAAGTAAACATGGTTGGCTTTATGCCTTTTGTTAGTTGAAACATTTTATGCCCTCTAAAGATCTGGGGGAGGACTGTTTCTTCAAGCTCACTGTGTTTGACATTGGCTCTTAGTCTGCTTTGAGCTGGAATTTTTCTTAATGCTCTTTATCTCAGTTTTCCATCAGCGACACTTCAAAGTTGTTGCATGAGCTCAGGCTGATCTTACTGAAGCTAAAGGGAATATTCCATTTTCTCCTCCATCTTCATTCCCCCACCCTTGCTCTCCAGGCTTATCTACACAGCTGGTGTCAGCTGCAGCTTTTATCTGCACCTATCCTTGGGTCAATTCAACTTATTAGGCCAAAAAGAGAGGAGAGGGTGGGAAAAAGAAAAGCAGCTTTACAAAAAGATGGATAATTTTCTGCTGAGTTGGTGACTGGAACTGAAAAGACTAGAAGATGGCAGAGCCAGTGGTGGGCAAGGACTGGGCTGAACAGGATGAGCCTGCAGGGATCAGGACGCTTCTGAAGCACAGAGCCATTGCCTTGTCTGAGCTGCTCTGCATCACCCTCCTGAGCTGAATGTGCTTTTTTTTTTTTACCTGACATGGCTGCTGTGAAGATAAATTGATACATGTTCAGCTAATGACTGTGGAGACAGCGTTGCCCAAACAAAAGACTTGTTTTCTTTGTTTTTAATTACCAAATACACCTTTTCTCAGATTAAGGATTCTACTGCTGATTTTCGTATGTTTATCAGTGCTTGGAAAATGGATGTGTATACCTTAAGGAAATGACTGAGGAAAAACAATTTTTATCAAGAATTGGCTTTTATAGAAATACTTTATTTCTATGCATGCATACAAGTGTACTATAGAAGGTATATTACTGAATTAACATGCAAATATGCACACATTCACATCAAATGAGCAAAATCATATTTAGTTATAAGGAGCTTTTTCTGCAGAATTCTTGCCACGTGCGGGCAGGACAGGATATTTACTGTTTCTGCAGTCAAATAGAAGACAAGTATAAACTGGTTTTTATAACTTACTGTATTTTAGTGCACTGCCTGGTATGTGTTGTCTAATTTATGTCTATTTCACACCATCACAGTTATGCTTGTAATATAATAAAAAACAAATGTTAAATTGTCCCAGTACTTATATTAAATATTTTCTTCTATTTAAGAGAAAGAAAAACAAAACTGTAACAATATATAAGGTGTATGAATGTTAAAAGTTTGATCTTTCTGGCTAGAGTTTATTAGTTTTTTTTTGGCAGGAAAATAACAGAAAGCATAGGGAAAGGAGGCTGAAATGGTATACTGCACCCTTTCTAAAACTGTTGATCAGTTGGAAGGAATCAAACTGGTATAGTGGGCTGAAACACTTCTGTGCTCAAATGGCATCCACCTCGAGTGTATTGGATTTGGCAGTGTCCGCTCAGCTGGGTAGACCACCTCAGTTTTGAGCAAATGATGGAACTTCGGATCATGAAATACCATCAACCTAGAAATTTTAATAAATCTGTAGGTCATACCTGCATTCCCAGAGTCTGATCAACGTGGGAGTGCTGATCTAGTCAAGTTTAATTAGGAAAGCGTAGCAAAATGTCTGTGTGCTTTGTCCAAAGCCTGTTGCAGCTTACAGGAATAAGACTTGAAGGTTATTGGTGTCTTTCAGCTGGTTTCTTTAGTTCAGTTTCTGTATGTTATGCGCTAGTATGAAAGAATCAAATTTGTTTTTTTCAGGCTTAGTGAATTTGGGTGTACAACAGCATTAGCAAAACAGTTTGGTGAGACAGCACAGCTTTTCTTCTTGAAGGCCTCTGTGAGACCGAGTTGAAAAAAATGTTCTTTTTCATCTCTGACACAGGGAGACCTCTGTTCAGTATCCTGCACGTTTGCAAACCTGGGTTTGTGCACATTAATAGTCTGCAGCACTCCAGCATTTGCATGCCTTAGTGTTTGGGGCACAACTGAGAAGAAACTCCGTTAAAATCCCTGGTGCTGCAGAGGCATTAGTGAGAGTATTAAATCCCTAGACTAGATAGTCATGCACAGGTAGGACAAGCAAGAATTCATTTAGTTTCTAGAATCAGTTTTCAGAAGAGATGCCTGCTTTGGAACTTTATCTTCCTGCTCAGTGTCAGTAAAACTCACCACGCACGTGCTACATTTGGCCTTTGATCACATTGTACTGAATGTACAGTAAATGAGTCTGCCTTAAAAGGCATCTGGTTTACTGCTCAATCAACAAAGGTTTTTGTGTGTAAAGGTGAACTAAGACTAATCTTCACAGCATGCTCCAGTGACAGTTTTGAACCTAAGCAGGACAGTTCTCATAAACTAATTGTCTGTGGTAGATACTGTTGTCATGTTTTGGAAAGAACTGTTTGGTTTTAATAGAGAATTTTATATTCTCTATTACAAAGGGCAGGAACTGAAAATATACCGTGACTGTGTTCTACATAAAACAAGCAGGTAAAAAGCAGAGTATGATTCACAACAGTGTTGTTCATTGGCAGCTCTGGAGTATTTCAGTTTCATCATGATCTGGTGGGAAGCACTGCTTGTATGTTGCACCCTGTATGTTTTTAAGAAAGCAGTCATGCAAGTTCAGGACAGCTGTAGATGTAAACAATTCATGCTAGAAATCTGGATAATTTTTCAGTAAGTAATTCTTAAAAGGGAACTCAAGTAACACAAATTGTTTAAACACAATTTTCAAATAAATGATTTTTTTCATCATGGCATATTCTAATCATTTTCAAGCATTAGACAGTCAATTAATCTTAATTTTAGATCATTATTAAATAAAGTGATGCTGGCTGTGGTAGGATGGCTTTTATGGTTTAGAGTGTCACGGGAGAGAGTGCAATAGTTCTAAATATGAAATGTTTTCATGCCATTAAGTGATTATTAAAGAATTAGGAAAATTGATCAACCAATCTATTTTAATCTTTCATATTCTTTTCAACATGTTTTTTCTTAAATGTTTAAATGACATGAGAATCAAAATCTAGCATTGGTCTCTTTGCAGTTACTTAAAGAAGACTCTTATCTACAGCTCAAAAAACCAGCTTTATTTTTCCATCACAGAGTTGCAAAAGGCAATAGAATTTACACAGTGTAGTTCAGTATTTGTTCTTGTGAATCTTTGAATATAAGCTTTTCTTGTAGCTAGTGTTTTCCATACCTGCCTGTCAAATACAATTGTTGTTCTGCTCACACAAGTGTCTATTTGCGTGACTCCTTCTGCCTGTGCAGCCTGTGTGTAATGACTAAAAATTATGACTATTTGATACTTTTGGTCATACTAAGGTTGTTTGTGAGCTGAGCAATCTCCATCTGGAATTAAAGCATTTAAATGTTATAATTAGCTTAGAGAAGCAGGAAATACCTGTATAATTTTTTGTTACTTATGTTCCTTTTAGATCTGTCATGTTCAGCTAATCTTTGTGATGCAGTATGTGAGTACGTAGAAGTGTAACAGAGATTTCCCTCCTGGCCTTGCCATGTGGTATGAGGCCAAATGTCAGTACATGGGTCAGTCAAATCAACAGTGCATGCTATATCTTCATCGTAGAAGCATTGCAACCAGAGACTCCCATCAAACTGAAAGAAAATCAATCCTCCATACATGAAAACAGTTAGTAATGGTCTTACTCGAGCTTAACCTGTACTGAATTATTCATGGTTGAGTTACCCAGGGAGAAGATTACCTTTGTAGCACACTACTCGAGTTGTCTTAGTCTTGTTTACTTTCAGTGGGATGGTTTCCCAGGACAGTGGGACCAGGTCCTTTGTTTGCTAGGTACCAGAATGTTCATACTGACTAATCTGCTCTGTTATGGGATTTTTTCTTCTTCTTGGTTTTTTTTTTTTTTTTTGGTTGTGCATTATTTTAACTTCTTTTCTTTTTGTTTAGAGCCCCAGCATGGGGTCCCTGAGTGACTGCTAGTGCGTTTGAATCTAGATGGCTCCCTGTTGACATGCCATCTGCAGATGCTCATGTAGAGTATGTTTTAAGCAGCAAACACCTGGGGTGCTATATTAAAAAATGCTCAGCATTTCAAAATCCCAGTGATGGAGTATAATATGCTCTTGATGTGCCACTTGCTGTTAGAACAATAAGCTGAATCCTGCTAAGTCCTAATGCCTCCTGTTGAAAGTGAATGATAGCAGTGGATGCTTGGGACGTGAAAGATGCATGTCTTACAGGTATATTAAAAGGAG
Source organism: Lagopus muta (assembly GCF_023343835.1). Taxonomy (NCBI): domain Eukaryota; kingdom Metazoa; phylum Chordata; class Aves; order Galliformes; family Phasianidae; genus Lagopus; species Lagopus muta. Next base: position 4,899,266 of record NC_064441.1, read on the forward strand.
TTTATCTAACATCCTCTTTTATTTAGACTTAGTCATTGTAGGCATATTCCTTTTCTGTCTTTTTTTTTTTTTATGACTACAGTGTGATACCCCCAGAACAAGGGATGGGCTATATAATTGCTACCAGCCCTTTAGATGCACTGGGTCCTTACTTTAATGACTTGTTTGCAAATATCCAAGGCACATAATTTAATGGTGTCAAGAAGTTTCATCAAAACAAAAGTTCTGATAGATTTGCCAGAGGTAAAAGATGAAGAGAATCTACCGAGAGCCATGCAAGTGCAGTGTATAGAATAGCAGCAAGAAATACAATTGTCCTGCTTGATTTTATAATATCCGACTTAATGAGCAAAAATAATAAAAATGTAGACAATAAATATGGAAGTAATTTTGAGATAAATTTAGAGAAGTAAATAAAGTTTGGATCTTGTTGGTTTTGTGGGTCATCAAAAACTCACTGAAATAAGCACTATAGATTTTAAAGATCTGCTTCAACTTTGTTGATGTATTATTGATCACAGTTAGTCAGCAGTCCAGCTTTTGTTCAAGACTGCCTAAGGCAGTTAGATCACTTGTTATTAGCAAATTATATTACTTGGGTACTTTCATTGTCAGATTTTCTCAGATATTCTTACTGTGTCTGTATAAGACTAGGGGAAAAAAAAAGTGGAAGCAACTTGAAATTAGTTAAGATCTCTGGTTCCAAGTGATAGTTTGGGACGCTGCTCTCATTTTGGAGTGCACAGTATGATGCAGTCTTCATAACTGCCTTAAAAAAAGAAAAAGGGGGTATAGGAGGTTTTGGGATTTTTTTTAAGCTTGTGACTTGACTGACAGTTGACTTCTTGTAACTGCTGCTATTAGCTTCTGGAGTTTCAAAGAGTGCATTTTCTTTAATGAGACTGGGTAGTCCCCATTCTGTTGTAGTACTAATTAACTTTCCGAGTGTTTCATGCTTTTCACAGGGATGCCATTGGGGCTTTTCTTCTGAAAACACTGTTTGAATAAGTAAAACTGCGTGCACTGGAGTTACTCAATCCTTATGCAACATAAGCAGTTGCTATTTGAGTTAGTAACTCTACAGATAAACACAGCCACGAGAATGTTAGTAGTCTGCAGTACCCAGTTGTGCTAGAACACTGCTGTAAACAATAGCTGCAAGTAACAAAGGAGTGGGTAGACAATGCCAGGTAATACGTGCAGAATTCTTCCTTCTCTTTTATAAATCACAATATAAGTGCTTGGTTAGCATGGTATCTCAGCAACAACTTGACAAGAGATGTAAAATATGCCCTCAGAGAATAGAAAAATCATCATAAAACATCATTTGCCTCCAATAAAGGTGTTTAGCTTTCTGAACCTCTCTTAACGTAAATTAATTTGTAGTTATTCTAGCAGTGTTTTTACATATGTATTTTACATTTGCATCAAAGTACTTCTCAGTATTCAGGAGCATTTTCTGCCTTTCTGAGTATTAACTGTTGAGAATCTGAGTACAGGTTAATGTGTGCTGTGTGCCTTCGGATCAGCTCTGGTTTCCCTCTCAGACAGTGTATTTAGTCTTTGGGGGATTAAACAAGTTTTCATCTGGTTTGTGAGGAACGAATATTTATTAAATATTGTCAAGATATACTTTTTCATATAGAAAAAGCAATAAGTTGTTTGAACTGCATGGGAATATGAGGAAAAACTCATGGAAGCCTTTTGTACCAGAAGAAAGTTGATTTGTTTGTATAGTTATTTAATATTCTAAGACTCAAGTGTGCACTTAAACAAAACAAAAAGCTGCAGTGGAATAAACCAGAAAGAGAAAACATCTAAATACTCATCTTTCTCAATAGATGAAAGATTCATAAGCAAGAAGTTGCACATTTAATTCCGAAATATATTTTGGTCATGTGACAAATAAAGATATCAGGCAATTACTACAGTCTGTTAGATGGCCACAATATTACAAAGAATAACGTTATAGGAAAAACATGAAAGTAAAGGAAAAGCTTTTTGCTGTTTTTAGTATTCATGGATTGCACAATGATGATTGATCATTACTGAGCATTGTTTCTAAAGCTTTGCGAAGATGAAAAATGCTAGGTCTGGTGGTTTGATCACAAAAGATATATAAACATTTATAACAATAAAATTGTATTGTTTTCTTATGTCTGGAGTGGTATTTATAACACTGCATTGCTATCTGGAAGGAAAAAAAATAATTCAAGGCCCAGACCCTTTTTTGTCTGTTTTCTATATATGATTTTGACAATTAGAATAGAGCATGACAATAAGGAACACATTACAAAGAAAACAAAGACTGACTTTCCATTAAGCTATACCTGCTGTTAACCTCAACGATACTTCAGATGGAGTGTTTTCAGTTTGATTCTATAGCCACTTACTTGGATTATTTTCAAGCTGTGTGACCAGTATTTCAATAGATCATCGTGAATGGACATCTTCCCTTTTAATTATAGCCTCCTTTAAGTGTCTACATTGATTGTGTAGTCTTATCTCATAAGCAGCAATGTTAAAGCACATCTGAGTAACAAACAAGAAGCACTTTTCAAGCATATTCAGATAGAAATGGCAACATGTTGGTAGGAAATATGACCTGCTACAACTCTCTGCTTGAAAGTGAGAGGTGTTTTTCAAGATACAGAATAAAATAATTTAGAGCATAGCATGCAGAAAGTAAAGATATAGAGGAAAATGTCTTTGAGGCGGTTGCTCTCTGGACCCATGGCTGACCAGCATGATTGTCTCCCAAAGATGATGAGTGAGAGGTGGGTAGGTTCAGTCAGTTTAAATGCTGCTGTTTGTGTGTCTGATCCTGAGTGACATTGCCAGCCTCTTTCTAGCATGGTTTATGTTAACAAGGCAAACTGGAGGGTCTGGCTTCACCTGTTGTAATTCAAGTTAGCCAACACTTCTTACAGGCACTAAGTCAGCAGAAAGTTTAAGCCGAGAACTGGCAGGGGAAATAGCATAGCCACTGGAAAATCATCTCAGCTCAGGTATAATGAACACCATTTAATCCATGTCTCCCCTTACTGTGTTGGAGTTCTTCCTTCAGAGCACTACTTTTGCTTGTTCTCAGGGTGGTAGCAAAACTAACAAGAGGTTAGTTATAATTTTGATAAGCAAAGCAAGGGAATGGATGTGACACTGGAAGGAACATACATGAGGGCTGTGCAGTAGCTCTATCTGCCCCTCTCTGTGTGGGGATTTGCATGATGTGTTGGGCTCCACAGAGCTCATGTGTTCCTTGCCAATCTCCCTGCTGTAGCAATGCAGAAATTATAATTAAAAAGTGAAGGTGTATAAGATTTCAGTCTTATGCAAGTGTTTGTTAGGGTATCACCTTAGAATTGCAATCCTATTTAGGTTGTTCTTCAGTAGCAAAGTCCTAGTGGCAACTTGACCTCTGATTTGTCCCAGCTCCTGTTGGTACACCGTCAGGAACTCCTTGGTTGTTCACTTTTCTGGTTTACTTGTGGTTTGAACAGCACTTGAGAGTTGGCTCTTCCTTCCTGAGTATTAGAGGTCCAGGATGAGTAGGCTCCAAATTTAGAGCTCTTGTCAGATGCCCAAAGCTAGTCGGGATCAGAGCTGAGCAAGCTAAGAATAATCAGCAAAAGACTACTCTAGAGCTTGGATTGCACAACTGCTGGAGCATCAGCCACACTTGGAAACAGCACCAACAGATTGAAGGGGTTTGGCCTTCGAAACTGCAACAGATTGAAGGAGTTTGGCTTGGGAAAGCTGTAGGAACAGGAGCAGCAGTTTGTGAGACAGCCTGGCTTATGCAAATGTAGAAATGGCAGCAGCAGGCTCTGATGGGATGTGTTGCTGGTGTAACTCCAAAAATTTTTAAACTGGCTGCTCATGTAATATCAGGGCCCTATCACCTATGTGCTCAATTTATCACTGTGCCTTGGAATTTTTCCACTGGAGTAGTAGAAAACAAATGTGATCGTGCTATGTAAGAAAGTAAGCCCACTCAGCTTATTATTTACAGACCTATCTCACTGCTTCCAACTCTATCCATAATAGATAATGAATAAATTGGTTCACAAGCAAGCGTTTAAGTACTTGGAGTTAAACAACATACTGAATGATGCTCAGACTGGATTTCATTCTCATTATTTCACTGTCATTGCACTAAGAAATTGTTGGAGACATTTTCTCAGTTCATGGATCAAAGTCTATTTATAGGTGCAGTATTTATTGCCCTGTCAAAGTTGCTTTTGATGTGACTGGCCACTCTCACATTTAAAGAATTCATCTGAAATCACTTAAAATAAATTAGACAATTGTTTTCAGTCACATTTTCTTCCAGAAACCAGATGGATGGTATTAGCAATGAACTGTCATGTATTGAATATAATACTAAGAAGTCTTGTGGCCGTGCAACATATTGACGTTGGATGTTAATTAGAAGTTGCTGTGCATTTAAACAGAAAGACAAATCTTTGTGGTGAAGACATACATAGAAGGGCCAAATGTCTGTTAAAAGGGAAGGTGTGAAATCAGAGTCTTTTCATGTGATCACAGCACCGAAACTTACAGAGATTTTGCACACACAAATGCACACACATTCTGGATGCTTTGAGTGTTTCCCATTGTTTGGGTGCAAACACTCAGAGGATGGGTACCAGTAAGCATAGAGATGTATCTGAAATGCAGGCTATGTGCCTAAATGATTTCTGAGACAAAGAGTCATAGCTCTTGATTGTTATTGCTATATAAAGAGGATTAATTTTAAGCATTAAGAATTCTGCTCTGCGATCTAAAGACTTTGGTTTCTTAATGAATATTATAGTGTTTGTCCTCCTTTTTTTTTTTTTTGTCTCTGCAAACACATCTGTAAAATGGAGTGGTGATAACAGCACATCTTTCAGATGAACTTGTATTTATTAGATGTTATTTCTACTGATCTTTTCTAATTATTTTAGGCCTTGATTGCAATTCAGACTATATGCAAACAATAGGAAATGCCTTCCCAGTTTGCTTTCACCTTTTTGATTCTTTTTGATTTCCTTAGATCTAGTTACAAAGTCAAAAGGCAAGATAAGTTTCTGGCTCTACACTCAGTAAAGGGTATGGGAGAAATCTTAGCTCCATCTGCCCTCCTTTTGGACAGAAAAGCCGTTTCTGTGCCAGGAAGGAACTTAATTCTTCTAATACATGTCAACAACAAATTACTGTTCCTAACCCCAGAAGGCAAGAGTGAAGGGAGAAGTGCGTCTCTGAAGAACAATGTTTCTTGTGACTGTGATTGTGTTGTGTTTCTTGGGACTGCTCCTGCTGGTGAAGCAGTCACTCCTCCCTTTCCAGGGTCAGAGCATTGACTTGCAACTAAGCCATAAAGAGACCAGGCTGTCTCAGTCTGGCCGTACGTGCACCCACAGAGCAGCCACATGTCACGCTGGAATCAGTAGAAGCTTTGCCTGAATAAAATACCCAGGACCAGGTCTCTGTGCTTAAATCATCCGGGCAATTTTTTTCTCCGATGAACGAAACAAGCGATCCTTCCTTTTAACTAATCTGTGACTTGAGTCTGGGCTGAAAATATTCGGATGAATAGATGCTCAATGAATGCAAAAAGGTCATAAATACCAGTAAGGACACGGGGCTTATGAATTTACAATTTTAATTTGCTGATGGAAATCGATAGTACCTTCTGTGTTAGAGTCTAGAGTAGAAATCTAGACATCAATTGGCCTATTTGCTGTCCCTTTAGGACTGTGATGATATGAAGAGAACACAACAAGGGTTTTATTGTGGTTTTTTTTTTCTCTAAGCTTTGCTTTCTCCTCTCTTGTCCACCCCCTCCAGCCCCCCTGGAATTTTGAACTAATTCAGTAATACTTAACATGATTTGCAGGTTTGTGCTTTTCTCCATCTTTTTGTCTGTCACTGTGAAATACATTTGGAGCTCTAATGGATTTCTGTGCAGAATATGCATCAGACCCCTTGCTTTTGTATTTTTATTCAACTGCCTGTCTGTTTAGGAAAGCTTCCTTCTTTTAGACATCTACATCTGTTTGTTCTCTGAGGTTCTATAATGAATCTGATTTGGTACTACTTAGAATTAAATGAATTGTAGACAAACTTTGTCAGTTCCTCCTATTTACTTTCCCTGCAGTTGAGTTAGTTTGCCTTTGATGTCAAAGGCTCATAAGCTTAAATACCTTAAACATTTATTCTGGAGACTTTACTAGCTGAACATAATATCCTCTGTATTCTTACCTAAGTTGCTGAGTTAGCTGTGTGATTTATCTTTATGATATGTTCTGTACTTGTATTCTCTCTCCAGCGTGCTGTCAGGAAATTATTTATATCTCAGTAATTAATTGATGGTAAAGTGTGCTTTATTTCTTACTGAGGTGTTGGATTTGTAATTGATGAGTAGTATTTGGGTCATGGATGCAGATGAGATCAAGCACCAAAAAAGGTTCAAAATCTCTCTTGAAAGTGGATTCTGTTATTCTGAACAATCTCAAGGGAAGGCTCCCTGGGAAGTGAAAAATCTTGTCTGAACTTTGACTTAGATGTGTTTGCTTCTGCTGTGAATGGACCAACAGCTGACAAGAAATCATGCAGAAAAGAATTAGCGGTGGCAGCAAATGCAAGCTGTAGCTCAGTTTAGCCTATTTGATTATTGAATGAACTGCAGACGGTTGTTCAGGTAGGGACTGTTCTGACTTCTTAGAATGATGTTCTATGTAACAGATCACAGAACTCCTTGCAGTATTTTTTTTCAGGGAAAGGAATGGTTCTTCTGTGTTAGCAAGAAAAGTTCTGTGCATCTTTTCTCTCTACGGCTCCACATACTTTAAGCAGTTCTGCTTTTTCACTGCCATCTTCCCTCTCCTAAAAAAGGCTGGCCAATAAAGAAAGCACTCTTGAAGCAGGCTCTGGAAATACGATAACAGGGCTTTGTTGGCAATGAAAAGGAATACAAATAGAGAAATAGGAATTGGTTGTGAACCAATCCCTTTGATACTGTTAAAATGGAAGCGCTCTTCCAGAATGAGCAAAAGATGGACAAGAAATATGATGCTGTTGCATACAGTGTTTCGCAGTTCCTTACGAAATAGCTTTCTTAAGAGTAGTATAGTTCTGCTGTACTTTGCAGTGGATACATCAACTGTATTTTTGCTTCAGTACTTATTTTACTCACTGTCCATGCTTTTGAGGAAAGTCCACAGTGCTCCTTTTCATATATTGAACATCTTGCATGCTGAAATTTTAAAGTAAGAACAGAGGGTCGAGAGTTTGGTTTCAGTGGGATATTGTAGTTTGTATGCCTACAAGAAAGCTAGTTCTTGGTAACACCCCTGGAATTTTCATTTAACAACAGTTGATACAGAATTTATGACTTCAGGAAAACCATCCAGGCTGTGTTTTCCTTTCTTCACAACTAGTGCTTCCTTTATATATGCAACGAACTTCTACTTTCTAAACTTGTGGGAGATCCTGGGCTTAAGAGGCTTGTGAAATAGGCTCCTGGAATGATTTCTTCAAAGAACAAGTCAGTGCAAGGAGGTTCAAGTTTTCCTACGAAGTTCTGTCCCCTGGAAAGCAGAAGAAAAAACATGCAACATCAAACTTAAGGAGAAAATCCTGATTGGCTTGCAGGTTAACATTTCAACTATATTGTTAAATATGTATGAACCTACTGAATATCATCTATGAAGGAAAGATGGAGAGTCAAGGTTCTGGCTTTGGTCTTCCAAGGGTTCTTTCCAGGCGAGGATTATAGAGAGAAGTAACAAAAAATAAATAAAAAAATATTAGTGAAAACATTATTTTATCTCTGGCCCCATGGTTAGAGCCTGGGGAGAAACAAGAACACAGATTGTTTTCTGCACTGGCAATGACTTCAGTGGAATGAGCCCTTGTCCTTTTTACAGAGAATTGACATTAAATCTTGCAAGTGACTATATCAACAATTCCTTTTCCACATGGAAAATTACAGCTTTTCTAATGTGACATTACCATGAATTGTAAGCTGAGTTATTTCTTTGATTCTGGATCTCAAAGAAATTAAAGGTTAATTTAACTTCTCCAGCTTCTTGCTCATCCTTCACTTGTAAAAGAAACTCAACTATGGTTGTTTTTTCCTGCTCTTGTTTAAAAAATAAAGAGTTGGTAGCCTACAGACATTCATCAAATTGCTGGGGTAACTAATATAGAAAGTGTGTAAAGCAAAAGATATATGTTCATCTACTTTTGATGTTGTTTTAGATTGAAGAATCATTCCTATTGACCTGCTTTTCCCAATGCATCATATTTATTAAGATTATAAATAAGCAGTGGCTGAGCACAAAAATAAATTAAGTGCTAAGATGCAGTGACTTTAAAATGTGTGCATATAATTACCTTTCTCTGTGATGTTCGTGTACTGGTGTGTTGCAGACTTGTAGGCAGTCCACCTCCCTGCACAGCTGTCAGGAGATGGCCCATGATCTCTAAGTTTATTTCCTTCACAAAATCCCCATCCCTAGTATAGCTGCTATGAGATCAGCAACATGAAATCTTCACCTAGCTTTCACCTAGATTTCCTTCTCTGTATGGACAAAAATATAAGCATAGATTTTTGTGCTTCCTTTTAAGTTGTAGATTCATTTGCTGCTGAAGCTAATGCAGGCTCCTGCTGCGCTGGTGACTTTAGTGAAGGGTGATGCTTTTCTCTTACAAATAAATTTGAAGCTAGTAATACATTCAGCATAAAATCTCTTGATTTCCTGGAAGCCCAGTTGCTTCAAAGCAAAAATTTATGCAGGGAAGTAGACTGTTACATGACTTCACTTCCCATAGTGACTTGGAATATAGGTTACGCAAGCTAAAAAGGTAATGATTGTTTCTGAGCTTAGGTCCACTAGCATTTCTCTTCTAATGGAGATGCTGCCACTTATTCTGCTTTAAAGAAAAAATGTGGTAGACAGGATGACTTCCTCAGCTGAGGCTGTCTTCTGCTTTATCTGTCACAGCTTGCTGGATTTGCTGCCCACGTCACTCTGAACCTGGGAACATGATTCATTTAAACTTTTAAAGAGAGATAATAGCAATGTAAATAAATTTTACAGTAACCCATAAGGCTTTTAATAGCATGAATGTTGATAGTGTTTTTCTACCAAGTCCCAAGGCACTTTACAGCTATGCTATTAAAACAGGAAAAGACATAAAATATAGAAGCTATGGGAATGGGGTTGGAAGTGGGGAGACCTTGTATTGTATTGTCATGTATTAAATCAGAGGCTTGCTTGTTACTGACCTGCTAAGCATGTAAACGTACTAGTATATGTGCAAAATAGTTATTGTTGATTGTATGGAGATGTGGGTTAGAACTTGAAAGAAAACATATTAATCATTAACAGTCTCTCTCAACTGGAACTATTAAATAGACAATGATTCATCATAAATGGTTCCATAAATCTCAAATGGAGAACTAGAGGGCAATACCAGGAAGGCTGATCAGAAGTTTCCGTAAAGTGACATGTGCTATAACTGTCAGTATCTCCTCCAAGGCTCCCATTTTACATTACCCAGCTGTGTATATATAACTTCATGCAGCTTTTCTTATTGGGTGTAGCTAAAGATGTATATTTGTGCTGCCATGTGGCCCTGCACACCCTTCTAGACACATCATACATCATACAATCTCTGTCCATGCATGTATTTGGTGACAATAATCCTCTGGCTGATGCTGTGAAACATGGCTCATGTCATTCTAATAACCTACACGTACTTAAATGTTTGTTTCCTCTTCACGGTCCTTGGAAGAATTGATTTCGAAACTTCTTCCTCTCAGCTTCTCTCTTTCCATTCCAAATCTCATCTAGCAAATTCAGTGTATGGACATGAACAGCCAATTTAGCTGCCTGTGCAGATTCTCTCACAAATTCCTGAAGGGAGGTTGTGATGAGGAGGGGTTTGGCCTCTTCTCCCAGGCAACAAACAGGACCCAAGGAAATGGCCACAAGCTATACCAGAGGAGGTTTAGATTAGACATAAGAACTTTTTCTCTCACAGAGTGGGCAGGCACTGGAATGGCTGCCCAGGGAGGCGATGGAGTCACCGTCCCTGGCAGTGTTCAAGAGGAGTCTGGATGAAGACCTATGAGATATGGTTTAGTAGCTTGTGGTAGCAATGGTGATGGGAGGATGGTTGGACTAGATGATCTTGCATCTAGTTGTTTCCAACCTTGCGATTCTATGATTCTATTCACATAATTTGTAATACATATCAATATTTTGATATGTATTGATATTTTGGAGCAAAAACTTGATATGCTGAACACTGATAACAGAAGGATATATTTTGTTCAGGAAAATCAGTCAAAGTGTCATTTTGCAATTGCAAAATGCTGCAGATCACAATCTGTGGAAAAAGAAAGAAGAAGACGGGCAAAACATTTTATGGATTCAAGAAATTAGATCTTTTCTGGTTAACTGGGCCTGCTGAGCTCCATTTCCGGGCAGCAAACAAATGGCATATAGCAATGTTTCAGCCATTGGTCACTGGGACTAAGCAGCAGGAGGTGGGTGAGGTAAAATGAGAAAACCAATCCTAGTGTCTGTTGTCAGAAACACTGCAGCTCAGTCTCAACAATCTCTCAAAAATAATAGTTTTTAAAAAAAAAAAAAAAAAAAAAAACCTGGAAGAAATTAAAATACTCTTCAGCAACTCAACTGTAACAAGGAAATACATAGCAGTGTGGATTTATGTAAAAGATTGGCCTGTTTTCTATGGCTCTCCTACAAGCTGGTTATGGAAATGCTGTAGCCTTAACTGGAAGAGCATGAGACTTGCTTTAAGTGACTTTGTTATGAATAATTCACTTCAAAATTAGGTACAACTTGTCTTTGAAGATAGGTGTAGGAATTGCATAGTGTCACAAGTCAAACAGTGGTGGTCAAGATCGCGCTGTTGCTCAAGAGACAGGGAAGTCATGGCTTGAACTTGTACAGCCTGCAGCTCTTTCTGATGAGTACAAATCACTCTGGTATTGGTACACCTCCATTGAACATATAATGTTCGGTTCTGGGCACTGCACTTAGAGCCAGATACAGACCAGCAGCATAAATGATCAGAGCCTGGTAAGTGAGATAAATAAAGACTGAATGGCACAAAAAGTAATTCAGAGGATGGGAGATGGGGGATGATGGGTGATAGAAAAGCTGATGGGAGCAGAGGTGGGTGCATGATTTCTGAAGGCTATAGGTTCTTCTTTCATAGAAGATCATTAAACTGTTTTACATATCTCATCTGGTAGGACCAAAAATAAGCATTAAATGCAGCAAAGAGGATTCAGGCTAGATATAGGGAAAAACAAAACAAATGCAACAAAACCCACAAATTTTAATGCTGCACATACTGAAGCATTGAAATAGATTTTCTGAGCTGTCTGTCGACAGAGTTCTTAAAGGATTGGATTAGACAAACTTTTGTTAGATGCTCCATAAGTAGAGTTCATCCTTCCTTACGGCCAGGAGATGCACAAGATTACTTTTCCACATCCATTGTTTCCCTATTTTCCCATGATTCTGTTAAGTGTGTTAGGAAACCATAGTGCTCTAATATCATTTTTGCTGGAGACTGGCAACAAATTTTATAATTCATCATACTCTGAGAGTCTGTATTGAGTATCTCTGCTAAAGTATTTTCAAAATGAAAAATGAATAAATAGTCTTTTAATGAAACGTATCCATGAAATGTAGGCCACTTCCTCTCAAAATTGAATTAAGCATTACAAGAGATCAATGACTAGATTTCTGTATCTACTGAAAAGTACTACTGCACAGTTGTATAAATCGTCCAGAGAAAAAGAATATGGCTGTTATTTTATCACCATGGCTCTCTGGTAGCAGCCTGAAGTTAGTTGGTTGTCTTAAAAGATTTGTGACTATAGATTTTATCTTGTCTTTCAACTGTACGTTACTGGGTCAAATGAAACTCAAGTCCAAAACTATTGGTAACACCTATGACCACATGCCATTAGACTCTGCAAAGCCCAGTTAATCCCATTTGGATTTCTGTGAATTTGGTATTTGTTATCCTTCTTTTTACAGACTAACAAAAACAATGTGTGAGTAAAGAAGACTTTACTGAGAGTCTTCTACCAAACTGGATTAAAACCTGTGTGTTAAATCACTGTGCTGCTCCTTGTGCTATCTCTCCCTACTTGTACAAGTTCTTGTAGTCCATAATTACATGGCCCTGTTCACAAGTGTCAACTCAGTACTTAAAAGCAAGCATGCCTAAACAAGGAATAAAAGTGCATAGAATTTTCTTCAGCTTGTCAAAAGTGAGCTGTACGTCTCAGCTGGTACTGCTATGGCACAAGATTCAGCTTTTTGCCACACAAATGGACATGTACAAATAGACATTTGAGTGGACATATGCATAGTGCTAGTCCTCTGTACATGAGTATGTTCATATTTATCATGAACGATGTCGTAAGTTGAATTTGATACTACTGTAAGTAGAAGAAAAAACGTGTTTTTTTTTTTTTTTTAATCAACTTTTTCAGTTTGGGGAAGACGCTGTTCATCACAAATGGAAACATTTTTAATTTCAAGGCATAGCATTTAATCGTTGGGAGCTTTAAGAAGTTGCTTCTTATTTCATCCTTTTTGAAAGCTACTAATTGTGAGTCAGAAATCTGTCTGCTATGAATATGATATCACTTTCCTATACAGCAATTTGCACCGTAGAAAAACCTTCCTCCTTTTAAGATTGCTTCAGCTCTTAGATTTTTAAACTCCTGTATTGTTCTTTTGTCCAGGCTTTAACATTTATGGGAAAAGTCACTGCCCTTTTCTTCCACTGTTATTTTAGTGAGCTGTATGCCACCCTGTGTTAACTGTTTCTGTTTCATATACTGCTATTTATGTATTTGTTTTTTGTATTCCATTTATTGCAGCCAAAGTGGTTGCTAACGTGCTAAAAGGATGCATTTTTGTTCAAGTCCGTAACACTCAGCCTTATGCTCACATTATGTATTTTCCAAGAGGAGCAAGTGAGGTCAGAGTCCTCTGGTAAAGAAGAGAAGAAGAATGAATGGTAGGTCTTGTTTGCTTTGGTTTTGTATGTTAGTTTTCTACGTAATGATTGTGGGCAGAGTTTAAGAACTGCAGATGGAATTGCCTTCTTTCTTTAACATAGCTTCAGATTCAGCTTTGGATAACTTCTCATCCTCTTACTCCTCTCTTTCACCAGTGAGTGAAGAGTGAATTCTCTCAATCCCTTCTTGTCTTGATGAGGGTGCTCCAGTCCATGAAGTTTTCCGTGCTTTTGTTCATTGTTTCTCTCTCAACCCCACAGTTGTCCTTTCAATCACTTAGTGGTTTATACTAACGTGTTTTAAACTACCTGACTATTAACGGCTGTCTATATTTTGCTACAGTGCTTCTCATTTTCATTTCTATTTTGTCGCTCTTATAACTGGAAGCCTTAATTAACCACATACTTCACTTGTGTTACCTGTTACCAAGGCAATATTGTCTTTAAATCTGAGGAGGTGGATTTGCTTTCTTTTTATCCCAAGTGCTCTATTCTGATTTCAGATCTGCACCTGCTTAGCAACAAATAGACACGTGCTCATGGGGCTAGCTGTAACCCCAAGTTAAAAGTAGAGCTGAGTCTGGGTAGGATTGTCGTAGATAAAGCCATAAACGTTTGGTAGTAGCTCTGTACGTTGGAATACAGAAACTAGGCTCCAGTGAAGTCTGTATCTTCCTTGAAATACATGTATAAATATATCTTATTTTGAATACAAACTAGAGGGAGTAAGCAAAGCAAACTGTTAGGAGTTGTGAATAACAGAGAGATGTATGAGTCTGTACTGCAAGATGTGCTCCAGCAGAAGTATCCACCTTCCTGCTACGGGTGAAGTGGTTGAAACCTGAAATATATTTTGCATACTGAGGTGTAGAGGAGAGACAAAAAAGTCTCTCCCCTCAGCCCCAATATTTTTTGAACATAGAATGATTCTTTCTTAGTGTCCATCTGCTATTTGATGGCGCCAGCTGCCAGCCATCCTTCCACGTGCACAGCTACACCAAATAGCTTGCCCTCCACCTTAGCTTATGTTGAAGAACTGTTCTGGATCCTCCAGTTTTCCACCTTAAGGACTTTAAGTAAACTCTTCTGTGCAAAGGAGAAATTCTGCACAGATGAAAGGCAGGCTATAGAAGGACATAATAATTATACTGGCAGAAAAATGTCAGCGGACTAATGGAGGTCCCCTATAGGGGTTTGAATCATCTTACGAAAAGTGAAGCCATTAGATAAAACAAAATGTTAGAGATTTTGTTGAGAGTGACAGAAGCAGCCAAATGTTCTTCCTGCTGTATCTCTGACATTTGGCAGTTTTTGGCTGGGTAAGAACAGCAGGCTATCGTTCTCAGTTAGTTATCAGAGCTCAGATATCTATCTATCTATCTATCTATCTATCTATCTATAAAGATTCCTTAAGACTGAGATGGGGAGAGAAATGTGAACCATGCCCTGGCAGAAGCACTCATGAGGTATTTTATTGTAAATTGCTTTTAAAAAAAATAAAAATCTACAATTCAGTCCTGCATACCAGTCAGTTCAGAGAGACTGCAGAGTCTTGTCAAGATCATCTGGTCTTTTCCTCTTTTGCCTCTGAATTGCAGGTTCAGTTAGAAATCCAGAATTCCAAGACCAACACATACAGATGTATTAACGGGGGGAAGAAAATCACGTGCCATAAAAACACCTAAGTAAAGTGTGACCCCACGTAATTCTTACCAAATTAATATTCAGGATTTGCACATGTTTAATTAAGCTCAGTGTTCACAACTACTTATTAATGAGCCCTTTGAAACACTCTAGACATTGCCCTTGTTTCCCTGTGGAGGAACGGAGACTCTGCTTGCAGAATTTCTGTGAATAGGTCTCGTTATTCTAAGAGGAAAGGACATGTTCTTTGACAAGTGTGCAAAGGGGAAAAAAAAAAACAACAAAAAAACTGTCTGTGAGTGGGAGTCCGGTTTTCTACCCTGTATCTCCCTGAAAGACTGCAAGAAAGAATTCTTACATTACATTAACCACAAGTGACGTGAGAATATTCTTTAAGTTCCTTCTGAAGTTTGCACCCAGGAGACTCTTGTTCATGCAGAAGTTATTTTTAAATTTTAAAAGAAAAGTCAGAGTGTAACTTCTGTTTCGCTTTCACAGTTCCTTTTTAATGTCTCCTCTTTCTATTGGATCCAGTGTTCTTATAGGCAAGCCATTTGTCTTATTTCTTTTTTTTTTTTCCCCCTTCTGAACACAGTCCTAATTCACTTGTAATCAAATGAAATATTTCTTTGATGCTGAGGCCTATATAGGGCAGCTCTTCCCTCACCCCTGTGTAGTGTCAGTTCTGGAGAGGCTCTCCGGTACACAGCAAAATATCTGAATCTCCATGGTGTTGCGAGGAGAAATGTCTGGTTTCCTTTAGATGCTGTTTCTATTGAATCAAGACTATTAATGGTGTTAGTATACGAACACTAAGCACCATATGGTACCACTCTCACTAATAAGGAGTCCTTATTTAGGACAGTCTGCCTCTAGAGACGAGTGTCATTACAGATGTTAGCTGGCTGTTAGGGTGCAGTACGCAGTAGAAGGTGATAGGAGGTGGAGGTGAAGGATCCATGTTAAGTGGGGCAGTGCCATCCCGACTGCTGAGGTAAAGGCATTGATATGAGTTTTTAAGATGACATCTACCAACTGGCTAAGTCTGGAAAATACAGCCTTCTTTTTTCTCCAGAGACATCTTATTGAGATTCAGTTGGGTTTGGTGTTTGCTTTATTCGTGTATGTTTTGTAGTCTACTGACAGAACCAAGAAGACTTGGACAAAGAAAACCAGATTCAGGCCTGGTTTAGTTAACAGTACATAGGGGTTTCCAAGCCCAGTGCTTTTCCTGATCTGCAGCACAATGTTGCTTCTGTATCCTGAACTGCCAGAGTTTAGAGCTGCAGCATTGTTATTGGCAGTGACTAATGCATGAGCCAGAAAGAGCACCAGTTGGTGTGCAGATCCTGTAATCAGCTACAGTCTAATCTCATCCATGCTTGTGTCATTTGGTGTAATTCCAGTCAACCAGATAGCTTTAGTCAGGGCGTTGCACAGTGTAAGGGAAATCAGGATCTGTCTCAGAGTGTATAGCTTTAATACTAGGCAAAGAAAAAAGAACAAAAACTGTAATGTGTCTAAGAGCTATGATGCACTCTGGGCACATAATGACAGAGTGTGACACTTTCAAGCTAAACCTTATTGTTGTAACAGACCTGAAGCTGCAGCCCCTGCATGAAGGAAAAACATCAAAAGCAACAGCTTGGAGTGACCTTGTTCTTTCTTTCTCTTTGGAAGAAGGCTTACATGACATAAAGACCTTGTGGTTTCGGTTGTCTGCTCACAGACAGGGCAGCTTCAAGTATTTTCCAGTTCCCAGAGAAGTGATGATGTGTATGTGTTAAAATGCATAGCAATGCACAGTGTGCAGCCCACAGGCTTAGCAGGGCCTGTGGTATGTGAAGCTCAGCAATGCAGAATTAGACTGAAGCATATTTTTTTATGCGTGGACTGAAAGGTGTTCCAATTACAAACTGCATTTAGTAGAATACAGCTAAATAAAAAGTGCCCACGTCATATATTGCAGCTAGATATATTCCTGAAGCACTTTAAACTAAAAAGCCTTTACAATTCTAAACAACCCATATGTCTGTCAAGGCTGTCATTGTGCTGCAGCAAGTAAAGGAAACAAAACTTAATTTGTAATGAAGTTTTCCTCTGCTGAAAGCACAAGTCTTCCCCGTTCTCCTTTAAGCCTCTGTTCACAATTGTAGCTCCCTCACTCTCTCAGACTCCTTATAAAATGCTTTGCATTTCTTTTTGAATCATGTCAAGTTAATTTTATGGCAAACAATCTGTTTCCTGAAAGACACAAAAGAAATATAATTATTGCTGGGTGAAGGGGAGTTAGAATAGACTGAGCACGATGCTGGTAATTGTTTTTGCGTACCGGTGCTGGGAAGATTCTCACCATCTGAGCAAAAGACATCTAAAAAATGGAACTAATTATAAATGGGAAGCTTTTTAGTATACTTCTGAGATCAGAAGGAGAATCTTAGCACCAAAACAAAATATGTTACTCAGCAGATGACCTGGTAACCAAACTGCTCCTTGGTTTACTGTGGCACTGTAAGAAATGTTCCCTTGATTGGCTTTTTCAAACTTGTTGAAGTGGCAAGGTGAGATTTAAGGATGTTTATCTTTGACCTCTTCCCACTCCTTTGGCAAATGTTGGTCTACTTCAGTCCAGATGTACCCATGGGCTGTGAGACACGTGCATCAAAATTTACAGAAGTACCTACTGTGCTTCCTTTGTTTTCCTTTTCCTCACGTAGAATAAGGGGTTTTGAACTCGTTTGTTTTGGTGCTTTGAAGGTACAATTGTTTTCAGTCACTTTCAGTGTAAGTGGCACTATAAGCAAGAGAGGCTGGCAAGAGCTGGTCCTCCTGCAAACGTTTCACAGCTGTAATCTAAAGTGCCTTGTGAAATTTTTCATTTGATAAAAATTAATAGATCCTACGAATGAAATCCATCACACCGTCAGATGTTGACATTAAATCTGGCATAAAAATATGTTTATCAGTGAAGCCATTTAAGCACTCATTGACTTGGGGCCAAATCTTGAGGCACTTGATCGATTTGTAGACTGGTAGACTCAAGTAATCTTATTGAATGGGAATGAAAAGAGTGACCTAAGTTACAGCTCCAAGAACTATTTACAAAGATTTCCTTTCTTTATACCAATCCCCCAGCTACTCCTTGCAGCATGTGGGGAGGGAGTTCAGGCTCTGTGCAGGTCTTGAGGAGTACAGGTTTCTCCATTCCCCTCTTTCTGATCACACAGGTTTTTGTGTAAGGCAGTCCCATTACAGTGACTTCTCTACATATGTATGAGTCTGCAGCCTTGGAGTTTTGGTGAATGGAGAGCAATGATGATGGTAGATGACCTAAAATCAGTGGTTAGCAGGAGGAGCTGGAGTGTGTCTCATGCTTTTCTGATGGCTGAGACATACCACAATTATTTCCTTCTCGCTCCTCTTTGAGCTGTACCAAAGGTGACTAGGGTTCAGGCTCACAAAGCAGATCACTGCTGGCTGTGGGTCTTGTGTACGTGTAGCTACTGATGTCGTAGCTAGGGATGCCTGAAGCTGCAGTTTTGTGAGGAAAAACAGTGAACAGAACTAAAGGCGTATATTTAATTGGAATGGTAAAAGGAAAATTCTCCTCTTGTTTGTCACAGGATAAAACCAAAATAACACTTTTCAAATCAATGGAGCTACTTCACAGTTATATCAACAACAGTGAAAACAGAGCTGAGCCTTGAGTTTTGGGGTTTTGTAGTTTCCTTATACAGGAAGAAAAAGTTAGAAAATGAGCGATTTTGTAAACACAATTTTAGTCTATCGACAGATGGGAAAATTGAGAACAGGTTGTAAAAGTATAAGCT
This sequence comes from Lagopus muta, assembly GCF_023343835.1. NCBI lineage: Eukaryota > Metazoa > Chordata > Aves > Galliformes > Phasianidae > Lagopus > Lagopus muta. The sequence continues at coordinate 4,917,808 of NC_064441.1, forward strand.
AAGGCATTATTAATATTGTACTGTTACTGAGCCAATTCATGGAGGAACTAAAAAAAAACATCCTATTGGTTAAGTAATCATTACACATATGCTTTTGGAGATTAATACTTTGAATTTTCAAAGCTTTTATATGTGTCAGTTCTGCTAAAAGGATGAAACTGCAAAAACGCACTGGTAGCAAGTTGAAAGCGTTAATAGCAATGTCAGATACACTTTAAGGATAATCACAAAACTCCTTTATATCCAGTAGGCCTAGTAGTCTCAGATATGGAAATCAGACTTTTGACAACTAAAAAGGTTTGAAAAAGTGGGAAAAGGCCAAATATTGTTGCATAGTATTTTAAACTTTGAGTGCCTACATCACGCCTTGGTGTGACTGAGTATTTTTTGGTATACACATATGCTGTGTTGGTGATGATCAGATCTTTAGAAGTGTTTGCTGGGTCTTCCTCTCTTTCTTATGATGCAACCTGCATTTCTAGACACCTTCCTCTCTCCTGAAGTTAAGATATATTAGTACTTAAAAAGAAAAAAATAAAAAATTTCTGCTACTTGAAATATCTTGATTAGATATAAACTTGAGTCCTCAGGCCATCTGCCTGGAAATTATGTTGAACTCATATTTTAGGTGTAATAGGGATTGAGTTTACTTACATCTGCGTGATTTAAACATCTATTTAATAGTAGATCATGCTTGTTGACTGCTTTATGACAAGAAATGTAGACAGGAGAAATTATATTTTCTATCCATGAGTTCTTTCTTAGTTTTGGAACATCTTTATCATATGATGTTCACTGATGAACAGCTAAAGTCCTTAGTCATTAGTGAAAAAAGGGGAAAAGTACAGCTACTGGCCTACTTCAGTTCGAAGATATGTAATCTAAAATCAGGAAGCAAAAGATGATTTATTTTGAGTGAGATCAGATGAGGCCTTGGTTTGATTTTTGTCAGTTTTGTTAATGGGACTGGGTCCTTTGTGAGAGCCAGAAGGGTAAATCACCAGCGCGTCACAGGAACGTGCCCACGTGTGTTTGCTCAGATCATCAAGCTGTGTTTGTAGAGGTGAGAGAAATGAGAACGTATTTAACTATACTACTAAATCTCAACAGTAACATAGTATTAAAAACCCAGGGTCAAATTTGGATGATTTGATTAATGATGTTTGGTGCCTCATACTCATAAAGCTGTGTCTGTTGTAGGAGGGCTGCCTGTGATTTAAATGAAAGCTAGGCTGAGGCTAGAAGCTTTTCAAAACCTTATGAAGTGACTCTTTGCTTTGCTGGCAAAATATTAATCTCAGAGGTTTGCTTCTGGATTTCAGGTTTCAACACCTGAAACCTGCAGTGTGTGACTTCTGATTTACATAGAAGACAAATCAGCCTCCCAAGAATTCTTCTTTCTGACTGTGCCTACCATTCTAGAAGGAAATTGGACTTTGTGACACTGGAGACCTAAGAACAGCATTGTTGTTTAATATATGGGATGCAGGAGTCTAAAAAGAAGACACTATATATCATATGTGGATGTGTCATCTTTGAGTTGTAATACTAACATGAGAAATAGGAGCAGTTGCTGGTTCACTGAAACAAGGTGAAGAAGATAGATCACCTCAAGGTGACCCAGGGTCCCAGCATTAGAGTATTTATCTTTATTTTAATGTTTTCACTTTTTCTTGTTGTTCAGTAAGGGTCCCTTCACACCAGAGGAGGAACAAATGCTCACCCTGTTAGAACAATAGGCATCAAGAGCAGGAGTATCTTCTCAAAGATAAGTAGCATGTCTGCTGCATTTCGTTGTATTCACATAATGTTTTTGAAATAATGTTTCAATGATTAGTTAAGGTTCCTTGGATGTTGATTCCTGATAACATCTGGTTTGATTATTTAAGAAAAAAAGCACAAAACCTCAAAATGGCTTTTAATTCAAACAGATGCTTTCATTTTTCTCACTTGTAGATATCATTTTCCTTGAAATTTTAACCCCTTAATATTTCAAGCCTACTTTTACTCTAAAATGGTCATTGATTCTGCTCAAAGAAAGCACAGCACATCTTTGGAACTGCACCTGCTTCTACTTCAGTCATTGCAAGACTGCTCTGAGAGATGAGTACAGGCTGTTCAAAGAAGGTGGGCATTTTTTAAGACAAAGATTCCTTTGTCTTAAAGGAATCCTTTTCTTTCCCACAATGTCAGGAACTCTTCAGCTGTCCAGCACCTCTGACAGTCAAGCCATTTTTATGACATTTGAAGCCTAAGTTGCACTGCATTTTTATATGCTTGCCAATAACCCATCACTTGTATTTCATATATACAACTGCATTGTTATATCTCCTTCTGTTCTGAAACTTAAGCTAAGATCATACAGTGAATATGTAACATAGCCAGGAGAAAGCATATGGGTCCTATCCTCAGCCTCCTAAGTCCCAGGCATGTGCATTTTATTTTTTGACTCAAGATTGTGCATGAAGATATGAATTTGGGAGCTAAGCAAGCTGACAATTTCTCTTCAAAGTCATCCTTGCTGCAATTCATTTTCAGTCTCCCTTGGACAGTTCCTAAAGACAGCTTTATTATGCAGCTCTCTTTCCCCTCTTTTTGTATGTATCATTTTCTGTTTGTCATGTTTAGGGCACCTTCATTCCCTCTGTCTCACAGAAACAGATTACATTAAGAGTGGAAGTCTCTTCTCCTTGTTTTTGGAATGTGATGCATGCAATCATTTGCCATTATTCTTAATCAACTTTTGTCTGTGTGATCTGGTTGAATGTTGAAGAATCTGGTAAGAACCAAATGTTCACACAGCCATGGTTACAAGCTGGAGAAGGCTGGACTCGTATTAGCAAGTGACTTTATGTTGCCCTTGTGAGATATATTAGCTACCAGCTGCATTACAGCACCTTCCCTTCTGTATGAATCCACAGGAAAAGATGTAGAAGCTGGAAAGGACTGGAAGATATCTTCAATCCTTTAATCCCCACAAGTAAAGGGAATGTATTAGAAATACCCCTGAGGCTAACCCTGACAAGTCACCCTCATCTGAAAGGTAGAATGCTTATGTGTAGCTGTGTTACGTTCAAGCTCCCACCCGTAGAAAAACCTGAGTGAGTCTGAAGCTGGCAGCCTTACACCTAGATTCTGTGAACTTCATCTGGATGTCCAGTTTAAAGCTCTTTAAGGTATTCAGTTACTGCAGTGGTGAGGATTAAGCTGATAACTTACTGGCTAGAAGGTTAAATCTGCTCCTCAGGATGAGAATGCCAAATTAATGATTGCTTTAGAAACGTATCTGACTTACCTTCCAGACATGCAGAGCTCTCCCTTACATCTGCATTCCTATTCCCTTCATGTCTGCTCCATTTCAGAGCCTCTCTTGCTCCCAGCAGTGCTTTCTTTAGGGGGATGGAAGGTGAAGGGCTGATCTCCCATTTTTCTAAACTGTAACAACCACACAGATTTCTATCTGGAAATCACATGCTGCAAAAGGCACCGTGCTGCACAGAACAGCTGCTTCCCTGCTCTGTCCTATCTCTCCATAGGTTCCGTTTCCCCAGATGGCCATTGCTTGAACCAAGCGGTGTGCAAAGGATGGATGCACCTACCTGAGTTTGGTATACTGTTATGTGAGGTGTGGGTAGGGGGCCATTCTTTCTGAAGATCCTTGTAGGTATAACAGACATTCTGCCTCTGCCAGCCCATCTCTGAGGCACTGGCTGGTACTGCTCCCCCAGTGCCACACAGCAGATGGGAGCAGCTGCCCTTGCTTCTGCAGCCATTGGAACGGTGATTAAAGATGAAACTGCATATTCCAAAGTCACATATGTTGTTCCAGAGAATAAATCAAGGTGTTGTTTGACTTAGTGCATGAAAATATTGTTTTGTTTCTGACCTTCTCAGTTCTGGGGAAGCGTTCTGGGAGGGAGCCCTGGTAGTCATGCTGATTTGAGGGCTTGAAAAATGCATTATGGTTCAGGCAGGTGCTGTCTTTGAAATATCTGCAGGCTGCAGGCCTTCTGGATTTCCTTAATGGCTGTGTTGGGTGCAGAGCACAAAACTGTTCTTCCTCTTGTACCAAATTCTCAGGAGTGGTATTTTCATTTTACTGTAAATGTGTCAACTGTTACAAAATAGTGATGAATATTTCCTGGGCTCAGTGTTAAACCAAACCCTCATCTTTTAAATCAATACCTCATTGTTTCTTCTTTTGTCAGGGGAAAAAAAAAAAAAGGACATTAAGAGAGCTTTAAGGCCCTTCACCTTCAGTCCTACAGTAACACTCAATGTTCAGCTAGATACTGAATTGCTGGGATATGATTTTGATTTCCTCACCAGAAAATAGCATGTAAAAGTCCTTGACAAAGACATATTTTCCAGCTGAGGAAGCCCGAAAGCCTTTATTACCAGCCTCTTTGCTCTGTTCTCTCCCTTCCTCTGCCTCATTGCCTCCTCTCTTCCTTCTTTCTGCCTTCTCTGAACCTATGATTAGGACTTTTGAATTCCTTACTTCCCTTTGGACTTCCACGTCCATCCACTTGTGCATCCCTGACCGCCTCTTCCAAGCACCTTCTGAGGGATGAGAAAGAGTCTGGTGCAGTGCAGGCACAGCCATCCCAGTGCAGGTCAGGAGAGCTGTTTTTCTTGCTCTTTTCTTTTTGTTGTGCACCCATCATTTGCTCCTTGTAATCAAGGTGCCATTTTCTGACTCCCAGTTTACTAAATAGAACAAAAGAAAATCACCTTCTCTTTGATGTATGTAGATGATGTGACTATGAAATGCTGGTAGGTTGGAGAGGTGAGACCTTCATGTTTTGTTCCTCCCTTCCTAGATTTAACTGTATGCAGGAGAGCCTTGCAAGGCTGCTGTAAGGTGAGACTTGCTCCAGTAACCTGGTAATCTACTGACACAGGCTGTTCCTTTGGAACCTTGTAAAAAAATTATAGACCAGCTTCCCTGGAAAACAGAACCAAGTAGCTCTGTGTTGTTGTTTTGACCACAGTGTGTAACCTGCTGTTAGCCCTCAACGCCTCTGTTTACATCTGTGTGCCCTAGATTGATGTTTGCCTAATGAAATGCTGCTCAGGAAGATTTATGCACGTACATTATTAAAATAATTAGAGGTCTTTGAAAATCTCAGGTGAAATGTATAACAGGTTGGGGAAAAGAGAGGGAAGGAGCAGGATGAGAGGCGAGGGCTGCACCTACGGATGGGGTGGGTGGTGATGAGCTGCACCCTGAGAGCAGGGGCACGGCCGGGCTGGGGCAGAGCGTGCGTCCAGGGACCTTGTGCTGCTCACACGGATGGCTCCCCTGGGAAAGCGGGGAGTTTGGGGGCGGGGGAAACGCGAAAGGAAGGAGAGTGGGCTGCAGAGGCAGAGCGAGGTGAACAGTCTGCCCCCACACCTTGCTTTCTGCGGGGAAGGAAAATAAAATAAACTAACAACCCAACCACTTCAAACCCCAAAGCCGACATCCAACCCTGCAGAACGCGGGGTGTGCGCGGACAACTTTCCGCTGCGGCTGCTCGGGCGGCCGGGGCTGAGCGTCACGGTGACGTGCGGGGCACGGGCACACTCACACGCACAGCCACGCACATTGGCGGGCGCGGGGATCCCCGCAGAGCCCGCGGGGTGCGGTGCGTGTGTGCGTGTCCGTGTGTCCGTGCGGAGCCGGGGCGGGGAGAGCGGCGGGGAGCGGCTGCTGGGGGGGCTGCCGGATCGGATGGCTGTGGCCGGGAGAGCTCCGCCAGCCCGCGTGTGCTCGCTCCATGCGCCTTCCCTCTGTGCTTTCCTTTCTTCTTCCTTTTTTTTTTTTTTTTTTTTTCCTTCAAAATCTCCTTGGGAATTTTGTCTTTTACAGCGTTTTTTTTTTTCCTCTCTTTTTTTTTTTTTTTTTTTTCCTCCCCTCTCGTTGCTGCCGAGGATTCGTTCTGCTTGCCAAGTTTGTAGTGCCACCTCTCAGATTCCCCCCACTCCCCGCTTTTTGGATCTATACAGTGCCCGTTTGTATGTAGGCATACCGCGGGGTTTTTTTTTTTTTTGCCTCTTTTTTCAAGAAAATTGGAATTCTTTGGGAAGCAAATGGATACTGAGGAGGACGATGCTAAGAATCTCCTTTTGAATCTTTAAAAAGAGGGTTGCGAAGAAATTGCTTAAATTCAGCCATCAATTTAGCTTCATATTAAGCACCTCGAAGTATTTATGATTGCAGAGCAGGTGCAAGCGAGGATTAGTAATAAGGTAAGGGAGCTTTTTCCATCTTTGAGGCAGCAGTGTTTGCTGAGGGTTATCAGCAGCTTTTTTTTTTTCCCTTACAGTCTGAGCTGATTTATTTGCATTTTCGGTGCTGTTCTCCCGTCCTTCTGAGTCTTTTATAATACGCCTGCTTGCTTCTCATCACTAAGCATACATCCCTTTTCCCTTCCTGCTCTGTATTTGGGAGTTTCTTTGCCATGCACACATTTTGGCTGTTATTTGGCAACTGTCTATAAAGTCACCGGTCTGCTGTTGAAAATGATTTCTCATCTTGCACTTTCTCCACCCAGCAGTCTGCCAGGAAAACTGCAGCACAAAAGCCCTTTTATTGCATAAAAAAAAAAAAGTATTTAAAATCCCTCCCATGGGAAAGGGTCAGAGGTTAGGGGATAGCCATCAGATTTCCCCCTCTATTAAAAGCGAATGAATTCCCTTCTTGCCCCACCCCCTGGGGTTGGGCGCACAGGGATCCAGCCCCATCTCACAGGTTGAGGTCGGTGGGTTTTGGGGTGCTGAGCAAAGCCCTGGTGGCTGGAGCAGCACCTGCACCGAGCTCCAAATGCTGCTGGGGGTGGTGAGATGCAGGGGGCAGGGATTCCTCCTGTGTGGTTGGAGAGGAAGGAAGGGTACCCTGCTTCATCCCACTCCCCTCTGAGATCTGGCAGGCTCCGTCAGCGTGCTTTACTAATTCTTGTTTTATCAGCTCTATTTAGTGATATAAATGGCACGAGCGAGGATATCAATTACTGGCTAACCGCAGTGATAGTCCGTGGTTTATGGGATTTAATGATTTCTCTTGTTTTGAAAAAGCTCTTGTGACGCCAGCAATAAAGAACTCCATAAATCATCTAAATGAATTGTGTTCCAGTAAAGGCAATTTTTGGTCTTTTCTTGCGTGTCTCCCCATCCTGGTAATTAATTGCACTACCGTTGCAGGCGTGTTTGTGGTAATAAAGGTTTCTGTAAAGGGACTTTCTAGATGTGGGTCCTGTGTTTACCAAACTCCTGCAGTGTGCCTTAGCTGTAGGCAACCACTGTCCTCTTGAAGTCGTGATGTGAGCGTGGTGCGGAACGTCCCTGCTCAGTGCTGTGCCACATGCCTCGTCCTCCGCACTGAAGGCAGTGAAAGCCCATTTAATGGACTGCTTCAGTGACTAAGGCTGAAAGCAGGAGGTAGTCACCACTTGGGCCTTCTGATTGCATGTTTTGATTTTATATAGTTGTTTTTTGGTTTTTTTTTTTAATAAAAAAGCTTTTCTTGTTTTTCCTTTTTAAAATCCTGCTGATTCTGTCATTAGCTAGTTAAATCCTCTTAAAAATAAGCAGGAGCAGTAGACTTTAGTCCTTCAGCAGAGCATAGGTGCAGTATGTGAGAAATGCTGCTTTTTCATGCTTTCTGTTGCTTTATTTCCACCTTCTTCTTTATTCATGATGGTGTTTTTGATCCATTATTTACAGTCTGGATGTACTGAAAGGGCTGGAATAAAGTAATGCTGTTCCTTCAGGACAGAGAAACATACCATGAGGAAAGGGATCAAGTTGGACTGTTTCAGAGAATCGTTAAGCCACAGGGTTTACATTTACCTGAGTTATATTTCCACTGCCTTTACCAGTTGTTAAAATGAGCTGTTACTGGAGATAGATGTAACAGACATTTAAGTGTATGTATTTCATCCACTTCAGTCCACTACGTGCTCAGGTGGAGCTCCACTTAATGTTGCTGACAAATGGTTTACTGCACAAAAGCATTAATCAATAGTGGGAGAGGTGGAGGTTCAACTCCCCATACGATTAATTGGGCCGGTTGATGCCGAACACGATATAATTACAGAGATGTGCTGAGTCCTTCAAGTATTTATCATGTATCTTTTTTGGAAAATACCCACCCGCAAAATCTGGTAAAACTGAGTTCGTTGTGGTTGCTGAGTAGGCATGCAAGTAAGGTTAATGGAACACAACTCTAATAAGATATTTCATGAAATGTATGTAGGTTTTAGTGCTCTTTGCTCCGAGAGCCTCTCGTTAGACTGACTTTCATTAACATGAAATATCTCAGAGATGCTGAGTTCCATCTTACTGTCCTTGCCCTCATTTCCATAGACAGTGAGAATTCATTGGTAAATATACTGGCAGAGACATTTCTGGCTGTGCAACTAGATAATTCAGACGTGGTGACTGTGATGCTAATGCTACTTATTTGAAGTTTGTCAGTAGAAAGTTTACTGTTATCTCCATTAACTGGGAAGCATCAGAGTATTTCCTGTTGCATCACGAGTGCAGCCACTGTCATCCCTCTTGGCTAAAAAGCAGTTGGTTAATGAGGATGCATGTGGGTTTGGGGCTTTAACATTTCCTTCCTCTGAACACGAAGAACGTTCAGAAAACTGAAGACTCACTAGAAAGCAGCTCCAAGTCCCTTTTTACTATTCATGTCAATGCATTTGAGCATAATCTGATTCTTGAATTGACAGGTCATTGAAGGAATTCCCTATTGATTTTTTTTTTACTTGAGCTTTCTTACTGTGTAACAATGATAATTCCTTATGCAACAGCAAGCTGCTGGTAATCACTTGGGTTTGTTGGCCAATGCAGAAGTTCATTGCTGGACAGAGAACGTTGCTCATTGAGGTGTACGGCAAATAAATATCCAACCATAATTTCTGGTAGAGGTACAATGCATTTCCTCTGTAGTTCCTTATATTAAATTAGCTTTTGGAGGTTTTTTTGTTTTGTTTTGTTTTGTTTTTTTCAGATAACAATCAGTGTTATAGAACTCCCATATTATACTCCATGGGAATCTATAATTTTGCAATGGGAGGGCAGAGATCCAATCTTTTGTGCATTAAAAAAAAAAAAAAAAAAAGTACCCAAGTCCATAGTTACTTGTACTACTGTTTGATCACGTTTCAGCTTTTACTTTGAAATCTCATTGCACTTCTCAGTAGTGAGTATCCATGCCTTAATTCTTACTGATTGGAAAAGTAGCTTTTGTGGGTGACTGATGGGAGGTTAAGTGGGGATCTGGCAGCAAGTGTAGAGAACCTGTGGCTCTTGCCCCTCAGTTCTGTCTGCAGCCACTAGATGGGTGTGAAACTTCTGCAAGAGTGACAAGTGGTTCCAAGGAATAAGGAAAGGGAATGAACAAAATGTTTGAGGCCTGTTTCTTTAAGATTACAGAAGGAAGCACATAAGTCTTTGTGTTTTCAATGGCAACTCAAATTCAGTAAACAGTACAGGACATCAAACATACTGCTCATGCAGTGGCTTAGAACGTGAGGGGGCCGTTAGTCTGTACATTAGTCTGTACTAATACATTTCCTCATGCAGCAGCCTAGTGAATTGTCTGTCTCAGTCACTTCATAATGTTTCGATGCCCAGGGTAAGAGCAAAATCCTGGCATCCAGTGAGATGTCTCCTTGGCTCCATGTATCGTATATATGGTCCCGTGTCTGCGGAGACCATATATCGCCAGAAACCTACTGTGTATACATATGGTTAAGTCTGGTTGGTTTTTAGTCTTTTTATTTTTTTTTTTTTTTTTTTTTGTAAGTAGATTTTAAGATTTCATGAGAGACCGTTTTTAACTGTGGAAATGACCATATGTTTGTGACATCAGATCCTAGATTGATTTCTGCAACTTTCTAGGAATTGGAATACCTGCACATGATTCTCAGCATGTGCTGAAGAAGCTTTTGGAAAGCCAGGAAAAAATTCTTGGAATGAATCCTTGATTGTGTCATTCTCTTCCCTAGCAGAGAGAGAGGGACTGTGTTTTGGGGGAGGTTTTCAGAGTTTATATTCTACAAGAAGAAAGTAGAAGGAATACATTAGCTACGTTGTCAATCAACTTTCTAACTTCATATAGGATGAGAGAGGAGAAACAATGGGAAAGCAAGCATTTATATTTATGCATTTTGGTAAAATAGTGTAAAAACAACTAGAAGATGTTTTCCAGAGCTTTAGTAACAGAACTGCAGTTAGCATAAAAGTTTCTAAGGACTGGGATAAATAAATACCAGATGTGCTTATTTATTTAGGATTTGATCCATTTCCTATTGAGGGGAACTTTATTATTCAGAGGACGGAAAAGGAGGGAGATTCTATTGTCCTTCCAAAGTAAATGGGAATCTTTCCATCCTGGCTGTCAGAAAACATAGCACAGAGGTTCTGAATTTAGAGTAGAAATGTTGTTAGTGCTTGTGCAGTTAGCTACCAGCACTCAAGTGTTGGTGAAAGTTCATTTGAAGGAAGTAGGAATATAATTAAAGGTATTAATTTTTGACTCCTGCCTTTTGTTTTGTTCAGCAGTTATTGAGAATTGGCTCATCTGTTGTTTTCAATAAAACATCACATCCAGCTGAGATATGTTTGACTTTCATATTTGTTAGGGGGAAAGTCTGGGAAAAATTGGAATGGCTCCAATTAGGCATATTTATTGAACAATTAAAATAAAAAGCAGATGAAGTTTTACTGAAAGATATAGCCGGCTAGCAAATTTATATTGCTGTAAAATGAAAATTAGATGTCACTGAATAATAGAAAAAGAGCTGAGTGCTAAAGTTTTATTGCTTATTGTTTGTATTCCAGGAGCAACCAGAGAGTTCAGTCAAAATCATCACCTGCTTGTGTGAGGCACTGTATGAATAAATAATACGCTTTGTGTTCCGAGGAGTTTTGACTTCACTCCACATGTGATTTACCAGTCGCGCTGAGTTCATGCGTTCGCTACATGTGAAAGTAACATAAATTCTGGGTGAAATGGAATGCAATGGGAAAGCGAAGTGGTCGGACAAATCAGCTCGGTCTGTTCAGTGAGATAAAAATTTGGAGGCAGTTTTTAATAGAATCCATTTGAGAGTTTTCCTTGTCTTTGATAGACTTGGGTTTAAAAAAAATAGAAGTACATGTAGACATGTGGTACGTTCTGTGATAGTGCAAATACGTGAAATAAGTTCTGCATGCTCTGATTCCAGCTTCAAAGTAAATAGATTCCACAAATGTTACTGGAGTTAATGTGTGCAACAAATATATGTGAAGCTAGTACATATAAAGGAAAAGCATTTCTTTTAATTAGGCAGTGAAATAGGCAATTTTTGTGCCATTAAGTAATAGAAGATGCATAGTTAAAATTACTTTTTTTCATGCTATTTCAATTTCTTGTTTATAAAAACTTCTGAACATAAAAACATTGATTTTTAGCTTATGTTCAGTAGCCATTCACGTGACACATACCATTCGACATGTGAAGGCCTGATCAAAGTTGAACAAAATTTAACTGGAAACTTTAATTTAAAGTGTCCATTGAAGAAAAGAGTCTTCACGTTCTATGGGACATTTACTGCAACTAACATTCAGGAATGAAGGAATTTTTGCGAAATGTAAAACCTAACAATTCATTGCCCTCCATTCACCTCCATCATGATCTACTCCTACGGACCCAATACTTTTGTAATGTTTTGGAATGCTTTTGTTGAGGTTGAAGTTGACTCTGACCATCATATTTTAGTATGGAATAAGTAGGAACAGGAACATGGCCTCAAGATAAATTTTGTAGCATTTGGAATCTTAACGATGTATAACATCTTGAGAGAGCTGCAGCTTTCCTTTTTGACCATTTAGCAAGGTTTTGCATTGCCTAGATTCATGTTTTCATTGTCAGCAGAGAGAACAACTTTCAGTTCGTTCAAACCATAGGCAGTCTGCAGTGGTTGTTTGTCACTGACAGGTGCAAATGATGAGGAGAACTGATGTGATAGTTTGGCCTTTTTGGCCTTTGCTTTTCTCACATTAGTTCTTCACCCAGTTGTTGGGCCTGTAGCAATTATGCTGTGACAGTATTTTCCAGCATACTCTCATCTAAGATCTTAACTTCCACACGACCAAGAGAAGGAAATACTTGGGGCACTTTCAGTCTTTCATGCCTTTACTTGGCTCTTACATTAAAATATTTTCCAGTACTCAATCTATTTTGTTTTCCCATCCATAAATTGAACTACTACATTGGAATGCCATGAGGATTAATGAATGCTTGGAAAGCTCACTGCAGATAGAAAAAAATACAGTACTGCCTCTTCAGCTCATTATGTACAACGCTGCATAGTTCAAAAGTTATGGGAGTTGCATAGAGGATCTGGCAGAAGAAGCAAGAAAATATTGAACTTCCCATTAATGGGGCAGCCATGGGTCTCTCTTCATCTGCCATCCATTCTTTGTTCAGAGACTGGCAGTGCAATGAATGATCCCATTCTCGTGAGTGTTCTCCTTTGCAGTGGCCTTTGAAAATGAGGAGAGTTTCACATGGGGAAATCTTGTTGGACTCCTGATTGACATTGTTCAGCTTCTGCGAAATGTCAGCATTTAATTCTTTTCAAGTTTGTTTCTTCCGAAATAACAAAGTGTCCCTAAGTTTATGGGCCTGGCCATTCAGAAAGCTGAGGGTTTCTTGTAAAGAAACATTTAATATAAACTGAGATAGTATTTTTGAAGTCAGTCAGCATTTGTTATGAGAAATTAGAACTCAATTACATTATATATGATAACAAGATATTTAACATTTCATTTTTTCTTTCGGTATAAATAGATCTCATTGGGAATTGTAATTTCTTATAATTTGTATGCAATATTTTGAATGTGTTTAAAAGTTTGGAATAATTAGGGAAATGTAAAGACAGCTTTGGCTGGACTTTATCACAGAACTGTGATGAAAACATCTGTGTTTCTGACTATTTCTTTGTATTTTATGTGAGGTCAACAAACCTGTCAGAAATTCCAGGTAGTAACAGTGATGCTGAAGCAGCTTACATTCAAAAAGCCAAGTGCAGCTTTGAGTGGAACTCGAAACTAGGAGAACACTGAGGATATGTCAACTCAACCAAAAAGTTGTAGCTGTTATTTGTGGCAGGCTGCTTGGTGTTTGGTTGATAATACAATTGAACTGCCATCTTGTGATTGCAGTCAGTCAGAAAATATTTGATGTTTTGAAAAATGCAAGATGATTCTTAAACCAGTGGGAAATGTGTAAACCCTAGCAACAAATCCAATCTTATGTTTGATCGTCTGTGACTAAGGCACCATGTGATAAGAACATACCGCTTACTGTGATGCTTACAGAGCTTTCTATCCAATGGTAATTTCAGTGTTAAAAAAAAACATAGATAGGCAAAGAAATATAGACTAACAGACCTCTGCATAATGCAGTTTCCATTATCAGGTCCCAAACTGAAGTGCAGGGAGCAAGAGCTGTGCGATAGAGAGCAGCATTGGTGTCAGCGCCAGAGGGAGCCGCTTGCCCAGCTCTTGGCTCAGAGCAGCTCCAAGGCTGGAGAGAGCCAACAAAAGGGGACAAAATGGCAGTGAAATCACGATAAGCTGTTGAACACTTTCCACATGCAAAATAGTATTTTGAAGGTGAAGTTACGTGGGAGGTGGGAGTTGGTCTGTTTGCCAGTGTGATGTTTTGCTTATAATGAATAGTCTGAATTACATTCAAAGTCTAATTTAGCCCTTTTTTTCTGGATTGCTGTTGTAAGTGTTTTGCAATTTTCAAAGTACTTATTATAAAAATCAATTACGATTCTCAGTTACAACTGTGACTTGGGACCCTCTACTTGCTGTAATAGTGTCAGTACATCTTATGTTCACATATTGGACCTTTACAGTTGTATTCTTTTTTCTTAGCAGTGCGATGTGTGGCAGGAATTCAGATAAGGCTAACTCTTCTTTTTCTTGAATGTCCACCTTTGTTTTCTCTAGTACTTCCATGTTTCATACAGGATAATATGCGTTCTCTGAGACTGCTCAGAGGTGTGGGATACAACAATTCTGGACTTCATGGGTAAAAGTATTATTATTCATGTGTTTATATGCTGTTGAAGTTCCAGTGTTGCAATGTGAAATTAGGGCTGAGCTGGTGGGTTTTTTTTGTTCCCCTCCACCCACCCACTGTAGAAAAGCATCTCACACAGCACCTCTGGAAGCCTGGTGTAAAGCATTTGTAATCTATGTGCTAGGACGGGTGAAAGATGAGTTAAGTAGTTAAGCAACTGCTTCTGCAAGTTGTCTGGGGTCACAGAAGTAGCCTCTGGCAGAGTGAGGAATTGAACCTAAACCTCTGAAGTTCTGGTTCACCTTATTCATAAGATGTTCCTTCTTCTCTTCGCCTTACTGCCATAAAATGTGATCTCTGCATGCTAAAGATAATGCTTTTAAAACTAGATTTGTGTGTCCTACTACTGCAGTAGTAAAGCTCACTTATTTGCAGGCACATGTGTGCACATGTACGCACAAACAGATGCACAAATCCTTTCCTTAGACAGGGGCTCTGCTGATGAGGCAGGTGTAATAGTACTGAAATCAATTCATGAGCTGCAAAGTTATTATGTTATAGCACTGAAGTTTATTTGGTCTGCCTGCTTAAGAGATGTCCAAGGCAGGTACCTGCTCACAGAGGTTGAAGAGACTGTGTGTGTATGGACGTGCACTCACATTTTTTAAGTATGTGTTTATATACACAAATAAATGTGACTCAGCATTCTGGCAGTTATACTGCTAGGTTTAAATGCCAAACCGGTTAGTTTTCAAGTTTCTCTGATGGGATGATAAAGGACAAAAGTGTTGCATTTCATCCTGGAACTTTTTACATTCTTATGTGAATTGCAAATAGGTGTAACTGACAATTCAGTTAATTTGAGTTAGGAATCAGGACCTGTAGTGGTTTTGCTTGAAATGCTCCAGCTGTATGTCTGCACATTTGCTGACTGAGACAGGTGAATAGAGGGTCAGGGAATGCAGACGTGAGGAGGTGTTTGGGTCTCAGGGACATCTAGATGTTGAACTGGGGTACCGAAGTCTCTAAGTGAACTCCCATAGAGGGGCTTGGGTCAAAGCACAGAGGGGCCTGAGGCACCAGTTAAATCACTTATTAAAGTGACTTAAGAGAAGGTGATTGGTTCACCTTCTTTCCAGGATCTCCAATAATGTTGTTTGTGTGTCAGTGCAACTTTTTCTTGCTCCGGGGCAAAGTAATGGCCTTTGGTCAGGGAGGAATAGTTGATTTCACTAAACTTGCAGCCTCTTAGCAAATTTCTAGAACAAAATCCCACTGAAACAAGAGAAAGATGCCTATAGCGAAATCACTACCAGAAAGCTGCAGTTATGACTTTCAAATATACTCCTGCACTCTGCAAGTTCAAAGATTGTCAGAAGTGGACTGAACAATCTAAAACATTTGAAAGACTTCTTAGTGTGTTTTTAATGGGGTTGGCTTCATCTTTCTGGTCTTTGATTCTGTTTATTATCTTTTTGTTTTAAAGACTAAACAAGAACAAACAATTTGTTGTGATTTAACTTGTTGTGTGGAGGACAGATGGATTGGAAGTTCGAATAAGAAGTCTCCAGTTTTGTATCAGGTCAAGTACAGTGTTTTCAAAGCACCATTTGAAACTGTCATATACATTGCACTTCCTCAAATGCTTTTGCAAATATGTTTTCCAAGTGAGGCTATTTATCCAAGAACCTTCTCTCAGTCAAGCATTCAGAAAACCATAGCTGTTGTTTGTATCTTGGAGGAGATTATTTATTACTAAGACAAAATGAGTCTGTGCTATCTCACTTCCCTGTGCAAGGTGATGTATCAAAACCTGGAGGATTGTGAAAAAATCAAAGCAGAGTAATTAGGCAGGAGAATGGCACTTGAAGTCCAATCTATGTAATTGTGAATTTAGAGAAACAGAGTGGCTTGGTGGAAAAACTCTGTGCTGTGGCAGAGTCTGGTTTTTGGTTGTCTGGGAAGAGACGTTACAGTGTTCTAGGAGGTTCACCTGAATTACATCAGGAGTCATCCTTGAAAGCCACAACCAAAAATAGGAGGTGCTGTTTAGCTCCACTGAGGGTTAGCCCTGAGCCCATTGAAATCCTAGGAAAATTTCCCATTGATGTCAGTGTTCCCTGGATCCTGAAGCAATAGCTCTGGCAGTGTTGCGTTCTCTACTAAATAACGGCATTCTAATGAAAAATATTACAGCTGTCCATAGTGCTTCTGTAAAGAAACATTCTTTTTATTGCTTGCCTTTAAAGAGATCTCAAAAGAAATTACATGCTTGGTTATTTATCTAGAGCTCCATTTAAACTTCTTATCAACAACGCAGTAATGTAGCTCAGACATACTTTGTGAATGGGCAAAGTGCACAGAAAATGCTTAGGCTTTGCAATTATGTGCTCTGATGTGAATGAACACGGGCAATCACGTGACAGTTAAAGCATTTTGTTTAAGGGAGAAAAACAATTTGGAACGTGCCACATAGGTCATCAAATTGAACTTTGAGACTAGATGGGTTTTTTTTCGGAAGACTGGATGATTTTATTGCTGTTAATAATATTTGTAGCTCTAGTATGCAAACCAAGATAAGAATAATCAAATCTCATGCTTCAGGGCATAAGCTAATCACCTGCTGGGTTTGGCATAATTGGTTAATGCATTATACTAGGAAAGGAGGTTCACTTTCTGTGAAAGTCTGTGTCCTGGCCATGCTCACTGAACGCATCCTGGATTTAAGAGGCCAGAGTTTCCTGATCCCTTTAGACAGCTCTTTTGTCCATAAAGTGATGTGTATTGAGGGCCATTTAACATTAATGTTATAATCTTATTTTTGGATTTCCTGATTTTAAGTTGTGTTAGTACGAGTTACTCCATTTCATATGTTAGAGATTATACACAGTGCATTAAGTGTTCCTTGCTTTTGCCATTTGTTCAGAAGTAGAAAAGATTGCAAATGATGTAAGAAACAGGATTAGTGATAAACTGCTGAGTAGTGTATGTGCACACATGAATTCATATCTTAAATTACAAAGTAATCAATTCATCTGTCTGTCCTGGTATCTGGACATAGATAATGGCTGTACTACTTATATAAATAACAAAAAATGTTTACAATGCTTTGCAGGCCCCAGATTAGATGAGTAATAAGTTGTAATAGGTTTTTGATTAACTCCCTGGCAGTAGGAGTTGGATTTACCTGATACAGAGTCTGTTTCTGGCAGTGGATTCACCAGAAACCACCTGCTGAAAATCAGTGATTCTGTAATTGAATCTCTGCTCATTTTAGTGCATGCGTTTTGTTTTCTTAGGCCCAGATTGTGGTGGATTCTGGCATGTGGATACGAAGCAAGGAAGCGTAAACATTTTTCCCTGCTGAGTCCATGCACTCTAGTGAACAAAAAGACCATTCCAAGCCCTGTTAAAAAAAAAAAAAAAAAGAATTATGCTTCTTAGCAAAGCAAATATGATATGAGGCATTGAAACATCCAAGTCAGAGTTCTCCAACATGTGTAAAAAAACATTTGCAACACTCCCCTACCTTCTGTTGGTGAGTCGCAGTGTTTTTAGATTCATTTACGTAGAACCCTTTTTTTAATTTTACTATTATGTTAAGGTTTTTGTGGACCATACAAAACCTGCATGTTTACAGCACAGTTTTCACGCTGGGGAGCAGTATAGTATGGTATTGGGCTGGGATTTCACTCACAACATCAGTGGGAGCAGGGGCTGAGGCTGATGAAAGGTCTGGAACCTCCTTAATGCTGCAGCTCAGCTCGACCTGCAGAAAACCCATACCTTTCTCAGGCTAGGGGTCTGAGCTCAAACAAGCACAGGAGTGTTGTTAACTGTTCTGCTGCAGGTTTCTTTTTTCTCCTCTCCTATTTTTGTGTAAAATCCAAGATGTTGGCTCATACAGCCCAATACTCCTCTTAGGAGAAGAACAACAACGACAAAAAGCCATGTTTGTTATCTATGTGAAAGCCCTCAAATGCAGGCCTGGAGGAAAACGTAAAACCTCTAACGCAGCAGAAATATTTGTGGCAGAGTTTTTCTCCAGCTGAATACTTTTATTGAAACATTTTCGTAATTTCCACACAGTGGTAATCATTTTATTGCTTTCTCTTTATCTATACCTATTACTGTTCATAGTGTAGCTGCTCAGTTCTGATAACCTAATGGAAATGCATTCCAAGAGGAGCTCAAGATTTGAAGAATTTCATAAAATTCTCTGAATTTCCACTTCAAAGTATGCTGGCACAGTTTACTGTGGCTGTTATTAAGACATTTGTAATTTTACTGTTTTGATCTGAAAGCGCAGTTATTTCATTTCCTGGTCATTTATATGTTTCTCTTCCAAAGGAATTGAGGCTTTTTGAAGTTATCAGTCCATAGTTAAGGATTTACAATTAGTTGGCCCATCACCATTGTGGCAAATATTGGTTTGTGGGATTTCACAGAACAACACTGAATGAAAAAAAACAGTCTTGCAGAGACAGACCCAAATGCACAGGCAAGATTATGCTTGGTATTTCAGTGTGAGAATCTCTTATAAAGATTTTTTGTAAGGGAGACCAACTCAGCATAGGAATATGTTTATCTGTAGACGTGCTTGTGTTGGTTCTTATCCTAATTTTGCCTTTATTCATTAAACCAATCCTTTAAGCAGGGACTTTACACTGAAGTTTACATAGGGACTGTACAGTGAAGTTTAATTTTGTCCTCTGTATACGCAGCTGGCTCCCATGATCACAAAATGAGATACCTTAAATGTATATAGGTGATGAAAGCTTAGAATTCTCACGAGTCATCACTGATGTACTCGGTTGTGTCCAGGACTTTGTCTTGTCTTGAAACGAATTCATTGTGTGCATCTTCAAAGTCAAATAATTTAAAATCTAAATTATAAAACTTTTGTAGTCATTTCAAATGGAATTGCAATAGGAAAAGATCCTGCAAGGCGTCAAGAATCCTCAGTTCCTGTCCGTTCACTAAATATGAATGTTTGTACTATTTTACAGAAGACTGGTTAGATTTGCAAGATGTCTTTTTCAGGTGTCTATAGGATTCATTACTTATAAATATTTAAGGACTGCTTTAGCATAAGCATGTGCTGTAATAGAAGAACAAAGCTTACTGTGTGCAATTAGTCCCTTCCAAGTTGTAATCCCAGTTAGCTATGTGCCACATAAGGTCTCAATATTGAACAGCTAAACTCAATCTGAATTCTAATGTAAATAGCTATATTAGCTGTCCAGGAATAATCTGCTATTTGTTTCTCTCTTGCATATTTTCCTAACGTTTTTTTTTTTGTCCTATGAACACTGTATACAAGCATCTGATTCTCTGGGTGCACATATAGAATTTAATCTCACTCCTTC
Organism: Lagopus muta; assembly: GCF_023343835.1. NCBI lineage: Eukaryota > Metazoa > Chordata > Aves > Galliformes > Phasianidae > Lagopus > Lagopus muta. The sequence continues at coordinate 4,937,251 of NC_064441.1, forward strand.
TGGCTTGAAGTTCAATGTCCAAGTCAAAGCTTTGGAAGTTTTAGTAGCAGGTGGACTCTATAATGCATTTTAATGTTTTTTTTCCTTTTTTTTTTCTTTTAATTTTGGCCTCACATGTATGTTACTGGATAGTTCAGATGAATGCCCACCCGTGTCCCACGGTTCTTGCATTACGGCGTCTTTCTCGCCTTGGAACAACAGGCAAGCTCAGGGCACGCTATGTTATGAGCCCAGAACAGGAAGGACAAGGGACTGTTCTTACGATTTCTACCAGGTTTTTCTTGCTTGTTGTACCTCTGCTTTTGTAGAGCTCGCTTTCTTTTTTCCTTTCTTCTTTTCTTAAAGCATCACATTCCTTCAGTTACTCAGTAGCTTTCTTAGCTGGTAAATCTTATTTTGTTAGAAGCCGCCTGCGATGTTTAATCCTTTTCCATTAAAATACTAAAATCTCTCTTTAGTTGTCAGACATCCTTCACTTCACGGTTATCACAGTCAAAGAATGAGATATTTCCTCCAAGGTTTGCTGGGAAAGTTTCTATCCCATCGTAGGAAGCTGACCCTCTTGGAGTGATTCTGAAAGCCAATTCATATGATCCGCTGACTATTTCTCTGCTTCAAAGTGACTTTACTAGACTGATATTTTTGTGCTGGTAACATGTACAGATATGGAATTTGTCCCTACAGAGGTGTGATTTTAATCTATCATCAGGAAGATATTTGCAGACAGCTTTTGTGCAGTAGATTATTGATAGCGCCTCTCCTTTTATGCTTAGCATGCCAAGTGAGTGAGGCAAGCTCTAAAGAATTTCAATGGACTGGCTTAGACCTCCCTGAAATGGCAAATAAACTGCACAGTGGGTTGTATTCTCATATTTTGCAAATGTTAGACAGAAAAATAAATCACCACAGATAGCGAGACATGTATAAGTTTCTATCTGAAACATGGGTGCACTTCCAGAGCTGCAATAAAGAGCTGTCCTTTGTGTTTGAAGATGGGAAGCTGCTGGAACCTGGTATGAGTGGAGGTTGTCTGACATCGGTTTCATTATGGCTTCTTGCAGCAGGGTTCTCATATTTGGGGAGTATGATTGATGTTTTAGCACTGCATACTCTGTGCAAATGACAGCATCTTGAGCAGAACATGACAGATTTTAGAAAACACATTAGAGGAAATCTGAAGTGTCTTTCTGCTCTTTTTGATTTTTTTTAAATTCATTTTTGCATGTGGCTTCACTGTTTCAACATGTGTAGAAATGTATTGGGGTAATGGGACCTCTGGAATAGAAATGAAAAGGAAGAAAATGAGTGCAGAGGATTCTTCTTCTAGCACAAAAAATTCTGAAAGACCTGATATTGGTGATGCTCTAATCACTTTGTACTTTTCCTTATCAGAGGTGTTGAATGGGAATACAAATTGTGGCTCAAATTGAACAGCATTAATTTTACAAGCTGAAGAAGAACACCTATTCTGTGTGCCTGGCTCAAAACCCTAAACGTCCCAGTGAAAGCACTGGTTGCTGTGCTTTTCATTTTACATGTGAAGAGAAAGAAATCCATTTAAACAGAAAAAAACTCCTGGTTACAGTTTATGTCTTTGAGTTTGGGTGGTAGAAACACAATTTCAGCTAGAGCTTGGTGAAAACCTTGTATGGTGGTGTCCCTATGGTCAACCTCTGGCGAGTCTCGTGGCTGTATTTCACTTTATTACTCACAAAACAAAAAGAGCTGTGCCTAGTGGTCTGCCATGGTGTTTGTTGGAGCCTACTGCATGGGTGCACCAGAGGGAGATAGTTTGAGGTTAGTTGTGCATATTGCATTCTCTCACTGGAAGTCTTCTGGTTGTAATCATTTTGCCATCCAGGAACTGGAAACCCATGACAAACCTAGTTCCTTTAGTCAGTGAGACATCAGAGGGTTTTATAAAAGGTAAGGCAAAAGCAGAGACAGAAAAACCAGCAACAGGAATGAGATCCAGTTTCCCGCACAGTGATGTCCAAGGCCGCCTGAGGTGTCCCAGGATAGCCAAGGCATATCCGAGGCTGTAGAGAGCGACATAGCTCTGGAGCAGGAGTGGAAGGCTGCATTTGTTTGGGGATATTTGGAGAGAATTTGGTTGACGGTTTGGATTAGGACTAATTTTAGCTAGCTGCAGACCTAAATAGGTGTAAAATAGTTTTTTTAATTTAACAAAAAAAAAGTATATATATATATTTAAAGTTGTTATTCTGCAGAGCAATTCTGCAAAAAAACATTTGCACTGATGCTAGAAGGCCTTGCAGGAGCTAAGTTTCAGATGCAGATGGAATAATAATTTCATTCCATTGCGCTTGATAATTAAGAGAAAGGGTGGAAGGTGGAATTTAACATCATTACTCAAACAAGCAATGATTTCGCTACAGTGGACAATCTCTACAGTGCTCTCTGTAAAAAAAGAAGCTATCCACTCACGAGTTCTGGTTGAAACACGGCTATCATGAAAGTGGAAAATGGTCAGATGTAAGGAAGCTCGTTTCCCTATATCCCTGAGCAGTTATTAATGGCAGCACTGCCATTTGTTATTTACCTTTTCTGTATTTAATCTGTGATCTAAAGTTAAAGTGCTTTATAATCAGGAAGCAGATTTTTGAGCCATCTAATCCCAGCTGGTACTGTTGGATCTAGTTATACTAAAATATTTAGCTCATGATTTTTGCTCTTCAACAGCATAGTTCTGCAACTGTGTTATAATTAAAGCAGATTAGGATTCAGACTGAAAGAAATTAAAATATATTAGTACAAAGATTAAATATATTTTACTATTTCAGTTGATGTTTAATTCACCTCACTGTCTGATAGGGTTCAGTTTGAGAATTTTCACTGCCCTGCAGGAAAAAGAAACTTCAGCATGCTCAATACTCAAGTAAGTTAATAAAATATTGCAGACATTTATATCAAGGTGGAATATAGCTCTGTTTTTGCAATTTCTCTTAACTGGAACACATTGTTTTTGTGAGTCCTGTGAAGAAGTTTGTAGTATGATGGATAACACATCATGAATAATTAGACAATGCTAGGCTGTAAATCCCAACAGAAACAATGCATCTCTTAGATTAGTTGTTTCTTCTGCAAAGGGCGTTATACAATGATGGAGTAGAGCCATTCATTTTATATACATTTCATTTGCAAGTAATTTTTCATGTGAAAGAAAAACAAGATGTATGATAGCTTACATGTCAATTAAAGCATGTTAGGAATGGGAAAGCATTTTCAGAAGCCTGGAAACAAAGTTTTTCAGTTGAAGAATTAGCTCTTGGCTAGAGAGTAATACCTGTGCAAGAATCAACAGCAGCTTCATTATGAACCTACCCCCACCAAGGAGTCTTGCAATTAACAATGAAAATGAATGGGGAGGACTTGTCTTGTAATTAGTGCAGGTTGGGACATCTGAACTGTCCCAGCAAGAGCATCTGAACTTTCCCAGTGCAGTGAAAGAAAACTTCAAAGAAGTTACTATTCTCTCAGTTCAGTTGGCTCATTGGTTGATTGGGTTGGTATTTTAAAGGATTAGCTCCCTGCTGTGGCAAATAAGTATTGAAATGCTGGAAATGCTGATTTTCAGAAAGACTGCTCAGAATGAAAGCTGCTTTTTCTTTCTGTTAATCTTATTACCATGTATCACCAGAATGTAGAAGGTGGGGAATTTGGGGAGGAATCTGCATTATGATAGCAGCGCACTGTGACCTTTCTGTGATACGGTCTCTCCTTTGTGGGATTGTAAGGTTTTCAGTGTTAGCATGTCAATCAGTTGTCTTACATTCATGGGTCTTTAAAATAATTGATGCAAGTGAATGTGCACTAATTAGAACAATATTATGGATTGGGAGGATGTATTCAAAAGCAGAAAGTTCTTCAGTATTAGCTGTTGCTTCAGGTCCCTTTAAAGCCCCTGTTCCCTCCTTCCTGTCTAAAGAAATAACTTTCAATAAACTTCTCCAGGTTTTTGCCTTTAGTCACAAGGACACGCATGCTGCATTTTCCAGTGCTGGTACCACGCCAATAAACTAATAACACAGTGTTCTTCTTAATGAGGTGGCAGTTTTCCTACCTCCAAAAATTAAGAATGTCAGTCTGCAGCTATTTGGCATGAGGTACCTCTGCCCATATCACTCTTTTCCAGCAGCAGTGAAAACAAAGTAATATTATTATCCATGAGTCCAGATCCAACTTGAAGTTCTATATGTAATGTATCTCCAGCTCATCCCCTAATCAGTATCTTCCTGTAGAAGTCAGGAAGGCTTCCTCATAGCTATTTCTGCCCAGTATCGTACAGCTGGCAGACAGGAGAGGGAAGGGGTAAGCAAAAAATAAAAGGTCAGTCGGTGCCCTCCACAGCATGCAGATATTTGAAGAATGTGTGCATTGTTATATAAGCAAAATGGAAGAGATCAATTTGTGAAAGTGAAAAATTAAGTCAACCTTTACATAGAAGAATTACTTGCACTTCTAGACTAACAAGCCTCAAACAAGTAGAATTCTGCAAAATTCAGTGTAACAGTGCCAATAATTTTCCATAGAGCTCAAGTGCAAAACACTGGAGTAAGGACTGCAAATGCTATGGGAAGTGACAAAATTATTGGTTGTTTTAAAAAACGTATGTGGTCCAAAAAGTGACTGCAAAAATCGTCAATAGATCCATGCCCTGCAAGTTTTCACTCTTACTGCTGACTGATATGGAAAAACAAGTATGTGCTATTCTTTACACCAGTTAGCACTGCAGAGCTATCACATCTCTGAGAAGGAATGAACTGGATTAAGACTTAATTAATAAAGTCCCAAACGTAGACTTTATTGCAGGTGATGACACATGGACCATAAACAGTCCAATCTATGATGTTCAGATCTCAGGCACAATGTGGTGAAAATCAGAAAACCTTATAAGTCAAGTGAATCTCATCAGGGGTTGTTCACAACAACTTACATTGAACTCACTGACACCACTTCTAGATTCATTTTTCAGCATGTAAGTGTATTTTAACACAAATTTCTTCAGTCCTTGTCCTTGAAGTCCTCTTTGTTCATCTGTGAAATAGATGCTCTTTGAGCAGTGGCTAGACCAGCTCAGCACAATGAAGACTTTTCTGTAACCAGCTTCTTTCTAAACTACAAATGGTACCTTGGCACTAACAGAGATGACAGAAACCACCCTTTCTATTGCTATGCATACCTTTTTTATTGCAATTTTTTCTTTTCTTTCCATTCTGCTTACTCCTTTCTTTTCCTGGCTGTTAAAAGAGCACTAGTTAGTTGAGAGCACATTCTAAAGATGTGGGACACTTTCTGAGGACAGTAGGAAGCGTCTGTGTGATTAAATATATGCATTTACATTTTTTTTCCACTGGTAATGTTTAACTTTAAAGCAATTTCCTGTCCTGTAAAGGGCTGTTTTATTTTTAGCAGATGGTACCATTTTTCATCATCGAAACTGTAAAACTTTATGTAATTTACTTACATATAATTTGTATTTATTTCCTTGCAAGTTCTTAATTTCTTGAATGTAATAGCTCTCAGTGGATTCTGCCATGTACCGCTGTGCTATGCCAAATACTCAGCATTGATTTTCATATTGACTTATATCAATTGTGCCATTAGTGTGAAATAGATGGGGAACACATCAAATATAATCCTGAATGTTTTCATTCTTCAATCTGATATTAATAATTCAGAATCCACTTCACAGTGAATACGCATTTAAATCTCTGCCAGGATTAGAAAATAAATTTACCTCAAACCCCTGTGACTGTATTGGTTACGTGTTGGCTTATTCACTGCAATTTGTCCATTCTGCCATGTGTATTTCCTGCTTCTAGCTGTCCAAAATGCAGCTACAAAAGTCTGTCCTTCTCAACCCCATGATTCATCAAAGAAAACCACTCAAGGTCCCAGCTGATGTACTTGCATCATCTCAAACGATTCCTGCTTTTTCTTATTCTATCAATTACCTTCTGTTCTGGAAAAAGAACCCTGCTTTCCCAGCAAACTTTTTCTACATTATGTGGCAAGTTTCCTAGAGTGTGCAGCTCTTTGCAAGGCAGATGGGGAGTTCTGTGACAGCCCCAGTTAAAACTGAAATGCAAGTTTCTGATGAGTCCGATATGAAAATGAAGTTCTGACTGAAATAGTAGCTCTTCTGTTTTTATTTTCAGTGTAAACTTGGAGTTTACACCCATCTTATATTTACAGTTCACTGTGTATGTTGTAGATGTTAGTACTGATAGCACAGGATGAGCACAGGAGACTCTCAGTGCCCATGTTAGCTGCAGGAAGCTGAGCAAGCACGTGCTGGCTTCTGAAATCTAGAATGATGACCAAGGCAGATGGAAGTGCAGATGTTTCTGCCAAAATGATCTCTGGTGAAACAATAAGCCTGTCATTTAAATGATCATCTTTGGGTCTCAGAGCTACTTCACCATTGAGATAGAGGTGTACTGGGGCTTGGTCAGTGTGTTCAGACTGGCTGTGCAGGAAGCTCTTGTGGCAGCTGAACCCAGGCTACACTTCCCGTTTCCAAATGTTCGTTTCATTGCACAAATGCAAGCTGAAGCTAATTCCAATTCCCTCCCTTATTAACAGGCCTTTCCTTATATCTCACCTTGGTGCTATTTTCCTGTGGTTCAAGTACAATTAGTTTTTATCATTACTGTACTCTTCTTACTACAGTTTTGAGTTCACCTCTCTCCTGCCATTCCTCTGTTTTCCTCAAAATGTGCTCACACCAGGAATCTTTCCTTCTTAGCTGAACATGCCAGTAATCACTCCTCACTCAACATGTTCTGACTGTCATCCTATGTTTTCCCTCATGTTGTTTCCTCTTCCTTTGCATTCAAGCATTTCATGACAGCAGGTTATGTTATTCCATATTGGTAAAACACCATGTGAATATGTAAACCGATATGCATGATTTTTAAGAATCATATGAATCTGAAGAAGTGATATTTTTAAATTCTTTGGGATTGACTTCAGTTTGGCATGTGTCGACTTGTGCTGAAATTGCAAATGTGTTTTTTGAAGTTGGTTGACACTTGAGTTATTCAGATGGTGTATATCTGACAAAGAACAGTAGAGGCAAAGTGAAGCTGATGAGTATTTGGGACAGAGAGGTGTGAGAACCATCAGTTGTACAGATGTTACAAGCAAAAGATGCTATGCCAATTGTTTTTGGTTTACGTGGTAGGATGCAGCTCTTCATGACCTGCCTTCTGTAAAGCATTTGTGTACTTTTGCTGCTAAACATGTCTTTGATGCTGATTTCAGAAGTATTTTGTCTGAATCTACTTTTAAACAACACATTATTTTACCTTACTACTGGTATAATATTTTTCTTTTCATGTTACATAATTTTTAAGCTGGTAGGCGTGTTGGAGGTAAATGGATGCTGTCATATTTCTGTACATTTTCTATCTTTCTCTTTGGAGATTGAAAACAATGCTTTCAAACCTTTTTTTTTAAAGTTATGCTTTGTCTGTTTGTTCTGCAGGTCTACAAAAAGCTTAGTCTGCAAAATAGTTGTACGTAGCCTAGATTTGTGCAGTAGCTGGGATTATCAGCTTTTCATGGGGACGCTTAGCCATTCTCAAGATCAAGCTCTACTTTATAGAAACTCTGACAGTACTGATTTGACCAACATTTTTATGGCCATAGCTTTTTGCTTGTTGCCTGGAATTGGTTGAAGCACAGATCCAGGCACTTCTAAACATAGACTTCTGTGAATAAAAATCAAGTAGAAATTTGCTGTGTTGGCCAAAGTAAAATAGCTTGAGTCTCAGCTAAATAGTTCTGATATTGTCCCATTTTTTTCCTGATAGTAGATAATTTAAATGTGGTGTTACTATAACCTTCAGAAACAAAGAGCCTGATAATTCACTTACATTTGTAAATTGGAGGGTAATTAGTGGTGTTTATTTTGTCTAATTTATGGTTGAAATCAGCATCAAGCCTTGTGTGTCTTTCCTGACTGGTTTTGTTTTCTGATGTGCGGTGTTAAGTAGCCCCCATGTTACAACCAGAGTATTTACTTCTTTGACAGCATAATACAGAACATTTTCAAACTTATCTCTAGAAATCTCATGGAGACCTGACAAGATAATGGCTTTTGCCTGTACCCCGTGTCTTTACCTCTTTAGCTATTCAGGCTCTTCTCTGGTGCTGTGAGCTCCCTAGATAAGTGTTACTTGATTGTTTAATAACTAAGGTGCTTTCCATAATGCCTATCATGCTGCCAGAAACCATGCTGTTTATTTCATTCATGTTCTGATCAATTGGGTATTAAGTAATTACTATTCTGGGTTATCTCCAAAGGCTTTTTGCCTCTGCTTTACCCTCGGTTAGAAGGATGCTGTATCCTGGCACTCAGCTGTGTTGAGGTGTGTTGTACCTAATTACTGGAGAGTGGTAACAAACATTTCTTGGTCCATGGGAAGCAAGTTGCAGGCATTGCCAGCAGCACTAAACCAAGCAATTTAGTGTCACGCACATGAAAGTGCTCTGCAGATCTTGAAATTGATTTTGCTTTTTCTTGTGCCAAATGTGGCATAATGATGCTTAAAATGTTTAGTTTGGTGCCCTAGGCCAAACATCCCCACCAGGCTGTCGTTGGGGGCTATCTGATGGCTGAGTGCTCATTAGAGGTGGAGAGCACTCATTTTGCACCTGCAGGAGAGCAAAGGACACAGCTTGCTCTGCAGGGAGCTGAGTTTGCCCTCACCAAATCATGCTCTGCGAACCACACCAGCCTACCGTAAGCGGAGAGGATCAGGGATTTGCTTCAAAATTGCTCTGCTGCTCTGAGCCAAAATGCAAGTATAAAAACAGCCTTTGTGTCTGTATTGCTGCTGTCTTTTTTCCCTCTCTCTTTGTATTACTCGTTAGAAAGATGGATCTTACAGAGGCTTTGTGATCAGAAGCGCGTTAGCCGCGGTTGGGTTGTTGGTTGGTTATAAGGAGCTCCCATGGCACAAGCGGCTGTGAGGGAGTTTTACATCTGTCTTCCAAAGCATGTGCTGCTCTTCTGCTTACTGTGAAAGAGCTGCAAGACAAAAATCCAGTGCAATTACACCAAACCCTCAGACGTGATGCGTAACTGCAGTGGGCAATTGTAATCACAAGGGTTTTCTTAATAAATGTTGGTCCTGCGAGGACAGAGCGGTAATAAAAGCACGTCACTCACAGGGACTGCTGGAAAGGTGACCAGGGCATGCTTTTATTGACAAGAATGGGCCTGCAGCTGCAGTGGAGATTGATCTATATTAACAACAGAGATGGTAAAAGAAATGTTGAAAAGCAGCCCTCAACCCTTCACCTTAACAGAGTCACGTGACAAAAATTTTATCGAAAATGGGAAATACCATCAATTCACTTCATTTTCTGTGCTGAGGAAAATGATCCTCTTTCAGGCAGTTCATAAGACAGTCTGCTAAGTGAAGAATAACAGAGAGTGATTTACATTATCACTGAATTCAATCTTGAAGCCAGTAATTTTGGTGTCAACCCACAATTACAGGCAATCGCTTCCACTCAGCTCGTTGTTCTAGTCTGGTACTGTTTACAGTGTGTGCTTACCTAACACACAGCGTTGCACTGAGCCAATCTTTTGCTGTAATTAATCTGTGGTCTTATATTGTCCTTATGTACCATTTGTTCAGTGAGAAGCTGTAAACAGATGAAAATGCTTCTGGTTGAAAGTCGAAGGAGATCCTTTTAGAGTTGTTTCCTGCCTTCTGCTTGCTCCTTAGCCTTATGTGTTGTGTGTATCAGCTTGTGGCCAGAGCAGGTGGAAAGGATTTATTGCTAATATGGTCATGGCAGCCATCTGAAACCTCATCAGTGCGTGCATCTTCCTCTGAATTTGTGAAATTCTGGAATAGCAGCACTTTCTCAGTGCTGGAGCCCCCTGGCATCCCCCTGCCCAGCTGCTGGCAGCTGGAGCGGCTCCAGCTTCACACCAGACCATTTCCACTGGGAGAGCTCCTTGTCCTGCTCACAGCAACTCCTGGGGAGAGGCAGAGGACACAGCACGTGTTGGGCTTCAGGTTGGAGGGAGTAAACTCCAGCCTTGGGGAAGATTCTGTCCTGTTTCCGTGCCTGAGCTTCAGGTTTATTTTTCAAAGTGTTTGTTTGTTTTTATCAAAGGTAATTAATTGAGTTTGAGTATTACCAAACTATGTTATGATTGAGTTACTGTTGTTCTTGACAATAACCTGAATTGGTTAGCCTTGGAATATGGAGATGTTACTATATTCCATTGATCCTCAGAAAACCCAAAGCCAACATTTACTGAATATGGCCTAGTTGCTCGTAGATTGGTTTTCTTGGTTTGCCAGGAATGTAGTGAGTTTTGCCTTCACTGAATTCCAGGAGTGACAGTTCTGCCTTGCATCCTTTGCAGATGTCCGAGCCTGAGGCCTGCGAGGTCTCAGCATTCTCATGAACCACGTGAAACAACGCTGACATTTACATAATGTGAATAATGTCATTAAGGGAACTACGCTGAATGATCTCTTGGGGTGTAGTGATAGCAAGAAAATCTTAAACACCCCCATATTGGCAAGATGTAAAAGCTTAACATCTTTCATGTGAACCATTTTGGTGTAGTGCTCTAAAAAATTCTGGCAGCAATTTCAGTCTTCATGTAGTTGTGCTTGTTTGGAGAAGTGATAAAATAAAAAGATGCAGGTTTTAGGCTTTTCAGTGTAACAGCTTACAGACAATATTGAAGTTTTTGATAATTACTGAGAGTTCCTCTGTGTGACACTTTTGATCGTTATATTTTCATAAGGATTTCTGATTTCCTGAGGAGCGCAGGCCTTGTGAATTCGTGCTGTTATATCTCTGTGGTTATCATTATTATTTTTTAGTCTAACCTTTACATAAGTTTTCTGTAAATTCTTCTCATTAGGCAAAATGTTGTGTTTGATTCATTTAACCCATCTACTTGTGTGGTATGGCAGTCACTTCATTAAACATCTCAATGAGAATAAACAGAAAGCAAGCTGTCTTGCGAAGACAAGATCCCGTGTAATGTGTTAAGCTATATTAATCGTTTCAGTTTTACATATTAAAAGATAATTTGAGCTCAGCATAAAAACCACAGTACGCAGAAAGTGAAAACATTTTTATAGCAGACATGAACAGATTTACACACTTAATTCTCATGGAATGGCTGAAACCCACTTATATATCAACTGATATTCTCACATAATTTCCTTTCTCTTAAATAAATTCTCATCTTCCTTACCCAAATCTGCAACTCATAATTTATGCAGTGTAGCACTCTGAAAGAAAGACCGGGCAGCATAAATTTAGGCTGATGAAATACAATCTTATAGTCAAAGAACAGCACTCTTCAGGGAGCTATACCCACCCAGAAATGTGGGGAAAGAAGAGCGTGCACCCAATCTGTGGGGAGTCCTGCATCCTGTCACTGGTGGGAATGATGTTGATATACGCTAGGCTGGAGCTCGTCAATTTCTTGTCTCTTGTTGTCAGAAGCGGATGCCTGTGAAGTCTTGGTGAATAGTCTGTGAAACAAGGTGCTTCCATCCTGAAGCACATAAGAAGCCATAGTGTTTTGTGTCTATGTGTGAGTTGTACCTTGCCACCCATGTAACTGTCTCTGATCTCCTGCGGTGTGATGCCCACCATGCTGACAATAGCTCACTCACACATAGGACTCTTCCTTACTTTACACGTAAGAGTGTTTGTGTGTGCGTGTATTTAAGTGACACAGTAAGGATGCTCACAATGGTCTTGCATCTGAACAAGATGTGTTTCTCCACTGGCTGCTATGTAGGTATATGTGTGTCCTTAGGTTTTTGTGGGTTAGTAGAATTGCCAGAAGTGCTCATTGGTGTAGTGGGCTCTTGTACTTGGTTCTGATACAGTCACTGTGCTGTCATGCTGAGGAATAATTCTCAGTAAGTGACTGGGGTCTGATGGAGAGCAGGCACTGTGCAGTGAAGGGTGAGAGAATGAAGTTCTCTGGGACATGAGTGGGGCGTTACTGAAGAACTGTGAAGCAGCAAAGATGAAAGTAGGATAATGTGTCATGACTTTCAAAAAAAGTTACCCTTCAACCATACAGACTGTTGGGTTACTGCTGCTAAATTCTAGGAAAAAAAATTATTTACTGTTTTTTGTTTTTAATTTTTTTTGTTTTTGTTTTTTGTTTTTTTGCTTCTCCCTTTTGACCTTTTTTCCTTTTCATCAGGGTGGAGAAGGGGAACTAGGGAGAAATAAAGAAAGCCTGTTATGTATGTACCTGTATTATTAAAATAGAAAAAAAGGGGATAGTTAGCAGCTCTCCCTTGTACTGGATGCTGCATTCTAGAATGTTATCAAGTGAAGGCTTGGAACAACAGGAAGACTGGAAAATCATCTCCCAAAACAGAATCAAATTCTCTTTCTCTGTATCTCTTCAGTTATACTCAACTTGTCAGAGTAGTTCCAATGGACAGAACTTTTTTGGCTGTAAGAGAGGGCAGCTATTGGCTCAGTTCCAGCCAAAATGATCAGTCTGATAGTTTAACAAGCATCGATATTCATCCTAAACTTCTAAAAGCGTGAAGACCTATACCAACTAATGCAATAATAAAAATATATTCCATAATGAATGCAGAAACCTTGACAAATTTGGTGAATTTCTGTGGCTTGTTGTTTGGCCATGTGCTTTTACCTGAAAAGTAGCAGAAATACTGTGGTCTTGCAAGCAGCATGTGATCTTCTGCGAATTTAAATCCCAAAGGATCAAATACAGTAAATGTAGAAAAGTGTGTTGGTCAATATAATACACCTAAAGTGCAATTATTTTGTTATCAGTCTTTACTGTTTCTTTTTTAAGCAAAAAAACTGTACTAGAGCCATGGGTGAGTTCAGCTGAACTATGCTTGCTTTCAATATTTTCTTTTTTGTCTTTTGAAATTAGACATATCTACACATTAAATGAGAATTACCCTTCTTATTTGTCCTACCTACCTTTCAGTTGCAGACGTGAGTGAGTTACTGCCATGCAAAATGAGAAGACTTTGGGGTATTGTAAAGCTGGAACATGTTCGACCTCTTGGGAGGGTCCTGAACTTTTTACGTGTACAAAGTCATAAATGCTGCACAATTCACTAATGAACCAGGACCCAGGACCCAGGTAGCTTCGGTGGCACATACATGCCAGATGGAGCTATATACATCATTAGTCAATGGAGTAGAATTTCAATGAGAAGACAAATGGGGCTAATAAAGCATAAAGCACTTGTAGCTTCACAGTGAGTTATTGTGTATGCTTGTAGCATGAGTTTTGCAATATTAAAGATTACTTATACATGATGAAATTCAAAATTGTGTTTAGATGTAACCATGACAATGAACTAAATGATTACAGCGGCCTTTGAAAAACTGAATGCACACAATCTGTAGATCTATCCTGTCTTGAACCTGAAAAATAAAGGAAGATTAGAATTACAGAAAATTGTTATTCCATGATTTACACTTTAACTTACTTTGAAGACTTAAAGTTGAGCAATTTTACACAAATGATTATTTAATGAAAAATTAGAGTCAAGTGCATGCGAGCACACGTGCGACCATACGGTACTTGAATGTATTTCAGCTGGGATATTTCCCACCCCACTGAACTGAAGTATGCAACTTTTTAAAATTATTTTTCTATTTCTTGCCAGTTCTCCTCAATCTCAGTCTCTTTTGTCTGTCATTGAAAAGAGAACATATGTTCTCTGGTAGGTTCTTTGTCACTTACCTAGTGTGATATAAGGAAAAAAATCGCTAACCCCTTCCCAGCAAATTACCAATACTTGTACCTTCAAATCTGGTTTGTCAGCCTCAAACAGCTGCCCCCTCAGCTCATGTGATAGATCCCCCTGTCTGTAGGAGTCCAATGGGGGGCTTAGGAGCCTTGATTAGGATTCCAGCATGCTGCTGAGCTATGAGTCATCTGAGGGAATAGTGTGTGTTTCTGGCAGCAGGCTGGGAGAAGCTTCAAGTCCTGTGAGTTGTTTCAGAGAAAGAAGAGAGCAGAGCCCCCATTGTCTCAGCCAGAATTCATCAGATGGATAAGAAAAACAATTTTCTTTTATTCAAGACGATATGTGAAATATTGCTGGCAATATAATGGCAGCAATTAAATTATGCATAGTCTACTACAAGATTGTGGGATAATTTGCACAGATTTGTAAGATATTTTTCATATGCAAAAAATCTTTGGTTTATAACTACATCTTTTTGTCCTTTCAGTGCTTTCCATTGATTTCTTTATGTTCATATGATTAGGAATGCCACTGAAAAATTGTGAAGTTATTATTGTTCTACTGAGTAAAGGCTGGTCTTCTAGGTGTCGTGTTATAATAAAAGTAATTCTTGTCTAAAGGACTTAATCAAAAAGGTCACCCAGTGAAGAGTTCTCTTTAGATCAAAATTCGTATCTCACTTTTGTTTGTTGTCTCTGGGGGTCAGTTAAGAATGTTTTTAATGCTTTGACATATTTTTCTTTGTCTGTTCCTTCTTGCAATAGAACTGCAATTGACCTGATAATTAAGTGACTATTTAAGGATTTAAGCAGAATAATATGCTATTTCTCACTAGTAATAACTTGAGACTTCACCTTTTATGGAAGACTAAGGTTTGTCCTTTTTTATGTGCCAAGTCCTCTAGCAACTTTGGTTAGTTCTCAACTTTGGAACTGTAGCATTCAGGATCAGGAGATAAACTGTGTTTTTTATTTTTATTTTTTTTGCACAACTTAATTGATGCAATGTTAATGGATAATTAACAGTAATTAACTCTTTCTGTCTTGATAAATGATTACTTCCAGCAGAGCTGCTCATAGGAGCAGAGAAAGCAGAGGGCCATCTCTAATATGATTAGGGCAAGTTACTTGAACTGTCAGCCTTCTTCAATCATTACAGCTGCCATTGAGAATTAAATGTTAAATGTCAGAAGATAGCAGCCCCCTAAAATGCCACGTGAAGTGCTTTTTGCACGCAGTGTGAGAGCAGTGTTGATGTGGACTATATGAAAATCTTAGGTTGCTCCAAGGCGGGTGGAAGGAAATCAAGCGCATGGACTGAAGCAATGTGTGATCATGAAGTAAAATGTTGGGGAGGCTGACCTTGTATTATGTCCAGCATCATGCTACTAGAGTGCACTTTAGGTAATTGTTTTTAAAGTATTTGATCATGCTACTTACCAACAGAATGCCATTACAGTGTCAGTACAGCAGAAGCTGGACTTAAGGTTATACATCTGCCCACAAATACCCACCACATTAAAAATGAATACATTGGGAGATTTTGCAGAGGAGAGGTAGGCTAATTCTCCCATGTAATTTCTCTTCTCTGAAACGCTAAAATGATTATGAGTGGATGTACCTTATGGTTATTCATCATAGATGAATGCAGATGAGCACAGATAATACTGTAATATATCTCCTTTCGCTTGCAAGGAGTTATTTGGGCACGGATCTTCTTTGGGAAAAAGTGGCACTTGGACTGGGGGGAAAAAGGCAGTGTGTGCTAGGGTGGTTGCCAGAACTACGGGGTGCAGAGCAGACCTTTTCTTCTCTTTGTGAGCCATGCTCTGTCTTTGTCATACCCTGAAGCCCTGAACCACTGCAGTACAGGCCATGTCAGCAGATGCTTCTGTCAAATCCCTTTGTGACATCAGTGGCCCAGTGGCTTTGGGAGCAGCAGGAAGAGTGACGTTTTCTGCTGGTGGGAGGTCATTGATTTACAGCTCTTTTACAATCTACAGGCAATCTAGCAAAGGCAATGGCCATGTGTGTTGAGTGTGAGTTTTAGCCTCTTCTTTTGATGGTAGAATGCAACGTACCAAGTTCTGATGATTCATAACAGTGTTTTATTGAGCGTACTGCACTACAGTGTGCATTCTCTGTATTTGAATTATTGTATTATCTGCTAATTTTAATATTCCTACATATCATACATATAAATCTACTACAAATAATATTAAGACGATATAAAGCATAAACAACTGGGAGCAACTGTCAGCATATCTGAGCCTGTAACTCTATCTAATATACTCATTGAAAACTACTAGATAGCATCTATTTTTTTTGAAATCCAAATCTATATTAATTATTCATTCATTGCTGTGACATGTTTGTTTATTTTTTGTTCATCCGTGTAAAGCCAGGGTGATTTTAGAGTTGTAGCATTTTTATAACAACGTTGGTTTTGATAGCTTTGTATTTTTTACTGTGTGAGAACCGAATCCCTGGAATCTTTAATCACTGAGTGCAGAACTAGTCATTTAAGTTGTTCTTTTTTATTTTAAATGAAGAGTCATACATAGTTGCTTGCTGTACAGGAAGCATCTCAGTATCTCTGAGCAGTTTTATTATCCCACTGTGTTTTCAGTGCAGAGCCATGACCCTAACCTGGGACAGAAACCAAAGGTTGAGCAGCATGAGATGCTGTAATTTGGTTTCATTTGAGACCTTTTTAACAATACAATAATCTGTGATAGGTGAGCTTTCATTTGGGGAAAAAAGGTAAAACAATTATATCTTAAACTTCACAAAAATGTGGTTTGGGCTAAAAAAAGAAAAATAAAACTGAGTGATACATTTACATGCAACATAGGTAATTAATCTAAATATCCTTGGTGTCTGGCATCCAGCTATAAATGAGGTTAGATATCTTGTATCAGGGTGAGTGTGCATCCAGTGCTTTGTTTAGAAAAATGTTCGAGTCAGCACTGTTCTTTGACACGCGTTGTTTCAGTGCATCCACAATATTCAGATACTGGAGAACCTATTTTGCTGAATCAAATTGATTTGCACATTCTTCTTTCAGATTGTTTAATATCTCATGTTCACAAAGATAGCAACTTTTACACATCATTTCATTTAAAATGTAGGATTCTGGTTTGCACTTGATAAGCTACGATGCTGGGAAGCTCTGCATTTTCATGAATAATAGCTGGAGTACCTGAAACCTTTTTAAGGAGCGTTTTTCCCCCCATGTTTAATTGGAGTAATCTCTTTTTTGCACATACCGTGAGAGTTATGTTTTGTGACATTAAGTTTTCAAAAGGCAGCATTTGGTTCGTTTTAAAGCAGAACTCTCTCCTGCTGATGGATTTTAAATGGTTGCCTGCTGTAGCTGCAGACTAAGTCTAGGTTTTCTGTGTTGTAAATAGAAATTAAAGTGAAGACTGAAACGAGTCATCTCACTTGAACATGCATCTGTGCTCAGTGCTGTGCTGTTCTAAATAAACACACACATTCCAGACCTGTTCTGAATTGAGTCTCAGATTGAATTTCAAATTGTTGCTCGCTTCTGAAGGGGAGTGCTGGCAGGTCTTGGTGTTCTTCTTTAAGCAGATTTTAGGCAGTTGTTAAGAAATGATTGTAGCCATGCATATCTTGTTTGAATAGCCAGCTCTTGTTCATATGTGATTTTCTGAATTAGTACATTTAACACAGTTTAGCTAATATATCTTGATTTTTATGATGCTGTTGCTCCTTCATAGAGCTATTTCTATGGTATTTAAAGAAAGCAACCTTTGAAAGTCTAATAAATAGTTTTATTAGCTGTTGCAAGTGCAGTGTTATCATGTTCAAACAACTCTACTCTGGGATTTTCAGCAGTTTCTTGGCTGAAATAACAATTTAAATGTAGATTTTGGTCACTAACTTTTCCTGGAAGTGGCCAGATTACAATCTGATTCCAGTCCCATTGTTGAGCAGAAAGCTGGTATGCAACCTATCTATTTTTTTATTCCTTTTGTGGCCAGATGTGTTCTATTATGGTGCCTTAGAATCTGTTATGTCAGTGAACCATACATGTCACAAAACTCTTAATGGAAAACTTGAGTTGCCCTGGAGCACTTGAGGACTGTTGTTTTTATGTCCTCCTGTCTTTTTACGTTGCCCAAATAAGCAAAGAATTTTCTAGAGAACTATATTAAATTTCTGAAATAAGGTTACTTGCACAGCACTTCCCTGTGACATCTGTAGAGACCTTTGTGTAGGTACCCAACCTTATACTGATGCTGTTTGTACTCAAAGTAGTAGATGGTTCCTGAGCTGAAGTTTACCCTTATTAATGCATCCAAACATGGGACTCCTCCTTTTGCTTCTGCTGAGATTGAACACAAGTTTATGAGGTTCACCTTAGCTGCCATAGTCAGTTATCACTGATGATGCTTAGGAAGGTACTGCAATCTTTTTTTTTTTTTAATTGGTGATATTATACCCCCAGAGGTGCTGGAACTTTCCTTCCTTCAATAAAAATGCAGCCAAAAGAAAATTTCAGCTACAGTAGAACTGCAGTAGGACATATTCATATAATGGAAATGGAGCATATTAATTGGATATGCATGAAATGAAAATTACCTTGCACAGAAACAGAAATCAAACCTACTCTTTCCCAAGCATTAATTTTATTTTTTTCATCTTTAGCGATAACCAGAGACATATTTTTTGGCATTTAAAAAGCCAGAAAAACACTCTGGAGTTTCAAAGTGCAAACATACCTATCTTTTAATATGAGTTGTTAAACTGAGACCTGAGTGACCTATTTATGTGCTGCTTTGTTTGAGTGGAGGCTGGATCTGATCTGACTCTACCTCCCTCAATTTCTTTGAAAAACTGCAATTAAATATCAGACACAATAGGATTAAAGAATTGTATTGCTTGTAACGTAACCTCTCTGTGCAGTATTATTGAAGTCGTACTCTCAGTGATATTTTACTTGAGTACAGAAATAAAAAGGCCACTGAATTCATCTTATCTCTTTCAAGACCGTCCCTCTGTTTTCTGGTATTTATGCTTTTTCCAGTTTCATTTTCATTACGTAATTTCCTCGGCAGATGATCCAGCAGCCTATCAGACCTTGCTATTAAGTGTATGGTTTGCTTTTTTTTTCTTTTAATGTCTGTGTTTCTTATATCCAAAGATACAGGAGGCAGCAATTTTTGATCCCTTACAATAACATTTGTTGTGATGGAAAAAAAGGGCGAAAGAAATTAACCATAACTGGAAGATGAATATATTTACTTCATCTGGAAACATTAATTAATACAATAATTAATTAATATATTACTGAGTTTTGCATTAGGGCAAATAAGTAATAAGTACTTGGGGAAATATTTGTGTCCAGGAGCTGTCAATCTTCTGTAGCCTCTACTCCATTCCTATTATCACTTTATCTCCCATCCTGTTTTAAGAGGATTTCTTTAGGAAGTGTCCTAATTTGCTAATTTATTTTCTTTTTCTAACCTCAGCACTATGTGTACAGATTATCACTAGAGTAGTAGAAATGCCATAGATTTAGGGCTGCCATGCCAGAATGTGCCAGGATGTGCATGTGCTAAATTGATGTGCCAGTCCTGAGTTGTCCTCTCATGAACGAGGAAGACAGGATAAAACCCTGTTCCATAAACGTATTTGCCATCAAATAAGATTGCAGATGCACAGATAAAATTATTTCATTAAACATTTATGGCATGGTATTGGCAATGTTTTTTCTGCTTCCAAGTATAAGTATGTGTCCCATGCTAATGCATTCCAGAGTTGCCTGATTTCCCTGAATGCAGCCGAGCTGTAAGCTGCCTTATGACACAGAGCGACTTTACACCCAGCGCTGTGCAGGGCTCCAAGCAGGCAATGGCTTGGCACCAGCTTGCTCAACAGATTTGTTTTGCTGTTTCCAGTTTGGAAGAGACCTGTGTCAAAGGAGTCAATTTGGCCAATTGCTCCGGAGGAAAAGTCCAAAAGACATTGCTATTTAAGGGCAGCAAAATGAAATTCCATCCCACACCATGAATGCCACGATGAGCTGGCAGGCTTGTGGTCTTGACACAGGCCAAACAACTTGGAAAATGCCAGGAACCCTTCTTTTGGGAACAAGAAGTACATCTTGTGGAAACAGCAGGATTATTTTATGTACTTTAATCGTGTTCCAAGTATCTGTTTTCAAAGAGACACTTTTCAAAGCTTTCAGATTCACCTCCCTGGCAGAAAATTGCGTTCCCTGCAATATCTGAAGGATGAACCTATAGGTAGATTTTACTGCTGTTCACAAATGGAAATGACCTATTTAAATAAGTGATTTAAAATAATGGTTTTAAGTTGGGGGGAAAAAAAAAGATAAAATTCAGTTGTAGTTTTTCTTAAAGAAAGACATCAAAATTTATTTTGGAAGCCAAAATACTAAGAAAAAAAGAAATTATAATTAATTTTATGGTAACTAATTATTTTCATCGTCGTTTGTCAGACTTTCCAAATATTTGGTATTTAAAAATGGATGTACATGCATGGCACAGTTGTCAGAACAGACAAATTAGACTAAATCAGAAAGACTGGAACTCAGTGAGGGCTGAAAATCTACCACTCGTAGCAGGAACTCTACTTAGCTACTTGGTATTCTGCATCCACCTCTTGCACATTTTTGAATTGATAGATCAGATACTTTCCTACTGCTTCCTTATCACAGACTTGCTGGCTTTTCAGCTCATTGCCATTTTTCCAACATTCATGAAATTAATCCAAATGAGAAGATATTCTTCAGCTCATTAAGATTTGTGAGGCGCTATTGGCTCGGTATATTTTTAAATGAGCATTTAAAAGATTTTAATAGATTGTAAGGCATTTATATTTTAACATTTTATTTTAACATTGCTATTCATAATATCACATAGAAATCTAAATGTGATAACTTAAACAGAAATGCCTGTAGTCTAAATTAAGTAGCCATGTTTCAAAATTGATTGCTGCTTCTGCTCGTAATAAAAATACTGGTAGAAGTGTATCACGAAAGAAAATAAACACCTAAATTCAGTGTGTGCTCTGTCCAGTCCTCCACTCCACACATCGTAACGCTAAACCCACATCTCTGTGGCGCACAAATAATCCTGTATAATGCCAGTTCAGGAATATAACTACCTTCTCATTATAAGTGATACACGTGGTAATGAAGCATTGCATGTTGTAATTCTAACTTCTCTCCAGGGACGTAAGGCTCGTTATGAAGTCTCATATCACAACACCTCTCCTGGTTGAAAGCTCTGCAGAGATGAGATGGTTGCGTTATTCCCCGGCCTCCCTTGTAAACTCCCAAGAGATCAGCTGGCTTTGATAGTGCAGAATTTTGTGGAGAGGCAAGGAGGCAATATTTATGCCAATATAAAACATGAAACTGTATCTGCAATTTATATTTGAATCACCAGTCCATCTTAAGGGGATTTGTATGTTGAATTACAAATGTGTTCTCATACAGCCACGAAGTCTAAGTGGGTGGTGGCAGGACACGTGAGTTAATCTCCTAGAGTACAGGTGAGCAATCCCATAATTTCTGAGCTTTACAATGATCCAGCTGAGAAACTCATCCAGGAGCATAAAAGAACCCTGATGAGAAAAAGATAAGCAACATATGTAAGTACAATCTTAGAACAGAGCCTCTAGTGTTAATAGGATATTTTGTCAGAATCTCATTAGGCTGTAACTAGAATTTGCATACTGAACAATACTGATTTAAATCTTTCCTTAAGGGGCAGAAATGAAACATAAACTTAACTTTTCTTAGGCTTAATGTATTCACTGAAAATAATTTTCTTCACCTTACACAGCAGCCTCTGCTTTTCCTTTCCTTCCTTTGCTGCCCCGGTTCAGTGTTTCTGGTGCACTGAGCCCTTTGGCCAAATAGTCCTTTGGCCAAATTCAAGCTATTCATCTCTAATGTAATAATGGATAAAACTCTGGTTGGTCTTGTTTTTCTCTCCTTCTGGAAGATTGGGATCATCTTTCCTGTGGGAAAATCTCTCAGCCGTTCAGTCCACGTTGTTTTTCTATCAAATCACTATGTGCTATGAAGTTCTCCAAAATGAAAAGCCTAAATCACAAGGGGAGGAGGAAAATAAAAGTATAAAAAGAGTTTGAACATATAAAAAGCATAACTGAAGCTGCAGAACACATATAATGCACGTTTTGATGAGTTTTGGTGAATGGGAAATGAAATTCATGGTTACGTTTCCAGACGTCTTCTGCGTTACTCTCATTGAATGCCCCATTTCTTTCAACTATCAAGGTTACTGAACTTCAGATACACTTCTCCTACTGTGTTTACAAATCAATTAAGTCAAAAGAACAAAGCTTTTTTATATGCTAGAGAAGTAATGCTCATTAAATTTTGGATAAGGTGCAAAGACAATTACTTCTAAAAATGGATGAAATTAATTGCACTCTTTGGTTTCTTTTGATCTTCTACAGCTTACATTATTCTTCTTGGTTTTTTTCCCCACTGTCTTGAACCCATCGTTATTCCAGAGACAGTCATGGGTTAGTGATTGAAACAATGTTTTATGAATAAATTTGAGTATGCACCGTCTGCTCTCAACATAATAAGGCTGCATAAAGGAAAACTAAGATTCCAGCGTGAGAATTGATGCAGCTGATCTGTGGTCATCCACATGCTGGCGGGGTGGATGTGAAGTGCCATGATGTGAGAATGCAGAGTGCTCTCACCCCTTCCTAGACCTGCCTTCATAGGGCAGCCCTAGCACAGCTTCTGAATCTGTTTCTCTTACTGTAGCACAAATGATATCCCTTATATTTCTGGGAAAATTGTGAAAGATTAATTAACATTTTTGAATTCATAGTATTCTTGGTTAGGTACTAATTAGTATTGTAGATACAATACAGTTGTCTTGGTATGAAGTTTTACAGAGCTGACATCCACTAGTACTGCTGTTTAAACTTCTTCTAGCTCCTAGTTGATGAGCTTTCTTCTGAAATGCATAATGACCTAGCAATTGCCATTCTGAAAGAGCGTGTGACTTTGTTGCTATATGCTATTGCAGTATAAACTGTTTTTGGAAACAAGAACACTCTTCTCACTAATTTTTTCCCCATTATTTAAGTGTGGGGCATTGGGCACTTGTCAATTTGGCATGTAATTGTGAAAAATCATAGAATCAAATAGAATCAAGATTATGCGCTTATAACAAGCAATGGAATAATATCAAAAGATATCAAAAGATTCAGAAGAGAAGTACTTCACAGAAAGTGTTTGTGTTTTAGGGTATTCCTGTGGCAAATCCCATGCTTACTTGAGCTGCGGTCAGTAGAAATTCTGGCTGATTTCTGATGACAGGAGTATGTTCTTGGTTGAGTTGCATGTAGACAACATGCAGATTTCTGTGGATACATATGTTCGGTCAGGGAAACATGCATGTCGTTTCTCTTTTGTGTCTGTAATTAAGGAGAGTGGAATAGGAACCTCCACGGATGTTGAATGGGGAGGAGGTTGTACCACCAACATTTTCTGTACTGAGTATTCACCTGCTCAGCTCTCAGGGCAGTGTGAGGGCCGAGGCTGTTAGGACCACTTTCGAATCAGAGGTGAGGTTTCTAGGAAAGAGGGTTGTCTGTAATTCCTCAGTCGTTTTTTAGGCATAACACGGGTGTGAGTTGATACTTCATTTGATAAACTGCTGGGAAGTATTTTTTGTATGTTTAGATGATAAAGTGCAACTGATATTGAACTTTTAAAATCTCTTTTCTTGCCTATTGTGCAGGGTACACAGAAGCAGGAGAAAAAAACCTCAATTTTGCTCCTAATCAGTTTTACATAGAGGTGAAGATTTTTCATAAATGGAAGGTGCTAATCCAGACTGCTGATGTGAATGGAACTTTTCTCATTCATCTCAGTGACCCTTAATCTGCCAAATGTGTTGTAAAGGTTGATCACTAGAATTCCATGACACATACAGAATAATGCCATTCACTTTTTCTATGGGTGGAAAAACGTGGGCATAAGGAGACATGCTTTGGCAGCAGTAGAGTAAAGCAACTGTAAAACTGGAGAACTCTTGAGTCTGAGCCTAAATGTTGTGTTTTATATCATTATTTGTAGAGAGGAAATGTCTCTAGGACAAGAATTAAATTCTCTATTGCAACTATTAATCATAAAGGTTCAAGGACCATAGTTCTCCCTTGCAAATAGTTTTCATGGGCAAGTGAATTAGGTGAGTATGAGGCAAACGTCTGTTGATTAAGGGCTGAGATTGGAGTCTTCACCACCATGTTCCTTTGCTGTATGATTGATGGAGCTCAGCTGTAATTAAATTTAAAGCCATAGATTTGGCAGAGAATAGTATCCATTAACAGGACTGATGTCATTCTATTCCATATGATTCATTAGCAGTACCAGTATGTGTTTCCTACAGTTTACGTGATGTCCTAGGACATTAAAGTTAATGGTAACATTAACTTGGGACATTAGGTTTGTTTATTTTCTTAATATCAGAGAAGCTGTAAGCTGAGGTTTGCCTAATTTTGGGGCATTCACAGAAGAGGAGTAATGTTCTTTGAAGGTTTAGTATTCTGTTTATGATTGTTTAACATTCAGCATCAATGCTTTTATTGCACAGACGTTGGCATTTTACTCATTATCGCTTTGGTTTTTGTGCCAGGTTCTTGCAAGAAGTGTATTTGATGCCAGGTGCCAAATAACCTTTTGTCGTCTTGCTGAATGAGGCACTGCTTTTGTTCTACAGACAAAAATTGCATCTAGATTTTATAAACATTAAAATATATACCCATCTTTTCTTCTCCCTTCACCTCTGACACACACACAATTTGGCAAGAACTTGCAGTAGCCCTGAATTTGTACATTCTGCTCAAAGTGAGAAGAGAAATACCTCTCATTTTTAAGGATTATCTCTGGCCAATTAAAGACTTGCTAATTAATAGATTTTTCTGATCTGCCCAATGCTTAGCTATGTGGCAAGACTGTAGAGCTTTGAGGGCTGTGTGAGATAAAATGTGTTGGATCATGGGATATAGAGGGCCCCAAAACAATCTGAAATTTTACCTATACAATTCTGTGTGCATTAAAACCACCCTTATGGCTCTGTGTGCCAGATATTTGTGGGATGATTGTTCTGAGTCATGTTTCAAAAAGAAAATCTAGAAGAAAGAGCACAAGACAAACACGTAAATCCTTTAATTAATTCAAGAATTATTTATGTTAAATTATCGTACATTCACAGGATTACACATCTGCATTTTTCTCAACACACAGCTATTTTAAACCTAGCAGCTAATTCCTAGTTTGCTTTCATATATTCTTTGAAAAGGCAAAGAGAAGCTTAAGAATTCTTATGTAAACCAGATCATTCCAGTGAAATCATTTTACTAGCGCAATCCATTACACAGCACTTTGGTGATAAAGGAGTGTATATTGGAAGAGTAAGTCTTGCAATTCACAAACTGTTGTGGTAGGGGTTGTTCTTTTTTACCTCACGTTATTTCTTTTATTTTTCCTCCTTGATTTTATTCTAAATGAAATGAAATTTAACAAACGTGTCCATATATAACTCAACATAATCTTTCTCTCTTATTTATTTCAGCCAAAGAAATGACTTTAAATGCTCTCCAATAGTTCTCTACTGGTTTCCAAGAAAAAAATATTTTATGATGCAAACTACTAACCCAGTAAACCTGTCAGGAGGTTTGAGTTATTTACTTGCCCTTTCATGAAAAATAAAATAAAAATATCAGAAGGCCTTAAGAGAATGTAGGACTGATTCATTACAAATTATTTAACGTTGTTTCTTATCAGTTGAGCAAAGTTTAGGAAAACCTCTCATTAAAACAAGGTGTCTTAAAGATGCAGGGCTTGGCTTCTCATAAAGTTCCTCTCTGCCCAACTCTGCAGGCTGTGCAGAGGTGATGAAGGGTGCAGAGAGAGAGTATAGAATTTTTTTTAAATCATTATTACCTTTTTTTGTTTTAGATTTTTTCCCCTGTTCTGTTGACACCCCTTTCTGTATAGCAGTGTGACTCACCTGTGCTCATGGTCCCTCACCCCATATTTCCACAATTGTCAGTATAGGTGAAGAAGGAATAAAACTCACTGCCTTTTGGGAAGAGGAAAATAGGTTTTCTGCTTGGTAACTGGATGAAATCCTTTTCTTGGATGACTTGCATCAAAATACACAGCAACAAGAAAGTGAAGAAAGATAGGGAGCCAGCAGGCGTTAACAGCACACAAAGGTGCAAACAGTCTTCGTTTAGTAGAATCTAAAAATGAGTTGGCCGCCAGCATAGACAGAACCCTGCCCACAGTTTGCTGTAGGCAGGAGTGTTTGTGACGGTGGGTGCTGTGAGAGCATCCTTCTGGGATAAGGGGCAGGTGCTGGGACGTGCAGCGGCAGTGGGAACCTCAGCCAGAATTCCTTCCCTTTCCTTCCAGGATTGCTGTGTTTCTTATTGCCCTCTACTCACCTCTGCATCCTGGTTCTAACTAATTGGATCCCCTTGTCAAGAAGATATAGCTCTAATTACACTATATCTAAATCGCCCTTGTGGGTGAGTTGGCAGAGGAGCTCTCTACTCCACCAAGCATATCTGTGTGAAGGATCTGTAACCTTTCTTTTAGTTACTCTGGATCTGATGTTTATTTTTCTTTGCCTGCTCTTACGTTGGTTTTTAACATCTTGCACTCTGCATTACTGCTGAATGCTTAATAACCAGATTTTAGAACTTGCTGACACATTAGGGCTTATTGTCTCTTAGTTTATAACGTGGATAAGTTCCTCCTAGATGTGGAGCTTTGTCAAATGTTTTCTGACAATCTAAATAACTAACATCTTTGACATTTACTGCACCCCTTTGCCAGGCTAGTCAGTGATAAGCTCAATGAAATCTGAGTTACTGAGGCATGACCTGAAACAATATTAGCTGTCCTTGATTATGCTCTGAATTTTCATGTTCCCCTCCTCCCCAGCCCCAGTGTGATCCTTTTAATGGTTGTCTAAGACTTGCTCGACAACTAATGGGAAATGAACTGACTGGTAATTTCTTGCTGTGTGTCTGCTTGGCCCCATGCCAGTCTTTTGAAATGATGGTACTAAATATAAATTTTCATTACACCTTCTTCAATTTCTGTGCTTGCTTCATGTAGTACTTTTAGATTAGACTTGTTCAGCCCAGGTCTCTTATCGGTTTTAAGAACAACAATCCAGTTAATTGACAGTTTGGGGATTATCACCTTTTCTTTTAATTCCTCACCATCCTTTCTGTGTGTTGAGTCTTAGACAAATGTCTGCCCTCTTCATTTTTAAAGATAGGTACAGGAATAATTGGTGTGTAGCCTTCCTGTTCTTTTACACTCCGTCACCTTTTTTTCCTGTCAGTTTCTTGGTCTGTAATTATGCTTTAAATATCTTTTGGTATTAGTTGCGTTCCTTTGCACTATTTGATGCTCATTTTTCAATTTGGCTTTCTCAAGTATTTTTGATTGCCTCAGGCTCGTCATAATTTACATAATCCTCCTGTATTCTAGATTCTTTCTACCTTTTAACACTGTCACTTTATCCTTGGTACTGTTTTCCTCATCCTTTCTTCCTCTTGCCGACTCCTATTCTCATTTGTGACACATCCTGTAGATGTTTTATTGGAACACGCATAGATGGTAATATCTTTCCTTTACTACACTTGATTTTTCTGGACTATTTAATTCATGTTAATTTTCTTAAACTCACTTCTTCAAAATCTACCTTGGAAAGACTGTTATTTTTGCACTTTTTTTCCTTGACGAAGCCTGATGAATATTTTGGCTATGCGTACTTGTCTTGCTTTCCAAATGCACAAGAACTCTTAGGGAAATTCTTTTTTATTCAGGAAAACAAAATAGAATAGGTTGGCGTTACGATCTCCTGCTGTTTCAAATCATGAAATAATGTTTTCTGCGTTTGAGATTTTGCTGAAATTGTGATAGTCATTTGAGGCGATGCTGGATAATTTTGAAGCCTGGTAACCATAAATAATAAGCATGGTATAACATAAGTAATAGATTTATTCTGATTGAAATTGGAGTTCTCTCGTAGTTGGACAATTTACTTAGAGCTGTTGGGATCCGATTAGTCGCCGTCTCTCATCTAATGCTGAAGCTTTTTGTTGGTGCAAAGTAAGTGTGGAAATTTCCTAATCTGATGCAAAACTTGTCTCTTGGCTATGCAAGATAGAAAATGGTGTGGAATCTGCTCCTCACTCTCAAAATCAAAGCGAGGTTAATTGTAAAGGAGAGAACTTTTAATATATTTGAGCAAGCAAAAAGCACAACTTTCATGAAAATGCTGGTCTTGCTTTCACCCATTTAGAATTTCCTTTGTGTGTGCTATTGCAGTTCCAAGGGGTCTTAATGAAATTTTTATAATGAATGTAGTGTCTTTCAGTAGAGGGATGTAAAATTTGCATCGATATTGCCAATGATCTGGGCTTGTCTGCGTTCTGCTGTGGTCTCATGACACGTCACTGAAAGTATTCAGAGAAGATTTGTACATGAAAACTCTTAAGAGAAAATTGTAATGTTTGTGTTTACTCTTTTAATATACCAGGTCCAGAATCTAATGCAAGCTAACTTTAACTAAATTCATGAAATATAATAAACAGTTGAAAGCACAGTGTCTTAGAATTCAAAGGTACTGTTAAATTGAGAGCTTTTGATGCCTTTGCACAGGAATGTTAACAACTCTATTGCTTGAGACAGACCTACTATTTTGATCAGTGGAAGTTTGGGTTACTGCAGTTTGATGGTTGCTAGTGTTATTACTTTGTTCAGGTATGCTATTTTGAGTTTTTTCCTATGAAAATGAATATTTCAGTACAAAGAAAAAACAAAAGCAAGAATAACTTTAAAGAGCGTACATTAAGCTTGATGTTTTTTTGGTTTTTTATTTTTTCGTAGAGACAAAAGTGAAAGAAGAAGCAGGTGCATCAGTAGCGTATTGTTCAGTAGAGCTGTTTGTAGTAGTGACTTCCAAAATAATGAGGTGTCACTATTCTACTGTTTGTGTGAGAGAAGGGCAAGCTTTGTATTCCTTTTGTAAAGAGAAATCAAACTTTCCCTGCTTTCCTGCATTTCCTACTTTATTTCTATGCTTTTCTTAAAAGAAAATTGTGCTGCCAAATCTTATTTCTGGGGAATTTAGTTATTTTAATCTGACACACCCATATCTGTGGACTAGAAATCATATTAAGTGCTCGCCACCTGGTCCTTTCTGTGGTAGTATCTCAGCTGTAAACTACAAGTCATAAGACTTTTTTTTTCATTGGTGGCTTTGGTAGCCAGTGATTTAATCAGTTTACCCTCAGTAGATCAAGGATTCCATCTATGAGCTTTGAATTAACTCAGTAAGTTCTTTACCTAATTTCCTTCTCTTTATTTGGAAAACACATGTTTTTATGGGGGACATAAAGCTCAGTTTTGCAAATCAAGGCCATTTTTATGCCATTCCCTGAAGCATTAGGAAATGGGCTTTCCTATTTCTTTTTTGTTTTGCTGATTTTGGGCATGCAACTCTAGGGAGCGGTTATAATATATGCACTAGTGGTTGATAACACCATATCTTGAGCAATAAGTGCTCTTCTGTGGTACCAACATGGCAAATACGTTATTTTAGAGTAAGTGGGTATGATACATTGCATATGTCCTCATGTCTACAATACCTGGGTATTTTTTATATCCTGCTAAGCTATTAGACTCAGTATTTTACAATGAAAGAGTGCTCCACAGTTTAATTACACGTTTTGTACAAAATATTTCCATTTAACCGTTCCAAAGTGTCTCTTCCCTTTCAGTATAAGCATTTTGGCACAGCTCCCATCCCTAACAATGGGAGTGTCACATATAGTCCCACAGTGTTTGAAAATGCTTCTCTTTAGCCTTCATTGATAAAGTGTGTCTTACATTCTTTTCTACGTGCTCACTATTTTAATTTATGGAATGGTCTGTACCATTGTTTTTGCAGCAAGAACAACGTAACCAGCAGTGGCTGTGTTTTCATTCAGAAGTGTCCTTACATTCCCACTGTGGCTTACAAATCCCAACATCCTTGCTCAAAGCCTAATCCTATTTTTGCCTTTTCTGGTTCTTTAGACCAGAACGCAAAGCCTCATTCCTGATATTCATAACAGATATGTTGTTGCAGAAGACTGCCTTCAGAGTAATTCTTCATACTGGGGAGGGGAATGTTGTATAGTTAAAGCTTTGGAGGTGACACTACGCACAAAATTATGGCTGACTTCCATCTATCTCATGAGTTCTGGAAATGGTAGAAACTGGGAAGTTTCAGCCTTTTATTACTCCACTCCATTACCTCCATCAAGAGAATTCGGGTTGTAAGAGAACAAGAAAGAAGGTCATCCCTCTGTATAGGCAAGAAAGGAAAACAGCATAAAGAATTTGCATTGTTTATCAGCGTTTTTTCCCATCCAGAGTTCAGAAGGAATCTATCTGAGATGCAGGCAGAGCAAACCTTCAGAATCTGTGTTAGACACAGCCAACCTGTTCTGACTGCAAGGCATAGATGGTGCTGAGAGGATGTCCTTTTGCATCCGGAGCATGCTGCATTTTCTTCATGCACATTGCTCGTTGCTCTGAAAGAAAGCTGCCTTAGCAAATCAGAATACTAAGGCAATAGTATGCTGTTGCTAGGCAATAACTAGGCAGAATTTGTGTAATTTTCTACATTCTGATTTTTGATACAACTAGTCTAGATTTGTTATCTCGCTTGAAGTCCTTGTGCGGACAGTACAGGGTGAGAAACAAGACCAGTGAGAAAGCTGGGTTGGCACAACTAGATTAATTGACCAAATACGTAAAGAATATGTAAAGTACCCTACATTGTTTGCATTACAAATTCTAGATTCTTGCTCCAGAAGTAAAATGTAAACAATTTAAGGTATCACACTGCGTCTGAGATGAAACACTTTTTCAGAAAGAAAATAATAAGAAGGGAGAAAGGAAAATAAACCAAAGATAATGAGATAAAGATGTAGAATTGTTTCAAGAATCGTATGTTTCTTCAGTATCAGTATGTACCTGTTTTGAAGGCTTAAGAATATAAGATCCCCTATAATTTATTTAATGTCACCTGTTGAGATATGCCCTTCTGGACCCATCCTTAGGAAAGTGTTTAGATGTTATACTAAGGGACGTGGTTTTGTGGAGAAATATCAGCTAGATGGCTGATTGGATTAGATGATCTGGGAGGTCTTTTCCAGCCTTGGTGATTCTATGGTATATTCCACCCAGAACATGCAATTTACCTTCTGCACTATAGCATTATTCTGGTTATCTTGTTTACTAGTTCAGTACTACAAAGTCTAAAGGACAACTTGGCAAATACTGAGTGGAA
The DNA here is from genome assembly GCF_023343835.1 of Lagopus muta. Classification (NCBI taxonomy): domain Eukaryota; kingdom Metazoa; phylum Chordata; class Aves; order Galliformes; family Phasianidae; genus Lagopus; species Lagopus muta. Next base: position 4,968,457 of record NC_064441.1, read on the forward strand.
ATGAAGAGATTCCAAAGATTTACACATTTACTGTAGCCACACATGCAGTGTGGCTTAAATATTTGTTTGTTTTTCGTGACCAATTCCAACTTTAACATCAGATAAGCAGAGGTGGTTTCTTCCAGACAATAACATCTGAATGGCTTCCTAAATAGAGTCTGGCATACAATTACTTGTTTGGAGATACTAGGTAAACTTTCCACTCTGATGCTGACTTGACTCCTTCTGACATCCTAGCACACCTTTTGTGAACCTCATTTTTACAGGTAGGTCAGGAGCTCTAAATGGTCTTAAATGAACCCAGCCACACAGATTTTCATCACCAGTGAGAACGAGACCTTGCAGTGTATGCTGAGTTTAAGTTTAATACTGTAATGGATGGGCCTTGCAATAAAAATCTCTAGATGTTTTGTGGATGAGTAATAAAGAGTAGATCACAGTACAGAACTTCAGGATTCCACAGTGCCAAGGAATTTAAAACAATACTAAATTTATGCTATCTTTTGGCATTGTATTTGTGGCTTGGGAAACTTGTAATAAAATTTAAGCCTTGTCCATTATTTAATTACTTTGCTACATTTTTTGGCACTTTCCAAGTAGCTTAATAGGTAGTTTGCATAAAATGCTACCACTGTTAAATATCTGTTTGTACAGCTAGGAACACAGCGGTGTTCCTTCTGTCCTAATGTATCATTTAAATGGAGATAAAATAGTGATTACACTTAGTCTCTAGGACCATAGACTTGGATTTACTTTCGGCTGCTGCTACATATGTAACTGTTTTGGCAGACTCATTTAAGTTTTTAGGAGATACTGGTACTTGCTGCTAGGGTAAGTCTTACTCTAAGTGGAGTTTTATTTTACAGTCCTGCCATTAACCTCCTCGTCTTTCAGCAATACGTATGAACAATCACATTATCCTCCCAGGCAAACAAACAAAACCCCCAAAAAAGCCTGCAACCACCAAAAACTACTGAAAGTACAATGTTTGAAGGCTAGAAAAGACCATTAGCTGCTGTATGGCATTTTTCTGTGGCTGTCATAACTGATGTGGAGATTCCCTATCTTTTAAGATCGTGAAGGTCAAGCAGCCAGGCTCACTGCATGCAGAGGTTTGTGGAGATGTGTCTGTTCTGTTCACCTATCCTAGGGAAATGAAAGACTGCCGGAGCCTGCCAGGGGTGGGTTAACAGTAGGGTCAGCATTCCTGCTGCTAAATGTCCTTCAAAAAGAGAGATGGCGTGCTGCAAGCTTCGCTTTGGAGAGGCATGCTATGTTTTGCAGTGACTCGGTGACACCAATCCTTCTCTGGCAAGCACAGTGTATTTATTTTCCTACATTTTCTTACATTACTTAACACTTGTGCCCAAATTGTCAGTTGCTAAGGCTCCCCTTCACAGCACTCCCACAAAAGTCATGATGAGATCGATGATTTCTATGCCCCTTCCAAGAGCTGGTAAAATTAAGGATCCCTATTATTGAAAGTGATCGGGAGTATTAGCGACAACAGAATCTTCAGAATTGCACAGGAGAAAGGAAATGAAAATTTTGTGGAAATAAAAGAGTCTGAAGATTTCAAATTTCACATTCTCATAGGATGTTTCCTGTCGTGCAGAGTAAATTCCACTGAAAAACTGACAATTTTCCTAAAACAGGTGCAGCTTCTGTACTGTAGGGGCAGATATATTCTCTGTTGTTTTTTGCCAATATTTGTGTTAGTATTTTGTCATGTTCTGCACCATATTTCATGTCAGCAGTCATGCTAATTGAAGATCTGAAGTTATTTTTAATGATTATAATGATGTACAGCAGTGTAAATACAATTCCTGAACAGTAACATTGAGCCTAGGAAAGTTAGTAACTAGCTTGGCTGTGGCATGAAATTGCAAAGGAGGGTGATTTATTAAGTAAGATCTGCAAGGAAGAGGGAAAGAGACAAGTTTCTGGTTGTAAACCTGAGTACCCATGACATTTAAAAAGTTTTCAGAAGTTTGTCTGCACTCAGAACACTATATCATACTGTTCTTTATTTCACTTCTCCTTTTCACCTTCTGCCTACATACCTTTTCAGCTCTTGAAAAATGCCAATATAAATGTGCTATGAATTACTTGTGCCACATAAATGTTCCTTTTCTTTTTATCCTTTATTAAGACATTGTGATTTGTGATGTCCAGCTATTAAGTATTGTGTCAATTATACCAGAATGGTAGCATTACTCTTTGGGTTGAAGCAATAGACCAGACACTGGCAATACAAAGTACATCGTGCCTGGCAAATACTGCTGAAGGATAGCTATGTCCTTCTTTGGGAAGTATCAGAAATACCGAGGTAAGAATTAGCAAGCACTCAGCTTGTTGAGGCTTTTGTGATAAAATTCAAACCATTAACAGAGAAAGTTTAGAAGAGGCAAAAAAAAAAAAAAAAAAAAAAAAGTATTTTGGCATCTTTTTTGGAGACATCCCATGCAAGGTGCTAAAGCACACCAGGAAAAGCACATCTGGTCTTCCTGCTCTGGAGAAGTAGCGAGCTTCTCATGGCCCCTCCATTTCCTTCCTGAGAAGGCCTCTGTTACCAGCAGTGCAAGCCATTTGCACTTCTCCAAAGCGAAGCAATGAGGGAGGAGTTTGTGCATGGAGTATATCACAACAGAGTTTTCTTACATTTTGGATTAAAAGGGAAAGATTTATGCGAGCCATTTACGGGGGTGGAATTGCAGAGCAAGACTTCTGTAGTCTACAAGCAAAATTGTAAAGGTCTCTGCTGAAACCAAAGACAAACTACAGAACTCTGCTTTTGGGAACCTGCACTTACTTTTTGATAGCTAACACTGTAGCTGTCATGTTTTGATGACAGTGAATTTAGATAGCAATCGGTACCTTGCTCAAAAAAGGGACAAAATAAGAGCAGCTCTGATGAATGCTGTGTGAAAGATGAGAAAGGTCTTAGGCCATTAGTGATGACTGATGCCATTGTAGAAGCATATAAATGATGTACTGAAGAAATACATTAGGGCACAACATGAAGCTCTGCTAAACCTGAGGAATATATCACCAATCAAATTTCTTTCTGAAGGTCTTCTCTTTACCTATCAAGGAGGACTTGATAGGAATCCCTATCAACAATTTTAATGTTGCTGGATGTTTTAATCTGCAGACTAAGAGTGGTAATGTTTTGACTGTTAGTGGAAAGGAAGGCTTGTTACTCATATTAGGCTTTTATTTGGGCACATAGATTGTTTTGACTTGCTTTGAATGAGAAGAATAGTTCTCAGAGAACCACACGCAGGCAGAAGTTTCTGATGGCTGTTGTAAATCCTCTCAGCTGTCAATGGCACATGGCAGCTTTCAAAAGAGAACATCAGTCTTCTTTTGCAGATGGTTAACTACTAAAACCAAGTCCTGCGGCTCCTGAGTAGAACTTCTCTTGGAGCATTTATATGCCCTAATAGGGTTATCCTATCAGCCATGCTGAATTGTTTTCAGGATTTAAATCTAGGAGAAAGGGAATGTTATTCCATCTCAATGTTACTGCCTAATTTGTTGGGAACAGGTGGATTTCTTTTGCCCAGCCAACATATTTGACTCAGCCCGTGGGGCATCTTCAGTCACCAGATGCATGTGACTGACCTCTGTGCTTTGAAAATATGGAAAGGTAACTACAGGACTCAATATTGAATGCAAATACTGTCCAGTATGTTTCAGATTTCTGCTGTAAGATATAACAGATAGTTTGTATCTTTCCTCTTGTTTGTACCAGCAGTACTCCCCTTTCCAATCCATTCGTATTTTCAGTTAGCTTAGAAACAGTTCAATTCTACCATCAAAATGCCAGGAACAGGCACTCACTGCCCTTCTTTACTGGCTTGGATTTTTCTGTTGTGGGCCAGTGTGCTCAGTTCAACGCTTTGAAGTATGCATCTGCCTGTGTGTTAACACACAGAGTCCCAAGATTAAAAAACACTTAGCTTTGTTTGGCGTGTTTGAACTAAATGTATTATTTAGCTGAAAAGTTGTGTTTTATCTGCATGTTTCAGCCTGTACTAGATTTTATCATGTTGAGACCATAGACTTTCATGATATCAAATGAAGCTCGTGCCTTCTTCTCAGTGTGTTTCAGTCTGAGGAATTTTATCTATTTAAGAACGTGATGCAGCATATAAAATTGTATCTTGCGCTCATAACATACAATAGAAAATGAGGCTCAGCTTTGGTATACAAGCTCTAAAATATTTTTACTTTCCATAAGAACTGAGTCAGTAAAAACAGCACAATGTAATCCGAGCAAAAGTTTATTTTCTGTCCAGCCATTCCATCACTACAGAGCTGAAAGAGAGATTTGGGCTATGAATCAATGGAAAAATTGTCTGGATGTTTAAAAGGCAAAACAAAAAAAAACAACAGAAGATGATCTTGTGTCAGTTGACAGTTTTATTTCAGTAGGAACCATAAGCCGCCAGCTGTCCTCTGACCTCCATTTTGTTTAAGTCAAAAATAGTTGGAGAAACATATGCTGATTGAAATAATGACTAATCTGAATGCCTTTTATTCAGATTTTAATGCTGATTCTATGTGAGGTCTTATTCCCTCAAAAAATTTTTATTACCAGTGCAGCAATATCTGTGTACACCTACTCACGGTATAGGAGCGACTGCCAATATAAAAGAGCGTGTTGCAACCTTTCTGTGCTGCTAGTAGAGCGATGCATATTCAAAAATCTCCAGTGCACACTAAGTTAAGTTTGAATCCTCATTCAGTAACAAGGAAGGACGTGTGTTTCATGACCCTTCCATTCACTGCAGATGGCCCACAGTTTCCTAAAGAGCTACTAATGAGCTGATGGGTTTTGAGGAAATGAGGTTGTATTTAGAAGGCTTTGTCTGAAGAAATCTTGTTCTGGCCAGGTCAAATCGAGCCTGTTGTGAATAGTAAGAAGTTTGATCTAAGAGTTGGTTTGCTCTTTTATTTATCGAGTGTTTATTTCAGGGATGTTTCAAAACAAGCAGGTAGATGTTGGTTGACATTTGTTTGAAGATCTGTCTTGATTGCATAGGATACATGGCTGGTTTTTCCTTTTGTTAGCAATTGTCAGTTTTTTTCTTTCATATGTAGTCTGGGTAATATTACATCTGTATAAATCAATATAATAATGGCATTATATATGTATATTGTTATTTAACCATTGCTCTCTAGGGCATAGTTATGTCAGTCGTATTTTACAGAAAATTTTCATAGACCGTTATAGTCATTACAATCTGTTCTGTAGTAAAACCCTGCAAATCAGCATTTTCGTGGCATTTCAAGGGTACTAATGGTGTTGTGTAAGTAAATAAGTAACAGAGTTTCTGACTAACATGAATCTGTAAGCACTGTAGGAAATAATGCATGCAGAATATGCAACTGGAACACTGAACAAATGAATAATTTTTGTAGAAGATATTAGAAAGACTTTTTCGTGTCATCTGGCATGAGAGCTACCCCTGAATTTATGCCTGTAAATGTCAAAATATCAGTATGCACCGGTGTCATTTGGAAACCTGTCAAATGTGCATTTTGTGCTGTCTTGAATTATTTTGTATGTATGTTAAAAAGACATCAAATTATGTTTAAAGCAAAGATAAATGATTGCTGTTTTGAATGTCTTTTTCGGAGAACTGCCTAGAAATGAGGATGACATTGGAAATTGTGTGCAGTCACGTTTCCCCAGTACGCGATGATCTAAACCTTAAAATGTATAAATCTTCTTTTGCATGATATCCAGCCAGAATGAACTCTCTAAATATTCCTTCTAGCAAAATTCTTTTATAAATCAGTTGCAATTTATGAAACATTGATGTGATGAACAGCAGCTTGTAGATCTCTTCCCAAATAATTTTCAATTTTTTCAGAGGTTCCAAACACACACAGGACATAAGACAAATAATCTTAGTGATGTTTATTCCATTTCACGTCGTTATCTTAATCCATCAAGGAATTGCATGCTAAAACCAGGTCCAAGTAGTTTAATTGCAACCATAACTTGTCCTGACCAGTACTGGATAAAACTCTTCATTTCATGATATCAGCTGTTAAGGCAAGTAATACAACCTATAATACAAACATCTTTTTTTTTTTCCTGGTAACTTTGTGTCAAGTATTCTACCTAATAACTTTGACTTTAGTTATTAATAATTTTATAGATATTTTCCAAATCATATTGGTACTATTTCTACAATGTGAGAACTTTCAGCCACAGTCATGTTTAAGCACTAGTTATCACAAGCTGTCTCATTCTCTAGCCTCTCTAGGCATGGCCAAACTGTAAGTAAGAAAGAGGTAACCACCAACTTTTGCTTCTGCATGCAATAGTGTGCAACTTTATCACGAACATTAAAAAATATTATGACTTTTTGATCAGGCAGTCTGCTGGCAGAGCAGTTCTAGGATTTCAGAGTGTCGGAATTTCTCCTTGCATATATAATATTTGTTTAGTATTAAGGTCTAGTATTAAATGAGGAGGTTGGTGGCCCTGCATGTGGCAGGGAGGTTGGAGATTCATGATCCTTGAGGTCCCTTCAAACCCTGGCCATTCTGTAAGTCTGTACCAGATGCAGAAAATGTAATACGGACATTATGTTTTGAATTGTAACTTTATAAACTGCTGTGTTTTGAGAAGATCCCATGAAGAAGATATTCATGTCAGATTTTAACCAGAGTTTTATGACAGTAAGAATAGCTTGTCAATTTTTATCAATAAATTGATAAAGTGTCAGAGATGTCCAGTATGCAAGTCTTGAGATGATTCTAGTACAGGATCCAGAAGGTGTAAAATGCAAAACAGAATAGGCTTTGCCTGCAATTTTTGGCCACCTAAATAGTATGGATACCAAGTAGCCAAGATGTGCTGGGACATCAGCGGGAGAAAGAAAATCTATGGGGAAAGAAAGGGAGAAGGGTTTGCAACTAGAAGTGAATTTCCTAGGAAATGGTGATTATCAAGTTATATTAAGGAATTGTCTCTCTAACTTGGAAGACAATTTGTCTTGACAAGCCCTTTTAAAGAGAGCATGCTAAAAGCGCAAGGGAACTGAACCATTGAGAAATGATACTGTATGTGAGCAAATGTATGTATTGCTTAATACGGCACCAGTGTGTTCAGCCTTCATTATCATTATCACAAAACCTTTTTTTTTTTTCCTCTCTCTCTATACCATAAGAATTAGCCTCAGAATCCTAAAAGCGTGAGACTCCTACTTTAGATGTTTGGCTATGAAAAATATAAGCTATTTAGTTTTGCCTTCTGCCACTGCAGCTATGTTTTCTATATCAGTGGCATATCACTGCCAGTCAATTATATATTTATTTCTTTTTCTTATCATAAAATGAAAGGTTGAAAAGCAATGGTTGTCAGCAACGAGATATGGTTACTTCCCTTAGGATAATTCCGCACATCACTCTGACAAGACACTTCTGCTGATGCTTAGACTAAATATTGATGTGCTTCCCTCACTTGTCATACTTTCCTGTGATACTCTACATAGCTCCTGGTTATGTGTACCTTCTGAATACCTGCACTCCTGTTTTCCATTCTCATGACTTTATTCCTTTGTTGACTGAAATATTTGGCCTTCTCTTCCAGGGGAAATGTCCAAAAAATCAAATATTTTAAAACAAAAAGTTTTCAAAGCCAGTTCTAGAACTCTTGCCAGAAGCAAGCATACACACCCAGAGCTCCTAAGTCTCCCATTATCCAAAGAATTAATGGGGTATATCATATTAAAGAAACTGGATAAAGGCTATAAAAACATGTAGAAAGCAACCTCACCTTTTTACCTTAATTACTGAATAAAATACCACGGTGTACGCTATTTTGGTTTAGCTCGATTATTTCCCTGTTCAAAGATAAAAATGAGAATAATCATGGCAAGTGTGAATCCTCGGAAACTGGGTTTTTTTCATTATCAGACTTTGTGTTTGCATGCTTGTCTGTGTTCTGGATTTGTAACAACTCATGTCTGTAGTTGCGTGAGTCAGTAAATTGTTTATTTTCTCAGTGGAAGTTTGCTCAGGACATTGAGGAGCTATTTCCTCCTAATTAGTTCCCCAGATTCCTCTTATAAGAAAAAAAACTTAGGCTTCAAGGAGTCTGTTTGGGGTCATTATTTTCTTGATAAATATACTCTCTGCCACTCCACATTTCCCAGAAGGGAAACTGCAGGGTAGAGCAACGTTGTGTTGCATGTTATATTCTGTGATTGGTTCAAATTACTCAATTTACCCAGTATTTTCAAAAAACAATCCTAAATCATCCATCAGTCGCATCCTACTTCCAGTGCTGATGCCAGACAGTCATTTTCCCTTAGAGCGTCGTTGAACTTGAGCTCTCCTCTGCTTGTTTCATACTTTGATGAACCAGATGGCTGCAGGGATGGGTACTGAGATTTGAGACATTTCATTTAAGATGTGGATCACTTTTTTCGATGTGGAAAAGGAGTGGGCAACACTAATTTTACTTTTGGTATGTAGAGATTATTGACTTTTAATATTTACCATCATGTTTTACCAAACCACTCTGCAAAGTTGTCTTGTCAGGTATGCTAAGGAAAGCTGCTTTATCTTGTCTAGTCTTTGAATGGGAGGTCACAACCAAACGTGAGATGATGTGGAAAGATGATGACATTTTTGTAGCATGTGCTGATGACATGAGCACCATTGTTTTGGCCTTTAGACCAGCAAACACATAGGACACTTCAAAAGTAATGCCTCTTCTTTATTTCCATGGAAATTACAATGGATACAAAGAGCACAATAACACTGTTTGATAGAGGAAATGCTCAGCTGCTGAGCACTACTTTTTAACACAGTCACCACCATTAGCTGTGCATTCTCACCAGAAATGAACAAGAGCCTGCATGCTGCACTTGTGACCACCTGTACCAGCAGAGGAGAATGCTGCTGCCACTGCTGAAATTCACCACCCACTGCCTCATTGTGCTCACCTCCACTGTTTGGTCTCCATCAATATTTAGCAAGCATCAATGAATGTCACTAGGTGCCATTTTTTCTGCACTGAACTGTTCAGTTCCACACCTTCATACGCTTCCATATCACACACCATTTTGTCAGACTGTGCCCCTCTGTCACACAACAACAGCACGTAATGGGATACTGTTGGGAAGGTTTAGCCTCTACTGCCATACCACCACCATCTGCCTTTGACACTGTGGACCAGCATCATAACATAGGAGGCGTTACTTTTGGAGCAGCCCTTGTATTTTGTGCTCATTCTTTGATAACTGCTCACCTCTGTGATTCAGTTGTCAAGCACAGCTTCATGTTTTCATTTATTCTCTTGGTGCTGAACTCAATCTTACAGAGTTTTAGGCAGCTTGAAACACTGAAACACTAAATCCCACCAAATCCCAGGGTTTCCTTTTGGCCTTCAGGGATGTCAGAACAGCTGGGCAGAGTGGACACTGCAAGCTAATTAGAATTGCAGGTGTGCAGCACTGGACTGCAGCAGGTACGTGCAGATGCTGATACAGATGCAGTGCTATTCACATCCATGCTAGCCTTACAGCCAAATATTTACAAAACAACAGCTGTCAAGTGCTGTGGAGCTGAATGTGCAGCAGTAGTGCCCATCACACCGTCCCACCAGCCAGGACTGTTTAACCCACAGATGGTTGTTGAATGAGGAAAACACTGCCTTCAGATAATTCCCCCTTTTCTAATGGCCACTGCCAAGTTCAATTTGCAAGCAAATGCCTCTTTACTTCTCTTTAATTTACGTCATCTTGAAAAGCCAGTTTTCCCAGTGCTGGGGAAATATTTCTGGATTATTTTAGTGGAAATTTGATTGGCTTCAGCCTAATTAAAACTTGAAAATACGGTATAAGAAGAAAATAAAATGCACCTTTTTTGCTCTGTGATTATGGGAATATCTTGCAGGCATCTCTTACATTTGCCTTTGTGCAGTGTGAGCATGCAAGCTTTTCTTGCCAAGCCTCTGAGCTGCATGCATGCACCACAGTCCCTGCAGCACCATGACCTCTGAGAACAGTTGTGAATAAAGAGAAGGAGAAGCTGAGCTGCACACAATTTATGCTTTATACTTAGCATTGAATTGCACCCATCATACAGCACTACGAGCAGCAGCAGTGTGCAGGAAATGCAGCCACGCCGCCTGCACCCTCTACTGGCTGATGCCCAGACCACAGAGAGCTTTTGCTGTTTTTTTTTCTCTGCAGGAGAAAGTCTGTAATAATAGTGCTTGCCCACAAAACCACAAAAAAAAAAAAAAGAAAGAAAAAAAAAAAAAGAAAAAAAAAAAAAGAAAAAAAAAAAAGAAAAAAAAAAGTAATAGCATTGTTATTAAAAGTAATAGAAAATTTGGGTCTGCTATTTATGTGGAATAAGAAAGTAAGTGAACAGTCTGAGAAACAAAAAGCGAATGAATTTCTTAGTCTTGCCTGAAAACCCATTTGCAGAGAACCACTGTGCTCACATTCTCTGCAAGGGAATGCCCAAGTTTGCCACAAGGAGATTAAGCTGTATTGTGCTTATCCTAGATGCCAGAGGCACTGTTCATTGCATTCTGCAAATGCCAGATGTGGAATAAAAAACCATATTCTGCAACCAAGACCTTTAGAAATTTCAAGATTAAAATTCAAAATCATGTCTTTCTGAGTGTGGGATTCTGTTCAGCAGCAGAAGGGTATTAGAGAGCATTTGTATGGATTTTGCTTTTCAGATGTTTCTGGCAGATCTTGTATAAAGAGCAGCTGAGATTTCCAACTCTGTGTAGAGTGCGTATTGTGATATGACCGTAGTGTGCAGAGGATAATATGTTTTGCTGGGTTATGACATTGATTAGATAATAAGTTTGCCACCGTTTTTCTATTGCCTTTTTTTTTCTTCTTTTCTTTTCCTTTCTTTTCTTCCTTTTCTGTCTGACTTTCTCTTGTCTCAAATATGGTGCACAGTGCAGCAGTGCTGCTTGCAGTTCTCCAATTGGACTTGGCAGCCACATCCTGCAGAGGTGGTACTGCTGTGTGTGTACATGCAGCCAGAGACACAACTGCATTGTCCAGCATGCACCCATCATGCAGCTGGAAGGAAGACTTCTGCTGTTGTTGGGCCACAATTAAATCTTGAAAATGAGTAGATGTTGCAGGAATAATATTAATGGGCTGTAAATAATGGCTTGCTTATGCTACACTGAGATCAACCAACATCACAAGTGATTTGATCTGCCTTGCATTTACTTTCTTAATAGTAACTCTGTTTTCAAGGGATTAATGTTCCCTCCCTCCCATCACCTGTTGAAAATGACATTTATTCAGTTCGTTTAGATTAGGACTTCTTTAGGCCTCTTGCTTGGGAAATCCTTGGCAATTTTTTTTTTCTCTCTCTGCTTTATCTGTATGTTCTTTCCTGTACATGTCTGCTGAAGACAGTGTGGTTTGTCATTGCACAGCGAATCAGATTTCCGCACATCGCGAGCTTTGAAACACGCTAAGATAAGCAGGTGAATGTATTACTGTTTGTACAATGGTACTTTTATAATGATACTATCTCCTATTTCTCACCGCTATTGAGGCTGATTAATGCCTGCAGAATACAGGGAGATGTCTCTTTCAGGATTTCATCAACCCCTTCTATCGACTCGCCCACAAAAACGGCGCATCCCACGCGATCCCCCGGGGCTCGGACTCTTTCAGAGGTCTGTCAATGCCCTCTGCAACACGGAGCAGCTGCACCTGCAGGCGGCTGTGCCGGCCGTGCCAAGCAGCTGGGGCTGGCAGCAGTGAGCGGCTGCTGCGTGCAGCCTCCCTTCCTCCTCCTCCTCAGCTCAGGGCAATGTCTCGGTGCTGCTAAGATCACGCCACGTTAAGTAAAGATGAGGTAGGAAACATCAAGTATTGCTGCTGTGGGTCTATGTGTACCTCAGTGCCCAAACCCAAGAGCACGCCAACCATCTTTCGAAGGCAGCTATCATAGAATGGCTTGACAGTGGTTTACAGCCTTTTAAGAGCGCTTTTCAATTGCATCTCTTTTCCAGTTGTCAGGAATTAACTGAGTCCACATGGGTTTTAATTAATGGATTGTGTTATCTGGTGTATCTGAAAAGAAATTTTAAGAAATATCTTTGCAATCTTGGGCTCTCTTGGCTGGGAGCCATAATGAGACCCAGGCTCAATTATACTGGTCACTGAGTTATCAGTGCAATCGTAACTGGAGGCAAACAGACTCCAATCAACGCAAGAGAAACTGGAAGCAAAATAATGATATATTTCGCAATCATCTTATTACCGACTGGTTTAAATGAGGGCCTCAGATGGTTTATCAGTGCTGAGTATGTGTCAAGGTTTCAGCAAGTCTTAATTCACAAGAGTTGAAGGTTTATGGAAACTGGCTGCTGAGAAGGGAAAAGATGTTCTTCCTTAAATGCATGCAGAAAACAATTTACTATTTTTACTTGCAAATGCTAACAATCCAGCCTACATTTTTATTTTTCTGCTGAAATCAGGTAGCAGGAAACCACCAGAGTTCTCTGATGAGGTTCCTCTAACATCCAGTTCATTACACCAGTGATGAAGCTGGCTGTGCCATTTCCTTACTGGGTTAAAAAGAACGCAAATTGTATGTGATACTGACTTCCTTCTTTGGAGAATGTCCCCACATGCTTTAAAATTCATTGTGTCAGAAGCAGTATACAGCATATACCCTTTTCAACTATCGGCTTAAGCTAATTTAATTGGAAAGCCAGCAATAGATTGGTTTTCACACAGCGTAATCAGAAAACTCTTTTCATAAACACTTTTTGTAATTACTAATATAGTCTATCCTTGTGTTTTTCTATATTTGGTCACTGGAAGCCAAAGTCATGGTGAATTTTGTCTTCAAAGAATAACGGAATTTTTGGAAAGGGACAGTCATAAAACTCTCCTGGTCTAAGAGTATTCACAGCCATATAAACAAGGAAATGGATTTTATAATTAATTCAGATTTCCCTGGCAAGCGCAGTGTGTAACGTGTTGTAATCTACTGATTAAGTTCCAGTAAGAGCACTGGCAGTGGCTTTCTTTGTCAATATCCGTCTTTCAGTAGCACCTGAAAGAACCTCAAATTCTGAGTCTCAGAGCATCTGTGGGAGGACTGTGCTGGTCTGAGCATTTGGTCCAGGTGGTGCAGCATTAGGGGGTCACTCTGTAGGAAGAGGTTTTGTGTCACCTTTGTGTCCCGTGCGCTTCCCCCCGTGTCCTCATGAGCTGTGCTGTAGAAGCCCCAGTGAAATTGGCCAGTGAGAAGTTAGGGCTGAGTGGGCATCTGATGCCTTCCAGTAAAGCTTTTAATCCAGTAGGGTCCGACTTTACAGAGTTCTTTGCCATCTATCAGACTATTGGTCATGACTGTTAATTAAATGAAAATGTGAAATAAATCTACAGTGCAGAGATGCAACGTAACCAATTAAATATTCCAGTACAAGGTGCTAATGATAAAATGCGAATGTCACTGAGGACAATCCATATGATGTCAGAATACAAATCCTACCCGATGACACGATGTGCCATTCCCATCACGGGCAGGGAGGAAGAGAGCCACTGACCCTGAGTGCTTCATGAAGTCAGGAGCTGCAGTAAGGACAGATGGGCACACGCTTGGGGACTTTTTGAAGGCGAAGGAATGGATTTAGAGTTGAGACACTTAAACCATGTATTCTTATTGTCTTAACTCTTGTTGTGTGAACATCTGGCCCTTCCTGAGTGATGGAGCTCTTTGCGTGCAAGCAAAGCATCACAATTCTAAAATGTGGTTGTTTTAGTATAAAAGAACAATATTAAGCAAAGCAAGTCATAAGCAACTAATGACAAATGCTTGAAGCTACTGAGAGATTGCCTTAATCCTTCTGAAGAGTCTGTGCAGTGGGAGGAGGGACTGAGTCTTTAAGTTACTCTTCTCTTGACAAGGTTAAACCAAGAGGACAGCAATAACAAAGCACTCGTGGCTAACTAAAGCAGACTGTAGACAGGTAGTATAGTTTTATTAAAGATTTGACAGTTGGGAGCAGTCCAGAGAATATAAATGGGCAACATAAATAAACTTATTTAAGTTTCAGGAAATCAAAGAAAATATTCAACGATGTTACTTGCAAGAAACAATTTAATGAGCTGTCTTCAGAAAAGCAAATTAGTGAATAATTAGGATCTTATATATGCAAACAATCCCACCTTTTCTACCTATTAAAAAGGTTAATATTCTTTTCTATAGTCTGAACAAATCTGTATTTGAAAAAGTAATACTATTCAAAATTATATATTTCAATAGGTTGTGAAACATGTCAGAGAGAAAAATTCAGCGCAGCAGTACTTCAGATGTGTACTTTATATACCTCAGATATGTACTTTAGCTCAGTTTGCATGTTGGTGTCTTCTTTCTTCTCTTTAGGTTTTCACTGTATGTTTTGTTCTTTTTTTAAACTTGGGTATTGAGATGTGGATTGCATGGAGGGCTTCATGTTCTTAAAACTCAGGGAAAGAGCAAAAAATGGAGCATGGAATTAAATGTCAGGGTATTGCAGGACACTGATGTTCGAAATTGTCATGGATACTCAGTCCATGCTAATTTATCTCTTTCCCTTCCCATTATTTCAATATGCACGGATACCACATCCGCTGAGCTACACATTAGCTAATGTCATTCTTGAAACCAGTTTTGCATTCCTTAGATTTTAATAAAATTATACTTTCTCAGCATGCAGCACATCAAATTATATTTAGCAACGTTCTAATTGACTACAAACCCTTCTCCCCCTTCTTTCCAATGAGTCCAAACATTGTATGTGTTTATATACATATGTATGTGCACGTATGTGTAAATAAATCCCAGCACCGGGGATGGGGCAGAACAAAAGCAATGCTGTGTGTGAGCTGGTACCATGCAGCAGCTGCTGTGAGAGGGAAGTAAAGAAAATCTTAGTGCTCAACAGCAACTTGGTGTCATTTCTGCACAAGCCAAGATGGGTTTGGGTCAGGTGAAGGACAGACTGCTATAGGTGGGATTGTAGTAAGTGGGATGGAAATCATCTCCCTCCAAAAAAGTTGTGTAGGGGAATTAGTGGTTGGAGTTTTCCATGCAGGTGACAGTGGACAATAAATTTATGGATTCTTGGGGCACTCCGATGGGTGCTCCCATGGTGGCCTATGGGGAAGATGCATGTATCCTCCTTGAAGGAGCAGGAGGCAAAATGCACACAGCTGGATTCCACCAGCTCATCAGGTGGAAACAAAGGTGTGCTTGCTTTCTGTCAACATTTCAGTGCAAAAAAATAACCAAGCCAAAGATAGAATTTCTCCAGGCTGTGTTACAGATAGAGAATGGCAGAATAGCTCACCTCGTATTGCACTCGTTGTTGAGAGTTTGTAGACTGTAGGTTGTCTGAGGCTGGTGGCAAGTGATTGATATTCATATGCACATTTTCTATCTGGTTTTGAAATCTTTTTTTTCCTCTAGTGTTCCCTTGAGAATAGCATAACAATGTGCACAGGATTGCGCTATCAGCAAAGACTGTGCCTTTCCCCCCTGTGTGAGAGCCTTAAGCTTTCAGCTGCAGTGGAAGAGTTAAATTTCAGAGAGCTGAAGGATGCTGGACTTTGACAATTAATCATGAACTATTATAATTATTGATACTTACCAGGTGAAAAATGTGCCCGAGACAGAATGATTCCAGTACACAGAAATGTCACAGGATGAGCTGCTGCTGTGTGCTGTCATCCCTGCCATGGACACTTAGATATAGATCCTCAGTGGGACCCGGAGACGTAAATAGCTGCGTGTGGCTGGGATTGGCCTTCGCTCCGCTGGGATGCGCTCACAGGTGAGGGCTGTGACACCAAACCCCACGGTGGGATCCCACCTGTGTGGGAGTGTGAGCGGGTGTGCTGTGCTGGGCCAGTGCCTGCTGTGAAACGAGGTGGCTGTCAACACAACAAAACAGGGGCTTTAACACAACGTGGAGGGGATTCTCTCCTAAAACAACAGGAGATGTTAATGAGCTCTCTCCAAGGGGCTTAACTGGGGATGCTTATAATCTTTTAGTGTGTGGTTGTGTCTGTTCTTAAACATGAAAAGACCTTTCAGCATTCAGATGACTGCTTTCCTTCTGATCTGGCCTTCCTCTCTCCCACATGCCAACTTCCAGTGTCTACTGTGCTCCTAGAAAACATGAAGCACTGGAGACTGATTATTCTCAATTAAAGATAAAAATTAAGCAGTGAGAACCACATTATGAAAAAAAAATAATAGAAACAGCAGAAAGAAATCACATCAGTAGCCCCATATTTTGTGCACGCTGACGGTCTGAGTAAGTAAGAGATGGTTGCTTACTCAGTGATGCCCGTGTGAAACATCAGAGCGTTGCACGCGGCTGTAACTCGCTCTGTGCACACACACACACACACTCACTCACACACACAGGTGTGCACGGCCGCTCCGTTTCATATCGAGGGGCTCCAACGGCCGTGCACGTGCAGCCCGGGGGGGCTCGAGCCCCTCTCGTGCCGTGGGGGCCGGGGGTGCCCGGGGGGAGGGAGGGGGGGGAGGGAGGGAGCAGAGCGGGGCCGGGGCGGTGCGGAGGGGCCGGGGCTGTTCGCCGCGCTGCCGCTGGGGGTATCTTTGTACCATTTTTCATCCAGCAGCAATTTGGAGTGGAAACGTGTAATAGGGGGAAAAAAGCAAGGTTCTCGGCGGTATCGGCGAGCCGTGCAGCCAGGAGCCAAAAAAGATTAGCGGCCCCCCCGCAGCCACGCTCACCCCCACTTCCACACGCGCACACAGCACACACACACACACACACAGCACACACGCGCACATCCTCGCGGCACCGCGCGGCTCCGCGCTCACCCGCCGGACATCGAGCGAAAGGGATTCGTCTGGAGGGCAATTTCGGATCGGGGGAGATCTATTGGATTAGGAGGATTATCTGCCTGCAGACGGAGAGAAGTAGCGTTTGATCATTTCTATTGCTTGCCTGATGGTCGGATTTAAATGGAGGTGGCTCGGCACGGATGAGGCTGAATTCCGGATGGGGATTTCCAGCCCCCCCTCCCCTCGCCCCGATCCGAGGAAAGGGGAGAAAAATATCTCAAAATCGATATAATTCGGAAGCGTCCGGGGCACGATTGGGAAACCTCCAGCTCCCGGCGGCTCGGAAAGAGCCGGAGGAGGCGAATCCGATGAATTACAGTTTCAGAGGAGATTGCAGAAAAGCGGCCGCGAACTGGTAAATACTTTGATGCCGTCGGCGTGAGGGGCGAGCCCGGGCCGGGCTGGGGATGGGTTCCGGGGTCGGGATGGGGGTCGGGATGCGGGAGCCCAGTTGAGCCTGAGGGAGGTGCGGGGCTGAGCCCGAGGTGCGCGTGCCGTGCCCGAGGAGCCGCGCGTTGCTGCAGCCGCCCGGGGAGCGGAGCCTCGAGGGAGGCTGCGAGGAGGAGGAGGAGGAGGAGGAGGAGGGAGGGGGGGGGGGAATGCGGGGAGATTTGCACGCGCACATCTGCCCCACGCGGCCGCCCCGGCGAACTTTTCCTCCCCGCTGCCCCCAGGGCCGCGCTCCGCCGCTTCCTGCGGCCGCTCGGTGCCGGCCGGCTGCGGGCACTGCCTCCTCCGGGCTGCGCCGTGCGGGGGCTGAGCGCTGCTCCCCCCACCCCCACAGCAACACCCCCCCTACCCTGCTCCCCCCCCCCCCCCCCCCCCTTTTCCTGACGGTTGCTCTCGTCTCATCTTGCTGAAGGAAAATCAATTTTCAGCAGGTTTAATTAAAATTAATCAGTCAAATTACTTAATATTAATTGACTTATAATTAAAGCCAGAAAGTTACCTTGGAATCAGCAGAAAGGATATTATCTCAAATCATTTTAAGGATGCGTATGGTTCCAGATCAATTACATTAAAATAATTGTTTAAATAAAGGAAAACAGAGCCTTGTTACGGCGGAGCGTTCTTGCAGCTGCAGGTGACACAGCCTGGACAGGCCGTTTTCTCCCATAAATGTGCTGACCTTTCCAAAGAACAGCATCTCAGTTTGACGCTGCTTTTGCTTTCTGGAAGGCCACTTTGGTTGAGCTCTAACAACCGTGGCATTAACGACCACTGGTATAAAATGGAAACATCCCTTATGGATGGCATAAATACCGAAGTGCATGCATTTAGCACTGTGCATTGGAAATAGAGCAGATATTTTGTTTTTATTCCCAGCAGAAGTGTAAGAAATTGTTCTAGGAAATATTTTCTTTCCTACTGCTGACTTCCAATGTGGCAGTGTTTGCAATTGTCCATAACCTCAGTGGGACTGGGTTGCACCGCTGCGTTCCAGAGATCACTCACGTCTGAAAACATGTATTTGTGATAAGGCTCCAAATAACTTTTTTGGGCTCCTTGAATACCTGCATTGCTTTTTATCAGTTTGTTTGCTTGTTTGTTGTTGTTGCTTTTTAAATTATTATTATTATTATTTTTATTTACATACTGTTAGAGCATTTTGGATGCATCTAGACGTTATGCTTGCTGAAGGAGCAACACTGTGAGCTTTGGGAACTTTTCTCTTTTTTTTTTTTTCCTGGGCTGGCTTAATCTGAAGCAAAGGATACTTATGAAATTGCATGCACTCTATTACAGGCACCTGACAAGTGCAAGACCAAGCGTGATACAAATGAGCATGTAAAAATAGAGCTCATTACTGAGGGCCCTGATTTTCAGAGATACTGATTCCCATTGACTGCACTGAGACTTGTGTGGGCTCTACAGCTGTAACACACAGCCCACTTTTGCATCTTTGAAATTAGATTTGCAGGGAGCCAAGAGCTAAGTAGCCATGTTTGGAAATACTGCTTGAGTGGTTCTTTCTTTTACTTTTTTTTCTCTTTTCTTTCCTTCTCCCTATGGTGTATGATGCATGGGGAAAGAAGGATACTCCTTAGTTACTTCTAATATACGACAACTGTTTTCTTAGGCTACAGCTACAGATTGCAGCAAGGTAGCAAAAAAGCAGTTTTGCAGTAAGTGGTCGAGGTGTCCTTAAACACATACAACAGTTCTCATTTCTTCTGTGTATTTGATATGAACCACATACGGGCTGCAGGGAGAAAAATGAGGCTGAGGATAATCACGCTAAGTGTGTGAGGAAGCAGGATTTGGCTGAACACCTCTGTTTTGTCATTAAGTGAAGTAGCAGCGAAGCCATCAGAGAGTGTGCAGGCTGTTTAAGGCAGTACGCTGCGTGGAAGCGAGCAGAGATGTTGTCTTGCTGCTGCTTTGGGTATCTCACCCCTTTCTCTATGTTAGGGTAAGGAGATCTCCTGGCTGTTGGTACTGAAACACCCTTAACAAAGTGGGCTTGCTCGGGATTATTTGGCTGGAGGTGGAGCAGGCTGCTGAGGAGGGTTATTTAAAGACTGGGATGGAGCTGTAGGCTGATAAATTGATTTGCAGATGAATGGAAGATTTGAACACAGTAATGGTGGCAGTTTTATTTTTCATCAGTTTGCATGTTTAATATCCACTGGCACATACACAAGCACAAACCACTGTAATTGTTCAAATGGAGTCTGGGGAAAAGAGGAGAAAGCAGAGGCTTAGACATGGTCTTAGTTTGTAATGGATTGGCGCGCCTTTCTTTATTAAAAGCAAATACACATTCCTTTCTAATAGAGACGTGGAGCTGTATTACAGATCCTTGGCTAGCTTTGAATTATTTGTTTGCTGTCATACTTATTATGTTTTTTTAATCACATGAAAAGGAAACTGTTTAAAAATTAAATAGTGAAAAAGAAGAGCAAAAAGAGACAGACATTCTTTGAAAGCAAATAGTGAAAAGACAATATTTTGCCAGAGATTCAGTAGAAACCTTTGGGTATTTCTTTTAATAAAAGATGGGCAGTAATCAATCTGATCCAGTAAACAATGTAATTTCTTGTTAGTCCCAGAGATCCATCCACGATAAATATAATGGGGAGTGACAAAAATAGATCCTGACTGCTGAATAAATGCTGTTATAAAAGCACATTTCCATTACAGCAGCCCTGCTTCTGAGCTCTGCATCAGGAAGGAATGTGCATGCAGAGAGAGATGGCTCCTCGCAAGCTGCTTGTTGCAGAGGACTTTGTGTGGGAGTGGTGGGGGAGATCAGGGATGTGAAAAAGGGGTTGATGTGCGAACTTCAACAAGTTATATATTGGTTCAGTGTGGATGTTGAAACAATCCTTTTGTTTTAATGACAAGTGATGACTTAGCGTTCCCTGGACGACTACTGAATTCTCACAATTACAAGGGGACATCACGTTGGGTTCTTGGTGACTCAGCTGCATGTTTTCACCCCCCTCTGGAGACCCCTTTTTCCAACCAACTTCATTCTCGTAATTATGAATAGTTAATGATGTGCTGTTTGTTACCCAAGGAGAACAAGTGCCTAGCTACCGACTTATTACCACAGATGAGGTTTCCCATGCACCCACTCTAAGACCCCACTTTGTTCTTTAAAAGAAGAGAGGTGGTCAGGAGACACCCTGGGTCAGCTGTACATCTCCTTCTGGTATTCCAGCCATGTACAGATCTGCACTGCATACCTCAATGTGATTTTTTTTTTCCCCACTGCTGTAGGCAAATTATAGATGAGGCCATTAAACGAAGAGCAGTTGGAGCTCCCTTACCCCCATTTGTTGAATTCCTGTATTTTGTTCTTGTAACATTTTCTGCATAATCAGTTTTAGTGCTGCCTTTGGGTAGTCTGCTTCTTTCCATTGATGCTTGGTTAGGTCTTCTGCACCATTATAAAGGAGAATCTAATGCTTTGAAATTAGCAACACGTGCATGTAAAATCATAAAAATGATCAAGGACACTTTAAAATATTATATTTCAAGTGACTCATATCCTTTTAACCAAGCAGAGAACTTAAATGGCAATGTAAAATATATTTTCTAAATCTGCTCAATCACAACCTGCCTAGAGATGCCATTAACTCACTTGTTGAACTGGTTCTGGGAATTTAATGAGGGGGAATACATTTATGTTGTATCTTGTACTCGTGTTTAATTCCATCTCTCTGAAACTTTCCACTGCAATACCTGACATGCAGATATTTCTTTAACTATCCCCTTCCCAATCCCGTTCACCAGTTTCCAAAAAAAAACTCACTTGTAGATGGTGAAGTGTTGGATAGGCACAAAGCATTAGAAATATTCAGGAGGAGAGAACAACTACTTTCAGAGGAGCACTGCTGTAAAACACAGTAAAACAATTTCAGGCCTGTGAAAAATAGGTGGTGTGGGGTGGAGCTTTGTTTCTCCAGGCTGGTTCTTCCATTGGAGACAGAGCCCCTGAAATAGTCACTGCTGGGTGAGGAAGCTCTTCTGTCACTGGAGTCACGGTCACTGTGACTGGGACGTGGCCACAGGCAGATCTGAGGCTGGGTGCCATAACTTAAAGGAGTGTCTTTCTGGCAGAGAGTAGTAGAGAATGATACCGGGACAAGGAGCTGAATAATAGGAGCTACATGTGAAGTGAGATGGAAAGAGTAAATCTTTGCAGACATTTAATAGTGTTATATTCTAAGCTTTTGGGAAATTTTATTTGAAATTTTTTTACAACGGTAAATATAGTCTGTGCTCTATCTTATTTCTATTTCGTGTGAGAGAAAAATTCCCCATCTATGGCACAACACTTTACTGCTACCATTACTGCAGACTTTATAGATCAGAGATGTGTCAGCATGTTAGCTTTAGCTGTAATGCTTTTTTTGTGTGAAACCTTATGGGCCTTGCAGCCACTTTCTCATACTGACACTCATAAAACGTTCAAGTTCTCATATTTATTATTTAATTTGCTTCCTATATAAAGCAACAGAGCACTTCAATACATGAATGTGAAGCTAAAAATGACAGGCAGGCATGAATGGGACTAATGAGTTTTAATAATGCACATATTAGAAACCGCTAAAGGAAGTTTAATTAAGAAAAACAAGTTAAGCATGAAATTCATTTTGGAAGAAATACAAGTAAAGTCACAGATGTACAGAATGCTCCATCACAGGAAATGGACTCTCAAGTTGATGGATCCCTATGATGCCAATATTGCACTCCAAATGTAGTGTGCACTCCACAGCTCTGTAAGCATGGTAACGCCATTCAAGAGCACTTTTGAACTTGAGTTAGAGATACTGGGTTTATGATTAACAAATTATATTTGTACCTCTGTGGTTTTTATAATGGGTTGGAAGTTGATCTCGATTGCACTGATGGAATTGAGACCAGGATCAGATCCAGTAAGATGAACATTTGCTGTGTTGGTGCCACAAGGAAGTTTGTTGCCTTTTTTTTTTTTTTCTTTTTAATTCATCATATTAAAAAGCTAGGTATTGATCTAGCTCTATAACAAGATTTTTGTGTGCTTTGGAAGTGTTGTTATATGTTAGCCAGATAGCAGAACAATTCATAGACAAATCTGAGTTCATTCCATTATCTGTGTTTTCAGTGTTCTCTGCAAAGAAAACGTAATAACTTATTTCAGCTTTTTTAACCTTGAATTCCTAATGCCTGAAATAGGAAAATCAAAGGGGCATCTTTCTTTTGAATCTGATACAGAAGTTTGCCTTAGGTGATCTTCCATTAAACATAGTATTATTGTTGGTATTATAACTGTGTTGAAGATAGTTAACAAAATCCAATTTATTTTTCTCCCGTGATTAACCACAGTGTGAATCAAGGGTTGCTCACAAATGCAGATGAGGTAATGAACTCTGTTACTAATTTTATAACGTTTTCACCTGCAAGGGATGCTGAAAGAACACCTCCTTTCAGAGCCCTCCATTCCCACCTGATTGCTTGAGCAGGGTATACCAAGCTCTGGTGTGCTCTGCTAACACCAAGCTCTGGTGTGCTCTGCTAACATCAAGCTCTGGTGTGCTCTGCTGATCAAGTGATCACTTCTAAAAAGTGTTGGTTGAAGGAAGTGAAATTAACTTGTGTTTACGGTGTAGCATATGTCGATTTCAGTACTGGAGATGTTAGATGAGAGACAGATGTCGAATATTTGTTTATCTCTGGTGTGACCCATGGTTAACAGGAATTCTGTTCCTAGAGTAGGTCAAAAACTCTTCATGTCCTGAAGCACGCTACCGCCATCGACACAATAGCCATCTGATCATTTGGTAGAATAGCTCTAGCACTCAAACATGAGTATAAATGTGGTCCATTTAAGAGTTAACCATAAGCTGCTAAAAGGAATAAAGGTTCACTTCAGTGCCCATTATATTCCACACCAGTGCATCTGTCATTTTTAATTTAAATCTGTATTACTTAGCTGTCTAAAACTTTACACGTAAGTGACAGAGTTACCCATTCTTTCTGTTATGGGTAAAATCACCATTTCGTTACCTACTTACTGTGCAAAATGTCAGAT
The DNA here is from genome assembly GCF_023343835.1 of Lagopus muta. Lineage (NCBI taxonomy): Eukaryota > Metazoa > Chordata > Aves > Galliformes > Phasianidae > Lagopus > Lagopus muta. Next base: position 4,991,885 of record NC_064441.1, read on the forward strand.
AGCTACAGTCCACATTAACAAATTGTAGCCAACTTCTGGTAATATAAACAATTACTTCAGCTAAGAAGTAGAACTATTTTAAGAAAATGATTTATTGATATGAGTAAATGGAAGATAGTAAGACTGAAGTGACCCTCTTCTTTCCATAGATTTAATTTGTCTAATTCAAAAGCATCTTAATAGAAAATTAAGATCAGAAGTCTCCTTATTTTGGCAAACCAAGATGCAGAAATTATTTAAAGAGATCTTTTGATCATGAAAATACTAATTAATAATGAGTTAGCATTAGTGAATATTCCCACTAATGGGGAAGAACAAAAATACAGCAAAACTGAAAGGTACATGGCAATTTAAATGAGTCTTATATCATCTACTCAATTTGATCCAACTTTTCATTAATTTGTGCTTCATTGTGTTGAATAATGTATTCATATATATTCACTTGTAGTTTTTCCTGATTTGGTTGTAAGGCTTTGTGTACAAAAGGTGCTGTTAAATAGAGGCAAACGTGAGAGTTAGAATGAGGAATCTGATCCTGTGATCTGTGAGTGATATATTGACACAGCTTGAAGCATTTGGAAATCCCTACCCCTGGATTGTTTGCAGACCTGTGTAGCATAACACTTGTAATCTCATACTAATGTGGGTGGGACCGTGACCCCAGCAGAATAATGTCTTAATTGTTGGCAGTTTCAGCAAAGGCTGTGCATGTCAGCAGATCTGGATCTGTAGCTGCTTTCTGAAGCTCCCCAAGCTCCTCCAGATCTGTGCCTTTCTAAGATGTGTGAGATTCAGGATTGCAGTCTCCTCTTTTATCATTGCAAAGACTGCTTTTTAGAGTGCAAATAGCTCATTTCTTGGACTAAACACATGTAAATCCCTTCCTTCAACCAAGCCTCTGTGGAAGTACCCAAAAGCAGGGTCTGTTTCCAAATTTTTATTACTACACTGTGAGAAAATGCACCTTATTTGAAACAACACTTCCTTTTACCAACTTCAAATGTGAAGGAAGAGATGGGAAATTTCATGATATGTCTCTGGAGGATTTGCCTGATCATGTTGACAGTCGTTGTGTCACAGCGATCCGGTGTTCACCCTGGGTCACAGTTGTCCCTTTAATGGCTTCTGTTTCACTGCCCATGTTCCTATTTGGGATCATAGCGTTCTTCAGAACACAGGTTTCCTTTTAGAGACACAAAACATCTTTAGGCTCTCAGTCATAAGTAGAGACCGTTGTAAGGAAAAATGGATGCAAATGCAGTTGGTTCTGCAAAATTGTATTTGTGTTTCGAGATGAAGCAGCACTGTATGATGTTCGAAACCCTTACAGTCACTTTCTATGAATATTTTTGCAATTGGGAGTTTGCACTAAAATTGAAGGAAAGGAATTTTTAAGCAAGATTATCAAGTCACAGAGTACATCTTCAGCTAAAAAGAAAACAGCCAGTGGTGTAAAGGCTAAATAATGCCCAGCATATGGCCAGGAGCACCAAGTCCCACTGAAGGTTTTATTAATCCATTGGAGCTATTGACAGGTGGTACAGTTCAAGATATCCCTTAAGATTTGAAGCTCTGTGCAAGAGTGACAAAGAGGAGTTTGGCTGCTGCAGTTTGCAGCAGATGCGACTGGTTGTGGGATGCCCTGTGTCATTGGAAATGCAAAGATACTCTGAAGTTATCTTGGGCTGTTCGCTCCTCAGCATACTAAATGCTGTTCTAAAGTATTTCAGCATCTGAGCTATAAAGTAATTTAAATTCAGAAAGGAAGATAATCAAATAATGGATGATAGAAAAAATCTCTATATAGCATAGACTGTTCCAAAGACCGTGAAAGACTTTATCAAATACCTTTTACAGTAGAATTCATTTGCGTTACCACAGGGAACAATTGTGATCCTCACATCTAGACAATAAAAAATCTGAAAATGCTTCTCCTCGTCCTCCTCAGATCTACAGTGCTCCGCTGCTAAAGCTTTATACCTTGGCTCAAACTGATCGTCTCTGTTCTTTGGTTTATTGTGATGCCCATCTCCCCGATTTTTCCCCCTCCTGTTAATTGCTTCTGTCTCACTGACCCCTGATCAGTCCTCTGGAGTCTGGATACCTCGGGAAGTCCTATGTAGATAATCTGCTGGAGGACTAAGGAAAATTTTGTGTCCAACATTGATGCTGAGCTACTAAGACAGCTAAGCTCCAGGCTGGCATTCCCACTTTGCCTTCCCACCTAGTTCTGGGTATGAAATTTTGGCATAAAATTCTCATAAGATCCGAATAATTACAGTCTCTTTATTTGTGTGAGTTAGTATTCTTAACTTTTGTAGACTCGGTGCATCCAGCAACGGGCTCAGATGTTTGACCTATCTGACTCTCAACAATAAACTGTTGCCTAATGGGGAAAAACACAAACCTAGAATTCAAGTTACAAGCACAGTACACATATGTTGATTCCAACGTTGCAAAGCCTTACAGTTTATTGCCTTGTGTGGCTTAAAAATCTATTCACTGAAGCTAGCTAGTACCCAAAACTTAATTAATGAGAATAGCCAAACAATTTAGTCTTATCAATTTAGCCCAGTTTCTGTCTTAGAGCAAAACTTCATCCAAGGGAAGCAAACCAGAACTTTCAATCACAGCAGAGATGTTCAGCTGCAGCAGCAAGACGAACGAGCTTAAAACTGTAGCCTGGCTCTACGATTTGCTTCAAATTTACGTAACTTATTCTGAACTGAAATTATTATTTAAAGGAAAATGTTTCGCCAAAGTCTTACAATCCAAAATATGTCTGTGTTCTGATTAACTCCTGTGACTTCATCATTGTTGTTAAAACTTCTGTTTTAGGTACAAAAAGGGTTAGAAAGTTGTCTTAGAGCTGAGAACCGGTCTATATCTCATAGGGTGAATTGTTCAATCTTTCCAGGACCTCCTGTTCCATCACTGCACATCAGCTCAGAGCAGCAAAACTGCATGAAGTGGCCTGTGCTCCAGCACCTGTCCTCTGTCTGTACTATTTCTCAAGCAATAGCCCACTACCTTCAAAATTTAAAATGTGACAAAGCTTACTGAGAGCCAATTGTTCGTATGCCCTTCTGTTCAAGTTTATTAAACACATAGGTTAACTCAGGGGAATTATTTTCTGCAGCTAAATTGGTGTGTTTCCAGTAAACACAGGGAGTTTGAAGCTGGAGAATGAAGGGCATAAGCCTGTTTCTTAATGCAGTTTCACAGTGAAGGTGTTAGAATTAGCAGAGAAAGAAAGGGAGAGAGAAAACTGTGGAAAAGCTTCATCTATCTCCTTATTGCCTCCTGAGATAGATTGTTCAGAGCTAAAGGAATGCTAGACATGAACCAAATCTCCTGCTGTCCTATATAGCTTTTACAATCTCCTTTTTAATAACCCAAACTGCAGGGTAGTCTGACTATTAGACAAGCCGTTCTTTTAAATTCTCTCTCCAATGTGTATAGACATGATAAAAAAAAACAACAATTCTCATTAAAACTGCCAATGCAGTTCAAAAACAGGTGGTTTAAAGTGTTTCCTATGCAAAGCAAAACACATTTCTTGTGCTTTGCACACTGCTTAATAGGGAGCGTAAGATTACACTGCTATGTTGTGTATAACACTGCATTTTAAATAATAGGATATTGTAAGTCGTGTTAGAAATATGTTTAACATGCATATGGAAGATATAATGATATGCACTGAGTAATTTTCAGAAGTGCTGGAACACAGCCTTGTGTGACAACCTCTGAGCTAACGTGGTTGAAAATAGAGTCTGGAATTGGTGGTTATACAGTCCCTGATCCTAACCGATGATTGTTCCAGGATACTGTTCAGTCAGCATGGGGGTATATGAAAGATAAGATTTCCACTGCCCTATGGGAGCGTTTCTTGTTTATATTGTAAAATAACAGTGGTAGGAATTGAGCGTGTTCATGGTGTGTTTTCATTTGTGAGTAGTTGAAAAGGAAGGTGGGATAGGTCTGAAGTAAACACTGTGATATCTGCTCCATCCCTAACGTGCCTGCCCAGACCCTTTTCCTGGTCAGTTTTCAGGGGGCAAACACTGATGTCTAGTCATAGTTCTGTGCAAATCTGCAATTTCCATTCACTTTGGTGGGAGCAGACTGTGGGCCTATGCCATTCTGTGGCTGTTTCACACTGCTGCAATTTGGGTGCATTTCATTAGCTATTAGAAATTTGAGGATAAGAAAACCATACAAAGCATGGTAATTTGTGTTATTCTTATAAAGGTATACCAGTTGTCCTGATGTTTGAATCAGAAGTTGTATTGTTAAATGAACAAATGTTTGCATATATTGTCGTCTGCTCTGGATGAAATAAAAAGCATTTGAGTCTTCTGTATGCCTGTATATCTTAATTGACTCTTTTACTTTAAATAAATAATTACTTTTTTTTTTTGGTAACTAGTGCAAATAAGGTGAGAACTGATTTGGAGATGATTCAGTTGAATTAAATACGAGAATAAACATGTATTTAATGGGGCCTGGCAGCAAAGTAATTATTCTTGACAAGGTGAATTTTAAAAATGTGTTTTCTATCAGATCTGTTTCTTCTGAAAAACCTGTGTGAATTCAACAGGTGATGTTATGGATAATCCAGTAGTCAGTGCTTCACCCACCATTTCATGGACCCATAAACTAGTGCAGTTTTACTTACATGGTTCTAGCAGCTATTAATGTATGTACATAACTTGTGAAACATCTAGTTATCACTCTGCTCATATTAGCTCTTTCATACTAATGATTTATTTTCATTTTCTCCAGGATATAGACCTGCGGCTAACTGGATTTGATTTATAAGAGGGGATTCTGCAGTAAATGGCCGCTCTCTTCATATTGCTGCTATGGAAAACAGAATTGTCAATAGGATGTAGTCTGATAAATAGTGCTGAGTGAAGATGCAGCTTCAATAAGTGTGAAATCAATGGAAGATACTTACCACATGAAAAGCCTTTTGAGATTTTTCTGACAGGCTCCTATTTAGGAAACTTGATCTGTTTCCTTTGGTCGCCCTCTTTTTACACCAGTGGATACAAATAAGATTGCTTCATTGTAGTCACACAACTAATGTGGGACCATGGCCTTTCCAAGATCCATGTGGCTGAACTGTGTATGGAGAGCGCTGATAGCCCGCCTGCTACACATGGGATTGAATGCCACTTTTGCTTTCTCTATACTTGGATTTTTGCTTCACGCTGCAGCTGTGTCCTCCCAAAAATTGGATGATACCAACCCAGTGGTGACCACCAACTTTGGCAAGATAAGAGGGATTAAGAAGGAACTAAATAATGAAATTTTGGGGCCTGTTATTCAGTTTCTCGGGGTTCCGTATGCTGCCCCTCCAACAGGGGAGCGCCGCTTTCAACCTCCTGAGCCTCCGTCTCCCTGGGCAGATATCAAAAATACCACTCAGTTTGCTCCAGTGTGTCCCCAGAACATTATAGAAGGCAGGTTGCCTGAAGTCATGCTTCCTGTGTGGTTTACTAATAACTTGGATGTAGTTTCCACCTATGTACAAGATCAGAATGAAGACTGCCTCTATTTAAATATCTATGTCCCAACCGAGGATGGTGAGTTAATAGCAGGCAAAACAGGGAGATCTTTTTATTTTCCTGTTCTATGTTCTAACAATATTAATTCATGTCTACTGTTAGCATGGCTTTCTTTGTTGCATGCCAGCATACTACATGTATGCATGCTGCTTTTCTTTGTATGCATCTGTCCTTTTTTTAAAAAAAAGACTTCCGTCTACACTCATTTCTTTTCTCCCACAGCACGTGTATTTTTAGGTCGAATTTGGTGCCTAATTCTCATTGCCACCCACTGACTTCTGGGAAGATGCATCAACATCTTATCCATTGCATGTGCAGGCACCACAAGTTGAGATTCTTCCGCACCTAATAACGCAGGTCATATTTGAGTTAGATAGTGGTGTTGCATGCTCCTACTGTCTGTGACGGAGCTCCATGTTATTTTCTAGTCTTCTATTCATTTTTCAGTCAAAAGAATATCCAAGGAATGTGCCAGAAAACCCGGCAAGAAAATTTGTAGAAAAGGAGGTATGTATAAAGTGTACAAAACAAAAGTGGGGGAAAAATCGAAACCTTGCAAAGGAGGAGCATATAATACAGCTGAAAGAGGTTGATTTGCTGATGCTGTCCATCGTGTCGTAGTAAAGCCAGGAAAGTACTTAAGGAGAGGACTGCATAAAGCAAATGAGCAGATAACATTTGCAAAGCTTGAACTTGGTTGATCCTGATCATCTCTCTTTCACTGTCCTATACTGATCCCGTTGGCAGCTTCTCTGTCATGGCCTCGTGGTATAGAGGAGTGTCTGTCCCTCATATGCTGACACCCTGCGTTGTATATGCATGCACAGGAGGCGGCTCTCATGCCTGGGAGCCACTGATGCTGCTGGCACTCCTCAGCTCTACAGTCCAGTGGCTTAGTGCGATGGCTATTAGGTACTGTAGCAAAGCGGAGCTGAAAATCTGTGTTGACTTCCTATGTGATCCATGCTGTTTTCTTAAAGCAGTGTTAACTTTTCTGGAACGTTTTTGTGAAACACTTCGTTTATGCGTTGTGAAAAGTGAGTGCTGATTTCTTTTATTGGGTGGTTATGGCTCTCTTTGTAAAACCCCAAATCTCTTAATAGGGGTGTAAAGAAATGTTAAAATGTTGTGAGGCAATACTTTGGAAACTAGGGCGTTTTAGAATCTTGGCTTCTACCATTGTAATGTTAGATAGCATCGGGGAATTTGCAGATTTCTTTATGGGCATTTCCAGATCCCCAAGGTGATTAATAGGTGATGTGCAAGGTATATTCTGGTAGTGGTTTGAAGCAGGTATTTGGTAACAACTTTAAAGTATTAATTTTATACTACTTTACACATTTGTTTTTCAACAAGTTATTATATTTTATTATTCTCTCTGAAATGTGCTCTGTAATTGTTGGGCTGCTCTTGAACCTAGAGTGTTTTTTAGGGTAAACAGAGCTGTGTGGGAGGTACCTATTACCTGTAGTCTTACCTGCGTATTTAATATAAGTTGCTATATGCTGCAGTTACTCCAGAACAAATATAGCAAGTGTCATAGCAAGAAATGGTAAAAAGTCAGGCAACGTTCAACTCTATTAACTCAGACCTAGGCATCTAAATGAAGGTGGCCTTATTTTCCAAGGTTCTTGCTATTGCAGTTTTACTGATTGTTAATTGCAGCTAGTTGTTAATTATTAATTGTTAATTGTAGTTGCTCTGTGTATGCTTTCTTAGATGTCTGAATCCAGTTGCAGTTACTTAAGGCAGTTAAATTTGTTCTTAAAGCATTGGGCTTTGAGTCAACCGCTGATGTTTCTATTGGGGAATTTCTTTTCTCAGTGCTGTAAAAATACAATTGCTTAAGCTGGATTGCCAAAGTTGAAAACAAAGATAATCAGGGTATGGTGAGCAACGTCACTTCTTCACAAATCATTCAAGTTAGAATAACTGCTGTCATTTATATGCATTCAATTAATGTGCAGCGCTGCAGCAGTTATTACGCAGTTCATCAAGCGTGTGTAATTAGCTGAGCAACTTTCACTTCCTATCACCCAGACACTGATTCACAAAGTCATAAATAAAGATGCAGATCTCCATCATTGTTCTCAGAAAGTATTTTTCCTATGAGAGAATATTAAAAAAATAAAAAATAGATCAGAAAAATAGCAAAAATAAAGAAAAGAAGAGCCCAGTAGATGAGAAAGTCATGTTTATTGTCTTGTGAGCCCGAAGGAGAATAAAGAGACTTATTTGAAATTCTGGAGGTATTTCTGCAGTTAAATTCATTGCAGAAACAGCACAATAAGGAGCAGCAGCAGCCTACCTTTCTCCTTGACAAGTGCAGAGAATCACTGGATTCCTTTTGCCTGGGCAGCTGGCAGAGCAGCAGCCATCCCTGTTCGTAGAGCAGCTCACCCTCTGCTCACCCATACACAGCCTTGGGTTCTCCTTGGTCTGGAGTTCCTTCATTTCTCAGAGTAGTGGGATCAAGTGGTAGAACAAAGATGCAGTAGAGTAAGGTCATCTTCCAGCTTGGAAATGGCCTTGCTTTCTCATACAGAGAAAGAAGAAAGGACTGATACTGTCTCTTTTGCTGCATGTCGGTTGTAGTCATTTCATTACAATCAGTGAATGATAAGTTACTGAAAAGAGTAAATAGGAAAATGAGAGGAAAACTTTTATGCCATCTGCTTAATTAAAACAAGATACATAAATTAAAAGTTACCAAACCATGCGCTATCTTATATACTATTTGATGCCTACTTATTATATGAAATAGATTTTATTAGATAAATAAACTAGTAAGAATTAATTGTCAGCTGAGGGATATGAGGAAATTAAAAATTTTCAAGAACAGGAAGTAATCTGATGAAGACAGATGTAGAAATGAAAGCAATCCTATCTGCAAGTCCTGCCAGATGTTGTAGTGGGAATTATAACCATTACAATTTGTTGCTGGAATTTCGATATGAGCACTACAGAGACTACAAGTTGATAGGATGGAAGCTGAGTGAAAAGGAGGGAGGAAATATTAGCCTGTTTTTTGCTCAATATAGTTGCTTATATTTCAATATATTTCTTAAGCTTCAATTTATCGTCTCTATAAGTAATGAAAGATCATTTGTTTTCATGTCTGTTTCTTACCGGGCCCGTGAATGTCAGAAGTTGGCTAATTCTGTTAGGAGTGCATACAATCACACCTGTTTGCTAGGGCTGGTTTTAGAGAGTTTGTACAAAGGCATTTGTTAGTTTTGTGTTTGTTTTCTTTGTGGCTAGTCTCCATAGTTTTAAGTTGTAGTAGAACCTAAATTATATCCCAGATGACACCATTTTACTGACTGATACTGGTTATATTGCTGATGATGACCTGAACAGTTTTGCACTTTGTTTAGTGTTGCTGATCTCTGTTTTATAGTCAAGGCATGAACTTGTGATTTGGAATGACAGAGTAACTCATTACCACTTTTGAGGGCTGTATCTTCTGTTTTAGCTGCAAGCTTGTGGTTTTGTTTTGTTTTGTTTTTTAATACTGTATATCCATTTAGTTGTGTTACAAGAGTTTGCACCATGAGTGTCCTACTTTCAGTTCTAATGACAATTATAAAATGAAGTTTGACAATCATGACCACTAAAAGAAATGCCAGATATTATGTATTCTGCAGTTGGGATGACAGTATGCCTTTTGCGATGAGCCTGTACAAAAGCCTTCATGTTGCCTGAATAGATCTCAATGTGAAGATATGGAAGTGTGGTTTTCATAGAAAATATGACATATACTTCATGTCATGGAAGTAGTTTGGGAGACAAGACTACTTATAGGAGAAAGATGGGTAGAATAAGGAAATAAATCACTTGATCCTTACTTTTACATGTGGGAATTACCAATGGCTAAGAAACTGCCCAACATCAGTGACTTTTCACATGCGGATTCTGTTTCTTATTCTAGCTGGTGCAGAGAATAAATTTTAAATGCAAAGAATCATGATCTGAACTACCTCATTTGAGAGTGTAGTATGAGACAGCTCTATTAATATTTATGCCTCCTAATGGGCTACTTGATTTTCAGAGAGCAAAGCTCCCACCACCATAGTTTCTGGGTTATGTCTGCGATTACCACGGATGCACATATATGTGTTCATACAAATACTCTCCCAGAACAAAATAAAAAGAGCAGTGCTATCGTCTCATCCTGCATTGAATATTCGTTGTTTTCCTTTGAGAATATCTTACATCAATTGTGATTCATAAATGCCACTGATAACTTTAGGGCTTTTAATCTTAGCACTATGGAAGATTTTTCATAAATCTAAGCAGATATGAAAAGTCCCATTTAGTCTGTTACCCTTTGCTTACATTGGATGTTTCTTCCAATACTCTATTTAACTACCTCAGAGCTATTTGACTGACTGTCTAATTTTGGAAAAGAAGGTAATTAATGCAACCTATACAGTTTCTAGGACCTTTATTAAATAACCCTCCTTCTGTATGCTTTTTTCAGCTCTGAAATCGATAAGGAAAGTACAAGTTTGGACCTGAGGAAATCTATATTTCCATCTACAACATTTGTTGATTGATTATCAGATTCTTTTTTTTTCTATATGTCTGATGTAGAGAATAATATTGAAGTGTCGGACTTGTGAATGCTGTATTACTGAAAAAGAATTGAGATATTCTTCTCTGGGGCCATATAAATGAAAGAAGTCTAAGGTGTGTGCCTGCAGCACTGCAGGCTCAGCTGTGTCAAATTACATTGCACTGCCCAAAGGCTAAGAACGTGCACTTGCAGGCCGTTACCAGGGCTTATGATGTCTTGAGAATGAATGTCAAAGCTCTCAGAGATACCTCAGTTTGTATTTTGGTGTATCTCAACCTTTGCAGAGGGTGTAGATCTTCACCCGGCCACTTAGACCATTCATAACAAATTGTTTGCCTGTAGTTCACTTGTGCCAGTAGTTGCCTGCACACATCTGGAGTTTTCCTGTTTGCCCTTCCTGGCTCCTGGCTGAAGTGCCCTCCAACCTGCTCTGCCCTCGCAAGGCTCTTTCCTGCAGTATCAGCTGCTGCAGATGTAGTCCATAATCCTGAACTCAGGTGCTATGTACTAAAACAAGAAGGCTGTTGCATTTTTCTGTTCAATTTTAATCACCGTGTTCCTGTTTTTCATTCCTCAGATACCATAGCAGCATTTTTTATTATACTAGTAATACATGGAAGAAGATAATGAAGCAAACATTGTCTTGTACAGACCTTTTCATCCTTTCACAATCTAAAGCTGTTAGTGTCAGTTAGCAGCATTATCCAAAGACGTGTAGTAGGTTTATGTCATATTTGAAATAACATAAAATGCTTAAACTCTGATGTACTTTCCACAGTCCTTTTTCTGGGTGAGCCACTGCTTGACAGTAGACAACTTTGCAGACTGCATTTTAAGACTCCAGTCATCTTAAATGCCATCAACATTGGTCAGAGTCCTCCCTAAATGTCTAGTTGTTCAGGCTGTTGCTGACCACATAGTCATCGTGCTGTCATTGCTTTGCTCATACAACTTGACAGTGCTTATAGCTCTAACAGGTCTTAAATTCTAATCTAATTCCATTCCTTGTCCATTATTTTGTTGCTCCCTTTTCATTTTCCACATCCTCCCCCACACGGGCTCTAAAATAGTACTGTTACCTGCTAATATGAAGTCAGATAAAACTGTTCTGTGCTTCTTCACCTTGACTTTCTCAGGTTGGACCAGCTGTACTCAGTAAATAACACTGAAGTGGTTTTCCTTTCAATCTGCTGCTTTCTAATTTATCGCATAAAGCCAGACTAGACAAAATATTAGAAGAAATAGCTGTGGAAGTACATTTGTCCATCTTTAAGAGGAATCCTTGAGTAACTTGCATAACTTTTGGATAGCTATGTTTTTCTGCTTACTTGGTCTTTTTTTTTCCTGTATCATATTGTTATTCCTTGGCTCTTCTCTGTGTTCATTCCCTTTGTTTCCTTGTTTCCTTATAACACATAAGGATACAAATACTTTTAGTATTCCTGGCATATTTTTCAAGCTTGAATCACGATGCTTGCATGTGTCAAACCATTCTTAAAGATCATCTCAATTATAATGTTAATAATCCGCTTATAACTTGAATATTGCTCCAGTATAATTCCAGGTTTTCTTCAAATTCTTTTCACTTATAATTCTTTAACCCTCTTCATTTCTACTTTGTGTTGCCAAATGCACGTCTTCTCCGCTCTGATATGTATAGTATTAATTATATTCTGTATTCAGAACCCCGCTGCTTTAATGAGCTTAACATAAATGAGATTTGTTTTTGGGATATCAATCCTTTTCTTCTGTTTTAATATTAATATCCCATACATTACTTTCTCATGCTTCTAATAACAAAGTTTTATCCTAAATAGAAGCAACCCTGAACAACAAAAGGCTGGGAGAAGTGGGACAGATCTGACTCGAAGCTTTGTTTGCACCCATCTTCTGACACATCACTGGTTGCTGGCCAGAACCAGCCACCTGGGGCTGCCGTAAGTGAAGGCAGACATTGCCAGACATGTGGAGTCTGCACAGTGCTAGTGCTGGAGCTCATTTTCCCTTCCACAGTTTTGCTGTAGTGTCAAACTTCAGCAGGAACAGTAAATCGTGTTGCTAGTTCTTCCACTGTGGGAATTGTTCTAATACCCCATTGTGTTATCAGAGCAGTGTATGTGTATGTTTGGTGGCCCTGCCAGGCAGGGGGGTTGGAACTACATGATCCTTGAGGTCCCTTCCAACCCGGGTGATTCTGTGATTCTGTGATTCAGTAATCAGAATACACCCTGGTAGAGTTTTCTGTGCTCTTTTCATTAAGAATGCCTTTTGCATTTCGTATTCATACTGCTACGAATCGCTGTGAATGTACCCAGTAAGTTTGGTATAAGGTACGTGTCTGAAGAGAAATGGTTTTAAGTTGAGGGAGGGAAGATTTAGTTTGGATGTCAGTGGGAAGTTCTTTACTATGAGAGTGGTGAGGTGCTGGAACAGCTGCCCAGAGAGGCTGTGGATGCCCCGTCCATCCCTGGAGGTGTTCAAGGCCAGGCTGGATGGGGCTCTGGGCAGCCTGGTCTGCTATTAAATGGGGAGGTTGGTGGCCCTGCATGTGGCAGGAGGATTGGAGATTCATGATCCTTGAGGTTCCTTCCAACCCTGGCCATTCTGTGATTCTGTGAACAGAGAAAAATTACTTTTCTGGTTCTTCAGCTGTCGAAGCTCTGGAAGTCCATTACTTCAGTTACCCTGTAAAGGTCTCTCTACCAAGGAGGGCACAGGGAGAAAAAACCTTATGCAAGTTTTCTCTGTTTGCCAATAGTTTTGACCAAAAGGAGCATTGTGGAGGAAGATCATGGCCAGTATGACTGGTTAACTTCAGCAGCAGATGTGTTGGAGTGCTGTGCCCTGCACATGGGCTTTTCCAGAGTGCTTGTGGGGATCCAGGACTTGTCCTTTTATGTCTCAGAGGAATCAGAACACAGATTGCAAGTTGTTGTGGGTGCTGTTCCCTTTTTATTTATGTCAATGGCAATTTGCAGTTCAATATCTTGTGATATGCTGAGTTATTGCATAGGATAACTAAGTTTGGGCTATATTAATGGCAGTGTTTTGAGATCAGGCCTGCAGGGGCGAAGTATTGAGGTCTCTTGGTATGATTTAATATTTTTTAAATACATTTTTAATCCTTATTCTATTTTGTAATGTGTGCAAAAATCGTATTATCATATGTAAAGAGAATCTGGTAAGCAGAAATCTATAAGAGAGAGACAGCCGATTATTATTTGTATTTGTTTTCTGGCAAGCTTCCATTTGTTAAATTTCACCCTTTCTATAAAGGCCTTCTTTAATTATTAACTGAAAATCAGGTATTTATGTAATTATCGTAATTATATCTACACATCTAGTGTACTTGCAATTATTTCATTAAAAATTGCAATTATTATACAATTATAAGGGATAATGACGTCCTTGTAACATGTTGCAGAAGCCCTAATTAAATGATGGCATAAATGAATTGGAAGTAATTTAGAAGTTTTGAATATTGTTTTATCAGAAATATCAGAAGTGATTCATCCACATTATGAACTGGCAGTGAAACCCCTGCAAAGTTATTTTGAGCAAAGATTTCACAGAGCTCATGGAAAAGGATTTGTCTCTATTGCCTCTCTGTCGTTACTTTCTGTTCTCTATATTCTTACGCTCAAAACCTGCAGATTTTTAATAGAAAGGTGCGTTGTGTAAGACGATTGCACAGCTTGCTGAATCTTTCTAGAAGGCTCAGCCTAGAGCAAAATAGGATCTATGTGAAAGCACAGCCTGTACTTAGGGGAAAAACCTATGCAACAGTTGGTTCAAGGCGGTAGAAAAAAAAAAAGATGAGGAGGTTTCATTACGTGCTGAGCATTGATGACTTGCCTGTATGTTGGAATGGCCAAATGCTGCAACTCCAGGTGCTGGGGAAAGAGAGACAGAAATTCTTCCTGTTGCACAGGGCAGTGTGATGCTCCGAGCGTGGGAGGAGCGCTAAGCAGAGTGGGAACAGAGCGGCCTTGCAGAGCATCTCCCTTCCTGTCTCTGGAGTGGGTGGGGAAAGACAGGCAGGGATAACATGTGCCAGCATCTACCAAAGCCTCAGCATCACAGGTTTCTCATCTTCTGCCCTGTCAACTTTCTGTAGTGTACAGATGATCTCTGCCTTCAGTTAATTTTAAAAGTCATTGAAAATGGCAGCAAGGCATATGTAATGTTTAGGCTTCTTTTGTCAATCTGTTCTTTTAAATAACACTGTGCTGCTAAGTGATGGGTACATAACAGAGAACTCCTGGCAGGACTGGTGCTCATGTAGCCACCCTTACCACGGCACCCACCTCGGTTTTCTCCTGAAGGCAGCACCCTGCTGTGGGCTGGTGCCATGCAGACCGGCTGGAGGGCCCCATCCCAGCGCACCCGCTGCTCGCCTCCCACCTGCCAGCTGGAGCTCCTCCTCCAGTCCTTGCTCCCCATTTGCTGGGGGAATGACTCATGCACATTCTTCCCATTTGCTTCAGATGCATTCAGGCAGGTTAGGCAAACCTTATGTTCAATTTGCTTGGTTCACATCAGTTCATTTTTTGCCCAAAGTTTGATTAAAGAGGGCTTACAGGAGATACTCTATTGCAGAACGTCCCACAAAAGGATGAAAGCCAACCTCCAAGAGGCAGGAGCTGCTGGAGCTGCCAAAAGCCCACCTACCCATGGCAAGCTCCCTGGTTGCACCATCTGATGTTCACGTTCCCTGCTGGGGCAGCCACTGAGGGACTGAGCTGCCCTGGTGGGGGCTGTTTCCCAGGGACCTGCTGCCCTTTAATCAAAAGCTGAGCACCACCCCAGCTGTCATGTTCCGTTCCAGTGCCCTGGCAGGGATTATTTTAGTTCCTGCCAACATTATGCTTTGCTTTTAGTCTTCAGTATATTGATATGAATATAATGAACAGAGAAACAAAACATACCATTACCAGCAGGATCTACCTGATGCAATGAGAATTTAGTTTCCGAGAGTCCTTGTTCCCAAAGAAATGCTTTTAATGAGATAGACCCACTGGTAAGGGAATATGAACCAGGCATTTACATGTGTACATGTGTATACATATACAGTCACAAATAGATGGGAAAGCTTGGCAAAATGCTGTACAATTTGCCTAATTTCATTGCAAAATTTACATTCATATGTTTTCATATTTATTTTAAAATGGCAAGAAGGTTTCAGAGATTTTTCAAAAAAGTAGAATTTAGTTGCTTGAGGCCAGATGAAAGATAAGTGCATGAGCCAAGTCGGTACTGTGTCAGGTTTTGTACATTTACGTGCTCTGAGGCTGCTTCTAGTAGTAGTGCCCCATGATCTCTACAGCACTTTGGATCCATGAAATATCACTGTAGAGTTGGTGAAGAGGCAGGTTTATTTCATGAAATTTCACAAGAAATCATTAGGCTGTAAACCTAGATTTTAAATTCTTAGTCCTTTCCCTGTTTCTCCATGCTAAACGCGAATGAAGTACCCTCCATATGAATCAACTAAAACTGTGCTATGTGGAACAGGCAAGAGAGTTTATGTCCTACACTTTTCAGTCATTAACTGTGTTCATTAATTACAAATGGATTACTTTTGCTAGAAACAATAACTTTTGAAACAAAAAATAATTGCTACAGGTAAGTGCTGAAGCACATTCAGTCTCTTGGTACATGATGTTTTCAAAGATGAAGCCTCGTGTAAAGGAAGAGGCCAAAGAAGCAACAGTCGCCTTTCCTTCACAGCGCCGTGGAACTCCGTACTGGCAGGCACTTCGTGCAGTGTTGCAGTCCTGAAGTATTGAAGGCATTACCTGGCCAACAGCGTGCTGTGATGCCGGATCATAGGGAACACTGGCTCGGGTGTCACAGAGACAGGGATGAATGCTGACAAGGTCACTGTAAGAGTGCCCCATCCAGAATCCCGGTCTGCTGGCAGAAGCTCCTCGCCTCCCCTTCTGCGCGCATTACATTCTGTGTCGTTCACATCGAGGCGAGCGCTGCCCCTTGAACTGCGAAGCAATCGTGTGTTCTTGACAGGCTGGTTTTGCTTCTTTCCCTGACATCCATGAACGATGCCTGCCGAAATGCGGCGCGGCAGCAGCAGGCCATCAGCTTGTGGAGGTGAGCGGGAGGCAGCCGGCGTCTGAGAGGAGCAGGAAGGCGAGCTGACAGCAAAGACGGCTCCTGACACCCGCGCGGCAGCAGGTGTGTGCCGAGCACAGAGCTGGGATGAAAAGGCTCTTTCCCTTTAGGCAAAGCAAGACCAAGAAACAGGCAGTGCAGAAATCCACCCTGCAGTTTTCAGTGGCAGAAAGTATTTTTTTTCTCCAGAGTTTGCTTACACGTATGGGTTGCCATTTTCCTGCCTAGAGCTTTGACATACTGAACTACAAGCTGGTTTTGTCTCAGCCCAACAGGCAGCAGCAGAACAGAAGCAGCAGGTGATTTAGAAAGCATCTAAAGGAGGGTTACAAGGATGGGGAAGGGTCTGGAGGGCAAGACGTGTGAGGAGCGGCTGAGGGCCCTTGGTTTGTTGGGCACAGAGCCGAGCGGGCTGAGGGAAGCCCTCATGGTGACCCACAGCTCTGCACAGGGAGCGGAGGGGCAGCGCTGAGCTCTGCTCTCTGACAACATCAGGGCCCAGGGAATGGTGTGGGTGCATCAGGTGGAAGTTCAGGAATATGCATCTCTTCCAACTCTGGATATCCTATGATTCACTCCATATGCTCTGCACAGTTGTTGCCCTGTCCCAGCGGTCTGAGCATCACTACTGCCCAGTGCGTGGGCATTTGTGATGGGAGAAGTCAGGAGATAGGTTTGACGTGAAGTAGAGCAAAAGCTGTCCATCTCTTAATATCGCTTGATTAAAAATGGATAAACTCAGCAGTAAGTCAGATTTTGGCCTGTTGTTTGAATTATGAATATTCTTCTAAATGCTGTCACTTCCTTAAATAAATACAGTGGTTTCTTTTGAATTTCAAGTGACTTTGGATTGAAATTCTGTGTGAGTGATTATCTGGCTCAGTGAATACTGTTGTTATTATTAGCGGTTTTGGCTGTTAACCTCTTCACTGCCAAAATCTGTAAGTGCAGCATGCCATTCTACTGGCACTCAGGAACTAGAAAGGTTAAGAAGCCATTGAAACCTATTCAAGAAATGTCATAATTTTCAGGTTGATGAACTGCAAGCCTGGAAGAGAACAAAGAAACAATAATTACATTTACTTTATGCTTGCAAAGAAGACAGTTTGAAGGAGAGCGGGCCATAGACAGTAGCTCATTTTCAGTTCTGCCCCCATTAGTTATGTCACATTCCAACTTCAATTCTGTAAGCCCAGAAATGTGCCGCTTAAACAGAGTTTGGTTGCATAGGGATGATTTGAGATAGAGCCACATGCTCCTTTCCAGTCATTCCGGTCCTTGCCAGCCTTTTCCCATTCTCTCCCTCCCTCCCTTAGCTAAGCAGCATCTGGCCTTCTCCCTCTGGTGAACTTGCGTGACTCTATTTCAAGTATAGATTTAGTTATTAAATCTGGAGATAAAGTATGGATCTGTTCCACTAATCAGATACTGCAGTGACTAGAGCCACAGACGTACTCAGAGAGATCAATTAGATTAGATTATCAGATCATTATAAGCAAACTCTTAAAGACAAAGCAATAGAAAGTAATCTCATGTCACTCTGTTTCTTTAGAGGATATTTATGCTATTGTTTGTTCGCTTCTCTGTTTCCTGTACATCTGTTTAGTACCGCAGTGGTGCTTAGCCTCACTTCAGTGCAGGGCTGGATGGTCAGTACAGTCCACACATCGAAACCTCTGTGATGCTCTCCATAAGCTCCAACACATTATGAGGTTTCTTGGGGAACTCATTTTGGATCTTGACCTCTGGGATTAGGCAGAAGCCTTCTGTTTGATTGACATCCTTCTGTTATCTCTCTTGTCTCATTCTGTATTTATTATTTTGACCGTGATCTTATTTTGACTACTTTCATCTCATAAGCCCAATATTATGAGCGAATACCAGCTAATTCAGATAAAGATTCATTCATCCTCTAGGTATTCATTTTCAGAATTCCTGTGAAAATGGTTTTTCAGCATATAATAGCCCATCTTGTCAGTTCTGAGTCTTGGTTATGCTCTCTACAGCCAGCAGTATCATTTTCTTAGCATGTGTATATATATGAGCTTCACTTTTAAATATATATTTTAGTAAGTATTAAAACTAATGTTATTATACTTTTTCTGTGAGAGAACTGGCAGAATGGTATACATCAAAGGCAACAATTAGTGTATTTTCATTTGAGTTGTTCAGCCTATTAGGCTGTTAAATTTTGCATAGAAAATCATTAGCATGTGTAATTTGGTGAGGAAGGTCTTGGAAGAGGAGTGGTGGATGTAAATCAATTGGTGAGGGGCTCTCATATGGGATTCAAACAACAGAGCTTTGAAATATCATGAAATATTTTCTTGTGCATTTACTGCGAGTGCAGAGAGGTGAAAGAAGCTGCAGGATTATCAGTGGTTTAGGAGTTAACAAAGAAGCTCCAGCTGGTTTTGTCTAATATTAACACCTTGAACAAGATTGTATCCCCTTCTTTTCTCAGTGAGCTCTGCAGAGATGCACAGGGTTGAGATTGCAGTGCGCCAGCTCTCCTTTTAAATAAAGATGAAGGACATCAGAATCAGGTTTGAGGTAACCGTTCATCGTGTTTATGGGAAGTCCAGTATCAGGTCTTGCTTTTGGGTTAGAACTGGACTAACTTGGTATAAAGATTAGTACTTTTTACCCATTTTTTTTCTTTCCACAAACTAGTTCCAGAACTGTTGCATTGCAGGTGATGTTACATCTGTCACACGTGTTGCTTGCTACTTTGGGATTAGCAGAAGTTGAAAAAGTGATGGAAAAAATTGTGAAGTGCATTTCTTCCCCATTCTTAATGGGCACACGTGACCTAAAATTCTGACAATTTAGAAATAGTTATCTGGCATTAAATAAATTCAAAAAAGTTTAGTTTTTCGCAATAAAAATCGAAGAGGAAAGGTCAGAAATCAACACCAAAATAGAAGAATTATTAACTAAAGATTCCATCGTACAGCAGCTAATCAGGGCTTTTGTGTGCCCTGCTGTGCCAATATCTATTCTGAAACTAGTCATTATGTCTCTGTTCTAAAAAAGAACTAATTTTGAAGACTTCACTGCACTAAAATCAAGTAATTTACCACCCTCGACAATTATTTTTTGCTGTGGTTTTATGATGTTTTTCCTGATGAAGCATTTAGTGCCAGACACAGCGGCTTCTGGTTTTGTCTGCACTTCTCAGGTTGAAATTTCTTTGAGTGCAGTTCCAATTCTTTGGTGCCAAAGTACTTGATTGCCTTCATAAACTGGGATGTTTAGCTGCAAAACTGACATAAGCATTAGGATTACATTATTGATTATTTTGAAGGTGCAAAAATCCATGAAGGCCTTTCTGTTGTGCTCAGCTGAAAGCACCTGTACCCATTAGCACTCAGTGGGTGCATTCCTGGCCACATCAAAGCCAATCATGAAATTCCAGTTGAGCAAGACCAAGACCAGATCTCCATTTCTTTAAAGATGAACGCTTTTAAACTTGAAAGTAGATACAGAGGATTGGAATGTTTTGTAGAAGTTTTTAAAGATTATGCCTGGGATAGATAAATGTTTTCCTTTTTTTCCTCCCATCCTTATTTTTTCTAAGTAATTTTATAAGTAATTTTACATCTTGCATCAAAATACTTCCGGAGATAACAAATCAGTTTTACTTTCTTCTATATATTTTCTGTGCTTTCTCAGCTCACAGACCTTATCCTTTGTTGTCTTTATTTCCAGTTTCCAACTCTGTTTTTCTTCATTTAATACCTCCTTAGGCCTAAAAAAAAACCCCAAGCTGTTCGTTTGCCAATATCACTGTTAAAATCTTCCTTTATGTTGAAGATGGAACAGGACAAAAGAGTGGACTTCTGCAGTCACACACAGAGAGGGAAAGAGACTTCATGCCGTTGTGGAGCTGAATTTAACACATCCCATTCTTTTTATCACACGCCTATTCTTTGGGCCAGGCTGTTTATGATGCTCCCGGGTTGCTTTTGTGGCTCCAGTAGCTGAAGCAATGTTTCTTGTCTTTAATTCTTACACAACTTAATCCTGATCTTTCCTAAGTGCAAGTATTTGTCAGTCAGTTGCCCCCTACAGGGGTGAGACTCAAGTCTTATCTCGGCCCATGAAATATTTTCTGCCTCCCGCTTGACTTGCAGTCTTATAGCTTCCAAATACAGCAAAAGAAAGCATTGCTGCAGCTTCTATTAATTATTTACATGCTGTTATCAAACATTCCTAGAGTGCTGTAAATTTACAAGGCTTTAGTACAAACTTGGAGAAAACGAGTTCCCTGCTCCAGAGAATTTACAGGGAAGAAAAGACAACAGGGGTGAAGATATAAAGCCAGTGGTTGTAGTAAAGCAGCGCAGAATACAGGAGTTTTGATAAGAAGGGATTGCTGTAATACACGGTGTGAAGGAGGAGAGCAGGATGCGTGTGCAGAGTGCTGCGAGAGGAGAAAGAGGCAGCAGTAAAAGCCAGTAACAAATAACGTGCAGGGATTACAAGGAAAGCAAAAGGATTGACCTGATTTGTGTGTTTACCACTCAGCGTCTTAGCGGTGCCCTTTCAGCTCCTGAATATAATCATTTAACTCCGGGGGTGGCAGAAGCCGTTGCACATCTCAAAGGAGGACCTGCGGGTCTCTCTCCCTCTATGTGTGAGCTGGTGAGGGACTGTTCCTGCACGTCCCACACAGCAATGGCAATGGCCAGCTCTGAGGAGGCGAGGGCAGGATGGTTGTGCTGTGCTCTGGTGGCAGCAGGCAGTGCATGCACACCCCTCCTTCCCGAGGCAGCAGTGTGACCACACGTTGCTGTGCTGGATGCACTCTGCCGCTGCTTTGTGAACTGCCTCTGTTCTACTGTAGAACCATTATCATTTTCTGCTTTTCCTCTAATGTGATTTTATTTTTAGTTGCATGAAAGGATGAGCACAAAGTATAGAAGAGTGTATAAACAAGTCGGAGTGAGTCGAGGTGAATAGGCTGACTTGGTGTACAGAAATCCACAAAGGCTGACATCATTTCCCAGTGACTTTGTTGCTGTGGCCGCATTGTGTAGCAGCGCACGTCGGTAGGTTCACTGCAGTTGTACCAAAGGCTACAATTGCTGCTATGGAGATCAGTTGAAGTGAAGAAATATGAAGTGGTATAACATATAATAGACTAACTGTCTGTAGTGCATAAAAGTACATGTGAAAACAATACAAATTGTTACCTGAAAAAAAAACAAAACAAAATTTATTCTTCACCCTTTGCTGAGTGGAAGAGGATGCTCTAGCTTGCTTCTGGCCCAGGCAGTGCATTGCACCAAGGGCTTCACCCCCACATGCTAACACTGCACCCAATTAAAGCTTTTACTTAAGCATGCCCCTAATTTTAAGCAGGAGGGCAGTTGTGGAGCCTGGGAATTATCCAGGAACACTGGCCATTAATTTAAAGGCTTGCCTGATGGCAAATTCACCACTTACAATGATGGGAGGAAGACTTGTCCTGTAGTTTGCTATAACTAGAAGGATGACTCCGAAGGACCATACATCATGTGGACATTGCTTTGGCAGTTTAAAGTGGCCATAAAGTGTCTGTAAATCAACTTACGATGTTGTTGTAACATAGACATTATTGCAGTCACTGTCTTGAATTCTGAGCCAGCCAAATATTGGAATGTTTGTATACTTTCACCCTGGGTAGATGTAGCTACAAAGACATTGCTGTTGGCCTTCTGCACTTCAAGCTGCATTTATTTGCCTATTTACTGTAACTTTCTTTTAACTAATTTTAGGATGGAATACTTTGAGACAAAGTAGTCAAGTGTATGGTTCCAAGCCTGTGGACAGAAAGATCAGCCAAAAGTTAAACTCAGGAATGAACAGATAATCAGCAACCTCGTGCTTGTCTTTTAGAGCAAAGTAGCATTAAAGAACAGAATGTTTGACTGTAATGGAAGTTGCAGTTAATTCTCTGCCAGGGCAGCAGTCCTCTTGAAACTGTCATCTATTGCAACTTGAGTGATTGCTAATTACCTTTATGAAAACACCAACTTCAATTACATTTTTGTGTCACCTGTATAGCTTTATATTTGCATATATTTAGGAAGGCATTCATACAACTCTGAAAAAATTAGGGAACCATTCAACAAAAATTAGATTCATGTTGGAATCATAGCATTAAACGTGCTGAAGCTATGGAACAAGCTGTATCGTTCCCAGCATGCTTTCAGCTCAGAAAATTGGGAAAAATGCAGTGTGTCACTAACTGTCAACACTGCTCACACCTCCCTGTGAGCTGGGCTTGCACCTAGCACTGATGAAATGCTGTTCCCCATTGCAAGTGCTTATTATTTGTTTGGGGCAGTAGGTGAGAAACTTCTGTACTGAGGGCTTCAGTGGCACATCTGGCTTTCACCTTGAGCTTTGCAAGAATTCAAGTTTGAATCTAAACTGTCTGGCTTGAGCCAATGCCTCATTCAAAGAAGAGAGAATTGGAATGACTTCTCTGCCTTTCTTGGAGTCATGGTGTCATTTGTTCTGGCAGCAGATGCAGCAAAATCATTGTACTTAAGTTTCCTGTGCTATTTTAATGGCCCAGAATTTTTTTTTCAAGGGGGTTTAGATTGTGTGGAATGCAATGACAAGTGCATTAATTCCAGGGTTTCTATGAGCGTGGCTCTGAAGTATCCGTACTCATTTTATGGTTTGTGGTAGACAGGAATGAACGGCTTTATAGTTTTGCTCTCTTTTAGTGAATTGGAGTAATTCCTCATGGTAATAAAACACAGACCCAAATTAGCAAAAATCTGATCCCTAATTGACCTTATCTTGCTGCCAGTCTGATGTAATTCAGTTCTGTTGTGCTCTTGCCCTCATTTCTTGTGAATAGTGAAAGAACACTCATGCTCATTGATGAGAAAACTGAAAAAATTCAGGCACTTTCCACTTTGCGGATACGTTTTATTGGTTTCCACAACTAAAATTATTGTCATTTTTAAAATTGAATATATTGCTGATGTGATTGTCATCTTGAGCAAATCCGTGTCTTTGTGCATACGGCAGTGCCCCAGTGTTACAATTCTGCTCCAGGTGCAGTACAGCAGCTAAGCAGCTCTGGTAGCTCGCATATTTTCATGAGACAGATGTGGATTTCCCTTTCCCTTTTCACTTTTCTTTTCCCTTCATTGTAAGACAGACTTGTAGTAACCTACTGATTACTTTGTGCTTGGGAGTTTCCCTTGTAGTTACTGAAATTGCTAGTAAAACAGTGGTACAGAAATTTCAAAATACAGTCTATTAAATAACTATTTCTAGATGAAATTGAGATGAATTTTTAGACTTTGCCAATTAAAGCGAACTGAAATAAAAGCTTCAAGTGCATTTTAGGGAATTTTTAATCTTATTAATATTTATTAAACTATACTTCTTATTTGGATATCTTTATCTTAGATACTGTGTCATGCGATCGCAGAGGATTATCTGAGATAAAAAGTAACTTGGACAAAGTTAATCAAAGTGAGCTGACTGCATTTTCCTTCCTTAGATTGACAGAAAGATGGAAAAGTCAGAAAAAAACATAATGATTAGAATTGAAAACCTTTGCTACTTTATACATCTTGGAGTGTTTTTGCAATAAAAATGTGAAACACTCTTCAAAAATAAGGAAACAAAATCCCAATTCAATCCAGTACCACAATAAAAATTTAATAGCAGTGCAAGGCTGACGCTCACATCGTGCCTTCAGAAGTGCTTCTGCCACGTTACATCAGTCTTCCTGCCCACATCCTCTGTGCTGTTCTAGACAATTATTTATGGTACTCTTTATGGTTGGTTTTTTTTTTAGGGAAAGCACAGAATGCTCACTTCTGCTCAGCAATTGATATGGATGCAAAGAGCATGCAGGAGCACACTTTTGTCAGAGCATTTATCAGAGAGCTAACATGGTGCTGCCAAACGCCATGCTTTGTTGTGCTGTCTGTAAGCCATGGAGGGGGCTGCAAAAAACACCGGTGTTGCTTGCGTTGGGGTCCTACTCTTCTGTAAGAGAATAGGATTTTGGGTATCTAAAACCATTTTTGTTCTCAGTGTTCTTCCTTTCAGAAGTCAAAACCAACTCTCTGACTGCTTTTGAGTTCAAATTTCTCACCTTCTCAACTTCTGCAGAACCTTCCCAGCCCAAGTCCCCATTGTGAAAAACAGGAGGAGCTCATGTGTTTTGAAACCCAAAGCAAGCTTTCTTTTTGTAGGCAACAAGACAAAGGGCACTCACTACTTATTTGTTACCTTTGCAGATCATCTTTAAACTGGCTCAGCCTCTTTGTATTTCTATTTAGAATGAGGATTTTGGCTACAATCACGGTGAGCGTCACAACAGAAGTTAAACACTGCAAAAAAGTTGTCATTTAGAATGGAAAATCCACCAAAACTTCAGTGTAGGTAGCAGCAAAGTAATGTAAAGTTAAAGACTAGAGCAGAAGGCAGCCTGCTCCTCTGAACAATGACCATAAATATTTACGCTCCAGAATAATTAATAATTCATGGCACATGACAGTCACAGAACACACTGTGTTGATGCTGTGCATCTGGTTTTTTTTTGTTTGTTTGTTTGTTTTCCCCTCTTCTTTTCACAAAGCAACACCTTTAGTCCCGGGGTGGTTTGTGAACAAGCACTCAGCAGCTACCAGCCCTGGGAAGTGGTGCTGGCAGCTGCCATATCCCTCCTGCACCCATGGGCCATGTGGTGGCCATGGCTCGTGTTTGTGCTTCCACCACAGCATGCAGCTTCATCACGGGTTTCTTACACAGGTACAGGCAAAGATTCTGATAGATGAATTTGTTTTACTCTTTTTTTTTTTTTTTTAAATTTAAGTCTGACTAATTAAAATTATCTGTGCTTGTATCAGCTTCAGGCTGAATGTTGTGCAGGAAGCTCAGTGACAACTTTCCTGTGCTTAAAAGGAGCTTATAATCAGGAGAGAGACCGACTTCTTATGTGGTCTGATAATGATAGGACAAGGGGGAATGGCTTTAAACTAAAAGAGGGCAGATTCAGGTTAGATGATAGGAGGAAATTCTTTACCCAGAGGGCAGTGAGGCCCTGGCACTGCTGCCCAGAGCTCTGTGCCCCATCCCTGGAGGTGCCCAAGGCCATGGATGGGCTCTGAACAGCCTGTGCTGGTGGGGACAGCTGGCCTATGGCAGGGGGGTCAGAACTGGGTGGGTTTTAATGTCCAACTCAAGCCATTCTATGACTTTACAACAGACAGGCAAGACAAAGTGTAAGAGAAATACATTATCTTCTCTTGTGTTTAGTGCAGGATGTGTTCTGCCATATAGACGAGGGGTAGATGTGTGCATGCAACATGGACTGTAGGCAGTTTCATAAGGCACTTGCATAGGAAGCCAGATTATATGAGTTTAACTTAATTCTGGTGTTTTCTAACCTCTGAGTCTTTGACACTGCAACTTTAATGTTAGTTTAATATAGTTTCTTTAGAGTAATACAGGTCAAGAGTCCCCATAGGTCCTATAAATCTGATAACCACATGGAAAACGTAGCAGGAGAAGCTTGTGAGAAAGAACGGGAAAGTGCATGTTCTTATGGCAGTGTCTCCTTATGGTGGCTTTAAGAAAAGCTTGTGTAAACTACCACAAAAAGGGTGAAATCTTCATCCCTTTGAAATCAAAGGGATTTATTTGGGAGTTTATGTGATTAGCACAGATGGAGATATCTGCTGCAGGAGAGGCAGAAGGATTTTTTAAAGAAGCCTTTAAAGTGACACACTGAACTGTTAAATTCTGTAGATTTCTATTGTGCTACTCTATAGGATCCTCTCATGTTTCTCCAGGCAGAAAGTTCACAAAGCCATATTTATTTGCATTATCTGTATCTTTATATATCTATATACAATGCAAAGATAAAATGCGGACTGTTTCTATCTGGAAATTTGTATAGTGTTCCTATGTCTGTTGTTGCTGGAGTGGAACTGTGCGTTGCCTTGAATTCTGGGGCCACGTGCTGGAGGAGAGGTAGTCACATTACTTATGGGTTGTATTAACACTGGATTAAGAAAGCCACAGTAAGATTTATCTTTCTGATCTTTCACAATTAAGCATTAGTCTAGTTTAAAGCTTTAAAGTATCAGACAGTACAGCAGCATAAGTTCTAATTAGCATCGGAGCTAATGCATAAATTGGTGTTCGTGTGAAATAAACATGCCAAAGAGCATAATGCATGTATTATTTTAAAGCTTGTGGGGGTTTATTCTGATATTAATTATAAATCAAGATGCCAAATGATTTATGTTAGATGTTCTTCCTATTAATTAAATTATATTACGCTAATAAATCAGTCTTCTTCCCTAATTATAAGAATAGAAAGTTGGAAATGGTTTGTTGTCCTATGTTTCCTATTTGGGATTATAGGAAAAAATATCTTAAGCTACCTTAATATGCCTTCTTCTTCCCAAATTTTTGGCTTCACCCTTTCACGGTTCATTCAGCAATCACCAACCTTAGAAATACATCAGCTGAAGTTTTCAGGTAGCCTTTGTCTTAACAAATGAAACAAATACAGTGAGATTTCCAGCGCAGGAGCAGGAGTGTGATGGTGGCAAGCTGTCAGTGCTGTGATGAAGCCTCCAGTTTCGCTACAGCAGGATGGTTTCACCTGGCCTTCTGGGGCAATACAAAAGGAAAAGGTGGGCACACATTTCCCTAAGGAAAATGTGGAATCTCCTTCCCTTCCTCCTCTCGTCCTTCCCTTCTCACCCAACCACAAGCACATCTGATGGCAGCAGCATGACGTTGAGCACAAGGCTGCACAAGGAAGAAAGGAGGTTAAAAGCCCTTGAAACATATGGCGTGCTTTGGCTTAATAGGAAGTAGGTGGCAAGCTCTGCAGGGGTGCAGCATGTTTTTGTGGAGCATTTGTTTCCCAAATACCTGTTTATGATTTTTGCCCTGCAGACACGCAGTAAGTGGATGTAACTGCAGTGTGTGTCTCGGTGCAATGTGTGCTCCCCGTAAATGTGACAGTGATGAGTTTGATGAATGAGGAGGTGGCAACCAAAACAAAGACAGAGAGTGGTGGAAGGACAACTCAGGAACTAAATGCAGGTGCCATTTAGGGTAGAGCCTGCTGGTACTGTTTACTTCCCTGCTGAGATAGAAATCTTTCTCCTCTAAAAGCCTTCGCAAAGGGCTGAGGATATCCCTCTGCAGTACTGTATTACAGGACAAACATTGGAGGGGAAAACTGCTAAAGGCACCTCCTGGTTTTACTGAATTATTACTGCTCTGAGCAAAAATATACTGTAGGAAAAACCCAGCTGTTAAATGCAGTGCATTTGGAGCGAGCATTTGCTTCACTGTGGAGTTTGAAACGTTATTTCTTCCCAAATAAAAAAGGATACAAAAGTCACAAATGAAGTGAGTGTGTTCCTGTAAGAAGTAGGTGGAAATTTTCACCATTGTCTAGAAGCCCTCACAATATTGTGACTGCTGTGGCAGGTGAATAATGAGCCGCTATGCTGGGCTTCCAGCTAAATGGGCCTTTGTCCTGTCTACACTGCAAAGACATCCAGAAGAATGCAGAGCAGTTTTCCAGTACACAATGAATCACTCAGTGAGGCCAAATGACACTCTCCGAGCACTCGTCCCAGATATTACAGCTGTTGAAGGAAGCTGCTTATGAAACAAGGGTAGGCTCAGTCACTTCGTGACCTCAAAGCTCCCGCGCTGTAGGAAATAGTTGGGGTAACTCATTGCGGGGATTGCTGTGCTTTTAAACCCACAAAGCCCTGAAAGGAAATTACTGGAGCGTTAGAAAGATGCAACTCTGAGGTCTGATCTGTGAGGATGTGCTCTAGAAACAGCATGATGGCATCGGGTGGATCGCATAACGGCAGGGAGCAGCGATGGGGGTATTTAATTCATACACTTGTCGAAACAGGGAAAAAAGAATACCAGGAAACAGAAGAGTTGTCTCTCCCCAGCCAGAAAAGCTGTCACGATTGCAGCATGTTTGGTGAAATGGACTTTTTCTGCTACAGGGGGAGCTGTGTCAGTTCTCAGATCTGTATAAATGGCAATTTAGGTATTTTTATATTGGTGAACAGTTTAAAATGCGCCTGCCTGAAAACAATCTCACCACATCTGCTCTGTGGAGGAGTTCTAGGTGCAGTGTGGAGAAACACTGCAGCCCCTCAGTTACCAGTGGTGTTGCTGCTCCACAGTCTCTCACGTGATATTTGCACTGCTCCAGGAATGGTGCGTGAGCAGCGACAGTCCATCTAATGCAGCAGTGCAAGGGCTATACATTATTTACAAGTTACACTTGCCTTCCAATTCCAGCCTTTTTTTCCATGCAACTTTCATGTATTTTAAAAGTAGAAATAGTTATAGGTAAGAAGATATACCAGGTAGGTCTGGAAAGGAAAAGGAGGTTTAATACAATCATTGCTGCATTGTTTTCTTTACTTCATGGATAATCCGATTCTTGGTATTGATGATATGTATTACAAACCTCCACTTTCATTTTAATGCACAGTTTATTTTCTTCTTTTTTTTTCCCTTTTCTCCTTCACTTAATATATAATTTTTCTTAGATTTTGAGGTGAGACGGTGATAAACCACACATGAATTCACAAACTAAACAAAAAATCAAGATGGTACTAGCTGGGAAAAGCATGTATGCCTACACAAAGTTCTGTTCTGTTGCAGCATAAGGTGACAGAACATCTGTGATGTTCTGTTATAGAGTAACTGCATGGCTACCAAAAGGTCCATTGCCATGTGTGCTACTGCACAGGAGAACTACACGTGTGCATTGGGAAAGTGGTGCTCAGGATGCTGCTGGCACCTAGAATGGGGCTGTTCTGCCTCTCTGTGCTCAGACTATGATCTCCTGTGGATTTGTGTCCTCTGCCTATTGCTGCTATGAATGGCTGGGACATCCTGCACTACACTCTCTTTAAAAAGTGAACGTCCTGTATTTTGGCAGCTGACTCCATCCCCAGAACCCCATGTTTGTGAGCTGTGGGACCAGGCACCAAAGCTTCCATTCACTCTGCTCTCACAGCAGTGGCACAGAGAAAGTGTCACATGAGAAACTTGGAGAAATTTTCCTCTGGTGCCTCGGTCCCCTCCTGTGAGGCAATCAGAATCCTTCTGAGACATTTCAGGTTGACTCAGGGGCTCCTTTAGCACTGTATTGGAATAGCTTCATTACAGTCAATGGCACTATTCTATTGAGTAACTATTCAGCAGTGTGAGAAAGAAACTCACAATATGCCACAATAAAAGGCCCAATTTTGTCTTCTTTAAATGCACAAAATTCCCACTGACTTCCTTGCAAAAAGAAAAAGGGCTATCAGGCCTAATGCTGTCTGTCTAAATATAATTCTACCTGACACTTTTGACCTTTATTTTTAGAACAGTTTTACTTTTAAAAGGGAGTATGGAAATAGAGGAGCATCTATCCATTTACATGGGGGGAAAAGTAAAATTGTGTCTGTTCCTCATTCTGGGTGCTGAAACATTGCAAGGTGTCTGCCAAACCCCATGCTTGACCTTCAAGCAAATCATTAAATGAATAAAAGACACAGCAAAGCCTTGTTTGATATGTAGTCTGAGAATGGTGGTGGCTACAGTTACATTAAGCCAATCAGACTCTTTATTCATCTTTTAATTTATATTTTAAAAGCTTCAACTTAGACATAGTTAAACTGTGGGGCCAAATGAAGAAGGTCATGTGTTATTCTTTATATTACAGAAGGAACTACGTGTACTATTACATGTATTGGCAATGGCCAAGAATTGCTACTGGAAAGACTCCGAGTTTCATTTTGCCCATACTAAATCATCAGTTTAAACTGTTGTGTGATTTTTTTTGTTTGCATTTAGCTGAATACAGCGATAAAGTTGTGTTCTCAGTATCTGCAGAGAATATTCCCCTAACAGGAATTGCAATTTAAAAATAAAACGCCAGATGGCACCCGGGAGCATTCCTGAGACTGATACGGACTGAATCCGCAGTGAAAATGGTGCTGGAATTGGGTTGAAACGAATAAAACAACAGTCTTCTCTTCTTGCTAACGATGAGCACATTTCGACCCATGATCTCTCTTATTTTAGTTATGTTTCTTGCAGTCCTTGACATCTTCTAAAAGGATCATGGATACTTTTCAAAATAATTGTAGACGTTATTATAAAAAAGTCCATATAAATCTGATCTTGTAACCATATGAAATTCAATAAACTTTTGTTAAAAAGCCAAGGTACAAAATGAACAGCGTGGCCACAGACCCAGTAACTTCCTTGGCACAGATTACTTCTTTTGAAACAGCTTGTGTCAGGATTGGGATGGGATGCTTCCATTCAGTGACACTTGGTTTCTTGCCACAAAGAGTAGGAACCTGACCAGGTGTGGGGAGGCAATTAATAGAATGGTCATGCCACAGAATCTAATGATATCTCTGTATTTTCAAAGTCTGATGATTGTATAGTTGCTTCAGGGATTTAGCTGTGAGCTAAACCCGTCCTCCCTCTGCAGTGCATTGAAGCAAGCTATAATTCTATAAAGAAAAAATGAAGTTAAGAATGTAAGGTATTGTTTAAAAAATGATTTTTGATTAAAGGCTCTGTGAAAAGTAAACTCTAAAACAGAATTGTCACTGCATAATTTATAAGTGCATTACCGTCATCATAACACAATTTTTAAGTGCCTTGCACTTTACATCATGATTGTCATATCCATCTCCCTTAATATATTGGTATATACTAGTGGTATGACCAATCTCATTACTTTTTTCTTTGACAGACAAAAAGAGAAATGGAAAGTTTTAGATTAATTTAGGACCTGAGTGCTCTTCTTGAATTATGGATATAAGCTGCAATAGCTAAAGGTGTTTTGGTATGCATTGGAAAAGCAATCAGAACCACACTAACATATATGATGCCTGTTCAGAACTTGTTCTTGCACAGATTCTGAGTGGTGACATAAAATGCAGCTGGACCCAAATCTCCTACCCCAACAGCTGAGCTTTATTCACTTATAGAACTAAAAATGTCTATAGGTCAAAAGACATCGCTGATAACAGAGAATATATATCTAAGGAACATACCAGTACATATGAACACGTATCTCTCTATTAGACTGAACAGCTGCTAAAAATGCCCCTCATGGTCAGTGTCTTTTCATTCCAGCAGTTTCCCAAGACCTGTCTACTACAACGTCCTTCACATGGGCACTGATTTTCTTTCTTTTTTTTTTTTCCCCCAGTGAAAAAAGCTTTCAATACACGTCATCTTTGATTTCTAACAGTTCATGAGGAGCCTTGCTGTATCCTAACCTGTGACCCTGAGGTGGATAGCCACGTAGATCTGGATAGGAGTGATTCCCCCTTCTGAAAAGAATAAGGGCTGAACTCTTCTGGAATCAATTTGGAGTCATCTAAGATGCGTTTGAATGCATCAGAGACAACATTTAGCCTGTGGAGCATTGCACTGCTGCCAAGTGAGCATTGCTACGCATGGCCCAGACCTGTAGTTCAAATAAGGACACTCAATGCACGGGCACTGAGTTGAGTTTACAGTCTGATCACCAGTTCTGTTTTCTGTTGCTTTTGATCTACTTTGTGACTTTTGGAAGGTTATTCGTAACCTCTGTTTCTCCCATCTCTTTGCAAGTTTGAACACTTTGCAAGGTCTTTTGAGCAAATGAAATGTTTGTGCAGCGCTGGGTCTGTCTTAGCATCGCATAATAATTATACCGCCAGCATTTCAGCTAACAATGCTTGCTGAGTGCTACCCCACTGTGAATGATTCTAGTTTTCATTGTTGTCGTATTAAACCGGCCTGTAGTTTGTACCAGAGCTAACACATCATCCAGTTTGCCTTCAAGATAACAAAACAAGTATCTTAGATTACTCAGATGCCTTCAGATGTATTCAGATAACCCATCGTTATTCTGAAAATGGGAAAGCAATCACTTGACCCATGAGAACTTCAAGAAGAAAGAATAACACAGGCAGTAGAGGAAAGCTCTGAGTTAATTAAATTATAACATGTTTTCTCTAACCGATTCAGTAGTTGCCAACGGTATTGGACTGAGCTTCTTGCTTTCTCCTGACCCTGCATGCCAAAAAGCAGTGATGGCTTCCTCACACAGCCTTCACTCTGTCTCCAGCTACTTCCTCCAACAGGATGGTTTTCATTATCATGTCTTTACCTTTTTATTAAAACACCCATTCATTTATTTATTTTTTTATGGTGATATGTGTTTCAGAGACATCTATCAAATACAAAGCAGCTTCAGGCCATATTCCAGTTTTACACAAGCCATTGAATAGCTCTGGTGATATCTACTTCAAATCAGAGCAAGTGCCAGTGCCAATTTATGATCCATCCATTTGTCTAATGACCGCATTGCTTAAGAGGACTTACATAGGAAACAGTTTGCTTTTACTTGAAATAATGCTGAAGTAATCAGATGTTCTAAGTTGCCTGAATCCTGTAAGTACCATTAGGATCTCCTGGTACGCGGAAGCAGAGCGACGGGAAAGCTAGTTTAGAAAATCTCATATAAAATGTATTCAGAAGCTATTTTTTGAAAGGTACTGCAAAAAAGCATACTTTTATACATGGAACTATTAAGTACTTCAGCAAATCTTTTGCAAACTTGTCAGAATGTCATATCCAGGTACTGGATTGGAAAATTAGTAACTGCTGAAGTGTGCAAGTGTTTAAAGGTGTCACTGTGTGTGGCAGACTGGAGGATTTTAGCTTCTGGCTTAAAGGAGAGATGTTAATCATTATGGCTGATATTTAAAATGTCAGAAGACCTTAGCGTGAAGATAAAGGATTTACTGTGAGACTCTGCTGTGTCATGTTTCCTCTCAGAAGAGAAGGAAGGGTGGCACCTGTTCCTTTCTTTCTTTTTTCTTTTTATGCAGTGACACAGTAATAGCTCCAGCGGCATCCAAAAGCAGGGCTGTGATGTGGAGAAACTAACTCCACCAAGACTGCTTAGCTCTTCCTTGCTTTTCGGTACGGCTCCCTTTCCTTATGTTTCTCTGTACTCAGTCATAGCTGTGTTTGGGACCATTGCACCCAATGGCATTGGGAAGAATGCATGGCTGGAGTAAGGGAACCCCAATTAATTGCCTCCATCCTCACTGGCTGCTCTTCTCCTTTTCTTTGGTTTTGGGTGAAACTTTAAAAAATAAAGGAAATTTTCTTCTTTAACTGCAATTTTCTTGGCAAGGATTGTGACTACCTCTGCTTAATGGTTTTTAAGACGATGATAGGGAAGCTAAGGGCAGAATTATTTCACTCCCACAGGCAGTGCTTTCAGGCTGCTCAGTGAGAGCAGTTTCAATGGCTGCGAGAGTCTAAAAAGGAGTGAAGGAGATTCACCTATCTTTTTTGTGGTGTTGGATTTTCTTTTCTCCTTTTAGTAAAAGGCTGCAGAAGGTGCTCAGGTAGCTTAAGCTTTGAATTATTTGAGTCTAATCACATTGTTCATAATTCTGCCAGGTTAATTTTGCTCATCTTTCCAAAACAAAGCAAGTCCCATCTTTATTTCCCTCCTTTGATGTTCACTTGAATGACCTGCTGTACAGGTACGCCTGAAGGATGGCATTCTTCAAACTGATACAAAATGATCCATGGCTACTGAATAACAGGAGTGCATTACCCTGCTCAGAAAGGTATTTATATGTTTTGTTCAAACATAATTTCAATGCTGGTTTAAGTATTTCAGTTAGGGCTGTGTGTCTTTCCTGATCAATGGTATGAAGCTAGTTATCACTGGATAAAGTTACATTCACATAAATTTTTCAGTTTCAAAGATGACAGAAGTTAGAGAAAGTGTTTTATGTAGAGAATACTGTTTTATATGCTAGCATATAGACGAAAATATTTTCTTGCTTTTGGCAAGGTAACATAGAGACTTTGTGGTTGGTGTTCAGCCTTTAAAAGAGAATGGAAGAAGACTGATGTCTTGATGAATATTAATTGACACCTTTCGACACTTTTTTTCTATGAAACAAGTTGTTTCCTGAAAACAGAAATGGATTAAGAGCTGTTATCTTGGTACCACTGCAAAGAACATTTGAATCTCAATATTTTATCAATATTTCTAGTAAATTGGATGGTTTTGCAAACTGAAAAATGACTTTTGGGACAGGGAGCAAGCTACAGATTTGGCATCTCAGTTCACGAGTTAAATTCACTCTGATTACTTATCAATGAGTTTCTACCGGCCCTTGAAGGAAGAGCAAGGTCATTTTCATCCTCTTTTCTTTGGCTTGTGCTCTGCATTTATGCACACCTGCAGCTGAAATTGTTAGTTCATGGCTTCACTGCCAGCTGCACTGAGAAGACAATGAGCAATCCTGGGATGTGGTCCCTGAATGCCAGTCTTAAGCTGGGACACACCTAGGAAGCAGTACTAATTTCTGAACCAACTTGCTACACCAAAAGCTCCGGTTACTCTAAGGGGAAAGCTGACATTTTTCTCAGGCCATGCACTGGTGTGCATTTCTGTAAGCCTATCCAATGTGACCCTAGAAAGGAGGTTCTTTTGACGACTTCAAGTCAGAGAGGCTTCCAGTTAGCTTTCCCCATTCCTTTCAGAAATCGGATCCTTCTGTTTGTAAGTGGCTGTTTTTTCTCTTGGGTCTCCTTTCCATCACCTCTCACAGGCTGTCACTGTGTCACCAAGGTCTCGGTGCTCATCCCTGAAGGGCTGCATGTCAGCGATGCTCTGTGTGGCATCTGCTGTCACCACCAGCTGCAGCATCACCATTGCCATCCCCCTGGCTGTGACATGCAGGGTGACACTGAGAGCTGGCCTTACCTTCAAGCCCAGGTTTCTCACACAGATTAAGTGTGCTGTGCCCATAGCTAAAAAAAAAAAAGTGTTTTATGGTATTTGTGCTGTTGTAGATGGGTTTTTTTTTGTTTGTTTGTTTCTACTTTTTCTCAACATGATGCAAAGGAGATGAAAGACATTTGTTTTCCTTATAGAATACTTCACTTTCAGCAGTGGTTTAGTGCTCGGTCTTACAGTATTACTTTTAAATCTTTAGCTTTTTTTGCTGCATGCATGTTGCCTCCCATAGATTGCTCAACATAAAAGAAACCTGACATTATTCTTTCTCTCCAGACAATGCACTGCTTCTTTCTTCCTCTCTTTCTTCACTCCCCCTAGCTCCTCTTGTTTTGTTCTTCCCAATGTGTATTCCCTCTTACTTCCCACTAGATGAAAAGTGGATGCTTCAGAAACAGAAGGTACAATACCTATAGTATAAAATTATCTGTGCCAGCAAATTCAGTGGAAAAACGCCCAGTAATTCTTCACCATCTCTCATTGGAAAATATAGCACAAAAAGGGGTAAATGAGTGATAAAGTGCTTGGATTACGGTAGTTGATACACTGAGAGTGAAGAGTTCTTTGCTCTAGCATGGAAAGAGTGTTGAATAATTAGGAACATAAAAAATAATAGTAATAATAGTGATGACAATGGATGCTCTTGCTACGAGTTGTATCTCTCAAAGACATGAAGATTAAGTAACAGCAATTTCTGCATTAGTATCATAAGGATCAAAACATTGTCTATAATTTTTTGGTGTCTGAGGCAGTTTTGACAAGCATAAACCTGACAGTCAATGGTCAGAACACATTTAATACATCTTTCATGTGCTGAAGTTAGTAGGTCTAAGGTCTCCCTGGGGTAATATGATGTAAAAGATGTTCATGGCACTAATTTACTCACAGACCATTAGCTCTCTGTGGAAGCTAGACTTTAAGGATCTGTGTGGAAGGAATGTACTCTTCAGATGCCCATATCAACTTCGATCCTTCATTTTCTTAATGCAGTTTCCTGTAGCTGTCCCACTGGTCATGTGATGTACGATTAAGAGCAGACCTTGGAAAGCCGTGGCTCTGCTGTTTTGCACTAAATATTCTTAGTGCTTCATTCCTTAAGTAAAGTGGGGAGATGAAATTTTAAATATAAAAATGATTTGTTGTAGTCAGTTTTGACAAACAGTAGTTTCTACTGTTCCAGTGTTTGAAAGAAATTGGCACAGAAAAAAATGAAATGCTAATTATTTTTCTGAACCTTTCCTGTAGTCATTCTGCCTCTGTTTTTCATGAGACACCTGTAAGAAAATGAACAAGGAAGCAATATATAAACAGCATTACAAAGACAGCCTTTCACCATTACTTCTATTGCTCTACTATTTTATAGATAGCTATTTTTTTTAATATTCTGAAGGCAAGTTTTGGACAAAATACTAATGCATACTAATGGAGAATTAATATCCAATATCAAGTTGTGTGGCCATTGAAATCATCTATCATGCAGCTTGATGCCAGCAGATTTATCAGGCATGTCAGCTGTCATTATCTGATCACCTGAAGGGTCATCCTTCTCCCCAAGCAGGATAGGAAGCTTCCAGAATGCACATAATAAAAAATAATGTGTGGGATCTCTGATGATCTTCTTGATCACAAATCAACTGAGATAAATTGCTGTTAACAGAGTGCTAGATACAGACAAAGTGACATGCTTGACAGTTACTAATTACAACAGGCAGCCAAAAGAGCTGCGTAGAGATAGGAGGACAGAAACAGCTAAATTAGTACACTGTGTTGACACACTCACTCAATATTTGTAATATGCAAGCATAGCATATTCCCAGGTCGGGTGAACTTGACAGGCGTGAGCTACTGACATTTCACAAAAATGAGTTGACAGTATGATTTTTATTTTTTCAATTAGAGTAGCTCAAAAGTAATCATTTTACCAAAATGGAACGCAGACACTGTCCCAGCAGGGGAAGCTCACCGTGCTGCTGCTCTGTCCGAGTTCAGAAGCAGCTTTCAGCAGGATGCCCTTAACCTGCTGAGGCCACCAAGGAGACGTTCCTGTTAGTTAAAGCCAAGGGATGGAGACGTCTGCGCCACTCCCTGTGGTCCCCAGAGGGATTTCTGCATCACCTCATTTTAAAGGAATTAGTGAGATGTAAATCTGGGATAATTCTGCCCTGCTGGATCTCACTCATGGAGCTCCAAGCTCCCCTGGCATATGCCCTTCATTGGGACAGCGTCCAAGAACAGGTTGTGTTCAGATGCCTGGGGTGGAGGCAGGGAGCTTTATTTTGTTGTTTTCTTTCCTCCTTCTTTGATCTGTTACAAAAACTGCCAAGTGATCTTGTCGTGAGCCGGGTGATACGGTGTGTGTTTCATTCGGAAATGTGTATGCCCACAGGAGGTTAAGTGGTGCCTCGTAAGATGGATCCTGATAAAAACCTAACCCAGCTGTGCGGCTGTTTGGAAACGGAATCCTGCGTGGGAATCCCAGGGTGCTGTACTTCTGCTTTGCCAGAACGTTTGTGAATAATTTTAAAAACAATTCTACGACTCGATGAGACTGAGCTTGTTATCCTTTACCACATCATGACACTTCCCTACATTTTCCTAACAAGCGTTTTTTACAGCCCTGGGTTTCTAATTGGGAAAATGGGGACTTCTTTAATGCCAGTGCTGTATTTCAACCAAAGGAAGAATGTGACACAGCACTGAGGTCAGCACTTCATAGCATGTTTATAACACTGTTCTCAACCTCACGTTGTGCTCAAATCTTTCTTTTCTTTCCGTGGTCAGACTTGCCAAATCACACCTCCTTTTGCCTTTGCAGTCTGTTTGGAATCTCTGCCTCGCTACCTTACAGGGCCATAAAAACCTCTCCATTCATTATGCTCATCTCAGTGTCCCTTGCCAGCTGTAGGTTATCTCTGGTGGCACCCAGGTCTCCCCACAGCAGGGGGGACCTTGCTGTGTGTATGGGCACACCGTGCACATCTCTTCCTCTGAATTTTTCATTTCTCTTTCCCAAGCCTTCTGTATTGTATTGTGTCCTATTCCACCAGGCTGTGTGAATGCAGAGTATCATGGGGATAATATCTTTTTCTGCCCCTTAAATAATGGCTGAAGTTTATCGTGAGGTTTGTCACAAGCTGACTGCCTGTGTCTGAAGTCACACATTTCGTCAGCCTTTTTATCATTAAATTGCAGACCAAATGCTCCCTTGTCTAAATGAAAGTGAATTAGTAGCTGTGTATATTTGACTCAGCATTGCATAGACTCATCAAAGTATCTCTGCTGGAGCAGAGTAATTTTCGAAAAATTGTGCACCACCATATCCTTGGTGAAATTAGAATGTTGCTGAAGGAGCTTTACCAACAAGAAGGGAATATGTGAACCAGTACCGTTAATAAAAATGTAACTCACCTTTGGACAAACACTGTGTGCAAACTACACTTGAGGGCTGAAGCACAGATTCATACTGTAAAAGATCAGAAGGAAACATCATAATCCAATTTGATTTTCTGTCCGCAGACCTTTACCCAATCAATTCTGTGGTGTAAAGCTGCAGTTTGTAACCCGGATAAACTCAGGTCATTAGGCTGCATTGCTGTTACAGACTCTAAGACTGTTTTTTTTCTCTTTGATGAAAGGATTTCATAATTTCTGAGGAAATAGAAAAATATTTCCCTAGCTGATTCTTAAGTTGTTCAACAAATTGAGTGCTGCTATGAGCCTGAAGTGTGAGATACCCCGGAGGAAGCAGGTTACACTGGAATGCAGATGACACGAGTACAGCTTGACACAGGATTTACCTTTTTCTCTTATGCTGATCTGAAGGCAAGCTGAAATCTCAGCATGCACGATGACTTCTGCATTAAATGTGAGTCTGAGAAACTTGCACTGGAGGTTTCTTCATTTCATTTCAAGGGGATGTACATAAAATGCCTTTTGCTTTCTATTTTGAGGTAAAGAACTTTTGCTCTACAGTTTCATTTTTCATTGCAATAGAAAATGATCTCTACATCTCTTGAAGTTTGCATTTTTCTAGGGTTCAGAAAAAGCTATTCCATATGAATGTTTCCTTTTGCATGGAGTCAGCTGTGACTGTGGTGTTCTCTGACATTTTCCCCTCACTGTAGACTGTTGTGTATCTCTTAAAGGCAGTGAGCCATTCTGGGACTGATGTGACAAGACATGACAGGAAATTCCACTGAATAAAACAAATTATACACTAGAGATGTGCTGAACTGACTGAAAACAATTTGGACACCAGGGGCTAGGAAAGGTACTGAGAAGGTTGAGAGCAATGACGTTTTCTCTGAGATTTTATTTAAAGTGTGTTGATACACAACTTGTGTAAATCTGAGTGTGAGGTCCTCTTTGGGTTGTGTCCCTTTGGATTCCTTGCTCACAAGGGAATGCACATTTGTGAATGGGCTGGGCCAGCAAGTTTCTTTTAAGTGGTAATGGCTCATTACGATTTTAATTCATATTGGAAAATGCACATATTCATATTTTCAGTATGTGTTTTACTGCATAGTATTGTGTACGCAGAATGGAAATGGGTGAGGTATGTGACCAGGCTCTAATTTGTAGCTCTAATGAAGCAATCATATGCTTGGGTTGCAAAATAAATCCTCATTCAAAAGCGTGCTAAATGATCAATGGGAAGATCTGGCTACGGCTAATTTTACTTTATGTAGCGGTAAAGAATGACCAGTATATTAAATGGAACAAGGAAGGACACAGCTGCTGTGGAAAAAATATTTAAATAAACCCGGAGGAAAGGGAAATAAGAAAAGGAACTGAAGATTATTTGTCATTGATGTCCTCCAACTTTGACAATAAAGAAATTTGACTGGGTCCTTCTTTTACTTCCATCAAATTAAATCACAATGTGTCAGCTTCCCTTGTGAGGTGCTTGTAAGCAAGGCAAAGGTAGTGAATTAGTATCGATGAACTAGGATTACCATTCTGCCTGTACAATAACACAATGTTAGTTTTGTTTAATGTGTCTTTAAGGATGCGAGCTGCGTGGATGTGCTGCTGGCAATGAATTCCTATCATCAGAGTGAAGATCCATGTGTCTGTCTTATCTCGTCATGTAAATGTTTGAAAATAACACAGAACAGGTCATATGGCCATCTGGCAGCAGGGGTCGGTGAGCAGGATGGGTCTGCATCTGAGGGGCTTTTCTATGCAGGCCGTGCTCCCCTGGTGCCGCAGGGATGGCAGCTGTGGAACGCAGCAGTGGGTTGCGAGGTCGGGCAGCCCTGCAGTGCTGCTGGGAAGGCAGCAGGTCGCAATGATGGCCATGTCACGCTTAGGGAGGTGGGTCAGTGGGCATGGTGGGGATGGGCTGATGGTTGGGCCAGATGATAGATGTCTTTTCCAACCTTAACGATTCTAGGATTCTATGATTAATTCTGCATTTTGCATTTCATTTGGGTAGCCTTGCATTTTCTAACAATATGCTGAAATTAATACCTGCAATCGTACAAAATTTTCAAGTAACACCTGAATAATGACTCTTGAGTTTTATGTTGACACCTACTCAGATGAAAATTTCAGCAATGCTTTTACACAACAGCAGGTCTAGTTTTTAGATTTGAAAGGGCTAATGCTGATTTTAAAGAATATGCTTGAGATTTCTTTGTTGCAGTGTCAGAAATCAGAAATGACCATTAGCAAATCTTCAGAATTCTTCCCTTGAAAGCCAAATTGGTATATTGCAATCATTCCTGCTTGGTTTTCTGGGCAGGAAACTGTCCCCAGCAGTTCTGAACTCACACCAGGACTTGACCTGCCAGGCTTACTGGGGCTATGGAATTGATGTTGAGAATCAGTCTCGGCTACCTACAGTTCATCTGGTGTGTTGATACAGATAACAAAACTTCTTGAAATGATTTTGTCATATGAAATTCAGTAAAGCCTACAGATTGAAATGTACCATTGGTTGTGTAGGCTGCAGCATTATACAGGTTTTAATTGCATTTCTGAGAGAAAGAACAAACTAAAATATTTGTCTCAATGGAAACATAAAGTAGATTGCAGCCTTGAATGAACTCCCAAGCAGCTCAATAGAAGATGTTCTTGGAAAACGCAGATTCTAGCGCTTATGCATATTGTGCATATCAGCATGTAGATGTCATGCTGTACTGCCTGCACCCGCAGTGATATTTATGGATGGATTTTCAAAGGAGCACGCCCTGTGCTCAAGAAGCTGGCCCAGCAGACCCACACACAGTGCATGCAGTGCCTTGCTGCGGCGGGGCTGGCTGCCTCATGGACCTGCACAGCCGCTCCTGTTTGGGTTGCACTATCACCGGGGAGTCAGTCAAATTCATTTCCACACATGAGTAACTATACACCTTAATTTGTGATAACAAGAAGCTGCAGTAATTTATCTAGCCGTTGTAATTACTTTTTTCCTAATCCGATTTATCAAAATCCGTTTCTTTGTCTCTGCAATAATTTTATATAGGGAGTACACAGAAACAGATTCCCAAAACATGATGATTCATTTTGATTAAACTGTTCCTGTGCCTGGTGTTGCTTGCAGTTGGAGAGTGTCAAATTTTGTGGTAGAACTGGTAAAAATAATCCTGCCCCTATATGTGGTGCTTTAGCAGTGCTTTGCACGTGGCCTCACCCACACGGCATTCTGTGAAACAATCTGTTAGTTGAGAGCAAATTCCTCTGCTTTTGCAGATTAGAAACCAGATCCAGCCATCCAAAAATGGCATAGACTTCTCGTCTTTAACAGGGAAGAGACAAACAGAGTTTATTGGGCTGAGTATTCATGGGTGTATATGCATGTGTGTGTATTTTATGCGTACATCAAACCAAGAACATTGTTCCAAGTAGGTGTTACATATTTCACAAAGCTCTTAAAATATGCGATGCAGAGCAGTGTATGAGGATGCACTTTACCTGCCAGGAAACAAATCTCTGTTACCAATTGCATAGCAATCTGCAGAACATATATGGTTGACTACATTGAAAAGAATCTTGCAAGCTATAAACCTTTTTCTTTATTGTAAATATTGTAAATTAGATACTCAATTTTTTTTTTCCAGAGATTAAGGGTTTTTTGCTTCCTTGTAGCTCTCATTAGCTCAGCATATGTATTTCAATTATAGACTTATTTGTTTGTTTAGGTTGTTGGGTTTTTTTCCAAGAAAGGGATTTTCTTCCCTGTTCTCTGGGACTAAAAGGAAGAAATACATATAGGGAAAAACAAAACAAAGCAACAAAAGACAGGCATCCATAGCAGATTGAGTTAATAACTTTTCTGTAGCCAGATCCAATTGCTCTGTATAAAGGCAATATTTAATCTTTTTGTTAGCATTAGTATTTTAGGTACGTTAAATGGTATTTTCCTCTCTTCTGATCACGTGTGAGGAGTACAACCCTACTTGTTCTTGCTTTTGCTAAGAACTAGCCCTCGCTGGGTACGCAGTGCATCCTCTGAAAGCACTTGGTTCTGCTGTCCCAAGGCTGCTCAGTGACATGTTCTGTTGAATTTTAATTTAGGGTAGCATCTGTATCTGGCTCATATTTAAGGGCTTCTAAATAGCAAGGAGCTCATAAAGCACTGTCCTCAAGCTCTCCAGAATTACTTTCTTTAAAAAATAAAACAAAAGAAATAACCCTAAATGTTGATATTAATTCACAGTGTAGTTTAGTACCCGATATTAAATGTTAAGTGCTACCAGTGAATCTAGGGAGGCAGTGTCATATTTTGTAGTCTAAGTACTTTCAAGTAGCACAAGGTCTTTCAACATAATTAGCAGAGAATATTGAGCCCAGCCAGAAATATGGGATTCGTCATTAAATGCAGAGGCTTCTTTATCTCCGTGAGTCTAATCATGTGTGCAGAAGACTAATTGTTAATGGCACAGGCTTTATTGCTCCTAGCTTTCCTCTATTTTAAATTGAATGGTCTGCTTTGTGAGAAATAATTAGTTTTTATTGTTCTACCTGTATTGAGTTCTGCTGATAATCTTATGGATTTACCAATTCAGATTCAGAGAGCAATTAGTGGCAGTGGAAGCATATCCTTTAAAATCACAAAGTATTGTTATTTTTCCTTCTTTTTTTCTTCACAAGTTTTTATTCTTTTCTTGTGACAATAATAGATGTAGGATATCTAACTTTTAATGGGAAAATGTCCATAATTAAACAATGAAAAACACTTGGTTTTGCAGTACATAGTTAAGGATATAGTTTTTCTGGTGGCACATGCTTTAACAATTTGTGGGATGCTCCACCTGTATCTTTGAAAACAGAAAATGTAAAGTCTCACAATGTTCTGTGATTTACAAACTCATTGCTTGACCTTGCTTTTTGGTTGAGTGACTTACAGTCGCGGTTAAGGATTAATTAGCCTTCTGGTACTTGCTCACGTAGAAGAAAGATTTGCTTATCTGCCACGAGGGTCATTTGCTGTGTTTTGAAGTGTCTGGAGCAACCCCTTGTGTTTTTTCAGGCTTAACAAATCCGCCTGTTAGCATAAGCTGAAGTTTTGCATGAAACGGAGGGACTGCATGCCAGTAACATGTATCAGATCTGCTGCTCGTAGCTGCAGAGGCAGGTCCTTGGC
The DNA here is from genome assembly GCF_023343835.1 of Lagopus muta. Classification (NCBI taxonomy): domain Eukaryota; kingdom Metazoa; phylum Chordata; class Aves; order Galliformes; family Phasianidae; genus Lagopus; species Lagopus muta. Next base: position 5,035,621 of record NC_064441.1, read on the forward strand.
TCTCTTGGTGTAAGTGTCAAGTCTCACCTTGCTCATTTGTACATCTCAGTGATTTTAGAGTGAGATTCTTGGCTTGATGCTCAGTAGGAGGTTGTTCACTTGTTAGACTTGATGGACCCTATTATTACCCTTCATTTACTGTATTATAATGACTGTACCATATCTCAGATACTGACATTTATTTACAAGTACTTTCATTAAGTTAGAACATTCCCTGGAAGACAAGGAACATTAAAATACCACAACAAAAAATGTGAGATTCAACCATCTGAGGTACAGACTCCATGAAATGCATATGGGTGTGTAGCAGTGGACTTTAAAATCCCTTTCTTAGCCCAAAAGGGCTCATGCTTGTTTCTCCAGTAAAGTCTCTGTCTTTCTAAAAGGCTGCTTTATCCATGTGACAGATTCATCTCAAATCCAAAGCTCCTTGGGATCCTCAAGAAAAGCAATGCCTTGCTTACATCTCCTCAGCAGTCCTATCCATCTAAAGCACAGTTGATATGGTGACTTCCCACAATACAATGGCCAAATTAGGATTTCTGATGTTCATACAGCATTTTAGTAGATAGAGCACTCATTCAGGATTGCAGGACTAAAACTCCGGGCTCGCAGCCTCAGGGAGATCATTTTCTTACCTTCCATTTCCCATCGGAATGCCTGAGGCACAGAGGCACTGTCCGTTCTGGTTAAATCTCTGTCATTCTGCAAAGAAAAACCCCAAAACCCACAGGCTTCCTGGGCTGAGCAGACAGTCAGTCTGCAGCTCAGTCACTGAGGCTGCCGCCTGGGTCAGCAGAGATCTAGGTCGAGTTCTTCACTCACGTTATGGATGAAACAACCACTAGGTAAGAGCCCCCATGAGCAGCCCCCAGGAGAGGGATCTGCACACAAACCTCTCTGTCTTGCTTGTTGTAAATAGCTGCTTTACCCTACCTTGCCCACCTCTTTGGCTCCAGTTAAATGTGAGCACTCGTGGCTGAGAGCAGGTGGTTGGAGCATTGCAGGAGTGGTAAAAGAGCACTGATGAGATCAAACCCTACCATGGAAGAATGATGTGGCACAGTTACCTCTTTTTCTCAGCAGCTGACAGAAGAGGATTGACTTGTATCGCTTCCTTTTGTTACAATTTTATAGAAATGACCCTCAGTCACTTTTTTAAACACGGGCAAAACTCCAGTAGTAAAGGATTATTTGGGGACTGGCTGTAGCAGTTAAAGACGTAACCACTACACCGCCTTTTTGTGTTGCTACCCTGCCTCTGCAAGCAGTGCCTGCCTCCAAGCAGTTGTTCTCATTGCCTGTGGATCTAGAGACAGCCAGGTTATCCTGAACCAGCGTTCTGTTTGACTTGTTGTTGAGCTGGTCCTGAAACATGCACACAGTCTTAATGTGAATGGCAGCAGTTAACAGAGAAGGATCATAATGACACAGAGAGCACCTGCAGCACCCATCAGCTCCCCAAACTGGAAAATGCCCCAATGTGAACTCCTAGTGGATATGGCAGCCTCAGGTGAGGCACCCGATCCTTACAGAGTTGAGTTTATGCCACTCTCATCTCTTCAGCACTCCCAACCTGTTATGAATCCCTCCCTGCCTAATTTCCCCAGGTGTGCTCCCAGAAAGTACTTCTTAAGAGTGCCTGGGTTTAGAAATCAGGTGATAAAAATTAGGAAGTTACATGGCCAGAGTGGATGAGGTGAGGTCTGTTTGTGTGTTCACATCCTTGTGTTTTATTCTCTCATTTACTGCATTTATCAAGCACTCGGTACTTAGTAAGAACAATGAGGAAAACAAATAGGGTTGTTTTATCCCACCAATATGATAGAATAGTTAAATTAATGGCTAAATCTAATTAGGAAATGAAAAATTACAGCTTGTCTGCTGCCAATATTAAAGCCAATGAACTGTGAGATCAAGCTATGGTTACACTCCAAAATTATCTAACCATTGTTGAATCTTAAGGTGGCTTTGCTGCCTACACTTGGAAATAAATAATCCTAGCAATTATGGTTTGTAATTTGTGAGTGGTTTGAAATGTAGTGGCTTTTACTATAATAAATGGATTATTTTATGTTGACAAAGTACAGGTTTAATTAACAGTGACAGATAAGGCTCTAGCATTTAGAAGCTGTTTATATTAAAAATTACCTGATAAAAGGTTCTTTTTTAGCATTCCAAGTACTCAGTTGTGCATTACCATCTTGATCTGCTACCATACGTATTCATCATTGCACGGATGTGGCTTGGAAGCACAGCGAGTGTTTCTGAGACATCAGATTGTCATAATAACTGATAGATCAACGGTTTTATTTACATATTTATTATTGAGAAACTGCTTGTTTTCATCAACATAACTTACATTTTACGCATCCTCTGTCTAAAGTTAATTTGAAAATATTAATTTTTCTGTGACAGCTCAGTGCTCTTCCTATTTAATCGCTTAATTTCCCTTCCACCTAAGAATGACATTCAGTGAAATGAATGAGAAATGATAACTTCAGGATACCATTGTCCTTGCTGACTGGGGGCAAACAGCCCACGAGAGGTCTGGGTAGCTGTACAAAATATATCAATCACAGAAACAAAACTTAATTACTTTGTATTCTTTCTCTTTACATGAAAATGTTCCTTTAAATAAATGCATTCTTTAGTTTATTAGTTGTCTTAAGTAAAAAAAAATGTGTGTATTTCCTGAAAAAAAAAGCATCCAAAATGCAGAGTTGTGCCATCTGTCAGCACTAGAACTGTTATTTCACTCTGCATATTTTGTTTTCAGCATCATCTGGATCACTGTGTCTTAATCCTTCAATGACAGGAAGCTGCAGAAAGGCACTATTGATGGATTGCAGAGAAAATAGTCACCAAAGTATTTTCATGAGTGAAAAAAAGTGTTGGCATTTCTCTATCTTTGTTATTTCCTCATTTTCCATTAATTTCATCCATCTCTGCAGTTCAAGCCATTCAAGATGCAGAAAGTAATACAAATAGGTAGACACGCAGGAAACTGATGGCAGTGAGTGGCTTATAGCTTTCCATATCTTTGTTCTGTCTGTGATAGAAATGAACAGACAAGGTAGGGATGAAAAAAGCAACAGGATTTAGCAAAACACCAGCAGTGTACTTAACATGTAGGTAATATCCCTTTAAGAAATTACAAAAGATTTGCTAAGTCTTGTATTTCCTTCACAATTTGTGCCTTTAAAGATTCCCCCCTTCGGGGCTGTTTCTGAAGGTATTTTGATGGTACTCTTGCTTGGGAATAGTGCTCCTCTCTGCCCACTGCACCCCGCATCAGCACTGGAGCTCAGCCTGATACCTCAGGGTGTCTCCATCCAGATCTCTGTCCTCCTGGGTGAGCAGCATTACTGCCGCTGCCGGGGATTTCAGTGATGGGAACAGAACACCTATTTTGTTTAGTAAAGGCATTTTAAAATTGAATGTGAGATTTTGTTTTGTTCTTTTTTCATATGCCATCAGTTTAGCACATCCATCAGCTGCACGCTGATAGGGACAGCGGACATGATTGTAGCCTCCAGCCTGTTACTAACTTTAGTTTGGTGAAGGTTCAACCTAGTTCACTTGTTTGGCTTGCCTCTGTTGCATGACTAAAAATCTAAGGGAAAAATGCTCGGAGTCCCAGCATCTGTTAATTTCAGCTATTTAAAGTACAAATGAATCAGAGGAAGGATTTTTAAACTGTTTTCTTGGAAGATTTCCTCTTACTGCTTGTGTCTATGTAGAAAATGATTTAAATTCTTTTAAAATTCTAAGTTACAAAGCAGGCACTCGAAAATATTTTTCATCCATTATCAAGCCAATGATTATCATGATTCCCATGATACAATAATGGGCTCCACTGATGGTGACGTTCAGTGGTGAGCTTGGCAGTGCCTGTGAGGGATCGTTCTTCCTGCCAGACAAAACCCTGATGGCTGCACTGAGTCCCTGTATCGGGTGCTACATCAGAAGCTGAAGTCCCCATTAAAATACATTACCTCTGTAGTTTGGAGGCACCACAGGAAATTAAATTGAAGCAGTCCAAGTGGTGTTATAAGACATAAAATCAGAGATGTTCCTTATTACATACTTAAAAATATTATCTTCATCAACTCCCTAGCAGTTTTTTACAATTTTGCCTTGGTTTGAAAAAACAATGTATTTTAGTAGAAACAGATGAAAAACACCCTGGTAACTGGGACAGCTACAGAGATTTTCAATTACCAATCTACAAGTTCACTGACTTTTCATTTATATCTTTCCTCTAAAGATATGGTGATGGTTGTATTATAAGATGAGGCAGATGTATCTTCTGTTTTGGCTTCTCTTCATGTTCTCAGGAATTTGTTGTTCCTTTGGGTGCTTTTGCTGTTGGCTCTCTGCTGTCTTTTTTTTCAATTGTTCCATACTGTGAGAACAATAATACGTGCCACAGTTGCATTCCCCTTATCCCCAGGGCTAGCCACTGTCTTTCACTAAGTATGTACATGTTGTGAACATTTCCTTTTGTTTTGGATATGAATTAATATATATGAATCTGACACACATGCTCACAAATACAGTGTGGTACATAAAACTGTAACGCTGCACTATGACATTATATGGGAACATGAACACATGACAACAACCTTCCCTGTACATTAATAGAAGTTGAAAAAATAGACAGAAGATTGCAACAAGGATGTTTTCAAAATGAATGCTATTGATCTGCATGTGTTTGGTGAATATTTTGGAACAGAAGTTCTACAGTCAGCCAAAGAAACAAAGGACAAAATCTGGAGGATAAAAATAAATTTCAGATTTGCAGTGTTGCCAAACCAATGTGGCCAATACAAAACTGAAAATATTTGGGGCTAAATTCAGGGGTTGTGGGAATGAAACCTTGTTGCAGCCCAATCTTGCCACAATTTACTAATGCACTTCAGAGGATGCTTTTCAATTAGCTAAATATCACAGCTGCAGCTCGCGCATCAGGCAGTCGGTGTTAGCTCAGCCGCCATGCTGAGAGGCCAGAGGGCTCTTCTGCAGAAGGGAAAGGAAACCAACACGAGGCTTTAAGGCAAGACAGCTGATTGCCCTTTTTATTTGCTACCATCCTTCCTTCTTTCTGGACATGCAAATAACACCAATTTACATTAAAAATGTATGCAGATGATTTTGACTTCTGTTTATGCCACCATTAAATGTGACCCTTTTGTGATTTACAGTTGCAGTTTTATTCTGGAATTAATGTGGCTGCTTGCAATTATTTATCTTTTTAATTAAAAAAAAAAAAAAAAAGACAACTAGGCAGGACAGGCTTCCTGCATTTTTGTCTCGCTGTACAAATGTTTCTACATGGGTTTTGAAGTAAACATCTCACTATGGTGAGTGGGACTGGAAGACAGTGCAGAGCATGTAATTGCACAGTTTGTTATGCTGTTGGAAGACAGGAAGAGGGCAAGGCCTCGGGAAAAAAATTACAGCTTTCTACCTGACTTGCAGAAGAAGAAATCTGTAGAAACACCAAGCTACAGGACAGAGCTCTTTTTCTGTAGGATTACTGTTAGCCTGACTTTACTTCTTTTGTAGACACTCAGTACCTATTTTTATTTTACTGTATTTACAGTGTGCAGTTATGATTGTCTTTAAAAAGCTGTGGGGTGTGAAATAGAAATATATATATTTTACATTAAAGAGTTCAGAATTGCTTTTTCTGAGGAATGTCAGGGATGCCAGAGGATGTCAACGTCAGTGAAGCTGCTATGCTAAGAAATCTCTTTTCATTCATTTTCTCTGCCTGTGTGTTTGAAATCTTGATAAAGGTTGAAAGTTTAGAGATGACTGATATAATTATGAATGCAGTGTCTGTTTAGTTAATTGGCAGCACTTTGAATAAAGGTACCATTTATAAATTATTCATAAATACGTATTTAGTGATTAATAGGTGGAGTCTGTTTCTTCAGCTCACTGAAAAGCATATTCAAACTGTTTTAGTAAATTCATAACAGATGCTGCTCTAACAAATTGTTATAAAACACATTATAATGTGTAGATATAACTAAAGCAATATACATCATTTCACTGTTATTCAGTGTCATTGTTTTCTTATATCATTTCTCACATCAGTGTCACGCTGAATAAAGTAGGTGGTTTTTTTTTCTTTTCTTATGAATAGTATGGGGGAATGAATCCATATTCCTTTTGTGAAATGCCAGCTCCATTAAAATCAGCAGTGAAACTTCAATTATCATCACTGCATTCAATAGCAAGATTCAAATTTCATTGTTGTCCATTGGAATGAGAACCTCAATCCCCTTTCTTATTGTTCCTCCATCAACGGGGCTGATGGTGGACAAGATTTTCTGCTATTGTCTATGTCTGTCCTTTGTCTTACAGTCACTCAGGTGTTTTCTCTTGAGGGGTTTGAGTCCCACAGATCCACGCACTGTGCTTCTACAGTATCCCACTGAGTTATTCAAAGGGTAGATGAGCACACGTATGGATAAGAGCAAATCTGAGGTCTTGGTGTGAGAAGCATCACTACTGTGGCTATCATCTGTCTGAATACACTGAGAATCCAGAAGCCAGTGTTTGCTAACTGGAATTATTTTCATGGGAATCTTCAGTTATCAAGAGTACTGAATAACCTGCTACGCTCTGAGAATACGACAGTGTTGTGGTTCAAATAGTTATTTCATGTCCATAGGATGGTCTATTGTATTTGATTTTCTAGAGAGTTCCACAGGTTATTGACATACTTATAGGATTTAGGAAAACTGAATGTCAGTATTCACAGAAGCAACAATCTCGGTGATCACGACATTATACAATGTGATGCAAAATTCCAGCTGCCTGCAGAAAAATGAATGTGGGGAAAAGATTACGACTCACCTTCATACCAAAAGCACGGGCTCTTGATGTGGTCTGGGGATGGTTGCTCTTCTGAGGATGCAGGATCACTAACGTATAGCCCTGCTGCTGGCACTGCCGCAATTGCTGTGAACAAAGTCACGTTCTCAGCGTTCAATCAAAAAGGCTTTTTACCCAAGAACACTCTTCCAGAACATCCTCTGTGAGAATTACTGTACGTTGAGTGATACTTTCCCAGAATTTCTCTTCCTAGAATTCAAAGGCATTGCAGACTTGCTAAACCTGTCATTAGAAACAAACTCCTTGAGTTACAAACACCTACCAGAAGGCAGCTCATGCTGGAGCAACAAGTGTAAAATTTGCAAAAATGTTTCCATAACCACTTCTAATAAATAGTTCTTACAACACAACCATCAAAATTCATGGGTTCTCTCTTGCTCTCTCTGTCTATCTCAGACTGCATCATATTTCATCCAGTGCAACCAGATGTCCTCAGGGAAACTGAGAATGAAAATAAACAACCCCTGTGCATTAAAATGTATTTGCCCAGCCAATTGCTGAGAAAAAAAGAAAAAAAAACCGAAACGATATTTCTCCCAGGACAACCACTCCGTTTCCATTTTCCCTTACAAATCCTTAGGGAAGATGTACAAAATACCTTCTAGCGCCTATGCTAGGAGAATAATTCACACCTATTGGATATTAAAACAAGGAAATCAACAGTGCTTCTATTACACATTATAATTCTGCTTTCTTTAATTTCTTGTATTCCAGAGGCAACAATTTCCTTTTGTTGTGCCATTCACAGAAGTCCAGATCATCTTGATTTAGGCCCTTCAGTGAATACCTGACGTCTCTTCTCAAGAGATGACTTAGTTGAATATGAACAATTTTTCTCAGCCATGTTTAGTTTGAAAGGAACTTCTCCTATACCAATACTAAAGATCTTTTTTCTTTCTTTTTTTTCCTCCTAATCATATTCCCTGTTCTAATAAAACTTTCCTTGCAGACCTTTTTTGACTACTATTCTCACAGTCCCAACAACAGCAGCAATAATGTTACATCCAGAGAAAGAGAGCAGTGATCCTTTTTCATTTTTATGGCACCTTGCATATATGTGTGTATATATATATATATGTATATATATATACTATGTGTGTGTGTATATATATATATATATATATATATATATATATATACACACATAGTGCAGTGTCCCAGTACAAACGCAGACATTTCTCTTTGTCTAGATCTCACGTCTGAAAAGTGCTAATTTTGTTTTTATGAGTGCCTTGATATGGCATATGGTCAAATGCAAGTCGTTTTCAACTGTTAGTGAAAAATCTGTATTTGGTTTAGAAACAGGAAGAGAGTGCCCAACAAATGGCTGAAGCTGTATGTTTGGGTAGTATAGCAGTGCTCTTCTCCAAGTGCTGCAGTGACTATCTAAAAACCTCAGGTTATCTGTGCTATGACTCAGCATCTGTATTTCAGAATATTTAATTTCCAGCCTCCATGAGGTTTTATTTTTCAGTGATTTCCAGTGCTCTGTTTACAAGTAAAAAAGATATATTTTTTTCCCACCTAAAGTTAATAAGAGATTTGAAACAAACTGTGTTCTCTTCTTCTCTTACATCATCACCAGAAATAAACTCCTTAATATCTAAACATCACTGTGACTTCCACCTGCACATCACTGTTACCTTCTGCCTGTGCTGTCAGGCGCTCATGGATGCAGGTGTAGCTGCTTAGGAGTTAGTGCACAAACACATTCACTTGCACCTGGCAGCCTGGTTTGCACCTACCTGTTCCTGGCAGTATTAAGTGGTGCTGGGAGCAGGGCATCATGTAACTCTCCAGAGTTTGGCTGGTGGTGGTGGTTGAGAGCATCCTGCTTCTGAACAGGCTGGTAGGTGTGTGGAGGGCTTGGGAAGCACTGGGCAGATTGGGTTGGAATAATGTGTAATGGGGATAGGGATTATGTTGAAAAGAGAGAGGGAAAAGGAGAAATTAATGTTCATAAATGTTTAGGGATGCCTGTGCTGTAGTACTCTAAAATACAAGGATGTTAGGGGGCCCTGAGCTCTTTATTGCTTCTGAGCCCATCTGTGCAAAATGGGACTCCACCTCCACTTTATTTAATGCTGCCCAGACTGCATCTGCTGGAAATACTCAGCTTTGTCTAATCAGAGAACAGAAAAATTATTGTGGTAATACAGAAGACTAAGAATTTCATTGTTGATGGGTGCAAAGGTTTTCTGAGTGCCTCACAATAAGGGCTCAAGAATAATTAAATTTGGGTTATTTGTTAATCATCCATTTTAATTAGGAACTTTTGCTTGTTCTGTCCTCTGCCTGCCTGCAACTCCCAAATGAATAATTGCCACGTATCTCTAGAAGGATATCATAGCAACCAGAACACAGTGAAGGCAATAAATGAGAGAGTCTATAGTCCAGCAGTTTATTTTAACAAACATTCATTAATGAAACTGCAGTTTGATCGCAGAGCCTGAATTCATTGCTTGTATTTGAATTTCCCTCCAGCCACTATTGCAGCTCTTTATTAAGTGACTCCTGATGAGTAGATGACTTTAACCTCTTTTCAGTTTCAACTCTTCACTGCGTTATTGTAGACTGTACATTAAACAAGGCCTACACTGACAGGAGTAAACTTAAGCAGTGTAATTTTATTTTGTGATGTCATGGTGATGCTTACAGTTACCAGATACTCTCATGCATTAGCTGAGTTTGACATAATCTAATCTGAAGTGTTAATTTTTCCCTTGTATGGAGCCACAAATGACTTCTAGAAAACTGTAAAATATCCCTGGCAACAAAGAAGTAATGAAAGTCTTTTTCCAGCAGTGAAAGGCACAATTTTTTAATCTCCACTATTCTCTTACCTGCATCCTTTCTCAGAGGAATTGTATCTTTTGATTCATATGCTTCATGGAGCGACAAGCTTGCAGAAATAGTCAGCTAGGTCTGTATTATTTGTGTTAGTTGATCAAACTTCACAGTAACCTGCCACTTTGAGGTGGTTCTTCTAATTCTTTCACCAGACCAACTGCCAACGAGATATTTTTTATCCCAGTACAAGGTGACTGATAAAAGTGCACTCTATGTGGAACTGATAAGAAATGAATAATCTCCCAGACAAAATATACGGTCTTTGCAAGAGACAGGATAATCACTTCTGTGAAGCAGTAATACTGGGGAATGCAATCGATTGGGAACAAACTTGTGAACCAGCAGTTAGTAGTATAAGAGCTCTTCTACCTTGAACCTACAGGAAGCTGTTAAGAGATGAAGAACGGCATTAGAAAAATATAGGCCTTGACTAGTCTCTTTAGGAGTGTTTCTCAGAAATGTATCTTGCATGCAGCTTTGGAGAATTACTCATAAATTATGTTCAGAGTGAAGAAAAGGGTTAGCTGCCAAGTAGGTGTCAAGTATGTTCGGTGAAATGCTTTAAGCTATGTTCCCAGTATTATAAAGGATCTCCTGTGTTTACGTGTATGAACACTGTAAAAGCATGACACCAGAGCCCAGGTGGGACAAGTGTGGAATTGTACCCGAGCAATGAGGGAGAAGCTTTAGGAAACTTGCCTACCACTCTGCTAAGGAAAAAAGCTGGCAGTATTAGCTTTTTTGGAGCAACCAGCTAGAGCTGGGGTGTAGTGGTTTTTGGTTGTCTTCTGTTGTGGTACTCAACCACCTGACTAGAACACTAGGGCTAGGTGATACTGTTCTGCAAGGTACCAAAAGCAATGCTTAGGAAAGTCTTTCTTTTGAAGAGGTTTTTTTGGAGGAAGAAAGAGAAGGTACTGATTTTTGCTGTGGTTGGTGTGAGGTGTTCTATTTCATCACTTCCTGGTTTGCAAAGAAATGTCACGGGATCCTTTCCAGCTAGATTTGTTGTTCCTTCTTGCTCCTACCTGCACTCATCTTTGTTTGAAGAGCTGCACGTTGTTTGCTTTCACCTTTTGCTTCTCCACTCAAAAACTCTTGTTTCTTGTACTCTTAGACAGATAGGCTTTTATTCTCTTCATTGCCTCTTTGTGTTTAGTTCTACCTTTATTTTCCTCATTTCTTCCTTACCTGTGATTTTTGCCAGCCTTATTTTTATACTCCTATATTTTATTCTCTCTTCTTGCCCTTAGTTGGTACAACTACCATCTGACTTTTCTTTTGTGTGATGTGACTTTTTTCCTCAATTGTGATGTTCTGCAGTGTGTGAAATGCACTGAACTGTAGAGTTGCCAAGAAGCGTCACACAATGAGAAGAGATAAAAGTATTGAACTATGAGAGTGTACTTACGCTCTGTGTGCTGGCACACAGACAGGACAGGCTCCCTGCAGTACACTTGTATTTATGCTGCACAAATTTTAAGACTAATTATGACATATGCTGCTCATTCACTTTTGCTTCCTTGAGCTTAAGATCTAATTCCACCGGGGAGAGATGCCCTTTCTGTGAATAACCTCGTGCTATATGTGTAGCCTTTTCCTTTCTGAACATCTTTATCGTCTGTAGGGCAGCTCCTGAAAAGTGAAGTAATGAACTTGAACAATATAACATACCAGCTTTGTGAGCAAATCCAATAACACAAAAGCTTCTAGTAGTTCTTGTGTTCTAGAACTTGGCTTTAGTCAAATACACATCTTAGCAATAATACACTTGCAGATATTTATCCTCATCAGAGACGGCCTCTGTTTGAGCACCATTTACATAAATACATCCAGAATGTTTTTTTAAATTTTCATACAGGCTCTGTCCATCCCTATTGCATTGCTGTGATTACACTTCACTGCTTGCTTTCTGATCAATTTAGAAGCAGCACTACTCTGCAGTCAAAGCATTGGCGTTATTCTGAAAATGTCAGTAACTTCTATTTACTGAAAAATGGGCAGGGTGTTCTGCAGTCAGAACACTTTTGTGCGATTTAAAGAAAAATAGTAGTACTGCATATGTTGCATAAAAACAGTTTGATTGCATTTGTATTGCCTTAAAGGCACAAGAAAGGTTTTTAAAAGGATAGTGATTAATGTACAATAAAGAAGGACGGGAAATAAGATTTATTGCATGGTTCACTTATTCCTCTTAGCTTCTTTCTATAAGAAAGCAGTTCCTAAATGTGTGAAGGAAACTAGTAGTGGTTTTTTTTTTTTTTTTTAATGTATGAAAAACAGGCATTTTTAAAATAGATATTTTCTATAAAATGATTGGTAATATGCACTTACAAATAACTCCCATTTACTTGGGGAAAAAAGCAGCTCATTTATAATGGCTTATACTTGCAGGAGTTGAACTCGGGCAAGTCAGTCTCCCAGTTCTCCCTGAAGAGTGCAGCAGAAAATACTTGGTTTAGACACAACCAATACTTAACCAAAGTTGATCACCTAGCCATTTTTCCCTTCCTTCCTTCCATCCCCTTCTGATATTCAGTACCTAAGGGCTAGTTCTCTTCAACAGAATCGAAGGCATGAGTTAAGATTTCTTGTGGCTGATATTGAGGCAATGCAATACTTGTACTGCACAGTGATTTATGCCATACTGTTTCCAAATGTTAAATCACAGCCGTTGCTTCTTTTCTTCACTGTTCAGGTTCTCCTTTGGATCTTACAGATGTTTTGTGATTATCTATTGTTTAAAGGAACAGGGCTTGTGAGTGGATTAAAAACTCACTGTTATCTACAAATGAAGCATACTCCTACAAGGTAACTTTCTTAATATAAAGGTTCATCAGCAAGCATGCCATCACTCTGGTCCTTCTTGGTTTCCATTTGTGTGTTCATCACGGATATGGGCAGTCAAACAGGTGTTCTTGTTTCCAGAAGAAAATGTGCTCTATTCTGGCTTAATAGCTCCTGTCTTGTTTATGAAAGTCTGTAGGGAAAGAGGAATTTACATTAATAGGTAAAGGAGCTATATCAGACCTTAGGATATGAACTCCACAAACAACAATAATCATTTCAGCTGGCTAAAGTGTCTGAAGAAGCTGAAACTTGTCTACCAGGTTCTGAAATAACAGAATGCTAATGTGCAAGGAGCTTCCTACAAGTTTTTCTTTGGAAGTACATACCCTGGGACCGTATCTATTCTTTAGACTGTATTAGCTTGGAACATAAGCTGGGTAGGTGTTAAGGGGAAAAAAAAAAAAAAAAAAAAAAAAAAAAAAACAACCACAACAGACTGTATTACAAAGCAAGACGTACGCTGTTTGAATGCATCAATAATTCCCTTTTTCGTCTGTTTTTTACAGGAGAGCTGAAAAGGATGCAAATCTATTCTACAATTTAAACTTGAACTGTTTATGACAGATGTATATTAATATAAAATTCTTTTCTTAATGCACACATGGGTGAAGCAGATTGCACAGAAATTACTGGGCTAATTAAAATTGAGCGAATGTTTTAATTTCTGTTAAATACAACAGCATATTTTCTACCTGCATCAGCTCTATGCCTTATTCTTTTTGAGATATTGGAAAGCAAGTAAAATAGTTGACTGCATTACATCAAAAGAACTGATTTTTTGTTTCCCAGCCCTTTAATGTATTTTTCTGTTAGAATGTTCAATCAAAATGGTCTTGTCCTAACTATTGCTTTGTGTCTTTCTACATAGAAATTCAGTTTCTTATATGCACATGCATGATAATAATTTGAGGTTAATGACAACCCTGAGAAACAATTTTAATTTCTAATGCTTAGAAATGAACAAGTTGGTTTGAATAATGAATCATTACCTGTCAACTTCAGACTTTTATGCAGAATGTAAATACTTTGCTTTCTTCGTGTTCTTCCTTGGGATCAAGTGGACTAGGCATTCAGTCTTGTGAAGTGTAGGCTTCTCTTTCACAAACTGCAGTATAAATGAAAACAAATTCTCCTCTTAGTGTCTTTTTGTCTTGCTACTTGTAGCATCTAGTACTGAATTAATATCATGCTCACAACATCTATTGATTTCCAGGAATAATGTATCAGATATCCAGTTATATGTGCTATCATCTGTCTTCTTATGAATTGATTCTATTTGCTCATCTTTCCAATTTGTCCAGTGTCTTTATTTGCATTAATATTGCCCCTGCAGCCTGCCATATTTTCTGTCTTCCTCCGTAATAGCAATGTAATTCATAGTTTTTTCAATATTTATTGCTAATAATAATTACCTGGGTCCTGTTCTGCATGTGGGAGGTTTCCAGCTCTTGTTAGTGACTTTTCAGGGACTGTGAATCATATTGTTAGTGTTTAATATATATGGACATATTGGAATTATATTAACATGAACTTCCTTCTTATGAGAAACAAGATCTTTTGAGTAACTACTGTAGCAGGGATGTAAATTCAGTTTAAAGAGTTTGTTTAGCTTGCTTGGGTTGAATGCTTGCCTGTTAGATAACAGTTTGATATTTTCTTCTCCAGAGCTGTGACTTCCTTTGCTGTTACTCCTCTTTTTCCTCTTCTTCCTTACTTCTTACTGTACTCTTCCCTTCCAAAAGATATTGTAAGCTTTCCTGCTGTGTTGATGTTCATGTCAGAACATCCCTGGCTTGTTTCTAACTTGCCATCAAATTTTGCAATACTTGACTTGTCCTTGATCGCTACACTGGTTTACATCTAATGCCCATGGCTTCAGGGAAGGGGTCAAGTATTTAAGGAAGTTGTGGTGTTTGGTGGTGGGGTTTTTTTTTTTTTTTGTTTTTTTTTTTTTCTTCTTCATTTCTGTGGGATCCCTTGAGCTTACACACAGAAAAGATGCTTACTGAGCCTTCAATAAAGTTTCATAGTCTTTAGTTTTACATGGCTTTCTTCAGACTTTCAGCACCGCTGTTAATAGAACGGTTTTCTATTAAGCAGGAAGATATGTCTTGCTGATCCTCAGGAAATGGAAAAAGACAAACCAAACTGAGATATATTCTATCACTGTCAAAAAACAAACTGAATAGAAATTCCAAGTTGCCATCATAGCTCAGTGTTTCTGTTCAGATTGAGAGAGTTTTGTATATTGAACATCCACCTGAAATGTTTCAGTATGAATGCTACCACGTAATGCTAGTGCATGGATGAAAAAGCAGAAACAAGAAGTGTCAGTGAAGGCTGAAATCATGCAGATCCTTGTCTGCACAAACAGGGACTGCTCCTTTAGGGGCTGGGGATTGGGACTTTGGAGGGAACTAAACAGTCCAAATCATAGGGTTTGGGATGTTTTATATGCCTTTTATGAACTTAATTTCCATTTTAATACCGATGCTACATATATATGAAAAATTATCCACTCCCAACTTCTCTGTGGAACAGTTACCATCTCTAGGAACGCTTTCACAAAGAAACCTTATGAAAGATTTTTCTCATTTTCTATTCTACTGTGCAATGCATCCAATCTCAAGATATTGTGTGTCTGTGGGAGAATGCCATGTGCCTTGCATGATTTTACCAGTCTTATTACTTGGTAGCCTTCTTAAAGCAATAACAACATCAAAGCTCTTTTGGTTGTTCTGTGTTCTGTTATGTGGTGCTTTTCCGTATCCTTTGGTAGTTAAATGAAAAACTTTGAGAGTCTTGAAGGAGCGCTGCTGTTGCAGCACAAACCTGACAAGGAGAGATTAAATTAGGGATTTACCTGGTCCTTTGGTTCAAGAAGTTACTGAAAAGAAAAATGCATAATGATGCCTTTATTTTTTTTTTCTGTTCTTAATTCATTATTTAGTGCAGGTTTGTAAAACTGTGTTTTTACAAATGAAAGAAAATGAGTAAGAATTCAAGTAAGACAGTTTATATCAATAACCCCTATTTTTCAGTTAATTCTAACTAAATTAACTCTAGCAACAGTCAAGGTGAGAATCTGAAAAGCTAGAAGCAACTACCTGTCACAGAATCACAGAATTGTAGGGGTTGGAAGGGACCTCCAGAGATCATCGAGTCCAACCCCCCTGCCAAAGCAGGCTCCCTACACCAGGTCACACAGGTAGGCATCCAGGCAGGTCTTGAACGTCTCCAGAGAAGGAGACTCCACCACCTCCCTGGGCAGCCTGTTCCAGTGCTCCGTCACCCTCAATGTAAAGAAGTTCTTGCGCATGTTTGTGCGGAACTTCCTATGCTGCAGTTTCCAGCCGTTTCCCCTTGTCCTGTCTCCACTCACCACTGAAAAGAGTCCGGCCTCGCCATTCTGCCCCCCACACCTTAGATATTTATAGACCTGGATCAGGTCCCCTCTCAGTCTCCTTTTCTCAAGGCTGAACAGACCCAGTTCAGATCAATCTGTCAATCTTGTTTCTCTATCGTCCTCAACAGTGTATCCACAGAACCAAAAATCCAGGACTTATTTTTCCTTTATGGCTATTTCTGATCCACTTCTAGTGGACATCGCAGAAGTATATGGACTTGCACATACTAGAGCTTAGGCACTCAGTTCTCTCTGTGGATTTCATGCATTTATCTGTATTTGGGAGACAGACTAGAAGGTATTAAGCTGTGAGATGAATAATCTGCTTAAACGATAAAGTGCTGGTAAGCGGTACTGAAAGCAATGAATGTGTTTCTTTGATGGTCATTTCCTATGTGTCCTGAATAATACTCCTAAGGACTGCAGTCTGGCATTCCAGGCACAGAAGAATTTTCTTCTGTTTTGTAGGGCAATTTTGTCTCATATGATGTGACAACAGTCGTGTTCAACTGAATGATTATTTCATGCTGACAGCTTAACTAACTATGAAAGAAGACAGTATTGACTGTAGCTTAGGTCATTATTTTAGGTTTCTGTGGGGGTTGCTGCCTGAGGTTTAGTTTTAATTTTTAAAGCTTAATTTATGGTAAAAATATTCATCCTAAAATAGCTCTTACACGAAGACCTATTAACGGTGGGGGGTGAAAAATTGGGGGTTGACTTAAGTAATGGAAGAATTACTGTCCTAGCAAAGTACTCCATTTACAGAAACTTCAGAGGAAAAAACAGTGGTGGTGAATTAAAAGAAAAAGATTAAATTTACCAGTCTTCCTGGATAAAGGAGGTGGGTCAAGATGTAACAGCAAATTAGGGACCATATTATCTGCGGAGTCCCTTGTAGCTTAATTGAGCTTCACTGGATTCAGCTGAAAGTTTGGCCATACTTGTTTTTTTTCCTCCCGATCTGTTGTAAACTAGGTAAAAATCCACTAAGGTCACTGGTGTTACAAGTGATATCTGAGTAATGATCTAGCAGTACATATGTAAGAGGCAGTGAAGTTACAGGTGGCCCAGAGCACTGCAATGACCTGCCTGGGGACCATTCATTAAAGAACTGGATGCATTAAACAATACAAACTCAACTAACTAGAAAGTTTCTTTCCAGTTTGTTGGATAAAAATGTGCAACTTTGAAACTTATGCAGAATATCAAATATATAGGTTGTTATATGGTTTCTCGATCTTGTATAAGTATTAAATACTAAACAGTAGCGTTGCCACTAGGGATGTTAACAAGCATAGCAGTTTTATGCAGCAGAATAATATTCCTTGTTTCTCAGACCTCCTTTGCTACATTTTTGTATGACTAAGTCTGCAGTTGTGTGCCCTTAAGTATGTTTCAATGATTTGAACAGTGATGAAGGTGCTATTGTAAGGAATATGTGGGAGTATTCATCCACAGGAACATTTAAAAATACATATAAACACACCATCTGGTGCAATGAGGTGTATTTCAAAGACAAAATATTTGCTCTTTAGAAGTATCTCAGAGTTGAGGATAATTTCTTTTCCTTGGTAAAAGCAGTTCAGCAGTTTTTAGAAATAAGCTCTTCGTTTCAAGAAGGTAAAGGAACCCAGTTGGGATATGGATATTTTATATTTCATTTTTGGAACCTTTTTTTTATTAATAAGCAAATCTCTTAAATCATTCTTACCTATTCAAGAACTTGAAAAATAACATCATTAATTTCATACGAATATAAAAACAGTTGGCTGTGCCTTCCTGAAATTTGATATACAACTACAGAAGCTTATGCTAGCTTATATAGGAAAGTTGAGTTGATTATGGTTATGCCCTTTTTAGAGCTTTCTAATGTAGAAGGCTCCGGTCAGGATAGTGTCCGTTCATTGTTTCCGCATATACGACCCATGTATTTTTATTCCAGATTACTAGACAATTTGGATTCCCATATGCAAGTGCTTTTCCTATTCAGAGTTCTGCAAAACATTGTGCATTAAGCTATATGACTACATTTTTCCTAAATTACTGGTAAGAGTTAAGTGAAAAATTTTCTGGAACAATTAAGAATTCTGTTTACATCAGTAGATGCATCTTTTTAGGCAGCGTGCTGTTGGTTACATAGCAGTCAGGCTGTGATCATTTGGACTTTCTCTAAAGATGTTTTAGGAATGTCAGCATAAGATAACTAGCATATGTCCTCCAGATTGATGTCATCTTGGATAATGTATCTTTCTTCTCTTTATCATACATGTTAAATTCTGCTCTTTGATCTAATGTGGTGCTCTGCAGCAAACATTAATGATTGCCGCTGTCAGGTAGGACTTTAATGCATTCCAGAGCCTGGATGTCTGATGTGCAAATAATTTGATGCAATAGCGCTTTCTCTCCCCAGCCCTTGCTAGGCAGGCTGCTGTTCTTGATTGTGTGTATTTAGAGACTTTCAGCCCTCCAGTCATATGGATCCTCCAGCCTGATTTTGATTAATCTGAATTGTTTAATATCTACTCAGACAAACTTTTAAACATTTTTCTTATTTTTGTATGGGCTTCTGGCACTGTGCTAAAAACAACAGATCACTTTTTATTTACATCTCTGATAAATGGATTCATTGCAGAGCAATATCCACAGCATGAGGTGGGCATGTGACTATCAGTGTCTCATTTAACCTCTTAATGTCCTTATGATCTATATAAGGACTGTTACTCTCCAAACTAGTACAACTAGTCAGTCATCTGGGGGATTATGTCCTCCTGGGAGATGCGTTTTCGGCAGGTAAAACATCTCTGGTTGCTATAAGGGGTTTTAAAACTTCACAGTGCTCCCTGATTCTGGCACTGTGCAGGGACTCAGTGTTGCTGGAGCCTTTCTGCCCCACCAGGCCACAGAATGGTGGCTCCAGCCCTGTCTGTGCTGGATGTGGGCTGTGCTGGTGGTGGGGCTGTCCTCCGCCCCTCTCCTCCTAGCAGAGCTCCTGATTCTCATTCCCCAGCAATTCCTGATTGCCTAACACAGTGTGACAGCTTTGTGCAGGATAAACAACTGTTCCAATTTTTTCCTACTTAAATTATATTTTCTCAATACAACTTATTTCAGAAGCATCCTGAGTGTTTACAGAGCTCTCTACGTCACTATGCAAAACTATGCAAAAGTTCTGCATGTTCTATCTAGAACAAAACCGTGTTTAGTTCAGCTGGGTGCAGGGTTGGTCCCATACATGGAACTGTGGTGTCTCCTCTGTTGATTATGTATCTTTGAAAAGGAATTACTGCTTCAGCCAGACATCAATCTCTCATCAGGTTTTATTATCTCCCTTATTTACATTGCTACTTGGATTATAAAGAGCCATTAAATAGTGTGAATTAGCAGTTTGTCAAATTTAAGTCTTCACGGCCCAATAATTTTCAGAGTGAGCAGACTTCTGCTTAGTCTTTCCCAAGCAAGACGTTTTAATTACTTCTTGTAAACAACGGCAGAAAGGGGGGACGGGGGGGGGTGGATAAAAATAAACGGAGCCCGACCCTTGTGCGCCACGCTTTTGTTAGGGCGGGATTCTTCCGGCCAAGTGACAGCGGCCTGGCAGCGGGGCGGGGAACCTCTCATTGCTTCCCGCCTCACGTCGGCGGCGGCCGCGGCGCTGCTGCGGGCCCTGCTCGGTTGCCATGGCGACGGCGGCCCTGTCAGCCGCAGCTACCGCTGGCGCTGCTGCTTGGAGGCCTTGCCTCAGTGCGGTGGAGAGATAATAAATATATGTATTTAATATGGATTTATAGGCGGAGATGTGCCTCACGTGACGACTTCGATTCTGTGAGAGGGGGAGGAAAAAAAAAGACTGTGGTGTTGAGAGTTCCACCCCAGGTGTGTGCAGCCTGAGCAGAAAAGATGGCCTGTGTGGTGGGTTTTCTTTCTTTTCTTTTTTTCCCATATCTATATTTCTCCTATATAATGGAAACAGAGGAAAGAAACAATTGCTTCAAGTCAATCGAATCGCAGTGGTGCATTGGTCCATCTTTCCTCCAGCAAATCTCCATGCAGGACTCATCTCAGATGTTATCCAGACATCCCTAAGATTGGGTTTATATACCAGTGATATTTTACTGAGCTGTCTGCATGTGCTGCAAAGTATGCAGGTTAATGCTCTTCTACGGTTGGTGTGTTCCATGGCACTTTCCTTCC
Organism: Lagopus muta; assembly: GCF_023343835.1. NCBI lineage: Eukaryota > Metazoa > Chordata > Aves > Galliformes > Phasianidae > Lagopus > Lagopus muta. Next base: position 5,055,833 of record NC_064441.1, read on the forward strand.
CCACTGATAATAGTGGTTTTGTTCTCAAAACAAAGCTACTTTTGAGATGGCTTTCAGCCCTCAGGAGAACAAATTAACTGTTAAACAAATGTGTTTTCCCTTCAGTTGCTAAATTGAAATTCTTGGCTGGTGATTGGAAAGAACCCTTTCAGCACTGGCAATGGTAGGGCTTGTTAAATGCTAAAAGGAGGTGACAATTTCATGACTTGTACCTAAACTCAAGCCACCTGCATGTCTGGGAGCCAGTGAAGGAACATTTACCTGAGCATTTGGACTACAGAGATGAGAGATGAGCTTTTGGCTGTGCTTCGTCCCTGTACGGAGGTCTTACTGTGAAGATGTGCCTTGTTTCTCTTTGATGGCTTTGTCCAACTATTCCTATTTTTGCCCTGGCTGCTCCCCATGGTGGTGCTCAGCATTGGCTGTGGGGGGTGTTGGCTGGAGCAGTGCACGGCTCCTGTTCTACAGTCACATAATGTACTGTCTGGTTAAAACCTGGTGTTGTGCTTAGTGCTAGTCTTTATCAACTCATCTTTGAAATGCCACCAGTGCTGGATTTACCAATATGATGAAGACCTAATGATAATATAATATAATATATGATAATATAATATAATATAATATATGATAATATAATGGACCTAATGATTATTTTTTGATTGAACAGAATGACGTGCCACTACTCATTTCTGTGAATGAGGGAAAAGAGCTCCCTTCTCTGGTTTTAGTTTTCTCATAGAGTTCCGAAACAGACTTGCAGATTTGTAAATTGAATGCTTGGCTTCAGAGGTTATCATACTTATTTACTTGTACCAAACCAGACCCTGTTTCCTTTAGCATATCCGAGGTACGTGTAGTATTACAGAGGTACGTGTAGTATTATAGAGGTACTGTGCAGGCTGTGATTCCAAGGGCAGAACAGAGACCTGGGAGCAGATCTCCTCCCCTCGTAAATTGTCCTGGACCTTTCAACTGTAGGTTGTGCTGGTGATCTCCAGTGGTCAGAAGCTGCTCTCATGCATTTGTATTTGAGATTCCCTGTTTGAACTTCAGCATTGGCTGTCAAAAAGCCCAGCTCCCGTGCTGGGAAAATGACTGGATGGATTTGTCCTAAAGCAGGCACCAAAGCTTTTGTTCATTGGGCTGGCTGTCAACAAAATGCTGAGATAAGCTGGTTGACATGAGAGTTTCTGTCCTGGAGATCAATTGCTTTCCTGACACAGTGGCAGAAAGGGAGTTCTGCACTCTCATCTGGCCCATAAATTGCTATCTTTATGTTCTCTGTTTGTCTCTTTTACCATCTTACAAAATTTGCTGTAATTGCATCAATTGTTCTTATTACTTTTGGAATGTTCTCTATAACGAAGTGGGCTAAGAGGTTTTTAACACTGAACATGACAGAGAGTCTGTAATCAGTGCAAGTGTCTGCCCTTGTGAAGCCAGTCACAGAACTGGGATGCAACAAGCTGTATTAACTGGGATACGGTGCATGAATCTGTGTGTGTATGTAGCATAGATACACTATTAGCATATTTCTGTCTGATCTCAGCTATTTTCAATAGCTGAGAGCTCAGCATAGATGAGGCATAAACATATTTTATAAACATATTTTAATCTCAACAGTTAATCTTCACCTCCTTTTTTTTTTTTTTTTGATGAAGCATACACTTCATGTTCTGTTTTTTGTTATATGGCTCAGGCTGCTGTGTAGTTTTGCTGGAGATTATAAGCATGCTTACATTGTTAATCCTTTCTGTTTATTCTTTGAGTAAAACAGAATAAGAAAGTCTTAGTACATATCAGTAGTATGGAGGAGTATACTTATACCTCCCTGAAATGGGTGGAAATATCTCAGTAGCAAAGAAGACAACTGCCAGCCACAAGTGAAGAGGCAGAAATTAGAGAGCAACTGCAGAAAAATCACTGAAATTAAGGACATGCTCATTTTAGTGTGATTGGAGCATGTAAATATTAACTCTAATGATGACAACATGTAAATTGGAGCGCTCAATAAAATTTGAGCACACGAAACTGAAGTGCCACAACCTGCTTTATTGATCGTTTTTAGTCATCTGCATCTAATTTGCCTACTATTTACATATGCTTTCATATCATTAACTTATAGCATAATTCTTGTGAGGAAACTCATATACACAGGTATATATAAAAAGAACCAGAACTTCTTAAATTTTGGGATAACCTTCAACTCAAGGATCCAGCAAACAAAAAAATACCCCTAGAAGTGGATTAAAGTCAATAAGAATGCTTCCTAGGTCATTCAAAGAGTAACAATTTTCAAATAATTACAGGCTTTCCTGTCAAAAGTGTTTGTTCTTACAAGGCTTATGGATGACAATCATTGGTATTGAAGACAAGATGTTACAGTTTTAAGAGTAGTTATTTCTGTAGCTTTTTCTCTTATTAATGTGCCAATGCATGCATAAATTTAGAGCAGCTGCATGTTTTAGATTGTCTGGTGCAATTAGAGGCTCTGCCATCTTTGTGATGTAAAAACCTTTAACGTTTTAAAATCCCTACAAATAGGAACAAGAACAGTGAAGTTGTTATTTTCTGGAATCCCAAAAGTTTTAAAAAAAAAAAAAAAAAAAAAAAGACCAACTGCTGATCTAGGTCAACCTGTTAACATTGTACAGTCAAGAGGCTGAAAGGTCTGTGAGCTGCCTGGGTAGCAAGCTTTCAGTAGTGGCATTGAAATGGAGCAGTTTATCCTGACAGCTGACGACGTTTGCTTACATTAGTTCAAGATTTAATAAGACAGGCAAAATCATGGGCACCCTCTGTCATTTTGTCAGAGCCCTTGTGGACAGGGAACTTTTCACATGGAAGGAAAGGTTTCCTGAGTATTTGTAATTGAATGTCAGGCTGTGGAATGGGCAGAGCTATACAAAATACAAATGAAAACTTTGGACAAAAAACAAACCACTACAGAAAGGTTTTTATAGATTGCTGAAGCAAGCACTTCTACCAAATGTGTGCTGGACTCTATAATTCTGCAAATATTTATTCACTGTCGCACTATGAAATGACAATATAATTCTCTGTATCCAACAGTTTCGTAATTATTGCTTTTTCAATTAATTTAGCTTTCTGATTCCTAGAGATTGATTGATTTCTTCTCTGGTCCTAAGGTGCTGAAAGTCTGTAGACATCATGGCAAACAACGAGAATTATTTACTTCTCTCATTCTAAAATTGAAACTGGTGGTTTGCCAGGAAGAGACCGCAGGAACATTACTGGGAAACAAACCAGCTGTCTGTTACAAATACCTAATGGAAGCGAGGGCAGAAAGACCAATCACAGAAGTACCTGATTATTAAGGAAGCCTTAAGGAGCTGCAAAGAACTTTCTGTAATGCAGAATGAGATTGATAGGAACTTACACTTGCAGGTTCAGGTAAGGCACGTGGGAAATAGTACATAGGAGGCTTTGGGGGCTCTCATTATTTTTTCTTTCAGACTGTACTAAGTCAAAAACATTGGATGCTTAATAGTAGTAATACTTCAGCACTACTACTGCTATCAAAGAAAAGAAAAAGCAAATAAATGAAAATCTTCACAGGTGCCAAACAAATGTGTAGAACCATGTTACTGGGCTGGTACTGCCGATCTTTGTCCCTGGCTGCAGGTGTTGAAAGAAACTGGAGTTTGTTTTTGTTAACCTTGGCAGTTTAGCACTTTGTGACCATATGCATACTGCTGCATACCTTAAAACTGATCAATTAAATTGATTAAAGGGAAGGATAGAAGAAACTGTTCTGGTAAACGAGAAGAATAAAGGAGACAAATGAGTTAAAGAAGGAAGCAAGTGAGAAAGCATGTCCTGAAAGGTGACAGGTGGAAAAAATGCAAGGGTACTGTGGGAAAAGCATGGAAAATAGGATGGAAAAATGAAGTGTTAATAGCAAACAGAATGCAGAAAGCTACTGAGGGGGCCGATAAGGTAATAGGAAGGTAAAGGAGAAGGAAGTCTGTAACACATAAGGGAGAAACACACACACATGCACACACACTTGGGGGAGCAGAGGAAAAAGAGGAATTAGGAAGTGCTCAGTATGGAATCCCTCGAGAGTCCAACACACAGACTCATGCTCATGGTAAAGCTTTTAATCTCATTACTTACAATTCTTTTAAAATGTTAACGTGTTTTTCTAAAAGTCGATGACTTCTGTGGTCACCTTTTCTGGTTCAAGGAGATGTGCTCTGCCTTAATGTGTGCAAGGGACCTGCTTGTATGGTCAGGGTATGTGTGTGACTTGCCATTCTGGCTTAATGGCTGTCATTGTATGACTCCAGGTCTCTGTCCCTGAAGCCATCAGTATACAGTTAGCATTTGTATCTGTAACCAAGGGCTAGAGGGTCTAAGAGAAAGAAGACATCAAAAAAGCTTGTAAAATTACAGGGTCATCCATTTCTCTGTTGGTCCAGGATAGCTTCCTGTAATACATCATGTGAGAAAATGACTTGGAATATTAATTTCTCCCTACGTCGTCCAATAACTTAAACTAAGCCATTACGACAGGCTCTCAATAGTGTTCTTATTAAGCGGGAAGTAAATTGCTGCACTGCTTATGCAGCTTTGGCATTTGCTTCTGAGACTGGCTGAATGGCCTGAGACTTGCAGTTTACCTAATAAAATCTGGGTGGGATCAATGTTTGTTAATGTAGAATATTTAATATAGAAAAGGCTGCCTGGTTATGATTGAGTGTAAGGGCTGTGAATGTTCCTTCCTTACACAGCAAGAAAGGTGTTCAGTGTGAGATTAAAAAAAAAAAAACAAAATCCCAGATCTGAACCAGGCCAAAACTAGTTCCTGCCAACTATTGCCAAAAGCTCACCTAGTCTTGTCGTGAAGGTGTGTAGACAAAGAAAAATCATTTAGTGCAAAACTGATTACATCCTTTAGGATGGAAGATGACCCATACATTCTCTGAGTGCTTGCCTTGTGTGCACAGTTGTGCGAGGTGACACAGTAGCAAATAGTGCTCTTTACATTGCTACTAGAATTTTGACTATTGATTTTGAGGTTCTAAACTTGATCTATTAATATTTAGAATGTATCAGCTAACAAAAATGGTCTGAGTGATCAGAATAGAAAATGTCTTTTGGAACCATTCAAGACAAATGTGTTTTTTACTTCTGACTTAAAGCCTTTTCTAATAAACCATGTTTTTCTGACATGCTGTCATACCTAAATTAGTCACTTCAATGTGAAATTTGGCAAGTTTTTGCATGTGAATTTCAGTTAAAATTATTTTATCAATTCACTTGATTCTCACACTGGATTATCTAATGTGGGGGAAAAAAAAGCTCAATAACAATAAGATTTATTGGATGGGGGATCCCTTCCTCCTGGATTTGTCTAGAATTAATGCATTTTATTTTATTTATCAGACATCTGTCTGATGGCCATAACATCTTCCATAGTAAAAGAAGACTATTTTTTTTCCCATATAGCGCTCAAGGGAATTCTGTGTTACAGATCCTTTCAGAAGTGAAACCACGATAGCCATAGCCTGAACCAAACTGGGAAGTTTTGTTAGAACTTCTTTCCATGCCTGTTCTGTCTGTCTCTTCTTAAAAGCTGATGTAAAGGTCACTGAAGTCAATGAAAAGGCTCCTATTGACTTCAGTGAGTTTGGTTCACTCCTTAAATGCCAGCAAATAAATGTGGGCTTTGCAAGATGCCTAGAGAAATTGAGGCAGGGAGGAATACTGGAAAAGATGAAAATGTTGCAAAATCTTTCTCAGCAGCACAGTCCCATGAGTTCAATTTCCATTTATATCAAAGGAGCTCCAACCCTGCTTTCTCAGTCAACCCTGTATGTTTTTTCTCATTTCATCTGGAGAAAGTGATTGACAGAAACAATCAAGAACTGTTCATCACCTACCTTGGTTTTGGTTTAGCTGTGAACTAAAAGCAATAGGGGATTTACACTCACGACCTTCGATTATTGCGTGCTGTAATGTAACAACCCAGCTACCAGACATGAGCCAGAGCTCCAAAAGAACAAAACAGTTGTGGAATTTTTCCTTTCTGTAGATCCTATTTCCCATCTTTTTATAAACTTCAAACGGTTTGCTAGTAGTGACTTTTGTCTAGCTCTTAGAACTATTTTGAGGGGAAAAGGATGTGTTTGCGAGATTCTAGATTGCATATAGTGTCCAAAAGGTGTATGCTACCAGCAGATTTCCAAGTACCTTTGTAGGAGCTTTTACTATGTCCTTCCTGTTCTCTCACATCCTTTACTACAGGGGCCTGCCGATAAAATGTGAGCTACTGCTGAGACTAGTGGCACTGGGATAAGGGAAGCTTCCTGCTAGGCCAAGTGTTTGGAGGGTAGGGGTGATGAGAACAAAAGGATGAGTCATTTTCTGATAGGTTATAAATAATACCACACCATTTTCAGAACTGTCATGGTTATTTACATTGTTGCAATTCATTTTTAAATCTAGTTGCTCAGTGAGCGGAGGGCCCTGTTTTAAAGAGATAATTGCAGGCTGCTAGTTGCTATTGCAGCATTCAGCGTCCAAAAAAAGTGCTATTCAGAGGTGTGCCATTTGTTAATTGAGATTGGAGATGTTGCAGTGCTTAGATAATACAGTGAGCTAACATTGTGGAAAGAGAAAGCTCAGTTTTGAATCTCGCTTTTCTTGTGTGGCTGTGAAACCACTGACAGGTCAGAATTCATGGGAGGATTGGGAGGACATCACAGCTTTATTCAGCAGTTTAATGAACTCCCCAAACGTCAGCTCCTCACCACTGTGTAATGGATGAGTTTGCTCCCTCTTGCTGTTCGCTGTTATCTTGAGGACTCATCAACCTTAACTGAGTTGTCTCTATTCCAGCATACCTAACCATGTGCTTAGAAATTCCCTCCACCTCGGTGGTGACTCAGACTGTTCAGGAGGGTTTGTCACACTGCTGTGTGACTCAGATGCTCCCTGAGGCTGCTGGGCTGGGCTTACTGCATGCACTGACCTTTGTCATCCTCTCAGCGATGATGACAGACTCCAAGCACACGTTTTAGGATCGTTTCTCACTTGCACCTGCTACATATTTACCAAAAGCTCCCATTTTAAATACTCTTTGCAACACCATTAGGTAGAGATTCCTCTGCCAACCTCTTCCTGTGCAGGAAAGAGGCCCTCTAATACAGGGACTTTGCACTGAGGGCAGCTAAATTTAGCATTGGTTACTGACTCATAAAATTAGGAAGGCATAACTGCTGTTTAATTTTTTACCCTAAGTAGTGGAGCCTATTAGTAGGCTCCAGCTGCTGTGCTGTAGGGGAGGTGACTGCTGGCTGGGGCTGGGGAGCTGGCTCTGCTGAGGTGTAATATGAATAGCTAGAATCTGAATTTTTTTGAATAATGATTATCAGTTTGTACTCTGACCTATTGGACCTACATGTATGCAGGGACAGGTAGTAGCAGAAAAATATGTTATTGTGTGTTTTGTAATTATTTATTGTCTTGTTTTTGAGGGCTTAGAATTACAATCATCTCCACAAGCAGAGAGGTGAGTGTAGCAGTGAAGGGAGGGAGGAATAATCAGATAATGGTTTGAAAAACACTTCACCAATTGCAGTCTGCTGTAAATCTGAACTTTGAAGAAAAAAAGAAGCCTGTAGAAGAGGAAAAAATACCATTCAGTCATTGTATTCTATACAAGGTGTTCAAAGCTTTATATGGGATAACTGTCAGTGTAGGTAAATGCAGTGTGTTTTCATGCTGCCTTGGTTTTTGGAGTGAACCTTGGATGTTAGGCTAATGGATGTGTAATGTGTTCACAGTGCAGTAGCTGGAATAAACATTATTAATTAGTGTGTGATACTCAGTTGATTAATTAGGTGATACTCGGAATTTAGCTGGAGAGTATTGTATTATTTCCTAGCACATTAACTGATTTTCATAATGTGCTTCCTATGAAACAAAACCGTGTGCGTGCTCAGTGAAAAGCAAAGCAATCTGTACTAGCTTCTTTTGGTGTTCTGTGCTGGGAAAACACCAAAAGAGTAAAAAGGTGGAAAAAAAGCTAGAAGCAGGAACAGACTGTATGACTGTTATGGCATGAGATCTTGATGATCAAGATCATATCATATGCATATTTTGTTCTCAATTCAAATGATGAAGGGTGAGCTTTGGTTTAGATTCAAATGCAACTTGACATGTAGTTCATTTGCCATCTGGGTAAGATTTATATGCAAAATACTGGAAGTGTAAGTTCTATATTTATTATTTTTAAATGGTTTCAGACTATGCATATACAGCATTTTAGTTCACTGGATTCTTGTCAGCACAAATATATAAGACAAACGTGGTAAAATGAAATGTGGGCTCATTTATTTCTGCATATCTTTTCAAAGCTCAAGTCTGTATTTAGTATTTGTGACTGCTATCAATTTACCACATCTCTCTGATAGCCATTTAAAAAGGGGTCAGTAGGAGAACCAAAATACTTTAGGGAATGAAAGCACTAGTTTTAGTTCATTGCTTTATTTCTTTACTCCTTCCTTCTATTTCTTGTAAGTTTAGGAAGTGATATATGATCACTGAAATACCAAGCTGTTCTGATGATTCTAGCTGATGATGTCATTTATCTTCTGATGTAGTATGGAAAATATGATTTCATGCAGGTATTCTTTCCATAGGTCAAAGTAATACCTAAATCCACACAGAGATGAGGTTAGAAAGTTACTAGATTGTAGTTCTATTAAAATCTACCGCCTCTCTTCAGAAACCTCAAATTACTTAGATCTGATCATCTCAGAGACGCTGGTTTCAAGGCTCAAACAACTCATGTTGACCTTGGTAATGATGATTAATAGTATTTCAGCAATTTCTTGATCCTGGCTCATCTCCGTGTTCATTCCAAGCCTGCATTGCACAGTCTGGGGCACAAAAGCTCCAAAGTACACCCAAAGATAATGTGAAGTTAATGTCCTCTGTGCAGATCCAGAAGTAACAGCTTGAAAGAAAAGATTCGCAGTATTTTAATACAAATCACTATTAGGTAGCTGAAATCATTCTCAAAATACAGCTAGCTGAATAAATTCGTGTGTTTCACATTAAAAACAAACAAAATGCAAATGAGAGTAGTACCATTTACCTTCTTTGCTATTGTTTTGGGGGCTTTGAGTCTTTAAAACAATGTGAGCTCAAGCTGTATCTTTTCATTGCAAATACCCTGACTGCTTTACATCGGGGATGGTTCAAATCTGACCTTTTAAATGCTAAGTTGAATACCTTTTAAGCAGACAAAATAGCCTGGTAAATCTAAATGGTGTGTCATGGTTGGATTACCTGATCATTTTACAGGGAGAAGTGAGTTGCTGGCAGGAGCACATCCCACATGTTGCTGTGCACACGTGTTGGTTGAGGCACAGCCTGAGGTTAGAATTTTCTCACTCGGGTTGTTGAGGAAAAACAAGTTGCTGGCACAGACATTGGGAAGTCTGTTTGTGCATACATGGATGAGACAACCACGCGTGTACACAAGGAGTTTTTTAACAAGTTTGGCTTATTTCTATTGCAGCTAAGAGAGCTTGAAGCAATCTGACTGAGTATTCCTGACATCACGTGTTTCCTCATGATTTTGTAGAAGTAGAATAGAATAGCGAAAGCAGTAATGAGCTTACATATTTATCCTATATGAAGAAAAGAATGAGTGTCACAATCAATTTGTCATTTTGGCTGTTTTGAGTAAAGGAGCCCTTAGCATCAAGTATCTTTACTCTGGCTGTACTTGTGGTTTAGGATGTAAAATATGCTGGTGGGTATTTGCTGCGAAAGGTGCGTAAGGTTTTTGTCAGGCCACGTTAAGAAGCGAGCAGCGAGGGAAAAAATACACAAGTGATGTTGTATAATATTCATGATATGTCTTAATTTGAAATGGGAAATGAGCTTTTGATATATTATCAACTGATTTTCAATACTGTTGTTTTAGGAGTGAAGCTGATTTATTTTTTTTTTCCACTTTTGTAAATGTTCAAAATTCTGTATCCTCTGAAGTGTCTGTTTCTCATTAGCACGAAAGGGGAAATGATTTCAAACTAAAAGAGGGGAGAAATTGGATATAAGGACAAAATTTTTTACAACAGTGGTAGTGAGGCAGTGGCACAGGTTGCCCAGAGACGTGGTGGTGCCCCATCCCTGGAGACACCCATAGTCAGGATGGCCAGGGCTCAGAGCACCTGAGGGAGCTGTGGGTGTCCCTGTCCATTGGTTGCAGGGAGTTGGACCAGATGGCCTTTAAATGTCCCTTCTGGCTCAAATGATTTTATGATTCTGCTTTTGTAACACTTTTCACATAAGGCATAAAAGCAAAGTCTTTGGCACTTTGAATAAAGCTCAGGTTGATTGCAGGTTCAGCAAGAAGGGAAGTGCTTGTCCCTTTTTTGGTGTAAGATCCATTGTAATGGTAGTGGTGCACATTATCATTATAACATGAAAAGATAATCAATGGTACTAATTAATGCAATATTACATGTTAATGAGCCATGTCCCTGCATCTTGTAGGGTATATCCTTGAGACATAGTTAAATAAATAACCTTAAGAAGGAAACCTTCAAATAATTAAATGGTTTTAACTTAAGTCCATAAAATCAATGAAAGTAGAAGCTAAAGCTCTTGCTTATCTATTAATTCAGCACTAGGTCAGTGTTACAGTACACATGGGACAGAATATCCTTCAGTGATTTTGTACAAGATTCCTGCAATAGGCAGAGAAAGGGAGAAAAGGTAAAGACGGGCATAACTCTGAAGTGCTCTGTTTACATTGGTTTAAGTCAATCCCTTCACAGTGAGCAGTTCTTGTCCATGTTAGATCACTTTTATGTGAACCTCTGCTTATGTTGGCCATCTAATTGCTACAGGGGGCAACCTTTAAGCAGGCAAGCAGCTTTGGATGCTTTCTTGTCTCAATATCAGAGGTAAAAGCATGAACCAAATTGACCCATTAAGTGTAAATGGGATGTGCTGTTTTCAAATGATTGCATGTTTGTATTGATTAAAGCCAAAACCAGTGATTTTTCTCTATCACATCTGGAAAAAAAAGAGTTTAACAGGGAAAGACTTAAGTTATAAATGTGTTTGTGTTTTTTAGCCTGATCCTATTTGTGTTCTTTCTGTGTCATGCATCTTCACTGTAGAATCTGTGTTTTCCAAGGATTAACAACACACACTGTGCTTCTGGTCTGTAATATCCACGTAATATCTGGGATTATATAGATTTTAAACTTAATTTCTCTGTGCTCTTCTTATCCTCACATTTCCTTTATTTTCATTTCAACCTACTAAATTATAGAAGGGAATTTTACTTCATTGCTGTATTTATGGTCATTGTAAACTCCTCTGATGTGAACCCAAACTCAAGTCCTCTGTGGAAATAGCCCTGTCTCCTGCAATCAAGTGTCATCTGGGAGGATGGCAGCCTCAAAGTTTCTGGGGAACACTGTTCTCATGGGAACTCGGTGTTGTGAAGAGAGGCAGGTATTTTAAATCAGTCCCTTAGAGGGTTTTGAAGTATAACAGCAGGACCTTGAATTTGACCGAATGCTATTTGGGGAATAGCATAGAGAAAGAGAAGGATGATGCACTGTTAGCTTTAGGTCTGATGGAATTCACTGGCTTGTTCTGAACTAATTGAAAGTTCTCATTCACATTCCAAAATGGCATGATTTAGCCAAGGTATCAGAGAGTCATCAAGGTAATGCTGAGTTTCAGCTGAGCACTCTGCTCATCCCTTGCATGTTTACTTTCCACTGTAAAGCCAATTTTGGAATGAATCTTAGCTTGAGCTTTTCTTGGTGGGTGCATATTGCCTCAGGGGGACCTATGGCATAGGAACCTTTATAGATATATATGTTGCTAGGCTTTTTTTCCTGTCAGCTTGGATGTTTCTTATCTTTTGGTGTTAAAAGCTTCCTTTTAATTTAAATTTAAATACTGATAAATTGGGTTATTTGTGGTTTTTTTCTAGTTAATTATTGTTTCTAGTTAAGTTATTGTAGAGTTCATACTCAATGATTCTGATTTTTTTTTTTTAATGTGAAAAGTATGCTAGAGGGAAATATGTCTTTGTAGTTAAGGTTATATACTACTTAAATATTTTATAAGCAATACATGATAAAGAATTCATGATAAGGTTCTGGGGGGAAAAAGAACCAATTGAATACAAGTGAGCATGACTGGTAATTTAATACCAGGAGGAAAGAGGAAAGTAACATCTGTCATGAATCTAAATCTTCAGTCACGGTAATCACAAATGAAATATTTCTATAATGGATAGCCTACTTATTTATCCAACAGACACCTCTTTTTCTGTACAGTAGTTGCACTGTTTCCCTGATACCCTCTGATATCTGCCTTAGTAATGTATCTGCTGCTCCAGAGAGCTGCATTGAATTGCTGATGGTAATGGTTTTGGTGATTCACAAGGAGGTTTATGAAGTCTGCAACCTGGCAGGCCAGTTGTTGCTTAGAAACTTAGTTTCAGAGACAGAGCAGTGTGCATTTGTTCCCCTTGTGTTCTTGTTCCAGCTAGGCTTCTGAGCAGGAAGGAGTTTCAGTGATCGGCCTTGATGTGGATTCCTGTCTCAGTGGCTACATGGAGAAGCCACCCTTGAACGCGTTCCAATTCTCTGTGCTGGTGCTGTCAGCACTTATTTGTGTCTGTAGAAGTCAGAGGTCACCTTCACAGCTCATAGGGAAATGGTAACTGAGATGGTCTGTTCTTCATCAGGGAAGCACAGGAGAACTTGTCTTCTGGGGACCATGAAGAAATGTTGAATAGCTGTAAGAGGATTATTTGTACCTGAGAGGTTTAGCATGATTCAGTGCAGAGCATATGAATTGTTATTTTGCAGTAAGCAAAATACTGTAGTGTTAAGCTGTACCTAAAAGGATCAACAGGAATGCTGTAGTTAGCCCCATGCCTGAATTCAGAGTTCTGTTGTGTGGATGGGAATTTGGTTAGAGAGAACATGCAGGGAAGATGCCTTGTAACACAACATTGAAGATAAATCTTTTAAATCTTGATTGACTAGATACATGAAAATTGAGTCAATTTTTTTGGAGGCAATTTTTTATAAAACTGGTTTATGAATAGCTTCATTGGAATTGATGCTTATGCGCTCAATAGAGTGGAAGTGGAACAAATGAGAGGAGTAGGATTCAGACTATTCAGACTATTTTTTTTTTCCTTTAGGTGACCAGTAATAGTGACCCACTTTCACTCTGAATTTTGTGAAAGCTTTGGTGCTCCCCTTAGGACAAAGCTATAGAAATGCATTCTGTTGTGTGAATGGAATCATACAATAGATGAAATCACCAGGAGCTGTGATGGATTCAAAAGAAAAAAACATAGCTGTTATTTCTTCCTTCCACATATATATATATATATATATATATATATATATGTATGTATGTATATGCACTCTCTAATGGTATATGAAATTGCACCAAAAGATGCAAAGCATAGACAACACCTTTCAGGAATCCTTAGGATTCAGGAAGGACTTCTAAAATTAACTTAAGGGGTTGGGAAGGAGAAGAAATAACTATACAGTGCTGGGGTCAACGCAGGGATCTTTGTTTGAAGATGGTTTATTAACTGTAAAGATGAAATAAAATCATTCTCACAGAACACTTCAGTGTTCTGAACTGCAATAGTAAAGACCTGGATTTAATTCCCAATATCTTGATTCCTTGTCTTATCCTCTGTATTTACCCATTCACAGTAAGCAGTACTTGCATGCACTCATAGTGGCATTGTAATGATCCTCAAAAGATAGAGTAGCACACGAAGATTAGCCACAATGATTTCTCAAAAGGGATGGATAACAGCAAACACTCCTAGGAGAGAAGGAAGAACCCCCCTGCCCCCAAAGAAAAAAAAAAAGATTTTGGTGAGATTTGAAGTGGTACCAGGACCTGAAAATACAGGTGAAAGAACAATTCAAGTATTAATGAAAATAATTAACCACAAATAGAAGGCCATTTTCTGCTGCATTCAGAACAATGTTCAGATTAAGAAGAAGCAAGGAGAGCTACAGTAGAAGTACTGGGAGGCAGCTGCAGGAAACCTTACTTTTAGCAGAATTTTCTATAAGCTGGAGAAAGGATTTTTACTTGGAATGCAAATAGCGTGTAAAAAGGCTTTAAAAAGAGACGAGCAGAAACTTGGAAAGATACAAGTGGAAATAAAGGAAGAGGTGTAAGAAGAATGCAGGGTGATTTACATTACAGAATCACGAAGAAAGACATTTTTGCACACTTGAAATGAGTTTTAACATTATCAGGTGTGATTGTCAGTTGCCGTATTTGAAATAAGTATTTGAACACATAATTGGACTCTAGGAGACTATTACTGTGCCTTGATGGGATGGGAAAGGAGGAGATCCCTTCTTAGCTTTTTTTAGGTGCATCCCATATTGCAAATAGCCAATTTTCAGGAAAGCTGGAGGGTTTGCTCTAGTCTTTTTCACTGTGATGGTTCACAGCGACGCAGAAACTTCACAATGGCTTTTTCTCAGCAAACATTTCAAAGCTTCAAATCTTCAGTCTGTCAGCAGGAGAAAAATACAAGCTTTCTTATTTCAGACCTTCCCAAGGAATGCAGATACCAATGTGGGGAGCCCACTGGGACCCAAGTGTGGAAGACAGAATGAGAGCAAAGTGTTTTCCCTGCAGCATCATCAGTGTCTCTTACACATATGAGTTACGGAGAGCCCGCATTCAGATACAGGTGTAGACCTGGCTTTGCTCAACTAGTTGTCTTTTTTTATGGAGGTTTATTTCCTAACTGTAGCTGACATATTAAGTTGAAGTTGTAGTTTTTAGCAGAACAAATCCACTGCCACATCATCAAAATGAAAGATAGAAATGACCTGTGAGACCACATGCACGATATTGTCCCCAGTAGAAGGCACGTCTGATCACAAAAGCATTGAGTGCTTTGTCTTAGCCAAAGAATCTGCAGTTTCAAGTAGGATATTGCTGTACTATGTCATGGGTAAAGGATGGAAAATATATATGAAAAAAGTGTCATAAAAGAGACAAAAGTGGAAAGGTACAAAACATGCTTAATTTATCTTAGTACTTAAGTCAGCAGTAGGTTTGTACCATCATTACACATGCCTTAAAGCCTACAGAATGGGTCCCAACAGGGATGTTAAGGATGGAGATCTTTCATGCCTGCCCCATGCTCAGCAGCAGATGTTGTTTGTGGTGTGCTGTGTAATAAAGGGTTTTATTCATACAGACTGAGATCACTGTGCTGAGTAGTTGTCACTAAAAGCAAGTGGGGAAAGTGTTTCTGCAAACTCTGAAGGGAAATGGAGCAGTGTATGTCGTATTTGGATGTTTACCTATTGAGTAGTTAAATAATTTCCCATTGGGAGAAATAGAAGAAGAAAACTAGAGGGTTTTTAATATTTTTCACTGTTGAAAAAGGATTCATAGAATTGAAGTCACAGAGATGAAGAAAGCAATTAACAGCAGAAAAAAAGATAAAGGGCATCCACCTCCAGTGGATATGAGAAACCTAATTTTACTTTGAGAATCTTTATAATAGAGGTTAAATTAGGGGATTTCAAAAGAAACCATTTAGATTATCATTTCTTGCTGAGGTCTGTCTTGCATTTTTGTGTTAATCATAAAGTTACTTTTCTCGAGGTCACAAAAATGCAGAAAATGTCAAATTTCAGTGCAAATGACTGAGAAAGAAGATATACTCTCTTCCTTGGTGCGGGAAGCAAGAGCTTAGAGAAACAGGAATAAGAAGCAGTATACTGTGGAACAGCAATTGCATTAAGATGTTGATGCAGTGTGGCAGAGAAAACTATGATGAACTCTTCCACTTGAAACCATCAAAATGTGGTCATTAATGACTAGAGCAGCCCACTTTTTTCCTCCCAATTGTATAGAAATAGCACACTGTTAACATTCTTGAAGGCTTTTTGTAAATCACGTAGTGGATACAATGCTTCATAGTGCTTCAAGTGCATACAGGCTTAGTGAGGAAGAACACAAAATGAGATAAAAAGCCAGTTTTGCAAGATTTTCTATGCAACCTCAAGTAAACCATTCCAATGTTGGTTTGTTTTCCATTCTCCCAAAATGCAAAATCGCCTCTATGTAACAGGTGAATTGTGATCATAAATTCATTCATTTATAAGTATTCATATATGTGTGTAAGAACAGTAATATGAACAAGAAATAGAAGGCAGAAAGAGACATTTATCATAAGACATTGCACAGCTCCTTTCACTGTCTCTGAAAGTGTTCCTCTCCAGTACTAGTTCAGATCTCAGAAGTTCCTGAGTCTATACAACCATATAAATTACAATTAATGTTAACTTTGCACAGTAGTTGAACCTCTGACTTCCTTTTCCCTCTGCTCAGCCTTTAAAAGCTGCCGTAGCTTCTATTTCTGACCACGCTGAGGGAGAATTATGCTTAAGTCACCTTAAGTTAAGCCTGAATTCAGTCTTCAGATATAGCACTTCTGCAGTAGGCCCTCCTTGTTTTTCCATTAATATCATACAATGCCTGAACATTGGCCTTAATCTCAAACAGCTGTCTGGCATAGTTACCTTTCATCGGTTACATGCGTTTGGTTTCCTGTTTTCTCAAGTCTAGAAATTAATTTTAGCTTTCTTATATTTTGTTGTACATTCACAGAACCTGAATCACATCAGTTGCCATCTGCTGCGTATTTTGAATCTTTGCGTTATACTTCCTATAACCTGATGGTCAGAACCACACACATTGCCCCAGTAGTGCTTCATCAAATGCTTTGCAGGGCCAGAGGTTTGCTAGGTAGCCTTATGTCCTCTGCTTTCTTAGCAAATGCATCACAGTGTTTTTTTGGAAGGAGTGTAAAGTAGTGTTTCTCCACACCTTTGACATTATATGTAGATTTAATATCAAGACTTTAACTATGGTATTGTCTTCAGTATATTTTTCAGAATTTAAAACAAAAAATCAACAAGTGTATGGCTTTGTGCTATGCTTGATATGTTAAGGAAAGACTTGCTTACCAATGAAATTAAAACCTTTTTTGTTGTAATACTGTGTTTGTTGTTTGCAAAGCCTATCATATACTCAAAGGCTAATGGTTTATCCTCTTGGAAGTATGGAATATTTTCTTTCTGTGTGTGTGTCTGTGCAGCAGCAGAGCAGCACAATGTGTATCACTCAGTGCCTCTGTACACAATCTGCATTAGCACATAAGTGCATGGTATACATTTTTCAACTTTCTAAAAATTCTCTAATAAAACAAAGGATGTGTGCAGTCCTACCTGGCCTCCTCAGTAAATCTTAACTTGAAGGAGCTAAAAGTTTCACACTAAATCAAATTCTGTATAAAGAGCATCATGACTTTAGTCTTCTTACGAAGAGGGTAAGAAAATCCCATTTGCACTATGTTCATCCTTCTTTAGGAATAATATGCAACAAGAAGTCAATCCCTTTTTTCTCTCAGATACCTCTAACCGCTGCCTAGGGAGAGGATAACCTACATCCAGTAGCACTCTCCTCTTATTTCCACTTCTTCCATCCTTCTCTTGTGACCCTCCATTAATCCCTTTCATCCTCCAAAGCTGAAAGAAACCTACATCTAAAGTTACTCTTATCCATTAACTCTTCCAAAAACAAAATGCTGCAACTGCTTCTGAAAAATTGCCTTACGAATTTGTGTGAGTGCCTGTGATATTTCTAAGGATCTCAGACATCTTTGAGAGCTGCGTGAGCTACTTATTTTTAATGGCACAGTATTGACCTAGGGTTGGTATTTCAGAAAACACAAAAACAAGTTCATCCTTTTTACAAAAGGCTACCAAAGGCTTATGGACCATGTGAATCCCCCTTTGGTTTCTAAAGTAGGGCATAACTGAACTTGCTTTTGTAATATGGCCTTGCACTGGCTTTTTGGCTTTACTTTCATTTTTAGAAAATATTGCATTTGTATTCAGTTACTTGGGGGCATTCCGCATAATCAGGGAATCATGATTTACTAAAATGGATCTAGGGTTTTAGATGCTGAAAATAACCAAACCAAAAATCCACAAACGAGCGCAAGACTTTATAATATAGGTGCTATGTGATGTTGGAAAGGTTTTAACGTAACAGCTAATGCTCTTGTTTATTTTCAGGTTTACTGCAGCAACAACCTAACTTAGTTTTGATTGTATCAGTCATTACAATTAAGATCTAAGGAATTAATCTGTCACGTATTTTCTAGTAGTCATCTTAATGTGGTTTTTAATGCTTTAAGAAATGAGCAAATTTCAAATGTTGCTGGAGTAACCTCAGTTTCCTTTTCAAATACGCTGATCAACCTTTGACTGATGTAACTCTTGCTGGATATAGGAGTTTTCCTCTTAAATGGGATGGTGGTTTTATTCTCATGATCTTGAATATGAGAAGAGTTTACTGAGTATTATAGCACTAAAAGACAGAAATAAATAATTTTATAAAGTTTAAAATATTAATTTGTATTGGATAATAAGTCCTGAATTGAAATTAGCTCTTTTGGAACGTCTGTCTCCAGTGCCTGACATTCTGCTGCTTTAACCCCACACAGTTGCTTTAACCTCAGTCTTGCAAAATGCTGAAACAAAAATTGTGTGGCGAAGGCATAATTTTACAATTGTAATTACATTTTGTTTTACGGAAGTCTGCATAGAGCTTTAGGCATATAACAGTTAAACAGCTTAAATGCTTTGCCAAATCACCACAGTCTTGATTTCCCACCCTTTCTAGTCATACAAGACGTACATGAGGTAGTATTATTTTACCTTCTTTGGGGACCTGCTCATGGAAATGCCTTCTTTGAGTGTGAGATGAATGATGTATTTTGTTTCTTTTGAAAACTCAAGAAAGATTTTAGAACAGGCTGATGGCCTACAAGTATATGTTTATTATGGGTCAGGACTATATTCTGTCTAGTCCATTTCTAGAAGCTGAGATTTGGCTAGTTACAATCTCAAATTTTTAATTTCATAATTAGTCATCTAATGAGAGTTTGTTTGATTAAACTTAATACTATCAACAGATATGTTTGTTGCTTTGCATCTGAAATGTTTCTGGCACTATGCTAATTATTCAGCTGTCTCTGTTAATGAAAATTACTTTAGGGATAGGTGACATTATGCAAAATGTTCTCTTTTTCCTTATATTGAAGCTTCAGAATCCCAAAGTTCCCTGGTGCTCCCTATCAAAGGCACACATGCAGTCACATCCATGTGTTCTCTTGCTTCTTACTCTCCCCACTCCATCTTTTCTATGACATTCAGTATCCATGTTTTCTCCTGACACAGAAACAAATGCATGTTTATAAGGTATGGAGAGAGAGTAGCTGGGGGCATGTCACACAGTGCCAGAACCATTCCTATTGCTGAGAGCCAGGCCTCTGCCCCAAGTGCCTGGCTTTAATGGAGGTATTATTTCATCTGCAGCAAGAGGCTGTCTGCTGCCGTGCTATGGGACTTCTCTTCTGCAAAACAGATACAATTACAAAAGTCTCTGTTGCATTCCCAATTTGAACTCTTTGACAGTATCACTTCGGGATTTCATCAAGCAAGAAAAGCATGAAGTCGATAAGGAATCACAGAATCACAGGGTTGGAAGGGACCTCAAGGATCATAAATTTCCACCCTCCCCTGCTGCATGCTAGACCACATTTAATGCTAGACCAGGCTGCCCAGAGCCCCGTCCAACCTGGCCTTGAACGCCTCCAGGGACGGGGCAATCACAGCCTCTCTGGGCAGCCTGTTGCAATACCTCACCACTCTCTCTGTAAAGAATTCCCCCTGACATCCAACCTAAATCTCTCCTCCCTCAACTTAAAACCATTTCCCCTTGTCTTGCATTTATCAACCCTTTCAAATAGTTGATTCCCCTCCTCTTTGTAGGCTCCCTTTAGGTATTGAAAGGCTGCAATGAGGTGATGGTGCAGTGAGGAAGATGGGAGCTGTTAGCTTTGGCCTTAGTTCTCTGGGGAACTGTTTATGTGTTTAAGTATGACTTGTATGTATCAACGCTTGTAAGACTAGTCTCTAGTAAAAAAAAATTTAGATATTTGCAGATATTCATTGTGACTCATCAAGTAAATGATATTCATTTTCCAAATTAGCACTGTATGCCTGTCAAATACATACTTTCCAGACAGCTGTGGTCCATTAAATGTATAATTTTCTTTTTAAGAAAATTAAAATTCAAAGCTAAAATGAAACATTGGGGCAAATTTTTAGCAAATGGAGATTGGAACATTTCTCCAGTGAGAAGTGGTAGTAGGTGGCTGTAAAATAAATGTTTTTGGGCCTGAGTGGTTGTAAAGAGAGAAGTAAACGGAGCATCTTGCTAACAAAAATGGTACAGGTTTCTAGATAACTTTTTCTCCATTCGTGGGTCCCAGTTATGGATTTGTCTATAAAGGATGATGGCAAGGAAATCTTAGGGACCTTTAATTCAAGTCTGAAAACCAGTGTCGGCTCTACAGTTTGTTATTAGACATAGCAAAGATGACAGGTGTGACTAGTTGGGAGACTTTAAGGGTTCAGTCAATTTTGGATATGACACATACTCATGTGAATCACCCATCTGTGCTTTCAGTGATTGGGCTAATATTCAAGACAATAGCATTTCAGATTATCATATAGACAGTGCACAGCGCGCTGACTTTATAAATTCAGTTCTTCTTGTGTGCATGAAATGAACTCTGCACACAAATTAGCAGTGGATGGACAAGTTTTATAAAACTACGAAATTGATTGCATCAGGAAACAAAACCAGAAGTCTTACTGGGTTTCATGTGAGGGAAGGGTACATCCCCTCCTGCCCATTCTCTGCCTAATCCTAATATCTGGAAATTGGAGTGGGATTCATATGAAGATTAAGATTTTGATGGTGTGGGAGTCGCCCTGTAGCTGTTTGTGTGAGCCAGCTATCTGAACACCTATTATTATTTGCAGAGATGTCGTTGCTAACATCCATGGTGTTTACAGGTGCAAGAGTCTATGTTTGGGTATTACAATTTCCTGTTGGCTGCACTGACTGTATCACCTGCAAGTTCCTTTTTTAGCTACCCAGGTCACGCATGGGGAACTAGATCTAGTCTTGATAGTTCAGAGCTAACTTGTAAAGTTATATTAGGATACCCTGCTGTGGAAGTTAAATTAGTAACGTCAGAAAGTGTTTTTTATTTGTCCTTTACACAGACAATAGCCACAATTTGCAAAAAAACAAAAGCTGTGGCCTGCTAGGAGTTTGAGAAGCTCTACAACAGAATGCTAGGGGATGGGATGAATTCAAAGGCTAAGACTTGCAGGGCAGGACAGTGGCAAAGGACAAGTCCTGTAACGTCTATGGGAACGTGTCCAGCAGAGGATGCAACATAGCTCAGCCTGTCAATCTCTTTAACCCTTTCCAAAACTGCAGTGAATCCTAACCTTACGTGTACGTGGTTTTGATTTACACACAGTACCAATTGCAGAATTGGTTCCATTGCTTTATATTGAAACATTAACAGTTTTTAACAGCATCTGGCAATATGGAGCTGAATATTAAATTCATTAATTTAAATGAAGAGCTCATTTTGCTTAATATGTGTAGAAGTCTGTCTATAATTATTTCCAGAAAAATTGAGATTATATAATAGTAATTTAAAAAAATACAACTGTTTTATCGAAAACTCAAGATAACTGGATATCATTGTTCAGTATTGTTTCCAAGAGAGAATAAAAGAAAAATAAACAATTGTTTGTTTTTAGGAAGTTACTATCAGTATTAGGGTCCTTTTCTCTTGCTTTCAAACTCTCACATCTGCATCTAGTCTTTTTCTGTCAGATATCCACAAATTGTAAACAGAAAATCCCAGGAGGAGGAGGATTACCTTACTTTCTTACTTCAGAATGCATTTCTAAAACTTTCTCCTATGTTTAAATCAAGAAGTTAATATATGCTTAGCACATCTGAAAATCTGAAGGCATGATTTAAAAGCTCTCACAGCCTCATAAGGTTAATTGAATCAACACCTTTTTTTCTACATTCAATCCATTGCATTTACATTTTACTTAATAATCCTGTAGCTAAACAGCCAAAATGAATGTCTAATGTTACCAAAATTTAATTGAATCTACAGTGATAGCAAACCAAAATCTTAAAGGAAAATTGTAAACTTAAAATGTTGCCCTCAACTGTGGGAAATCCAAATTGTTGATGGCAAAGTGAAAACAAGGACTTATATGTATATATTTTACAATTGGATCCATGAGCAAAAGCGATCTTTGCCCTGCAGGAAAAAAGTATTAGCTGATTGTTAAAAAAAGCCCGTCATTCCGTTTCTCTTTTTGTTAGTTTAATAGTCTACAGTATTGTTCTGTTTGCAGTCTTTGCTGTGCTTGCTGTAGGAGTTTTGCTCAGCAGGATGTAGCTTGGGTTGTTGTGGTATCTTTCTGTGAGCTTCTGGTGACTTGGGGAAGAGTCACGAGGAGTGTTTGCTCAACTATTTTCAGAAGTATCCCCATGGATTTGATATTCTAATCATATCAGGGACGATTTTTTTAAAGCAAAAATTATGATAGTAATTATCCCAAAAGTCTGATTATAAAACATCTTAATGCTCTGTGCAGTTGTTACATAATTCCATATTAATTCAGCTACAAGTTGTTATCAAAAGGAGTAGCATGAAACCTTGGACCGTCATTTTAATTTAGTAATTCACGCTATTTATGTAAATTCTCTGTTTGTTAGGAAAATAAAATACCTCTCACCCCACCAGGATCAGCTTTTAAAACACAGAAATGTAGCTCAGTATAAAACATCTGGTAACTGCCCTTTATAATCATCCGAAGTAAGCAGGCTTTTGAGATGGCAATTAATTAATAAAGAAGAAAGGGAGAGGGTTGTTTTTTTTTAGTGATGAGAAATATTGTGCTTTTATCATTGTGTACTGCAGTGCTTTCCTGCAGAAAGTGCTGTCTTTGTCAATAGATAAAGGATTAGAAATGTTACGTTGTCCCAAACCCATCCACTCTCACCCAAGTGGATCTTGTGAAATGGAGCAAGGTCTACTCTGACTTTCTGCTCTGAAGGTTTTTGTGCGTTTGTAAATAAGGTATTGTAGAGCTGAACTTGACATTTTGTAAAGCTGTTTTATTTGGGTAATCATTTCCTGTTCACCAGCTTTGATTGATTATTGAGTAGTAAGCATGAGGGGGAAATTTCTACTAGAAGGGTTTTACTAGAGCCTTCTGTCCTGCTGTAGGAATCGATGGTACCTGTGTAAATGTGTGGTCCCTGGTATCATTGCTTGTCTGTAAGTTCTGCTACATTAGCAGTGATGCACTGATTTCCCTTCATGCTCCATTCAGTGTAAGGTTTTTTTTATCTATCCATTTGGGAATTCTTAATATAACATGCAGAGCAAGTGAACTGTGGTTTCAAAACAGGTATGGCACTAATATTGAAAACATGTCAAGATGAAAATGATTCTTTTACAACAAGAACTTGATCCTATAGACTTTCAAGAGCTGGCTGTTCTTGTTTTGTGACTGTTCCACTGCTGAGATGTTCTGAGTTCTACCTTAAAATTATGCCCTTCTAAAAATACAGTTTGTTAATACAAGAAAAAAAATTGAGGCACTCTTCTTTTGACAGCCTTTTACATAAGTGCTGCCTCCTCAGATCTCCCATCTCTGTTTCTCAGAGCTGTGCACTTTGATTCTGTTTAAAAGTGTGGTAATGAGGGCAAATAGAATTATGTTTCTCAAAGTTGGTGACCACAGTTCCTATTTAAAGGGCTTTTAAGGATTCTTTGAAAGCTTTGAATAGTGGAGAAATATCTGACTTGGAGTATTTATTCTTTTCAAAATAGAAGTTAATGGAAAGAGTGCATTTCTGAACACTAAGATTTTAGTATTGGTACTTATACTGAACTTTTTTTATGTATTTCTATTTATATTTCAGTGATACTCAGAGTTTCAAATCTGTGGGAAGAATCTCTGTTAAAATGTACATAGAGAACCTGCCTGTATATTTGTGCGTACATATCTCCATGCAGTACAGAACTAAAACAAATCATTGACCTTTACCCTTCTGGGAGAAACTTTGCAGTGTGGCTGTTTTAAGACATTTAAGTGTGTCTTCACATGAGGACAGACACATGTTTTCACAATGTTATCTCTGCCCCTGAGATCACAACAAGCAGATGTGGATTTAACAGTGAGAACAAGGAAACTCTGTGTCATGGGTACCAGTATCAGCATTAGATAATTGGGAAATTGTGGGCAATGCTGAAGACAGAGCTTTACAATTAACAAATTACAGTTCAGCCTAATATTACCCAGTGTTATGACTCTGCAGAGGTGACGTTTTCCTTGGTTGTTCATTATGGAGTCAGACTTTCTTATCGCTGCTGAGGAATGGCAAGAACGAATCATACTGGTTTGGAGCTGATATCAGGGAATTGCAAGATTGATGAATGAAGTGTTCTCTCTTTCACTACTTTAAAGAACTCTGTGAGGTGGATGGAGAATTAAGTTTTACTAGTAGTAAGGAACTCACAAAGAATAAAGCTTGTTTATGATCTCTGTTGTATGCGGGATGTTAAAAAGACTGCACAGGTTACAGTAACACAATTAAGTGTGGAACTGAAAAGCATATAGCTGAAAACCAGAAGACATGAAGTACACAGCAGAAAGGAGTGGGTGAACTTATTTCATTCGAAACCTTGTATGAAAATATTAGGCACAATTAACTTGATTTCTGCAGCGTTCAATTACGTGGTTACATGAAGTTACTTTTGCTCTGATTAGGATACAGAGCTAGGTCTTGAGAGCCAGACTGTAGGCTCAGCTGTGCCATAAACAAAAATTACACAGATGCTGTGACAACAGCCTCTGCAGTTAGTAGAATTAGTTAGGGGGAAGGCTTTTCCACTACAGGGCAGACTGACAGCATTTGGCTGAATAATTTTTGATTCCACATCTGGGAATAGAAATTCAAACATAGAATTAGAAATTTTAAGAACAATTTCAATAGTGTTAGTATTTAGGGCAAGAGGTAGCGGACAACATTTTGTTATTTCTGAAGGCCACTACTATCTATCTGAATGAAAATAATACAGAGCACAAAAACGTCAACAGATACCTCAAACCCTTCTGTTGTTACTGAAATTGGTGGTGTTTTCTTGGCTGTCTCTCTTCATGTGTGCTTGAAAAGCATCCTTCACTTATCGCATCCTGATTTGTAAAGCAGTACAGTGCTGTAGAGCAGCACTGGGGACATATTTGAAAGAATATGAAGATTAGTATTGATATTAAATTGATAGCAACTGTAAGTTTTCATTTTGGAATTTAAAATTTGGATCTTAAGATAACTTTTCAGTTGTATAGAATGAGCTAAACACTACTTTCCTAAGCTTGTCATCTAAAACAAATTCATGTCTTCCTAAAAATTAGGAAGCAATTTGATTAATGTAAATTATGAACTTAGCATGTTATTTGTGTACACAAGTAAAAAGTAAGGTGTCTATGAGAAGAAAAATAATTCAGTTTCATCACAAAGCTTCGATGTTATGTGATTCAAATTATTTGTTGATTAGATTTATGTTCAGAATAACTGATGGAAGTTTTACCAAGCACAAAATTTGAGATGCTCAGTACCGGTTAACTTCAACTCTGAGTTGACCTCCTGGCCAGATGCAAATAGGAGCAGTTCTGATAATGGTAGTGTTAATGGTAGTGGATCTATCTTTACATTATTAGGAGGTTTAGCCTGTTGACTTCAGAGAACTTACCCAGCATCTTAAAGTTAAACATGTGCATGAGTCTTCATTAGGATCTGAATTGTAGTCATTACCTATCGAGAGAGAAAATTGATTTATGATCTTGAAGTTCAGGTGGTGGAGCAGCTGTGTAATGTTGCATTCAATTCATTATAGTGGTGTGTCACCCTGGAATGTCTGTTAAACAACATGAATCATTAATACCAGTGAAATGTTAAAAGCTGCACGGCCGTGATGCAGGTTGGTGAGGTTGCACAAGAGTGGTGAATGCTGATGATAACTGCTGTATGACAGTTAGGGATTTCATTCTTCATGTCTGCTACTTTCCCCCGTCCATCCTCTGGATGCGTTCCACCTGCAGGTTTTCATGTCAAACACCAGAGTTTTATTTTTCTCTGTCAGTGCTGGTCAATAGAGTCCCAGCCTGTTTGAGGCATCTTTTTGCTCGCAGGTAATCCCAATGGGAGGAACAGCTGCAGCTTCACACAGGTGCCTGTTCCTCTCCTTATTCCACTGGAAAGACAAACGAATAGCTTTCCCTCTTCCTATTCCAATGTAACCTTTTTTTTTCTTCTTCTTTTTTTTCCTCTAGAACAGAAATCAGTATGTTTTCAGAAGCTACTGTGTCTGGAATAATTATCAGGCTGTCAGCTGTTCTCTGAATTGCTTCTTCCTTCCACTAAGGGTACTGAACTCAGTGCAATCTGAGTTTTACAATGCAAACGTGTAAGGATTAGCGGATAACTCATCTAGGACACCAGCTTTGTATTTTGTTAGGAAAAAACTGCTGACAAACTTCACGGGTGGTGTGTGCTGCTGTGCAGGGTGAGGTGAAGCAAAGCTGCTCTGTAGGGCTGCTCAGTGCGGGCAGGCAGCCGGCCGATACACTGTGTGCTGCTTCAGAGCTGAGTTTGTGGGCTGAGTGTTTGGGCCACGGGGCGCTGCGGCTCTCACAGTGATCTGTATTTATCCTGCCTTCTTCTCTAGTAGTGCTGCATGACTCCGTGTAAGGCGCGTCACTTAACAAAAGCCACCAAAAAAGGGTATGAGATTCATAGAGCGGGAAAGGGAATGGGATTTAAAGCCTGAAATGAAGCTTCATTTAGGCTTTCCATATGGGATATGTGAACAGAAAGTGGCTTTGCCTCGGAGAATCCATTGAGTTTTGGACTGCATCTAAAAAAGGAAGCAGAGAAGTGAAACGTTATCCACTGTCATGGATTTTTATATCATTTAAATTCATACTAATTTGCTGTTCAGTAATTAAGTTCCTTCAGATTTAAGGAAAATCAAGATCCAGCTAGTGTGATTAATCTTGTGAATAAAAGGGTTTAGGATTAAACATTCTTTGTGTGACACTTCAGCAGTATGCTTTTATAAAAGACACAGCAGGACTTAGTCTTGAAGTGTCAGAATACCTCTTTTAGTGACAATGCATTTATACATTCAAATTTTCGAAGAAAGTTGGCAACCCTTTTACGGGTTCAATTTGCACCTGTCATTCACTTGTAGATGCAAATTTGAGTTACATGCAGCTCTAATTACAATACTTGATTGTCATCACAAATCAGGTAGTAAGAGGTGAAATGATCGAGGTTTGTGCTGTCATTTGTTGTTAAAACATGAGTGCAAATGTTATCATCAAAAAGCAAAGACAACCGGAGCTTTGCCCTGCTGATAGTTCTACAGATAAGTGCATTATGCAAATACAAGGAGTTTACAGGGAGAAGTAAGGAAAGAAGGGAGTGTGTGGTGAAAGCAAGACAATAAGCGACAATATAAGGTGGATTATTTTGTCTATTGCAATAAATTATGATGGCAGAGATTTTTTTCAGTTTAGTTTTGCCATTAGACCTAACTGCCATTTGTACATCTAAATATCATTTCTGTTAAGTATTCTAGTTCTTTTCCTTCTGCTGACAGCTTTATAATTTTCAAATGAAAGAAGATAATGATATAATATTATTCACCAGATGATTATTGTGCTGCATCTTTCCAGTTTGTCATTACCTTTATAAGAAAAACTATTACATAGTTACGTTTTAATTTCAACATGTAAGACTTGGATTTTTTTTTTAATTTTCTTCGCTAAAAATGCTGAGATCTGACTGTTAATTATAATTCATCATTTTCTTTCAAATTATAGAACATATGTAAAACACATCATTGCGCTTCAGCTAATATCTGATAGGTGGATAATTCTGCACTGATGGTATTTTTGTTCACCTGGAGGGCTTGCACAAAAAAGGTAGTTTGAGTAACAGAGGATTGGTTATTTTGTACTTCCATCTGAGCAGTGCCTAAAAAGGCAAGGTGGCTTCACTTGAGGTCACTTCAATTTTGAATTAAACCAAACAAATGAAGAAATATCCAAGAAGCTGCTTATTAAAGATCATAGGTGCATCTTTAATCTTTTAAGGTGCGCACTAAGAAGTTCCATGGAGTTGCAGTCCATTCAGTGAATTGTTCTAATAGCTCTTCTTTCAGCAGTGTTCCATAATCTCACCTCTTTCCCTTTCTGTTGAACAGACACCTGAGCTCAAAGGATGATTATTACTGTGGTGATTTCTAAATTGCTAGATCCCAAGCATCTACTTAACCTAATATAAAAGGTCCTTTACTTGTTCTGACTTTTCTCATTACTAAAGGAGAACTCTTTGGCCCAAACAATAGCTATACACAAAAGAAGAGATGTATTAAGTCTAGGAGATTTGTTCTGTTGTTTTGCAAAATGGTGTCAACTTCCACTATCACTTCTTACCATGAACAGCTTTCCAAGGCCAAGAAGCTAATGACATCCCAACATCCATTCCTCCCATGCGCATCTGGACTAAAAGGCCACAGCTAATTTCTGCTGAATCAAGAATTTATAATCAGCTTTAATGTATTTAGGAGCTAAAGTACATTAGTCCTTCATCAGAGGGAGTGATAAGAAACAGTATTAGTATGGCTGGACTTTAATTATTTCTGAGCACATAATTACTCTTCCGTTAAGTGGGCAGGAGTTATGATACTTCCTTCATTTTGAGCAAAGGAAAGCCGCCTGCGAACACACAGTGGTCAACTGCAGAGATTCTTCTCCCTTTCTCTGTGAGGCAGAGAGAAAGAAGAAAGCAGGTTTAACCTGTGACATCTTAAACATAGCTCAGGTAGTCCCTTTGGGAAAGGATCTGGGTACGGTGTGTATTGCGGCACGATGATAAGGAAGGTGGCTTGAATTTATACTTTCACTGAAACTCAGAACTGTATAAATAATAAAATCAGCCTGATTATTTTTATAATCCAAATAATGTTTCACTGTACGGTGAAAGTCATAGTATGAGATTGGTTCTTTGTGTTACTTGTTGAAGATTTGACTAGATAAACTTAGAGGTCTTTTCCAACCTTAACGAGTCTATGATATTTAATGCTCTGTGCAACTGTTGTTGAAATTTGGAGCCATAAAGGCCAGTTATGTACATATTTTTTAAAAGTAATACTGGTTGTGGTTTCACCCAGAAAAGAAATAGCTCCTTTCTGTGCAAGTTATTTGGAGAACTGTATGCTGTTTGCCCTTCCAGATTCTACTTTATTCCTTTCTGGAGACCTTTAAAAAATTAATATAGAAACCATGTACATGATTTGTGTGTGTATATGTTCAGCTGTGCCCGGTTCTCCATTGCAGTTAAATGCACAGCTCTAAGAATTTTAAGCTAATTCTTCCCGTACCTGAAAACCCACCGTGAAATAATTATTCTTTGCATGCATCTTTTACTTTCGTAGTTTTATTCTTTTGGAAGTAAGTTGCTGTGCTATGAGAATAATGGGCAACAAGTCATTTGAATGTGTGTATTCAGATACGATCATGGTATCTAGACGCCGTATATTGTAAGATTACAATCAGGGCTTCTGGTACAAAAAGCTATTGTGCTCACTACAGAATGGTTGTTGCAGTTGTAACTATGAAAATGCTTGTGTTTAATTTCTCGTGTGTAATTCTAGTGGTTCTGTATTTAGAATAAGTTTAAAGCGATACTTCTGGCTGATGCAGTAATTGAGGTATTGAGTTTTGGTTCTCAGTAACATGGTCCAGCTCCTAAATTCGCAGCTAAAATCTCATGGTGCTTCATGGGTTGTTTCTGTTTCTCAAATCCATGCACCCGGTACGAACATTTTTTATTTTTTTTTAAATGCATCACTCAAATACATGGTATTTCACCAAAGACCTACAAGTTTACTGCTGAATGACTAATATCCTGTAAAAGAAGAGCTTCTTCAATGCAAATGTTATAACAATGGTGCTCAGATTTAATGCATGTCTCTTGCCTACATCTACTGCAGATATCAGCACATACCGTTCATCTTTTTTTGTTGGTGTTTTTGTCTATTGCTATTTTATGCATGAGATGGTTCTTGTTTTCAACTCTGTGCTTGGCTGGCTTTTTTTTTTTTTTGTTACTTAGTCCTGTGTTTGTACTGATTGCTTTTTTGCATGCAAATTACAGAATGTCATGGAAATGAGAGCTCTGAAAAAAAAAAAGAGAGAAAAAAAAGGAAAGATAATGCTGAGTTCCAACTGTCTTTTGTTTGTGCATAAGTGTGTAAAATATGACGTGGAAATATTTTCAAAATGGCCTTTGACTTTCCTTCTGGTGTGTATTTTTATTACTCAGTAAAAGCGTGGGCATTTTTCCCACTGGAAAATGTGATGAATCTATTAAGACTTGTTAATGATATAGTGCTGGGCATGAAAAAAATGGTGTTGTAAACTATTTATGGAAATAAGAAATTATTATAGAGTGCGTTCTGCCCAAGCTAGAAGTGCAATTCCACACTCAGTGTAACTTCTGGGTACTGTGGTGAAACCCTGGCCCCATTGAAATCAATGACAAAAATCTTTGCTTTCAGTCGGTCTTGGATTTCACATTTGTTTTGACTTTACATATGGATTTTCATGGTTCTTCACAGATATCTCAGCAGGTGGTCAAAGGTTTCAAGGGAAACTACAGTTCCCTTAAAATGAGAATGTAATAAATGTATCAAAAAGGAGAAAAAAAAAAGCAGATGTTTGTTAGCTACCTCATTGTACCAAATGAAAGACAATTTGACATTTGTCTCCATTATTCCTAATAAGAAATGTAAGTGCTTATTTATAGTTTATTACAGTGGGTATGCTTTTAGTAAACAAGCTTTGATTCTTCATTTGACAAAAATAAAGCACTGGGCACGCTTTGATTCGTGTGCTGGTTGTTTCTAATAGCCATACCCCTAGGGAAGGTTTTGCAGTAATATTTAAAAACTTAATGAAAAATTGGTTGTTAGAAACTAAGATTTCCCTCCTTGCAAATGCTTTTCTTGAAACGTCCATGGGAATTTAATATCATTGTTTTTTTTCCTCAGTCTTGTATATTCTTGAATTGTCTTTTTTCCTCCATTTTCTCCGTTCTCAATCCTAGGTCCCCTTACAAAGAAACAGACAGATGATTTAGGTGATAATGACGGTGCTGAAGATGAAGGTATTTTTTTGCCGCCAAACTGATTTGCATGACAAGGATCCCTGAAAATCTTTTTTC
Source organism: Lagopus muta (assembly GCF_023343835.1). Taxonomy (NCBI): domain Eukaryota; kingdom Metazoa; phylum Chordata; class Aves; order Galliformes; family Phasianidae; genus Lagopus; species Lagopus muta. Next base: position 5,087,195 of record NC_064441.1, read on the forward strand.
TCCCCTCTTTTTTTGACTTCTTGTCTTCTTTTGAAGAGTTTTTTTTTATTCCCATTTTTGATGTGTTTTGTCTTCTTGCTTGTTGTTATACATATATATATATTTTACATTTTTTAAAAGAAAATGTCATTAAGTTCTACGTTTTGATACAAAACAGTAACAATATTTAAAGCAGAGGGTTTTTTGTTTTCTTGAAATGGACTTTTGATATGTTGCATTCCACCTTTTGACTCAATTTTGTCCATTCTATTTGAACTAACACTCTTTTAAAGTTTCTCTGTACACCTTTTTGCATGTTTTCTAACCCTATGTATTTCACCAAGTAAAAAGATGTTTCTTTTTTTTTTCACTGACTGATATCAGTTTGATAAACTTATCAAATATTTTGTTCGTAAGAGGAAAAATACAGAAAACTTAAAAAGTGTCTCTTAAGCAACTGAATCTCCCCAAATACAAAACCTTCTGCATTTATGGTGACCTGAACAAATACAAGTAATTGCATGACTGCCCCACCTCCTGTGGAAGAGGGGCAGCCCTGGAGCAGCTGCAGTACTTGCAGTTGGTGAGGCTCTGCACAGCAACTGTGAATTCAGTGGAGCTAAGCTGATGTCATCTAAAGGAATCTGATCCCATCTGTTTTCTGCAAGTATACAAAGATAACTATCTGCTTGTGTTCCTTAGAATCCCTATTACCAAGTAATATCAAAACTTTGAAATGTCAAGCATACAATTCTGTTTGTGAATTCTATCTGTTATAAGCTGAGCAGATTTGATTTTTGTTCAAGGCAGTGAAAATGGTAACAAGGGGCTCTGTCTCCTTAGTGGTCTCCTCCTTTCAATTAGATTTATTTCAAAGTTCTGAATCTTAAGCACGTACTTGATATTTTTTATGGTCAATGAGTAAAGCACACATGAGCCTGGTAGTTTCTATTTGTTTCTCTGTTAACATTTCTTTTTTGGCCAGATATTACAATGAAGCCTAATTTGTAAACAGTAAAGCTCTTAATAAGATTTTAATCATAGAGTACATTAACTGTTTTGGTCTTATCACAAAAGATCAAGGGAGGGAACTATGAGCATTCAGTTTCTTAGCCAATAGCAGAACAGACTTTACATGTAAACTCACAAACTTTTTTCATTTTCCTTAATCCTCTTCTAAAGTGCAAGTTAGGTATGTAAATGAAAGGCCACCAGGTGGCCCAAGATTTGAAAGAAGACCTAATTGAAAACCTCATCTGAAAACTCTCGTGCTATTCAGAACTGAGTATGGCAATTGAGATCCATTTAGCTCTATGAGTCCGAGTCATTTTTACATTAGTTCATGACAAAGCATGGCAGAAGATATTCTTGTGAATTCTCTATGAAATGTTACATTGGATTAGCCACTGTAAGAGGGAGTGTGTCTTGTTTTAACAGTATGTTTCAAGAAATGGTTTGAAACCTAGTTTATTCATCGAGTGAACCTTAATGGCTCTCCTAGTTTGCTGTATTGCTGCCAGGACAGATGCTAATGCCTTAACATTTGTTGAGCTGGTGTCTAAGTAGACACACTTACAGGGTATTACTAAAACAGTTTGCTAAAATTCAGCAGTGGCTGCTATCAGAAAGCAGTTTAACACACAGTCAAATGAGAGTAGGGATCTCGGTCTTTGGAGAACCGGCATCCATGTCAAGGAAAACCCAAATCCCACATCGACAGCTGTAGGAGAGAGAGGGCTGTAAGAGCACAGCAATCAAACTGGAGGGAAAAAACACATTTACAGCATTAATAAATCTCTATTTTATGGGACTGGGATTAATTTTCTCTGGCATACAAGTGGCAGTTTTGTTCTCCTTTCTATGCCAATAGAAGAATGTGAGCATTAATTAGATGTTTGCTACTTCCAAGAGTCACAAAGAGACAGGGCAAGCTTCAATTTTTATGACCAATAGATGCTGAAGGCTGCTGGGAATGTCTGCTAGGTTAGTAGAAACCATGTGTGCTGAGGCACAGCGTTTCACTGTCTCCCTGGGGAGGAGTTGCATTGGATGCCCCGTGTTTTGTGAACCTGTTTTCTGCACTGGAGCTCAGAACTGAGGAGTTCACAAACTACCTGTCGTGTATTTGGATATGAGTATGAGGAAAGAGAAAGGAAGTACAGAGCCACCTTACTTGTCTAGATTTCTGATCTGCCCATTAAACACTTTTCCTTTTGCAGTATGATACATTTTTATATTGATTAAAAGTTCAGTTGTGATACTGGGAAAAAAAAAAAAAAGCTGAATTAATGATATAGTTGGAACTGGGAGACCTGGCTTGCATGGCGAGAAGGACTGTCTCACATAGCCACAGAATCCAAGCTACATAAGCAGATGTCCAATGATATTTAAAATGCCCAGGATGATTTCTGCATTACTTAGGAATTTCAGAGCTCCCACTTACATTTGTTGTAAGCCTTTCTCCATGAAAAATCTCTCATAGCAGCTCCTTGGCTCAAATGCCTGGAAAGTATACTATGTTGTGTCATTCATGCATCAGAGTTTGATCAGAAGATTTCATTTGAGAACAGTGTTCAATAATCCTACTCCTGTCTGCCACGAGTCACTACCAATATTGCTGGCCAAACCTTGTCAGCACAAGCGCTGGAATCAGCAATCAAACATGGATCTCTGCTATGTGCTGCAACCAGTGGACCAGGCTTAATTAGATCATTTTTCATTTTTGTTTTGAAAAGACCCAAAGGCAGTAGTGCACATTACCAGCTAATGATCTGCAAATTTGCTGTTTAAAAAAATGAAGGTGTTTTAGGTGTTTTCAGATTTTACCAATGTGAAATGTGTGCACAGTCAAATTATATGAATATCCTTTTTCTCCCAGTCTGATAGCATTCTGGTTTGTGCAGCCCTTCCATGGGATTGCTTACCTGTTCAATAAACATTGAATTACTTGGGCAGGCACCAAGAATATGAGTGGCAAAAAGACCCTGCAGCCAGTGAGCATCTTTGAATTTTTATAGCAGTGGTAGATTTGCCTATTTGCTGACATTCAGGTAAGCAAGATCTAGCGGGGAAGCAAAATGTAAATCATTCAGCAGTTGAATAAACAGCACCTTCCTCGTGCGTGCACACAGTCTAGAGGAGAAGTTTGGCTTAAAAAGCAAAATATCTGGGTAATGCTATTATATTTCTACCAGTCTTAATTTTTGTAAAGCAATACTTTGACTTCATTTAATATGGCTACAGGAGGAAAAAAAAGAAGCTCTTTATGCACTCTTATTTCCTGTATGCTAAAATTCCTAGCATGACTTAATACAGCAACACAAGTTATTAATCAGACTACATACTCAGTGATCACAACTGGACTTCTAAGTAGTTAGTGCAGTATTAAATATCCATGAAGGATTGCTCACAAATGAATTCTTCTCATCCACCATTCTGTCAACCACACATTACTTAGAAAATCAGTCTGTCAATCTTAGATCCTTATTTAGTCCCCAGTGTTATCTGAGCATCTCAATTTTTAATGTATTCACTGTCACAACATTCTTCTGAGATAGAGGAATGCTATTATTCCATTTTTAGAAATGAGGAATACAGACGTTGTGAAGAATGCAGATGCCATGTCCACAGCAAAGCAGGGAACTGTCAGTGCATGCCTCGAAGTGAAGGCTGCAGTGTAATTGCTAGATGCAGCTATTCTTCCCTTCTCCGTTCCAATCCCTCCTGTGAAATAGGAGACAGATTGGGAACAGATGTTGCTGTTTGTTCACAGGCTGTAACTGTGATCATTCTGATCATTTAGTGTGATGCTCTGCCTTACAGGGGCCATTGAACTTCATAGAATGAAGGAAGTTCTTGGTCCAGAGCATGTTTTAAATCAAAAACAAAATTCTCTCTTCAATTTTAAATTGCTAATGATGCAAAATCCATCTGCAATTTCCTTCATATGCTTAACAGACTGTGGCTTCACTGGCACAGGAGAAGAAAGCGTTTCAGAAATCAGGATCTTTTCCAGAAAATCCTATTGCTCTATTAGTATTAAAATAGGCTAGGTTGCTAAGTTTAGCTTTTTGTCTGCTTTCAGCTGTCATGGTAAGAAATGGGGAGAGAAACAATCTTTCCTTCTGGCTCTAGTTGTACATTTTTGGACTTCAGAGATCAGTAAACAGCAGAACACATTCATTTACCTCACAAAGCAACCACAAGTTCCAACTATAATTATGGCCTCTAATGAGTTCCATCCAGGCAGGAGTAGCACAAATTCCGACTCCTATGTGCAGATTCTCATGTTATTTGCGTATTAAATTTTGGCAATGTTATTTTCCATTTACACAGAGAAGCTCAATTCAGATGATGAATTCTAGTGATATTAACACTTGAAAAAAAGCATAGTAAAAATTTTGACAGACCTTTAGTTTAAGGACCTCTTGGGGCTCTGCTATATTTTTATCAGTGTTGAGTATTGCTTGTACAGTGAAGAGTCTGAGCTTTTGCATTTCTAGCCATCCTTTAACAGCTTAAAATTGCTATTTAGCTGGCCATTGAGATCCCACTGTAATTTGAACATGCTCCACATGCATACCTGTAGCAGCCTTCAAAAATTCTGTCCCTTTTTTTTTTTACATTGCAAGAGAAATATGTTTTTCATAGACATCCATCAGGAACTCAAATCCCTTTCTTTCAGGCAAGCGTAATTAGGCATTCCAGGGTACCCCCAATGATCCTTTGGTTTCACAGATACAAAAATAAATGGAAGAAAAAGAGTTGTTAATATTTAGCTCAAACTTGAGGGGTAGTGGCAGTCTTTTAACATATGAAATAGGGCTGAAACTTTCACTGCATTCCCACCAGAAGTTCAACAGATGTTTTAGAAGTCTCAGGCCACCTAGTTAATATCACAGGTTTAAAACATAACATTAATTGGATGTTTACATATTAATATTGATGAGGGCACTTGCTAATTTATAGCATGCATCTATGAGGCATTTGATGGATTTGAACTACAGGACTGCATTCTTTCAGTAGGCTTTTAAACAATCAGAAGTATTGCACTGATTGGTACTATGCTCCATTAAATCTTACAGGAAGAACGTTTGTGGAAGTGCACCACTTTTATCCAACTCTGATCTGTGTGAGGAATATGTAGGTTTTACAGTAACCTACTTAAAAGTCATCCACTGCTTTGGTGTTATTTCAGGTTCCAAAAGCCATGAAAAGGTTACTTGGAAGTCTGCATCACAATTTCACAATTTTTATTTAGAAATGAAATTTTTTTAGAAAATTCCAAGTTTTCATTTAGCAAAGACTGCTCATGACATCTACAGTAAACTGCCTGTTGTTGTGAGCTGTATCCCAATGAGGTTTCTTCCTTTCCTGTTTTGGTTGTTTTCTGCAAATTGTACTTAAGTCATGTGGCCAACTCACATGAGCTTCAAATGACTGCATGTGTAATTATGTTTTGTTATATATGACAGCCGTGGCCAATATTCACAGTCAGACCCAGTTCCCCGTTGTGTGATATAACAAACACAGAATAAAGAATAGCCCCGTTCCTAAATTGCCTGCAATGTAATTAAGAGCTGGCATAAAAAGCAGTTGCAACAAACATTAGAAAGGTACAGAGGAGAGATGATGGAAATCATAATAAGAAAGTTAATGTATACAGCATATAAATAAGATCATTCACTGCAATATCGTAAGACCTACTTGTATGTTTTATAAAGTAGCACTTTAAAGCCAAACAAATCATTGCAATCAAAACTTACCTTCTGGTGAATAAAAACAGAAGAGTTGAATTTGAGAAGCGTCTTGGACAGTGCTACTACTGTGTGTCTCTAAATTACTTGTGTCTTGTTTAAAGCAGCACTTTATAAAATGTGCTGTCCACAACTAAATTAAATTGTATCTTAATCTACATTTCTCGGATGAAATAAAATCTACACCAAGGAAGAAGTATTTTAAAATTCCCACACTGTTTTCAGGAGATGGCATGCTCATAGCCTGTGCCTTTTTTTTTATTATTGTTATTATAACATATATTTTTTTATAATAATATAATTATTATTTATATATATAGTAAAATAATAATAAAATGCACCCCAGTTATTTAGGCCTGTTGAGAGCGAGCTACTTCCATGAATAACTGCTCATCTAATTCCATGAACATCTATTATTAATGTGTGTGAGAAAATATAACTGTAGTTAGCAGAGACTACTCCTGAACAACGTGAGCACAAAGAACTGCAGTGATCTCTTTGAGTTGAAAATTATTTCTTTATCTGCATGTAACGTTTACAAACATAGTAGTACTGGGATAACGAAAATATGGTGCAGGCAGAATTTAGAGTAAATTTTGTCTGATTTTAGTCCTGACTGCGTGCATTTCTCAGAAGGCGCCCATTCTTTTCTAAATATCCCAGTATTATTTCGCAGATAAACAGACCAGTGCTACCAACATTTCATTACCGTTCACAGTTGGTGCTCTGTAATTCTATGTAATTTTAATTAAAGAAGAATTCTGAGACAGTCTCCCCCTGTGCTACCACCAAGCATACAATTAAGTGTGTACAGTTTCTGCTGGGAACAGTCAGACAATGATTTCAGATTAATAATTTATTATTGCTTCCATAGTTGTTCCAAATAATAGCAATAATAAAAAAAAGGCACAGGCTATGAGCATGCTATCTACTGAAAACTGTGTGGGAATTTCAAAATACTTCTTCCTTGGTGTAGATTTTAAACATCGGGAGTTTACAATTCTGTCCTATGGATACTGAAGAGAAGTAACTCCGTAGCACTGCAGTCTGAAAATTGCTTGCTGGAGGGCCCTTACTGTGTGCTTGAGTCAGGAAAGCAACATAAGCAATTTCATGTACAACCTTTCATCATCCTTTCGGTTTTGAATAGATGATTGTTCTAATACTTCTAATATCGAAGATCCAATTTCTGATCTTGACCGTTCTGGCATTTTCTTCAAATTACAATCAATATCAAAATAATGGTAGCACCTGGCTTTCTATGAACAGACACATCTGTGCTGATCTTTTCCAGCAAATTTTAAAAGCACAGCTTTTAGTTTAACTGCCCTTCCCTAGTTATCCTTACAGTGCTTCAGAACAATTCCTGCAAGTCTAGAGTGATCTTACCTAGTAGAATCTTAAATAAGATTCATCCAAATTGAAGGAATCAACAATACATTTGAGATTTTTTCAGATGCTGAAGTGAGTAATCAGGGAATTCACTTGAATGCTCACATAATGACAGAAACATATTTGAACCAGAATATGCACTGCAGTTCCTCATTGGGAAGTTTTCATGTGCTCTCTTGTTATTGCCTTTATTTTTAAGGACTGTTAGAATAGAATATTAGAGTTTATGTCAGATGGGGGAAAAGACTCAGCTAGTAAATTAACTCAAACTACATTTTAATCCAGACAAATGAAAACTATAAGGTTGCATTTTAGTTTTTTTCTTTCCAATCAAAGAAAAATAAACCTTTAAAAGCAAATGTTATTCCACCAGTTCTCAGTTAACAGTTTCTTTAAGTTGGTACTTATCAGCAGTCCTCACAAGAAGCAGAGGTGATTCAAGTTTTCAGATATTCAGGATGTCCTGAGTGAATGCACCTATCTGAAAATCACACAATTTGAGGGGGAAATGATACCCAAATCAATGTCCTCATCAAAAGGAAACCTCAAAAGATGTGTCAATATCTAATTTTCTGAGAGAACGGTAGAGCTACTAAGATTTAAAATTGTTGCTTGAGTTCAGTGTCACAGTTAGGAAACTTGCTTTTTATTTGAGTGCAGGGTCATCCTTTTCAAGTGTGGCATAAAGTCCGTGCCACAGTTCAGCAAATTAAGAAGTACCCACTCTCCTTAACCATCAGCCTACTCAGGTTATATAATGTGTGTCTGATGTCTTAGTCTTAAACAGCTTCCAAGTAATTTCTAAAATTTTGGGCTTCAGAACTATCAAGACAGCTAACTTATATATCTATAAAGAATTTGTAATTTATAAATTATTGATTTGTCACACTGGAAGTTACAAGTATACAAGGAGAAAGCTTTTTTATCTTAATATGATGGACTGCCTTCAGCTAAGTGAGCAGAAGGATCAGGCTATGCAGAAATGTGCTCATAGTGGCATTAATGCACATTTTACATCCAGTTCTGCAGGAACACAATCAGAGCACAGCCCCATTGCATCTGAGCAAGTGTTACCATTTTCAATCCCTTTCTGCTTTACTGATGCCAATGCGTGTTTCAAAAATATGAACTCTAGTTATAAGTTTGCAAGGCACAAGGAAACACTTATGTCACCTGCCCATTTTCTTATGTCAAGATGTTGCTTGAGAAACACTTCAAGAAAAATAACCTCACTAAATAAGTAAATAAGTAAATATTGCATGCATCTTTTTTTGACTCTTTCTTGAGATAAAATGTGTTTTAATATTTTTTCCAGACATTCGGGACAGTGGGGGACCTAAGCCTGTGATGGTGTATATACATGGAGGGTCCTACATGGAAGGCACTGGAAATTTGTATGATGGCAGTGTTCTAGCAAGTTATGGGAATGTGATAGTCATCACAGTCAACTACCGCCTTGGGGTACTTGGTAAGAAGCTTTCAGATTTCCATTAATCCCTCATATGTGTAATGTGATTCATGTTATACATGAGTGTACTCTTCAAAAAATAACCAAAATTATTGATACTGTTTCCTTTGGTTTACAAATTTGTCAAAAAGAAAAAAAAGAGGATGAGATAAATGGCATTGCAAGTATTATTTGTGTTGTTTGGTTTGCATTTAGTGATATCAAGCAGGTGTTTCCATTGCTGAGTTGTTCAGGCCAGATCTTGTTTTCTGTGGATAGTGGCAATGTTTTACTTCATAGATAGGTGAATTAGTTAGATATATATAAGTTAAGTCATAGACAATAATGTTTTCTGTTGGAAGTGATTAAGTTTTGATTAACAAATTTTTTTAATGCTTTGAAAAAACTAAGAACTTTATCAAAATATTATTTAGTAAGAGTTACACTGTACACCTGTTTATTTTGAGTTCCGTTGTGGTTTTAAAATGAGTTGTGGTTAGAATTCAATTAACTCCAATACTTCTTTTCTAAACCAAATTGTAGAGTAATAGAGTTATTTCTGATTGTTTCAAATGTGGTGAATGGGATGTGCTGATGCTGCTGGTAGACTTGACTGGTATGTCTCTGGTTGGTTGTATTTCTAAAAAATGTACTTTGTTATTTGTTCACCACGGCCACAGATATGATAAAAGTCTGACAGGTCTTACGGCAATGTTATGATTGTTTGTTTTGTTCTGTGTGTTCTACTGCAGTGTTACTTGCTAAGGCTCCTGCAGGTAGGGTTTCAACTCTCGGATATTTTCAAAGTCAGAAGAGTAATTTTGCAGTACTTGCATAGGTTCCCTGTAACATCTGAAGTAGGTTGACAAGCCGGGTGTCAGAGCAGCAAGTTGGTTCTGAAGATCAGTGAACTCTATTTTCAGTTTGTGGGCAACAGCAAGGTCTGCTACTCTGTTCTTCTTATGTATGGTCATTTTATTTCATCAGCACTTGGTTTATTTCTGTTTTGAAATCAATTAGCATAATGATTGATTTGGTTTTTTTTTTTTCCTGCTTCATCATCTCTGCAATTAATCTCTGGTGGTGCCATGTGTATTAAAATTTGCTATCTGGAAACAGTTTATTTTTTACCAGGAATGGATTTTGACTTAGATTTTGAAGACCTAATCTATGGTAGTTGCCTTTTACAAGGATGGAATATATTCCAAAACAATCAGAAAAATGTCTGTTGCTGGACTTATCTCCTTAGCATCTGGCTGGAGGTTTCATTTGTGATGTACTTCTTTAAGGAAGAAAATACTGATATTTTTCATGTTTGTCTCCCAATTTACTTTGAGTCCTTGGGCATATATTAGTGCTGTGGTTATTAATCTGTAATCTGTGACTATACACAAACAAGTGTGCTTGTCCTTCATATTTCAAACATTTATGTGTATTTCATACCAGAAGGGTACTCTGTTCAGTAATATAGTCGCCGTCATCTGAAGGAATTGTTTGTTTTAATAAATTGTGTAGTCTGGTTCCTAAATTTACTGGCAGTTGCAGTGTTTGAAAGTGCTCATTGCTTGAAAGATGAGAATTTCTTTGTAACAGTAATGGCTTTTCCTTTTGGAATGTTAAGACTGATCCCTGGGGTAACCCACTGCTAACATCTTACTGAGCCTGGGAGGTTTCCATTTGTGTTTGTGCTTTTGTGCTTCTTTGAACTTTGTGCTCTTTACAGAGCTTTCAGGGAGCAGAATGTTACTTTTCCTTCAAGTGGGACCTATTGCAGTAAAACTTCTGAAACTCACAGCAGAATCTGGTGATTGGCACGTATACTTAAGACTACTTTCAAACCAACTAAAATAATCCTTTATCAAGTTTGTAGTGCTTTCTTAGTAAAATAAATGTATTTTTTAACTATATATAAAAGTCAGGTATTTTGTTTCCGGTACAGTGCCATCTGCCAGGTATACAATAAATAATGGTTACATATCTCTAGATGGGCAGCGTAGAAACATGCTGGCAATCAAAAAACAAAATTTGCACAGTTTGCATTTTTTTTCCAGGTTTCTTTGTGTTTCCTAGTGTGTAGACAATTGTGTAAGATAGCCTCAGAGTTGGACTCTTGTGTAATCATACAAGATATCAGCTTTTTTGTTTTCAAACTTGTACTCATCAGTGTACAGAAATGCTCGTCCATAATGGTACAGCAGAACATCACTCTTTTCAGTGGCATCAAAAAAGACACATTTTTACAAATACATAGCTGACAAATTCTCAGCTTCCCTTACCTGACTCACATCCCATAAGATTCAGCTTCTCTGTCCATTGCTTGTGGGAAGACTAGATGTCACTTCATTGCTGTGTAAAATGCCTGGCTGTATGGGGAAAATAATATAAGGATTCTTTCTTTGAAAGGTAATATAGGGATTCTTTCTCCACAGGAGAAGATTTAGGGCCTGTCTTCCCATTTCTTGTGGCTGGGTTTCTTGCATCAGTCTTTGTGGATGAATACCTTAATGTAGATGATCCATGTGAGTCTTAGGAATTCTGCCATTGGTTTAACCAGGATTCTCCCTGTGACATTTCTTAACAAGAAATCCGGTTAAGGAAATGTTTAGAGTTTTTGTCCAAACTGATAGTGATGGGAAGGGAGGATATGCTATTATATTGGATTCTTTTCATTATTGCTATTAAGTCCATAGCAGGCAGCTCTTGGTACAGTTCAGAGTATTTTCTTTTTATTCTGAGCTGAAACAATCTTTGTCCTGTAGATTAATCTGCTTGAGGCAGTACATTTTATAGAGATGCAAGATTTGCTTCTTTCTAAAATTTTAGAATGCTTAGAAGTGGAATGTCTTTGGTAAAGATAATAATAAAAATTGAAGTGTGGAGCAAGTGCATTTATAAACCAAACAAAAACCCTGAGAGTTCTCTGACCCAATTTTGTCTTTGTCTGAAGCAAGTCTGAGAATGAAAGTCTGTTAGAATCTTTCCTTAGATATTGATGAGATGGAGTAGAGAATTGTTTGCCCTGGAAACTTGGGGACTACTGAATAAGAAACCATTGGAGACAGACTATTTATATCTTCTTTACAATCTTTTTAAATGCGAGTCTTGTGCAAGCAATCTTTTCTAGTGAGTAGTCTGATGTCCTTGAAGGACAGCACAGAAGTAGGTGCAGGCAAATTTTTTATAGTTTTATAGCTTATTTTTATGAAAAGACAGATCTGAAGATAAATTTGGGTTTTGAACTCAACTAAATTAAGTTTTCAAATGTTTATCTAAAATATCTCCAGCTGGTAAAAAGGCAGGAGCTTTTTATTTAAATTTCATAAAAGAAATGTAAAGGGATTATAAAAAGAGTTTATTTAACATCCAGGCAAAGATCATGATAGATGGATTTAATACCCCCAGTGCTGTTTCCTATGTTCTTTCTTTTGAAAAGGAGAAGCCAGCATTGGCTTCTTCCCCTTTAGCTTAAGTTTCCAAGAGGAAAGAGAAAGTTGTGCACTGATTTATGCCAACTGAATACACATTTATTCATTTTATTAATTTCTATTTCTTGCTTTTGATTATCTTTTGGCCACTGGATTTTAATCGATCTGAAAGAAAAACATTTTTAATGCAGTTCACGATCAAACTGAATTGAGAGATGGAAGAATAATTCAGAGGAATCTCTAAGTAAACCACTGCCTTAAATTTCCCAATTTTTTCCTCTTCAAGGCAATGGTTTTTCCCACAGAAACAGCGAGCTGTCATTCCAAGTTTTTTTTGGCCATTTTTTACCTTTAATGACAGTTGGTAATTATTTACGCTTTTACTGTAGCACTGTGTTTGAAAGGCCTGGTATCCTCATAAATATTAATTCCTTATTTTGCCAATGATTGAACTTAAATCAATGAGACTCATAAGTACAGTGCTTCTCGATACATAAAAGCCTGGTTTGCCCACAATTTGAATCAGTACCACAAGAAAATTGTTGCTTATGCACAGAGCTTTTGACAGGAGCTATTCTTAGAGTCCTATTGTGTTCTTCAGCCTAAACTTCAATTTTTCAATAGTTTGTTGTGTCAGATGGCTATGGTGGGCTGAAGCAGTCGTGTAAAATAAAATACTGAAGCAAAGGAAAGCAAAGCAAAAACACTGCAGCAAAAGTTGCTTCTTACTTTTGTTAGCAACTCTAAGAGCTTTGTGAACAATGAAGTGAACGGAGGATGATTCTTATTATGCTTTTACATTATTTGTTGATGCATGTTAGAATACTTGTGTTTGGAAGATAGGCTTGAGAATATATTTTGCTCCTCACATAATAGTCAAGCAGCAATGTGTTACAGGCAAAAGAGTGACATGAAATATAGACTCAGCCCTGCAGTACATGTTGGGCAAGTTGTCCCAGGCCCTGCATTTCTGCCATTACCCATGGGTTGAAAAACTACTTATTTGACCATTGGCAGGATCAAATGTAGGGATGAGCACACACAGCAAAAAAAAAATCAGAGCAATTTTGAAGTACCTGGCCATTCATCAGGGAAGTTGGACTAGCTGACCTTTGCAGGTCCCTTCCAACTCAAATGATTCCACGATTTCAGGAGTCTGGTTCCACTGTGATTGACGGGAGGACAGTGTCTTGTTTTCTTTTTGTTTTCTTTCCTAAGCAGAATAGAAAACTAAATTATTTCAGTGCTTTCAAATTAGATCTGATTTATTCTGTGTTAATATAATTTGTTAAACTGTTTGATTCTTTTTTTGGGGGGGTAATCATTTACTGTGTACTTTTTCCATCAGAAAATTTTTTGCTTTTGTTGTTTTCTTGCCTTGCCTTTCTATCATGGTAATAGTACTGAAATTATTAAATAGAAGATATCTTTCAAATATGTTTTCAGTACCACTCAATCGATGCTTTCAAAAATATCTATTAACTTTAGACACAACCCTTTCAAAAATTGCTTCATTGACATTTAAGCATTTTTGCCTGTATAATCCGTGGCCTGTTCTGCAGTCTGCTGAACTGTCTTGCCCCTCAGAAATAAGCCTCTTCAACTCTCCACGTCACAGGAACTATTCAGTTTATGTAACAGTGGAATAAGAAGGTTTGTGTTAGTTAGACATGAGGGAAAAAAAAAAAAAGCAAAAAAAAAAAAGCTGAGATTATTTGGCTGTGTGGCTTAGACTATGAAGTTTTCCTTTACAGTTCACAATTTAATATCCAGTAAAATGGGAAAATGTTTGATCATTAGTGACTGTGACAAGCACATCCATTACCTTTTTATGAAACCTTAAAGATACTATCAGGAGATGGCATTTCCTTCCAGCTTTGCCTTACCACGAAGAGGTCTCTGATGAGCCTTTTTCTACTCTCTCTTTACTAATATATTTGAGTAGAAATGATAGATGGATTGAAAATTATATATTATTGCCTAATTAAAAGTACATTACACTGAAAGTAAAGATGGGAAATTAATAGCAAAGCACATGAAAATGTGCAGTTGAAAATCATTCATTTAAGTTTTCTGAATTGGATGAACATACAGAGAATGTGATTCATAAATACTTTTGGGGACCCTTGACAGCTTCATAACAAGTTTCTATTAGATATAAAAATACTAACTTGTTTGTAGATGAAATTTTATCATTTGGAGGTGACACAGAAGGCAACTTGTCCTGGAGGTTTTATCTGACCCCACCTTATCCTTGAGCATCGCTGTTTCTTCATATGAAGCACTCCAGATAAATTTAATACTGGATAAATAGAACAGGCTAAGATAAAAAGCGTGCTGCAGCTTTCTATTCCCTCTGGTGACATACTTCACACGGTCTGATTTACACATAGCATTCTAAAAATGTATTAGACAATTCTTATTTAATATAGTAGGTAACCTCAGGTCAACACAGATTGCAGGAGGCCCAAGCACAACTCATCTAGATTTACAGTGTCCTAATTTCATAGATCTGCTAATAGAATTAGCATTTGGATCTCAAACCAGCTCTAATTAATGACATTTTAGTGGCTTTTTTGTGAGCTAGTATCAGCCAAAGGGAGTCATGTATGCAGTGAAGCAGAGAAAGGAAGATTGCCACACTTGAATCTGTACCATCAAAATGACAAAATGAACTTGAAGTAAACAATAGGTTATTGACTAGATACATTTAAAGGGTCAACTGCAGTGCACAGCATGCAAGATATTTATGAAATGGGAACCCTGAATATATAGTGCACTTTTAAAATAAGCCATTTCTTTTCTATTTGTGCTTTTTCTAGCACAACAAATTGACATTATCCATCTGCTTAGATAGATGAATATATACTCGCTTCTTTATTTTTCAGGGCACAAAGACATTATTTTGTTTGCCATTGAAAAGGTTTCTGTCTTGGTACAGGTACCCTTTAACTAACAGGTTTGTTCTAATGTTTGTCATCAGGCTTCTTTTTTGGTAAACAAAAAATAACAAATAACAAACTTTAAAACTATTTGTTTTGGTATAAGAACAGTTTGTGTCATTGCTCTAAAGAGAAATTGCTTTTTGGTAATATAAGTTCCCATGATCGCTATTAATTCATATCATAAAGATATTTCATTTTTGCCAGATTAATCTTTGAACTCATAATAAACTTCAACTTGATAATATTTGTGAAATAGGAAAGTGTTCATTGAAGACAAGTTATGGAAATCTTACTGCCTCAGGAAAAAAAAATATAAAAATCTTTGACCCTATTATCCTACATGAAGTCTGTGATTCTTACCATCTAGTTATGTGTAGCACCTGCACTTTCCTCTAATATTTGTCCAAATTACTTTTACACTGTCGTTGATCCCTGCACATAGCTTCTCATCTACAATATTACAAATGTTTTGTGTGTTCAAAATGTGTTATTTTCTACACAGCACTCTAAGCCTTTGCCTTCTTGAGATCTGTTGGGGCACCAAAGTTGGCCCTGTCCCCACAAGCAAACGGAATTTTCCAGTATGCCACACTTCCCAGGAAAGGTTCTGTAAGCCAAGAAGTGGGAATAAATTAGGACTTCTATGCAATCTGATCTCACTGCAGAGCATTCCAACACTGAAATAATCTTCTGATTTTCAACCAAGGCAGAAAGATTAAGCGGTTATTAAGATCATAATAATGTAACGTTAAGAAATATGCTATAGCTCAGCATTTACATTATATCTCTTCCCAGATACAGCACAGTTAGTGCAGGAAGCATAGTTTTGAATCCCCATTTCACTGTATTTTGTTACGTATGTTGAAATAGTCACGACTTTTCTGATGTTTAAATGAAGCAGTTTTGTATACTTCTGATCCTTGGAAGCAATGGATAACATAACAAGGAAACAAGGATCCTGATTGAAATGTTCACGTCTTTCAACCTATTGAAATGCATAATGCTGCTTCAATTTTACATTTTCTGCATGTGTGATGTAGTTTACAATTGTAGGTGCTAGCTCAAATATTGATTTGTTGCTTCTTTGCTGTAATACCCCGTGATAATTTTTGAATCAATTGAGCAAGCTCTGTATTTTGAAGTTGTCACAGAGCAAGAGATTTAGAAGGTCCAAAACTCTTGGCAGCAGTACAGGTCAGAGATTTGTTCTTCAATCCAGTGGGATCTGTGTGCAGGTAACTACCTCTGCTAACACAGAAAAATGTACATTAAAATATAGCAACCTTCATTACTTTCCAAATTGAACATATAGAAGAGTGCGTTGTTTGGTGTGCTGTTTTCTTACACTTCCTGATATATTGAAAAATACTTATTATTTTGTGTTTGAGTTTGAATATGCGTGTTTCATGGCAAACTGCTAGATGAAGTCCTACAGAAGACTGGGTAAATGATGAATATCGATAAATATCCCTTTTTATGTGAAGTACAATAATTACCTTCAACCAAATATAAGCAGTAGATATTGATGTCTGTGTAGAACTATTTTCAGTATCTCTTGTTTTCTACATTTTGCAAACTAAGTAGTTTGGAAAAGAAGTAAAATGATGTATCTTTTCTAAGTGTTTGAAATATCTGCTGCATGTTTCAGGGAGTCTATCATTGCTCAAAAATGAGAAGTAAGACAGAAGTTATACTTGGGCTCTTTCATTACTCTGCAGTAATATTTCACGTTTTACGTGCCAAGATTCTAATGTAATAAAAATGGTGACCAGTCTTTTTCTGAGATATTCACTATGTGTTCAAGAATTCCACTGATTTTGGAAACGATTCCTTACTGTACATTTCTGTTAGCTGTTGAATGCTTGATTTCATGAAATCTGCCACATTCATCATGATCTGTTCACCTTCTCAGCACTTTTCATCAGGATTCTGGTTGAGTGATTTTACGTTGCCGCAGGTATGCTGTAAACATTTTTGAGGTTGTTTTGTTTCTCATTAAGTGATAATGAAGTATTCAGTATGAGATAGAAATAGAGGAGGCACAGTGCCATTTAGATCCAAAGGTTAGAAAAGAAAAGGCAAGCATCTCCCTAGCTTGTTTTTGTTACTTGGGTTCTAATGTTCCGTGGAGTTGGCGAACATTAATTGGTATCTTCTCAATGATTTCAACAAGAAACATATGGGTAAATTAAATTCTTTCCCCAAAAGTTTGTTTCCATCTCTACTTGCTGGTATAATGTATTGCACAGGAGTTGATTTGCTTCTGCGGCTGTAATTTCCCTTCCAACGTCAGGAAAGTACTCTGACTCAACTGAAAATGGTTTTGCATTTCATCTGCAAGGCTTTATTAAAGCACTGAGACACAATAGGGTGTGCTTTACAGAGCCATTAATGTGTGCCCCATGTGTGTTGTGAGGCGTGAGGCCAAAGGCCATGTGCTTTCAGCTACCCATGAACCATATTAATGACCCTGTAAAATACACTCTTGAGTGTCCTAATGCTATTATAATTACTCACTTTATTATTACATGCCTCTTCAAAAAAATTCTCTAAATATTTTCCTTTCCCTTTTACACAGCCCTTAACTAGGAAGGCTAATTTATGGGAGACTGAAAGGGAAATGTTCACAATAAAAAGAATATTAACATTCTTTTCACCATTTCTTTCTGGTAATTTAAAATTTTGTCCTTTAACACTTCATAGACCTGTACATCCGGAGTGTTCCAAGCTTACAAACAATTTAATCTCTGAGTTCTTCCTGTTGTCATAATGAATAGCTGTTTGGATGCACATGGCCAGATCTTGTTTTTCATTAACTTCTTAAATTTATATTTAAAAGAGAGCTGAAAATGGAAAACTGCTCACTATTTCCTATTTTTTTCTTCTTGAAAGAAAAGAAAAAGAATTTACTTGCTTTCACGTTGCTAATATAGTTATTTTCTGATGTGAGTTTTCTCCAGCTGAAAATGTTTTATGTGTTATGATAGACAGCAGGGTTCTATCTGCATTTTCCAGCAATTGCAAAATTCAGCATCTGCTTTAATGGTTTCTGTGTGCAGTTGTCTCTAAGCTGAATGCTATGGAAGTAACGATCAGAACGTGATATTCAAGACTGCATTTTTAAAGACCTTTAAAATAATGCATACTTTTTTTTTCTTTTTTTTCTTTCCCTCAGTATGGGCACGTAATATTTCTTCATCCTCTGAAAGTTCCATGTAGATTTTGGATGGTTTCCTTGTAAAGATGGATCATAGGGAGTGTTTTGATCTCAGGTTCAAATTCAGTCATGGCAGCAGATGTTTTTGTTGATAAGCTTCTTTTGAGAGTACTGTGGGCAAACAAATTTACAAACAGGAAGATACTTAGTGTAGTGGAACTGGCAGTTTTGAAGAAGTAGTAATCACAATAAATGCTCAATTTAAATTTACTTTTTTCTCTTCAGATATACAGAATTGAAAAAATAGCATTAAATGGCTATAGTTTATCAGCCAACAGTTAGAAATAATCTGGATAATCTTAAGGACACATTTTTTTCAGACAGAGTTGTCTTGTGACCGCTCCAAATTCCAGGTTACCACAGAAACAAGACCTCTTGCAAGGCAGTTGCAAGCAGCTGTCATTAGATGATCCTCAGCTTTGGTAGAATCTTGTCTATTCTTCCTAGGATCAGCCACAATTAGAAAATACCATGTGTTGTACCAAAGAGGCAGTGCAGTGTGCAGTGTCCACAGGAGCAGTTGCTGTTGATGCCTGTGATGGAGATTCTTGTTCTGCTGCCCAGAGCTCCAAGGAAAGGTTGGGTCATGTACTTAGTTTTCTTTTTATTCCTGTTGTTACCATCACCTTTGTAGCCTACTGCCATTGCACTAGCAGTGCGTGAGTCTTCCTCTGCTCTTGTGTGGTTCTCTTCTAACATTCAAAAGAAAAAACAAAAAGGAAGGATGAGACTAAGTAGGTTTATCTCCCATTAATGATTGAAAACTGGCGTTTGGATGATTGAAATAGATGAATGAAGTTCCTTTCCCTGGCTGCACAGAGGAGAGCTTTTGTCATGAGATGTGCACTTTTCATTTACACAAGTGCTTAGTTAGTCTTTTGCTGCTAAAACTTTTGAGTCCTTTAAAAGGTTTTCCATCACATTCTGTGTGGTTCTTCAGCATATCCTCCCTGGAGATCTGCACGAGTTAGGTAAAGATAATCAATCTCACTCTGCAAGAAACAAAATTACTTGTGACGATCAATGTCCACTAATAGTTAGTTGTTGTTAAAGTCATCCTGCAAAGTTGCAGAACCCAGCAAAAATTCATCCAGAATTTGGTTCTGAACTTTCCATTGCCAAGTGAGCGATATGCAGGGCACCAGAAGCATATTGAAAGGCTTTGGTTTTCGCTAGCTTCAATCTGAGTTTGTATACAATGAGGAAGATTTTTTGAAAAACAGGCATCTTTGCAGGAAGTTAAAATGGTTGGCACTGCTGATCACTGTCTCTGGGAGAAAATCTCTTGAACAAGTTATTTTCCTGAGCTGAACTTGCTAGGAGTATTTACAAAAGGCACCTGCGTATGCAGAGACATCTGTTTACGTATGAACCAGCCCTAGCAGTTAGAAGTTGAACTCAAAGTAAAATCTGTAAACATTAAACCCCTACCCTTGCCTGGGTGCTGTGTTGGGTGGGATGATTGTGTTGCTCACACAGGTGTCTTATAGCATGGGAGATGCCCTAAGGTATCACATCTGGCATCCAGCTGTTGCTGGAAGGGCATGGATCTTTATTTGTGAAACAGTAAGCCCTCTGAGGCTGCCTTGCAATCATCTCTCTACCAATCTGTATAAATGGCTGTCAGGAGGCCGTAAAGAAGATGGAGATAGACTCATCTCAGTGGTATCTACCACAAGGACAAGCAGCACACAGGAAATGACAGGAAATCCTAATAAGGAAAACCTTTTTCACTGTAGAGGTGATCAAACACGGGAGCAGGTTTCTCAGACAGATTGTGAAGTCTCCATTCCAAAGAGATGCTCAAACCCCACCTGGATATGGTCCTGTGTAACCTGCTGTAGCTGACCATGCTTCAGTAGAAGATACGATAGACCAAACGTGCAGAAGTCCTTGCTACTCTGGGGTTGTGATGCTGTAATCTTAACACCAGAGAAAAGGATGACCAGGGGCAAATGAATTGTTCTCTGGTTGTCTGTCTGATCTTTGTACTCCTGACAATCTTTGTAAGCCTTTCTAAGCTATAGAGTGAACTCATGTGAAAATTAATAACCCATTATAAGGAATCTTAGACACACACACATTAAAAACAAACAAACAAACAAAAAAAAACAACTAACAGAAAAACCTCCAAACTATGCTCTTCTGTCAAGCAATAGCCACTCTACTTCAATCTGCGTATTATCTGCGTCTACTTATTAGGGCTTTTTCAATTGGAATTTGAGTTTTCTGGAAGGGGGCTCTTGATTTTGAGTTGTAAAGACTGCCTGAAAGTTATCAGTGAGTGGAATACTATTTTTTCTCTACATTTTACCTCTGCTTTTTCTCTTAGGAAGGATTCCTGCATAAAGTGTACCTACACTCATAAATGTGGGCTCATTGTAGTTTGGTACCAGTTATTCAGGTTCAGCCTGCCCATCACTGACCTATGTGGTGTTCTGTTTTTTTCCTTTGTTTTAGTCATGCCAGGAGGTGTCTTCTCTGCTCTCACTCAAGTCTCTGTTCCTCTTCCACAGAATTTCACAATTCCTGACCACCTATTTTTTTTACATCTCTTGATACACATTGTAAAAGCATATGTTGATGAGGACCAGTTTCTTCACTGAAAACTGCCTACACTACTGGTGAACGCATCACTTAGGGTACATTAGCAAAATTCTAAAACCTTACTTTTTGGAACCTGATCATACTTTAAAAGCAGTAAAAGGAAAAAAAATAAATTGCCAATTACAGCTAATAGCTTTCTGCAGTTGACATGTATAAAGCAGATTGAAGGTGCTTTTAATAGCATCTTCTCAGTAAATGCAAGTACTGAAATGCTTTGGAATGAAGCAGTGGCAAAAAGCAGGTTTGATGTCCTGTGCTTAACAACTTGCAGAATGCAGTATGCTGTTTTAAAGACATCTTTGGGAATTTCTCTATAAGAGTACAACTGATTAATAGTTTTGTTTTCCTTTCCCTTGAGAGTTTTTACATATAACTGATATTTTTAGTGTCATTTGCTTTAAGAATCCCTAAAATAATGTTGATTTTAAAAGAATGCACAAATGAGAAGGCAAGGCTAGAGATAAACCTCATTACTTCATCAAATTTATCATTAAGATTGAGTTCTTAACACAAACATCACACGGGAAAATCAAGTTCCTTTTTTCTCTTGAAAACAAAAAGAAATATTGTACATATTAAATCACCTTTCAGAAGGAATATAACTGTAATCATAGTGATTGAAGAATTTCAAGAACTTGCTAATAGTAAGATAGGTCAAGAAATAAAGATCACTCACTGAAACAAGGTTTTTGAACATTGTTTTGGTTTTGTGTTTTTCAGTGCTGTGTGAAGCAGATGAAGTGCAGATGAAAGGTTAAGAGAGTAATAAACAAAAGCTTGAATTTGATTTTGATGTGCAAACTGCACTTTGATCTTCAGACTGTAAAACACTGCTACTGGGTCAGCACTAACGCTCAGCACAACAAACAATCAGTTGTTCAGTGCAGAATAAAATTCACAACTCTTTTTTTGTACTCCATGAAAAGAAACATAGCTGTGGCAAAGATACCTGCACCCAAGGAAGGGAGAATGGAGGTGTTTTATCATTTCGTGTAACTTAAAACAACTTTAAACATGCATTTATTAAATATTTTCATCAAAGTGCTGTGGTCATTAACAAATAACACTATAGAAGGGGATTTGCATAAAGTACTCAGTAATGATGATCTTGAAAACACCATATTAATATATGATATTACTGAAAACCTGGAAATAAATTGTAGGTTATGTGGTAACTAAAATAGACCAATTCTTATATTTCCATCAGATGAAATTGTGATATAATTTTTGACTGCATTTGTGATATCTGACAGTATAATTCTTAGAAAATACTGTGTTGTTGGTAAGGAACAAACTAGATTGTAATTACTGGTGTAATGTAAGCATGAGATGGTATTCAATCAAGAGAAAAAAAGAAATCCCCAAATCCTATTCAGAGATTCCTTAGGCAAAAAATTAGGAAATTAAGTCAGAATTTTTATTTATTTACTTATATTAATTTAAATGTTGCTTTGCTCCTGTCATGGGGCGACCCACCTGATATTGATCTCATTTCAGTCTATTACCATCTTTATTCTGTGGGTTTTCTCTCATGTTTGCCACTGTTGAAAATTTGGCTTGCAGGAGAGAAACTGCACATTGTAACTGTGCAGTATCACAACATTGGTGCCAGCCAGTTTGGCCTCACGTGTGAGAAAACCCTTTTTTTTTTTGGTGTCCTTTACAATTGTTTCTCAGCAGAAGAGACAATTCTGGAAATACCCAGACTGTTAAAACTATCTGTAAGTTACAGTAATGCTCCCGTGCGTTGTGTAACCGCCTGTTAATTACACCTGACCGATTCATTAATGCATTTCTCATTTGGTTTATTAGAGAGAGAGAGATGGCGCCTTTGATTCTGAGATTTCCCATACTATAGCTATGTACTGGAGAAATATTTGGCTTCTGGGGTGCAACAAGCAGATTAATATAATGTATCTCCTTCCATGTTTTGCTTTTGTTTTGCTTCTCAGCCAGTGAACATTGGCTTTGCTGCCTGCCTGTGCACAGCTGAGTGCAAACCATGAGGGGAAAGATTATTGCTTGCTTCTTTCTTGTTCTACACCAAATAGCAGGTAGCAATGGCATTTCCTTTCCCTTGATCCTCCAGCTTATACCAGGCACTTTACACTAGTGAGTGCATAATACTTAAAGCTATTGCAGCACGGTGCACCTTAGAGATTCTAGTCCAGGATTTCACGTCAAGGAGCTTGAGTGCTGTGTTGAATTGTGTGACACATAGGGAAGTTAATAAAGCACCTGTGTAGATCTAAAAGCCAGAGCATGCAGTGTCCTTACATTTGGAGTAGTAATACAAGAGAAACCAGAATTTTGGCATTAGAAACCATTTATTGTTCAGAAAGTTGTGTTTAATCTCTTGTCCTTCACATAAAAAGCTGAATTCTGAGTGAAACAAAACGAAATATCATTGCTAGTCTTGTATTTTTCTGCCAGAATAACACATAAGAAGCAAATAATGACGAAATAATAAAAAAAGAACTGCACTGATACCTGTTATTTATGCTGCTTATTCGGTCAGGCACCGTGCCGTGTGTTTTTATGGGACCAACATTCTTTGTTACTTCCTTGAGGTAAATGTTTTCAGACTAAAAATTTATATATGGTTTGTATTAGTAGAAAATCACGAATAAGTAATTGAAATATTTTTTTTCCAGACAGGCCTTTTGCTGCATAGCGCTCCATATTATTTTCTGAAACTGCCTATGCCAATATTTCTATTTTTGTTTTAGAGAATAATTAAATTGTAAGGCCTAAGGCTATCTGAAATTGTATCAGTAAAAAAAGTTACCAAAGCAAAATGTGTCATTGCATGAGGGATGGCACAGAGGAAATAGAACAGCAATATCAGAATGATTCTTCTAATTAGCTTAGGTTCATTGTTGTTTTCAGTAGTTGAGTTATAAAGCTTCTAGAGCTTAGCGGGGAGAAAAACAGAGGGAGATGCATGTAACTGGCACAGGTACAGATAATGCCAACTGGCAAACATGATTTGGTATCTCTGCTCAGAGTTTAAAAGTATAGTGTTTCTTTCAGTAGCTCTTTTTCTTCCTCTAATCTCATAGATTTTTTAGCTCTCTTTTTTTGATTACTCATATGTCTAAAAAGAAAGATTCTCCCACACCCATCACCATTAACTCAGTAAATCTAGGTGTCATCTGCCTAACAGTATAATGAGCAGTAATAGCTCATAATGACCATAATGAGCACTAACAGCTGAACATGTCAAATATACTGGAAAAAAAGAATAGTTCCCTGTGGGACTCCAGCCTCCTCAAAGTGGAGTTACTAAGTGCTACTGTAGATAGCAGTGAACTACTGAACTGCAGTGTAACCACAGCATGTTAAAAAAAAATTTTCATGGAGAAAGCCAACTTATAAGTGACATTTTTTTGACATTATATTCATTATAATATAAAGTGAGATTTCTCAGCAGATTTTGAAACGAACCAGATATTTGAGTTTTCAATCAAACAAGAAGGTCAAGTTCTTCTTATTAGGGCAAAAGCATAATACAAATGTAACCCTGGCCACAGGACTGGTACTGATTTATTGTCTGATAAACTTTGAACAGTTATTTTTGAGCACATTTAAGGATGCAACCTTAATATTCCTGTTTTACCCTATCTCTACAGCAGAAGCATGTCTTGGGAACAGCATTAGTGGGATAGGCTGTGTGCCATTCCTATTGCAGCACATGTGGCCACATATGTCCTAGGTTAATTTCTCTGATTCATCTGACACAGAAATCTGTTATTTTGCAGTTCTTGCATTTCAGGTCTTTGTAAATATTCAGACATTTTGTAATAGTTTTAGCTCTGTTTTACTCATCCATCACAGTGAAAGTTTTTCTTGCTGGAAATTTACATTTACAGATATCGCGTGTCCCTCGATAGTGGATGATACTCCATGCAAGAAATAATACTATTTAGTAATAAAGTGGTCTTTTACACTTCTATAAAAATTCAACTACTTTTTGATCCATTTCATTCTAACTTTTCTTTAGGTTTTACTCCTTGAAGTAGTTTCTGGCTTACATGCCATCAGATGTATTCTGACTGAAGTGTTTTAGCTTCACTAGTCTTGCAGCAGAATTCCAAACAAATTTATATCTAGTTTGCACGTCACTGGCTGAGGTAGTATTTTGCAAAGTCAGCTGCTTGTTTAGTATTTCAGAGAGGCTGCGCTTTCTCTCAGGTCACATGGGAAAGTTTGAAAGAGGACAACGTAATTGCCCATATCTCTTTACAAACTATTTATTTTGCCTGTATATACAAAACTTTAAAATTACAATGCAATGTTTTGTTTTCAGTCCTACAATGAACAGTCATCAGAATTGTAGGAAGAAATGAAACACATTATCGAGTATTTCCTCAAGTAGATTTTGGGCTTTGGAGATGTTACAGAAGTAATACATTTGACTAAAATTGATTCAGTTCTCTTTAGCTCAAACCAACAGCTAAAATATCCTGGTTTTTAAGTACATGAATATTCTTCTTAGTAGGTGGTATAGTTTGTTTCTCCTCAAGTAATTGCATTCATGTGGATATGTTTGCCACATCAAGGCCTGAGAGTTTAGGAGTATCAGCATCTATCAGACAAACAACAGGAGAATCTTAGGTAATATGGAAAAAAATCTTGAACCCAAACTTGTTGGTCTTCTGAAGACCAATGTCACTGAGTCTTGATGTAAGTACAGAGTTGTGCCACCTACATACACACTGTACATAACTACAGATTGCACTGATCTCAGCAAACGTTCTATAAAACCTACTTAGGTATAAAATTTTTCAAGGAATACTGGTCAGTGATACTTCCGTAATGGGAAAAATTGTACTGGTTCCATAACAAGTCTTGGTTCAAATGTTGTATAAAAACTGAAATCAGAAACCGCACTAAATACTAAGAATTCTTTAATAACGGAATGTTCAATGTTATTCTTATCTTTAATCATCGGGAATTATTCCTAAACAAAGGAAAATCTATCCCACAGAAGGTAGTGACCAAAGACTCTGAAGTGATTCAGAGAGGGTTGATTTTTAGAATTGTGTTTAATCTTTTATCAAACTTAGTGTTTTTTAAAAGACATGAGTCTTTCCAGAAGATAAATAAGGGATCGGTACTTGGAGGAATTATCCATAATTAGCAGAGCTAAATGTTTGCTATGACATCTATCTTTTTCTTTTCCCCTTTCTTCCTCTCTCTCTCACCCCTTCTTTTTTCTTTTTCTTTTTCCTACTTCACAGATAACCATCTGTTAAAGAGCAGTTTTTCACACACTTTTGATTCTGACAAGAAAAGAATTTCTTTAATTAGTGTCTTATTTCTATAACTTATGTAGACTAGGAATGCATAAATCTGAAAAGTTTTTAAAAGGTTTAATAAAAATGGACAAAGTGTATTCCTACTTGAAATTAATGTCTACTTTGTATCCATAAATGATTGCTTGAAATCTGTGGAATTTATTCTTAAGCCAAAGAAATCTACCCACAGACAGTAGTGAGCAAAGTATCTACATGCCAGGTATTCAGGTGCAATCACCAATGGGTGAGTGTCAACAGAAAATCAAAAGCAAAACAACAACAAACACAAAAAGCATCAAACCCAGCTATCTGAGTATTTTGATATTTGAATAGAGTTCGTAAGTCATTAATATCCAGATCATGCTTCTTCATCTTCAGGTCATAATTAGAATTTATCAATTTGAAGCATGCAATACAATTTTTTTGTTGTTTATTTTCTAGCTATTGTTAAATGACACATAAATCTCCAAAGTACAAATCTCTGGAGAGATCATAGGCATTATTTTTTGCTTTTTCTTACTCAGGGTCTGTCTGCATACTAATAGTGGTTCCTTCTGTTTAAATTCATTAACCAGTATATTTGGATAAATCAAGGGCGATTGCTGATGAGAGCTATCAAAGTTACAAGTGGGACCACTAAAGGCAATGGATAACTGCAGCTACAATATATTTTATGGGACAGAGCACCAGATTTGGTGAACTTGTGAGGACACAAGTTAAAATCTGGAGAATCATAAACATTATTCTTTCTTTGCAATTTTTGTCTAGTCTGTACTATTTTATTGGATAAACACTTATCACTTCAGACAGATAACTTTCCAGTACTTTTCCGTTTTCCAGCATCAGGTCATGTAGTTTCCCCTGGGAATTTCAGAGCAAAACAGACTTTCAGCTATTCTTAGCCCATTCCATACTGTGCCCTAGTGACACCAGGCCTAATTGGCCTATAATCTATTCTGAAAGATTCTTGCTGTAATACCTGTAAAACCTTTTTACAGGTGCTGTTTCCTTACCCAAGTGGAAAACTTCTATCTCTGGTCAAGATTTTGTTTTGTCTTTAAAAAGAAAGCAAAATAAAAGTACAAACTTAAGTCCTAAATGCAATCTGTTGTGAAAATGATGCTTTGTGGTCCAGGTGATACAGAAATCAAATGCAAACAAGAATGAGTCAGGCCCTAAAAGAAACAGATCTGAGCAGCTGCTAATTAAGAAAGCAGTGATGGTACACAGTTGGTTACTGCTGTAATTATTATGTAGATAATTTCACATCTACTTATTTCTAGCTTTTAATGTGTTTGTCTTGGCACTGAATACTTTGGGATGGTTACAACAGCTAAAAAGATTGTATTATTATATTACCCTTGGAATCTTAATGACTTTTGAAGATACTTTTTTTTGCCTTGCCATCCTGTACTGAAGTGGAAAGAGGCATCAGCAGCGTTCTTTTTATTATTATTCACCCTTTTGAGGCAAAAAAAACGTTGTATTAAGATCAGATGCTGCATGGAAGAAATTGTGTTAATACTGTTCACTCTGAGACAGAAACTGAATTCATGTTTGTAAGCTAGAGAGCAGGTTGGGACCATTTGGGGAGTGGTGGTGTTGGTTTGGGGTCTTTTTTATGAGTTGTTTTTGCCTCTGGCTTTTCTCGTTTCCCCTGACAGTGTTAAGCTATGCAGGCAGAAGGGGTAATTATTCTCCTAACTCATAAAAAGCTTGAGAAAAATTTATCCTTCTTGCTTTTATGTTGGCAAAGAATATACCAAATGGCTATTTTTGTTTTCCTTGGGCTCAGTTTTTGTTTTGTTTTCCTATTTTACTTCAGGGAAAATTACTTGCAGACTGTGTTTATTTTATTTTCCTACTCCATTTGTTCCTCTTTGATGTTAGTTTTTAGTAATTTATTTAAGAACGACATACAAAGAGCGATCGAAAGAATTTTAATGCAGCTTCTTAGTTACAGATAGGAAAAACAGGGAAAACATTTCTTTGTGTAAGCCACTTCTAACATCTGGGGCAAGTGATGATGTACTGCCTCTAAGTATATGAGCCCTGCACGTGCCCTGGTCAGGCTGATGTTATGAGGGTATCCAGCAGGGACCTGAAAAACTCAGCTCAGTGCAGGAGCTGCTCCAGCCAGTTGCAGTTGCTGTAGCTTTCCAGCCTGGTTTATTGTTGCATTTCTCTGGCTTTTATGGAGACTAGGAATTCCTCAGATAGCTATTGAGTGAATTAATCAGGCTTCTACTTTCCATTGCAATTAAATGGAAATTTGCTGCCCTTCTTCATTGCTGTTTCTTTCTTGAAACTCAGTTTATCTGCTATAATAAGAGTGTTTGATTCCCGTTTGCTGTATTCCACCAGGAACAGGAACTGATTTTAATGGTCCTTCCTGGCCTTCAAAAGGCAAGTAGTTATAAGAACTTGCAGGCAACTGGCTTACACCAAAAGTAAGATGGCACAAATCTTTCACACCTCAGGTACTCATCCATTCTCTTCTCATCTTTTTTTCCCAACATTTTTGTTCTTTATCTCTCACATACGTGAAACTGTCAAGTTTCATGAGCTGATCATAAGCCTCACTGTCTCGATCTGTAGAACCATCTGATTGTTCGTTCATTCATCCCTGTCTCATGGTCTGATACGTGTTCCCATTCTTCCAATTTTCACTGAAAGTTCTATTTCTGTCTTGAAGAAAGTAGAAAACTTTTCTTATAGCAGGTTGAGCTTCAGCACGCTGCATAGCTCTTTGTCCTTTTTCCAATCTGGTAGTTTTACTGCACTGTCTCAAATACGACATTTGTTATGAATGGTCTGTAGAAAAATCGATATTCATATTTAGACAGAAAACTTCACAGAAATTATGCTAAAAATCACAAAGATATGATTCACTTGTTTAAAGTATGTCAAATTAACGGAATAGATTTCTTTTCTATAAATTCATTTTATTCTCTCCCAAACATGCAAGACAAAATCCTAGATTTTCAGGCAATAAAATTTTTGTATAATTTTACTTATCCACATTTCTTTGTCAAAAGAATATGCTGTCCCAAAAAGGCATCAATGATTAGAATGGGAATTTGATTGGTATATTGACAGTTTCATTTTCGAATGATTTACCATTTCTCCAACTATTACATAATAGAATCTACCTATATCTTTTATTAAAGGTCTGTTTTGCACTCTGACAGAAAAAAAAAAAAAGAAAAAAAAAAAGAAGTAACTAGTATTTTGCATTGCATTAAAAATAAAAGATAAATTTGTATGAAGGTGACTTTTAAATGAGGTAATTCATTGTTTTCTGTGCACAGGCTTTTAATACAAAAATACAGGAGCGTATCAGAGTCTGATTACCACTTTGATTAGCCAAGGTTTTCTTCCGTTTTTGCCACCTTCCCATCATTACAATAATGATCACTAAATCATTACTGTAATAATTCAACATCTTCAATGAAAAAAGTCTGGAATAAAGATATTCTGTTCTACAAAAGATGGTATTTCACATTTAAAAAAATTAATGGTATCCATCTTACTCTCCATCCTCCTACAATGGTTTCTATGAATGATACAGGCACAAATATTGTGGCAATACACAGCTTAATATCAAACATAAGAGGACAAGCAATCATTGCAATGTAGAAGGGGATCAGAGCTGATTTCTTTTTGTTTCCTATACACTACTTGTTTAAAAAAGATTGTGACATAGTTTCTCGTTCTGTAAAATGGAAAAATGCTACTTATTATATTTGTTACACAGCTGTCATCAGTCATTAATATTTATAAAGTGTTTTGACATCTCCAGAGAGCTGTATCCTACATGTGAATAATCATTCACTCCAGAAAACCAAAGGTATTAATATTAATAATTATTACTATCATTTTTATATTTATTTTGCTACTGAATTGGGAAGGCATATACTATTTTTCTCTTCATTTAAATAAAAAGAAATAATTTCTATATTTGCATTCTGAAAGTTGTGTAGAGCAACAGTGCTTGCAATTTCTCTTTTCATAATATATCCACAAATACAAATAGTAAAAAAAAATAAAATTATTTTCTTGTTAAATCCCTGTTAAACAAAATAACAACAGCCTTTGATTCTGTATCTGTTTTGTTTTTTTTTTGTAAGCTGTTAGATTTAATTGTTAGATAAAACTGATCCTCTGTCATGCAGAGATTTGGTTTATTTTGTTCAAATACTGCCATTTAGGCATGTGTTCAGTGTAGTTTACTTTCCTTGTTCATTCTTTCTGTTTATTAAACTGGGCCATGATTTTTAGCACTGGTTATCCTAATGTAAACACACAACTTTAATTTCCAAAGACATCTTCCTTCCTGAATCCTATGGTAATCCTCAACCCACACATTATTGGTTTTCATTTCCTTTTGAATGTCAATTTTAAACCTCTAAGTATTGCACCCAAATTAATTTTTTATATGGGCTCTTTATTCATCATGTGGAGTAAATTGTCTAGAATCGGTCATTTGCATAGTGCTGGGCATTTTGCTAGTAACTTTTCTCCTAAAAAAAAAATGTATTCCCTCTTGTCTTGATTCCTACCCTAATAGCATTTTAGAGATAGTTGAGATAAGATTAAGAAAGACCCTTTGGCAGAACTTTAGGTATTACACTGGGAACAGATAAACATGACCTGCAATATATACTAATTGTTAGAAATGATGTTAATTTCATTCTTGCTGTATATGGATTTGAATGTGCTGTTTGTGAAAGGTCTTGAGGTAATTACCCTGGATTTTCTAAGATTGATTCCTGATGAAGAAATCACAGTAAAAACTTCTATAATGCATTCTGTTACAGAGAAGCATCACAGCCAGTGGGTCTTAACATTCACATAGATAGATCTGGAGCTGGCCAGAGCTCAGAGATTCCATGAACGTTATTCAGATGAGGATTAATAACAGCACCCCTCAGATAAACCATTTAAAACTTAAGGAAGTTTGTAAGGTGCTGGCTTTAATGCTTGCTTTCTAGAGAAAGCAGGTTTTCTACAGTGGCTTGTAAAGATGTTTTCTCTCTTTCTACATACTGAATTTTATTACAGATGATATTTTTAACAAGTTTGTCCTGTAAATTTCAGTTTGACTTCTCTTTCTGTTGTTGATGGAATACCTGAAGAAATAAATGCCAGTGTTGTTGCGTTTGGAAATTAAGTACTTGGAAGTTTTAGAATGTTAGAGCTCTAAAGGTGCTAACAAACACTGTCTAGTTGTGCAGTGGGATTGGATCTGGAAACAGAAGGATCATTACTGTTGAACCAGTTGGCTATTGTAAAAGGGTGAGGAGAAGTTCATTTTGATTAATTTAATGCACTAAACGGTCTACCCCAAAAATGTTTTCAAACATCTGTTTTCAAGTCTTTCCAATTCTACCCCAGTCTGTTTATTGTGAAAGACAGCATGGGAGGCTTGTACCCATTTCAGTTTTATTTGATACTGTTTAAGCTGTGGGACTTTTTCCCTTGGAATTTTTATGTCTTTGAAACCAACATAAGTGGGGCTGCTGTGGTGTTCTGAAACAATCACCTTAGCTATCAGTGAATTCTGTATCTCTCAGCCTGAATAAAGGAGAAGCTCTCTGATGGAATAAAGAAAGAAAAGATGAAGAAAATAATAGGTACCATCATTATTAATATCACCCTTCACACTCTACAATTATACTAAATTACTGATGTCTATTATTTAAAAGAAAGAAATGGGAACACATAGTGTAGGTCATTGTGACATTCCTTTTTAGAATTACGATACACTGCTTTTTTTTTTTTTTTTTTTTTTTTTCTTTTTTTTTAATAGATACAGAGCATTTGACTGTTGGTCAAGAATTTCAGTGTGTGCCTGCTTTTAATTGTGAACCTAGCTGGAGAGATCACCTTTGTCTTTCAGTTGAGGAAGTGAGACACAAGATCAGTTAATAAATTTGTTGCAGTTCATTGCTGTGACAGCTAATAGATGTACATATTGGCAATTTGTGTAGTAGACTATCATTTACTGTCACTTTTTAAAATTAGAATGTGGTCTTCCATTGTCTTTAATCTATTTGCATGGTGGATGACAAATCTCTTTCCTTTGGGGTAATCCCTTATTATCATAAAATAACTTTACCCAAACTGTGCTACGAAGAAGTCAGCACCCAGAACTGAAAGCATCTGAAATCCTGATTTCACTCTTTAAGAGCTGTATCACAAGTGCTGACTTCTCACAGTTCTTAGAGCACTACTCTTCTGCTGTAATCACATTTAACACAATTAGGGAAATAATTCTGTAACTGCTTTGACTCTCCATATCTCTGTCATAATGATAGATAGATAGATATCATAGGGAACCATTTCTTTTCTTAATCAAAAGGATGTCACCAGAATATACAGTGTGGCTCATTTCTTTAGAGCTTCGGGAGATGATTCAGACAGTGTGCACATCACACAAGCGCGTCCTTTGATTTTTGCTGGTCAGCATGAAAGAACAAAGTCAAGATTCTTGAAGATGTACTCATACCATTATTTCAGTTAAAGTCAAGACTAGTAAGGTGGCCATATTGAGTAATGTCCAATTAATATTCATTTAGCCCAATCAAATGAATACTTTATTTCTCTATTTTTGGTTTCCTATGCGCACAACTGAGCTGAGTTAAGGAAGTAGTAACAAGGACTGACTGAAGTATCCTCAAAAAGCCAGAGAAATCTAAAGTGGCACTAACGTGAATAATACATTGATTCTTCAGGCTGGTAACTTAGCAACTCAAGAGGATAAATTGGGAATTAAGAACAAAATAATCCTAAATAAAAGATAAAAAATGAAGAAGAAGCTGCATAGTTTAGAAATACAGCACTGAGAGCAACAGGCAATTGGTTTATGTAGAAAACCACAGCATCTCTGCTTATATGCACAGCATGGCACAGAGGTAGAAAAACTTATCTGTACCTGCTGCAGTAGCAGATACCTTCAGGGAAGTAAACCAAACTCATTTCATCACAGTGTTTAACCATAAACAGCTTGCTCTCACAAGATGAATGGTTAGTATTTCCTACATTAATTCAGATGACTCTCACTAGCTTTAAAATGGTATATGCCATGTCTTAATTTCAGCAGCTTACACCTTGAAGTGAGGATGGTTTCTCTGTGGTTCTTACTATCAACTTCAATAGTAATTCTCAGTTATGAGTTAGGAGTAATGAACAGTTCTGCTAATGACATATACAGCAAACAGAATTTAATGTTCTCATATAAGATCTGTACTAAAAAAAAAAAAAGAAGAAGAATTTTAGTCCACTGAGAAGCAAGTCTGCATTTACATAGAAAATTTTCAGATTCAAAGAACATTTCGGGTCTAATTAACTTTCCTTGTCCTTATTTATGTCACATTAGTTTACATTTTAGGTAACTTGTACCTGATTATGTAAAAATTATATTTCAATTGAAAGATATCCACCAGAAAGTTATTGGATGACTTTGAGATGCATTCTATTAAGACTGGTAGAACTCTTTCTTGTAAAGCTCATTTATCTAAATCATGGGGTTATTTTAAGCATGACAAAGGAATAGGAGGTATTGCTTGTAGTCTTTGCTTGTTTTATTTTAGTCTCATCCCTCCTATTATCTGCCTTGTAACCTTGGTTAAGTCCATTAACCTCTTTATGACTCTGTGTCACTTCCCATGTGTTGTCTTGTAAAATTTAGTCGTTAAGAACAGGCGTGTATTCGCAGTCCGTGGCACAACGGGGCCCTTAATGTTGCTGCATTAGAAACTGCAAATAATTGAAGTAACCTATCAACAGTCAATAAGCCAACACAGAGCTACCCAATGATCCATGCCATTTAATTTTCAATCTAGTTAATGTTTTAATTACTTTCCTCCCCCTTTTCTACTTAGTATATAGGGATATTCAAATTTGCTTCTGCTTGAAGTTATTGTATGCTCTAGCAAGGTTTGAATGTAGGCTGTGGGTGGACTGGGACTTGGTATGAGCAAGCTGGCATTGTCAGGGTCAAAATCATTCTCTGGAGATGTGCTTAATGTTTATGGTCACTAAACTTTAAGTTTTTTATTCTTGTTATGTATTGGACACTGTACTTCTCAAAGTTAAAAATCACCAAGGCTCTACAAGGTCCTTGAGTGCAGCTATGGATCGGTTGACCATTTGAAATAACGATGTGATCTTTCTTTTTCCAAATGTCATTGCTCCATTATGTCCTGAGTGGTTCTCTCCATCTCCTCTAACAATCCATCAGAACAAAAATTTGTACTTCACCTTTTTGTTAAAAGAGTGAGAGAACTAGCCATATGCGACAGTACTGCATACAGATAATTTCCACTTCGAAGCCAAGAGATTTATCTTACTTTTCCAGTACCCCATAGCTATTTTTCTGCTTTGCTTAATGCTATGTAAAGCCCAATTTGATTTGCAGAGGAAGGGCCGGATGTCTTCATGTGATCACTTAATACACGAGGTCTAGAGCAAGCTTTTAAATACAGTCTCTTATATCTTTTATAGCAATTCTATGCTTTAAAAAATGTTTGTAAATCACTGCTTCAAATTTCCAATTTTTTTTTCAGTGCAAATTAACACCTCTCTAGTCAAAGCAATCTCTTCACAATGGCAGAATACAGGAACAGTTTAAGAATGGAGCCTCAAACCTTTTGTGTGCTGTTTCTGCTGAATATGGACAGGTTCCCATCCAGAAATGCTTAGATGACATGTGGATGATGGTTTTTATTTAGAATAATATCATATCTAGATTCACTGATTGGTTGTCTTTGCAACCTGAAAGGTTTTGGGAAAATACCTAGCAACATCTGAGTGGTTAACAATGCTTCAGTTTTCGACTCACTGCTTCTCATGTCTTAGTTATCCATAGTTTAGATGGAATAGAAGAATAGATACTCTTGCACATATAGCCAGAGTGAGACAGTGACTGATGCCATGGAATAAGTATGGAATAATGTGATCCAATTTTGTCTTATGTAAGTTGCTCTTGTCACAAAAATTGTATTCTTCCATGACAGCTTTCCCCTAAGGTAAGTTTTCAAACTTTTTAAAAAGTTCTGACCTCTATTGTTTTTTTCCAAAGGCAGGTCTGGATGCCAGTTTAAGGGACTCAAATCAATTGACAGTAAAATTGGGCTGACTATATGAGAAAGCCTAAAAAATGCATCTTGCAAGTCAGAAAGAGAAAGCCTTGGATCACTTCCAAGTCTATTACTATTAGTTGAAAGCCATTCTTCTAAGAGGAAGATCTATTAGTATTTACATTGAGCTACAAATAAGTTAGGAATGTTGCTTTCATAGCTTCCTTCTTTATTCCAGCTCAGTTTTCTTTCTAAGGACAAAAAGAACATTAAATTCTATTTATATCTCTTTAGAAAGTATACTAGAGCCTGTAAGTTTCCTGAGGCCCAGCAGCAACAACCCTGGATGCAGTAATCCCAAATGCTTGAGGTGAGCTGTGGTGGCTGCAGGGCATGTACCAAGACAGCTCCTTGTCCCCTTGAAAGCCCTGCGGCTTGCTTCCAGGACTTTGGTCTCTTGCTGCAGCATGTGTTAAATTTTAGCAAACAAATAGATTTTCTAGCTTCTTACTGTGTTAATATTTCATTTGCTCTCTTCATAAATATAGACATAGTCTAAACATGCAGAAAATAGAAAACTCAGCAGGTATAATATTCTGCCCAAGTCAGTGGAATTGCTTTATGACACCCAGTCTTCTGCAGCAGCCTTCATTGCATTAGAGTACTGCACAGTATGCATTGAAGTCAGGGCTGGCCTCTGATTGCAGTTCACTCTGTTTGTTTTTTGTTTTTATTTTTTATTTTCTCCATTAAATTGAAGTATAGCAAAGAGCTTTTAGGGCAACATACTACTGATAGAGTAATGGTAGTTTGACAAGAAGTGATCTGCTGTACTGTCAGCAGGTTATGGTTTGCAGGGAAAAACACAAGACCTGATGGACTGACTGGGCTTTTAGGATCACCTACTTCATGACAAAGGACTGTATGAAAATGTCACAGTCTCGTAACTTGGGTATTGGCATGGGAATGTCTTTATATAGCTCACGTCCGTGGATTTTCGTAATGGAGTGCAATTGGAGTGTTAATGATGCTTGATGGTACTCTTTTTAATTACAGTTTCAAGAAGGCAACCAGCTTGCAACTAATTTAATGTATTTCATGCTGAGTTTTGAATCATTCCACTTTATTAATAAAAATCTCATGTGATATTTTGTCTGTTTAATATGTCAATACTGGGATCTCTGGAAACCAAATCTGACTTATAGGAAAGTTGTCGAGAGAAACTTAACATAAATGTTTTTCTGTATCCTTCTCTTAATTAGCACTAGCAAAATTTCAGCTTTTTACTAGTTCTCTAGAATTTCCTTGGTTTAATACATTTTGATAATTTAATCTATTGAACATATATAGCAAAGTTTTCAGGCAGCTGTTTTAGACCTCTGGTATGAAAGCAGTCCCATTAAGTTACTGTTTGTTTATGCTGGAAAGGATTTTAAATTTTTAATCATAATATTCTACAGCAACTCTTAGTTTGGTCAGAAACAAAATGTTTGCTGGGATCTTCTGCATTTTTCTATTAAATCCATATATATGAAGAATCCCTTCATCACGAATATACTTCAGAGTTTTCTGTCATTCTCAATAAATCTGCCAGCCAGATTTTATGTTCTTTGCATCATCTTGTAGCATTCCTTGAGTCCCTATCTGTAGGCTTGTATTTATTACTGAGAACTTTCCCCTTTTCCCCCAGCTGCTATAATAATATCTTTTTACACTGTCTAAAGAGCTGCATTCAGTTCTGCTTTAAAACACGTTGGTTTGCTTTGCTGTCAGTTTTTAGAGAGTTGTGTTTTGTGAATTATTGGTTTCTGGTTTTGAGCATTCGGGAAAATGCTCTTAAGTGGTTCCCAATTATAATTCACGATTTTCCATTTAAATTGAGCGTCTACTAAGCTATTCTCACCCCCCTCTTTTTTTTCATCTTAGCTCTTTCTCCCAAGTGAATTGGTTCATGATTGTTTTCAGTTTTACGGAATCAGACGTTCTAAAGAAAAAGGAATAGTTGGTTCAGTTTCATTGTAACAAAAGATGTTAGATTATAGGCACCGAAAACAAAGTTACAAAGAATTCTTAGGCTCCCTTTTATTTTTGAAGACAAGTTCTGGCATCATACTTACACGCATCCATAAAAATGGCATAGTTTAGTTTATTTTCTCAATCTGCTTGCAAGCTGGGTTATTTCACATAACCAGTTCAGATACCTAAATTACAGGAACAGCTGGACTGGGGTAACTGAGGAATAGCAGCCTTTTCCAGAAAAGTGTGAGTGCAGCTCAGGTTTGCAGAGAAAAAATGAAGGAGAGAGGTGGCACTCTTTTATATCAGATATGCTTTCCTCAAGACATTACAGAATCCCCTCATGTTAGATTCATGTATTTGAGATAGGAGTCCTTCTTCTGTAATTTCCAGAGTTTCATTTTATTTCCAGCAGAAGGAAATGCTCAGAATTTGACCTCTCAGATTAAAAATTCCCATGATTATATGATTGCTTCTTTACATACCGCAGTTAGGTGTTGACATATCCCTTCATCATGTCCCGTGGGGTGTGTGATGATACATAGCAGATGTCAACAGGGACCTCATCATCTGTTCAGCTGTGTTATGAGTCCATGAGCATTCCAGATCTTCTGTTTAGCATTAACATGTTGGCAGCTCTCTTGTGTGTGTTACTAACAGTCTCCTCCCTCACTGCACCCTCTCCAAATAGATTTGGTATTTAAATACAAGTGACAGTCTCAAAGACAATAGACTTCCTACAACTTGGGCTTGTATTTAGGACAGTCATTTCCCAGGTACAAAAAGGAGACTTAGGGGTGCTCAGACTATGGGAGAGGCTTATTAGATGGCAAAGAATCCTCATGGGAAATCTTTTATAAGCAGTGAGCTGTAAAAAGAAGTTTCAGCTACAGCTCTGTCATCTTACCTGCCAATCATTCTCAAGAGAAAGATGACTAAAAGGCTAGACTTCATTTGTTATTATACTCATAGAATTATTTATTGACACAGAATATTATTATCTTTCCCACTGACCCTCAATCCTTTCTAAAGATTTATTTTAGCATTACTTTTCCAATGCTGCCTTCTCCACTAAGTGCCAGTAGTGTCATCCAGATTACATCTCTGTTCATAAACATGCAAATCTGGTGGTGCATCTCTATTTCTCAGGCAACTCATCATAGATTTCCTTCCACATTCTGTTAAGTCTTGTACATGTTCTGATCTCATGATCTCATTTAGACACAAATAAATGCTCCTTTTGCTCCTCTTTTTCATTTTCCATTTGTTATTATTTTAGAAGCTTTCTGACTCTATCGAGTCCACCACCACTACGGTGTCCTTACAGGTCCTGTTGTGGCTCTGCTGCTTAGAGTCTAGGTGATTTTAGGATGGATATTAGAATAAATTTATTCTCAGAAGGAATGGTGATGTGTTGGCACAGGCTGCCCAGGGAGGTGGTGGAGTCACTGTCCCTGGAGGTTTTCCAGAATCGTGGAGATGTGGCCCAGAGGGACATGGTCATTGAGCACGGTGGGGATGGGTTGGGGTTAGAAGTCTATTCTACCTTAAATGATTCTGTGATTGAATAGGATGCACTGGTACTATTTGTTTGTTTGTTTGTTTTGGTATACTTTCACCTTTCACTCCTAGTGATGATGTGAAAGATTTAGTGGACACAACTCCTTCTCGGTGCACATAGTAATAAAAATATATTTTTGTTTTGCTGTTGTACTTCTTTTTTTAACCTATTTTACCAGTAAGGGTCTTACTTAAGTTGAAATTAAGAGTTGGTGGGAGGTTAGGGGTCCTTTCAAGAAAGCATCATGTAAATCTCTTTTGAGTTAAATTCGGTGAAGAGTCATGCTGGGGTAGCACAGAAACCAGGACATGTGTAACTGTGTTAGTACAGCTCAGTCTGGGTTAAGTAGCTTTACTGAACAGCAGGGCATAGGAGACTGATCAGAGGACTGTGCTAATTCAGTTAAATCCTTTTCCATTTTGGAAATGTCACATTTAGAGCCAGTATATTTCTGTGTAGTGCTATATTTTGTCATGCAAACATATGCTGATAAATCTTTCAATGCTAAGGTCACTGACTCATTCATTTTTAAAACTGTATTTTTTTCCCCCAGCTAAAACATCCAGATAACATTGTAGGGAACAGCATACAAAGCGATGAGCCCAGACCCAATAGCTCTACTTTAGCTGATGCCTATTATGTGTGCATTTATGTGAAGGTAAGCATAATGCAATGACAGGCTTTTAGAGATTTCTAATCTTCTAACCCCCAAAATATAGGAATAGGAGCCTGACTTCAGTTTCTGAAATGACAATGCGCATATCTTTATCCTAGGCTTTTAAGCATGCTTTCATTTTTGCACATTTATAGTTTGCTCGGGTTTTTTTGCTAGTTGTATGGGTACATCTCAGAGCAGAATGTCAGCTTCTTTTACCTGAGCTATATTCTCTAGATTCCAGAACAGCTGCTCATGTAGAAGAAGGGCCCCAATACCTACACAGATGTAGATTCTCTGTGATTATAAGAGCTAATCAAAATATTTTTCAAAATGTTCTACTCCTTTATTCCCTCCTATACAATCTTTTTCTGTATCCTTTGTAAAGAACTTAAGCCCATCTGTATGACAAATCTTACAATGAGCAGGGTGTACAGAAGAAAAAATGTTTCTAGCTACAGCTTGTGTTTAAACCCAAGTTAAGGTGTATGATAATTGCAGGCACTTGTGCTGGTTCTCTATATGTATGAGTTGGATTTTATAGTAGCTGAAAATCTAATGCTTTCAATTTTTGCTTTCTGAAGCCCACATAAGCAAAGAGATTTATTTTTCTTAACTGCTTAATTAAGTGAGATGCACTGTGGAAAACTGAGTATTCCAAATTCTTAATAGCTTTGTGAGTTTTCTAAAAACTTCTGATTTTGTGTGATAGGGTGAAACGGGAAACTTTAACAAAACTCAGCTTGGAGGGCCTTATAAGAATTAATTAACTAAATTAACTGATATTGTTCTCACTGAATCAAATGCTGATAGCAGCAGTGAGTGCCACGCTTCTGCCACCGTTACTCTTCCAATGACACAGGATGAGGGTGTTGGGATTTATTTGTTTGTTTGTTTTTAATGACAAAGGTAATATAATGCAAACGTGTATTTTAAGGCCCCAAATTATGTCTACTTATTTTTTCAACCACTACCAACTACAGAAATATTGTCTGCTTTTGTTTCCACCTACTGAAGTGGCATAAACATGACTTTGCAAATGATTCTGGAGGTAATGTGGTAAGGAGACAAGGAGCTATTACTAAGCTGTGCTCCTCCAGAGCTGGCTGTTGAAGATAGATTGGGAAGATTAATTTAAGAAAGTCATGCTGGAACAATTCTGCAGACAGAGATAGACTTTGATCTAATAATGAATGCACAGCATAGAACCTTGAGAGAGTTAAAAAGAGGAAAGCGTTGCATGATTCCTTTGTGAAGCGAGATGTGATCAGTGCAGTCCTTGGGGACTGTACAGGTTTACTGAGTGCAGGGATGTACCTCCCTTAGGAAGACATTAGAGTTTGACTTTCAAATGACTGATGCCACTATTCTTAAATGATACCCACACACATGCATAAATGCATACACATATGTAACATAAATAAAACAATCTGTTAATGACAGAGTAATAATGTGTTTGCATGTTTCCTTTTGCACTTTTCTTTTGAATCTCTATTTCACCCATAAACCTGTTTGAAGTCTCTTGTGGCATCAGTATTCCTCCATGTCCAAAATTGCTTTAATTATTAGAAGTCTAGATGTAGTAGGAGTAGTAGGCAACTTCTAGATTCACTTCTTTTTTCCCCTTTCTTATTTTTACTTTTTTTTCTTTCATTCTTTCTTTCTATTACATAATCTTCTTTACTTTTTTCCCCTCTATTGCCTTTCCCTTCATATTTTGTTTTTTGAGCTCTTAGCTACAAATACAAGTCTGAAAGGGCAAATCCATTAAAAGAAATGGCAATTGCTTTATGAATCTCCTAGGAAAAAAGCAAGGATTGTTTCTATTCCCCTTTCACCTGGGAACTTGAGACCATTTGCACAGATACACTCTCAACCTCATCTTCAGCTTTTCCAAGATGGCCCCAGCAAAGCTTCTCCATATAGGAAGGTCTCTTGCTGAAGTAATTTTCTTCCTTTTTCTCTTTTTTATTTTCTGTTTCCCTGCTGTTTCCTGTTGGACCTTTGAAGATGTGTGCATTTCAATTGCAGCTAAAAGATTTTAAAAACTGCCAATTGAAAGTAACTTCAATCAACTGTTCTACTTCAGAAAGAATAACATGATTTTAAGGTTGATGCAGGAAAAAGAAAAAACAATTAAAAATCGTAGGGGCTTTCTTTACTGCAGTGACCTTGAAATACGTCATCCTGCTATGGATTGCTAACCCTATGGTGTACACCATAGTTTTCTGGTTTCTCCATAAAGCCTCAGTGCTGTCACTCTTATATGCCTATTTTACCAAGTTTTCTTATTGTGCACTGATAAAACTCTACTGGGACACAACGAATATGCTCTGAATTGCTGTTACCAGAACTGAATCCCAGGAGCCTCCCTTGAGCAGAGACAATGTTTGTTGTTGGTGCTTTCTCTGGGTGTTTTACAGAAATACAAATACACTGCAAGAACTGGATTGCTTTTTAATTTTGAAAATTACTTGTTCCATAGGTTCAGTAGAGTAGGGCATTTACACACAGCTCCAAACTGAATGTTTCATGAGCCCTCGCCCTCCTTACTGAGATTGAAAGTGTATTTTGAATAAGGTTGCACCTCATTTTACACCAGGTATATCAAAAGCAGTCTTACTGCTGCTGTTGTATAACAATTGCTTTTTTAAATTGGTAAATTTTCATGCAGGAAGAAGGAAAAAATAGTCAACTTTCCAGTAATTGTTGTTTCTCATTGCAGAAGGAGATTTACAAATAGTGCAACAATGTCAAAGGTAAAATTATTACTAGGTGCTCTGCCATGAATCCTAGCAAGCTCTTGCCTCAAATCTATCAACTTGAAGGCTACAATCATGTTTTATGAATGTAATGTAGTTTCAATTGTAAAAATGTACTGCCATAATCTGAGAGGGAGAAGGAGAGATTCATTGAGGAGATGTAAACGTGTAACAAAAATGCAATCCAGCTGACTCGTATTATTCTTAGGGGCAGACATAACATAACACAATGCTCACGTCCAGTCCGTTACACCTAAAAACCTGAGGTTGTTTTGAAGCAGTTTATTAGTTAAATTAGAAATAACTTGGAGGAGGAAGCTAAAGATGATTTTCTAGAGGAAAATAAAATAGCAGTGTAGACTAGTTATGAACATTCAATTTACTTCTAGTTAATGAAAGACAATGATTTGGTAATTACAGAAATACTATGGTTCAACTTGAAAGATAGGATGAATTTCCAATCCATGACCTTTACATCCTGGTATGTTGCCTGGAAACAGACTCCTTTTAGTTAGTGATAGAAAGTACTTCATGTTTTCCCATGTCTAAGAACATCTTTTGGGTGTTTTCTTCAGAAAGCGAGGATTGTATGACTTGTTTTACGTGACTTTACTGAGTATTTTTAGCCCAGTAATGATATAAGCATACATGGATCATATATACTTAGCTCTTTAACATCCTTCTAATGTCTACAGCACCTGTGAAATTATACCCACCATTATTGCATCATGCAATTATAAAATGTTTTACTTAAATATTCCTTTCCATCAATTTATTTTTTATAAGCCCCCACTTTCTAACACAGGAAAGTTCCTGGGCCTAATCTAAGGCAATCCTCTGGGAAAAAGTGCTATTAATTAACTGGTTGCATCTCTCCATCATGCAATTAACACTCTGACTTTCTAAAATCCCATGCACGTTATCAGCCACTAGGGGACACCGAAGAGTAATTGAACCTGTTCTATCTAGTCCCTAGAGATGGGATGTGCATTCATTTCTGTTTCAGCCTCCATTGGCACACAGATCAAACATCCCCAAATCGCTTCCAAGCTTAAGCCTTCCATATGGCATAACATGGCATTACCAGGCGTGCCAG
The DNA here is from genome assembly GCF_023343835.1 of Lagopus muta. Taxonomy (NCBI): domain Eukaryota; kingdom Metazoa; phylum Chordata; class Aves; order Galliformes; family Phasianidae; genus Lagopus; species Lagopus muta. The sequence continues at coordinate 5,130,436 of NC_064441.1, forward strand.
CAGGAGAGTTCTAATGGGTCCTGACACGCAACATCCCAATTAAGTATCACAATGAAAGCTGCAATTTTAGCTTGTTTAATAACAGACTTCAAGGATGCAAGTCTTTACTTCAAAAGATCTTTTAATAAATGTAAGAGAAACATGAGAAATGAAAAAGGCTAAACAGAAGTTTATTTACTTTAAATTCACAGAATTCTTAGCTTAAAATGAAGTCTCTTCAGAGAGACCCTATGATGTTGCACACCCAGCATACACACATGCATGTACCAGCACTGGTTACTTATCTACTATGATGCCTTCTTTGTTTTTAAAAAACATACTTGTAACAAAAAGTATCATTTTTTACTGGTTGAAATCTTTGCTGAAATCCTGCCCTGCTCTGCATCACAGAAGCCCTCAGCTGAGGCTGGGCAGAGAAAGTAAACTACATGGCAGAGAAAGTAAAAACTTTCTTTGAAAAATCAAGACTAATTTTATTCCGAGATTAAAATGCTCAGTATCTTCTCACAAGTATGACCCACTTATTCTTCTGTATAGATAAACCTACTGCACGCCGTAATACCCTTCTTAAAATCTGCATTTGGACTCAGCGGGAGAATTGGCATTATGGAGTAGCAGGAATATTTGTTAAGTACTTTTTCTTAGTGTTTATTTCATGCAAACACACGTGTTCCTAAGAAAGAGCTCTGCACTTCTTTCCATGGGAGCATTTCTTAATTACTTTATACAGCTGAACAGGTGCATAGGAACACTAGATCCAGAAGAAAAAAAAAAAAACATTTAACATCTTCTCTATAAGCAGTGACTTTCTAGTGGGTGGTAACTGGAGAGATCAGCAAATATGGCAGTAAAGAAAGTGCGGACTGTACAGCCCAGCACGTCAGCAACCAGCGTGGCAAGATGCAGCAACCCATCTCAGATGCCATCTTCCCTTTCTGACCTCACACTGTGTATGCATAATACATGCAACAACATACATTTCTGCTTCAGTACATTATCTGGGGAGAGATTTTTTGGCTTTCTTCTTCATTAGAGCCAGATGAGGAATTTAAAGTCAAGCCAGCAACACAAATAGGAAAGGAAGAAGGGAATTTGCAGCAATAGGATGGTGATTACTGAAATAACTGTGAGAAAATTTAGTTTCTCACTGAGTTAAATTCACTTCAGTAGTTCAGTTGCTGGTGATGTGATAAAATGATACATTTTCTTTCCCTTTAGTTCAGCTAAAAGCATAACTGAATTCAGTATTAAATAAGACCTATAACATTCTTGTGGATGTTTTTGATGTAACGTGCATAATCTCTGAATGAAACATCATGGATCAAAGTAAACGTATGTGCAGTATGCACGCCAACTACAATTATGAAGACATCAGGAAGATTTAGGTGGGCTCCATATAGTTCTTTATCATGGATTCAGTTGCTGGATCCCAGTGAGGGATGATTAGGCACTGAACTGATACAGGAGGACAAGGAAGAAGTAAAAAGGGAAGGCCGGGGGCAATTAAGGAGAGCACTTCTCATCTTTAAGAGAGAGCTTGCTTTAGAGAAAAGCTTCCTGAGGGAGCTCAGCTATACACTTTTCCCTGGAAAAGGTAACTCTGCAATGGGAGTGCTGTGTGGGAGTTAGATTTTCTTTGTAAGCCCAGTTCATGTGATGTTAAAACACGTTTTTTTTATTAAGTTTAAGTTGGTAAGTGTAGTAGTTTATTTTTTATCTGCAAGTTAGTAGCATTGTTTGCTCTTACACTCTAATATAAATTCTTTCTACTTCAGTGTTTTATAGTTTGTATAGTAATAAAGTATCTTATGGGGTGCAAGTGATGGGTAAATTCTGTAAGGTCACATTATTTATGGGATGACTATAACTTCTGAAAATGGAAAGGAGAGGGGAAAAAAATAGGTCTTCAAGTTGATACTAAGATACTAACAATAGATGTGAACACAAAGAAGGGAAGCCATGGCACGATAAGTAGTGAGCTCAGCAGCAGGTAAGTCCTGTCTACAGTACTAATTAAAACCGTCTTATTTACTGTCTTTAAGTGTATACCATGTTTAGGAGATTGTTCTCATGTAGCTACGTGACTGCTATCATGTAGCTCTGAAGTGTTTGCACTGACTTTAGAATAAGAAATAATGAAGGAAAAAAGCCTGTATGTAGCCAGCCTGTTCCTGGGACAGTCAGCCAGCTGTGCCTTAGATCAGTTGTTGTGATGGCATAGTTTTACTGCGTATCTTTACCTTTAGCACCTGTTTTCTTTTGGCTATCCAGAGATTCTCCTTTGTTGCTGTGAGATTTTTTTTCTCCATATCCCTATATGTCTATTGTCCTTGCTGGTGTTTGTATGATTTAAGTCCTCTTTGTTTAGGAAGGGAATCAGACACCACTGCTTAATAGAGTAAATGTGTTATGATGGCCTAACACACCAGTAGGTGTGAAAGGCATATTTCAGCACTAGCATGGTTGGAAAAGGCAGGTTACATAATAAATACTTTACAGCAGAGATGTTGTGTTTACTGACCTGTATAAACTCCAGAGATTTCATTCTACAAGCATGGTAATAAATTTGTTCTGTGGTGCATGCACCATTCAAACTTGTAATCAATATATGCAGTGGTGTGGCATGCCTGCATCTGCAGGATTTAGTCATTCCGGGCAATCAGATTTACATTCATAAGAGTCTCTTGTTCCATAGTATAACGTCTGAAGCTAATGTAAAATACAAAGGACTGCACGGTCCTGAAATTGAGTGATCCCTCACATTGTTCAGCCTGCTACACACAATGGTGTTTTTAGCAAGAGCTCTTACTCCAAGTGTGCGAATTGGAAGCTTTGAGAGCCTCAAGGCACTGAGCAGTACAAGAACCACGAGTGAATTTGCATATCCATCTCCATTACTGGGGAGCCGAGGGCCAGAATCTGTCACTCAGAGGAAGGTGTGGAATCGTGTTCCCTCTAAATAGAATGCTTGCTCTTGGAGCAGTCTTTGAGAACTGGTCACATAATTCTCAGTTACGTTATTTAGCTTCCACTGCAGTCTACAGCTGTTGTCTTACTCCTTGGAATATCCAGTTCCAAACAGAAATGTGAGCCTAAAGGCTTTACACACTTGCAGTAAAGCAGCATAGGATTTTAGATGTAATCCTCGTGTGAATTAACTCAGTGCTTTGGCACAGCAGGCAGAGCTATTTCCACCTGAGGGTGGAAAGCCCCTCATCATCATTGTCTGCTGAAAAGGCCATGGGAGTTAAGCTCACTGCTGTAGAGGGTTGATGGGAAGATACTTTGGCAGAGGGGTATCTGCATCCTCATAGAACTCTGCCCTGTTCACCTTGACCCATGTTTCAGTAGCAGGTAAGCTGATTTTTCTAGGGCTACGTGTGGTTTTGTTGCTTGTTGTTCGTATGTGCTAGGAAGGTAGCAGTTTGCTTGGAGCTTATCTCAAGTGTCTCTACAACCACAGCAGTTTTACCCTCTAGTTATATTGCCACCTTATACTTGGATTTAAGATTTCTTTCTGTCCCACTGGAGCCTGTGGTTTCCAGATCTGGTCGCTCAGCTCTCCCAGTGAGCGGGTCAGTCTGGGGAGTGTAAATATTTGGTACTCACACCACGTGGTTTTTATCATCATTCATCCAGAACTTAAAATTTCCAAAACAAGTGACACCTTCTTTTTTCCTTTCGTCCTTTCTGAGAAAGTGTAACAGTGTTAATCGTATGGGGACTTTTTAAACTGCCAAATGTAAGAATTAATGAGGTGTGAGGAGATGCAGGCTTTAGCATCTGTCTGTCAACAACATAAATGTGGGAAAATAAAATAACTTGGTTGAATAGCATCTGATTGTGTGCTTTATTTTGATTCACGTTTTGGTTCTGAGAGGCGCTTAGTGCTTACGAGAAGTGAACACTTAATAGCTGGCAAGAGCAGCCTGTGTGTCAGTCTCTCAAAGATTATTAGTTTTCAAGGACAAAATCAAAAAGAAATATTGCTACTAATGTTTCTTTTAAAGTTCCAGCACAAAGCAAATGCAGTTTAGCAGGCAGGCATGTGAAAACAAGCTTGGGGGCTGAAAGGCAAAGCTCTCAGTGCAAGCCACAGAGGCAGTGGAGCTGTTTGGATTGCTGCTCTTCAGCAATAAAGATCTTTTCGATGTGAACTGTACTATTTGTTCCCTCTTTCTACCCAAAAGGTAAAATCTTAAAGGCCTAAAACTTTCTTTTTAACAATATTGTTTTTTAAATATTTATGGCTAAGATGCAATAATTATTGTTTTCCTTTGTTTTCCCTCTGGAGTGTATGTAATTCTCCAGAACACTGATCAGTTGGAGCTACTGTTTAGGGCATTTAAAAAAAGTTCTGTATTAATATGTGAAGCATATTACTCATCTTTATATTGCATTAAACCTCTCAATTTTAATTAACTTCTTTAAGGTTGTCATTCTGAACTCATTGACATTAATTACAAAGTTCCGTTGGCTTTAGCTATCAAGCTCTGTGTTTCCCTGGGGCCAGAGATTCACCCAGGAGAGAGTTACAGAATTAGCCCCTGAAATATTGTAAGTTTGAACCTCTGCCTGCCTTGGAAGGCAAGTGCCTGATTCAGCATTGCTGGGACTCTTCCAACAGTGTCCAAAGCCTGATCTACCAAGGAGCAGCTCCTGAGGGACCAATAGAGGCCATTGAAGCTGCTTGGAATGTTCATGGCTGGAGGTTAACAGCATCTGCATCCTGATGGGGATTGCTCCGAGGGCCACACTGCATGTGTTTACTGTGCCACAGCTTTTCCCTCTGTTCATGTTGTCATCTAAGTCCATAGCGGTCAGGCTGGTCTGCTGTTGTGGCTGGAGTGAAACAGAATCATAGAACCATAGAATGGCCTGGGTTGAAAGGAGCCACAAGGATCAAGTTTCAACCCCTCTGCTACGTGCAGGGTTGCCAACCACCAGAGCAGGCTGCCCACATCCAGCCTGGCCTTGAATGCCTGTGGGGATGGGGCGTCCACCCTCTGGTTGTGCTTACAAATCTGTGTGTGCATGTGTGAGTAAGGTACCTTTTAGAAAAGAGCAAAGCAACCTCTTTGGGACTTTGCTACAGGAAATTGGGGTTTCGTGTTTTATTTGTATTCTTAAGTTTGTGGATATGGCAAAAATGGTAAAAAATAATGTAGTACTTGCTTACTGCAGCAGTAATAATTGCTTCATCTCTCTGCCCATAACTCCCTTGGATACAGCTCATAATTTTATTTATTTTTTTTTAATTGCATTATAGTGCAAATCCACATTTTATATAGGCTGGTGATTTTTTGAACTGAGATCATACAGAAGCAAGAGCCAGTGACATATGTTTTTAAAAATTCTTAGAAAGTGATGTCTAATTTGGAAAATGCTGGGACTGTCATCTATTGCATATGGTTGATGACACACTTACTTTTCCAAAAATTGAAATTATTCTGTGGTTATTGTTCATTTCCTTTATTCATTAACAGATTAGCTGTTTTTAAAGCAATGCCAAATGAATTGAGCCAGAGGGCAGAATAAAGTCTAAGCCTGTACTATTTCTGTCCCATATTCATTAATCAAATGCATTTGGAAACAAATAGTATCCTTGATTCACTTACCCACTATTATGCTGATATAACTCCATCAAATTCTGAGGATTTTTTTCACTTACTCCATGTGAGTAAAGTGGAAAATCAGGTCTCGCATCTCTAGCAAAAGGCAATTTGTTTGCCAGGAAGGCTGGATGAGATGTAGATGTTACGCAGGCAAATGCCTCTAGCTGCTGTGTTTACCACAACCAGCTCAAAGAGAATTATTTAATCCTTGTTTGCATAGTAACTTCTGATAAATAATTCAAGAACTTATGGCCTAAAGTTTTTTTTTAAGGCAGTGCCGGAGGGAGAAACACGGTTCTGTTCCAGTTTTAACAAGGAGCCAGGAACCCCAGCAGAGTTGTTAGAGATGTATTCATGCTCTTCGGACGTGTTTTAGTCTAAAAGGTACAGTGAAACGCACAAGAGGACTTTGAGATATTTCATGGGGAGTTGTCATAAGAGGAAATACACTTTAGTGCAATGCAAATGTCGAATATTTGTAGTGTGAGAGGAAACTAGCAGGCTGGAACATAGCTCTGTAGTAACAGGGCTTAATAGTGTAATCCATTAAATCAAGCGGCTAGAGAGTGCTGTTCTGAAAAAGGATTTTTGTTTGTCTTATTGCAACAGGATGCTTAATATAGGCTTGCTGACAGTAAATGCTTACAACTGACTTCTCTCTCTTTCCCCTCTCTGGTTATCTTTAACCTGTCTTTTCATTACTTAATCAGAATCACTTAAATGGCATCATTATCTTTAGTGACTCCATTTTCTTTCATAGTATGCATTCATGTTAAATTACTTAGTTATATAACCAAAACAATTGTTGACCGATGCAATAAACTGAGTTCGTCAGATGGATTCTGACACCCTTATTGGCTGTATCTGTTTGTTGCAATGGAGTTTGAGCCGAGTTAATGCACAGCTGAGTATGAATAAGACAAAACTACTCTTTATTTCATTCGTCTGGAAGGTGAAAAGGTAACTGTAGTCCCTGGCAACCTAGGGGATATCAATGCTATTTAAAAACCATTTGTCCCCAGGCTATCACAGCTTCTGACATCCATACCTACAGCACTGTATACAAACCTTGTGTTTACTAATTATAATGGCAATCAACAGCTGCTTGTTTGGATTTAGAGCAAAATCCTGTTTGCTCTCATCCAACTGTCTGACCTGAATTCTGTTTGTATTCTGTTGCAAGGAGGGTTTATATGGTGATACCCTTTCCTCAGCCCTGTTCTTGCTTCTTTGTAATAGATACACAAAAAGCAATAGAGGTGACACTGAGTTGCCTGACAGAATATGCAGGAGCTCATCTGGAGGGATTTTCCTGAACAGCAGCTTAGCAAGTGCAACAGCACGGTCACTTCCAGGCTGTGGTACTCTGTACGTGCTCCTGACCTGGGTTTCTGCTGCCTCAAAACAGATATTTGTAAAGAGGGGAAAAGGATAGCAAATGAAGTGAGGCTTCTGCAAAAAGCAAAGTAGTGATTTTTCTGCCCGTGGTACATAACTTTTATTGAGGTTACAGGAGGATATATTTTCAAATGGCTCTGTCCCATTCTCTCTCTGATATTATGCAGAAAACTGAGTTACTACTAAAGCTTTGTTGGCCAGGTAGAAGGAAAGCAAGTCTAAGGAACACATGGCTTCTTGTTGTCCAATGCAGTAACTATCCTTGATTTCCTTGATATCTTTGCTTATGGTGTCTGATTTTAACAAATTTTGAATGGAAGCAAGCAATCTGGCAAGTAATTAATTATTTTTTAATTATTATTTATTATTATTTTTATTAATTATTTTTAGTTGTTTTTACAGAAGGCTAAAAAAAAAGTGCAAATTTAGCAGAACAAACTGAAATGTGCTTGTAGTGTTTGCTCTGCCAGGTTCTCCCAGGCAGGCTGCTAAAAAGTGTGGGTGACAGCTGTGTGTCTCCAGGTGAGGCTGATTTTGTTTGAAACCCTGGTTTTGTTCTATGTGATTTGGCTGTCTCTATTTCAACAAGAACAAGCAGAACTAGTACCGTGCTCTGTGCTCAGATTTTCCCTGTGTTCTGATCTGCAGAATTCCCAGCGAGACTCTTTTGATACAGTGTTCCCCAGAAAATCCTTTACAATCTCATACTGTGCTTCTTTCAGACCTGGGGTATAACAACACTGTTTTAGTCTCGGCATCTGTTCATGGCAGAAGATCAATGCTGTAGAATTGTGTATTAATATAAACCTGCAATGTGTATTGCTGATCATATTTTTATTGTTTCTAGCTATACGGAGGCAGTCTGCCAGGACCCAGTTCTACCTCTAGAGATTTTTTAAAGAATCCTCTTCCTTTGGGCCCTACCTGCAGCCTCATGCAGCCTTGATGAGTGAGGCATGATACCTGTACCCACTGTAACTGTTAGAGAAGTAACACGGAGCTGAGGAATTGAATGTTGTAGCAGAAATGCTAAGTCACTGTTGGGGTTCAAGACAACGTTCAGAATAAGGCTGAAAAGCAAGTTGGACATAGTGTGGAAGAGAACAGAGGGTCTCTCCAGGAGACAAAAGGCAAGTGGGGAGCATAGTCTCCTTGTGGTGACAACCTGAGAGAAGAAGGCTGTGAATAGAAGCAACTTGTGGCTCTGATTGGATGACCACTTGTGTGGGCAGTTAGTGCATAGACATGAAGGAGACTTGTTAAGTGTTCTGTTGACACATGGGGGTGGATAGAACTTTAAAGGAGGGAGCTTGGAGATGTAAAGGATGTTAGAAAGGTGTAAGACCTGCACAGACTGAAGAGCTGGGCAGCAAGAAACTGGATGAGGCTTAATGAAAGCTACTGTAGAGTCTTGCACCTGGGAAGGAATAACCTCAAGTATCAGTATGGGCCAGGGCACAACCTGCTGGAGAGGAGCCCTGGGGAGAAGGATCTGGGGGTCAGGGTGGATGACAGGTTGGCCGTGAACCAGCAGTGTGCTCTGGTGGCCAGGAAAGCCTATGGCATCCTGGGGTGCAACAAAAGGAGTGTGGCCAGTAGGCTGAGGGAGGTGATCCTCCCCCTCTACTCTGCCACGGTCAGGCCTCGCCTGGAGTGCTGTGTCCAGTTTCTGGGCTTCCCAGTACAAAAAAGACAGGACTGCTGTAGTGGATCTACGATACAGGATGGACTTGGACTCGATGATCTCTAGAGATCCCTTTTAACTCCTACAATTCTATGATTCTGTGAGTCAGAAGCTGCAAGTCACAGCTTGAAGCAGTGATTGAGCACCTGGTGGGAAGGCAGGGCCAGCCCAGGGAACTCAGGTGCGAGCAATGTACCAGAGTGACTGGAAGGCGTGGAGCCAGGATGCACCGCTTCCCAGCCTTCATTTAAGGGTTTGCAGTGGAGGTGAGGGTATCTTGTGAGGGTATCTTGCTGGAGATCCCTGTGTACGTGAGGCTTTCTGGAGGTAAGTATCTTTTCTTTATTTCTCTGTCCGTGGCTGTTGTATTTGAGCAAATTGTCGCTTGCTGTGGTGTAGGACCTTGCTGCTCTGCTGCTATTGCTGTGTTTTCTGCTGCCTTACTGGTGATGTCTGAAAGCATCTTTGTCAAATGGGGCTGAGTTCATCACCTAAAGCATGGAGCAGCATTCATGTGCAAAATAGCATATCTTTCTCATTAGGAAGGAAGAGTAAATGTTTTCATTTTTCCCAAATCATGGGAAATACAGAAGTAGCAAATTGAGTTATTCTGCGCTGTGAGCGTGCAGGTTGAACCTTGATTACAGCTTGGGAGGCAGCTTGTGTCAGTTGTTCTAACATTCTAGATGCAAACGGTACAAGTGGCAATGCCCAGTTGTTGATTTCGCACAAAAACTCTTGGCACTTATGTGAACTTTCAGCCTAGCAGATGATCATAGTGTGACAGCTGCACCTTTCCTGCTGAAAGCTCCAGCATGTAGAAGCATAAAGTGCATCTCACATTCAAATAAGTTTATATGTGTGTATATGGCTCAGCATGAGGTGGCTTTTAAAAAAAAAAAAAATAAATAAAAAAAATATTAAAAAAACAAACCATCATTTGTAGCACCTTCTATAGAAATCCTGTATAACAGACAGCTGCAACCTCTACATTGCTTGTTGGGATAGTTGTACTTGAAGGAAACAAATCTACCTCAGCAAAGGCTATGAAGCATACATATCTGCAGCTCTGTTTGATACTGTGAAAGTTTTCAACAGGTTTTTCATATCCCTTCCTGCTCTAAGGGAGAACTCCAAAGAAATCTGATTTAGCAGTAAACTTAAGGTAATAAGGGAATATCATCAACTCTGATGGAAGGGGAAAGAACATCTGCTTTCCTGCATTGCTTGAATTCATCTTCTTTAAATCCATCTCTCTCTCTAACTGGTTATGGAGTAGAGTCCATTGCTTACTCCTTGTTTTGTTACACAGCTGTGTGGAAAGTGCCTAGAGGATCATTTACCTGCTTAGGGTAGATGAACTCCTATTGTCTGAACATAGGCAGCTGCATGTACTCCTTTAAATTAGACTAGAGCTTCTTGCCTCTGCTTCTGCGAGCACAAAGTTCAGCTTATCACTGAAGAGGTTATGGATACTTTAGTTTTTCCACATTAGTTTCACTTCTTCAAGTGTTCCTGTGACCTTAGAAAAAGGTTTAGAGTTCCAGGACCTGGCAAGCAATTGATAAGATGGCTCTGTAGTGCCATGCCCACACATCACGCTTATTGGGATCAATGACATCCCCTAATTGGTGCCTACAGAACAAGGAAGTTCAGTGTTAATGTTGCTGCAATGAGGGTCTTGTCTTGTGGTTGCTTTTGCGAGTGAGTGATTTTGTTCACACCAGTGATCTTGGTGACTTCAGGGAGGCTCCTCACAGTGCTTTGCTGACTTGAGGCAGCCACGTGTAAATTTTGGCTGCTGGAAGTTTTATAATTATGCATTTTTAATTAAATATTGCGTATCAGAAATAAATTATTCCTCTAGAGCCAAAGAATAACATGGTACACAAAGTTACTCAGATGAAGGTGCTAGAGTTGGAGGAAGAACTGTCATCATATTTTCTAACTGACATCAATTTGTGTGGCTAACATTTTAGTAATAAAACCCAAAATGTAAATCTGTAGCCTGCTGCGAAAGGAAGTCTACAGTTTCAATGAACGCTGCAGGATCTACTCATAAATATTCATTAAATAGTGCCTTCCTGAAAATGAAATTTAAGTACTTAAGGTAATGGAATAAAAGTAGTTGAGAAGCTATTTCGGACATGTTCGAAAACAGAATAGAAAAGAGAAGATAAGTAGGATGAAGTTTATGACTTGGTTTCTAATCTGAAAGGACAGAATAAATGCACTGTGGGGTTAATGGTACTGAAATGCCTTGTCCCGCAGCTAGGGAAGCCAATTTAGCTTCTGATGGAAGAACAGCAGAATTTCAGCCTCCTTGGACACCTCATCATTATGATGTCAGGATTTTACTTCTTTACACTGGGAATAATGTGTAACATATTGTGTCCCGTCATTTAGAGACTGCAAGGTTTTCCACACAGGGAAAGACCCCAGGAAATAACAGTTCAAGGAGAGAATGAATACAATATACTCTGCTGCATATGGAAATGTCTGCAGCTCTTCCTTCCGCCTCAAGAGCTCTCACTTCATGCTGTTGCTTTCTGGCACAAAGGTGGTGGGCTGGAGATTCTTAATTCCATGAGTAAAATTGTGACTGGCTAGTACAAAAGGGGGGGAAGAGGGTTTAAAAAAAAAAAACACCTTGTATGAGTTCACTTACTTCTACACAGCTCTCCTGAAGCTACTGCTGGCTTGTGCTTATCTTGTGAATATAGATAATTCCTTGAGGGCTCAGAACTTGGTGGCTGCTGTCTCACCCTCTCCAGTGGGGAGAAGGAGAGTGTAAGCCTCTTGGAGCTGCAACTGTCTTTCCATCAGTTCTGTACGGTGCCTCCAGTGCTCCTGAGCCAAGGCATAGGCAGGTGGAAGTGTTGGGGTTGACTTGGATTGAGTCTTCTGCTCTTGGATCAGCATTACGGATGTTCCCATCCAAGTTGTGAAAGGATCGTGTGAGGGATTCTTGCTGAAGCCAAGTCTGTTTTTGAAAGAATTTTTAGGACACCCAGGTCTGTGTGGTATCTCCGCAGTTAAACTGAATACTTTTACTCTGCTTGACTCTGATGACAAGATTTTACCTGAAAGGATGGGTGGAGTCTGTTCTTTTCCCCTGGTATCCCATGGAGTTAGCTTTGTTGTAGCCTGATGCAGTAAATGAGTTCCTGATGCAATCATGGCTCCAGCCTGTTCAGAAAAACACTGCATGTACTGCGTCAAGCTATATCTGGAAACTGTCAGGAGTAGGCTTGTCTTCCATATAGGGAAACTAATAACATACAGGCTTCGGTGTGTCAAAACGCAGTAGGTTTAATACACAAAGTGTGAGTAAATAATATATATTTGCATACCGTGTAACTCCTTGATTATTTAAGAAGCTGCCTTGGCTAAAAGCTTTAAGTACATCTAATTAAATGTTGTGAGTCAAAGCAATTTTATTTTTAGTTGAATAAAGAGCACACACAAAACAAACAAACAAAAAAGAGACTTACATAAAGGATTTATTATGGACAATATTCCAGTAAAACATCTGTTACTGTATTTTTTTCTGTTATTTGTTATTTGCCAGAGAGGGATGAAGGTTTTAAAAATAATAGTTAAAAAAGTCAATGCATGATGCTTACCCTGTATCTATTATCAAACTGCAGTCACAGAGTTCTGATTGTGGCCTTGATGTTCCTGTCAAATTTGGCTTAACTTAGGAGGGTTTCCACTGAACTCCATAGATGTGTGCTCGCGTCGCCATGAAGAGAGTAAAGTGCAGTTTCTGTTCTAAACTCATTTACTATTTTGCTGCCTGACCTCTTGCAGTCAGACAGTGTGAGGTCCACAGACTGAGGGCAGGTTCACCGATGCCCCAATGGCAGCATTTGCTATTTTTGTTATCCTGGTGCCACTGCCCAAGCAAAGCCCTTGGGTCTACAGCATCTCTTGTAGGAGTGTGGAAGGAAGTCCTGAGGCAGTGCAGGAGCAGATCCTGGTAGGGACTAATGTAACATCTTAAAAATCTGAGGGCAGCCAGCTCTGAAGTCTGTAGAGCACTTTTGTGCATCTATGTGCTATCTCTCTGTTCCAGAACAACATCTTGATGGGAAAACAGATTAATTCTGGGAATTTTTCAAACAAACTTCTGATTTTTTATCTTTATATTGAATGAACACCAATATTAGTAAATCCAATGAAAATTTTTGCAAAACAAGCTTCAGTCCTTGAAGGGGTGTGTACGATATGCCAAATAGAGTGTCTCTGTGTTTCTAAGAATTACAAAGGGGGAATCAAGAAAATATAATGCTGAGACATGACCAGCATTACAGATGCAGTGTTTTTATGCCCTTAATTACTAATCTTTGCTCAAAGTTACTGCTGTCAGTAAATTTCTAGTGTCCTTTGTAAATCTGGTATTATCACTTCAAAATGAAGATTTATCACAGATGTTGGAATTATTAGAAGGAACTAATTCAGGTACCATCGTTATTCTCATCTTTAAAGAGAGTACTGCTGACTTTATTGCTGTTTTTATTATTATTTAAAGTCTTCTATTGATCATTGATTTGTTTATATGCAGAGCTGCCATTTTAGCTTGCTTGTTGACTGTAGCTTTGCAGATAATGTCTAAATTGGCATTCTTGGCTGAAGGCATATCACAAGATTGAAGAAATGACCTTTACGGTGTAATACCATCTCTTAGCCATCAGGAATTAGCGTACTGCATCTATCATTCTTGCAGGCCTTAAGGTATGTGCTTGGTTCTGCTGTGCCATTCCTGTAATAATGTTACAGATTTGAGAGAGATGCTTCTCCCTTTTCAGTGTGGTTGTCACTGCAGTTGGTACTCATTTCACCATTACTACCATTGTGTGTTAGGTAGGTGATAGAATAACAAAGTGGCTTTCTGAAATAGCTACATTTCTGTTGACTTTCATAACTATTTTTCACTGAAGTTCTTATTTAGCTTAATGGTTTTTCTGCGATATTTGGTAACTTAAAGTACTTGTTTATCATTTAGATTAAGCAAGAAAATGAAAGGATTGAACTTAATCTGAGGTTTTGTAGAAATTATTAAAACATAAACTGTTATGCACAGTGGGATATTTTGGTTTTTTTTTTTAACTCCAGTTGGAAAGAGAAATGTGTACTTAATGCTTCAAAGAACAATTAGTAGCTTTTAATAATGCACTTGCAAAGCTTTACATGCTGTAGCTAATGAAAAGAATTTACTATTATACATAGTTGTAAATGAAAGACATGGCTTTTATCTGCAGCAATTTACGATGTATGCAGTAATAGAAAATAATGATTCATGATGAGAACCTCAAAGTATCTGATTTAAGCTCTAATTTGAATTCAGAAGTGAATGGAAATGGAGATGTTGGCTGGTGTAGACTGATCTAAGTTCATTAAGATGTACGAGCCCTAGGATGATCTCGGCAAGCCTTGTGATCGTCAGCTGCTGCTTAAGACAGGTGTGACATGGGCAAAAAATGCTGAAATATTATTGCTAGAAGTCATTACTTGTACCTCACCTGGGAAAGCCTCATTAAAGCTAGAACTAATTTGTTGAGGGAAGGAAGTGACAGAATGCCATGAGCTCTGACGTTAATTGGAAGAGAAAGTAGGGATGTTGCAGCAGTGAAACAAACTTGAATGTGCTGATGCAGACCCTTCTGGTGTGTTAGCTTGTGCTGGCACAAGTGGAACTGTCTGTGTAAAGGACAGCACAAAAGGATGAGGTGATGCTTCTGAAGACCCAAACTGTTGCTGGGCTTTGTGAAGAGGCATGGTAAAAATGTCTCACCTTACAGCCCCAAAAATAGGGATCATTGCTCCCATTGTGGGATGCCCTACTGCGTCATCTTCAGAGTGAAATTCACACGTGGGTAGAGCAGCCATGCCCTTACCCATGCTGGTTTTCCATATCGGTAGCATAGCCCTGTGAATGGTTAGGTATTGCTGTCTTTGCAATAGCTGTGCCCACTCACTGCATCTGCGCTCTTGCCTGTGCTGTAGGAAGTGTTATATCTCAAGTGAAGCAGGTTTCTAAAACTCACTGCTGCCTCTTAGAGATCCCTGTTGTACCAGCCACCCCCGCTACCATCCCAAAGCTAGCTTGCTGGAGCCTGGATTGAAAACAAAACTAGCAAAGTGCTTTGGTTATCTTATATTAGATTTTATAGCCAAAGAGTTGTACGTCACAAAACTTGAGGACCTGCTTTTTTGAATGTGTACCAGTCAGCTCTTTCACTTCACAGTGAAATTTTTTCAGTAATTTATTTAATCTCTGCGCCTGAAGGAAGAGAGAGACTAGCAAATAGAACAAAGTACATCTGTGGATCTGTCAGAGACTGAACAGTGAAAAGAAGGCAGAGGCATTTGCTAAAGCTAGTTTCAAGACTAGACTGCCCGTGATATTATGAATGTTTTCATTTTGAATCTGAAATACGGATGTTACTTTGAGAACATCCCATGTGTAAATACTTGGGCATCAATAGCATCGTGGTTTCCATTTGAGCAAAAGAAAAATCAAAGAGAGTGAGTCACCTTAAAACCAGAGGAGAATGACAGTGGGAGAATGCGGATAAACATTTAATAACAGTAGACAGGCATAACAGAGGGCATCCCATTGACAGTGATATTCTCTTACGGAAATAAAATCATAAAATGCAATTGTGAAGTTGGAGCAGGCACTTCAAGGGATTGGATACTCTTTCGAATAGGAGACTGAACTGCAAGTAGATGCTCTGCAAAACACTATGCTTTTCACTTCCTCTCCATTCAGGTTTTGTTCAGAATCCAGACACTAGAAAGATGGTCACATACTTCCTGCTGATTTCAGAAATGTTATTTTGCTTCAACCTTCTAGAAAGCAACTTCTAAACTTATCAACCCCTGAATCAAGGTTTTACCCTGGCTGCTCCAGGGGTCCAGCCTTGGGTTGGAGGGGCTCTCTGGAAGAGCTCTAGAGATTTGAAGCAGCAGATTAACCAGGAGGAACTGCTTCTCACGTTGCAGTTCGTTGGTATGAAACGCTGTAGTTGCAGCTATTAAATGTGCAGGTCTCACAGCCATTCTCTGTAAAATGGTTTCGTACATACATTTAAAAAAAAAAAAATAAAAATTGAAGAAAAGATATGACACTAATAACTAGAAGCCTTTTTAAAGGCTAGTGTGGGTTGAGGAGCAGCAATGCAGGACTTGGTTTTGACTGTATCGAAATTATAGTCAAGGGAATAGGTTTCACATAACGTCCAAGATAAATCTGATGCTTGTGTTCTTAAGAACACAGTAATTAACAAGATGAGCGAACTCTCTGCATCTCTTCTCCCTTTGAATATCTGGAGAATGAAGCAGTAGCTCTTACTATGTCCTCTCAGAACATTTATATTTCTGGCCAGAGTTATCTGTCGATCACTGGCAGTTATTTGTACACAACAGTATCCACACGAACCATGCAGCATGTGGAGGATTATTGCTATAACATGAACTAATCAATGAAACCACTCGTGACGCTTTTAATGAGGTGATAGTGAAGGGTTTTTCTTTTGTTTGCTGCAGCAACAGATTTGTCAAAACAGACAGAGTTGTTCACAGCCAGCAGGAAAATGGGTTTCGGCACCAGATCCCAGACACCATTTTTCTCTTTCTCTATAATAATATTAAAGTTGAAAAACGATTATTCCGGTCCCCCATTATTAAACAAGCTATTACAAAGCAAGTGAAGGATTTCTGCACCTTCAATTTTCCACCTAATAATAGTAAAATATATCCGTTGTTGCCTTGACAATATTAATGCTATTTTTTTTCCAGTGCCTCCAGCAATGAGTCTCACCACTTTCTTTGCCAGCTTAAAACAAACTGTGGTTTTAGCTTTTAATATTAAAGACAGATTCATGTTTGCTTTTTTAATTGATTTCAGGTGTGATTAGTTAATTCACAGGTTTGATATTTACCAGTTTAACGGGCATAGCACTTAACTAAATCTTTGCAGGATCCTTTGGATTGTGCTTAATGCCAATATTTTGCTCTGAGGCATAGTTGTTAACTCTAGAAGTGCAAGCTACCTTAAAGTAAGCATACGTCAGATATTGGGCACTTAGGCAGAGTTGATGCTATTAGTCAGTGCTCAGTTTATCGTGACGTGTTTCTGAAGTTAAAGCTTTACCTGCACAGGGTCTGTTTTGTTCTGTTACACTGTTACCAAATCTCTGCTGATTTATTAGAGATGTTCAGCTCCCATGAAAACGGATGAGTAAGTATTTGAGTGGAGTGTGTTCACCCCAATTGGCAGTAGAACACGGAAATCACTTCCCAAGCACTTGCTCTGAGCATGGCATAGGCTCACTCAGTTTTGTCTCCGTACAAAAATTAGGAAACAAAAGAGTGATCTTATTGGATCATCCTTTAAATAACTCTTAAAATATTTATGCTGGAAATATTCCAAATGAAAAAATAAGCTAAAACTTTGTAGATTATGCAAATTCAAGAGACTTTGGGGACGTCAGCTAATATTTGTGTGCTGGTAGTTTGGTGTGCTGCTTCAGTGATCTGGAGCTCGATCACTGTGTGTAATCATAATTTGTTCGTAAAACTATCCAGGCCTGTCACTGCATTGCCTGAAGTTAAACTTGTGCAGAGCTTATGAAAAATTGAATGGCAGTTTACTTTCACAAAACATGACAAACATAAAAGGAATTATGAATTAATTTTAAACTCTACTTAGCAGAGTCTTATCAGTTTGATGGAACCCTTTGTCTTACACAGCTGATATGCTTATTTAGTATCAAGCATCTCAAACTGCCTGGGATTGACAGGTCAGATCACTTGGTGTCTTCCCCCCAACCTCCCCATGAATTGCACTCCGGAATATGATAATTTTGGTGAGAGAATCTGACTGCTGTAACTTTCACACCTTTACATTAAATTAAACACACAAAAAATGGAGCTGCTATTGCGGATGAAGCAAAGACTGGCATAAATAAAACAAGATTACATTTGTTGCTGCAGCCAGATCTCTTTAGATCTGGGATTACAGCACTCCAGTCTGGGAATATTCTTCCGATATGAATGTGAACATTATATGTTTTCTTTTAGCACTTGGAAAAGTTAAACCATCCCACACAAACAATTAAAGTCTTCTAATTGCTTAGCAGACATGTCCAAAAAGCAGTTTGGATGGTAAATAAGTATCAAAATAAGAATATTTATTTCAAGATCTCTGCCTGAATGTGAGGTGTGCCTGCCATCAGTAGGATTTGAGAGCAGTGGGTACCTTATAAAGGCAGTGTCCAAAACACAGGCTAGGGCCTTACTAGTGTGAAAACAAAGATTTCTCAAGCTTTGGTTTAAATACATTAACAGACTCTGTCTAACTACACAGAGGGGAAAGAAATGGAAGAGTAATGGTTAAGAATGTTAGAGGTAATTGTCCAGTTCTCCTTTCTCACCAAGAGCAGCTTATGCTCAGGTCAACATATGTTCAGACTGTTCTGGTGTAAGTTCTTATGGTTTATACAGCTGCAGTGGAAGTCAGTACTTTGGATAGGCAGTAAAATAGTTAAGATTATGCTGAGGATGATATTGAAGAGATAGCAGTATCTGTTATGGAGGTGTTCTGCTACCCTGAGCCATTTCTGACTGTTTGCATGACTTTCCTGAGTGTACCTTTGAGTGCACTCTGAGTATCTGTTGCTCCTGTTGTGGTCTTTACCACCTTGCAGGGAGAATAACGTACTCCAGATAAATGGCTTCTTTGCGTTCCAGGTTGCTCTTCTATTTTCCTTGGGATGCCTTTGTATCGACTTTGTTCATTTTGGGGTGCAACTAGGCTTTCTTCTTAAAGTGAAACTCCTGTCAACTGGAGAAGCAGAACTTGTCAAGAAATCTGCTTTCTCTCAGCTGAAGGACGTTTTTATGCTGTGCTCTCCCCGGAGGACTCAGCTTAACTCTAAGCTCAGTTGTCGCTGCTCGTCTTCATTTCTCAGCATTTCCAGAATTACTGTACTGTAAAAGTCATTTCTGAAATGGCATTACAGATTAAGACAAAGCTTTTTCTTTTCCTATTATATAGCTGAGAGAGCTTTGGTGTGTCTAAGAAACACGTGGTGTCAGGGGAGAAATGTGTTTTACTTACCTTACATTTCGGTTTTAATAGCTATTAAAAGTATTTATTCCTTATGTAGTTACCAGCATAAAAAGCCTATCAAATATGTATCACTGGAAATAAGCATATTTCTTTTTAAATTATTATTTATTTTTAATGACATGAGTAATGCTGCTAATGAAACACAACTTAGCAAAGCAGAAAGTGCAAGTTCAGTCCGTGTGCTCAGCTGAGTCACTCCTTCCTTATCTCAGGGCTTTGGTTTCCAAAAGCAGTGTGAGGATGGGTCCTGTGTGTGTCCTTGCACCCTGAATCTTGGAGAAATTGCTAATCTATGTTTTTCTGTTTGCTTTTAATTTACCCTCATGATTAAAAACCGTTAGAATGAAATGATAGCACAAACATTTCTCTCAGGCACACACAGTGCATAAGTTGGAGTTCTGAAACATACTGTGATATATTCTTAAATTCACAATGGGCATTGGGAAAGCTTTATACCTGCTTACAGAAGCTCAAATATCTGACCTTGATGGAGATGGGTCCTATTTTGCTGGGAGAAGATTGGATTAGACTTTATTTGCGAGTTGCCTTCATTATCTAGAAATGTTCTGCTAAAAGTGTTGGTTTTTTTTCCTGCTCCTTTGTAGTAAGTGAAATACTTCAGAGTAGTGGTGGGCATTCTAAAATGGTCACTCTGATGTTTATTATGATTTTTCTACGATCCTGAGTGGCATGTGATTAAAGGGATGATTTTGAAGTGTCACACTTCAGCCTTGTTAATGTACTTGGCAATTTTCAAGTGGTACTAGTGTCAGAGTGGTGCAGGGATTCTTTACAACACTAATACAGTAAACCTCTAATGGGTTGCCTTTTCCATCTACCCAGTGCTATTGTCGGTTCAACCTTTTAAGGGAAAATAGAGATTGCAGTGCAGGTTTAATCTCTAGCTATGAAAATTGAAGTCTCCAGCACTTCCCTATGTTAGCCAGAAGGTGTGTTCAACTCAACTTTCCCTCAATTCTTGAGACCTATGCTTGTGAACCTATGTGTGTTTAAGTTATAATGCCATAAATGTCCACCAGTCTTGGCCTCAGCAGAAATGTTCTTTCCCTATCCCTAAACAGCTACTTTTCCTTGAAAATTGAGCTCCTGCACTCTACAACAGGGAGTAGAAGTGGGCAGGACAACTTCATGGGGCAAGAGATGCAAGCACCTGGCAAGTATTGGGCTATGCAGTTCTTCCCACAGGAAAGCAATCAGCTCCCTTCTCCACCATCTGGAAGTCAGAGCATCTTTGCCAGCAGAGGAACTTGCTCTGCGGTCCCTATCCTGCTTTCCTTCTGTTCTTTCCTCCACAAAGAGCATTTTCTTCCTTTCTCCTTCTGCAGGCTGATCCTGAGTCCCATGTGAGAAAGTAGATGGAGGTGGGAGTGTTGTGGGGTGGGTATTCCTCACTTTTGTTCAAAAATACACAGTAGGAAATTACATTCTACTCAAGTTTTTTTTCCAGCTGTGACAGCATGATGTCTTTGACTGGTGTCAAATAGTGGTTGAAGTTCGTTTTGAAATGAAGCTGTCAGGTTTTTTTTACTTCAAATCATTATTGAATGTCTTCCAAATGATTTTGTGGAATTTCCCGGATGTGGCTGAAACTGAATGTAGAACTATGGCTTGTTTGGCTGTTTCCTTTTGTTTTCCTGTCATTCCTCACCCAGATTTTGTCTGCGATGGAATTCTGGTTGTATTTGAGACTGGTGCGTCAAATACGTCTTCTGTGTAAGGCAGGCATTAGTCATGTGTACTAATGTGTCTTTAAGCCTACAGATTTGTTGCCAATGATCGGAAACCTTCTTTTATTTATTTTTTTTTTTTTTCAGTTCAAAGAGTTTATTAGAGGCATTAGTCCTGCAGCATTAGTTCTGAGACTTCCTCGTTGCACATGGAAGATTTTTGGTTTTTATTTTTTTAAGCTGTGTCATATTGAAAGTAAATGAAATGATCACTTTCAGATATTCACTACATGGCATTTTAAATACATTTAAACATTTTACTGTCTATTGCTTAGATCTTCTGAGATCTCTTTGTAAACAGTAGCAATGTGAGTGTGTTGCGAGGATGCTTGGATGCACACCCACAGGTTGGGTGAGATGTGGGTGCAGTGATACAGGATCTCTCTGACTGCTGAGTGCTTTTTTTCTGTGCTTGTGGTGAAACTGGGGCGGCCATAAAGATCCTCTTTGAAAAAATATAACAACTTGTGAATGGTGATATCAGGGTTAATGGTGATATCAGTTAATACTACAGTCAAGTCAGGAGCAAGTCCTTCTGCTCCTATGAGGGCAGGATACACTAAGTATGGAAGATATGAGATACTGTCACATATTCTGGAAAAAATAAGGTATTTCATTGCATTATTATGGTGAAAATTTCAATTAATGCGTGTATCTGTAATGATCATGAAATTGTTTCCTTTGTTTCTTCTGCACTTTGAACACCAATTTGCATGGTCTTCATATATATTCTGAATATGTGATAATGATCACATGATCATTCAGATGCATAAAGTTTCATGTTAAAGTATTGTCAAACTTTCTTTTCTTTATTTTATTATTCTTTTTTCTTTATTCAAACACTTTCTCCAGAGCAAAGCTTGACTGAAGCAATGTGACTTCAGCTTGTCCTCTCATCCAAAATAATGGATTTTAAAAATGGAAAGACAACTTTGTGAATTGATGAGCAAGAAACATTCAAAAATACAGACTGTAAATAGAGTATTGTTCTTAAAAGGTAATCTGATGTTAGTTCTGGGAAGCTTTGTTGTTGATCTGCCTTTTACACTGACTTCTTACATTTTGAGCTGAACTAATTGTCTCTAAGTGCCACTTAGTCATTTTTTTTGGAACATTGGTGAGTAACAGATTCACTTATGTTGGTGTCTGCCAAGGGAATGCTGGGCCAGTCCCTTGCTATCTTCTATTTGAAACATTTCTGTTTCAAAGGGAGGATGAGGCACAAACCTCTGAGGCAGGGTTGGGGGTGGAATAAAGGAGTAAGATCCACAGATGCTGGACTGGCCAGATCTCCAGCTGTACTACTGGAATTGCAAAGTCAGCACAAAATGCCAGCGATGTTGCCATTTGTCTTGTACAAAGAGGAAATAGAGGGGAACTAAAGGCAATCTTACTTAACTGATCATTCTGTAGCTTGAGACAGTTCAAATAAGTCTCCAAGTTGCTATGTCCTGAATTTCCTTCCCATTAGCTTTGAACATAGTTTGTGTAAATCAAGTCTTCCTGTGCACGTTATTTTGGTTTGGCATGCTTCCTTTAACCTCCCTTGCTGTAATAATGTCGAAGCAATAAAACTGAAATGTGCTTGGGCGCTCTGTGGGATGCGAGGCATAAGCACCTCACTCTGACCTTAATGCTGGGACCAGTTTTACAATCTTCACCATTAAAATCAAATAGGCAGCATTCCTTCAAATGTTCTTGCTTTCTACCAGTTGTTCAACATCTCTTTTAAACTACACATCATATCATCTGGTTTACTGCCCCGTTAAAGATGGGGAAAGGGAAATGCCTGCAGGGTAGCCCAGCTGGCCTTGGGCCCTGCTCTCCTGTGCTTGCCCCAGTCATGTCATCGTTCCCTCATTTTTTTTTCAAATTTTAAAATGACAACAAATGGTTCAAAAATGAGAGGGGGAGGGAAAAAAAGTCGAGTGACGTCTGTGAAGGAAAGTTTGCCCTGATGGAAAACTTTTAAAATGCTTAAATCTCTTTAAAAGAGATATAAATAAATGAGATTTTGAGGAACTGGTCTCCTGTATGGATTTTTTTTTAGTTATGTTTAATATGAAAAAATGTTAAATATTAAAAAAAAAATAGGCCAATATATTAAATTAGGAATGGTCAACAAAAAATTAGCTACTTGGAATTAAACTTCTATATTTATTTCTACTTGATATTCAAAACTTTCACTGATTTATTTTAGAATGTATGTCTGTCTTCTCTGAAGTAGCTAGATCAGAAATGCTTTTAAGGGAGTTTCTGCTTCTGGAACATGGAACACTGCAATAAGAGGGGAGAAATAACTGAAAGTACTGCAGCAGATTTAAGGCTGTGTGGTAGATTTAGAATTAGCGGGGGTAATAGCATTAATAAGGTCTTGCATTACTGCATCGGCGACTTGTTTCACCACGCTATTGAGGAGAGGAATTATCACCATCCATCTCTTGCTGTTGAAGGATATTAGCCATCCATTTACTGAGAGATTTTCATCTGCAGAGATGTGAAATGATGTTTGACCCAAGAGCTTGTTGAATGCAAACCTATGACAAAAATAGACAGCTATCTAGATGCAGTTATAAGGAGTCTTCAGAGAAATACTTCAGTGGATAAATTTGGTATCTGTAGTTTGATTTGTGTAATAAGAAATGTCTGTTTAATAATATTAGGAATTGTTGTGCATTCTAAAATTACACAAAATTAAAATGGAAGTGTGCACTTAAACTTTTGTGCAGTGGCTGCTACATGTCCTGTAAATGCAGCAAGTGAAATCAGTGGACAGATGAGGAGGCTTTCAAAGGAAAGCAAAGTTGAGTTATTTGAAAGAATTGCAGCCTAACAACTTATTGCAATCATTTATGAGAGAAAGGGCAAGGCTTTATCTAAAGACATTAATGCACTGAACCTCTATAGAAATTCTCAGCTCTGTGCTGAGAGGAAAATATGTCGAAGAATGGTGCATTTTCAGTGAGCCTGTTTGGCACTTATCTTGATGACCCCATTCTTATTACTGTTTCTAGATGCCAAAGGAATGGAAATATTATAGAATAAATAGAAACCCTGGCTGATCCCAAAGTCTGAGGCGTAAAGTACAGTACGTGCAAGAATAGTAGATTTTTCCCCTCCCCCCCCAGAAGAAAGGCAGCTGTTTGTGCTGGTTGTCCTTGGAGCCATTTGCATCTGTGGCCAGTGAAAACATCTTCTGCTTGTTAATTATAGCATGAGCACAATTGCAGGCATTGTAGTAGTAATACCTGGAAAAGTATAGAAGAAGAATTAGGACTCAAGGCTCTGAGATAAATTGTCAATTTCTCTAACGGTATTTGGACTCCACATACACAAGAGTGGGTGAATGCATTTACAAGAATTGATATCCTTTCATACGTGAAGAGATTAAAGTAACAATACGCAGTGCACACTGGTGGCTACTCATATGTATGTGAGTTGTTTGTGAAGGATATTCTGACTTTGAGTGGCCCTATAAACGTTAATGAAGCCGGGCTGTATTTTCTTGGGATTCCTGTGTGTGAAGCATTGCAATGGAGAAGCAATGCAATTATTATTTTTGAAAGTGTGGACAGTGCATGAGTTTTTCAGCCTGTGGATATAATTAATCAGGTGTGTTGGTGGCCGGCTGCAGATGTCTGAGGGCATTCTGCGGAATGGCTGTGATTTGAAGGCTATTTAGGTGTTTGTTTCTAATCTTGTTTTCTCAGTGCCAGGAGGATTAAGAGGATGATTACAGCCCGTTTGAATTTTGCTCATTGAAATATTTAGAAGTTTATTAACAATAAGGAAATTAAACTTGTATCTCCTTGTTTGTATTTGGTGGGGATAGTGCTTTTTCTGTGGGAACTCATTTTCTAGCATTGCTTAGGAAAGTACTGCTAGCTTAGGATCAGGTGTATAATAGCTTCTTGGCCATCTGTTTTAGGACTAACCTACTTACCTGCAGTAGTCCGTCCCCATGTTTGTTCCTGAGATTGGATGAGATTGCTAATAAAAGTCTCCTTCAGGAAAATTACTTTGTTCTTTGTCACTTACCTATCTCCTAATCTAGGGCGGCATGGGCTGGGTGTCAGAGTCACCTCATAAGGAATGTCTATGTATGTGATCTCTTGGAGAACAGAGGCACACCGCTTCCATAGCCAAGGGGTGCCTGCAGCTCAGAACAAGCTGCATGGACACTGATGTAATTTCTACTTTCTGCTGTGACTAAGTGCCCAGTTCCCTTGATGGTTTAATGAAGTTTATGGCACTTGCTCAACATTATACATGGTGCTTGCTGTAGGTGGTAACGGTAAGGTTTGCTGAATTCACAGGTTTATGAAGTGTAGCACTAAAACAGCTCAAGGCGTCATCAGTTCTAGTTCAGCCACTAAGCAGTGCCACAATCTGTGCAATGAATATGGATGACATCTGAGAATTTATGCTAATTATCAGACTTGAAGATGTTCCATGGCTTAGATTGAGTAAATTAATATTTTTAACTCTAATTTTAGTGGGAGTAACAATTGAAAACAACTATAAAATCAGAGCATCATAAAAATATATAGCTAGACTGAAAATGTGACTCTAGATGATGATGATAATAACGCTATGCAAAACATTATTCTAAATGCCTCTTTATAGAAAGATATGCAGAGTAAGTGTAATGCATAACTTCCAGCTTTTAGTTTCTCATATCTATCTGTATTTGCTGTATTGCTCTACAAGTAAAAGGCAGGAAGTGATGAACATAATACAAGAACTTGAATGTTATGAACTCAGATTTCTTAGAAATTGAATTGGGGCAATCTAGCTTTAAAACTAGGCCTTCTAGAATGATAGTTGCAAAATCAATTAATTATTTGAAGTGTTTGTTTGTTTTATTTCAATATAGGTGCCCTACTCAGCAGAGCAAGTCTATCTGCAATTAAAAGTACGGTGCCTATCTTTGCCTTTGAGATATTTATATACTCTTTTTTTCTGGTGTGTCACATGGAAACCCCGGGATAACTTTTTTTTTTTTTCCTCCATGGGAAAGTTATTCTTCCTTTCATTTAATGCCATGCTCATGTATATTCCTTAGAGGTATTTTGCATTTAGTATTCTTTTCTTGCACAGCAACTACGGGAGGAGGAGGGAGAGGGTAAGAAACCCATTAATCATGGAAATAGCAAAGAATGTTATTTAAAAAATAAAAAAATATCAGAGTATAAAATTTTGGAGCCGTGCTGTGACAATGTGCAACATCTATAGATTCTGAAATTACAGTGGGGAGTTCTGATGATGAAAATAATTTAAATGTAGGAATAGAACAAAAAGAATTAGATTAAATTGAAAATTCTATTGATTTTGTTTTATGACCTGTGATTTCAATCATAGGACCGAGAGACATAAACATGCATCAAGAACCCACTGTTATTAAAGTCCAAATGGCAAATGCGGCAGGATGTATTTGAATATCAGTGAAGATATGATTGCAGCATATTTAGACGTTCCCCTGCATTATTTATGAGTGATGGCCGTAATGATAGAACAACTGCAGTTTCATATAAGATTTTGGAAAAATGGTGCAAAACTTGAGCTGAATTGGCCAGCTAATTTGTGTAATATCATCACTGCATTACTACTTAAGCTAGTTATATTAGAGCTGGCGTAGGTATGTCAGTTAAATGCAGGTGCCCTTGGAGATTCACAGAGAGAAGAAATTTCAAGTGGAACCTGAAATCTTGTTCAGTCCAAATTTCATTTGTATGTGAGATTATCCGAAGATTACTTAAAAAGCATTTGAAAATACAGTCCTGGGGAACTGCCTGCAGAATCCTCTTAAGAGCCACTGGAGGGGATGGGTCAGACTGGCACGAAGGGAACCATGACAGAATAAAAGAAGCTGAGGACTCTACAAAGTCATTACTGTATTTTAAAAGTACATTGTTGTTTAATCACTGCAATAGCTACAGTAAGAACATGTGCCAACTCAATACAAACTGGGGGTTTAGCGAGTAAATCTGTAATCCTCAGAGGACTTTTGTACTGCATTTCCTCTTAGTGGTCCACTTACACTCTCATGTGTGTTTCGTAGATGAAGATGTGGAAGATCTGGTGAATTCCAGGTATTTGTATTGGGATATTTATTTCACGGGGAGATTATTTCCAGTAATGCATCTCAGATAAACAGGAGAGAGCAAAACACAGACAAATCCATCACTAATTTTGGCATTATCAATCACTTTTTAAGCTAATGCACAAAATCTCTGAAGACAAACATTTAACTCTACTCAATGTGTTACTGTATGTCAACTGTTGATAGAGAGGTTTTTTAATGATTTTGGATATGCCATGCTCCACTTAGATTTCTCTAGCGTTTCCCATTGATAAATACCACGGCATAACTGTCATTTGCATGAATGGAAGCTGTAATTATAAATGTACTTACGGCCCATGTTGAAGTCAGGAATGCAAAGAGAGATGTTTGCTAATGCAGAAATATAAATAACAGTTATAAATGTTGGCTTGTTAGGATGAAAATTATATTTCAAACCACTTGAGATGCCTTTTGTTTTTGTGTTTTTTTTTTTTTTTTAATAATTGTAACAGGAGGCAGAAATCTAGTATTTACTATGTAGCAATAAAATAAGTTTGGCAAGAGCAGCGTATCCATTTATCAAACATGCAAAATAATTGCGAAAACTGGTTTGGCAAATATGAGGTTGGAAGAATAATGAAGGCCAGCACCATTGGAGGTGAACCAGTTGATTAAAATTTTAGCTTCATGCTGCGATGCTTTCCTAAATGAAGGTATGGAGTGTATCAGCTACTTGTTTTCTTGGCATTATTCAAGGGATTTGCTTGACTGGAGCAGCCCTTTAGCTAGCCCAGAGGCTCCTGAAATACCCTGAGGCTGTATAGATTTGACAAGTGCATCTCCATCTTAGTTACTGGAGATGTAGGAGTGCCGGGTAGTTTCAATTGTGGTCCAGAAAGATACCGTGAGTTGAAGTTTTTCTCCTAGAAGTGTTGTATTGTCCATTATGTCTTCCCTTTCAAAAATCTAAGTAATGCCCTTAATACTGAAGAAAAGAGCATTAATTAGAGATGATACAGATTGATCTATCTTCTTGTCCAATGACAAATGTAGTTATTATATTAGAATTGTCGAAAGGAACAAACAGATGACTGATGAATGAAGAATGATAAAAACAGTCCAAATCTTTTTAAAATTGATTCATATTCTCCTAATTTATACCAAAACAGTGTTTAGCAAGTTTATCATATGTGTGGTCATAGTAGGAATGTTTCTCAGGCTCCTTTCAGAAAGGCACCAGTGCCTACTTTTGTTTCCATGATGTTTGTGCTGTAGATGAAGTGTAATGAAACTTGTTCCATGAGCAACACGTAGAATGTATTTTATTGCTAGATGGTGCACTTTCTATTCTATATACATAGGTTGCTCTGGAAGTAATGCCTCCTATTAATTTCCATAGAAACAGTAATGGATGCAGGGAGCATAATTACACAACTTCATAGAGCAAATTCGCAGAATAAAGTACTTTTTTTTAGCATAGTGGCTGGAATTAGCTATGTGTTTTCTCCATGGTGAAGAGGAGCCTGCGTGCTTTAAAATAAGTTTAAAAATAAATAGTGTATTTAATATCCCAAGACAAATTCAATTTAATGTCCATGCCGTTTTAAATACAGGCTTACTCATTTCTAAGAAGACAATCAAGATTTTAAAAGTTGCTTCAAATGCAGAGTGCAGCACTGTCATATTTCTGCTGGAATTGTTTTGAGCTACAAAAACTACGGCTGTATCTTATTGTGTGTTCATTAAATAGAAATTTATCTCTGGATTAATTGCAATATAAGCAGAAAAGACTAGGGTCATTTTGATTTGTGGCAAGGAAGGAAGTGAGTCACTGCACAACAAAGTACTGCCTGAATCACGTTTGCAAACTTCTCCCGTGAAGCTGTTGCTAAGAGACACCATCAAGTGTGTGGCTTCTCCAGAGCAGCTTCTCATTTACCCCATCTGACAAGTTCAGATCTTAAAAATACTGTTTTTTTACTAATATTTCTAACGTGTATCCATATGCCTCTGGTTTTGTTTTTCTGTTTGAGAGAATGGACAGAGAAACACTGAATGTTGTGCGGGCAAGTAAAATGTGGCTGCTTGAAAACACAGAAGTTGTGCTATTACTTATGCTTAAAAAGCAGTTATATAATTTTATGACTCAGATTCTTGGAACAATTTGTCAAAATTCTAAAAAATGAAGAATAAGAAAATCACATTTCCAGTTTCCCAAATCCATTTTAATTGGTTTATGCATGTGCTGGCAGAATAATTGATTGATGCTGAGATCACAAAGCAAAGAGTGAGCTAACAGAATCAGATTAATGAAAACATACAGTCATTACAACCGTGAAAAAACACTTAGAATTCATAATGTCTTGGGGCAAATAATCAGAAGCGTTATCAATGAACAATTAGAGTTAATGGAAGTCTTCCTGTATGTATAAGATTACCACGCATGGTTACAGATGTGTTTTAAATGAAGGATTTACTGCAAGTTTCCTGCCTCAAATATGCATGAGATGTAAACACATTGTTTATGATAACAAATCAAATCAATTTCTGTGGAGCGCTTCATGGCAGAAGATCAAAGTTTATGTATGCTTTCATTTATATTCTATGAAAGATTAATTTCATGCCCTTTAATGAATTATATTAATCGTTTTCCCTAATGTGTGTTATTAATGAATATTCCTATAAAGACTAACAAAGTGCTGGTGTATTAATAATGGAAGTAAAAAATTAACTTTTATGGGTAGGAAAATTCCTGCCTTTTGTGAAAGTAGAAAAGAAGTCCTCTGACAAAGAAGTAGGAAATTCGTACCCCATAAAACTTAAAAATGAGGTCCTGAGGGCAGGTAGTTCTGAAGAGTCAGTGCTTTGGGAGCTGCATATCTTTCTCTTTCCTCCAGCACAGAAAGAGGGCCAAAACCTGTTCAAAAGCAAAATGCACAGAAGTGGATCTCAGACAGCTCTGGCATGAAACACAGAGAAAATCTTAGGAGGAAATAGAAGATAAAGGTGACTGCACGGCTGCCATTTTTATAAGAGAAGTTCTTCTGTTAGTTATTCCCCACATTTCCTAGAAAAACTTTATCTTTGGAACTTCTTGGAGTTGCAAAGCAAAATTAAAGAACCCACGTTGTGTGTCTTTATGCAAATACATAACGTGTTTTTGCAAAGATTTCCCATAGGAAATTACAGGAATGAAATCTTGTTTATGTGACTTTACCAATAATTCGCACAGGTAAATAGACAAACTGTAATTCCACCTCATGTGTAAAATAATGTTACTGAAGCGGTAGTAGAGGCTCTCAGAAACACAGATTATCCTAACCCTACAGCATCACTTAGCTGCCTGGAGTCTTGAAAAACACAATCCTGTGAATACCCAATTTCACTCTACGTTTGATCTCATGCAGAATGATGTGAACACAGGATTCATGTTGGTGAGACTGCTGCCTATCAGCTGCTTTTAGTGTCTTTTCCTTGAGTGTTGGGTCTTTCATAGCACCACACTTAGGAATTTGAATCTTTCCACGCCAAATTCTGGATGTTGTCTGGTATTGCAACCTAGTAGTAGCCACCATCTCATCACAGGAAATGTGCTATAGAAATCAGTGTGGTTCTAGTTGCTTTGGATGGATGGAATAGTAAGGTGCAGAATTCAAAGGATGCCCAGCAGGATCATCACTAAAGGTACCGGTCTTTTATGAAATCTCTTGAATGAAAGTATCCAGTTGAGGAAAAAACAGGGGAGAGATGAGAAAGCTGAGTGGGACTTCTAGAATGCTGTGGAACTCGAGCCCTTAGCTGGTGAGTGTTCCTGCTCATCACGGGCACAGTTCTGTTTCCTTGTAAGAGTGTGCACAAATTCTGGTAGCGATTCTACTCATTTCGAAGACGAGTCAGTGATGCTTTAATACAGAGATTAATGACATTAAAATGGATCTTAAGTACGCAATGAAGATCTGAATGCTGCTTTGCACAAAATGGATGCTTTTACTTTTTTGGTGAAAGCTCTAAGGTGAAAAACTGAAGTCCATCATTTTTCATGCTTCCATCCTGTCTTCCTGCTGTAAATTTCATTATTTTCCTATGCTTGGAGTTTGCATTGAAATGTGTGGGGAAAAAATATTCCTTGAGACATTTGATAACCGTAATTCATGTCCACTTGTACTTCCCCAGAAAATGATGGACAAGTTCTGCTTCTATGGAAATTTAAATTCTGCATATAAAGATCCTGTGGTAGCGCAGGTGATAACGTGCTTGTTTGCTATGCTGGCTATTTGATGAATTCTCACTTAAGTAACAGTTACAGTGATATTCACCTCCTTGGAATAATGTCATAACGATTTGAATGAGGAATTAGTAAACAGCTCACAGCTGTTGTGCAAAATGTTTGTGTAGAAATCCATATTCATGAATATTTCATACACTAACACTTATTAATTTGTTTCTTACAGAGAAACAACTAAATGATATTTTATAGATTGATGTTTGGCAAATAAGGCAGTTTGTTTTTCGTGCCTGGTGACAGTGATGTACGAATATCCCTGTGTGTGCTTTCTCACTAAGCATCGCGAGGAGTTGCTTTATAGGAGCTTGAAACATTACTGAAGCAAATGCTTTTCCATCTGTGTTGTGGGTGTGAAGGGGCTAAAGGATGAAGGTTGCAAAGCTACAGTGTAGGACCTCAAGAGGTCAACGTGTTCATCCCTTTTCCCAAACATAGCAAAAGTTCTTAAACTCTTCCCCAAAAACTGTTGTTTTTCCAATTGGCAGATTCCAGTATTCAGAAGCAGTCTATTCTTAGATCCACTCTATGAAACAGATCTTCTTTCCTATAATGACTTCAAAGATCTGAGCTGGAGTGAGCTCTGTTTTAAGGACATTGGAGCAGATCTCCAGAAGAACTGAAGAATCAGAATTATTCTATGATTCCATCAGTTTCTATACTGAAATGTATACTCCTGCTATTTAAGACCACTGCCATCCTACGTGCATATGAAATTTGGGGAATATTTTACTCCTTTCATCTTATTCCTCTTATTCCCTATTTAAAAGGAAGTCACTACTCTTGGCGCCTCAGTCCCATTTCAATCTAAATGGCATAGGATTGGCTTGTGAACTGAAATAACACTGTGTGAGAGAGAAAAACAAACAAAAAAACCCAGTCAGTGTAGATTTTCTAAACGCTTAGGAGTTTGGAAGCTTTACACTTTTCGGAGGATCTCAGAAAGCCATGAGGCTAAAGAGGTGCCAAGCACTGTATTCCAGCATCAGCTGAAGAAAGGTTTACTGCTGTTGCTATAAATGAATAGCTTCTCTGGGATGAAGTAATGCAACTGAGGTTATGGGGTTTATTTTTTCAAGCAAACTTGATGTGCACGCAGGTACTACTGACATCTTTTCAGCGTTGCATAAGCCTTGAGGGGGAACAGGAATATTGTACTAGTGAATTTAATTGAGGTATAACTAGATTTTGTGAGGTGGTCAATAAGCAGAAGCTGTTACTCAGGTCAGTGAGATCATCATTGTCCTTAATTTTGGCACTAATTTCGTTTACAGCTATGTCAATAAACTTTTAAAAGAAGGAAGTAGTTCCTTAAGGGGTTTTTTTTCTCCCCTGCTTAATTAGGGACTGCTGGACAGATGCTCTGCAGAGAAGGACCTGGGTGTCCTGGTGGATCTTAGGTTGCCCATGAGCCAGCAGTGTGCCCTGGCGGCCAAAAAGGCTGATGACACCCAGGGGTGCATTTTAAAACAAACAAACAAAAAAATAAACAGGTCGAGGCAGGCGATGTTCCCCTGTACTCTGCACCGTTCATGCTGAGGATGCAGGCTAGGCTTCACAGAAGCGTCTTTTAAATGCTTTTAAAGGAATTTTTTGGCGTCGTAAGCTCCGAAGTTAGGAAACAGCCTGGATTCTGTTCTATGCCTCTGAATGATGTAAGGCAACCCCAAATCCCTGTGCTTATTGATTTGGTAAAATATTTCTGCAGAATGATGTCAATTCAAATCTGAATGATTTTTTTCCCCAATATTTAACAGCTCCTAGTGATGTTTTCTGTGAAATTTGGTTATTTATAACATAATACTCTAGCTATCCAGAACTGTTTGTCTGTCTGTAAGTTCCTCAGTTTCTTTCTTGTGCGATTTAGTGTTAAATGCCTTTCTGCTTTGCTTCAAATCATTAATGCTAGCCGGGTCCCCTTGCAATTCACTGGTGTTTAAATCCTTGAAATACTTCTGCCCAGCAATCATGAGTCAATTTAGCAATTATTTAGCCAAGCTGTGCATACTATTTCTTCACAAATTTTTCTTTCCCTACTCACAGTTATGACTCTTGCTGTTTTTTCCTTTACGATTTGGTGATCTCCTTGCATACGTGTAGCTGGAAATAAGTGCGTTCTTTCTGTTGCAGTGATGCCAGTGTTCTATGAATAGGGAATAACCCCGTTTTTAATTATGTGATCCTATATCTTTTTAGCTGTCTTATGGAAAGGAAAAATATTCCTATGTAGCAGGAGCATACTGTTATGGACAGCTTGGGCTTGGAGTATTCATTTTTCTTTCCAGTGAGGAAAAATATTTTATTTTTCCATATTTGTTTTAAAAAGTGATGTGATTAAAGCAAGTTGAATAAAACATGAGGATCTTTGGTTACCATGAATAGTTTGGTTTTTTTCTCTCCTTTTTTTGCCTTGACTCTTGTCCTTTGCTTACTTTAACATCCTGCATCAGCAGGGCAGCTTTTGGCCATAGAGACAGCTTAGGCTGCTAGAGAATGTGGGAATGTTGGTCTTCTTTCAGTGGTGAGGAAGGCACTTGATGGCACAGGAGGTGGCATGCGGATATCTGTTGTGTAACGGTCTTAGTTTGGGTGAAGCTTTTTGTTAGAAATAATTAAATGGCAGTCTCTTGGGGCAAATAAAACTCTTCTGTGCAATGCCTGAAATACCACTTTATTCATTCAAACCAACAATTTATTGTGCAGTTCACATTTCGCTATAGTCAATATGAAGCGCAGAAGCTTAGGAAGTCGCCTGGAATCGTAATGGACAGAATAATAAGCTTTTCCCATGTTATTTATAGTATAATGCAAAAGCATAAGACCAATTTCAGTGGAGTAAACTTGCTTTTTTTTTAACGTGGCAGAACTATGACAGATGTAAGTAAACCTGCCTATTGTAGACAACACATGTTCTTCTTATCCGGTAATTTTCCTGTAAGACAGTGCAGTTACAAATTCTCCTCTGACAGATTTTGAATAACTTTTGAATTGCTTATTAGTTAAATGGCTTGTGGTTGGTGGAACACACAATTAAAAAATTGAATCTATGTGAGCTAAGGTTTTGCTTCATCAATTTCCCTGGTTTACTGAATGAAAATTTATGAATTTCCTGATGATTTACTGTCTCTTCTCCTCAGAAAATTCATTTTGTGCCAGTATACCGTTCTGAAAATCTCCAGATCCAGATTTTATTGAACTAAACCCTACCTTTCTATTTGACTCTCAAGAAAATGGTATTTGTTTAAAGTTGTGAAAGTGCAAGATCTATTACTGCCTTCCACCTCTTAAGAAAAAGAAAATTACAAAGGAGTTTATGGTTATTTTTGTGACGTGGTGGGATGATAAAAATTTAAAGCTTCAAGGTGACGTGTACATTCATTCCTAAGTGACTCAATTAGTGTTCAGTTTGATGGCAGAAGAGGAACAAGGATGCATGAGCTTTAAGTTCGCTGGGTTTTTATTGTTTAACTAGAGCATATTAACAGGAATCCACTAAATACAGTTGTGTGAACAGCCCAATTGGTAGGCATGTTGGCTCCATTCTGTAAGGGATTAAAGACTGTATTTTTATTTTTTTTTTACATTATTATTCATTGAATAGACTTTTTCTTTAAGTTTTGGTTAAAATGTGTATAGGTACGTTGTCAAAGTGATGTGTGTTGCCTTTAAAGTTAAATTTATACTGAAAAAGATTATGCTGTAGAGTTTATAATGCAAGTGGTTCAACTTTGTTTTTTTTTTTCTTTGCACACACCCTTTTTATACGCGGCTTGCATGTGTGTAACTTCTGGTTATGTACATTTTATAGTTCTTAAGACCAGGCTTATCAAGACTTTGGTAAATGCTTCCATAAATCTTAAAGTGCCCACTTAGAAGCCATGGAAATACGTAACTTTCCAACTAGAGAAATACATAAATATGAACTCCAGCACCATGCCTGGGAGTCATTTCTGGTCCTACCTTCCCTGTCATAGACATTTTCAGAAATTAAGGCTCTAAATTACTTTTCTTCAACTTACGCCAATTTACTCTGCCTTTTTCCCATTTACTAGTCCATAATTTACAGTTCCATTTGTCACCTCTGTGTCTGGCCTGGGATTTTTGTTAAATACATTTGCTTGTAGTAAATTAAACAGTTTCTGATTTGTGTTCCGTTCTTCTGTAGGTTGGCAGATGCTTTCTTTGCAGCATTAGCTGGATGAATTTCTCTGGCAGGTTGTTTGCAGTAGCTATTCTTATTCTGTTGTTGTCAGACACTCCTAATGTGACTTACAGTATTTTAATTCCCTAGGAGAGAAGCATGTGAATGCATTCTAATGAACTCTAGTTTTGAAATGGCCTTGCTAAAATGAAAACTTGCTCAAATTTCTAGAGGAAGAATCAAATAATTTATTAGCTATAAAAAGCAGTTAAGTCAGTTCTATGTACTATACTCTGTAACTGCACGTATGTAAGGTTTTCCATCAACCAGTGGAAGCGTAGAGAACAGATGCAGGTCAATACTATGTGGTTATTCTCAACCAGTGGTCATCTCATCTTGCTCTCAGCATCCAATGGGTCTTTTGGAAGCTTCAGGCTGCAGCTTCCCCTCCTGAGTTCTGTTGAATGGCTGGCTGCTCCTGGCTTTGCACTAAATTCTGGTGCAGGTCCAGATCCAGCAGTCTTGAAGGCTGCTATCATCCCTCTGCCTGACAGATGTATCGCCCTACTTGACATCTAATAGCAATTCGTCATTAGCATTTTAGCAGAGCTCAAGCTGTAAATGTGAAATAGCATTCTCAGAGAGCAGTGCTGGAGAAAATACTGTGTTCATTCTTCTTCAGCTCTGGAAATAAGAGTGCACACACATAACCCGACACTGCTTAAAGTAATTTCAAAGTCTTGAGGGATTCTCTATATCTTTAATCAAATCTTCAGGCTCTTTCTTCAGAATTATCTGCTATTTTATTATTTTCTAAAGCTGCATGTGCCACATCTGAATATCTATGATCTTAAGCCATCCTGCATAGATAATAGAATATGATAGAAATATATTTCTTTTTCAAAATTTACACTTATTTCAAAATTGAAATAGTGGTTGATACTAATTAAGCAGTGCTTCTAAAGAATCAAAAAAATGGCATACGTATTTCTCCTCCCATCTTATTTCCTCACTGAGTATGGAAGGAATGGAACTGGAAACACAGCAAGAGCATCTCTAAAGAGAAAAATGAAATAACCTGAAGGACAACTCAATCTGTTTATAGTTGTCAGTATTGCACATCCTTGATCACAAAATACCTACAAGATTGGCTTAAAGCCATGTTTGTGCTCGTTTGAGAAGAGGGTGTTTGTGAAGATAAAAAGCATTGAGGTTTTGTGTTGCAGCAGGCCCTGTCTTTAACAAAATATTCACTGATTTATTGTTGTTTTTCCTAGTACTATCCAAGTGTGCACTTAGCAAATGTGGAAAGGGAAATTGCAAAGGAATGTTATTCCTATTCAGAGATCTAGATGAAGAGGTAAAAATAATCTTTTGGAAAGTGAGCTGTTATTGGTATCATTTGGTAGTTCTACAGTCTTTAAAGCCAATAAACCTTAAACCCTATTGGTACTCCCTTACTCTCCAAGCACAAAGGGAAAAGACAGCAAAAATCCTGAGCGCAGATGAAAGCATTAAGTTAAGCATTAAGATATTCTATTAACTCTAACATTTGATGCATCTTCTAGATGTAATATTTTGGCAATAGTTTATTATCTAATGACTGCCCAAACATTTTAGCCTCCTCATAGTCTCTTTCAATAAAAGCAACTGAAGTTCTATTAAATATTCTTTCCATTCTTTTATTGGGCTGAGAAATAAAAACCTTTAACTTTGTTTACTTCCATGTTTTTTTATGTGGTGATTGTTTCTTTTGGATACGGGTCAGTAAGAAAAGTGCTGATGTAGAAAGGCTGATTTCTGAATGTCAGCCAGGGACAGAACCCTAATATTTTGATCTTCCAGTAAGCCTTAAATACAGCCAAGGTTCAAGTGAGCAACTTTTCCTTCCCTTCAGGAGAATGAGCACGTGTGTTCTGCAGGTTTACTTCCAAATGATTTCTGCTCCATTCTTCTGGCACACTGTACCAGGGATAACTTCAGTAACTACCTACTCTTGGACAAAATAAAGGCTTAAAGGTACCATTTTTCAGCAATCTTTTATCCAGGTTACGAAGTCAGTGGTCATCATCTGAGTCAATGTTAGCAATGTCATAATGTGCAATTATTTATTGTTGATTCTCTGTTTGAAGAATGTTGGATGGAGCAAACTTGCATATATTTGAATTTATACATAAAACTAAGTATTTTAGAGGTGAGGCTATGACAAGACTTGGCTCATCGTTGAAAGAATGTTTGGTGTCTGTTGAAAAAGCAGATTGCGCAAGAGAAATTGCACGAGGTTAGCATGAATTCCTTTTTAACTTTAAAGCCTCCTGCAAAACAACCTTGTATCTTCCCAAAGAGGTGATTAATAGTGTAATTCAGACTAATTATTTCAGTGTATTTCAAGGACTGTTCTTCTTCCCAAAATTACAATTAGATTAGCAATGATATCTGTTAAAAATTTTAGTTGAGGAAATCCATATAAACTTGCAAAGGATTCATTTTAGATGAGTATCTATGCCATATTCTAGCATAAGTGCTAATTCGAATGCTTCTATTGACTTTAAATGACTGTGAATGTGCTGCAGTACACTGACTTTCACCTTAATCTATAGTGATCAAATCAAATTCACCATTATTTAAACATTGTGCTTTTATCAGAACGTCATTCCTTGAGTGTGGAGCGCATAAGATGGGGGGGGGGGGGGGTAACAACCTGGAAATCTGGTTAAGAAAATATGTTTATAAATGATGTAAGTTTGTGTTTTGGAGTTCTGTTGGAATGGTAAAATGATTGAGAATGTATGCAATACTTTCAATTAATGAGAAGTTAGAGCCAGCTCACTGAGCTTCTAACCATGCAGCTGCACAATGGCTTGGATTTTTCGTAAAGCACCTAACTAAGCTGTACTTTAACTCCCTTTACAATCAATATCTGCAACCTGTTTAGCTTTTAAGGATCTGAATACCTTCTTGTTTAGCCTAGAAATTATGCTGTTTGAGTCCAAATCCTAGAATGCTGCTGAATGCATCCAAGGAAGGTATCTATATGATAGGGGATGCAGTGTAGATTGTTTTTTTTTTTTCTAAACCAGCAGCAAGAGGACACTATTACATCAGAGCAAACAGATCACTTTACTTAATTTTGTATGCTATAGTACAAAAAAAATGACATACACATTATACTGCAAAGAAGCCCAGCTTGAGAAATATTGTATGGGATTAATCAATAGCAATGCTTTGTCTGACTAAAAAGTACTCGTGAGTGTTGTTCTGCAAGAGCAAGCCTCACAAACATCTCCGCCTTTTAAGAGCCAGGGCTTTCTGGTCTCGTGTATCTAAGTGCCTATTACCTTTCTTGTCTGCTTCTATAAACATACCAAGTTTTGTTCCTGGAAATATGACTACAGAAAATGCAGTTTCTGGGAACTGTGCTGGTAAGGTTGATTGGTGACTAATTAGCGTCATTCCCAGAAATATCATCTCAGGAAGAGTTTCCAAGAAGGGAATGACAACCTGGTGTGTTGGTGGGTACCCAAGTCATGCTGGCATCTTACTACCTCTCCCATAATTCAAAGTTAAGGCTGTGACAAATGGCAATTATGGATTTGTATTGTTTTTTCTAATCATAATTTGCTGAAGGATAGCTCTGTTCCCTTCAGTCTAGCCTTGTATTACACTTTCTGCTTCTGTTACAGGAAAAGCACCAAAAAGCAGGACATAATAATGGCCTCAGTTGGCTGCCTGCATGAGTTACTACTGTGCATGAAGAATCTTAAACTTCAAATAGGTCATGTACTTCTTCTGTGTATAATTTGCAGAAATATCTGCTCCAATATGTGAGAACTGATCTTATGACACATCTCAAGATGAGCCTGTGATGTATGGGAATATCTCATGATAATTAGTGGAAAAGTCTAAGCAAATGAAATGTAAAAATGAAACAGGAAAACATCAGGCAAGAAAAATAAAACAAGCGTGACAAAGGAAAGTAACGGTAATAAATTACCATTTTAAATTAATTATAATTTTTAGTTGGCTTGAAATCCAGAAGATGCTCTGAATTTTGTCAGAGCTTCATTATTCTTTGGTCAAAAAGTTTCAGGAGCAGAACCGCCGGTGCCAAACTAGAGGGTTTGTTCCTGTCTGAGGAATAAGCTGCATTCAGGCAGGGCTACGAACACTGAGCAAGTGACATAACAAATAGAAAAAAGTACTAAATCTCGATGGAGGTAACTTAGTTGTATAACAGTGCTGAAAGAAATCTTGAAGCCAGAAAATTAACATTGAAAGTGCCCATTCTGTTTTGGAAGTAGAGGAATTTATTTTAGGAGTATTCCTGGGGTGTGCTGATGTTCCAGTGGCTGGAAGTGGCTGCAGCAGCACAACCACGCTTGTGACACTGCTTTTTAGGGGCAGTGGTTGGGGTTCAGTCTGTGG
This sequence comes from Lagopus muta, assembly GCF_023343835.1. Lineage (NCBI taxonomy): Eukaryota > Metazoa > Chordata > Aves > Galliformes > Phasianidae > Lagopus > Lagopus muta. The sequence continues at coordinate 5,169,934 of NC_064441.1, forward strand.
ATACGTGGTCATGTTGGATGGTATTTGAATCCATTTTTGCTTTTGTTCAGAAAACATCTTTTGTTGGACAGCCTAAATTATAAGCTCATAGTTTTCATTAGAAAATTCTGTTGATTTATTTATGGTAGCATGGTGCAAGTTCCGAAACATCTGTTGTCCTGTTTTTCCCTAGAGACTTTTGCTGATAAGGCCATTTGGATCAGCTGTGGATATAATTTATTTATATGTTTGCTTATTGGCAAGACTTTTAAATCAGCAAATCCAGATAGGATGGATACAACTTATGCAGGCCTCACTGCAAATTTTTCTGGTGTGGTTTAACACGTTTAAGAATTTGGGATAAAATAAGGTCTCAAAAGTGTTTTGCAAGCATCTGTGTATCTAAATTCAGACTCTTATTGGCACTGATGTATCAAGAAAAAGTATCAGAATCCAGTATCCAGTCCTATTGTGCAGATTTTCAAGACATGGAATAATGGTCAAGGTTTTAAGATATTGAAGTTTTGCCACTGGTTCTCTGGACTCATTTGGATTGAATATCTTACTTAATTTTGCCCCATTGTGACTGAGAAAGTAGAGACAGGAAAGCTTCCTGTACACAGAACTAAGCACATCCTCAGCGTTTGTGTCCATGTTCTTGATCTGAAGGAATTTGGTGCTGCCAGCAGCCATGGTGGCACATGTTGTGATCATAGACATTCTTTTCATTTTTTACAAGGGCACAACTGAAGGGATAAATGGGCTTAGTCACATTTTTGGGCAGACAGCAAGCACACTTTTTTTTTTTCTATTTAATGTAGCTACCCTTCTGTTCTCAGACATTTGCTGCAGAAAGTAATGAAATAAACACTAAAAATGATTGTGGAGAATCAGTCTGAATTGTCTGCAGCCTGTGCATTTAAATAGCCAAGAGGCCTTCTGCGGTCTCACCAGTTATCACTTTTGCACATGTTGAGCCTCTGCTGCCTGCCAGCAGCAGTTCAGTAAGTTCTGCACAGGATTTTCTCCTGAATCAATCCATTCTAAGCTGGTAGTAGAGCTACTGATGTATTTTAATGAATTCTGTTTCACATTTTCCCATTTATACTGCAGTTTATATACTGTCCTTAGAGATTCCTGTATTCATCTTATCTGGCTTTAGAAGAATACTGGAGGATCTGGTAAATGACAGCTGCTGTGTTTTTAAATTTTGCTGCAAGGTTTCAGCAAGATAACGTTGCAGGACTGCAGGGTTTTGTTGTTGTTGCTTTTCCTTTTTTTTTTTAAATGAGAACTGAAGGCTAGGACAAATTAGTCTGTTGTTTAGCAAGTAACAGCATGTATACAAATTTTCAACAACACTCAAACCAATAAGAAACATGCCTCAGATTGCATATAGTGAAAAGGTAATTCTTTTCCAGTGAAACACTTGATTTAGGATAAATATCACATCACAGAAGTAAAGTGAGCGCCCTGAGTTGCAGCGTTTATGGTCTCCAGTGGTGCAGCCAACCAAATCACAACACTGTGAACACATACATCAAGCAGTTTAGAAACTACTTATGTTTTCCACCTCTGTCACTCTTACAGAAGTGCTGCTTTAGAACTTCACTCAGCCCCCTGCTACTCATTGCCAGCAAGTGCTTGTTAATTACTATTTGTTCCTCTGCTTTATTTTTTCTTTTTCTCCTCTTAGTATTTCTTCCTCTTCCTACCCAGTGTGTTTTAGTTACAAAGTAGGTCATTGCCAGTTTTTAAGAAAATGCCTGTGTTTATTTTGCAGCAGACTGATGAACTGCTAATTACGTTAGTAGCAGAAGACCATCAAGCAGAGATTTTTTTCAGTAACTGAAAAATAGTTCAGTTCAGTAATAGAAAAATAGAGTTATTTTAGAGGACTAGAACAAGCTATGAAATTAGTATTGTAAAACCTTAGTGAAGCTTTAAGTCTTCAAATTTACCATGACACTGTGCAGGATATGCGGATGCACCACACTGAAGGTCTAGATATGCTCTGATTCCTCTGTGGCACACATCCCAGCAAGAACCCTTCTCCTTCAGATCTGTGCCTTGACAGGAAACAGCTTCAGTGCTGAGGCTTTTTTCCTGATTTCTTTGTTTTCTTGCTGAAATGCTTCTTGTTTTTTTGTTTTCTTTGATTTGTTCAAGAAAGCCGCTTTTCTTTTAAATTTTGCAGTAGGTCTCAGATGAGGGAGTACTCTACCTTTATGGCTTTTGAATAACAAGTTTCCCTGATATACCCTGCAGAGCAGTCTCCTGTCTGAACTCTGCAGCTCTCCGGGTACTTTGTGTGTCCCCCTGCTACAAGGCTGCTTCTTCCTGTGATGTGTGAATGTCACACCTTCTCCCAGACAAGGTTGAATCTTGATGCTTCTAAGCTTGGAGTTGAAAGACATAAGCAATAATTTCATTACTGGTGTACCTTATTTAGCGATTGTGTCACGTTAGAGCAGTGAAGTGTTCAAATGCCTCACTTAAGTACCACGCTCCCTAGAGTAAGTCTTCCAACAGTGATTATTCTAACTCACTGAAACAATAACATATAAATTAAAAGCTCACAAAACTGTCTGTAGTGTTTAACTCCAAACCCACGTTTACTTTCTTATCAGTAGTCATTGCAGTTACTTGATATACTTTTTTCTTCATGAATTGGCTTGTTTTGCCTGTGTCCAATCAATACAAACTAACCTGCCTAGAAGTTGCACACAGGGGGATATGATTATTTTGAGAGCAAGGCAGATCTGAAACACTGTCATGGGTTTCTTTCAAAGTTGCTCACACACAATAAAAACCAGATTAGGAGGAAAATCCTAGCATTTCAGTTGCTCCCATATTCGAGAATGAAAAATGTCTCCTTATCAAGGATAATCTGAATAGCAAGCACACTTCACCTTCATGTTTGATTTACTTTTCTTGGAGGTTCTTCATTTATTGGCGCTTGATTTGTGTCTTTACAGTTGATTCACTGCCTGGGACAATGTTAAACTGACAGGTTTGGAAGGTGGAAAATAGAGGCAGAGGTGCTATTCCCACAGCATGGACAGATGTTGCAAGAAGCAACGATCCCCTGATGCTGAGTTGCTCTCAGTCTCTGTATGGGTTTCACTTCTTTGACTTTTCAAAGAAGTTTTGAGATCACTTACTGCAGTATTGGCTGCATACAATGAACAGCAGCCCTGTGTTACCGGGATTTGTCTAAATCGTTCTTCATTTTAAGGTAAATCAATTGGTGCTCCACGATGCATTTTTAAGTAGGTTATTTTTTCTCCTCTGCAATAATGCATCAACACAGTATTTCTTTCTAGAGCTGGCTAATTTCCTAATGAGACCTCAATAAGGATGGCGTTAGGGACTACTGCTGCGGTAGATGTTCCTGTTTTTGCTACCTTTCCTGCCCTGTTGATGTACTCAAGTCTCAAATACCCAAGGGAATGACTTGAGGGGAGAGGAGGTAGGATGAATAATCAGAAATTTGCGAAAGGAAGGTTGTAAAAAAATATGTTGCAATACATCACCTTTGGAAAAAGCTGCAAGCAGATTCCACCTTTTGAAAGAGATGCAGACAATTTTTTTAAGAGACCAGGAACGGCTTTAAATAGAAATTGGCAGAGCAGATCTTGGGGAAGCTACACATGCTTCATCTTGTCCTCTGTAGTGCCATGTAGACAGGTGTGTTGAGAGAGGATAGCTAGAAATACCTCAAGCTTGATCATAGTTATTTACCATAAAAGCTGAAAATTACCTGCTCATTTTATCAAAAAGCTGCAGCATAGAATCTTATGACTAAAGGATCAAAGCAATGTCTTTGCTTTTCTTTTTCCTGTAATGTCTGCTTATTTTATTCATCTGTATACTTATCCAGTCACAACTCAGGGATGCTTATTAAAACACACATTTTTAGGAATTTGGCTGACCATGAAGCTAGAGACAGTACTCTTTTTGTCTCTGGACCATTCCAGTTGCAGGCATATAAAATGAAGAAGTACACTTTGAGCCTTTTTTTTTGCTGATGAAAGGAGTAGAGAATAATGAATCATTGCATGATAAATTTCTTCTGAAAATCAGCTTTTAATCTTACTGGCTTCCATCCCATAAAATAAGATAGGATTTACAGTTTCTGTTTCACAGCCATACGGATATTTTAAAGGAAATTACTGTAGATGACATTGGTGTTTCTGTTCTTAAATGATTTACTGTATTTAATGAAGCTGCATGTTTTTATTTGTTTGCTTTTTTTTTTTTACCTTCTTGTCCCTAAATGTGTCATCTTATACAACAAAAAGGGATTGCTATTATTCCCAACCATCACCATCTTCTCTGTCACATCTCAGCTTGTGTGATGGCTATTTACCGTAGGAATAGGTAGTTTTTTTTCTAGAAGCCTGTTGGTATAGGAATGAGTGTGTTCACTGTATAAAAATAGGATAATTTGAGTGTAAATATATAATTATTACATGCTATAAATGCCATCATATATTTATAGACTTAGTAGAAGCCTTGTGATCAGTGAACTCTGATTTTGCTTTGCACAAAGATACGTTTGCCTCCTGTTGCTCGTCAGTGGGCCTTAAAGTCTTCTGCCAACATTGCGCTGAGCTCTCACCACTGATTGCCTCTGTATTTCATTCTCATCTGCTCCTCTGGAGATGAATAAAGGCAGCTCTCTAAAGTGCTCCTCCACTCCCCTTTGAAAGCTGAATTCTAGACACTGTATGCAGTAGGGATACAAATAATCATAGTGCTTTTCAAATTGTTTGTCTTCTGTTGCTAAACTCAAATATGTTTAAATAGTGAAAGTTACCAACTTGAAACATACTGTCTGCTTCTGTAATGAAGGCCAGAGGGAATTTAACCCTAATCATTTTCTTCTTTCCTCGAAGCAAACGAACTCGCTATCAGTGAGGGTACTGGTCCTTACCAGTGAGAATGAACTTCAGAAAATTGCCACTTGACATTGGAGAGCATTGTGCAGATTCTACCAGCACAACCAGAAATTGAAATAGTGGCCCCAAGAGCAAAAGGTTTAATAATGCAGTAAGTCTGTCAAGCTATTGAATTTAAATAATGCTGTAATGCAAAACACTAGTTACTAATTACTACAAGGAAGGAATTGCAATGGAAACTTTCAACAATTTGTTATTATGCTGTGGCAATATTATGAGATTGGCTTGATCTTGTAACACAGAATCCTAAGTTTCAAATTGATTTTAATGGAAAAAAATGAAATGAACAAAAAGCCTGTTTGGAGTAGACACTTGAAAATAGGAATTCAATACTTACAAAAAGTATAAAATGTAGTCATTTAGTGGTAAAACAAAAATGTTGGGCAGTTCTTATAAGTAGGCTGTAACTTGAAGTGATGCTGAGCTCAGGCTGTGACCCACATTTTCGGTGATCCACTGTCTTTCTCAAAGCCAATATTCTGGGGCACAGCTGTGAGATTGGCTTAATTTTACTGGAAGAGCAAAACAAAACTGCAAACACAGAATTGTTGAGCTCTGAGGTTGACTGTAAGCAAAATCATTGTGAAGAAAAAAAAAAACCAAGCTAATAATGCAAAACTAAAATCTTGACACGACTATGGTAAGTCTAGAGTTTGAGGGAAGAGAGGGAAAAGATGTAATTCTGAAAATGCAGGTTCAGAGGGCTGATGCCCTGTGAGATGAAGGATCAGCCCAATTTAGAAGCAGCAGCAGGTGACATAGCCACTCTGATGGATGGCTGCCTGGCCAGCATGGACCTGCTGGGTGCCAGTGTTGGGCAGCATCATCATGCTGGCACTTAGCCTTCTAGCACATTAACCCAAATAGTTTGCTGTGTCTATTAACCACTACAAACTTGTTCTTTCCTCTTATTTCTGATGCAGTATGCGTGGAAGAAAGAAGCCCAAGTGAACGTGACATGGGGTTAAAAGATAAGACTTGAAAATTGGCTTGCACTGCTTTGTTACTAGAATTATAGTTAAACAAATTTAGCTCAAGAGAGTAAAGACATTAGTTATGTTTAGCCTGGCTGTCTTCTGAAACAAAGATCATATTTGTTTAATTCGTGCCAACCAGTTCATTTTGGCTGACATTCCATATTCCTATGCTTTGGTTGGTGAAGTATTTCACGTGGCGGAAGTTATAAACAATTATAGAAGTAGATGATACAAAAATGAGACCTTGACAGCAGATTCTTTCAGTGAGAATGAAGAGATAGAAACTGCACATGGTTTAAGAGGTAGGGCAGCAGCAACTAACAAAAAAATAACAGTTTTAAATGGTGTAGAAGAACTGAAAGCTATGAGGTCACATTCGTTAGAGAAAAAAGAAATTTCAGTACTGTGGGTGCTATATCAATTGCTACAAACAAAGTGGCAGCGATCGCGCTGTATTATTACTGATGAGTAATGTTTTGAGTTTCTTGAGTAAGAAAATGTAATCTATGTTTATATGGGTCTGAAGCAGAATATGAGAGGAACAGATGCTGTAAAGAAGCATAGATCTACAACTTTCATTTCCTGTACATAAAGTGATTGTGTTCCCTCTTGAAGAGCATCACCTGTGCTTTTATTTTACTTTGTTATTTTTGATCTTGGGCAGATCTGCCATGAGAGAGAGTACACATTCTCTTATTGAGATGTTAGTGGTTTTGGCCCCAAAGCAACTGCTGACAAAAACAACAGCAAAATGTGGAGTATGAGTGTCGTTTAAGCCTTTTCTCCTGCCTCTTTGGTCTAGGTTAATTTGCTCAGTGCATTAATTTGCAACAAAGTAAGACACAGCTTCCAGTCAATAGGGTCAGTTCTGAAGCTTAGAGTAACATTTTTCTTCTATTCTTTAGAAAGTTGTTGGTTGTGCCTGGGGACTTCATTAGGGGAGCAGCAGGATCCTTTCTGTGAGTTCTTCAGCAAGAAGAGAGCCTCATTACCAATTTTTAATATGAAAATGTAAGAGGGAAGTTTGAGTAATGACAAATTGTAGAGCCATGTGATAGCACAGCATTTCAAAATGGCGGAGTACCCTGTGTAAGATACAGCTGAGTGGTAACTGCAGTGCTGACATCAATAAAAGAATCTCTGCTGTTATAGTAGCACATTATAAATATGTTCTTTGTGTATGGGTATAAGTAATATCAAGGTATGCATGTGTCTGTGGTGCTGACATTAAATTGTGACTTAACAAGTGTATGGGAACTGCTGAGTCATGGACTGAACCACTGATTGAGCACCTGGGGAAAGGACCTGGTCAGCCCTGGGAGCAAAGGGGAAGGCAATTCTATGTGACCAGAAGGGGTGGAGCCTGGCTGCTCATATCTTAGACCTTATTTAAGGGCTGACTGCAGCTGTTGAAGGCTTTCTTCTTGGAAACCCCCACCCCTTTGGTGAACCTTCCCCCCTGTGAACCTGGAATCTTCTGATATGGGTGAGAGATCATCTACCCTTCCTTTATAGCACCTTTCTATTGTGCCAGTCATTCTATCATTGCACCTTTATTGTAATGCCTTTCCCATCATATTGACCTGTCCAATTGCTAAAGCAAGTATGATGTTGAGTGTATATTATGTATAATACATGCATTACAAAAGTCATTTCTTTCATTATGTGAAGGACTGGCAGTGTAAGAGAATAAAATGGAGTATCACAGATACTGATTTTGTATGATCGGACAGATAGTTAACTCCTTCCTCTAATTCATGGCAAAACCTTTGTTTTAGATAAAGACTTACTGTGTATTTGAAAAGCAGTTAGTGCATCCTGATAACTAAGATTATGTAAAAATCGATGTACTGATTGGTTTCCCTTCCTCCCCTCCATTGCTGAGTATACTAATAATGAAATTTAAGCTAAGTAGGCTCCCGGTTCAATTAGTTGTTTTGGTTTCACTTGTGTGCATGATTAGCTATACATTTGCAAAGGTTTTGATACAGTCGGAGCCTCTGAAGCAAATAGAAAACAATTTCAAAGAAACAAGTATGTATCCTGGTAACACATAGTTGCTCTCTAGGCAAGAGCAAAGAAGTAGAAGATCTGTGAGATTGAGAACACAGCCTCACCAGTAAATAATTGTTGCTTGTAACAGTTCTTCTGAAGTCATTTTTTTTTAAACATTTTCTACTGTAATGATGCATAGTGAATGTGCAGGGAAGAGCCTTTCATAAAATAGCATTTCTTCTTATTAATTGATATTCAATATCAATGATGTCTTTCCAAGACTTAAGCATGTTATCTTAATTTCTCCACAAGACATATTTAATTCAAAAATACTTTCACTCCTTCAGTGGGGATGAACTTGAGTAAGGGACCGGGCACAGAATCGTAGGTCAGGAAAGACATCTGCAGGTTTCCTATCCAGGGTCATACAGAGGAAAGGGCCAGCTCCAAAGTTTGATAGGGCTGCTCAAGCTCTTGTCTGAATGTCTGAGAATCTTTAAGATTTCCTGAATATTCCCTGGACAGCCATTAAGATCACAAAGCTTCAGTGGAGCTTATGTTACATGATGCATGCAATGTTCTCAGTAAACTGAACCATTAGGGCAATTACCTTCATAGCAAATTAGTACTAAAAGAAGAGAAAATGTATCTCACTACTTGATTTAAGATGCAGCAGATGCAAGTTTCCACTTTGTGTTTTACAGTAAACAAGTCATTTTCATGCTTTTTACACTGAACTCCAGCTCTCTCCTCGATGAACATTTGGCCCCAGTTTTCCTCTTGCATACATCTGTCTCTAGTCTGCCTGCCTAGACCCGTTCTCCAACTTCTGTTTCCTCACAGCAGTACATATGTCCCTCTTCCCTTCCTAAATAAATAAATACAGTTTCAGCAATCAAAGCATAAACTGAATCTAATTAGTCTTCTGTGGGTGTATCCATGGATGTCATTTAAACATAGTATTTCCCTGACCAAGGCTCACTCAGTAAGTTGGTTTATTAGTATCTTACCATTGTGAACAGCAATGTATTTTGGATGTAGGGAAGCTATCCTTGGTTTCAGTAAACCTGAGAATCTATCTGATCTTGGTCAAATTAAGAAGAAATGAGCTTCTCAGAAATATCAGGTCCTTTGGGGATTTTTTTAATAGAAAAGCTGCATTAAACCACACATTGTTTTCCATGTTCATACACAGGCGTGATGATTTTCAGCATTAACTTCTTCGTACACAAAGCAGTTCAGAGGCTAATTACTAAATACATAAATGGAATACTGTACTATACATCATTAATGACCAGTCCTGAGTAATATGTTCTGCAGTCTCTAGGCTTGAATAGAGATATGCTTAGCATTTATGTGACAATTTTGATATAAGAAACTAATTTTTTTTTTTTTTTTTTTTTAGTTAGAAGAATTGGTATTGCTGTGGTTTAATTGGAAAAATACAGAGTGGAATTTGTACAATTTGTCTTGTTTCCTCAAAAGTTGGATGTTGCTTAGAATGAGATCCTACTCGGTTGATTGCTGTGACATCAGGAAGACTTCTAATATGCTAGATGGATGAATGATGAATGAATGATGGATGTTTCTAACCCCTTTCCATTTACATAATGCGTATTTTAAAAATGCAGAGATATTATTTCAACTTTTTTATAAATGCTTCTGCATGGAAAATGTACTACCATTTTTCTGAGTGGTAAACAGATCTCTAAATGATCTGTGTTGTTTTGGATGCTGACAGCTTGAGGCATTGATTTGTTTCATATAACATCTTAATGGGAATAGCCACTCATTTTATGACACGGTCAATTATTGTGGATTCGTAACCAATGGGAGCTTTAGTAAATCCCCAGGTTTTGTTTCTTTACTTGACTGTGTCTTTAAATGAAATCTCGCTGCCTGTTCAGGAGGTGTTGGAGAAGATCTCACCGGGGATGTGCTGTGACCTTGGTGTTGTGTGCCATTTGTGCATCATTAAAAGGTTGTAATGAAGTTCTGCCGTGCACAGATTGTAAAAGGTCAAGCAGAAAGTTGGGAGCCAATGAGGTTGGGAAGAAAAATTGTGCTAGCAGCAGAGGTTGAGGGATTCATTATATTGATGCTATGGGGTTTTCAGCAGAGTAATAACTGAGTTAGCAATGGAATGTAAATCTTCTCAGCCACTTAGTCTGAGTCTGCTTCCTCTTGATTTGTGGGGATATATTTTTACTGGAGTACAGGAAAAGTCATTATGCTTTCAAGAAAGCCACTGGAACTAGTTAATGCATTGTAGGTAGAAAGGCAGAAGACAAACAGAACTGTATGGGGCTCATCTGTAAAAGCAGGGCATCACTGACAGAAAGAAAACAATTGTACCACATGAAAATGTTTAGGCAAACACTTGGAGCTACTACACCACATAATTGCAGGTTGGCAGGTTTTTGTTGCCAGGTTATGTCATATGTGCAGAATATTGGAACGATGACCATAAAGTCTGGCATTATGGTTTGTAACATAAAAAGTGGTAGTGGCCTTCCAAAATCATATTTAGGTGGCAGAATATCCATCAGTCTTACAGGTTTACTCATTTTCCTCCGTTTCTCTGAAAAATGGCCCCTGTAATTGCTGAAATATTAGATGTTCATCAGATACAACAACATTTAACTGGTCGTGTAGCTTCCTTCCACTATAATCAACTTCAAATTAATTTAAGCTACTGTGCATAATGAAAAGAAAGAGTAAATCTAAACTCTAACTGGCACATCCTTAAAAAAAAATGTAAGAATAACTAAAATATATGGAACAACTTTGCTTTCCTGTTCTTCGGATATGCTAAATTTATATTCTGGCGTAATTTGTCTTAATCTGCCCGTTGACAAGAATGTTACATTAATTTTTTACTTCTATAGTCTTACATGCAGGACTTTCCCATTTGCTATGTCAGATTAGATGGTTTTCATTACTTATGGAAAAGTCTAAATTTTTTTTTAACTTATTCACATTTGGGACATGGAAGAACCACCAATTTGGCATGACCATTTGTTAATTACTTGAATGTGCAAATACTCAGCTGGGAGAACTAAAAGAACAAATACCGCTAATCATCATCCAATACTTTGATAAATCACCCAGTCTTTTTACTGCTGCCTTCAGTGAAGGCAGGGTAAGTGCTTGCAGTATTCCCAGATTGTCCTCCAAAGTCATTGATTTTCACCCCTATATGAGTAAGTTAATGTTATTTAGGAAATTAAATCCAAAAAAAGGACAACTGCCCAAACGCTGATATCAGCTTCGCTGTTGTCTGGATGGGCACCAATCGTTTCCTAAACTTCAGCTGTGTAGAAAGCATCAAGCCCGTTATTCCTAAGTGGTCCTAAAAAGCTAAATGTCAGTGTTCGTCCCTTTTCATTCCTGGCAGGTGATCTTGTAAGCAATCTAATGTGTCAATTACAGCCAGCTTTGAAAGAAGATACTCAGTGTATCTGGAGAACAAAAATTACCGTGACCCAGGTTATTTGGCATCCAGTCAGCTTATATCAGATCACTGTAAATTACCTGTCACATTATTCCATTTCTGAACATGCTTTGTTTCAACATCCTCAGCTAAGCAGGAACATATTTTGTGTCTTTCTTCTGTCACACTTTCACGCTTGCCATGCAGTTCTGTTTTGTTCTAGAGAATGCCATCCCTTTGCAGGTTGTGATAAAAGAGCTCACAGGTTTTCAAAGAAAGATGTAAATACTGGAGGCATATTCTTCTGTGCGTTGATTCTGCTAAGGTGTTTAATTAATCAGCAGGCAGTGTTTTACTAGAGAAAAATGTTACTGAAGAAACGAGTGGAAAATCACAGAAACTTTTCTGACACCAAGTTGAAGGTTTCCCTCACTTCCCTTCCAAAGCTGTGAACGTGCAATAATCCTGCTAACGAAAACCTGATAGTGTGGAAGGTTTGATATTTAATTCTGGCTGTTACACACTGCAACTGAAAAAAATGCCAACCCCTGGATTTACGTAGTTTCTCTTCAATGTAAAAGGAATTTATAATCTCAATAAGGTTCCTTTTTGGTATATTGCAGAATCAAATTCCTAAAATCTGCACCTCTGCCTCTGTGATGTATGTTCTCCTGGATGTTGATTCAAAGGAACCCAGTTTAGAGATATTTCTCAAGCAATCTCTGGAGTCGTGCTCCCAGGAGTTACCTAATTCATTCTCCTGCCCCAAACAGGATATCAGCCATATTCCTGTCATTCCTGATGGATGTTAACATCCATCTTCGTATAGTTCCTTAGAGGAGATGACTGTAACTACTCCAGAAAAGATATTCCTGTGTTTAACTGTCCTTATCAATAGATATTTTTCCTAATAACTAATCAAAATCTATGTTGCCTCACTCTTCTTCAGAGAAAGCAGTACAAGGAATGAGGAATGCATTGTGGGAGTCATTTACATATTGGCAGTCTGTTATCAAGTCTCTATACCATCTTCACCAGCTCACGGGTTTTCTTTCATGCATTATGTTCTTTGTCATCTCTTTACTGTTCACTGTTCCTCTCCTCACAGCTTCTGCCTGTGAAGGCGGTGCCAAAGCAGAGGCAGTTCTTTAGACGAAGTCTTTCTAGTGCTCATTAGGGCAGAAGGGATAATTCTGCTTGTCCTAGAGGTGTTAATTCTATTTGTACATTTTGTTTTGAGAAAGGACTTCTGCTAAATGTGGGATCTTTGGATGAAGACCAAACTGCAGATACAGTCTGGACAGTAAGAGTACAGATGTCAACCTGTAACTTAATGTTTGCTGCCTGTCCTCATTACAGCAAATATGCTTGCTTTAAAAGTTCTAAGGAGTCTTATCAGTTACAATGTGTTAATTTATTTGCCCTTTGCTTATTCTGTACGATGTGCCAAAAGATCTTAATTAAATGCAAACACTTAAAAATTTCCTGTACTGCATCTTAGCTCCCATTTGGGCTTCCAAGGGCTGAAACTTTGGACCCGGCTCTGTGCTGATATGGCCAGCACATCCAGGCACATTCTACTGCCCACCTGCTCTGCCTTTGTAGCTGGGGATCTATAAAGAGGAAATGAGTTAGAAGTCTATAAAAGGGGCAAAAGTGCAGAAGTGAGTAAAACCCTTCTGCCGGATTATTTTTAAATCAAAATTACACTTGGTTGAGGCATGATACTTTTGGTTCCACGTTATACCTGAAAGAGTTGTGTTACAGAATGTAAATTGCATAGTGATTTTAATAGTTGCTGCTTCTATTCGCTTCTCAAGATGTACCTTGCATTAGATATCTATCAATTCTTTTTTGCTAGCTTGTTACAAACTTTTTGCCAGTTACTGTCAATTAAGATACTGAAGCATTATATCCTGGTTCCCACTAATGCATCCTTTCAGTGAGTTCTCTGTTGTTGAGTGTGTGTACCTATGAGAAATAAGATATTGCCAGAAATAGCAAAATAGCACCTTCAGAATAAAAAGCAATAATAAACATCTATGCCTTGAATTGCTTCGACTACATATATATATTTTTTTCAACTGGTTTCTCCCGGTCACTTCATCACTAAAAACATCTGCCTTTTTCTATTGTCCTCCTATTAAAAAAACATGACTGCTATTCCACACCAACCACCAAAAAAAACCCAAAAACAAACAAAAAACAACAACAACAAAAAAAAACCCACTGGCTTGGTATGCGTATTTAAGGCTACATGGAGTCTTCCTGGGACTACTTGAAGTATAAACACTTCTTTGTAAGAAAAACATTTGCTTCAGTTCAGTAATCAGATGATGTTGGCTTTGAAATTGCAAACCTTGCATTTTGTATTAGATTTGCAATACCTTTGGATTAGAAAATGTACTTCATTAATGCATCTTTTTGTTTCCTGTGAAAACACGTGCAATCAGAACTTTCTGGAATGTGTAAACATTGTTCTCAACTGTCAACACTTTAAGTTTAGTTCAGTTTTGGAACAGATAAACTTGAGGTATGGTAGGCCATATGATTAAATGTGATCTACTATTAGGATACTTTGGTTTCTTTTTCTCAAAACAGTCCTGAGTTCCAGTTTAAGTCACAGAGATTTTTCAGTTATTTCGGGAAAGAGAAGATAAGGAATGTGCTGCAATATTTGTGTACTTCTTGTCTAAAATGCTCTCACCTTCACAGGGAAATCATCTTATATTAAACAGGCCCTGTTTAGGGTAGATTTGGATAAAATAATGAATGGGACATTCAGAAAAAGGCAGCTACGTGTTGATATGTCAACTTAAATCTGTGGAAGCTGTTGCTGATTGAGCAGGCAAAATACATACTGCTTTTTGGGCTAACCTTTTGCAAATGCTGAAAGCAATGGACTTGCAGTCCTGTGGCTAATGTAAAATACATCATACTGGCACAAGAGAGAGAGTTGCTGGTCTGATAAATTTTATTGTAGAGAACCTGGCATGGATGAGGATTTGGTGTGGATGAGAACTCTATTTTGTATCATACATAATGTTTTATAATCCTGGTTTTGCTTTTTAAAAATGGATCTTATTATTTTTGGCAACAAATGCTGCTAGAGATTGTGAGTCTTGCAAAATGACTGAGCTTCTGCTGAGGCCAATTTTTGCAACAGTATGTTAATGAAGCTTGAAAAAAAAAAAAAAACCTTGAAAAAAAAATCTCCATTTTCATGTTGAACCACATAATAGAGTTAGCACTTCAGTGCCCAAATTATGTAAGTGACAGAGAAAGGGAGAAATCAAGGACCCTGCTCCCAAAGCAGTTGAATTAAGCAGGCTTCAGATCATGTTGAGAATCTGTGCTTGTGATACTTCTATAATTAGATGGAAAATTCTTTCCTGTAGGGCACTGGTAATGAGCCAATAGCTTTTGGAGTTGCTCATTATATTCTCCATCAAACCCTTGGTGCTCAGGATACCCACCTTCTATGCCCAGCACATCCACACTGCTGCTCTTACTCTATTTCTGCAGAGAAATTGAAAAGAGAATGGTGTTAAATTAACGTAATCTTAAAACTTCAACATTGCTAGCTCTTCTGGGGTCCTTCAAGAGACTCTGAGTCTTCAGAGTGCCTGGTGCTGGTTTGCTGGATTTGGTCATAGCATGCAAGGGTTCTGCCCTTAGCTGCAAGCACTCGTGCTAGCAATGTGCCAGCCTTTGTTCTGTGCAAAGCTATTGTGAATGGATGTTTTTATTTATGAAGGCTTGTCATCACTCCTACTGAAATTTAACGCTGTATTGCTGTGAGATGGGGTCATCAGGGCTCTTATTAGCTTGGCCAGAAGAGAAATAAAAATGCCTGGGAGCCCCATCTGCAATATTTCTTGAGTACCTGCTACTTAATCACATTCCTGCTATGTTCAGGATGCCAGTTATCTATATTACATATTTTATTTAAGTGTATAGAATCAGGTGTGGTAATGATTTCTACATGCATATAGAAATGATGTACTAGCTTCCCTACAGTGTCTGAAACTGCTGTGGCTCAACAGTGTCGGAAATACTTATGACACCAAAATCTAAGTTGCAGTATTTTATCCCTTTGCTGCTAGTACTGAATTTCTACATGGTTACTTAACCAATTAAAAATGGTTTATGACTTTTAATTACCTGTCCGGATTACTTTGTATTCTAATTTGTCAAATCAAAGTAGAATATTTTATACGTGCTTCCTTTGTTGTTAACAGTCAAGGCAGCTGCATGCCACATTACAAAGACACTGCTAGCGCTGTCTCTGGGAATAGCATTATAAGAAATGGGAGGGAGCATTTTGTCAGCGTCATTTCAGGGTCCTAGTCCCAAATTGTGACTTGTCTTATGGTTCTTTTAAATGGATCCCACATTGTTAATGTCAATATTTGTGAAACCTCATGCTAATATTTGTGAGAAATGGCATTTTTTTCTGAAAATCTATCATAGGAAAATCATTTTACACTGAGTTTCTTGCTGAATATACACAAAAATGCTCCGGTATCATGATGCTTTTCCCAAGGCTGCATGCTTGCTTCTGACAGTCTTGCTGGTTGAGGTTGGTGTGTGTGAACAGCGACAGAGGTGGAGTCTGCGGGGTTCAAACTATGTGGCTGTGTGCGAAGTTACTCCTCATGCCTGCCTCACCTTCCTCTTCTCTTTTCTCTTTAGCCTGTGGGCAGAGTGCTTTCACATGGTATGTGGTGCTTATCTTCTGTAGCTCTGGATGAAGTGCCAGATCTGTATTCCCTTTATGGTAACGAAAGCGTCACGACCGTTTCTTTGGCAAACCTGAGGATGAGCTCCTTGCTCTTTGCTTGGGCCTGCTGATGGTTGTGATTCTTTTTTTTCCCCTCTTCTTTCTGCAGTTCTTTCAGAATGCTCTTCAGAAATGCTTCTTATTGCTATGATGCCATCCTGCTTTCTTTGAGGTTTTCCTTACAGTGTTCTGATTGCTTTCTTCCCATCCACCCCATGCGTTATCTATGATTGGTTTCATTTGCAACTAAATTAAATAAACCATTCTGTGATGCTGAATCAGAGCCCTATCTATCATCCTGTCATCTGTCCAAACCAACGCCACAACAGCTCCAGAGATTGCATGTGACTTTAGTTTTAAGCTTATTATAACTAAAAGAGAATGCTTACTCCTCTTCTTTCCCCAATTCTTCTTTTTTTTATTCCAGTTGCTTTTATCTTACCAGATGAGGATAGATAGTAGCACTTTACACTGCCTCTAAAAGCAGAACACGATGCACAAGTAATAACCCTATGAAAGTAAAATTACAGTCTCAGTCATATAGAATATTTTTAAACAAAAAATATATGCAACTTATTTTTATTTTTTATTTCAATTTTGTCTCAGTTATAATCAAAATCTTACATTCTTTGGAGAATATGTAGCTATACCTGCTATCAAGCTAACCAGGCTGAGACTTCTTAATGATGATGTTTTGAGAGTAAGTAAGGGTACAGTAACAGACTGCATGCAACAATAGGAAATTAGTAATCATTGGAGAGCTGTTGAAGTGAAAACCTTACTTCATGTGATTTTGGTGACAAGCTGAAGTTAAAAGTCAGACAGATGGAACACATTCCATTAGTTTTCAATAATCCTCTTTTCTGTACAGTGTCAGACAAAAAGGCACCACACAGTCCCTCAGAAGGCCAGAGCTGAACCCTCCAGGCTGGTGCTTATCCTGGGGGGGGATCTCCTCAGATGGGCTGAACTTGACTGCATCCCTGAAGAGTTTGAATTGAGCGTATTCTCGTTGTTTTCAGGTGGATCTCTTAGCAACTGAGGCCTCAGAAAAGATTTCGCATGATTGTTTTGTGGGATGTGGAAGGGAAGCAGTGAGTTTACAGCAGTATTTTTCCATCCTGACACACAATGCGTAGTTCAAGTGGGGTTGCATTGTTCAGGTGCACCCTTAATGCACAGCACTCAGGAGCCTGCCGTGATCACACGGAGTCATGTCTGTGGCCAAGCTCCAGTATTACAGTGTGCTTAGAAGAGGGGAGGCAGGCACTGGCAATGCTTGAGGCACTCTGGTGTAAACTGTGCCCTCCTCATCTGTGACTGACAGAGCTCGAGAAGGTGAGGCTTTCTTTCAAAACTAATAAACAAAAGGTTACAAGCGTGCTCAGATATGCTCTGCCCATTGTTCAGTGCTGTGCGATGGAATGTCATGAAGAAAGCACCTCCACTCTGGTGTTGTGACCTCCAGCAGCAAGCAGTCCTTCTAGGGCTGGCAAGCATCAGAAAGCTGCACGCTGTCAGTTGCAACTGTTAAGCAGGAAATTTACCAGAAAATAGACAATTAATTGATGTAGGCAGCAGGAGATGCAACTGATCAGAGCAAAGACTAGCATGTTGATCACAACATATATTTTCTTTATCTGCATTCATGGATGATGAGGGGAGATCTGAGCTGAGGAAGAGCCTTCTTATTTGAATTGCTTCAAGTACAGAGTTTGTAGGAGCCAAAGGATTTTCAATTTGATGTGTCCCTATGGACATATGTTGAGGTTACTATCTGAATAATAATAAAAAAAACCCTTATTTATTTGTATACTGTTTGAGAAGCTGCCTAAGCCTGTGGGTATGTTGGTCTTTCCCCAGTATAAACACTCTTATGTATTTGTTTTTTTTTTTCCCCATAAGCTTGCAAAATAAAGGCCTTAATAAAAACACCTTGGTTATACTTCTAGTGCTTTATCTTAAAAATAAGCCTGCAGGATTATTAGTCTGACATCATTAGGAACAAAACATTCACTCTGAAAAGCAAATTGCAACATACTTTGCAGGGATAAACAGGATTTGGTGGTTGTTGGGAGATGTTATTGTGCTTTATGAGCGGTAAGACGTGAAACTTGTAATGCTCTGAAAACACTATTAAGTGAATGAGGCGAATGGAGGAACAGGGCAACGAGCTCTGGGAGAATTTGTTTGATCTGTTGTGGTGATGTTAGATGCAGCAGTTTGTCTATGGTTTATCAAACTCTGACAGGCAGGCTGTAGAAATGCTTGTTTCCAGCTCACCGCAGTGGTGAGGGCTACTGAAATCACCAGAATTGCACAGGGGAGGAAAGCCTAAGTCTGTGCCTGTGCTTGGTGACCGATTAGGATCACCATAAGTCAAATTACCATAGTGTAATTTGCAGAGCCTGAAAAAGACTGGACATCCAAGTCCTGCCCTTCAGGTGAAAGGGACCCTGGGATGAGCAGGATTTAAGAGTTCAAGATTAGTATGGCAGTAAGTGAATATCTGAATTTCTGAAGAGGGTAAAGATGCATGGTAAACCTTGTTTCCAACCAAATTTCAGCAGCTGAAGGTATTTATTTTTATTAAATACCTAGCCAGGAATGCAATTTTATGACTAAACTACAAGGACCTTATCCTGCATGTTTTTCTGTTAATGTAACCATCTTATAATTGAGCTATGAGTCAATTTAGCTGCTCCACTGTATGCAATAGTACAATTGAAAGCTAAGAACTAAGCCAGTTCTTTTGCTACCTATTGCTCAGTTCAGATATTTTATGTGGCATTACCTGAGTTGTCAAAACCGTTCTGGTAAAGTATGTCTGCCTCTTCAAGGAGAAAGAAGTAAACTGGGAACTATTTGACATAACTAATCCCTTTTGCCACCTCCAGGAATAATCTGCCTCATGCTGGGCCAAAGCCCACTTACACACCACCAGTTCTTACACACACTAAATGTGAATGTTCTTTCTTGAATTTACGATTAATGCACTGTTTTTCCTCTTTCCTGGTGTGCTGATGTCTGTTTCAAACTATGCAGTTCTAAATGTAATCAAAGAAGCAATCAGTTGCTATAAAACTTGTCGTTTGATTGGCAAATAATAGGATGACTGATAAAATAGAGTTTGAACAGTCTAACTGCATGCTGGTCTTTCTCTCAGTAAAGTGAGTGCTGAAGTTTTCCATTCCTTATTTGCGGCCCCTAGTGAATCTTTGCTACTGTGTTCCTGTGTTTATGATTTTAGTGAGTGCCTGCTGTATATAGCCATGCACAAGATTTTTGTGTGTCTTGGAGATTTTATGTTATTGTTCCCATTCAAGCACTCTACCTTTATTTACAGTGGGTTTACATCTCTTCTTTCTGCCTTCATCCTCTCGAGAGCCCAACTTTTTGGGAGTAGCCTTGCAGTGGTGGATGAATTCTTTCATGGATATTCTCATTATTTGAAGTCTTGCTGTACAAATATCATTTCCTTGATGTATTTCTCATTTTCTAAATGCTGAAGGTAAACTATCTTGCCTTAAAAGAAAACGCTACAACATTTTGCACTTATTGTTTTAGTGAACATTTTGCCTCTTGAGTGTTGATATTTGGATTTCTTCGATGAAAATCAATGAGAGATTTTAAAATAATTGTTCAAATCTTATTAGCTGTAGTACAGTAAATATTAGGGTGAGGCCAGCGAGAGCGGAGTAAGTGTAATTCAGGTGTAAAGTACCACAATGAAAATTCAATGTTGTTAGTCCAATAGTACCAATCAAGAAGCTGTCACTTTGCAGGTATATGCGTGAAGAATATGGGGTAAACATAAAGAATATGGATTCCTTGCATCCTGAATGGATTGTTTAAAAGCAAGTCTGTCTTTCTGTTCCTGCAGCAAGATCTTACACCAGCTGCATCTCTTCTTCTATCAGGAGGAGTGCAGAGGCAGCCTCACACTGAGAGCAGTGGGCTGAGGGAACTAGGCATGCATTTCAGTTCTATTGACAAGTGTTTACCCTCTGCTCTTGTTGTATATAAATGTTTAGGTGTTAAAGGAGAACCGTAATGTTTTGATGAAGAAATGCCAATACGTCAGGATTGCATCCATATAAATGCTTTCTATGCACTTTTCTGCTCTTCTCTTTATTGTTGTGATTGGTTTTCCTGTACCAAGATAACCTTACAGATTTCACAGGAGTGCCTCTTAATTTAAGTGAGATCAGGATCAGTGGTCTCCTACACTGTGGCCAATTTTGCTGGTTCATCTGCTGAGTTGTGCTTTTCTATCTTCAGAAAATCACTTTAATTCCAGTTAAACTATTTCATGTTATCAGTGACCTCAAAATGTGCTACCCTGGTTCTACAGAATAAGGTTAAGACTTTTCTCTCAGAACTAGCTCATTGAATTAGGGGTCAGATTCAGAGCTGCTTTTAAAATGCTATAATAAAAACTGATCTTAGGGGAGCTATGTTACTTTGCATTGAGTGAAAATATAGCCATCTGTAAATCTTTATGCAGATTTTTTTCATGGACTGTGTTATTGTAATGTAACATTAAATCTATTGCACACGTCTAGTTGCTAGTGCAATGGAAAACCCCCAGTGTTGTACAAATCAGAAGTCAGCAGAGGCTTTAATTTCGTCAGAAACAAGCTTAGAAGGCAGTCAAAGAGCCACTGATGTAGTTCAAATGCTCTTTGTCCTGCAAAAATAAAGAGCCTGTTTGTTCTACATTTTTACATCAGTGTCTTTTACCTTGCTGAAAGGAGACAGAACTGTAAACCCAATTTCTTGTTATTTTTATAGAAAACAAACATTGAAATTACTAGTCTCTCCAAAACTCTGGCTATGTAATAAAAAGGGATGGTTTGAAAAGCATTTAATAAGTTCTTACAGACTGAAAACACATTGGAAATATTGGGTTGCAAAGTAGTTCATTCTACTTCTGATTTTCGCTGTTGCTTTTCACATTGCCCACAACCACTGCAACGCAGGTGTTGCTGGAAAAAGATTTTCCAAGTTGGGTTTTCAGAGCTGCTGGGTTCTGAGCAGCTTCTACCAAAGATGAAATACTCAGTATCTCACAGTCACATTGCTCAAGCCATCAGGAGCAAGACCTCAACTCTTGGCAGAGGTGGCAGCTTGACTGTCAAATACTCTTTAATAGCAATCTCTGCTACCTACAGGAAGGAAGTAGTTATGATCACAATTACCTGATTATAGGGCAACCATGATGAACTACTTTGCTTCTCATCCCATAGGAAAGCATTGACAGTTTTTAACTTCCTTCTCTGTTAGTCTTCACTTCGTCCTTTCGTACCAAATGATTCACACGTGCTTGAAAGAATCACCTGCTGTTATTCTGACACACTCTTTTCTATGTCTTTCTTCCTCATCAAATGAGACCTAATGTTTTGTAAGCATCTTTCTTTCCTTTTTCTTTATCTTTCCTTATTCTAGTGCTGTCTTCAATTACACGTTCACTAAATCAGTGTATCTAGCACAGTAGAATGGATGAATGATATGTATAGATGTGTGCATAGAATTTCTGTATGTACATGTATATTTGTGGGTATTTCCAGTCTATTACATGGCAGCTTATAATGGACAGACCACAGAGAGGCATGTGGTATTGTAGAAAGTGGAGCTGTAAAACTTCTACAGGCACAACTACTAGGCTGAAATTTGCCCTGCAGTATAAAATTGGCCACAGAGAAGTGATAACATTATTAGGGGATGAACTTGTTAACTACAAAACATAACTTCAGGGCTTTTTTGTCTTCTTTTCACTGGTGTAAAGCATGACTATATCGTCTAAGGAAGCTGAGTAAATATGCTGCACTTATTCAGGATCTGAGATTTTAGAGATGATTAGATTGGTTGCCCTTAATTTTTTTTTTAGCTTTAGTTTTCTCTGTTTTATGTGCAAACAAGTGTGTAGTGTTAATAATAAAAAAAAATAATTTGAGGCCTTTAGAGTAGATTTAATAAATATGGACCATATCAGTTACTGTTGAGTCTGAAACTTGGGAAGAAGCCATAAATTACAGGAAATCTTAAAACAAAAAATAAGTTGCTTTGGCCAAAATTAAGATATTAAAATGTCATCCCAGAAGTGTCTGTAGTGAAATGCTATTGGTGTCATTTGACACAAAAAGGTCTTAGAATAATAATTTTTCCTAGCATCTCCTAATGCATTTGAACAGAATATTGTCATCATGTACTTCAGTCCGGAAGGAACACGGTTTATGGCATTGTATCTTGATTACTTAAATTGTCAAATTATTCAAAATTTATTTAGTTCTTTGGCACAACGTTTTCTTGCTGACAGTAACAGCAATTCACCATATTAAACAAAGGACATTTACTGTATGGCTATGAGAAGGTTTCTTGTTCTCTGTGGGCCCATTTTGAAATGGCTATCAATCTATCAATTATTCTCAAGGGTTACTCAGTTCTTTTACTTAAGGTCTGAGTTTATGGTATAGATGGAGGAAACACACTCATCTTCATAAGTGAAAGGTCTTGCATTAGTTACCTTTTCAGGAGGAAAAAAAAAGAAACGACACAAAACTCCTATGGACTTCTTGGAAATTCCACTTAATTTCTTTTTGGAATTCAAATCATATTTAGTAATTTCTCATGCTTGCAAAGTGTGCAAGGATTACAGTAATCTAAGGCAATCTTTGCACTGTGTATGATATGTACCATAAATACAATGTTAAAAACTGGAATGCAATAAATTGATTCTAATAACTCTTTGCATACCTTTGGTGCCACCTGTATGCAAGAAATGGTGCAGGAAACTTAAAACACATCCCTAAAAAATATATTGATTGAACTGGTTCTGTCAGCAGCATTCACCCCAAAGAGACCACAAATTTGAATGGATGACTGCTGACTTAATATAAGATGATGTTGGCTGGTGTAATTATATAATAATACTCTGTCCTACAAAGTGTTCTTTCAATCTGTCAGCTTTACATGATGAAAAATGTAGGGGCTTTCTGTCCTATTTCTTTAAGCGACAGGCATATAAGCAAACTTTTGAAACTATATTTTTCTTTGCAGAACAAAAAATAAACCTTTTAAATCAAACCTGAGAAACAGCAAAAGTTACTGAACAAGTGCTTGATGACTTATCAGATTCTGATTGTAAATCACAGAGTTTGAGTTGATTTTAAAGCTCCTTAACTCTATCTGCTTTGTGTTTCATTTTGTTCACTTCACTTACAAGATTTAAATCTCAATACTTTGGTGCTGAAATTTAGGTGTTTTTTGGTGGTTTTTTTTTTCGGACTTAACTGAAAGATGCCGAGTGAAATCTTGTTCAGTATTTCCATTATCTTGCTGTACTCAAATCATTAAGCTTTTACAGGAGCTGAGTTCTAACAGAAATTACCCAGGTCTGAGGAGTGATTTTATTTTATATCCAAGTAGTAAGACCAAGTTGATAATCCTACCTGTGCTACCAGAATGTAAAGCTACAGAGCTGCAACTCCCTCCTCAAGCATTTGCTGTACTACTAAAGGGTACAGAATACCTTCATCGTACCTCCAGGGGCAGTATGTAAGCATGTAGTCCTGTCAAATAGGAGTAATTCGGGCTGTTATCATTTGCCACAAAAGGAGTTGAACAGGTTGTTTTGTATTTCTGCATTTACCACTCTGTTATTAATGGTTTTGAATTTAAGCATAATATGCTGTATAAAATCTTGCATTTCAGTAATGTGTGCTTTGCATTTTGTCTTTCCTCACTGCAGTAAGTGTTGCATAGGATCTGTCATGCAAACCACTTGTCAATGTAAATTTTAAAACAGTTGCAGTAATGCAGGTAGGTTGAGGCATGTCAGAAAGCCAATGGTGTTCAAACTGGTTATAGTGCCTTGATCTGTTTCCTAACCCTTAACAGGTAATAGGCAAGTAATGCAGATACACAGCGTAAGAGTACTGCTCTGTTAGTACAGAAAAATAGGGACAGGAGTGGTCTTTATGATAAGTCTGAATTTAAATGATAGCTGTTATGGAGTTACTGATGAATCCTATACCACTGCATTCTGCTCTTTAGGGAAAAATCACATGCAAATGACACAGAAATTCTATATCTTATTAACAGATCCACTGTCCCTCAGTACACACAAGGTTATCTGGACCCTCTTCCTCAGAACGGGGCAGTCCGAATCATTCCAGGGTTGCTGGCGCTGCTGGTAGCACCAAATGCCTTTTTGCTCCCATAGGTTAAAAGAAAACCAAACAAAAACAATCAAAAGAAACAAACCCACCAGCCCTGTAGATGACAGAAATCCCAGTGAATTCCCTAGGGCCAGAATTTTGTCTCTGGAATGAAGATGCCAAAATGACTGCTCTTTCTCCTGAGCTCAGAGAGGCCTTTCCCTGGATCAGGCATTCAGCTCTGCTCCAAATATCACCTTCAGCGTCTAATAATCAATTCTCATCCGAGAATAATGAGACACAGAAGCATCTTACAGTGCAATTGCCACCCTGCAAAGAAACATTTTTTCTAAAAAAAAAAAAAAAAAAAAGACATTGTAATCATTTTCAGGCTTTTCAAGGAAGAGACTTTAAACACATGACTGATCACTAAGCGTTGTTTAAGTAGTCCTGTAATTTGAGGTTCCTTTTTATGACAGAACTGAAATAGATCTCGAGTAGGCCATAGAAAAAGAATACCATCTCTTTAAAAAAAATCAATAGCTTTCAAGGCCTGGGATGGCCTCTGTGCTGAGATTAATAAAGCTTGACAATACATTCTGAATGCAAGCAATGACTTCTATTACAAGGGGAAAAATGAAAAAGCTGCTATTACTGACATAGTCAATAGATTGCACCTCAGTGTATACTGTACTTTCTACATTTTTAATATAAATGTGTTCGGTTTCAGAAACGGGAGCATTATCAGCATTCATTTTACTTGAGGCAATAATGTGAGAAGTTGTCTCATGTAATAAATAAATAACCTGTCTTTAAAACCATTTACTCGGATTGCTTTTCCCAAATGCTTATTTAGAGGTGCTCTATAAGGTGTCATATACTGAGGCAGTTGTGTTATAAGGGTTTTATAAAATGCAGTTTCTTTGTTTTATGCATAATTTAAATGTTTGTTGAGGATTTTTGTTCTGCTGCCTTTAGAAGGATAATAATGGCTGCCTCATACAGTGTTGGGATGGCGTGATTTCATGTGAGAAGTTGTAGAATGTGGCTTAATGGTCCCTATTTCTCAGGGTCACAAAGACAATCCGGTGCAGGGCAGAAAGCTACCGGATGGCTGTCCACTGCCCATCTTTCGGTTTCAGCTCTTTTTCGCCAATAATATTGTTTTGGACTTTGAAAAAAAGGATAGAAGAAATTGTCTTCTCTGCATAAACGCACATATTCAGATCTTTGTAATATCCACTTGTATTAGAAATGATCTCTGTAAATGGATCATAGTAGATGATACTTAATTATAAATGAGACACTCTATTCATTCACACTTCATACTGTCACTTCTCTATATCTATCTTGCCAAATATATTTGTGTGAACAAAACCTATTTAATGTGTTCAGAAGGAAAGTGGGCTTTGGCATGCGTAGCTTATAGGAGCATAAAAGTGAGAAACAATCAGCGAACTTTGAATTACTTCTAACTCCTGAAGGAGGTGTTTGTTACTCATCTGATGTCTGGCCATAACGGACCTTCTTTAAACCTCATCAGAACAATGGCCTGATATATCTCTAATGCCTTTTTTACATCAGCACAAATGTGCTGATTCCATCGGAGTGACCCATGATTTACAATGTTGTAAAGAAAGAAGAATCAGGCTGTAAATATACAAGGGAGGGGAAGCATAACTGTCTGAGACTTCTGGAGACTCTAAGTACAAAACAGAGGAAGATTTATTTAGAGTGATTTAGGGGTTGTAGCTGCATAATAGGCTATAACTGAGCACAGGAAATTTAGGCTGATGAGAAGAGGTGTGGTTTGCTGCTTTGTGGCTCAGCTATCCCCAGCTCAAGGTGAAGAACTCAGTGGTTAACAGGTAGACCCACTTCTGACTCCAGTGTAAGGAAAGAGGGGAGGATACAGTGCTATTTATGCGTTCCTCTTTCCATATGCTCTGTGGTACCAGACCTGGCTTTAACTCATAAAAATCTTCCCCTTCTGAGACCTCCCACTTCAAAGGCAGATTTTGAGCAAACTCTCGAAGTCATGATCTCTGCTGTATGAAGAAAGAATTATCTGCTCACTAGTAAGGACGGCCTTTATAAAGTCATCTTCTTTACTTTGGGTCACACAGAGAAACTTAGTTTAGAAGTATCACAGAAGAAAAAGCTGTTATCGTTTTCTGTCCCAAAACTCAGTGCTGATCTGATTACGTCTGACTGTGATTCCAGGTTATCTACCTAATTTGTCTACAATGTTATTACCAACATGTGTTTTCCCATGGGGAACATATTAATTTGGTTGTTGCCTTGGGGAAATCTAAACAAAAAAGATTAAGTACAAGAATTCTTTTCCATAAAAAGGATCATATACAGAATAAATGACAGGCTTGTATTTAGTAGATGGTTGAAATCAAAGTATTTTCAGTCTGCACTTTCCGATATAAATTGCTCATTTCAAAGCACAATGCTCTGCATAATTAGATGGCACAATTGCAGCATCTGGGCTGCGTATCAGTCTGTTAAGTGATGTGGTAAAAGCTATGAATAGTGGGACGGATGGAAGAAACTGGTGCCCATCTACAGCCTTTTGGCTGGATACTCTCCTTTTGCGTTCTCCAATTTCTGCCAGATGGAAATGCTGTTTTCCCGGCACTCTGTCTCTCTTCTTTGTGGCACATAAATCACTGGGACTGGAGTGGCAGTGACACTTTTGGTGGTGACATTGTTTCCGGCTTCTGCCTCCTGTACAGCAGGGTGGCCGTGAGAACATTCAGCCCTGAGCTGCAATTAGTGATTGCTCACTCATTTCCTCTGAAGCACAGTCATCTAACTAATGACAGCATTTCTTCAGCTGGAGATAATATGACAGATAGCATGGGGCTCTGTGAATCACACCATGTATGTGCATGAAAAGATTATTCTCCTTTCTAATTAAGTGTGTCAGACCAGCAGAACTGAGACCACTTCCAGCGTGGAAGGATAATATGAGAAAGCTTCCTTAGTGTGTGCTCTGGCACTGCTGTCTGTACTGATCTCCACTCCCTTCCTTTGGGTTTTAATGGGGGAGCAGCCAGAACCTGAACTGCCGTAGGTAGGCAATGGGTAGGCGGACTTGGGTAGGTAGGTAGACGTAAGTACTGTAAAAGATTATTGAGACATTGATTATTAGCACCTATTCCAGGTGATTTATGAAGGTGCTGAAGGAGATGGAAAATGGAGATCTACATGGATGAAAAAATGAATCTTACAGCTCCTTCAATAGCCATATAAATAGGCATATATATATATATAAATACCTTTATTAAGCCATGCATCTGTGGCTGTTTACCACAACACAATCAGTGTGGATCAACTTTGCTTTTCTGTTGAATAAAAATGAGATGCAGTGACTGAGGAAGAAGGGCATGCCATTATTCCTATTTATTGCTCTCATGTAATTTCTTTAATTTATAGGTCTAGTTTTGTTATCAGTGATTCAAATTCACAAACCTCAGGTGTGAGCTTCAAGTGTGATTATAAATCCCTTAATCTCTTGGAAACAAAATGTGAACGAGAAGTTTGACGTACCACAGACAACTGGGTTGTCAGATATCTTGCTTTTTATATTAAAGTTTATCTCTTTTTTTTTTTTTTTTTTTTTTTTTCTCCAAGAAAAGAGCTCTATGGAAAGACAAACCAAATTTTATTTAAAAAAAAAAAAAAAACTTTGATTTATTATTTTACTTTTTTTTTTTTTTAACAAATAGTTGGGTGGTGCTTTACCACAGTGCTGAGTTTTGCTAGCATGCAGGCCTAAGAGAAAATTGCTGCTTGTCTAATTTTATGTACCCTGAGAGCAACTTTGAAAAATAGGAGTCATCAAGTGATATCTCTACTAGTGCTATAAATCAGAGACTTATTTGCATACTAATGAAAATTCAAACCATAGAGCTCTGTGAAGTAATACTGCCCTGAGTTAGGGATCAGTGTTAAAATGTGACCTCAGAGTCTATTCTGTAGAGAACCAGATATCTGGGATATCTTCGGGCAAGATCTCTTCTGCCTATTTCTTGGTGGTGGTGGCTTTTAGTTTTTCCTTTTTCCTTTTCTTGTTGATTGCTTGGTTTCTTTCTTTTTTTTTTTTTTTTTCTTTCCATGTTTTAACTGAATAAATTCATAGAAGGGTGAAATTATTCACTGGTTATTGAGATAATGCTGTAGCTGTGTAAGCAATTCATTAAAATTTTATCACTGGTAGCATCAAAAATACTTGAAATAGTCAGCAGATATATTACATCAGCAAGTCTTGACTGTGACTTTTGTCAGTGCTAATTGAGAAATGTGCATGGCTGTATGAATCAGGGCGATGCAGAAGGTGGAAGTGAACTCTCTGTTCTTTTTTGGAAGCTGCTTTTTGTCAGTGTTTTTCAAAAGTGACTGTAATGAATCTGAAACTAATATCAGAATTCATCCAAGAATAACAATGAGCTTCTTAGAATAGAAACAATGAAATGCAACAAAACCAGAAAAGCCCAAACAAGAAACAAACCAACAAAAAGAAAACAAACCAACCAAACACACGAAACCCTTTAAGACCCTGGCAGAAATTCTGAATCAAATTTGTGGCAATATTTTGTTGATAGTAAAATGTAAATACACAAAGTGACCATTTTAGAGCTGGAATACCAAATCAAATCTTAGCAACAGTGGTCGAGGCGATGCTGCTTCATTAAATGTCTAAAGGAGTTCCACCTACAGGGAACAGATGAAAAGCTTCCAACTGAATCAAATTGGAAGACTGCAAATGAGATATGTAATTTTTATTAAAAGATACAGCAATTTTCCCCTTGGTAAAGTTAGCAGATGAAAAAGGACTGTGTGCGAAGTTTTTAAAAACAGAATGTATTATTTAGAGCCACCCCTCCTTCCAGTTTTTCAGTCTCTGAATTAGGGTATAACTTTACACATCTGCTTCGGTGGTGATTTCTCCCTGGGCTCAATTTTATTTATTTATTTATTTTCTGCTTTATCTCATTTAGGTAGCGCCCCTATAGTCCTGTTGACTTGGAGCCTACTTAAGCATTACTGAATCTGTATAGAAATTATTGAATCAGGCCGGAAGGTGATTATGCGTGTATGATAAAGCCTCGATGAATGGACACAAAGCCTATTTTTACATAAATCACAGAACAGATGCTTTAAAAATAATTTGAGTGAATGAGTTGCATATTGAGTAGATAGACTGGCAAGCTACGAGGGCTGCGCCAAATGTCATACCTCCTATGGTTTTATGTTGGCCCATGATGTTGGAGGTAGATGTTGGTTGGTATGGCAGTAGAGAGTGAACCTTCCCTCCAACCTCCTGCTATAATTTGTTGCTGTGTGACAAATGGCAGCGTAGGGACAGTTTGACAAAAAGACATCTGATGTGGTGGTGCATCTGAAGCGCAGGTATGTCATTGAATTCCTCTATGTGACAAATTACAGCCATTGACATTCATTGGCACTTTTGACATAGGATTCAGATATTTGTAAGGTAGGATTTTATTCTGTGATAAAATCAATTTACTAGAAGACAGAAGGTCTTTTTGTGGCAGTGCTATACTTCCCAGATCATATAGGTCTGCAGCATGGTACAGAAAAAATGTTTTGTTCAGTTAAGGGCTCAGGTTTGAAGAAACCTAGGGCTAAATTAATTGAGGATGTGAACTCTGTCCTTTGACGTGTATTAATTTGGCCAGATTGGAAGCCCTAGTAAATATTTGATCACTGGACTCGTGAAGTGTAATACAGCCCAGGGCACCAGTTACGTATCTGATCTCTGGAATAAGTTGACCTGGAATAGAAACTGTTTACAGAATTTATCAGGTTTCTTATTTACAGTATTACCATTAATATATGACAATTTATCTATTGCTTAAAATGAAACTGCTCATTTAATAAAATAAGAACAACAAAACAAACCATGCATTGAAGCATGTAAAGCCATGCATTTCTTCATTAAACCCAATGTTTATTCACACTGAAACTCATCTGCATCCTCTCAGCAAAGAACCAAAATATTACTACATGTATAACATACATTTTCTGACGTGATCACTGTTGCTTAACTGCACCCTGTAGCGCATGCAGTACAAATGCCATGCAATGCAATCACCAAGTAATTAAAGGCAGCTTTATACAGAGCCAGGTACCTGTTGGAATTTCAGCTGTGAAAAATTTTGAGTCAAATATAATGTGGCAGGCAGAACTTGAGTACCAAAATGCTCCATCTATCATAACATCTTGCAAACAAAAAGCTTTGAAGAATATCATGTGAGTCTTGTTCCACTGTGAATAGAAATAAAACCAGGGAAAGCAGATTGGTTTTTGTTTTTTTTTTTGACTTTGTTGATTTAAAAGAAAAAGAAGCATCGAACCTGTATTCCCATAGATAAGATTATCATAAGCAGTTACTTTTCTATATACAGTTTATGTATAGAAGGATGTTCTCATAAGCTACAAGTGTTTTCTTTGTCTTCATGCCAAATTGCATGGCTGTTCTTAGCAAACTGAACTCACTCATGCCACAGTTGTTACAGGCTGTTGAAGCTCTAAGTGAAATACTTAGAGCTTTCCTTTTGCACTTGGCAGAAATACTATGGGCATTGGTGATTTCCATAAGCATAACAAGAACAAATAAGCTTAGGGTTTTTCACGCGTGCAAATTACAGGTATTTCGATACTGTAGAGTCAGTGTAGCTAAAAGTACATTTCAATGTCCTATTTTGTCAGAAAGGACAGTTGTCACAATTCTTGACCATTCCTTATGTTTTCTGAAGTGGCCTGGTTAATGAGCGAGAAAGAAACCATCAAAGAATCACCTTTTTTCCTTTATTTTCACCAAATGCTGCATGATCTTGTTAGTGGGCTAGTCATCCCTGACTATCAGTTTTGAAATGGCAGCACAAATTGTACTGCTGAAATTAATGAATAACTCTGAGATATGACAAATACCAAACATTTATAGCACTTGCTTTAGTTTCAAGCCATTACAGGTGTAGCAGAGGTGGAAGAATAACACAATCTTGCCAGGAAATAACACAATCATCCTGTCAATCATAAATATATTTCCTTTCAAGCACAGTAATTAAGTAAGCAATAGTATTATTAAGCTGATGAATAAGAAATACAAAAATAGGAACAGAAGCAAGAAAAAGGAGAAGGTGAAGACCTTGGCTATGGTCTGGAAGAGGTTTGTAATTGCGTTGTTGTCTGGGTGTTGACTGCCTGATTGAGCAGCCTTGGAGGTGTCCGCAAGCTGTCAAGCTGGGGAATTGGAGTTAATGGACAGCTAATATCATGATTGAATGGTAAAAGTGGAGCCTGATCTCTTTGAGGATGGAAAATCGATAGTCTATTAGATTTGTCGGGATGACAGGGAGAGAGAAGCGAGTGTCTGTTGTATTTGCTTGCATTACCAGGGCTGCTCTAATTAAGCACCCACCTCGAGATGGAGGGGGACGTGGAGAATTGAAGTAGTAATGAGATTCAGGCTTGAAGTAAATGAAGTAACTGCAGCATAAGGCACGCTGACAGACAATTAAACCTCTTTATCAATGCTGCTTCTTTCCAGAAATAAAATCTCATATGGCAGCTATAAAATAAGGCTGAGCCCAGTATGATCATAAATCTTATTGCAGCTTGTGGCTGTGTGCATTATTGTTCAAGTTGTTTTGGAGCTGTTTTCACAAAAAAAAAAAAAAAAAAAAAAAAAAAAGATGCATTGCCTAATGCTGAACTTTCTTAATGAAAATTACTCTGCATCAGACCTGTGTTCTTCTGCCTTAACTACTGATATCCAACATGACACTCACAGCTTGCTGATAGCACAGCAGGTCTGGGTGTGTGCCAGCCAGCTCAGCGGCGCAAGGTAGCTCTCATCCTTCTTTTTTTTTACCTTCTTGCCATCAGGAGGTAACTTATCTGCCGAATTCAATCAACCTATGGATATCTCATCTGAACATGATGCTAAACATAATGCTTCTGATGTTGGGAATGTAAGAAATGAGCCTGCTTTCGCTGGAGTGCAGTGCTGTACAACATTGCTTAGTGGAATTAAATCTGGAATTCCTGGGGATTTTGGATGGCTCACGCACACAAGTATGCACTATTGTTATTTCTGATCTCTTTTCTAATCAATGAGGTTAAACAAGTGAGGGGGTTCAGGATCGAGATTTCTTGAGGGAGAATTTCTTACTGCTCCAAGAAGCAGTGGTAACCAGGAGTGCCGTTTTTCTGCCAACCCTTCAGCTGAGCGCTGCTGGACAAGTGTTCAGGCAACAGTGCACATTGAATTGCATCATTTTTCAGCAGGCAAGATTAGGGAGGAAAAAGTCCTTTACCTTACAGTCCCGTTCACTCCATACCGAAGTGATTGCTTTTCACTGTAGCAAATCATACCTGTTGCATGCTGCTTCTCACAAAACAGAAGACAATATGTTTCTCACTGAAGCAGAAGACAATAAATGTTATAAAAACTTAATTACAATGTGAAACTGAAAACATAAAAAGCGGGTTCTTAACACTTCTGACATACCCATTTTGATTAATTAATTGTAATATTAATTTTTGAGTGCTCCAAGTGACAAAATAAGGAAAGGATCTACATATGCTCCTTGTGCATATCTGTGAATTTACTTCATATTTTGCAGCAATTTGTGAGAGAACTTGCAAATTCTTTTTAAAAACCTCTTAGATCAAAGACTGAATTTATATTCAGTGATTACTTTGGCAGGGTTCTTCCAAGTGATCAGCTGCACTAAGATACTGAGCAGACTCAGAGGCAAGACCACTTTTAGTGCATTTTGTTGTGTTTCTGTGAGTGTTTATACTGGTTATGTGGAGCCTTTGTGTACATCAGCTCACCAGTATCTTTGATTTGGCTATCGTATTTTTTTATCTGCTAAAATGAAGGGCAATTTATTCCAGCATATTTTATGTTTCTATTTTATTTCCATAGTATACCACATTAGCATATCAATTTAAATAACTATTTCTGAAGAGGTGTAGGAAACATTTTTTGTATATTACAGTTGTATCTATAAACCAGTTGTTTCTTTCGTACACGTGGGTATTTTTTGCCTCTGAAAGTTCACGTGGTTGGTTTCCCTTCGTTATGGATTAATGTTGATCCAAAGTTATTAAATTCTGCTTTCACATACGTAATTTGACTTTATTTAAATAGCCACTGATTGCTCTTCATTTCTTCTCAAAATCTCTCTTGCTTTGATCACTTTTTTTTTTTCTTCAATTACTTCCATTACTGCATTGATTGCCCCAGATTTAATATAAAGAAATTAGGTTGGAGACTGTAGCTTCCTTCAGTCTGTACACAATTTGTGTTCAGAGATGGGGTAGTGGAAAGAGCTCCCATCTCTTTTTGAGAAAATACTCTGTAGTTTGATCCTCTTTCTTTTCATATGGTTTTTTAATATATTGGCTTGATTGTGCTTAAAATTATTAAGTAAGTTGATAAGAGGAAAGGCCTCTGATATTTGAAATATCTCCTGAAGATGCAGTGGGCACTGTTCTGTTGGTTTGTCTGGGTCAGCAGACTAAATAAATGACAAATGACATTGTGTTTTAAACCAAGTGCCGAGTACAACCTGCCTTTACATCTGCTGTGATTTAGAGTAAAAACAGATATGAGTACGATGACCTTGATTCATTCTTTGGAGAATGTTTGTAGAGCACCGAGAGTTCACAAGTTGTCACAATGATGAACTAATCGACTCGTAGGAGGACACAGAGCAAGTGCCAGAGTCTGAAAGTGTTTGACATTTTCTGGTGTGCCGTAAGTGTCTCACTGAGGGGGCTGGACCTGCTGGGAGCTGAGTTCTCCAAGACTCTTTGGCACTGGATAATGTCTCATTAAGTCAGGCCTCAAGGCAGTGTGGATTTGAGTTCAGATCTTAGAGCAAAGTTTTGTAATATAGGTTGGAAACTGCTTGCTTATGTTCTCTTATATTCATTATATTGTTGTCATGTTCAAAAAATAAAATTAGCATTTGGCATAGAATAGCTTTCGATTTTTCGTAATGAAATCAAGGTTCATTGTCAGTCTACTCCCTATTCGGACTACTCCCTATAGAAATGGTTTTTGAACCCACAGTGGCATAAACTCAGCTTAGTAAGACAGCCTGCAGCTCCTAAACATGCCAGAAATTAATAAATTTTAATCAAAAGCAGTGAAATAGCTAGTATAACTTCCCATGGAAAACAGCACAATATTAACAAACAGTTGCTTCTTTTGGAGTCCTAAGTGTGCAGTACAAGATGAACAAAGGACTTCACCCACGCAACAATTGTTGCCTGGAATAAATATAATAATGTCAGTATAATAACGTGACATAAATAAATACACAGTCTAAGATGTCAACACATCAGCCTTTCAATACCTAAAGGGAGCATATAGAAGGGAGGGGAATCAACTCTTTGAAAGGATTGATAATTGCAGGACGAGGGGAAATGATTTTAAGTTGAGGAAGGGGAGATTTAGTTTGGATGTCAGGGGGAAGTTCTTTACTATGAGAGTGGTGAGGTGCTGGAACAGCTGCCCAGAGATGCTGTGGATGCCCCGTCCATCCCTGGAGGTGTTCAAGGCCAGGCTGGATGGGGCCCTGGGCAGCCTGGGCTGGTGTTAAATGGGGAGGTTGGCGGCCCTGCATGTGGCAGGGAGTTGAAGATTCATGATCCTTGAGGTCCCTTCCAACCCTGGCCATTCTGTGATTCTGTAACATGAGATTTCCCTAGAAGTGACAACAGTCAGGGTATCTTTTAAAATAATGCGTGTGGGTAATATAGAAGCCAGCAGTCCTGAGAGCAGCACTGGTACCCTGTCAGGAGCTACCTCTTATTTATACCAAGCACTGGGACTTCATTTTCCTTGCTTATCTGAGTTTGGCACTTAAGAATCAGAAAGAAGCGAGAGGCAGAAGACTCCCTGGTACACTTGTTGATGTAGGCAAAACGCATCTATTTCAAATGGGATACTGATTTTTGACAGTCTGACTGAAGTCTGATCTGTTAAAATACATATATCATTGTAGGCTAGTGAAAATGTGGCTGTATAAATCATTCTTCTGACATACTGGCATTTCTGTGATATTTCTTAATGGTACACTTTTCAGTGTATGCTGTGCAGGAAAATTCAGTGCTGCTATGGCAAAGTAACTATGTTAGTGCTTAACAGGAATGCAGGAAAATGTACATGCTTTGCTGCACTGGTTATTTAGAAAATAGTCTTTATTTAGGTTGCAACGTAATTGTGAGAGCAATTAATAGTATATCAGAAGTTCCAGCTCTTGCTTTAAAAATAATTTTTAAATAATTTTGGATTTTACTAATCAGAATCCCTTTGGCAGATTTCAATAAGACACTTTTGATTTTATCTCCACTTAGAATTAATGTCTTAAAAAAGAATTTTAAACGCAAATATTCTACTGCTGGTAAATATAAACAAGAACAAATTAAAAGAAAAAAAAGCTACATGGTTTTTCAATTATGTGAAGTGTTTGTTTAATTTGAATTGTAGACTCGATGCGGTTGTAAGCAATCATTCAGTAATTTTACAAATCAGAAGAGATGTGGGATTAAAAGTTTTTTTCATTTCACCTACTGGCGCTTTGGAACAGGTCTTTTGCTTTAGATTTGGTGGTGGATCTCCCTCAAGTCCTTGAAAAGCCTTCAGTCCATGAGAACGTCTAGTGCAGTCCAAGGGACATTTAGGAAGAAAAAGTATTTCCAGCTGCTTCACTGTGTTTTAGGTGGTGTTCATAGTTTTCAGCATCTTTACCTGTTCTTCCTGAGACCTGTGGCAGTATATCTTTCTGTGCCTGCATTTATTTCGTTATGTTATCCCAAATCCCAGGTCACTGGGTTCAGTTCTCATTAAATTCCATTTTTAGATTTAAATATCACTACTAATGGTGAGTGGGGATGGGGGGGGAGCCAAACATTCCTCTCTTCAGCGCTTAAAAGTACTGAGTAAAGAAGCACTTTATTATATACTACATTAGTAAAGAAGTACTAATAAAGAAGATCAGGCTAGACTAAAACCTTAGACACTACATGCAGAAGATTATAAAGTTACAACTTAATGTGTATGTGCTTCAAAATTTTAAAGCAGAATATAGATTATTCTAGTAGCTCTATAAATGCTTAACTGAGCTCCTCAGGCCTATTATTCTGATGCTACGTTCATTCCAACCATAAATTTAAACTAGACTGTGTCAAAGGAACAATTACAGTTTGTCAAGAAAAGGAAAATTTAAACTCATGTCCTTTTCTTTATAAATTATTAGACAGATAAAATGTGTTATTTTCCCCTTAAATTTTAAATTCATTTAACGTCAAGTTCACTGCCATCTGGATACATGGTCTCATCCAATTTTCAAGGACTTATTCAGCTAATTTTTGCATTGGTTTAAAAGAAAATCTTTTATGAAAGACATTATCGTTGTTTTCGAAGAGGTATCTGGAGAATGCTGACCAATTTATGTTTGGGATCATAAATCATACTCCATTAAGCATATTAGAAAACAAATTTTTATCTTCAGAATATACTTTGTGGAATATCAGATGTGGGGCAGCATAAGAGGTACATTTTCAGTGAGTGTATTTTCTGTAGAATGGTTTCAATCTGTTTTTAGAAGAAATAGAAGTTAACGTTCTCTTTACGCAGTGCTTTCTACAATGCAGTTTATTAGCATTGCATTCGTAGGACCTGGAAGCTTTCCAGTTGCATTCAGTCAGGAGTATCTGACCTTGGATTTGAGTTTAGACTGCATTCTCCTATTTTTGAATGTATTTATGCATTCTATAGATTTTAAATGGACAATATTGTTTTCACAACCTGCATAAAATCAATACCCAAAACAGTTTGCCATACATGCTAAAGAAATGGAAGATGCCCATTTCATTTCTTTCCCAAAGACCCAGCCATTCTGAATATTGGATATGCTCGTGTTATCTCTAGTATGTACCCTTAATGAATGCTTCATCTTTGGCAGTAATATACAGAGCGTAGTGGTATTGGCCTTGGAGGGTGTTTTTACTTAATTTGCTGGATGTGAAGTCTCTGTTTCCAATAATTTATTATGTTTCAAAACCATCTCTGGGAAAACAAAATGTGCGCCCAAGGCTAGCTTGTATTTATTTCCAATCAATTTTTGAAGCTGTGCTATTTCCTGGCATGAAAAAATAGGTATCAGTCCATCATTTTTCTGCACCCCTCCAACCCGGCTTTTAAAACATGAATAAAATCAATATGATCATCTATTGATTTGTATAACATCTTTTGTGTGCTTCAAAGTGCATAGTGGAATTGTGTTAAATTCCAGAAATAATTTGATGGCAGATTATGCTAAGTATTTAATCACCCCCCTAAAACAACCCGACCAACACCCTGGCTGACTCTCTCTCACACCAAAACTGATTCTCTTGCTCTGGATTTTTGACTTTATAAAGTATATTTTATAGAGCTTAACTAGTAAATTAGAAGACAAGATTAGTGCAGTGTAGATAAATTTACATTGCTCAGAGATTTTTGCCTAATTGTTTATTCTTTTCTGTGTAATAAAAACGAGGAAAACCAACACTATGGAAATATATGGGATTTGGAATGGATTGTTTCTGTGTACAGGGGTTTGTTTCTGGTAATCTACGGATCTGGACTGCATCAATGGGACTTCTTTATGTGGGACATTCTATGATTCTGTGACTTAAAGAAATCATTGTACCTCACTATGTACTCACATGTGACCCTCATGTAGGTACTCGCACGTACCTCATGTCCAACTTGCAAGGTGTTTTGGTAGATCTTGTCACTTGTTTGGCATTTCTTCAGTGCTTAGTTTAAAAGTATCCATGTCCCAGCTGGCAGCCCAAGTCTGTTTGTTGGGGCACTGAAAAGAAAGTAGCATAAACTCTAACCGCGAGCTTCGGATATTTTTTACCATGGCTCATATTCCTGTGCAGTGAAAGCCTGCTCAGTGCTCACCACAGGCACTGGCTACCTTTGGTCATTTTTCTACCCGTCTGGACAAATGGGGTAAAAACCCAGGTGAAAAAAGCAATGCTGTAAATCTCTTTTATCACCTCCTACGAAAGCTAAACCTACAGCCCACAAAATATATGTTCTTCACTTCACATGCCTAAGTCATCCTATTGAAATCAATGGGACTTCTGAGGGGCATAGATTTAAACAAGAGCATTGGTCCTTGCGCATCCTGCAGCGCGATTTATGGACAGGCCACGTAGGCTCACTGAGAAATTTTGGCCACAGAAGCATACGAGGATACATGATCTTAAGCCTCATGGAAGATTTTCTGGATTGTGCTTTGAGTTTGTGCAATTGGTTGCTCTCAAGGCAGGGTCAGGGGGTCCTGGTGTTACGTGGGGTCTGCAGGATACCAGCAGAGAGCAAAGGAAGAGCTACAACACAGGCAGCAGAGAGATGCTGAGCAGGGCTGAGAAGAGAGACCCTCCCCCCTCCAGCCTTCAAGATGGAAGAAAGGTAATTTGTTGGGAATTCAAGGGCTGAACAGTGCTTGATGCAGTTCAGAAAGCTGCAGAGGGATTGTCATCGTGCTTGGGGCAGAGAGCAGCCTGGTAGAGCAGGGGAGGAAGGAGGAAATCTTCCCCAAATCTACTGTTTATTTGTTTTCTGCTTTATCTATCTACTTTGGATTTTCTCTGTCCTAAGGAATTAGTTATTCTGATTCTTACTTCAATTGACCTTTTTAATTTTAGGAGAATATCTGTCCTTTCTGTGGTCTCACAATATGGAAAAGCTGTAGGCAGATGGACCTCACAGCTTTAGCCAAGTTTGAGTCCTATTCCAGACATGGAGGTGATTTCATTTTATTACTTCAGGACACTTTTTATGAGGAAAGTTAGTAGGTGCTGCGGTGCTTTACTGAATCCAGATATTCTTATCCCTTGTTCCTTTCTGAGCACCTTGTAGCAAACTCCATGGATGCAGATATAACACATGCTGGTATTTAAAGCTGTGGTGTAAGATATAAGATATTTTTTATATTGATTTAGCTGCATCTGCTTAGATGACCCCCAGAATGGTTACCATATCTGCCTTTGAACTTGTCTTTTTTCTTTCTTTTTCTTTATATAAAAAGCCCAGATTATTTTTCTTTTTGTGCCTCATCTGGCACAACTCAGTACAAGAAAAGCTCGACATCAGGGAACCAAAGTATATTTTTTCTTTCCAACTACCATCAGAATGAATACTAGGACCAAAGGCTCTCATTGAAAATAATTCCTTAAATAATCACTTACCTTGAAGGCATTTGATCTGTATGATCTGAATGAAACTGCTGATAACTTCAGAGAAATAGAAAACTGTGCTAAAAATCACTTTCTCCCAGGGACTGAAGTCCTGTCAGTCACATGATGGATTAGAGGCTTGGCAGCACTCCAGCCCATCGGACGGCATGTAAGTTCTTTGATGCCAATTGCATTAGCTTTTCTCTACTAATGTGCTACATAGCTTGGAAAATAAAAGAATGAAGGTCAGCGTACCAGCATGTACCCCTCATACGGCAATGGCTTCTGCTAATGTTCAGGAGAACGACAATGCTTGAGTGCAAGCTGCAGACTGGGTGACCTTCTGCTGTGCTCAAGGTCCTGAGATTCTGTCCTTAAGTCCTAAGTGCAATGAGTGCTTGTCAGAGCCCTGTCCCACGCTGCAATTTACTCTGAAATTCCCAGCCGGACATAGTTAGCCTTCAGCCATCGTGACCTGCTATTTATGAGCGGATGCTGTGGGCTATAAACTTTCTGCAGTGCCTTACCACTGCTGAACTCCTCTTTCTGTCTCCTGGTTTTGTGCACTGTGGGAGTCATAATGCATACAAAGTGGTGTAGCTTATGAGTAAAAAAGCCAGACTTGGACTGACTGGAGTGCCCTCGCACAACAAGTCTGCTTTGCATACATCTTCTCCCATAGCTGTCTTGCTATAGTGTTGGTACAGAGATGGATGACAGACCCATGTGTCTGCTGGCTACGTTAACCATAATACAATAGAGGCACCACCTAAGTGATGGATGACCAGAGATGATCATGTGTTTGCAAGGTAATTAATTGCTACATCCTTCTTCCCCTGCTCAGAGACAGGGAAGAAGATCCAATGTGCTCCCTAAAGCATCTGAAGTGTGATACTTACTGGGAGGTGAAGATTATGAGTTGAAGCAAAATGTAAAAACAGCAGCTGCTTGAGAAAGCACCAGAGCTCAGCAAGGTGACCGCATCTTTAGCCTATCCAATCATTACAGAATAATTGTTTTAGCTGTGGAGAAGCATAAATCAAGTCCCACGAGATTGTGAGCACTCTAGCCTCACTTCCACCCTACCCAGGCTGTGCCTGAGATGCTTCCACACCTTTTCTAGTTTCTCAGCTTGCATAATGCCCTGTGCTCTTCATGTTGCATGTGTTTTGGGAAGGCTGGAAAACTTCAGTGCCGCTGCTGTACCACAGCCCTTAAATTCACACTTCGCTACAGAGAAAGGAGTAAACTGTAACTCCCCAGAGAGCAGTTGGCACATAGTCTGGCATCAATCAGCTCGTGAAAGTGGTGGATTGACACTGAAATCTACCTTGCGACTAGTAAAAGAACTACAAGAGCATAAAATCCTGGAAAGACAGGAAGCTCTTTCATATGGAATGACAGAAATTGAATAGGTTATTTTGGTCTTAAGCAGCTTTTAGTCCAAAGGGAGAAAGGTTTTATTTTTACCTCTGATTTTTGGGTTTTACATTGCAACTACCTCAGTGGGGAGGCAGGCTGTAAGGTAGGGAATCGTGTAATATTTCCCCATGACTGTTTTGCACCAGATTTGCCCTTCAAGCTGGAAATGATGTTTTTAAGTCATTAGAAAGTGCACAGACTTCCAAAGCAAGAGAGCTCTATTGTACTTCCCTTATACTGATAATAATTAATGCTTGTACAACAGAGACAGGGACAACATAGCAATAGACACCTGTGATAAGCTTATAACTTTATGAGAAGACTCATTTACTACTGCCATTGGGATATCATTACACACGGTGTCTGATTTGGAGGGAATAAAATCTTCATTATTTTGCTACTTCAAGAACAGTAACAACAAGAGTATGTAAACAGTAAAGGCAGAACACACTTCGACATTAATTGGGCAAGGCAGATGATGAATGGTGGGGAGATTAAAGTGCAAGAAAGATTGGAGTCATTTTTAGTTGCTTAACTGTTGCCCTGTTGAATGAAGAGGGATATCTTCCATGGCTTCAGTGATAGCAAAATGTGAGTTGTGTATAAAGTAGAGGTTTGGCCTGAGATTAAATGCTTTAATTAGTGGTATGCAAATCTGGATCTTCATTTTGCAGTGGAAACAGCAAGAAAAAATATTAAATTCTGTCCTTAGGTCCTGGAGGTTTTTTGATCAGTGCAAAGATGAAATGTGCACCTTTGGCAGAATGATTTTGCTTTGTACACACTGCTGAGGTCTCCTCTAGCCGATCAAATGTTCTGTTAATTTACTGAGCTTCTGACTTCGCAAGGCTTGAACTGGAAAAAAACACAGGACAAGTCTAACCATAACCTTGGAAATGTTAGAGCACAATTGCAGAATCTTGTTCATACAATTCACACACAAGATTTTGGGATAAATACAGGTCATCTTGATACATGGCACTTTTTCACTTTTTTGTTCTTTTCGTATGAGGTTTTTGCAGTCCACCAGCGATGTTATTTCTCTTGTGCAAGTACATTCTGAATACTTGCAGCATTTATCCAGAATTCATTTATCCAGAATTTATTTTGCTATTGATTTACTGATTTGGAAGGATATTTACAGCTTACTGTAAGATATGTGCTAGTAAGTACAGTATAAGCAGGGACATTACGTAGGCTGTAACCAATGTTTTCTAATACTTCTTATGTTGTAAGATGCCTTCTAGAAAATTGCTTTCATGACTTTCAGTTGTTGAAAACCACAGCAGATCTTTGTGTCTGTCTGAATTAAAGGAAAAACTAGAGCAGTTTTTCTTTAAAGCATGAAACCTGGTCAGAAAAGTTGGTTTGTCTAAATTAAGTTTCCAGAATGCTGTCCTTGAAAAAGTTTCACCCACATATTTTGGCACGTGGGTTTGAAATATCACAATGTGGAGAGGCAGTTTTTCTTCAGCAATGCCCATTTCATAATCATTCTATGAGTTCTTCATATTTAATCTTTCAGACATGTCCATTAGATGCTTATTAGAAATCCAGCTTTGTATTTTCTGTTTTACAATCCTTTCTATTTCTTTCTCGTTTTGTATGACGTTCCATTGGAGGGGTAGGAATAGCAGCAGTGCTCCTTGTAATTAGTTCACTTTGGCCCACACGTACAATGTTAATCATCTTCCAAAAACCAAATACACATTCCCAATCATGCTGTTTATTTGTACATTTTCCTTTGTTTCATACTTTCTCACTCAGGCTGTGGCCGTTTAATGGTATAAATGAAGAGATGAAAACCTTGGAAAGAGCAGGGACGAATGGAGGAGGATAAGGATTTTTAAGACTAATTCTGCCATTGCTAGAGCCTCATTCTGTTCCACCTTGGGAGATTACTTCTCCTCCACCCCCAACCTGCACAATGTTCCTCTTTGCTATGGTACATCTCACAGAATCGTTTGTTTTAACAAATTCTGCTTCAGCTTTTAGTTGGTGAGTGTGAGGGGGTAAAAACTTTCAGACAAGAAGCAGAAATAAGTAGCTGGAGGCAGGATCTCTCTATTATTTGGGAAGTAAACAGATTTATCTCTCTTAAAGTTGTGATTAGTAAATCCGTTACCATTTAACTGCCCTGTGGCTAAGAAGATAATATTGCAGTTTATCCCAAGCCAGAAATATGCCAATTTCATCTTCATAGTGACATTACAGTCATTAGAAACATTTTTTTTTCCTAAGAAAAGAGAACATAGCTGAGCAGAAAATATTATACACTTGAAATATTTAGAAAGGTACGTTCCCAGATCAACTGAAATAGTATTCTTTTAGGTGCACAATTAAAGGGTGTGTTTGCTTATGAAGTAATTTGTTGCTGTTGGTTTTCTTTGAGTTGAATTCAGTATAAAAGGGGAATATGAGCTGAACAGGTGTCTGAAATAAGGGTTTGTGGGAAGAAGAATGAGAAGACAGATGGTGGGGGTGACAAAACA
The DNA here is from genome assembly GCF_023343835.1 of Lagopus muta. Lineage (NCBI taxonomy): Eukaryota > Metazoa > Chordata > Aves > Galliformes > Phasianidae > Lagopus > Lagopus muta. The sequence goes on from NC_064441.1 coordinate 5,213,435, forward strand.
AGGCTGGGAAAAGAAGAGAATCGGCAGCTAGATGGACTGAATGCAAGAGACAGCAGAAAATGGGGGAGAGCACCAAGAGGGGCTCTCTAGGAGAGCAAATGACATTCAGCAAATGCGGCTGGGAGAAGCTTGCAAAAGTCCCCTTTGTTTTGCTGCCACTCGGTGTCTGTAAAGCTGCTGACAGGTTGTCCTGTTCTTCTACCAATTATGAAAAATCTTCTTAGAAAGTGTTACGTGAATGCCTGCAGCACACGTCTGGTATATGGAGATTGTGGGGTTCAGCTCCCAGCTGCCTCTTTTGCCACGTGTTGCTCAACTTTATCCTGCTTCCTCCAACCCCCCTTCTCTGGCACAACTTGATCCATCCGCAGAGGTCCGCTTTGTGAACTGAATGGTCCTGAGCTGCTTTCCTTTTAGGGGGAGATGGAGGTGAGGGGGAAGAGGAAGCATGCTAAGTCATTCATATGCAAAAGATTTTACAAGCAGAACCAGTTCCAGGCATCTTAATTTAAGTGCCTAACTTTATATTTAGACAGCTGTTATTCTCACTGACTTTACTGCAAACTTTTATCTGCAGCCCCACATTTCTGCAAAAGAAATGTTTCTTACAGCTTGAAAATGTGAATGGATTTTAATAGTTTGGAACCTGACTTTATGGATTTGCTCAAGAACACAAACCTGTTCAGTAGCAGAATCACAATTAGAATTTATTTTTCTTCGAGGGCTCAATCTTACAGGAGGCTGAACATTATTGACACTAAACTTATAGAGCTAAGGTGTATATAATCAGAGTACACAACACTCTGAAGAACTGAGCCGTAAGCACAGAATTCACTAGACTAATGTGTTTGGAAACACTTTGCTCTGCGTATAGCGGGAGTGATCACACATCAGACACCTGGCAATTTTGATGATCCTGGTTTTGTAAGAATAACATTGCATACTTTATTACCAGAAGAGAAATAAATGAGAACACTGAACAGAAGTGCCAAAAGGAATCCTTAATATCATTTTTATGAACATCTGTCATTTTGTTTAAGTGCAAAGAAAAATGAGCTTGTGCAGAATGAAAAATCAGTTCTAAAATGGAGACTATTAGAACCCTTTGCAAAATGTTCTTATTTTTATTGAGCTTTTTACTATATGCAGGAGAATTTGTAGCATTATTTTTATGGCTCTGCAAAACCTCCAATGTGCACTCGGCCTTGGTATGGAACTGAGAAGCTGGTTTACACGTAAGAACAAAAAGAGGTGTAATGAATCATGAAACAAGTCTGTTTTATTCAATAAGACATTGTCTGCACTTTGTTTCCACATGAAGAACTGGCCACTCAAACAGAAATGACCTGCAGAATTTTTGCATAGAAAGGAAACTAAATGCATTGGAGCATACTCGGTAATACTCTCATTTCACAACGCTGAGAGATGAAATTAAACAATATTTGCATTTGGAAACTTTTCTAGTACAAAGAACAACAAAGTATCTCCTCTTGAAAATGTCATCAGTTCCTTCTTCCAGTAATTATTCGGAACTTTTGTAATTGTAAAGCCATTGTTTTCAGTAGAAATGCAGGCAGGGATACCTGGCACAACAGAGGATAAGAGACTGAACGAATTTCATAGAATCATCATAGAATGGCCTGGATTGAAAAGAACCACAATGATCATCTAATTTCACCCCCTGCTATGTGCAGAATCACCAGCCAGCAGACAAGGCTGCACAGAGCCACATCCAGCCTGGCCTTTAATGCCTTCAGGGATGGGGCATCCGCAACCTCCTTGGGCAACCTGTTCCAGTGCTTCACCACCCTCTGAGTGACAAACTTCCTCCTCATATCCAAACTAAATCCCCTTTGTCTTAGTTTAAAGCCATTCCCCCTTGTCCTATAACCATCAACCCTCAATTTATGAGGAATTTATGAATTTATGAGGAGAGCAAGAGCCAACATGACATACTCTTTAAAAACAAAAATCCCCGCAAATAAAATGATGCATACACAGCAAGTAAAAGATGTTACCAGCACACAAGGTGCGCAATTAGTTTTAAAAATGGAAATTTTATATTTTATGTATTACCATCAAGCTGTGAAGAGATGAAAGAAAGCTTATTACATTTAATAACATCTACAGGCAATGGTGTAAAGTGTTGGACTTTGTTGTGTAGAGCACTGAGTTGCAGCATGCCGCTGTTGAAATGTCATTATTGTAGAGGCTTCTGGAGAGATTTTTTTTTGTTTTTTGTTTTTTTTTTTTCTCTGAAATTACTTTGTGTTGAATATGTCTGAAGACAAGGAAGGGATATTTGCATTCTGGAATTTGAAGACATTCTACTATGTAAAGGTTTCTTGTGTTCTGTTTTTTTTCTTCTAGTTTCTGAGCAATATTATGAAACTAAGAAATGTTAATAAAAGCTTTTCCTTTTTTCATATCTTTGCAGCATTCTAATTTTATAGGAATATGCAGACTTTTCCAGTTAGCCTTCCCACACAACAGGCTCAGTAGTTCAGTGCGTACCTTACTCTATCTTCACTGGTGCCTCTGGGTGATTAATTTTAGAATAAACCACTGCTAATGGAGCTCTTTCAGAGAGGGTTTTTGGAGGGTATCTGTTCTTTACATCTATAGCAAGATGGTTCCTGCGTGGTCAGGAAAGCTGTGAAGTTCAGTGTATCGAAAGGTTGATTTTTACAGTCTTTTAACTTTTGGATGTGACTTCTCATAGGAAACAGTGCAAGTCAAAGTGCAACAAGCTATCAGGTCAAATTAAAACTAGAAATAAAAGGGTGAAGAGAGATTCTTTTTTACTTCCTCTCCTAGCACTGGCTCCGGTGCACATCAAGGTCTGACCTTAATACTTTCACCAACAGGATTCCTTAATAGAGTAAGAAAATAACTAACAGAGGAAAGCAGGGGAAGGACGGGGAGAAGAGAAAGTCCTTTGACTCATTGTTGGTTGTAGAAGAGTCAGTGTCAGACACGCTGCTGCCTTCTCATCATTTTTACACGCTATAATGTCTGATTTTTTTTTTTCCTTTTTTGAAATATATGGTTAGTCATTTTCATTATGAAAGGTCAATTTACTGTTCTGCTGGAATTTGAAAATTGTCCACTTTTTTCCCCAAATGTTATTACATCAGCTAACATTTTCATCGCCTATAATGACAAGATTTTGCAGAGTTTCTAGCACTCATCTTGAGAATACATTCTGTCTGAAGAGTTCGTCTACTGGTACTTATAAGTGACCTGACTACATACTAAATGCTAAAATATTGTGAAATGCTAATGGCTGTCTTCAAGGTTTGAGAACCTTCTGTTCCCAGTAAATTACGTTAAATGTGAATTTCAATGATCTTTGAGAAATGTCTTCCCCGTCATGTTCATAAATATCAGTTAATTTAAAAGGATAAGGTCACTGGGTTTGTCTAGAAGACCATTTAAGAATAACCATTTCCTAGTTCTTAAGCTGGGATTCTCAAACTGTACAACTTCACTATGTGTTGCTTCATAGGCTCCCCTTCTGCAGGGGCTCATTTTGCCCCATCCTGCACTACAAGCTTACCTGTCTAATTATAGAAAAAGTTGTCAACTTTGGAAAAATACATGGGAAATGCAGGTGGAGATGAAGCTGTGCCTGTCATTTAGCCTGTTCCTGAAACCAGCCTGTTGGACACCTTTAATTTTCCTTTTGTGTGCCTCAGTTTTGTTATCCGCACATGGAGTTAATGTCGCGTGGCTCCTCCTGGAGCACTTGGCACCTACAGGTGGAAAACGCTTGTTTGTTGTTATCTGTGAATTTTAGCAGTTCTTAATTCAAAATCATTTAAGCCACTTGGAAAACTGTTAATTGCATTTCTGCTCTTCCACGCCTCCTCCTCCTCCCATCTGCTGCCGTTTTTTCCCACCCTTCCCTATCACCTGTTCTTCTGATGAAGGTGGAGTTCAGTTGTTGCTGCCCAATGGCCCAACTCTGCTGTTTGGCTGCGTGCCTCTGCACGCTTCCCTGGTTGTTGGCTGTGGATAACTCTGCTCGTGATTTTGGCTCCTAAACCTGGATGTTTCACTAGTCTGTTGGTTCTTTTCCTTCTTCTGCCACAAAATATTCTCATTTTCCTTCTGTTTATAGCTTTAGTCCTTTTGGGTAGAAGAGCAAAGCCGTCCCCTGGAGCTGAGTGTACGCACTGCAGGGTTATGTGAAATTGGCAATTATGAAGCAGCTGAAAAAATCCTATCTTCAACAGTTCTTTATGTAACAGCACATCAGTGTTCATGCTATGCTGGGTATTCTGAGGTCGTGGTAATTAATGAGAAGCTTAATGTGTCAGATTATAAAGAAACCAAGGGTAAACTTAGAGGCATTTTTTCTACATGTATTTGTAGAAGATACAGATGTGAAGAACTCTTTTGTGCTTGTTCATTGGGATTTTCATTTGTCAGTTTTACGATATGCTTGCAAGTTGTAGGGGCACTTAGAGTTGATAAGTACAGCAAATGGAAAGAAATGAGAGTGAAGAACCAGATAGACGTTTTCTAGGAAAATGTCTTTTCCTGGAAAGTGATGTTTCAAGGAAATCTCGGTGTTTCAAGGAATTTCTTTGGGCTTTTGTTATGAACTTTTACAAATGGAGAGGCTGTTGTAGAGGAGGCAGTCTGCTGTTCTTCTCACTGCTACTTCTGACTTGTTGTGTTATCGACTAGCATAATTGAAATATTTCCTTGTGCTTTTAAAGCCATTTTAAGGGCATTGTTGTGTATTATTGATTGTGGAAGTGTCAGGCTATTCCATCATAATCTATGCAGAATACGTTTCAGTCTAGAACAAGTAGCGTGTTTTCATCGATACTTGGTGGCAGACGTGTCTTTGATTTTAATGCTGACATATTTCAGCTCTTATGCAATAGTTGACAGTATCACTAATTACAGTGCACTGTTGCTGTCGTGGAGTGCAGTAACACAGCAGCAAAAATGGCAACATCAAAATATATTACAGAAGGAAATTATTTTGAATTCTGAAATCTTTAAAAAAAACGTAATTCAAAACAAAGCATTGCTTTGAAGTATGTTTCTACAAAAATTTTCTTAATAAGTATTTTGTTGAAAATACAACAATGTTCTTTTTTTTTTTCTTTTTTTTTAATGAAAAATGGTCATTGCTCAACAACAGTTGATTATTTCCAAGAAAGTTAATCCCATTGTTTACTGTGCGCCGTAGAAGACCGCTCCTGGAGGACAGCCCTGGTCAGAGCACCTTTACATTCCCATCTTGCTGTGCAGCAGGAATTCTAGCATGGGCTGTGCTGCTCAGCTTCAGGCAACAGTTAGGAACAGAAACTCTTGTAATACTGACTTACATCTTTAACTTCTGACACTTACCTATGAAAGATGGTTGCACATTTTACCATATCTAATTTTTAAACCTAATTTAAGTTACTCCAGTATAGCTTCTCATTAAGGCAATTTCAATTTATTTTTTAGGACTGGTTTAATTAAATTTAACGTTAAGTCAATTCGTATTGATTGAAATGATCTTAAATGAGTTTGGCTTAAACCCAAATAACACAGTCTTTTGCACCTGTTTTAAGTTAAATTGGCCTAAATTTATACCAACAGTTAGACTTCTGCCAACTGCCAGTGATAGCACACAGAAAGCTTACATTTCTAGGATCTTGGGTAGCTCCAAATAGAAAAACAGTCTGTAAGACTACTTGTGTCTGCACGGCTCAACTGTGTCATTTGTGGAGTAAATACATCATTTGGTTAATATGAGCTTTAGAAACTTATCAATAACAGATGTTTGATGTTCTAGTACTTTATTTCTAATTTCCCAATACATGTTATGCAATCAAATAAATTCGGATTTTGTGTATTGTTCTGTTTTTTTAAATATTACTCTTTATTGTGGCTCTTGCTAAAACTCTCACTTTAACATTTGGATGTGCTTTAGACATACTTGCCATAGTTTTCGTTGGAAATACCAAATTCTTGCTAAATAACAAGTAGAGGGGGACTGAATGAGATGTACAAATTGCTGCAGAGGATAGTAGGAAATGTATTCTTACCCTATACACAGACAAGTGTTTTACCATGACTATGTCAGACCACAGAACAGTGTGCACAGCCACGAACTTAGATGTTTCCAGTGCAAAATATTTTGTTGTGAATTTTGGGAAAGGAAACACAGTTATTTATTTTATTTTTTATTTTAATCCTTTATTTTTATTATTTTTTTTTTTCTTTTTTCTCCTCAATCTCTCTCTTTTCTGCAGAAATAATTCTCTGGTACATGGTATTGACTGCATGTAACCTAGTGTGTATGATCCATATGATACAAAAGAAATAGAAAATAACCTGCTGCCACAGTTTGATATAACACTTAACACTACTCTGTTAATATCCATTGCAATGTAAATATGACTGTTTTGAGAATGTTTGACGCTCTCTAATACAGAAGGCCATGGTACATTATATCAAACTGTGCTCTATCGTGTTGCCACATGAAATGAAGTAACAAGAAGTGATGTGAACCTTGGTAAAACACCACGGTGCAGTAACCCATATTTAATGCTGTCAGTATAAGCTATAGTAGCAGGTAGAAACAAATCAAACATAACATCTGAACAGGAAAATATTGTTACAATTACCCACAACCTTCACTTAATATCTGACTGTCAGGGCATGTCTGGCTGGAATGTCAGTTCATGCTAATAAATCTGGGAAGGTTGTGGTAAGAATGATTTTGATTTTCATTACAGAGTTTGCCATTTTGCTATTATTTATTGGTTCATCATATGATATTGTGGTATAGCTAGCAATATGCATTTCATTCCTGATTATTTTGCTTGACTAACAATCCCACATGCTTACCTCACCTGTCTTGCCAGAGCTCCAAGTGGGAACATTAAGCATCCCAGAAACTTATTCAACATTTCACCTTGCTGTATTTTTGTTCCATTTACTCCCAAACCTCCTTAGCAGCCCCAAAGCATGTTTCTAGAGGTGTGAGAAGGCTAGTGAGGTGCTTGCTACATTTCCTTCGTGATACTTCAGTAATGCCCTAAAGAGGAGCAGCATCCAGTTTTTATGGCCCTGACATTTCAGCAGTCCTAGGGCTGTTCCATGAATGAATCTCACACTTGATGCCAAACTATATCTAGCAGAAGCAATGTAAGATAAGTCCAGTAATTGTATTGGACTTTATTTATTGTATTTATTATGTTTATAGTTATTGTAGTTAACCAGACAGACAACTAAAGAATATAGTCTGGTTCACCAGCAGTACTGTGGAGGAATAAACTAGTAGGTGAATTGGACGTGGTCTTAGGGGGAATAAATGATGTTTAAGGTGGTTAACAATGAATTTCAAGCTTGTCCTAATGACTTTGTCAAAATGCAGTTCTGCAAATAATGCTTGCAAATTCATATGTATAAAATAAAATCAGTTTTAAAATGACATTCTTTGGCATGTGTTATGCAGCAACTCAGTCTTGATTGTGCTACTTGTAGTATGTATGTAGTACTAGCAGTAGTACTGAGTACTATAAGTTTAGATCTGATTGTTATTGTTTATGCTGGTAAAAGGCAGCAATGTATTAGGGCTTTCTCCTTCATCTGACCTCTCTGCTGCAGTTTTTCTCCTCCTTATTTTCTTTCCCTGCCAATGAAAGGAGGGTGAATTCACTGGGGAGTATCCTTCAGCAAGCAAGTGAAACTTGCAGTTGGGCCCAACAACAGGAGGTCTGATATTTTTCCAATTTCAGGGATTATTCACAACCTCCATAAAGGTGGAGAAAATTCCCAGAGCTCTCAGCTTTCTAAGTAGTGCTGTCCTGACATTACACAAATTAGCAACGTACCTTGAGACAGAGTGGTACAGGCTTTTGTGCTGGTAAGTAGCACAAGAATCTTGGATTGTGCTGCGACAAGAGAACTTCTGCATAGTTATTAGGAAAAGTATTCACGAGGGTGGCCAAACATTGGAAAAAGTTGACCACAGATGTTCTGCAACCTCTGTCATCAGAGGTAAGAAAAGTAGGCCTGGTTAAAACCCTGAGCAACCTGACCCACCTTCAGAGTTCAACTCAGTTTTGAAGTTGGCTCTGTTTTGAAGTGTCGCTTTCCCCAGGTTGACTACAGGGATCCTTCTGCCCTAAAACATTCTCTGAATCTTTGCTGCCAATTTCTCACTGAATAGTATTTAGTGATCTTCTCCTTTGTATTGATTTGCTCCAAAAGTTTAAAATAATTTTGTTTAGAGTTATAAAATGAATGTGAACGACGGTCTTAGAAGAGAATCACGTGCTGTTGGCTCGTGTGTTTTACAAATGCTTCTAAATGTAGCATGAAGATATTCTAAATTGTATTCATTTTTCATGTTATCTTACAAGCTGGTCTAGAAATTGAAAGTCATATCCTTTTTAGTTCATTATTTTTTGTATATCCTGTGAAAGAATTAAGGACTAACCCAGCTTGCTGCAGGCTATCAGATTCCCTCTTTGACCTTGTCTAATATAATCTCATCTGTTTGTTTTCAAGATCACTTAAAAAAAACAAAACCTGTCCTGCACAACATAAATACACAAGAAAAACTCTTAAGAAATGCTCTTTATTCTAAGCCCAATGGGCTATCTTCGTTCGATAGAGCTAAGTATTTGACTAGGATCTAGATCTGCAATGAACAGAGGCTGAAATGTAATTTACCAGCTTCTCATGAATTGTTTATTCATATCCACCCTCGGGATATTCAAGTACTATTGAATTACTCAGTATGATGTTGACAACTAGTTTATTTTTTTCCTCCTAATTTCTGGAATGTGTTGTTATCCAGTATTTAGATCAGAGAATTAATTATTGATGATATGAGATTTTTGGGAAGAAAAAAAAAAAAGTAAAAAAAAAAACAAGTGGAGACAAGTTAAGTATAGGGGGCCAAATTCTTCCCTGAATTAAAATGGTGCAGCCCAACCCGTGGTAGCAAAAAGACAGAATGTAGGCAATTAAATATTACTGTAAGATTGCTTTTTCATGTGTGACATTGCTTTCTAGATCTCCTAAGAATACTCCAGGGTTTGGGGGGAGATTGGTTTGTTTGTCTCCCCAGTTGAAGTAGTGATACAGTAAACTGTAATAAGAGAGGAAAAAGCAAGCATAAAAAATCCCTTGACATCAAATTATTTTTCAGCAAGTTAATAGAGAATGCTATTTACTTACTTCTAGAGAAGATAAGATTGTATTCTTATCCAGTAATGCATGACAAAACAAAAGCACAACCCAAGAATTATAGGTTGTTTTTTTTTTCACTGAGGCTTCAGAATGATGATTTAGAATTTGTTGAAAATCCTTAGAATTAGCCTTGTCACTTGTTCCCTTGCCGGGATGGACTTTACTGATTGATTTCACTAGGACAGAAATGTCAGCCTAGATACTGGGGCTGAAAGAAATAAGAAGAAAAGAAAAAAGAAAAAACAGCAATACCTAAGCAAATATTTAGATGAAAAGGAAGACCTTAATTAATCTATTGCAGCTTTGGGCTTTAGCCTGGAAAGATATGTCTGTTCACATTAGAATAGACAGGACTTGCTGCTTCCAATGGTGTAAAATATAAAGATGAGAAGGTATATAAAATACAAAGAGAGGACTGCCATGAATATTTCCAGTTAATGTTGAGACAGCTGATGTTGAAAAATTTCACAGGTTAAAAGTAATATTCTTCTCTTCTTATAATTTTAAATTGCAGCATTCCTTTTTCAAAAAACGCAGCACTGATATTTCAGTATCCTTATTTGTGCTCCAGAGTAGTGCATTACTGGAATATGCTGTTAAAATTAAGAGTGAATGTGTGCATATTTCTAGAAGAAGGCCTTGCAGTCCTTGCGTAGCCAAATACAGCATAGAGGTTCATTACATTATGAATACTCTCTAAGCATCCAGGCTGCTGTGTTGCCTGTTACCCTGTGACCTACACGTGGCAATTCTAAATTAAAAATAACCACATTCATTTTGTTGATAGGAATCCAGTAGCAAAGGGCACATTGAGCCATATGCTTCCCATAGTGGAGACCATATATGATTGGAGAAAATCCTGGTCTTTCCTTTTCCTCCTTCCATGAGTTGCATAATGAATTGGAATAACCAGCTTACCCACAGCTCGCAGTAGGTAATGAATTACTCTTCTGCTGATTATTATGCTTGGTGGGAACCAGTACCAACTTTGGTACCAAAGCTGCTTCGTTGCCTGTACCCCCCAGGAAACGCTGGCCTGAGCCTCCTTGGTGCTCCCAACCCCGGCTGGGCTTGGGGAATGCCCCCAGCACTCAGGGAGAGTAGGATTAACTGGGTGGATTTTTGTGTAAGAGAAGTGCAGTCGCTCTGGCATCATGCAGGCAGACCCTTATCACAGTGCCCTGTCAAAGCTGTTCTCCACAATGCTGGCCCTGTCAGTCTGTGCATCTCGTGACAAGTCCCATATCACCAGGGCTCTTGTCACAGCTCCTTCAGTGCCTGGGCTGTGATGTGCTGCTGACAATAATTTGTGGTGCTCAGCTTCAGGGATGGGGGAACAATAGTCAGGATCCCATCTTAAACCTTGTCCAGAGAGAAGCTGAGGAGTCTTTCCCCTTCCTCTCCCTTTGCCTGAAGCACTGTTGCTCAGTCATTTGGACATCACTGAGGTGCCGCTGCTGGGAATTTCCCAGCCCCCGGATGTGCTCAGTAAGGTTGTGTCTGTGTGGAAACACCATTAGTGGCTCACAGCTCATTTGTTTTCAAGACTGTTACATTTGTGTCCATCCCATATAGCCTAATGTACACTTATCCTGTTAGAACAAGAGGCAATTTTACTGGCAGTTACTCCAATTTTTAATTAATTGATATGCATTGTGTTGAGTCCTGCCCTGTTTCCATAACAAATAAAAGACTCTCCATAGTTATTAGCTTCAGCTTTTGTACGTACTTGATGCAATTATGTCCACTGACTCTGTGATTAACGTTTTGTTATAAGCAGCTTTCTTAGTTTATGTACATGAAATCATTCTCATATTGAATATGCTGGAGTAGTATTTGAACTCCTTGCTTTACAGAAATCACATTTCCATTCTTAACCTTCTTGCAACCCTGCTCAGAGCTCCTTTTTACACCTGGCACTTGCAGCAGCACTATAACTCCATCGTAAATTCCTGCTTCATTGCTTTCCTTCTGAGAGGATTAGATTGCATTTCTGCTCAGCTTCTTAGTCCTGGCTATTTATGGCAAACTGTAGAGGTTTCTCTTCTGGGCTTTAGCCTGGTGGTCTATAAGGGCAGAGCTCTTTTTTTTTGGAATTCGAATTTGACACAAACTAGAGAGTTTTACATATAAATTGTAGGCAGTATGAGAACAAGATAGGCAACGAGTCAAGAACAAGTCCTACTAGCCACAGTCATCTTCCCTCCCTCATTATGGAGATGAATAATGATACTCCATTCACCCACAGCTTCAAAGCCTGAAAGCAGCCCAACATAACCATTCACAAAACTATACATCTTGCCAGTTCGTGGTTTCTAGCTATGATCACTCGCTAGGGACTGGCAGTGGAAATATTTCCTTTCCTTCAGGGCATCTGTCTAGGGTTCAGCAAGTCTCTTGACACTTCAAGAGTTCGGAACCTGTCACTGTCGATAGTGGAGTCTCCATTCCTTTAAAGTTTCAGTTTATGTGGCAGACAGCTCTAAAGTTCGAGTTTTTGAATCACAGGACTACAGAGTAATGCAGATCTGGCAGGAAGGAATCCATCATATCCATCATTCCAGCTTTAGGAATCTTCTTACCCTTTCTAGCTGCTGTCCTCTATTCTAAGTGCCTTTGAGAAGGCATCATTTATTAATAAGATATATTCCTTTAGATTTTGGCAGGTTACATTCCAAAAAAAGACTCACTGTGTCCTTATGTAATGAAATGCTGCACAATTCATGTTTCACCTCCTGCCACTGCCTGTAGAAATGAGTAATTACCCATAAATGGTCAGCATTTCTCCATTACTTACTGAGAGTATTTGGCAGCAATCATTTGGGCTTTAAATGCTTTTTAAAACAGCCAGTGCCATTCATAGGGCTGCCAGTTTCAGAACTTCTAACAAAAGTCATCTAAACTCTTCAATCCATTTGTTAAAAAATTACTCCATCTTCTAAATTCAGCTCTGTTTACCCCTCTCTCTCTGTCCTCCATGTTTACACTATTAGTGTGGAATTCTTCATATATTCCAGAGTATGAATGAAAATATGAATTTTTTATTACATATAAATCACGTTGAAGAGTGTATTTTTATATTTATTTAGTAAGATAAATTTAAATGTAAAGGACTTTTCCCATGTATCAAGGGAAGACTCCCTGCTTTAGTTTTGGGTAAATTTGGTGAAATTATATGTGGTCAGTTATGTATGTGGGCAAGTAAGTTAATGTTTTAAACTTGGGGATTTGAAATACAGGATGAGTAAGTAGAATTGCTGATGAGGGGATGGCAAGAACACAGGCATCATCTGATGTGCTGTAAAATATGTATAGTATAGCATGGAAATGATGCATGTACACCAACTGATGTGGTGGAAGTATCCGATATACATTTACCTTTTCCATAGGCTGTGTAATTGCATACGGATTTATAACGGCTGTAGGGATTGAATTAAACTGCCAGTTTGGTGAGATAGAGAGCAAGAATATCTTCCTTAATTTCTGTGAGCATTGAACCAGAAGGCTGGAATGCAAATGAATTGCAAAACTATTCATTTTTCTTGCAAAATAAGCAAACAGACCATAGGTGTACTGGTAAGGTAGTCTTGTGCGTCTTCTAACAGTAGTCTTGTGTAGGAGGGTATTAAAGGGGTTTTGTGCTCCTGGTCATTGTGCATAACAAAAGTACTTGTGAGTGGAACCGTTTTCCAGCTAGCAAAGTTGATTTATATTGAGCACTAACTTGGTAGAAGTGATTCTGGTATTCTCTAAGCACCACTTTCTAGTTGGAACATGGAGACGTGCTGATGTACTTGAATCAGCCTAATCAACTCATTGCTTTATAACTTCAGCTAAGCATTAATTACTCAAGAGTTTTACCACTAAGTGTTATGGTATTGATTAATAGGTTGGAATTTAAAAGTTTTAAAACTCTCTCTTAGTGCCCACATAGTGCACATCTGAGAGATCACAACGCTCAGAGCTCAGGTTTCAGTACAACTCCCATTAATTCTCGTTCAATAGCTCCCATTCTTCTTCTCTTCCAAGATGTAAAGTGGTTGCAGCAGATCTCATGGATTTTTAATTCAAAAAAAGCTTTGACAGATGTGATAAAATAGGCACCTTTACTTAGCGTTGGTTAAATGTGAGCCTAAAAGACATCTGTAATTAAAAGAGAGGGATGCTATGCAGGGTGTAGGACTAAATTATGCTCATTTGTACTCTGATGAGCTTCAGCAGTGACAATTATTAATATTGCTCCCCAAAGACATGTCCACCACCCCTCTTCTCCACGAAGGTGAAGTTTCCTGTCTTCTCTGGGTCCCAGTCTCATGCGTGACCTTAAGCCACCAGAGCAGTCTGTTTGTGCACAGATACTGGTCTATAAACTCACCTAATTGTGGTTGTCCCAATGCTGCCTTGTACTGACCTTCTTATGGGGGCTGTCACCCCTTGTTGAGGGGCCCAAAGCACGTTCCTGGAAGAAAGAATGTTCTGAGCTACTTTACCTCTCTGGTTGCCAAACACAAATCAGTTCTCCCTCCCAGAAGTGCCTACTGAGGGATGAGCTTTCCAAGCATATGGTGACAAAGAGTATTACTGAAACTTGCTAAAAAATCTGTGTTAAGGTTTGATTAGAAGGAAATAAATGAAATTGGAAGCATCATGAACTGTGCTGAACTTTGCTATTTCCTCGGGGCAGGCAGGAAAGCCCAAATGAAGCGTGGCGTTTTGCTGGGCTGATGAGACTGAGTGCAGCTACCAGGGGGAAGCTGTGTGTGATGGAAAAGGCTATGCATTTCCCAGGGAACATCCATGTTTGCAGTGGATATTTAAAACCACGGGAAGAAAGAGAACTGCAGTTGAGCTTTTTCATTATAAACAGGCATATAGGATTTAAAAGAAGTATCCCTGCATAGTCTTCAACAGAAGATCAAAATCCTATCATTTTAACATCAAAAAGCGTATTGTGAATAGTTTCTTTCAATGATAAACACTCCTTGCTGTGTCTTATTTATTTATTTATTTTCCCAAAGAGTAAAACATTCAGACTCTAGGGTGGAGGCTGCTTATATCTTCTTTTCAAAAGCTGTTTGACAGCTGATCCCAGGAGAGGGTCTCAAAGTCTTTAAAATTTTATTTAGCTGCAATATTTGAAATTTTGAGGCTAGACTTCAGCCTTTAAGGGAGAGTGTTCAATGGCATGAATCTTTTAAGCTGCAGTGCTGCAAGAGATGATTTCAGCAATTTGCCACAGAGCGTTTGTCAAAGGGACAATGAGGCATTTGTGAGCAATATATGGTGGGAATAAGCTTCGCATTTTTCACATAGCAGCGTTGGAAGGAGCGCTGTTATGTCTGTGTGGTTTACATGGTCCTTAAAATAGCTGGAGCAGCCTCCAAGGAAGGATAAAGCCAGTTTTTAAAGTATAAAACTCAATTTCAGGTCAAGCCAGACAAAGAAAATAAAGCAGTTTAAGAAAACCGCTCACAAAATTTTCATCTCAATTTGTAAGTTTACAAGGTGAAAGCTAGAGATACTTCAATGAATTCATTCTAACCCACCTTGTAAACAAGAATTGGTACTTTGTATATTTCCAGTGTTTGGCATGAGGTCAGATTCTGTTTCTCTTGCTACGATGTAAGAGGACTGGCTAATAGAATTTTTTAGCATAAATTCTATGTGAACATGAATAGGCAGAGTGGGAGGGAGAGAAGAATTCAAGCTAAAGTTGTTGTAAGCCATCTGTACTACTGTGAAACCTGTCTTAATTTTTCCACCACGGGGCTGACCAAAATATGTTTTACTAAATGTGATTTGTATTTGAGCGTAGGTGCACAGTAGAATGAGATTTATTCAGGTCAGGAAACCTTGAGTGGAAAAGACTTTCGTAGATTTCTATGAAATTTGAGTTTTTTTGTTATGTTTTCTGACTGCTGCATACAGTGCTGATGCTGCTTAGCAATCACAGTGCTAAATTGCACTATTTCACTGATACACATTTCTTCACTATGATTTTTAAGATCTAAACTATAATGAGTGTTTTGATGGTGTAAGTGGCATCAAAAGCTATCATAAGATTCTACAAGTAAGAACGTTGGAATCCATAGGAAAAAAAGTTTAAATTGCATTGTGTTCTCATTCTGTTCACCAGTGAAGTAAATCTCTGTATGGTGCAGCATCAGCATAGACTGCAGATGAAACAGTGGAAAATAAAGTTAGCAGCAGTGTTTTTCCCTTCTTTAGGGAAGATCTGTAATGGTAAATGTAGTGCCGGTAGAGGAAAAACATAATGTTAAAGTATCTCATAATAATGACTTCCCCATTCATCACAGCGGTAAGCCAACTGTTCTCCCCGTTGGTGTCACAGCAGTAGGGAAATTTCAGCTACAAGGATCCATGGCATCGTTATCTGCTTTCTGTCTCTGAGCAGACCCAAATGGCCTAATGATAGTGCCTGGTGCCATGGAGCGAAGGTTTCAGCATCCATCTGCCCCAGCTCCTGCCCCAGCACTCTCTGTCATTACTGGTTACTCAGTTTAAAGATACAGACTAAACAATTTCTTGTTAATGCTGAAGTGAAGTTCTAAAAAAGAAATTACTGGAGGATTAGATTAAATTTATTTCCCTTACGGCTAAGAGTGTAAAAACTAAACTATTGCAAGGCAGATTGTGGGCTTGCTCCAGCTCACTTTACAAGTGGAGGAAATGCAGAAGCACGTCTGTACATCTCAAAGCTGCGCAGAAAGCCCAGTTATTCTCTGGTGCTGCAGAACATTGTGCTGTAAGTGCTATGTGTACATCACTGCAGAGATTAGACTGTCCTGAGCTATTTTAATTCCGCTGTATTTTCAGTTCCCTTAGATCCTACAAATGCACATACGTCCTCTGGCGACCTGATTTTCCATTGCAATTTATTTTCCAGTGTGTTTTTTATTATTATTTTGGCCAGCAACAGTAAACACACTGATTATTTTATTTCAATGTACCCCATATGAGACTTGTGTGAAAAGTTTGCTGAGTTCATCCTTAAAATGAGTGTTCTGATTCTTTGCTGTGCTGGCAGGGTCCACATTGGTAATTTGTGTACATGGACAATATCTTCTAGTTAGGAATAAGTACTTCATAGAAAGGAGCAAGAATAATAATTTGTATCAGCTCCCACTTGGAAATATCCTTCTTGCATTTCAAGAATTGGAGTGAAGCTTATTGCCAGGGGACGCAACCAGATGTTTCAGAAATGTTTGTTATGTTCATCTGTTTCAGCTTTTGAATATTCAGCTTGAAGAAACTGGTGTTCCAGGTGTTTAGCTGTTGCCATTTCACTCAAAGCTACTAATTAAACTGTCATAAACTTTAAAAATCTAAAAGAAGTCCTTCAATGATAAACAAAGAGAAATCAAAGGATTTGGGATTAGTGAAACTGGTGATAAATTAACCCTATAAATGAAATAGAACATCCAGTTTCATTTTGAAATAAGTTCTCAGCCTTCAGTTGCTCTGGTGAATTCCTAAAAATCTGCCAGGTGAGCTGCTGACCTGCTCCCAGTTAGCTGGGCAGAACCTGCATTCGTTCCCTGAACGCTTGCCTTTCAGAACAGGAGGGGTGAGTGGTAGCTGCAAATTAAAAGTCCAAACCTGGAACTTGAGGCCACGTGTGCAGGGAGGGGGCTGATGTGTCACCCCCTGGCACTGCTCCTTTTTGTCTAATTGAATCCTCAGCAGGAATTCCCTGCCATATTAGCACCTGGAAAGCTTGTTGGGATGCCGAGCCTGAGCCATGCTAACACAAATGAGAGCTCCAGCTTTGGAGGCCCACTGCCAAGCGTCGCTGTGGGAGGGCTGTGGTTTGTGCCTCGCTGTGGAAGTCGGCTTCATGACAGAAGCCAAGTAACTGCACAGAAAGGAAAGCTCATTGAAGACTATCGAGCCATATGAAAGCTCTGTGTGTGTGTTTGTTTTTAATAAAAAGAAATAGCAGCAGGAGGGAAATGACCTATTAATCTGTGCAAAAAGAGGGGCAGCGTTTCTAAAGACCTGCACTGTTTGTGAATTTAGATGCAGGCTTCTTCAATGAGTCCAGCAATCTGCTTGTGGTGCAGAAGTGAGAAGCAGCTAGGGCTCTTTGAGGTCCTTTAAGCATGTTCATAGTAGG
Source organism: Lagopus muta (assembly GCF_023343835.1). NCBI lineage: Eukaryota > Metazoa > Chordata > Aves > Galliformes > Phasianidae > Lagopus > Lagopus muta. The sequence continues at coordinate 5,230,788 of NC_064441.1, forward strand.
AATGACTGGCTATGGTTGTCTTTTTCCCTGGAGTCGTTGATAAAACTCTAACCAAAAATTGTCAGTTGGGCTTGAATTGTATTTAATGTGCTCCTACTACACTTTGTTGCTCCCGTTTGTTTGAAACAGGCTAATGAGACTAATAGCAAACTTCAGAGACCCGGAATTTTTTCACTGAGGCCCAAACATAAATTTAGTCTACGTTTGGGAAAAGCGAGGTAGAAAATAATCTATGCACATCATGTTTTTTGTGCCATATCAGTCCCTTGTGCCTAATTACTGAAGACATTTCATGCAAGGATGGGACCTGTCAGAGTTCATCTGCTTGTGCTACTTTTCCCTCCTGTGAAATCAGACTTCAGCAACAAAAAACACACCAAATATTTTTCTCATGTTTTTGAGCACGAGTGCTTAGACATGGTTTGAATACCTTTACATGATCCATACTGGCTTCTTTCTCATTTGGAGTAATTTTCCCTGGTTTACCAATTCCTGAAATAGTACTCAGTATCCAAAGTAACAAAATCTATGGAAACAAGTGAATAGCATTACCTTCTCATGCTCCTTCTATTGTATCCCATTCCCGTTAGTCCTTCCATCACAACACGTGCTTTAAACAGCCTTCCATCATACGCTTTGTTAAAACGAATTTGAGGTGGCACTGAAAATATTCATGATGTTCTCTGTATGTCATTAAAACCATTAGTAGTGCTTTAGTATTTATAATAAATTTATTATAGTCCAAGAAACAATAGTTCAGGTTCCAGCCCAGTCTGTTGAAAATCATTATATCTTTCCTGGTTTATCTTGGTTCTTATTAAATGCTACTACCTTATGCTTCTACTTTAATCATTATTATTCAGAAAAGTCTCAAGAACAAAATAACCAAATCAGAATATTTTATTGTTTTTGGCTGCACTATTACAGTGTTTTTCTCTTCAAAGCTGAGTTGAAAACTGTAGCAAGAGAAACTTATAGTCTGTGTTGCTAAAGAAACAAAATGTAGGTGATTATGTTGTTGCTGTTTTTATTGTGCTGATCCCTGTCTGTTTTCCCATGTTAAATCTTGCTAATCTGTTGGCCAATTCTGAGACACGTAGTTGGAGTTCTTAAGGTGTCTCAGTTCCTACATGCTTCATGTATGAGAGGAGCCAGAGAAAAGAGAAGGTAGTGAAATTGATCGTCCTTATCTTTAATTAATGCATTAAGTGAGAGAAATATTAACATCTAAACCTAACCCTATTACTAAAGAGCAGAAGTGATAGGAAAGCAAGTTTACTTAGTTGGCACTTAAGGGAGAATTCTGAGTGTGCCGTCCACAGCTATCAGCTGCATGGCTATCAGCTTCCTGCTGAGGGTGCAGAGGTTCACTCAAAGCATTTGTTTTGAAACTTGATTCCATTACTGATTACTGGAACTCCAGGACGTGGTATTTGCAGGACACATCTATCACAGCAAGCCACCGAGTGCTCTTGAAATGACCTGGGCAGTCTAAACTCTTGGGGCTGCAGCGGTTGTTTGTAGGTTGGTATTCACCACCATTTGGGTACCAATTATATCTCACCTCCCAGTCCAGAATGATGTGCATTGGCTTCATGATGTGCTCTGCTCTTAAAAAAAAGTTCGAGTTTTAGTAGTTTTAGTTAAGACTTTAGAAGGAACTTAAAATAAAAAATAAAAAAATAAAAAAAAAGCCTCGTATTCATACTCAGTAAATGACTCACTCATCTAGCATTAATTCATACACAGTATATCAACTTCTAATTTCTGTTTGATTTTAGTTATAATACTTCTTGAGCTTATTTCCTCACAATTTGAATGTGACAGTTACATTAACTTAGTAACCTTTGCAGAATAAATGAGAAAGCAGTAATGCTTTTAATAAATGTTCATAAAATACAAGTGTTACAGGATACTTAATTAAAAAAAAAATGGTGTGGTCAAAATAAGAATAGAAATGTACTAGGTAATATTGCCTTGCTAATAACAGCATCTTGAATGCCTGCAGTAGTTGTAATAATTTTTATTGTAACTAGCCAAACATGCTGCCTGCATTGTAGCAATGTTTGCATTTCACCTGACTTGACAATTTCGGAGTTGGTGAAAGGAGATGTTGGAAACAACACATATATTACATTGTTGGTACTATATTCACTAGGGCAGTCAAAGAAGTAGCTGTGAGCCTTACAGACTTTTAGTGATAGCCTGGGTAGCAACTCTTGTGAAAGATCATGGTATGTTTTTCTCTTCTTGTTGAGAAAGCAGTGCAGAAGCATGGTCAATTTGCCAATTTGTTTCATAGCAGCTTGGTAACAAAATATGTACTGTCCTCACAAAATAGACTTACTGAGTAAATGTTTCTTAATATGATTTAACGAAGACATTGAATGAAGAGAAGGACATTTATATTTAGGAGAAGAGGAATGGCAAATGTGAAATAGTAAATGGAAGAGAAATGCTGACTGGTGAAAGGTTTAACAAATGAGAGCTTAGAGCATGGCATTTAAATGTGAGAAGGAATCAAAAGCCAACTGCACACTGTTCGTGTCTAGGTACAGAAGTGGAGAAATTCTAATGCATACTTATGGGAGTGCTGTTGGTTTTTTCTTCTGTCTGAATATGTTGATTTGGCCATTCAGTCATATAAACCTACTAGCTTATATAAATGATAGATAATCTCTGTGTGAGTTTGCGTTAGTGAAATGTACTGGGGATAGTACTTAATTGTAAGGAATGAAATAAAACTGACATGAAAGAGTTTCTGATTTACAGCAATCACTTCAAAGTAGATAGACTGCCCAAAAGAACTTCTTTGGCTTTTAAGCGAGGGATCTTCTCTACTGATGTTGGGTTTAATTGGTTCTTTGGGAGATTTCTCCATAAATATTATATATATTTATTCATATTTAAATGCATGCAATCACTGTTAAGTTGCCCAGAATTTGAAGGGCAGCAATGTTCTTAGAAGTGTCACTGCCTCTTCTAATGATTTGATTAGGACTTTTCATAACCCATCCTGCTCCCCACTGCTCAGTGAAATTTGTAGTCCAAATATTTAGGTCTCAGTGAGCAGCATACTACCACTGGTGGGCTAATTTCACATCTGTAACATTGCTTGTCTCAACACAGAAATATAGAAGAGATATAAAAAGAGAAGAAATTTAAAAAGAGTTTATTTCAAATTGCAAAACTTAAGTTCCAAATTTCATTAATGAAGGCCAGAGTCAAAAGGAAAAAACATGTATATTTGGTAGGAAATAAAATGTCATTGAATTGAACTGTTCACCCATCTTAATGACTGTTAATACAAAAAAAAAAAAGAAGAACAAAGGCTCTAATTTAACAGTAATAAGACGTGTAAGTGAATTTCTAGAGGAGTTAGTTTCCACGATGTACATCCTGCTGCTGATTACAAAGAAATTCTGAGCAGTTGAGATCACAATCACGTTCTGATGACTGAAAGGATGCGTTGAATAGAGGAGCATCACATCTATCTCCTTTCCTCTCTTTTTAATCTGAAAGATTTTAAAAATCAAAGGTCCTTCCCCTTTGTTGCCTTATAGTCTGTGATCTGAGCCAGGGAAAAGAATAAGCTGCTGCACACAGACATCTCCATCCCTGCCTTCAGAAAGCGTCTTGTTCTCCACAGACCCCCAAATAGAAATGAATTTATTTAGCTGAGAGGTTGAAATAGAAGTGCCAGCCAATATTAGTAAAGTAAATCTAAGACAGAGTGCGTTCAGAAGAAGCTTATGAAAGAAAAAGTGAACCACAAACAGCAAGCGAATACTGATCAAAAGGAAAATATCAGTGCCTCAAAGTAGGAGCAAAAAGCCTTAAAAATCAAAGAAAAGACACTACAGTGCATTTTTAGGATCTCAGTCTTCCTGGTTCAAGAAGAAGCTCTGTTACAGCAAATCCTGATAGCTCAGATCAGTGTGCTCTTGCACAGCAAGTAGAACTAGATGATTCTGCCGGGAAATAATGAAGCTGGTATGAAGTGCAGTATGTTACAGTTTGGGTTCCTTGTATCTGTGCTCAGAATCAACTGTAAGAAAAAAAAACGTTGATTAAAGAATTCTGAATGGCAAGCCCTGTATTTAATTGGTGGGAACGCCAAATATTCTGGGAGTTCCTGCTGAAGAAAAATCCACCTGAGGAAAAAAAGAGAGACGGTGCCTAATTTGTCAAAAGAGAAGTAGTCACAACTTAAGAAGACTTGTTAGAGAGTCTTCAAGGAGGATCAGTGATTCTCTTTATGTACTCCAAGAGTACCCAGCCTCTGACAGATAATAAAGGAGAGAGGATTTCTGTGCAGAATTACCTTCATTAAATTTTTTGAAAAAGCAATTAATAATGAGCTGTGGAGAAGTTCCAATACGGCCAGGTGCTCTGCAGTGTTAGATAAATGAGGCTGGTCCACTCGAGATTTTTTATACATTCCCTCTTTTAAGGGAATATAAGAGGTGTGTCGGAGAGTTCAAATGCAGTACGCTACTGGTGAATAATCTGAATAAACTCAGGCCTTAAGAGAGGACTTCTTAGCCTTGATGTTATAATCCAAACTATGATAACCATAGTGCTAAAGCATACTGGTGTTACTGTGCTTTGTTACTGTGCTTGTATTGTGGCTGTGTTTGAACAGCTGGCTACTGCAGGATAAAATATCAAAATGAGAAATTATTTGGGAAAAACATCATTTTTCATTGTTCCTCTACATTTATTTTACAAAATATTACTATAGCTTGAATATAGCTGCCAGAATCTGTGTTTATTGAAACTCTGATTTACTTCCAAATATGGGACCTCATTACACTAATAGTATACTATTATGTAAATGTATTTTCTATAAATGTCTAGTATCTGTAAGTAGTTTAGTCTCTATGTCCCTAATGTAATATTTCAAACAATAACTCATTTGTCAAAGGGAGACAGTTCATTAGTATTCAGCAATCATTTGGACAGAATAAAGCAGCAACGGTGTAAAAGTTGATGTTGTGAAACTTAACAAATGAGGGAATGAGGAATGTGTGATTCAGGAAATTGCAGGCCTGCCCTCCAGGGCCATTTTTAGGTCACTTGTCTGCATTTTAATATTGCATTTGTTTTAGAGAGAGTCTCGAGGTTATTAGGTTGGGAGGGAAGCCAATTTGCAACCATGACATCAATATCCAGTGGGGTTCAATAAATGGGAATATAACAACACTTGGGACAGAAAGGGTGAAAAGGTGTAACATGGCCAACTGCAGTACTGAAACTCAGTTTTGCAATTAAATTACTGGAGGACATAAACGTCAGCTTTTAACACGTCTAAATATTGGGAAATTTGCTCTTGAAATGTCTTACGTATTAAGAGAAGAAGCAGGTGTGTGTCTATATGATTTAAATTACACTCCTTGCACTCACTTCAAAGTTCAAGTACTGCATAGATACATACTGATGTGTTTTGTCAACCCATGGGCAACTTTGATAAAATGCCAGCCTGGCAGTTTTATGTTAGCCATTCTGCACAGGTGTTGGATGGGTAATTCTGATTCCTGCATGGCGTTTTGCCTCTTCTTAAACCAGCAATTTCTTTTCTTCTCTCATGCGTGGGTCTGTTGTATGCTGGCATGCATTATCTGAATTGTAGAGTGATTTTTTACTGACTTAGTTAAAAGAAATGTTTTCAAGGGAGGTTTCAAAGTACCTGAAAGTACCTCATCTGTCACTACTGCCGTGAGGGCTGCTTGAATATGAATCTCTTTTATGTGAGGAATCTGAAGGACGTTGTGTACGGCCTTTAAATACCTTGCTAGGCAAAGATCCGTTTTCTCCATTGCCTCTCAGAAAATGTGAATCTGTACATATTTCTGCATATTGCTCTTCTCAGGTCAGAGATCAGCGCTGGCAGGGTACTCTGCTTTAGCTGTTCTGGCTGCCATCATTGTATATTGAAAAGAAACGGGTATATTCTAAAACAATCCCTTGTGTTTTGGCATCCAATTTGTGCACATCTTATATTTAATTTGGTTTTTGACCTGAAAATAAATGAACCAGAGAGGTACCCAGGTACTGAGAGGAAGTTAGTTTTTCCATATGCTTGATCCAGATGTCTCTCTAGTCAGCCTTATTCATGAGGATGTCTGTTCATTTGATTCAATATTCTGTTCTCCTGTTATTTTTCTCCTGAAAGAACTGTAACCTCCATTCATCAAGTCTAAGATTAGCCATCTACGGCTTTTCCAAAAATACCAAGAGTTACACAGTTGCTATTGAATCAGAATTAGAATAAAACCTTCTTATAATGCTTTCTCTTTTATATTCGGCACCCTCATTTCCATCCTTCACAGCTAAATCGGGTTATTTAGATTACAGCAAGGTCTGAACCAGCTCAGATGAGCAAAATTAACTCCAGAGCCTATTTACATTTCCTTAAGGAAACACTACACTGGCTTTGTATTAAAATGTTTTTTTTTTAAACCCATAAACCTGAGTGTGATAAGCACAGAACTCTTGTAAAGTGGAGATAAGCTTAAAAATGAAGCTAGTTGTTTGGGTTTTTTTTCCCCCTAAATAAATAAAAAAGTACTTGTGCTTTCAGAGCATGATGCAGATGACAGTTAATTAAATGACATGTTGCAATGGTCACTCTTTATAAAATTCAAAAGATAATGGTCCCACAGCAGCATTTGAAATGCTTCTTCTGATCAATGCAGATGGCTTTCACCAATTCAGCTGAAGTTGTGATAAGCATTGGTGAACGCCAGGCTGGTTCTAAACAGTTACAAACACGTATGTACCTGGTGCCCAAAACACGTTTTCATAAGAAGCACGTAGCACCACCATAGCACACAGCACCACTGGGACCTGGAGCAATGCCAGCCCTCAGCCTGCACATCTGCAGCTGCCGAGGGGAGGGCATCTATGGAGCCACCTGTTTGGGATACGTGAGGTCTCTGCGTTGTGCTCACAGTGCAAAGTGAGCCAAGCTCTGAGTTTTATTTTATGCAACTGAGCAATTGGAGCCCAGATCTGAATCAGAAGTATTTCTTTGGCTCATAGGTGGTAGCCAGAATATGGCTCTTTGATTTTGTCTTTAGTGACAGTAGCTTCCCTTCCATACATGGCACACTGACGGAGTGAATTCCAATGAGGCTGACAATGAGGCTTTTTCGTAAGAAGTGAATATTATCAGTCTGCACATGAAAAAGGAAATCCTATGGCTTAGGCTTTAAGTCTGTGTTTTTCCAGGCTGTGGTCTTGTGATGAAAAAGATATACCTGCCTTGTCAATCTCTAAAATCTGGAAAAAAAAATATTAATCCATTCTTTTAATTAAAATGGCAATTGACAGGGTGGGAGGTTTCCAATATTGCAAAATTTGATATGAAAGTATTTGATATGTGAAAAATGACCTGTCATTTATGAGGTAGTTCGAAAAACAGGCAGTTCACAACAGATGCTGTATAGTAATACTCTTTTCAAAATGTCATCTCTCTGCTGTCACGCTGACTGCGCTGCTTTGGTGAGCAAACAAGCAAAGGAACAAGTGCCGCTGATGAGCAGGCAGAGATCATGCATTGATGAGGCCGAAGCTGTATTTATCTCTGGGTTAATAAAACATGAAAAATGAAAATCTCATAAATAAGTGTTTGAGGGGTAATGAGTCATTCTTTGGCTTTCTGCTAATGACTGCAGTGATCAGGACTGGATTTATAGAAGGCCCTAGGATAGCCATGCTAATAATGTTTTCTTATTTATTATAACCTGAAATGGCTCTTAAAGGCAATGTCTAGATGTGTTGTCTGTATTATCCTTTGCTACTGCCATTTTAGAACCTCTGGGTTTTGAGTGCTTTTTTTTTTGTTTCAGAGTACCTCAATGTATGTGTCTTACAAGAATCTCAAAGATTTTTGCAGTCACATATTATTAATAAATGATATGTATATCATTTTACACCAACAGACTTCAGAATAATCCTCAGAAGAGGGAACTGTAATCCTCATCTTTTATGTGGGAAAAATAAGGCTTGGAGCTGTGATCTATCTAGAGCTAAGAGGAAAGGATGCAGCTGACAAGCCAAGGGAGGCTTGCCACCTGCTGCTGGAGAGGTGCTTTGTATCCTAACATGTTCAAGCAGTGCTCTTAAATAGCTACTTATTCCTCAAAATCATGTATTAGCTGAAACTATATATGAAGAAAGGCCAAAACCAGTCCATGTGTAGGTAGGCAGACAGCTTGCGTGCGTTATACTAGGTGGGGATTTAGCTCCAGTTTGATTAATTGGAAAAAACAAGATTCAAACTTAGAAATGCTTATTGACTTCCTATTAGGGGTTACTTTTCCTGCATTCCAGTAAATGGATTAGTCTATATCCCAGAATTTTTTTTCATTGTGTTGAAATTGTTCAGTCAAGTTTTGGGGCCAGTTCAGATTTGCTACAGGGGCCAGAGCTGCCTTTAGCTCAAGGGATTATTGCTTAATCACAGGGAGACTGATTTATGTCCACACAAAAATATAGTCTTTTCTCTGTGTTCATAGCAAAGCAAGGTACGTATTCACCCAGGTTCTCAGAGGAGAAATCACTAACCAAAATACAAATCCAACACAGCCTAGACTTAGTGAGCCATGAAGGGAGGTAAAAAGAGGTACCCCACACCAAAACCTTGTTTTGTTTGCATTTTGGTATTATTTCTTATGTATGTGATTATCAAATATGTTCTTAGTGCTTTACAGGCCTGCAACGTTCTTAGGAAGGTAGGCTTAGGCAAACTTTGAATCTTTAGATGTTTCACATAGGTAATGAAGAGTCTGTGACCTGCAGGGAAGGCACCTTTTTGGAGCTACCCAAGGGACTGGCAGGCACAGAAAGTGCCTCTCCCCTTTAATGTTGGGGTTCTTTATGTTGTCAGCAAAGTTCAGGCAAGTTCAGCTATGGGTTGAGAGAGGGCTAATGATGGGACGATCATGCAGAGTGAGGCAGAAGGTCCAGAATGGTGAACTGTATTTCTAGTGGATGCAGAGCTAATAAGATCTGAAGCATCTCCTCAGCTGAAGTCCACGGAATGCTTATTTGTAGTGAGTAAGTCCTGTGTTGTTCACTCAAAGAGCAGCGAGGTCCTGGCATTGCTGCCCAGAACTGTGGGTGCTGCATCCCTGGAGGTGTCCAAGGCCATAGATGTCCCTGGGCAGCCCGAGCTGCAGGGAAGCAGCCAGCCCATGCAAGGGGTTAGGGCTGAGGGGACTTCAAGGTCCAACCTAGGCTGTCCTATGATTCTGTGCTGACAGTCTTTCATCTGCAGAGCTTAGCACTAGAGCTTCGTGTACCACCAAGTACCAACTTTTCAAATCTTGAATTTCCTAGCTGGTGAACTATTAAAATGCAGATTAACTAAACTTCAAACAGATTTACTGGAGATGGCTCCTGCAAAATCCTTTTGGATTACCTGCCTCTGGACATCATTTCCTAGTCTGTAGGGGTTCATTAAGGACAGATTTAAATGTGCTAGCTGGGAAAAGGCCAGCAGGAAGAGTATGCTGAAAATTATTCATATTATTATGTTTGATCTAGTGATACAGACTTACCTTTTAGGAACACTTAAATTTCTCATTTGCAATAATGAATAAGACATGCCAACATGTCTTATCCTTGCTTTGTTTAAGAGTAAGTGCATTTGCAACCTTTGAGTTATTTGTGGTAACCAAAGTGGGCTGTGCTTAGAGTGCGATGAGAAAAAACAACAGCCACAAGACGTGCCCTCAGTTCTCAGCAGCAGCAGCTCTGTGTTTTCCTTCGAGGGGAGCCTTGAGATTCAAAGCATAGCCACAAAGCATTTTGCCTTGCTTTTGCCATCTAACCCGTTTCAAAATACAATTAGCCTGGGGTTAGATCTAAGCTTTATTTCATTATGCTTATAAAAACAAAAGTAGCGATGTTTAGACTTACACAGTTCACTAATTGTGCTGCCACTTGTTTTTTTTTCACAAATTGACTCCAAAGCTCTTAGGTTTTTTTGGAGATGTATTTAATTTAAATTTATGCAGGAGCACTGTAATGACTTATCCTTCAGACTACAAGGGGTTTTTAATCACTTTCAACATTTAGCCCCTGATTGGGCAAAGCACTTCAGTGTAAGTACTTGGGTGCTCAAACTCCTCACCGAATCAGGTCTGAGGAGTACATGCTGAATTCTTGGTTGCCTCAGGTTTTTAAACAGAGTGGAAGTGCAGCCCTGAGAATAGGCATCATCTTGAAGCCATTGAGCAGATACGTGGTAAATTGGAGCCCTTGGCGGGGCCGGCGCTCCCATTCGAGCTGCAGAATTGGCTCTGTTGAGCTCAGCTATCTCCCTGCCTGTGTGCCACTTCAGTGGCATGCTTTTGCCTCTGGATTTTATTCTGTACTTACACAGGCTAAATACAGCAGCTCTCCTAAGTTGTTTGAAAATACTTTCCACTTCAAATCTGTAAATGCCTTATTCATTTTTGCAAATGAGAAACGTGAGTATTTTGACAGTGTCGAGCATACAGTCCAAATACTTTCATAGGATCCTGATCCAATTTGCCTCGACCTCAGTGAGCGCTGGAAGCCAGTTTCAAAGTACACCTATTTCCAAGCTGAAGCCGCGTCTTTCATTGGCTTGCCAGAAAAAACAGCCAAGCACTGAGGAGCTTTCAGCCCTTAGGCTGCAGACTGACTTGCCCTAAAGGCTGGCTGTGCTCTAGCAGATACATATCAAATGTCAAACCCTGGCCCCACTAATAAAATTTTGTGCAACAGAGAGAGACACCAGTTTGTTCCCCTGAGTAGTGCTGACCCTCACACCTGCTCCAGAAGTTTTATATTCAGTGGCTCTGTGTTGGAAACCAAATTTTCAACCATGTTTCCTTCTAAAATGTGCTCCTCTACTCATGTGAACAGATGTTTTTGCAGCTACACTTGTGCAGGTTAACAACCACAGCAGTAAAGTGCACGCAGGTTTTAGAGTTTATCCCCTTGAGCTTTCATAAATGCTCTTTTGGGGCTCTAATAGCATTGCTGATGTGTGTGCTCAGGTGTCAGTTGTGGTGAAGTGTGCTTGCAGGCATTCATGGCTGCATAGGATTGATGAACATGGCATCTGGGGGTTGAACAGCAGGTGCTGAGAAACCACCTTTTTCTTCTTGTTTTCAGTTTCTAGGGCTCTTTGGCTGACTCCAGAACTATTCAGTTGTATCACAAATACAGCTACTTTTCATAGCATTGCAAGCATGAACATCATGACAAGTTGTGGTTTCTCATGGATTGGATCTTACCATCTAAACAGAAAGAAAAAAAAAAAAGAAGAGTAAAAGGCTTCTTTAAGGCACTGTAGAAGTATTTTTTCTACAGTAAAGGACTTTTTGCTTTTAATCCTAACTGCCCACAAACAGGATTTACTGGCTGATTGTAACTGGTAAACAACAGAAATGCTTAGTTTGCTTCCTTAACCACTTTAAAAGATGCTGCCATAGTGCATTGAAGACTGAGAAAAAGGAAATCCGTCAGCACAGGTAGTGACTGTTTCAGCCTGATGCTTGAATGCTGTCTTGGTTTCTGAACAGACTGGGAGCCATTTCCTCTTTGGGTTTGGGAAGATTTGCATTACTGGGCATTTTTCTATTTGCCTGCATGACCCCCATAGAGACCGAGATCTCTGTTACTTCGCTTTCAGAGAGTGGAGAACAGCAGGTCTACAAATGTCCTTAGGAAGGGATAAAAGCAACTAATCAGAGTAAAATTTGGCAACTTGGTCCCATGGCACATGGGGTTAAGTTAATATTATTGTCTCTGGAAATAAAGGGAGGAACGAAGGGGAGGTTTTCTGGATGGCAGTTCATGACACAAAATGCAGAATTCTTCACTGAAACCTGACCTATGCTTCTAAGACCATATTGAGATCACATCAACATCCTTTATTAATAATGCCTTTTCTAGAGAGCTGTACAGAGGTTCTGAAGCATATTGTACTTTCACATCCCAGGTTCTCTAACCTGCAGTAATTGGCAGCTAGCCTGCTTCAAGGCTAAAATTTATAAAGCAGAGAAAGCCTCCCATATGCTGCCCTTTTAAGGAAAGTCTTCTCATTACTGGAAAGCAGGAGCACTGTGATGGTAAAATACTGTAAGGATCATTTATCAATCATGCTATCAGCAAAGCTACAGAAACACAGAACTAGAGAAATTAGACAGGGAAAAGCTCTGTTTTCATCTTCATCTCTATTGTCCACCAGTGCACAATTTTCTGGTGCTTTATGTCTCTTGGTTTTAAAAGTTCATGAGCTATGCCACCTTTTCCCTTGGGAAACTTTTCCTCATTTTTAGCAGTTCTCATAACCAAGAGGTGTTTCCTGTTCTTATTTCAGTGCTATTGTGCCCAGTGATAACCTGGTGTAGTACCTGAATAATTCATACTGTAACGTACCTGTTGTCCCTAGGCTGCTTTTTGACCAAACTGCACTCATTTTACCTTGTGTTGTTTACTCAGTTTTTGATCTTTGCCAAACTCTTCCCCTGTCAGCACCTTGTCATTTTGATTTCTCTTTTGTGAGCTTACTCTTATTTGTTTTTTCTCTGTATTCTGGTTAAGAAAGACGCATTGTCACACTTGGGTTGTTTAATACTTACACGCTGCTGAACAAGTGCTGAGCTGCATTAGCAGAAGCATCAGTTTTGGCTGCCATATGGCAATGCAAACCTGTGATTACCTGGGGTAGGAGTGGAGGAATCTCAAACACATGTTGTTCTATCTTCTCCCATATCTCCCCAGTTTTAGCAGTCTGCATTTTTTTCTGCCACTGATCTTTCTTCACCATAGTGTTGTGCTCTCCGCCTCCATTTTATCTCTTCTCATTGTAGAATAGTTGGTTCATTTAGCTGTTTTTCTTACTTCTTCCCAATTACTTTTCAGGATTGAAAATGAAGTTCTAAACCCCTCTTTAATGACATTCACTTCAACTGTGTACTGCCAACATGGCTCTCAAAAATGCTAGATATCAAGAGCTCAGTCCACGTGATCGTACAAAATCATCAGGTCATGTGTAGGAAGCTGAAAGAATCTGAATAAAAGAGGCAGGCAAAATCATAAGCAAGGAACAAAATTCAATAAACAGCACTCAATAACCTCAAACAAAGACAACTGTCAGCTCTGTGTTGATGAATCACAGACATACCACTCTGTCGCCAGCTTTTGATTTCCCCTTCCTGACTCTCGACCCTCTAATTATTAGGAGAGGAAGAGATTTGTTACTTTGTCCTCCCAGCCTCTTTTTGTTTCTAGTAGAAGTGTAAATACATTCCGAGTTTTCTAATATTTCTTTTGTTCTGGAGTTTTCTTCACAGCTAGCAGTTACAGCATTCTTTCTGCTGAATGAAACCTTTTCAGCTTTTATCAGTTTCTCTTCTGTTTAATGGGTTGGAAATCAGAAATTAGCAGTAAATAGGAACAGTTAATTGCTTTAGTCTGTAGTTTAAGAAATTGTGAGAAGAACTGTCTTCAGACTGAGAACAATCTTCCTTTTTTTTTTCTTTTTTTTTTTTTTAATGTCTGAGAACAAGGTTAGCAAATCGAAACAAATTCAGCTTGGCAGAAGGCAGTGTTCAAATGACATAAGTTTTTGCTTTCCCAGACAAATATTTTGTTTTTTAAAACTTAGGGTTTTATTGTGTTTTCTTTGTTTTTCTCTTAAATTGATTTACATGTATCTTTATCAATCTGTAGGTTCCAAAAGAATTTATATAAGCTAAATAACCACACACAGACTACTGCATTCTGATTCTGCTGTTGATCTCCTAATAGTAAATCAGATATTTTTAGGTAGCCATTTTTGTCGTGCTGTGTCATAATAATTTATACGATTTTTGTTTTCTGAGTAACAAATGCTGTTGTGGGATCACAGAATTGTAGGGGCTGGAAGGGACAGGACACAGTGCTCCAGTTGTGGCCTCACCAGGGCAGGTAGAGGGCAAAGGTCCCACTGGCTTTGCTGTTTGTAATGCACCCCAGGACACCATTGGCCCTCTTGGCCACAAGGGCACACTGCCGGCTCATGGCCAACCTGCTGCCCACCAGAACACCCAGGTCTTTCTCTGCAGCGCTCCTCTCCAGCAGGTCATCCCCTAACCTGAACTGATGCATGCAGTTATTCCTTCCCAGGTGCAGGACTCTACGCTTGCCTTTGTTGAACCCCATCAGCAAACTTGTTGAGGGTGCACTCTATCCCTTCAATCCAGCTCATTATTGAAGATGTTAAACAAGACCAGACTCGGCACTGACCCCCCTGTCCTACTGCAATAGTTACTCGGTGCCATGGGAATGTGCATCTTGTACAGATGAACCCGTGATGTGGAATCGCACATGTAGGATAAATGGGCTGCATGAGTAAGATTTATCAGCACAGGGTCCCTAAGAGTTATCCACAACACAATTAGAACTGCAGGGAATTTTTTTCAATCTCTTAATCGGCATTACAGCACTGCAGATAGATATTATTGCCCACTACTTAAACTTTATTACTCCATTTTTCTGCCTGTAGCCCTTTGCCTTGCCAACCCACCTTGAAGTGGCCACAGGCAGAACCATATAATACTGCTATGACCTTGGCATCTGCACTGTTCTGTCTTATGAAAGAGAACTCCTATTGCGACAACGAAGAGGAAGCCAGCAGCCCTTTAGGTTGGTTTTACAAGCACAGTTTGCCCTGCGTCCCGATCGTGACAGCTATCTGATCCTCCTGTACAACGCTCTGACCACCCTTGATGGCTGAGAAGAGAATTTGCAATTTCTTTTGAGGCTAATGCTTTGAAAGGAGGAAGCAGGATGATGTAGGGCCAAGGAGCAGGTGTTGGCTGCAGCGGGCTCCAGGTTGCGTGAGGTGCAGATTCATTGCGTGACCTTGCACTGAGTCACTTGACTTCTAGTGTTTCAGTCATGCTATAAAATTGACTAAAAGCAGGACTTAAACCAGACACTGCATCCTGGATAAATAATACACTTAGAGAAAGTATATAGGAGGAGGGGATTATGTTTTTGTATCTTAAAATATCTTTCCTGACAGAGAGGGTGGGTTTGCTATGGATGAATAATCTGTTAGCATAAATTACTGTTATTTTCAATGATGGCTTTCCAGGTATATGTATCAAAGAGTGATACAGTGTGCCTGATTTTATGGTACATTAAGTTTGCCAGAATGCATTTATTATATTTAAAACCTGCTAGGTACCTGCAGTGGGAACAAAGATTGTATAATTATTTTTACTTTAGCTTGTGGGAAATCAAATGCTCTGAATATAAAAGATTTGAGGGGTGAAAAGTTCATTCTGTTCACCCCTCCGTGCTGAGAGTGTATGCAAAGGTAATCTGATTACTAATTTCAAAACAGATGAAAGAAAACAATATAGTGATGAAATAGCTGCTACTTCCATTTCTGCCCTATATATTATTGGAAATAGTAAATAGATGCAATAGGAAGCTGTGAAGCAAATCTTTCATTATTTTATGATAAGCATCTTCTCCGATCAATTAATCACTTTTGAATAAATAACTTCAGGGGTTTTGCTTTAAAACATATATTCAAGATTTTGCTGCAACAGCAATAAACAGCAGGAAGCATAACCGTGCTCAATCCCTGTTTTAAATGAGGAATCCAGAGTCTATGAAATTAATGGAAATATCTTCATTAAGCTTACTGGCTTCATTGCGTCAAGAAACAATCATTTCTTCTTGAAAGCACTGGAAAAAATCCCCATGAACAAATTCATAGGAAATAACTGATAAAAGTTTGAATTCAAGTTGACTTTTCCATATAAGTCATTCTTACACCCTAACACTGTTACCATGCTAACTGAACTCTCACTTTAATAATTTCATATTAAAATAAAAAATAGTTGAGCTCACAACCACATTTTGAAAACAGAGGACAATTTTCTAGTTGCACATCTCCTACAAGTGGGAGAAGATAAGGATGTAAAATAATACATACAGAAAATACAGGAAGCATGAAGTCCCCAAGCAGTCGCAAACCAAAGCCTTGGGCTAAGCACTGTGTGAGCTAGAGGACATTATCCCTAGCACCCCAAAGTGAGATGCAGCCCACAAACCAACTGAGTTTATGAGAAATCGCTTTTAAGTTACCTAAAGCAAATGTGAATGCCAAAGCACGAATGAAAATGATGACCATAGATTTATAAATAATGATGTGTTACATTACACAGGTGTCCAAACAAACTCGCTTTCCTTATGCCTAGGTTTTTGTCTCTCCAGCTATAACACTTTTTACTTGACATAATACATAGCGTATTTTCTATATCTATTTTGATATAGTTCTTGGAGGAAGGACAAAGGTGGGAGGAAACATAAACTCTCATAGATGGCCAGTTCCCAACAGCTATCAGGAAGAGATTTACAGTATTAAAACAAATATTTTTCACACCTTGCACAGCATTATTTCTGTTCAGTCACATCTGGTGTGAGATATAACATCTTATTGACTATGATGTATACATATTATAAAACAGTAGCTGGAGCAGTGCACATTAATATTTAAAAATGGTTTACCAGAAGCAGAGCTCAACATATATGTTTTTAACATATAACTAGTGATGTAGGGAAATTCAATGCAAGCTATGTATTTAAAAATTGAGCAAGTATTGTTAGTACTGAGGAAAAATATACACCCCCCCCCCAAAAAAAAAAAAAAAAAGAGATAATTCAAGATTTGATCAGATCCATCCCTGCAGAGCCTATGATACTGACAGTGGAGGGAGTCACAGTTTAGCAGACAGGATGATGATGTCCAATAGTCTTCCAAACATACAGCAATGATAGCAAAAATAGTCTTGAGAAGAAAGAATGATACTTAAAGTAGTTCTAGTTTCTATCCTAGAAGGAAATATATTGTTTATAAATTACTGGAACTTGTACTAAACGTTAAGGAAAATGCTTTGCTTGTTTCTTAACGTTTTAGTTCTTAATTTTACCATGAGAACTTGCAAAACATTTTCAAAAGAGAGTAACTTGAAATCATATTTCAGCTTCTTTGAATTTGACTGACGGTGAATCTGTGTAGTACCTTTGTTCTTTTGGAGGAACACAGCAATATGCAGAGTGATGCTAAGTGAAGCTGCTAGTTGCTGAGCTGCTCACTTCCTTTCTGCAGTCTATGCAGCCAACTCATCACTGCCATTTTCATAAGTTAACAAATTAAAAGAGAGATTAACTTTCTTTCTTCAGTAACTGTCTCATGAGTAAAGAATAAGTACATAAGTACTTTAACTATCAAGTGATGTTCTACACCGTTGAGTACAAATATAAAGTTATGCACATCTTATGTTAGAGGCTGAGAAATCATATAAAGATTAATCAAGCCAGCACATCTACTCATTGTATCACGCTGATCCTCCTCCACTGAAGGCAGCTGGTATTTTGTTAGCAGTACTTTGCCAGAAGTGGGACATGATTCTATACTGCAGTGTCAGAGATGCCTTTGTTGGCTGAAGCAATCCTTGAAGTCAGCAGAATTACTGTTGAGTATAAATACATTTTCTGACAAATCTCAAGCACACCAAGATTGCAATCCGTTGCAATCTTGCAGATGCTCTTTACATTCAGTAACTTTTTCAGGACTTTGCTTGAGATCTGTTGGTAATTGCTGCTGTATCATTGGAATGTGTTGTAGTAAAGGATATAAAAACACCATTTATTTATGAGTTAGCACTCAACTTACTTTGCATGGTCTGCTAAAACAATGTTTTTCTGGAATTTTTAATACAGATGTATGATTGCTAAAAATATTGAAAATGTAATGGTGTGACACTCCTCTAGAAGTTTCTTTGCTTTAGTCCAACAGCTCCTCTAGCTGGGGGAAAGAAACTGCATGTGATCTCCTTCCTGAGGTGTGAATAACCTCATACCTGCATGTGGCAGGGTAGAACAAAGAACCCGTTTCCATCCTTGCAGTTCAGAGATGGGTTCAATTCCTTCTTCCACTGTGGCTGCCTTCTTGGTGCTTTGTCATCTTGTTTCTATGAACTGAATATTGCTAAAGCCATAGGTAGGGGTGAGGGTACAAACATAGCATATTATAAACCATTCTAGGTCCAGAGTAATTCAGT
Organism: Lagopus muta; assembly: GCF_023343835.1. Taxonomy (NCBI): domain Eukaryota; kingdom Metazoa; phylum Chordata; class Aves; order Galliformes; family Phasianidae; genus Lagopus; species Lagopus muta. Next base: position 5,248,898 of record NC_064441.1, read on the forward strand.
AAATGCCATAGGAAAAAAGAACAGCTAGTTGACCATCTGTATTTTGTTCCATTAACCCTAAAATAAGCAGATACAGCTGAAATGGAGTAGACCCCTAGGCTCAGGTTTGGCTGTGAGACATACAGAAAAGCATGGCATGGAGGGGAGGAATAAGGCATGCTGCTTTGGAAGTGCAGCAGTTCCAGAACAAGGGATCCTCTCAGTGGGTGCCGTGAGTTTCTCGAACCTTTGAAGGTTGAGGTGCTGCAACAGCATGGGCAAAAATCTGTTCTTTCCCAGACCTGCGAGAAACTGTGACTCATGTTGTTTTGACTAACTCTCTTTTAATGCCACTTCACCTTCATAACTGTAGCTTATTTTCCATATGCTCACTCCTTTCCTCTGCCTTGAATATCCTGCTTTGATCTCTCTGACATAGCTTAGCCCTGGTCTGGGATTAGGTTTTGAGCTATTGACACAATGAGAAGCAGCGGAAGTCACCTGTCGTTACGGTCTGCAGTCTTTGTTTTCAGATGAGGCGGTATTCAGCCCTAAGAGCTCCTAACCCTTTCCCTCAAGAGATGTACACGAGTAAGGTTTAGTAGCCAAATCCTGGCTTTATTTGTTTACCATAGCAAATAGTACTACTTGGCCTGGTAGGAAAATTTTTCCTATTGCAAATAGCACAGATATCACTGTACTGACCATGGAAAAAAACGTGGCATATACAAGGTTTCTATAGATCCCTTGAGAGCCCAAATTCTGTGATTTCACTCCCATTGAGTATATCTTCCTAAACAATAATGCAGGGTGTTTTCAGCTATTTAAGTGGAGAATAGAAGTTATGAAATAAACACTAATAATCCCAAAAGGAATCTAGTGAGAATGAAAGTTTAAGAGGCTACGAAGTTTAATTCATGCACCATCTGTTTTGGTGAAAATTAACACAGATGATGTTTTACACCATCTCATCTGAAGCTAAAAAGTCCCTTTAGAACCTGTAGTATTGATTAACTGTTAAAAAGAAATTAGCACTGTTTCACTTAATGTACTAGTATGTGGAAAGTAGTGCACTTTGTAGAAGGCCACAAGAATTGTACTGAAATGCTTATTAATGGCTAAATAGAAAACCCTCTGAGCAGGTCACTCTGCCATAACATTTCTTCATTGCCCATTGTAGTACTTGACGTTTTGTCATCTTTTGAGCACTGTTTTCCTGTACAAATTTGCCTCTTGATCAGGGCTGAGAATTTGTTCTCTGTGAGTGACCTCAGACTCCTTTTCCTTCTCTCAGATAGGCTGCAGGTGAGTTTTCTGCTTTAATTCCATCTAAATGTGAATAAGTGAAATATTTTACCTTCCCCATAAAGGAGTCCTCCTACTCAAAGACTGTGTAATTGTACTGTACCAAAATATTACTTCATAATTGCAGACTAGCTTTCAAAAAAAAAAAAAAAAAAAAAAAAAAAAGTTTTAGATCTTAAAATACTTGATGGAAGCACAAAATACTCAAAATACTTTAGGTTTGCTTTGTGGATTTTTTTTTTCTTTTTTTTTTGTTTTTCCTTGGTTGGTTTTTATTTTCCTCACTTCAGTATTTTCCAGGTTTCAATCTTGTGGCAAAAAGCTGAAACTAGCCATGCCAGATGAGGCTCTTCTCTGATGCTCCCCAGTAGGGCAGTATCGCAGACCTGGTTTCCTACTGTGGACCAAGTATAGGAGCAGTAAATGCAAAGTTAGCATCTCTAACAGTATATTTACCTCAGCTGGACACTGGTTGCTGCTAACTTTGTTGCTGAAATCTTTAAATCTCAGCAATCTCAGTTATTGAGAGCTGGATGCCACATGTGCACACGTTTTTCTTTTCAAATATTTCCAGAATCTTACTTCAGCTTCCAGTCACCTCATATACATAGTTATCTGAAACATCAATTACTCCATGCTACTCATTAAGTATTACTTAGGTTAGATTTTTTGTTGGTGCTGCGCATTGATGTATGAATGAACGTAGCTACTGAAGTCATACTTCTGCATATCTCAAAAGATGAAGTACATGGAATTGTGTGCCCACTTGCTTTGGACTGTCTTCACTTCCCTAGAATTACTTAGAATTAGAATTGCAGTGAGCCTGATTTGTGTATATGTATATTTTCAGATGACATAGTAGCAATGCATTCGATATTGCAGACTGAAAGAGTGCAGCATCATATGTAAAAGAAGAGGTGTGCATTTACTTGAGGCTGGAAGTCTTTCAAAGATTCTCTAATTGTACATAACAGTGTAAAAATATTGCCTTTCAGGAACTGAATAAACATTTGAGATCGCTACTGGAAACAGTGCAAGCATTTTTGTGGCAGCACTTTCTTATTAACTGAAATTATTTAGTGAAGTATGAAGACCAGCATGCTGATAGCATCTGTGTGTGCCCACATATACAAAGTATTTCTTACTAATACCTTTAAACGAAGGAATTTAGGCTTTCCTTTTGTGCTGTCAAGGTGCTAACTGAAGAGCATAACTCAGTCCTACAACGTTTGTGCTCGTGGTGCTCCAGAAGCCTACTTTGAGTTAACTGGTGATTTTTCACAGACGACATCTAATCTATGAGTGTAAATTACTCCGCACTCTTATTATGCCTTAATTGAAGTGCACCAATGTGAAATTGCAATAGATGGAGCTGCAGTGATTTTAGCCTCAATTAACTTTGGGTGGATTTTAGTCTCTTTTCCTTTCCTTTCCTTGAACTAAAGAAGATTATTTGACATCTTGTGTTTACTTAAACTCTCGCTAGAAAATTTAGGGGCTATATGTGTGACCAGGTGTTCTGTGAGACTGCTCTGAAGAAATACTCAGGATTTGTATGTATGTATTTTAATACACATCTTCAATGTGATGTTTAACAGATGTGCAATCAGAAGTGACCAAATCCCTCAGAATTCAGGTGTGGAAAATAGTTTAATAGCGGTCTTTTTGTTGTTTTTTTAAATGGCAGTTTCCATCCCTATGGCAGCTACCTTATTCTATTCTTGACTTGTCTTCAATTCCCTGCCTCTAATTCACAAAATGCAGCGCAACAAAATCATTGTGAAGAAATAAAGCATCTTACCCTATGGAATAGGAAATTCAGACACAGCAGAATGCAAAACCTGTGCTCAGAGAGGCAGGATGCCCTTGTGAGAAAGGAACAGGCATATGGTGATTCCAGTCAGTTCTTATTTACTTCACGTTTCACCACCACTGATAGATATTTAGAAAAAAAAATTAGATCTGATGCGTCTGTTTAGGTATATATTAATGCTTCTGGAGTTAATAGCAATGAAAGCAGCGTGGTTATCTGGATAGCACAGGTTCATGTATGAAGATCATTGTTTGCAACTTGTTTTTGCCGCACACCTCTCAAAGCCTTCTGTGGTGGCAAAGGTAGTCATAAAGTACATTTGTGTTTAGCACTGTCTGCACTGTTCAGACTACAGAAGTCAAATTTTGATTGTTTAAGGCTCATATGTTGTTCAACTCGCATATTCAAAAGCAAGAAGGCATTCCTGTGATGGTCTGATATGACTGCTACCTGTATTACTGTGCTCATAAGACTCTCCTGAATCTTCTGAACCATGACTTATTTTTAGATAGTCTCCAGTTCTAAAAATGCAAGTGATGGCATTCTGAATGCAGTTCTCAGTAAATTGGTCTGATGGTTAATCTTTTCTATTTATTTTCAAATAAGGAGATTTGAGTTCACAGTAAATTAGCACCATAATTTCTGTGTTCTGATTGAAAGATTGCACTTTCAAATAACTGCGGGGTTTCTAACTAGTGATTTGCATATGCAGTTTTACGTGAAGATTTCTGACTTCCCTTTCATCAACTTGTAGAATACATATTAACATTGATTGGACCCTCATCACACATCTCAACACTGTGAAGAAGTATAAGAAATTATGGTGCTGTCCCTCTCGATGAAACTCATAATTATGATTTTCTTATTTCTTAACTATGAATTTTTCCTTCTGGTGAGATTAAGTCCAACCTTTTTCTCATCTGTATGCATATTCAAAATTCTGAAGAGCTGAGAGACATTCCTGAAAACACAGACTATTACAAAACCAAAACAACCATTGTAAAGCAAAAAATGATTTCCAGGCCCAAGTTAGTAAAAGTGGTTTCTGGCATGGAACGATCAGCTGAAACGCATGACATAAATGATGCTTTCAAAATGTGAATTTGAACTACTTGTATTTTGAAGTAGCTGCACATATTAAACAGCTCATTATATGGCATAAATTTCTCAAATATGTTGGGTAGAGAGATCTTCAAGTGCCATCTGTGCAATTTTGAAAAGAATGAACTCATTTTGCCCGAGTCTTGAATGAAAATGGAGAGGAGACTTCTTTATGGGCTCAATTTTGATTTTTAAAACTTCGCACATTAAGAATCTTAATATTTGTTGACTCTCAGCTATAGATCATTACCCAGGTCTGCAGCCACTGCCTTTGATTGTATTATCTAATGTTAAAAGCTACAGCACACTCTAAGACAGACAGGTATATCTTAATGTCTTGTTTCTGTTTTTGCTGTTGAAAATGGTAGTGGAGAATGGCAGAAGTAGAAGACAGATATTGAATACAGTGTGCTTTGGGCTACATAATTTTGCGTATCGTGCTACTTGAAGTAAACAGCTGTGCACTAGGTCTTGGTGAGGCCATGAATCACTCCCTTAGGGTATCGCCTCCTTCTGCTAAGTCAGAAAGTCAAATGATGGCTTTGGCTGTGGACTTCTCCATTCTGTCAGATAGTCTTTCCTCATCATTTGTGGTTTGATTAAATATATTTCAAAGGATCACGGTATGTTTGGTTTTTATTATTGCACACTTTATCCTATAATAAGATTTGGCTTTGCCTATACAGTCTGTTAGTGGCTGTTGATTTTACTTATATTTTTGTTAAAGCACTCAAAGAAGGTAAATCATATAAGCATTGCTGTCGTGTTATTCAGTACTGCAGTGTTTTTCATTATCCTGTGAAAATTTTGTATGCAGCTTAAAAATACTTTAAACCAAACGTTGCATCACCCTAAAGCATGACTCAGCTGTGTACTAACAAGTATGAATTTTCCCTTGTGGAAGGCATTAAAGCAGATGTTATCTGCTGGCAACAGAATTGCTCTTTTTTTCAAAGATGGAAATATTAATAGATAACTACTCCTCTCACTATAAAAATATTTATTTATATATAGCTTTTCCCCCTTTATTTTAAAAGAAAAAAAGCAGACAAATCAAACGTACTCCAAGTGCTTTTTGTGGCCACCTATGCCAAATGTCATCCATCAGTTCTTAGGGCTTACTTCTACTTTCCGATATGTGTCAGCACATATCACTAAAAATCCTTTAAAATGAGTTTCTGCAGCTGTATCCCTGAGACTAGACGTGCCTCCTCCTTCACTTTTTTCCTCTTACGGCATATCCAGAAATCAGTATTAAAGATCACTTCTTGTGGACTAGCTGTGTTGCTTACACAACTGTTTTAAAGTATCTCCAAGATTATTATCAGACTTTCATATGACTCTTCAGTAAAGATCATCCATAATAAGCCACAGTAGAGCTGATCTCTTGGGTAATCATTTGGGACTGGCTGTGCTTTGCTTTGCGCTCGGGTCTGACAAGCAGAGGGCAGCTGATGCCTGTTTATCTGCTCTCCCTGTGTATGAGCTGCTGGCAGAGCCTAGGATCAGTGTACACTTCCCACCCCAATCCCAAATCTACCACATAGGCTTAGAGGATTCCGTCTATAAGGCTTGTCTTTGCAGCTGACCATTCCATAACAGACATCTGACCTGTACTTTCCATTGCCCTGTGTCTGAATAGCTCGGCACATGCTGTACCCACTGCCTGATCCCATCTGACACGTGGGCTGGGATTGCTGGCAAGAAGCACCATCATGCCACAGCTGGGAAACAGCTAGTGGGAGGCCTTACAACCAATGCCACCCTGCTGCTTTGTGGACCTTCCACACAGCATGATCCTGTCAGCAAGCATGGGGTTGTTAGGTGAGCATCTCATAATGTGAGAGACCACCCACATCAGCCTTCATGTAACATACTGCAGGCACCCAGTAAAAAAAACAAGCCAAGAACACGGTGGACCACATGAAGAAGAGGCAGCTTAAGCTTTTGAAAGCACTCACAGGCATTTATAATCTCCTCACTGAAACTTTGACGTTTTCTTGCAGCATTCTGAGAAATCTTGGAATTAAATCTCCAACTGCTTCAATGTCTGTGGCGTGCTTGCCAAGAGTATCACGATATATCTAAGCAACTTCCTTCCTGCTGTAAGGGTTGAGGAAAATCATCTTTCAGGGATAGGAAAAAAAATTGGCAAGATGCAAGGAACTGAAAACTACTGAAAACTGAAAACTTGTTTCAAAGAACCAAAAGGAAAGACCGTCCTTTTTGTAGGTTGTGGCCACTTTGCTAATATTAATTCAGATCTGGTACCCCATGGAGGAGCGTTAAAATCCCAGCAGTAAAATAGCAATGCTGAAAAAGCGCAGCAGAGTTCTTACACCACCATGCATTTTTCTCCACGTATGCTTTCAAAATGCTGAAGGACAAAGGATACAGTTAAGAGTTCTTAAATAGAGAACTAATTAAGTTCTGTAAATTGTTCACTTTGGTGAAATGGCTAGGAATTTCCAAAGCTAGCTTCTGGAGCAATAGCACAGGCCAGAGAAGTTGGTGCTGTTGGGACGTTTAAGCAGCTCTTCACAACTGCAGCGCTTTAAAGCCCAATAAGTGTATGAGTTACTGCAGCTGTAGCGTGTTTTCACAGTATGCGTTATTGTTCATACACTTAGCCTTGAGGTACTGTTTTTACAGTAACATCCTAATTAGGGCATTTAAAATAGTTGAGTTGGGTGACTGAAGTTGTGGGAGTAGTGAAAACAACTGCTCACAGAAACATCTTCGTTTGTGAGATGTTTTCCCTAAGTCAGCTGTGCAGTCCATATCGAGGGGATGCGTTTTCTCTCTGTTAGGAAAATAAAAAATAAAAAAATCTAGATGATTTCCAATTCTAATGACCTCATATCAGAGCCCTTCCTGGTCTCTTCCATCACTTTGATCATTATTATATAGCACATCCAGCTAAATTTTGTTAGTCACAACTTGATCATTGCAGAAACTGAAGCCTAACACAACCCAAAACAAAGTCATGGGCTGAAAAAATCAGTTCAGGCTATTTATATGAAAGATATTTGCAGAGTATGAATAGGTTTTTGAGCAATTGATGTGACCTATCAGATAACTTTAGTACTCGGGTGAAGAGTGTTTAATTTGCAAACGTGTATGTAGATAAAATGCACACGCATTATACATTTAATATTAACAAATATTTTACAATAGAACTTCGTCTTCTTATCATAATTTTGGTTTTAAGTTTAATTGCATCTGTCTTCTAAGTGTTTAAAAGTGCAGTGCATCCACCTGCAAAGATTCTGATTTGTTAATGTATCCTCTATACAAAATATCAAAACACGAGCCATCTATAAAAGAAGTGTTGCTCATCCTTGAGCAAAAGTGCATCGCGAATGAATCTGAAGGAATATTTTCATTGCAGTGAATGGTTTATATCTCCTACATCTTCCTTACAAGATGCTCTGTTCCTTTTAGTCACCTTATCCATTGCTAAAATATGTTATTAATATTAGGAATGGCTGGTCAGCAAAGCAGGGAGCACTATCCTCTGCTCCATGAATATCACATATACATTAATGTTCGCAGTGTTGCTGCCCACGTAATTCATTCAGATTAGTTAGCTGGTGCAAATTCAAGTGAGATGTCTAAGATGAAAACAAATGTGCTCTTTAACTTTAACCATATTACTTGAAATTTGCTTATCTTGCTCACATTTCTAACTGAGTAGGTACAGTCTAAAGGGCAGCTGAAATTTTCTGTAGATTGCAATTACCATTGAATATTAATAGAGCTTGTCAAACCAAAGTCCTAGGCAAGGAACCTGCAATCCAAAGGAAATATAAGGCCATCCCTCAAAATGCCTACTATTCTTCCACTATACACTGAGCCATTCTTACTTTCACAATGCAACATATTCTTTTAGCAAAATAAAAGATGACATTTACCATAGGGTAGGCACAGGGATTTGTAACTGGAACCTGCTGAAACACGTTGCCTAAGCAGGTGGGCAATTTAAGTCATAAATGTTGCTGCTTTCAATAATGTGGCTCTTTGGGCAAAATTAAAATTAACAAAAAAAAGAAAGGAAGGAAGAAAAAGCAGCCCACCTTGCAGCATGTTAGAGCACTTCCTATCACGTGTTTTATTTTTAGAGTAGCATTTGCTGCTTTCTCACGGGCAAAGCAAGGCATTCTGCGCCCTTTTTTCGTGCCGGCACAGAGGTTGCTGGGCCGTGGAACACTCCCATGGACAGAACTCATCAGAAAGTGCTTTGGTTCTCAGCAATGGGAAATGGCACTTCAGTATCTGCCAGCCCAATCCAACTCCTGCTGCATCATCAGGCTGTAGTAGTTCCCTTACCCTAGGAAAAAAATCTCTTAGCCTTCTCCTCTGCATTAATTTGCATGTTTAAATTAGGTCAGAGCCTAATATAATTGAATCTGCTAAGGTTTTTAACAACATCTTTAAACCTTCCCATCTCTATTATTTTATTTACTCTTCAAAAATACTGGAATTGCATTAGAAAATTATTTATCTGAATGGAAGCATAAATCATTAAATGGGCAGATAAAACTATGCAGCATTACAATTTATTTAAACACAAAATAGAGGGCCTGGCTCTGGCACACTGTCCATTTGTCGGACAGCCATGTGGCTGTGCCATGGTCCAAATGAGTTTAATAAATCTCTTTCTCAACTCACAAAAGACCATGTCCTCACTTCCATAATTCCATTAGCGTCTGCTCCTTTAGAGGAGATAAAAGAAGAGATAACCTGTCTGTTCAGAACATAAAATAGCAATTGTTCAGCTGATGATTGGAATGTTTCCAGTAGAAGAACTTAATTATGGAACAAAATTAGCCCAATCTGACCTTTTTAGAGAGTAATACAAAAATAAGGGTTTTTTTTTCTGTTTTTGAAATGTCTTCCTGAAATCACTAAAATATTGAATCATTTACTTCACCTTTTTTTTTTTTTTTTTTACTTTTTTTTTTTTTAACAAGAGTCAAAGATGATGGCATCTGTGTTCCCGCAGAGATGACAATCCTAGGATGTTAATAAGACATCATTTGCAGGGAGGGATAATGTATTTTAATAAATTAGCCAAAGAAGTTGAACAAACAAGCTTTCAGACACACACGCATGCACAAGCCATTTCCACCACAGGCAGTTCGCCTCTTTGACTCAAAATTGTTACCTTAATATCTGCACAGCATAGTGATCGTGTCCTAGAAATGACACAGATGGAGGAATAGATTTGATATTGGTTTTTATGGTGTCTATATTAACTACATTCTGAAATCTCCTCTAGAGATAAAAGGTATTGGTAGAACCTCTGTTTTGTCCAAGTGCTGAATAGGAGTAAGCACTTGCTCCACAGACCTGCAGAATGAGCATGATGCTGTGTTTTAATGTATCTCTGTGTGGATGTAACTGCAACGTGGCACTCCTTGCTAGGGAAAAAAAAAAGAAAAAAAAAGGGAGAAAAAAGAAAGAAAAACTTCATCTGCTTTATAAGTCCTATCTCCAATTTTGTGGCATTTTGAATGCTTTTAGACCATGCTGATACTATTGCATATAAGAAAAAATGCATGAACAGGTGGTGATATTAACGGGCTTCTTATGGTTCTGAAAATTGAGATAGAAATGTTTCAAGTCATGAAAGTCAACATCAATAATCATCCATCTTGTGTAGATATGGAAGTCAGCCAATGTGGTTCTTGCTGAGGAGGCATGAAATATTTCTTTTGCATCAGAGCTATTGCTCTGGACACAAGTCATAATTTCTCTAATATAGATGAATGAAGTAAATATTACTAATACTTCCTTCTTTCTATTTTCTTTCTTTCTTTTTTTTTTTTTTTTTTTTTTTTAATAAACTGAAAGCTCCCCCTTCTGGCACATTTCCTGAATTGAATGCAAGTTTTTACTTTTGTCAGCAAGAGGAATTTCCTCCTTAGCTTTCTTTTTCAGATCCTTTCCACAAAGAATTCTTTAAAACAAGTTTATGTATGATTTCCCAAGGATTTCCCATTTTCCCATCAAGCTTCAGGGTTTGATGTGAACTCACTTAACGTCAGGGGATAGCTTAAGTCTTCACCTGTAATTTTCAGCTGTCATTTTTCCAGGCAAAGATTTACTTGCTGCCTGCTTTGCTGCATATTATGCAGAATACAGAAAATAACTTGTTCAGCAATCTTGAGTGTTTTCATTTGTTTTCCTTCAAGACTTTCACTGCCATCTATTTTCAAAATGCTAGGAGTCACTGAGAATTCTGCAGCTTTTTTTCATACCAACATGCAGCCCTGCTCAGAGCAGACCCTTTCTGAGCCCCACGAATCTTCAAGGCAGAATAGGGGAAAAAAATCAACGAGAGAGCTGTTTAGAGCACAATTTTGGTAATCACTCCTGTCCCATTGGTGCTTTTATTTCAATTTTTTTTGGTTTTTTTTTGTAATCCTGTAAGTCAACACAATCACTTCTGTGCTTCTTGATGAATTGATATGTTACTGATTTTCCTCAGTCATGTGCTTATATAAGGAATGGAGAAGGCTCTCCCAGCATCTGCAGCCACAGGACCCAGTAGTTCCCATAGATTCACACCATTTTATTACAGTCACTGGTGCCATCCCTCAGCTCCAAGCAGGCTGACACAGCAGTGAGACTAGTTAGGAAGCTTTCAGTGGATTTGCTGTCATAGGTACGATGATATTGTCTCTCTGCATCTTTAAGAACTGTTTGTGTGGAGACAGGAATGAGTGCCTGTGTGCATATTGGGGCTGGTCCTTTGCACAGGCATGCTTACCAGCCTCTTCAGTTGCATGTAAGGAAGTAAACGTAGGAGAGTAAAAAAAAGAGAGTAAAATAGCATAATATGAATCTCAATTGAGTACTGGGTTGTAATAGTAAAACGAGAATGAATTAATTATGAGTTCATTTCTGGGTTTTCCCTGAATAAGGTGGTGATGTTTTCTTCTGTGACAGTGATGCTACTTTCCTTTCTCATGTGGTTAAATAATAAGTAAGTGTGGTAGGTTTTAGTCATAAAATAATGGTTATTTTAGAGTCCAGTATCCAAACAGCGATTTACAACAGCTACAGTGAATGAAATATGCCCATTAGATCTGTGCATTAGATTTGAAAGTGGGAGAATTGCTGGTCTGGCACCTTATGCCACTTTCCTGTTTCCTCTCCATGGTAACAAAGATCAGGACTGACCTACACAAACAAAACTGTTCACCCCAAATGTGCCATAGCTCCACAACTGAGGCAGTGATGCCAATTAGCCATCAGTGCAGTTTACAGCAAAGGTCTCTTACTATAAATGTTTAGATAAGAATACCAATTAAAGAATAATGCCACATGTAAGCTTGCCATTTGAAGTCAAATAGGAACAATCACAAGGCAACAAATTGCATGTTCCTAATATATGTGGATATTGATTGTCCCCCTCTATTCTGCTCTTGTTGATGCCCCATCTGAAATACTGTGTCCAAATGTGGAGCCCCCAGTACAGAAAAGACAGAGAGCTGTTGGAGAGGGTCCAGAGGAGGGCCATGATGATGATCAGGGGACTGGAGCACCTCCCCTTTGAAGACAGACTGAGGGAGCTGGGCTTGTTCAGCCTGGGGAAAAGAAGGCTGTGGGGTGACCTCATTGCAGCCTTTCAGTACCTAAAGGGAGCCTACAAACAGGAGGGGAATCATCTTCGAAGGGGTTGATAACTGCAGGACAAAGGGAAATGTTTTTAAGTTGAGGGAGGAGAGATTTAGGTTGGATGTCAGGGGGAAATTCTTTACTATGAGAGTGGTGAGGTGCTGGAACAGCTGCCCAGAGAGGCTGTGGATGCCCCGTCCATCCCTGGAGGTCTTCCAGGCCACGTTGGATGGGGTCCTGGGCAGTCTGGTCTCGTATTAAATGTGGAGGTTGATGGCCCTGCATGTGGAGAGGGGATGGACATTCATGATCCTTGAGGTCCCTTCCAACCCTGGCCATTCTGTAGTTCTGTGATAGGTATGCGTGTGCACCTAGCTGTATTCCTATATTATGTATGTGTTTCCAGTTCTCCATTTCTTTGTAGAAATGTCTCAAAAGATGTTGTTCTTGTCAAAATGAAGCAATGACAGTCCTCTGAGAACCATGCTGTGGTTTTGTTTAAGAAAAAACTGTGAACTTTTGAGTAGGCTGTCTATTCTAAAGAGAGTTAAATCAGTATAACTTTAACTACAGTAGAAGACTCACTAATACATAACTAATGTGGAAATAATTGCTCTAATGCTTGCATTTCTCTACAAAGCATGTACCGAAAAACAGTACATTGTTGATTCAGTGATAGTTAAATCAGTTTCATATGCAAATGGAGGCACTGGACTACATCTGGATGCTGGTATTATTTAAATATTTTGTCTTTTAAGCTTAAGAAAATTGGAAATATCAACTAACAGTATCCAAGAGCAAAACAATATATTCTATCAACCGTGATTCTCTCCAAAGTCTTTATTGTCCACCATTTATTCGGTAGTCTCTAATGACAGAAGTATTGGCAATAGTAAATGCCAGGGCACTGCTGGGAGTAAAGTGTAAAACAGTCGTTCCTGCATCTGATGTGCTGCATTGTTTTTCTTCCAGTAGGAATAAAAGGAAGCAATTCCTGTGCTCTCCTGATCGCCCCTGAGCTCTTATCTTCTTGATGTTAAGGGAACACAGAAACGGCTTAAATTGTCTTTATCCTTTTAATGTAGATTCAATTAATTGAGGTTAATGACTATGTGCTGGAACTTGGGGACTTGAGTTCATTTTTCAACGCAGTCTGTCCTGTGACACCAGCTGTATTTTTAGGGGGAGAAAAGAATATGGAAGAAATAAAAAGAAAAAGAAAATAAAGATCGTATTGTTGTGATTTAACTGAACATGATATACAAAGAAGTGGAGTTGTTGTCTTTCAAGCAGGAACAAAGCTGTCAGATGCATCTGCAGAAGTGCAATGCACAGTTGACCAACCAGTTAAAAATGCTTTCATCACATCTGTTTTCTAAACCTTTACTCTTTAACTTAGTGTAATCAGCACAGAGTCCTTGGGAGCAGTAAATTGTGACCTGTTAGTACTTTGATGAATACTCAGCCTGTGATGTTTCTTCATTTTCCCTACATTAATATATCATGGCTAAAAGAGTGAACACGAAAGGAATTATTCCAGGAGGAGTGCAAAATTGCAAATTGCTGTCTAGTGAATATGGAAAAAGATGCAATTGCACAATGCTTAATTTCGTATACCTTTAAAGTATTACCTAGAAGACTGCAAAAAGATTAGTCAGAAGAGTACTTCTCTAACCCTTTCTTTTTTTCATTTCCATTCACAGGATTTTTGAGCACTGGGGACCAAGCAGCAAAAGGAAACTATGGCCTCCTTGATCTAATTCAAGCTTTGCGATGGACTAGTGAAAATATTGGGTTCTTTGGTGGTGACCCGTTAAGAATAACTGTTTTTGGATCTGGTGCAGGCGGTTCATGCGTCAATCTGTTGACTTTATCCCATTATTCTGAAGGTAACCGTTGGAGCAATTCAACCAAAGGTATTATGCAGGTTGCAAATTTTGACAATTTTGGTGTCTGCATGCCACCACCATTAGTACTATGTGATGCTCTGTATATTCCCTTTGTTCTAAGAACAGTTGAGTTCAGCTCAGTATTAAGCAAACTTTCTAAAGGCTGTACTTAAACGCCTTCTCCCTCAGCTCTTCTGTGCATGTTTAAATTTTGGGTCACTTTCTTCTTTTTCCTATGGAGCTTTGTTGAAATGCTTTATAGCAGACTTCTGAACAGCATATGCTCAGTGTATCAGTTTTGTCTCTCTTCTTTCCTACCTAAGGGTGTCCTTTTTGGAAAGCCAGTCAGTCATGCTCACAGTAGATGAGGTCATCTATATTTAGACTATCATGAAAGGCAAGTTTAGTTTCTCATGAGGAGCAGAATTTAAGGAAAACTAAAAAGACACAGTTTCTCTTTTCAGGCTAACAACTAAAATACTTAAAACTATTATTTTGTGTGAAGGAGAAGAGTACCTAGTTCAGAAATCTTTGGTCTGAAACTGCATAAGCTTCTACTTGCTGTCTTCTAATTAAAAAAAAAAATGGTTGAATGTCTTGCATGCATGATCCAAAATTGTCAAAGCATCCAAGTTGCAAATGGATTTTCTTCTATATCCTTTCCTATTCCATAACTAACACCTTTTCTCTTTACTTGAGGCAGACAGCAGGAAATTAAAAACATGCTGTTTGAGGGGCCCAGTTTTTTATTCCATAAGCTTAGTATCGAAGTTCCATGTGTTTTTTCTCATTTGCATGGCTATTGCTTATTGATCACATTACTTCTGTCTCGCTGTTTTCACAAATAAATCAGTATTGTTTATTTTTACAAAGGAAATCACACTGTCACTGGGCACACAATCCCACACTGGTTTATATTGTCGTATCTTCATGGAAGACTAAATGGCCAGTCATAAAACAATAATCCACTCAGATTAAAATAGCTGTATTTACCCAGCACTGTGATACAGAACCCACTGAGGTCAATGAAAGTGACAGATTCTTTAGATCAGGCCTTTAAACTATTTTAAAAGAGAGAAAGAAATGGATTCTTTTTACAAGAAGCATTACCCTGTAATCTGAAACCCTGCTTCATCTCTTTTTTTTTTTTTTTCCACCAGAACTCACAAGAAATAACTTTTGGTGTGGAGGATTTGGCTTAAAGTTGAATGTTTCTCTTCTTTCCTCTTACTTGATTTTAATCATAGAATCATAGAATATCCCAAGTTGGAAGGGACCCAAAAGGATGGTGGAGTCCAACTCCTGGATCCACACAGGACTACACAAACCAGACCATAATACTAATCTAATTGATGCAATGTAGCATTCGTGTGATATGCCACTATTTAAAATGTCTGGGCAGTCACGTCTTGCCTCCTATCAGGAAATTTTACTCTGTTGTATTCAACACACATCCAGAATTCTGCCAGGAGCAGAATTTCTGGGGGGATTCTGGTGCCATTATTTTCCAACATAAGAGTTCAAAGGATCTGGAGGGAGGGTTTAAGGATGTGTATGTAAAATGGAGTTGTAAATGTCAGGGTTTCTTTTATAACAAAAGCAAAAAAAAAAAACGAAAAACAAAAAACAAAAAAGCTTTATTGAATTTTGGATTAAACAGTACGTGCCACCCACGTGTACTCATAATATTTCATTTGGAGATTTTCAGACTTCCCACTAGAGAATTACTAAAATAATTTGGTTCAAATAAGAAAAGCTGTTTAAAATTTTTAAATATTTTGCAATATTCTAATATTATCCAAACAAATTTTATTGCAAATTGTTAACCAGTCTCTTTCATAAGATGCAAATTCAGTTGCTCTCTTTGCTCCATTTTCCTTTGGAAGGATCACTTGGTAGCGGAGAGGACGCATTCAGCCCCTTTTAGGATGGTGCTGTTCTGTGCTGCCCATCTGCAAGTGGGCAGAACAGCACTCATCTTTAGAAAGCGCTCTGAAAATGTAGATGAATAAATGCAAATTGCAAATTATTATTGTTTATTTGGTGAGCTTTTGAACAGAAGTCACAAAGCGATATGGTCTGCTGAGCATTTAAATCTTCTTGCCATCAGTTTGGAGCCCGTAAGCTATAATAATCATACACATTATCAGATAAAAATATATTTCTCCTTCCTGTGAGATACTGATCTGACAGAATGAAAATCATTTTTCACAGCATTATTCATTTTTTACCAAGTAGTTTGAGACGAGGAGTTTTTCCTTAAGAATTTTTCACCAGAAGGGAGGATGTTTAGTTTCAGTTCCCAGGAGAACTTTACGGCCAGAGGACTTGACCACTTTTACTTAATCCAGTGCTCAATGTTTATATTCACTTAGTGAGCCCTCGTGTTTAAGGCAGCATTTTTTAATACGTAGCCTACTCTTTCTGTCCTTCTTCAGAGATATTTAATAAAGCAGTAAAAAGAGATTTATGCAATATGCAAAAAGAAAGATTATGAAGTATCATGAAATACATGTTTGTGAAAATTCAGTTTTGTCTTTTTGTTACATTTAATATAATGCCTGGATCCTCTGTGGTAATTCCTCTGACTTTGCACTGATTTATACTAGCTCAATATCTGACCTTGTAAACATGCAGATATATTTTTACTTGCTTTATAGCTCCAGCTCTTTCTTATTTTTTACTCTTTTCTTGCAAGGAAATAACATCTTGGATATGACTTCTCGTAAATTTAAGGAAAAGCTTGAGTTTACATATTTCAATCCCTACACCTATCTGATTTTAAGACTTGGATTTCACTTTAATACAGTCTAAAATGATTTGAAAATTCCTCATAAGCTTGTAAAATATTTCCTGATAGCAATTGATTCTTATTAACTTCTGAATGTGCAGAATCTGGTACTGAAATACAGTTTGTAAAGACGCATCTCTGACTTAATTAAGAGAATACAGAAGTATTTATTTTTTTTAATCAATAGAAATATGTTACCTATCAAGGTATATGACGTGTTTTGCATTATTGAAATCGAGTTCTGAAGTAAGCTGAGTACCTTAGTACTAGTTTCTTTTGTGGAAGTACCCAGCTCTTCATCAAACATGGGCCAGAATATAAATCCTGAGCAAAATTAAGTGAGGCCAGATGTCATTTCCTGTCAGTTCCTGTCCAAAGTCAGTGGAATTACTCTGGGTACCTACAAACGTAAGTGAAACCTAATTTGACATATATGCCTTATATCAGTACGACTTACATTTGCAACGGGCCATTTTGTATTACTTGTAGTGAGCTTTAAAAAGGTAGAATCCAGTGTAAAATACCTTCCGGTAGTAAGCGCTAAAAACTTAATGAGATGAACTGGATGCACGTCCATGAAAACGAAGAACACACACACAAAAAACAACAGAAAGGCCACAAGCACCTACATATAATCTAAGTTTCTGTTGTACTAACATTAGAAATGAGAATTATAAGAGATCAATTTTTCTGTCTCTTGTTATACTCAAAATTTCTTTCAGAAATGGAACTTTTCTTTCCAGAGGGAGTGAGAAAAAGCCCAAAAGGAAAGGAATACATGAGATAGAGGAATAAGGTTGGAGTCTTCACCATGTTAAAGTCATTAGCAAAAAAATTAATTGATTTATTGACTACAAGAGGGGTGAGACTTCATAACACACTCAAAAATGCTTATGGAGAGGAGAGGAGAAGGTCAATTTTAAAACATTTTTTATTTCTATGAGTAGAATTCCTGATCCAGAATGCTAGTTAAATCTGCAGAAATTCAAATTAGTTGCACTGAAGTCCTTGGGATTTGCTACAAGTTTATATACAGAGCTGTTTCATGCTCTCTTCCCTAAATGAATACCTGAACATATGCTCATATCTCTGAATTACAAAGCTAAATAGTGTAAAATATACATTTTTCATGTTTCACGTGTGATCACTATGAGCATTCATTAAAAAAACACTTTACAAGAAAGGATCTTGACTCTCAGACACATGTAAATTTAATAGCTGCCTAGTACCTTCTCATCCATTGCTCCAAAACATTAACTTTTGCTATAATATACACTTCAATACACTGTACCTCTCAAACCAGGTTTAATCCCAAGGAGAAAATAAAATAGCAGTATATTAGTTTTATTTAATACGTGATCATATACATGCATGCTGATGATAGCTTGAAGAGACTTCCTGGCTTTTTCCCTAGCCTATAATGTGCTTTAAAGGCAGGAGTTTCTTTCATGCTAATAGCATCACTGGACACAAGGTAATGCTACTTCTTTTTCTTTCTGAGTTCCTTTTGAAATTCTGATCTTCAGCTGGACTACACAAAGGTAGAATCATTTGCTTCAGTTTCTGCACATATTGAGTTGATTTTGGAGACATTACCTGTAGACTCAACGGCAGTCAGATCTCATCATCCTGTGTATTTATCTATTACTAGGATTGTTTTTAAGTATTTTTTTCTGTTACACTTTACTATTGTTTCAAAGAACTTCTTTGAATCTTTCAAGTATATAGCTGTTCCAAGGTCACTTCAGTAGTTTTAAACTATTTCTCCCCACAGGACTTTTTCAAAGAGCAATAGCTCAAAGTGGAACAGCACTGTCCAGCTGGGCGGTTAGTTTTCAGCCTGCAAAATATGCCAGGATGCTGGCTACAAAAGTTGGTTGCAACATGTCGGACACTGTAGAACTGGTAGAATGTCTACAGAAGAAGCCTTATAGAGAACTCGTTGACCAGGACATTCAACCAGCTAGATACCATATAGCCTTTGGACCAGTAATTGATGGCGATGTGATACCCGATGATCCTCAGATATTGATGGAACAAGGAGAATTCCTCAATTACGACATCATGCTGGGAGTTAATCAAGGCGAAGGGTTAAAATTTGTTGAAAACATTGTGGATAGTGAAGATGGCATCTCAGCTAGCGATTTTGACTTTGCAGTTTCTAATTTTGTCGATAACTTGTACGGATACCCTGAAGGCAAAGATATATTGAGGGAAACTATTAAATTTATGTACACCGACTGGGCAGATCGACACAATCCTGAGACCAGAAGGAAAACACTGCTGGCTTTGTTTACTGATCACCAATGGGTTGCACCAGCAGTGGCCACAGCAGATCTTCACTCGAATTTTGGATCGCCTACATACTTCTATGCCTTTTACCATCATTGCCAGACAGATCAGGTACCTGCGTGGGCAGATGCAGCCCATGGAGATGAGGTTCCTTACGTACTGGGAATCCCCATGATTGGTCCTACTGAATTATTTCCTTGTAATTTCTCCAAAAATGATGTCATGCTAAGTGCAGTAGTGATGACATACTGGACAAACTTCGCAAAAACTGGGTGAGTACCAGATAATGAATAATTTTATATACAAACACTGCGTATAAGTAAGCAGTGCTTTCCCTTGAATATCTCCCTTGGAAATATTCACAGATGAGTAAGAAATTATGAATTGGGTTGCATAGCTGTGTAATGTCATTGAGTTCACTTACATGTTCTGGCAAAAGGAGGGAAAAATATTTTTGTGAGTAATCTGATGAAGATATTTTAAACACCACATACGCAAAAATCATTTAAGGGCTCCCTAGAAAAGTAATAAATTGAGTGTTTAACATATGCAGGTAGTTAAAAATGTTTTACATTAATGCATCTAACAACTTGAGAGATTTTGACATTTTCACAAATCCTGCTTTTAGTTGTATCTCAAAATGCTACTCCACCTTTGGCCATTGGAGTCTAAGTCAGTATGTGTTACATTGAGTTACGCCCTGCTGTGGTCTTTTCACCTTTAGAAGACCACAGATACTGTGTGTGAACTGAAATGCTGTGCTTCAGGTTACTAAAATGAAAATAGAAAAAGCTTAATAGCCTCTCACACTGGTTTCTTGTAGGCATTTGCCCACATCACAACACTGCTGGCAGTTTTTCCTCAGCAGTAAAAGATTTGTGTGAGTGATACTATCATTCTGTAGAAATAGAGAAGTGATGAATTCTATGTAACAAAAGATTATATGTGGTTCATTTGCATAATACTGTATCTAACCGAGATTAGTGAAACCTCTCCTTTTAAGAAATAATATGCTGCTCTGTCCAAAGGCAGAGTTGAATGTTAAGTATAAAATACTAATTTTATGTTTCCTTTTGAAATACTGTATAAAATTTGAGATTTTCTTTTTTAGTGACCCAAATCAGCCCGTGCCACAAGATACAAAATTCATCCATACAAAACCAAATCGTTTTGAAGAAGTAGCATGGACCAGATATTCTCAGAAAGACCAACTGTATCTTCACATTGGATTAAAACCACGAGTTAAAGAACATTATAGGGCCAATAAAGTGAACCTTTGGTTGGAACTGGTACCTCATCTGCACAATCTTAACGACATTTCACAGTATACCTCTACCACAACTAAAGTGCCATCAACAGATAATACTTTCAGACCAACAAGGAAAAATTCAGTTTCTGTTACTTCAGCCTTTCCTACAGCCAAACAAGATGATCCCAAACAGCAACCAAGCCCATTTTCAGTGGATCAAAGAGATTATTCAACAGAATTGAGCGTTACTATTGCAGTTGGTGCATCTTTACTCTTCCTGAACATTTTGGCCTTTGCAGCACTGTACTACAAAAAGGACAAGCGGAGACATGATGTTCATAGGAGATGTAGCCCACAACGTACTACTACCAATGATCTCACCCATGCACAAGAAGAGGAGATAATGTCCCTCCAAATGAAGCACACTGACTTGGATCATGAATGTGAGTCCATCCATCCACATGAGGTGGTTCTCAGGACCGCCTGTCCCCCGGACTACACGCTAGCTATGAGAAGGTCTCCTGATGATATTCCCTTAATGACGCCCAACACCATCACAATGATTCCCAACACTATACCAGGGATTCAGCCCTTACACACATTCAATACATTTACCGGAGGACAGAACAATACTCTGCCCCATCCTCATCCCCACCCCCATTCACACTCAACAACCAGGGTATAGCCAGACAAGATGAAACAAACTTTATTTTTTGATGGATTACAGTAGGTGGTATTACTGAAGATTACTTGGCTTTCAACCTACAAGACTCTTACTATTTAAATATGGAGGAATATTATGTGAATATACATATCAAGAACTTTTGGGGTTTTGAAAAAAAAAATGAATTGTACATATATCAAATGAACTTAAGAAACAAAAACAAACAAAAAGCCACCCAACTGTTGGCAGTTGCTTGAAACAGTTGTCCTGAATGATACTTTTTCATTCACATTCAAGTATTAATTTTCTGAAGATTTAAGTTACATAATGGAATTAGGCATGTGCAACACAAACAGGAAAGAACAAAGACTGAAAATTTTAAAAACCTATAAATATGCACAAGGGACACACTAATGGAATGTCAGATAACTTTCACCAATTTTTATTTGGACCTGTTTTATTGTGTAGACCATATTTACATATTTGAATAAGTACACAAAGCACCAATGCTGTTAAGGCCTTAGGAAGGGGCTCATGCTGAGATCTGCCAGTCAGACAAAGAAGTTTTACAGCCTGGCAGGTACAAGATTATCACTTAAGTGCTGTCAGTATAAAAGTTGTGGGAATAAAAGAAACTGGTTATTTTTAGCACGATGTGCATGATAATTTATATGCTTGGTGGCTGTGCTGCTGATTAAGCCGTAATTAAAATTCTTCTCATCCCATTGGAGTTTTTAATAGAAGCTTTCTCCATCAATTGGCACAACCTAAGGAAGTTTTTTAAGGGGCAAAAGTAATTACAGTGAAATCTTTCATAGTAATTTCAGTAAAAGAAGGAACTGCAACAGTTCTAAGAGGTATTTTTGGAATTCTAGGTACGCGGTGGTGAAAACTCACTGATTTGAATCCCAGAAAAAAATCTATTTTATTAATGTTGTCTTCCCTTTCCACCTAAATAGTGTCTAACATTAACGTAATTGTAACTCTAATGGAAACTCCTGTGGTAAAGGATTTATAATTTTCTGTGACTTAATTACAATATATTTAGTTCAAATTGGTGAGGTAAAGTGTGTCCAAAGATTGAATTGCAATGATGTTTTGCGGTATAAAAACGCCCCAATATCACCACTCTGATTACATCTCTCAGTTTATTGTTTGAACTCATGTTGCATGTTACAGAGTTTACTTATGATACTTTAATATGAAGTTAATTCCCTTTTTGCTATACATTAGCCATTTAAATGAATTCTGTAGATCAGAAGAAGGGGGTATGTAAGGACGGGGAGAGCGCCAAAACCTGGAAATTTTAACATCTGAACAGTACGTATGTTTGTGTGATTCAAAATGAGTGTTCTAAAATCAAAAGAAATTTTTCATTCCCTGTTGCTTTCCAGTAATTATATACCACAGTCCTTTCAAAATGTTTGTATATGTAATCAGATGTACATTTATATAAAAGAAATAATTGAGATGGACTTAAGAGCACATCCCTGATAAATACTTTCTCTCTTACCTGTACTATATTTCTATTAGACTAAAGTTATGTGATTTTTTTTTACATTTTTTCAAATTACTAGCAATTTTGATAGTTTGTAAGATAATGCGAAGAACTTTCTCTGACAAACTAACTGCAGTAACAGAAACATTTCTTTTCAGTTACTCTTTTTCAAGAATGAAAGCTTATTACACAAAAAAAAAATAATAAATTGTATACTACTTGATGGAAAATTACTTTGTACTTCTTGGCCATATTACTGGTCACTGAGTGAAATAAAGATAATCTGGATAACGAATATTATTCCAATGCTAAGAGACCTGATCTTTGCTCATTAAAGAGCTAAAATGTTTATTGCTGTTTTGTCATTTTTTAATGAAGTAATGGTAACTGTCTCGAATAAAGAGTAATATCTTAAGACCAGTCTGGTTTTTGAAGACATGAACATGCCTTCTGCAATTGATAGAACTGCATACTTTTAGGCCCGTCCCAGCTACTATCATATCTTCCAAAAGTACCGACTTTATGTTACAGTGCTACACAGAAATCTCTCCTGTCATTTTCAGAAAAAAAGTTCAAAATCTAAATACAAAAATGAAGACCAAAAAAGAAAGCCAGTGAACAGGCCTAATGGTAATAAATTTGCAGAAGTCCACAGCAGAGAAAAATCACCTTGGTTTTATTCGGATGCGTTAACGTTTATGGAACAGCCGCTAGGAAGTTCAAAGCACGTTTGCTAACATCAAGCACAGACATTAAAACTGAAGCTGTAATCAAAACAAAATGCTGTGATTTCAGTCATTTTATTTAGCTTAAAAAGCCCACAATTGAAATCCATGCATTCAATGAGTGCATCTCTCAGTCCCCAGTGTTAAAAATTAAGATCTTTTGGTAGAAGCAAAAACAATATTGTCTTCAAAATCCAGGGTGGTCTGTGTGCAATTTCTGCCTGATGTGGTTGTGCTTTTAGACTGTGACCTGCCAATGTAAACCAATAAAAAAATTGTCTGCCATCTGATAATTATTGTTTGATAGGAAGATTGTATTTTGCTATGTTGATGAACAAAACAACAACAACAAAAACACAAAAAATATTGATGGCCATAAAACAAGATATTAATGAAATATGATTTTATGTGCTTTTCTTAACTTTATCAAAACCAAAATAACTTTCTACTATAGTTTATTTGTGGCCATATATATATATATATATATCTATATATACAGTATCTGGTAATTGTTTACTTTTATTAGTTACAAAATAAATGATTTAGGTAAAACAAGCATGACACTACACTTTATTTTTGTCAGCCAACAGTATTTAAAATGTGAAAGATGAAGGCAACGATACAAATTTTGTAAGTCCTGCTTGAAAATAAGTTCACATAGGATGCAGATACTGTGAATGATATTTTAATGGCTACTTCACATCACAGCAGCTGGTCTTCCAAAAGGGAGGTGGTTTCCCACATCTTAAGATGACATTAAGAAAGACCAAGAGATGTTTTAGAGCTGAAGCATAATAAAAATAGAGGGAACGGTTTGGGAATATCGTCGTTACGCTTCATGGAATATAAGTTTGTTCTTTTTAAAATATTCATCTGTTTGATTTGTTTCCACCATAACCTCCAAGAAAACAAAATCAAGTGTGATATTTAATTTCTTGTATCATCCTTGGACCACGTTTCCAATAAAATGAAGATATTAGTCAATCTTTGGAAATTCAGTAAAAATATAAAAAGCCTGCATTTACTGCTTTCACACTTTTTGTAAATATGTTTGCAGACCTTTGGAAGGAAATGTATTCTACCACTTTGAGAAAAAAATAACAATGGAATCATTGTCTCATTTACCTATTAAAATTACAGGCGATATAATGTGCTGTGCTACATTTCTAGGAGAAATAAAGCAGATAAAAATGCACTTTGCTCAATGGTATCTTAGTTGGTTCTATGTGGTATTCTGCACCCACAGAAGAGCCATATTTGGTGAACTACCTGAATGTAACGTTCCCTAGGAAGAGGTACTTCTTTCTGTTATCTGCACTAAGTATGGCCTCCTATGTTACAGAACTGCAATTACCAGATGTTTTGGTTATTGAAATGTGCCGAAAACTGGAAAAATAGAGGTCTAACTTGTAAACATGTTGCAGCCTTAGAAACACCACTGCACAGAAATACTGGGATTTCTATTGCCATCTTCACTAAGAGCTGATTACTGAATTCCTAAGAAGCTGCCAAACATCATGGCATTCCTTTGATGTTTGGAAGTTGTTTTGTTGGTTTAAAATATTGGCCTTTGATCCCCCTTTTTTTCCTACTAGTGGATTGTTGCCAATGATCACTCTTTAGTAAAAGCAAATGTTAGATAATTTAATTATTGTTGTGAAAGTGTGCAGCCAAATAAATGAAATGAAAGGGAAATTCCCTGCAGAGGTTTTGCTATTTTTCATTCAAAGCCCTTGTTAGAATATCTGTTGAGGGAGTTCTGCTCTTTTTCTCGGTCTATAAGCTGAGGGACATTCTCTAAGTAATATCAGAAATCTCTTCTTCCATGTGAAATAATAACACTATAAGATTAAGACGTCCTTTTGAGGTCTTCCAATAAATCTGAACAATTTGAAACATGGCTTTTACTTCAGCGTTCCAATTCAGTTTAAGTCTGGTACATTCACACGTGTGTACGCAGACCAAAAATGAGCAGCATTTGATGAGGCCTTCAAGAGGACTGCACAGCAGTGAGTTCACCTTCAGTTCTGCACAAAGCGCCTTTTCTTTTAGGATCTCTTAATGCCATCGTAGAATTGATTTCTTAGTTATAGATTCAGTAAAAACTTAACTTTGTGAAATAGGAAATTGTTAGAAAAAGGTAATGAACTTAAAACTGTCTGGTGGAAAATGTTTAGGTAAAAAAACGTTAAGAATCACCTAAAAAGAGTAGATTTTATGCGCAGCCTGACTTCATTTCTTTTTGTTAATATTATGATTCTCAGTAATTCATATATATATGAAACTATCATTGCTTTAATAAGCTTTATTTTCTAAAAGGAAATTAAATATTGTATGGCAAGTAAATTGTGGATTAAAGCCAACTCTGAGCTTAATTTCCCTCTCTATTGGGATGAATGGCAAATAGAAGAGCAAGAAATTTGTGCAAATCTTAAGTGCTGTGCTTTATTTTTTTCATTTGAAGATAAGAGTAACATCAGAGCAGTTAAAGCAGTGTATTTGTTTGTTACAGTATATTTGCTTGTATACATATATGAATCTCTCTTTCCATGTGCTTACCCGCAGGCAGCACCCCAGCCAATAGAGGAGCTTTCTAGAGACAGAACCAGACAGGAAACGTTACACTTTTTCGTCACGCAGATTCAGTTCAAAGGTAGATATGGAGGTAACACTACTGCCTCGTTCTGCATTCTGAAATATTACTGACCAGATGCTTAGCTGATTACATTTATTTTATTGCCAGCTGAATTAGTATTTATCATAGTACCAATGAAATCAGTGAAACCCTGCCAGTTTACACCAGTTATAGACCAGCTCCTGGACCCTTAATGTTCATCATGGCTCATCTCACCTTCCTCTTTTGCACATCTTCTCACACACATGAACATGCACTCGTAGAAATTAATACAAGCGTAGCTGCCTGATTTATAATCACCATCTGGCACTAAAAATGTGCTTTAAAGTGGGTTGATAGTTGGTTGAGTAGAAGTCCAATATTCAGGAAAAAAAAAAGAGCCTTCTACGCTTAAAAACTCCTGCTGATTACATTGGTGCAAAGAAAAGGTCTGTAGCACAGTTTGTAACATTAACATGTAGTAACAAATTTTATGCTGAGAACTTTTAAATAATGAACATTCAGCCCTGTATCTGATCCTCAGATCTATATGTTGATCTGTATGTCAAAAAATCAATGACACGTTACAGCAGTTGTAACTCTAATCTCTGTGCTTTTCTCTGCCTGATCAGCAGGGAAACAGGCACACAACTGAGCCACAAGTGTGCTGTAAATTCAGGCCAGGAACAGTTGGATTTTCTCTGTCACCTGAATTTTCCCATCTCAGTGTTAGCAACTCCAGGCATTCAACATTTATGAGATTCACTTTAGAATGGTGTGATTTAAATAATAAATGTGGAGTTCTTAAGTCTGTATGGTTTGACACTTAGTATTGAGATTTTCAGCCATAGAGCTGTAAAAGTAACTTTTTCTAAAGTGGTAGTTGACAATACTGGCAACTGGAGTTAATAATAATGCTATGGCTAAATTAACAAAAGGTTTGTGAAAGCTGAGCTCTGTGATTCGAGTTATTCATCTCTCTGTACCTCTGCAAAAAGGAGTGCGAATGATTGGGCATTCACATTTAGCCACCAAATACTGAGCAGTTGTTTCCAAAATGATAAGTCACCATAGCATTGCAAGGCCAAACCTTAGCTGACGTTCTAAGGTCTAACACTATCTTTCAGTGAGTCTTAAAATGTTGCTTGTGGCCACATGGCTCTGGTATGAAAGACAGAAATCTTGAGGCTGCAGATCAGCCATTGGCCGTGCCTGGTACAAAATACTTGATATAAAATTTCCCTGGAAGAAAAAGAGAGGTGGGGCAGAACTAATCTTCTGGAAGGAAGCAGTTTGGGAGAGTGAATGTATAACATGCCTATTTCATCCATTAATTTGTAGAAACATCTGAGATAGAAACATACAGTAATTAAAATTATATGAAAGGTTCTAAAAGTAATACGCGGTTCATTTGTCTCCAAATATATTTTCAGAAGTCATGCGATATTTTAATGATTGATAATTGTGGTGTGGTTGCAGTGTTGTTTTTCTGCCTTTCACAAGATTAATACTGTGTAATGGTGACATTTGGCTAAGCAGATAAATCCATTTACACACAGGTAAGTCTAGAGCAATGTCAATGAAATGGAAACTTGAATCTTCTCAAAAAGAGGTAAGTAATATCCAAAACCAACTACTCTTGGACAGTTAGTGGCTGTTCTTATGTTAAACTCTGTACTGATTTTTTTCTTTAGCATTCATCAATTTGCCCTAAATATACTTTTTTCATCCCAGTAAGTGAAGTAAGTATACCATGATACTTCTTCATAGAAGACGAAGATAATATGAGCCATTGTTTTCTTCTCATGAATCGTGACTTCAGTGGCCAAGATCCGAAAAAGTGATACAAGGAAAATAGCAAGACTTTCTTTTTCCTTTGCTATTTTATTCTTCTTCTGTAGGTGTATTCTAGTATCTTGATTGTTTCAAGGCTCACAAAAAAAAAAAAAAAAAATATATATATATATATATATGCTATAATACGTATGTATATTATACTATATTTGTACTATATATATACACTATGTATTTTATAGATAGATAGATAGATAGATAGATAGATAGATAGATAGATAGACAGGAAAATATACAACCATAGCTGCCACAGCCAGAAGCCTTGTTGGGAATTTTCCTCTTTCCTTGTCCAGGAAGAAAGGATATAGTTAAATCCATAAAAGGAGAATTCTCCAGAAACATCTAAAAAACGCTTGAAAATTCTGCTCTGTTTGACAGGAGAAGGAATATAATATTGTCAAATTTAATACAATATTGGTAATGTTTGCATATTTGGCATTCCATTAACTATGTCCTAAAAAACATGTAATCTTTTTTCACAAATACAGTATATCTTAAACCTAAAAGGGCTACCTAGTTATTAGAGCTTTGATTGTGTGGTAATAGTGCCTGTGACTTTCCCTTTATCCTACACTTCTCTTGGTTACACATTACAACTAAGTTCAGGGCTATTTTTGTTTTACTCTGTTATTTTGAGTGCTTCAGTTTTAATTTTCTCATTCATTTGTCATTTATGCAAGAGGTACATTATCCAAATCCTTTCAGTTATGATTTGTTTTCATTTTTTTCCTTACTTTCTTTTTAAAAAATGTCTGTGATAAGCACAATTTTATTCTTCTTGGTGCCCATTCTTATCATTGTCACTACTGTCTCACACAAATGCAAATATTTCAAATATTTTAAATGTCTCCTCAGAGTAGAATTTTGGTTTATCTTGGTTTTGTCATAGTTGCGTATCCACGCTTGTTCATAGATAATCTCCTGTCTGTGAATGTAGTGTTTGGGCATAAACACTTCTCAGAACAGTTCTGGAGAATGAAACTCCTCTGTTGGCTTATGAAATTCCAGCCACGGAAGTTGTGATATTCTGGATGGTGCTGGAAATCAGTCTGCTCTAGTACCTCTAGTGACTAACATGGCCAAGACCAGCTGCTCATGAGTAGGAAGAGCTCCCTCAGATGACAATAGGCAAGTTCCAGGAAGTTCACACCATCGCTGAATTATCCTCATGCATATGCCAGATGGTAATTTGTCCTTTGAAAGTTGCTGGAGGTACAATTTCACAGACAAAAGCAAACCAAGACCTGAGGCAAGCATATGCCTCCAGGAATAAGTAGTGACTTGTAATGTCTGCTGTTTGTTAAAGGGTTTATAGCTCGTGGCCATGCTTCAGACAAGTGTTGATGTATTTTCACTAGCTGTGCAGACATTAAGACCTCTGTTCTGAAGCAGGGTTTGTCACTGTGCCCACGATGGTGCCACTGAGCCAAGATCACGCTGACCCCACTGCAGTAAACAGCAAATTTTCCTCTGACTGCACCTGAGAAAGATGTGCTCCTTCCATTGTGGGAGGGAATGAGCTACAGATGTGAAACATCAAACTTAATCTGATTTTTTTAAAAAACTATTTATTTATTTACTTGTTTGTTTGTTTGTTTGTTTGTTTTTAAAGCACAGAAGGAGGTTTTATAGTTTGGATTCTGGTGTGGGAGGTGTTTTTGATGTAGATTTTTGGCTGGATGTAGAAGATTATCAGGATTAAATTCTTCTTCCCTAGATTTAACTACCGACATCAAGTGCTTTAGGGAAGCTGACTTGACCTTATGTAAAGTTAATTAGAGGAAGAATTTTAGTACTGGGTAAATCATACTCTGCAGGTGTATGTAGGGGAAACCAAAAGGAGCTGAATTAAATGCAATCTTTTCTTTCCTTCGGGTGTGTTTAACTATGAGACCCTGCAATCTTGTTAGCAGATAAAGAGCTCTCTCCTATTTTTTTCAATGTATACATATGTGATTTATATATATACGTATATATAGTTGTATAGATCAGAATAATAGCTTTTTATACCTGCTGTTTATTTTATTACTACAGTGCTTATGGCTGAGAGAAGCAGTGATAATAATGAAATAGCAAAGGCTCTGAAGCAGCATGAAGCGATGAACAGTCCTCACTTTGAAAACCTTATAGTGAAGAAGCTTTCCAATGGTAAGCATAGTTACAACTAGAGCTGGTTGCCTGTGGCATTTGTAGCACAGAAGGCATTTCAGAACAGATTCTGCCTTGAGATGGGTAGGCGAGATGAAGATTCTTGTCTTATTTCTTCCACTTCTCTAAATAGCTCTAGGATCAGAACAAGCTTAATAGCTGAGACACTGATATACAGTTTACAAGAATTGTTAGTTCCATGGTATGTTATTCAATGCCTTGTTACTTGGTGAGCAGTAAGCTCACTCAGTAGTGAGTTAGCAAAATAGAACTGAAGAAGAACAGAGAAATGCCACAGGAAGGTGGGCAAAGAGAGGGAAAGAAAATTGATGCTCAGCCCATAAGAGGTTAATTTGGGGGATCAAAGCATTACTGAGCAGCCTGGTACAGCAGTAGAAATGAAGTTGTCATTGCACTTTGTGAGGCTGATTTTCACTAACTTGGGCTTTTTTGATCTGCTAGACTAATGGTTCTTCTCTCAAGATAGCATGGGTTTAGCTGCATTTAACATGCCTTATCTACACCTATCCAAAAACACTTCTTTTGCTTCAGTGGTGCTGTTTTTTAATGTGGTAGGGATTCCTCTTCTTGTTTGAGTGTGTTTGTAGACTTCATGTCTTTGCCTAAGGTCTATAAGAGGCTGTAGGAACAGAAAGAGAGTTTATAAGTGAAAGGGATTGAAACAGCTTGTAGTTTCAAAAACTGACCAAAAGCTGCGAGGTTTGATTAATTGTAAGCAGCGCAAAAAGATATTTGTAAGCTTAGCAGCCTCTGGTTATAATGCTACAGCGGCACTTTCTTAACCTGTGTTGAACACAAGGATGTAGAGCAGACAGATCAATGTCAAGCAC
Source organism: Lagopus muta (assembly GCF_023343835.1). Taxonomy (NCBI): domain Eukaryota; kingdom Metazoa; phylum Chordata; class Aves; order Galliformes; family Phasianidae; genus Lagopus; species Lagopus muta. The sequence continues at coordinate 5,279,297 of NC_064441.1, forward strand.
TTGAAGAGCTTGAGTACTGAATATGAGTATATTGAGTGAGTATTTTTAAACTTGCGTGTGGTTTCTGACATCTGTTTGGTGAGCACCTAAGACTGTGAAGTTTATAAAAACATGCTGTAGAGGTATACTTCATTTAAATTATTGTAAAATTATTAAACTGGAGAGAGGACTGATTATTGCCCTGTACATCATTAAAATTTTGAAGAGAACTATGCAAAGTGTGATGGTTGGTGTCTAGGAGTTACACAAATGCTGCCGCTGCATTTGCTCAAACCTCTGATCCTCATCTTCAGAGTTGCAATCAGATTAACTGAAAAACAATGAGAGCAAACCAGATAAAACTGATTGCAATATTTGCTACACACTGAGGTCAGAGAGGTGTAAAAGCTGATACTTATTGATGGCTTCATTGACAATGAAACTACTGAACGTTATCCATTTAGGAAAGAGATCAATATGAAAAGCATCAGCTAATGGGAATTACCTGTGGTGCAGTCGCATCAAGTGTACGCCCATTCTGTTTTCTGTGAGGCTTCAGTGAAACCGGTTTGTCAGAAAGATCAGAGGTAACAGCTAGAAAATTCTGAGCTTCAGGAAACAGCTGTGAGTATTCATGAGACTCATTGAAACTGATATCTTCCAGAGGCTCTTTATTTAAAGAGTTCACTCAGATTTGCCATCCAGTTAACCGAGGTGGAGAACATGGTTTATGGTAGAACTGTTTGGATGAAGGATCGATACAATGAGATTCACATCTCTTTAGGAATAAAGTAACTTTTTTTGCTACTGCAATTGGAATTTAGCTATCATTCCTAGCATCAGTCCTATGTACATGGCATTTTCTGAGCAGTGGAAAGGAGTTTGGGCAACACGCTTGCATGATATCTTTATTGGCTTTCAGAGAGTTAATGAAGGGCACTTCTAGGAAAAGGCAGCTATCTTGGCTATATCCCTGCTGAGAGCACCTTACTTCCTGGCTACTTTTCAGTTTGTTACTACAATTAGATTTTCATTATTATCTACTTTTCTTTTCCTCTCACCAATCTCTTAGGTATATGGTAATGGAATGTTCTTGTTCAAATTTTGGTTGCAAAATATCTTTGCCTTTCTTGTGTTAGTGATAGCACAAAAAAAAGGATGTTATTGGGCTGTTACACAAATGCAGTTCAAGTTGATTATTGCAGGCCACACTGCGGTGCAGTAGAATACAATAAGAACATTATGACAGGACAAATCAATCAATATTATGTAGACCACAAACACTGTGGTCTCCACAGCCCCTCAGTCTGCCTCAGCAGTGCTAAAGACTCACTAGGACATCAAGAAAGGTTATTGAAGGCAGCACTGCCACTAGAAAGCACTTTTTTCTGCAGGCTGCTGAGGGCTAATGGTCACAGATGAATTCATCAGAGACATTTCCACATGGCATCTGCAGCCATCAGAAAGGCAGCAACAGGGAACATCTGAGGATCTTATTTCAGATTCTTTCACAGTCATGACGGTCTTGCAGTAAATTAAATCTTGGTAAAATCTTAAAGAAAAACAGACATTTTCATATCTTCATATTCATATATTTGTTGGCTTGCTGCTGACCATTGCTTACAGATATTACAGCAGAACTGCTGTGGTTTTGCTGCACACTTGGTGACAATGGCTGGAGCACTCAGGTGCTCACTGCTGAAGTAGAGCACGTGCAGCTGATTCCTCAGCCTCATCTTTCCTGTGGTCTGTGATCAATCCATAACCCCTAGGTAGATGCTGAGCTTGTCTCCTGAACGTTCATTCTGGGTTTGTAGTCTGTATGGTCAGAGCCTTTATGTGGGCAGAGAAAAATGATTCTATTATTAAGAGCTGAACTTGGAATTTGCAAATGACAAAATTTTGGCATCAACGAGTAATAGGAAAGGAAGAACAGCAATAAAATGTTGAGTCCTGTAATCCACACAGCCTGCTCACAGGATATGGCCTCCAGCATCTACACGCTCTTCCAGTTGGAACGTGAACGAGTAGTAACCTCACAGTTGCTTTTAATTAAATTAGCAGTAACATCTCTGCAGCACCATGATCCATCTGAGGTGGGCAGGGATGGGGAAGGGACAGAGTACCCCACTCTTCATTGTCATTTTTCCTTCTGTGCAGGATGGAGCAGAGACAGAATGGCACAAACTCATTTCACCTGTAGCAGTGATCCCTCTTGCTTTCCTTTGAGAGGTTTGTAGCTTGTGCCCAATTAGACAAGAGTTAAAATCTGCAATTAAAAACACCAACGTTTTAGTTTAGAAAGCGGAGGCAGACTGGAATAATCCAGAGCAGACAGCAGGGTCAACGGCAGACATGGTCTGTAAATTGACTCTGTCTGGTGTGAGCAAACTAGGTAACTGCTGATTAGGCAGCTCCTGTGATGTGCCTTTTGTGAAAACAAATTCAGGCTGTAGCCTTCCGCACACAGTACAGCTGATGATGAGTTGCTGGTTAAAGGTCTGAGAAAGCAGCTTTCAGACGCTGGGCTTGTCAGAAAAAAAAAAACAAAAAAAAAAAAACAAAAAAAAAAAGCAGGAGGAGACACTAGTAATGAAAACAAATATACATAGAGAGCTGGATGGGTAACACGAGTGCAGAGGTCAACAGCGTGATGTGCCCTGAAGTGTGTGGCAGGAAACTGTGTAAAGTTAAAGCTGACCTGGGACACTGGAATAGTTTCCATGTGTTTATTACTTGCTGTGCTCGGATCTTCGTAGGGCAGACATTATCGGTTATGCTTTTCTTCCCCCGTGCAGGGTGTCACAGTTTTAAGTTGCTTCCTATCGCTGGAGAAAGCTTGTAAAATTGCAGTGGCAGGTACAGGTGGTAGCTTTGCTGGGGGAGGCTGAAGTGTTTCAAAGTGTGCCATCACCAGCCAGCCAGGTCAGCAGCAGGGTGGTGGTGGTGGGGGCTGGAGCTGTTCAGGGTGAGTGACTGCAGAACCTTTTCCTTTCACTCAGCACAAAGGTGGCTTTTGACAGCTCCTAATGAATCCCTTCTCTTCTAAATGAGTAGCAGGAAAGAGAACCTTCACATTGCTGTTGACAACAGTTTTTTCATGGGTGTTGTGAAGAAGTCTCATATCACAGAATGGCTTGGGCATGGTTGCACCCTCCAGGCTGCCTGTGGCCCCATCCAAGCACCTCCAGGGATGGGGCACTCACAGCTATCTGGGCACCTGTGCTTTTTCATCAGGTCTCATTTCTACCTGTCTCATATTCACAATTCACAAATCTACTGAGAATTTCTAAGCCATCTTATGGATTTGCAGGCTTTAAATAATTTTCTGACTGGGAGATTGGGCTTGAATAATAGAAGGAAATAAAAGGGAAGGAACTTGTTTTAATTCTTGTGAGTGTGAGATTTCAGTCTAGCATTAGGAATAATTCTGATTGTTTTTGTAATCACAGTGTACTCAAAGACAAGTAATTACAAATTTTACAAAAACAAACAAAAAACCCAGGAACTCAAGGCAAATTATTATAATTATTAATTGACTTACTCTACAAAAGGCAGCTGCTGTAACTTTATGTGCACGTCCAGTATCAGCTGCTTATCTATTAAGCTTTGGAAAACCAGCTCTGACAACTTCAAGAAATACAGAAGCATGGCAAAAAGTGGCATTGATGTTTCAGTAAGTGACATTCTCTCTGAGCCAGCAGGAACAAAATGCTATGGAAGCATTGGAGGCCGTAGGAGGCACCACTTCTAAATAAGGGCAAGAGACAAGACTCAACATCTCATAAGAGTGAGAGGTTCTCCAGTGCACAGATGATAAATATGTATGTGTGCTTATAGACTGCACAGAGCCCTAACTAGCAGTGGAGAAAGACATCAACATTTTTTTTTCTTTGCAGTACATGTGAGCTTAATAAAGGCTATTGGGTATTTCTGCAATGGTAGCTCTAAACAAAGTACTTTGGATCTCTTTAATAGGAGTCCTGTTGTAGCATTGGACCTTCCTGCAGAGAAGTTCTCTGCACACTGTTGCTCCAGTTGAGTGTAAGGCTTGTATTTTTTTTATCATCCTGTGCCAGGAAGTCATGGATGTTGCCACCATTGTGGTTAAGCCTCTAACCAAGATGTCACTTCTGGCGGTCTGGGTGTCTTGCTACCAACCGCTGAATTCTGAAAAGGAGTTCATGTTCAGATTTAGACAAGGAGGAATCATAGACTGGAATTAAAACTGCATTTCCCATTTGGCTTTGTTCTGATCCACGATTGTTCTCACAGTACAGTTAAAAATAAAATGACCTCTTTCTTTTTCTAGCTGCTGTCAAAATTGTCATTCCTCACCAGATGCCCTAACTTCCCACTGCTCCCCGCTGGTACTGCTGCCCCTGTTGTCTCTTCGTCCAAAGAGTTTCTGAACAAGAGACAAGCTTTTATGGAGCCTGGCAAAGCTTCAGAAGGGAAAAGGAAAAATCAATACTGCTTCAAAGCCAAGTCTTTGCTTCAGTGAATATGACATTTGCCCTTTCTTCACTAGGGGGAAAAACAACAAGGACACTTAGACCGGCAATGGAAATAGAATGAACAACAGAGAGACCTTCCAGGTTTGACATGTAAAGGGAAATAACTTTGTAGTTATTGTCCCTATTTGGTGACATCAAAAGCAGGTGTAGAGTGTAAGGCGGTGCAGGCTGAGAATGAAGTGGAAAGTAACACAAAGTCAAAGAGAAGAGTTGAAGGAATTTGGAACAAGTGATAATGGACTTGGCTGAAAAGATGGAGAATGAAAGACACTGCGCAAAGGTGAAGTCCATTGTTGTACAATCAAATTAACTATTAAATGTCAGCTGCAAAGGTGCACCGTAACATTAAAAGGACCTTCCAGTAAGTTTTACACCATTTTGACAGCTTTACAGCTACTGAAAATGTCCATAGAGCATCACAGTTTGCTAAGGAATGGCCTCTCCATAAGGATGAAGCAGTTCAGAAACTTTGAAAGAGAAACTGGAAATACCAATTAAAGAAAGGGATGCTTCTGCGAAATCAAAACAAATTTGAAGAACACTTGCTTATATTTTTGGAGGATTAACAAAGAATTAAACTAAATATAAGCCTTAGAAGTCTGCTCCAACTCTTTTCCATATCCAGATTTTCATTTGTTTCATTCTAGAGCTGGTTATGACTCCCTGATCCCATTCTATTTTGACTATGCCACTCCTGAGCTAGTTTTCCAAGTTGTGTTGTTTTGATGTTTCTAATTTGTGTCATTCACATGGAATTTTATGGGCCTGTTTGCTTTTGAAATAAGATCCATCATTTAAATGTTGTGTCATTGTTCAAAAATACTTTTTTCCTTATGCGAAGCTGTGCCTTCAGCTGCTACCAGCAGTGGTTAATTTGCAGCACCTAAATTCCCTGCTGAGTGGGTCAGCTGCTGCTGTTGCAGTCAGGTAACAGAGCAGGCATCATCCTTGGTGAATCAAATAGCATGACTTCTGAGGAGCATAGGTGTAGTGCAGCAGGACAGTCATGTACTCATACTCTGACCCCTGTACTGGTGCTGGGCGAGAGTTCTGCAGCTACAAGAATCAATAAAAATGTATTGATTTCTCTGTACTGTCATAAAGCTTGTCTGCTCTCATCTCCAGTTTGCAAGCAGAAAAAGAAGACTGTAAAACTACAGTTGTCTTAGGCTTTCTCTCACCTCCCCCATTCCATGCTCATCACTCCGGAGACCAAGATCTGTTTCTGACATGCTGCCCCAGCTGCTCTATCAGCATCCTACTCTTTTAACACTTTGTGTTGGAAAAATAGCTGGTTTTGAAACTAAGTAAGTGCAGGGGGATTGCCTTGGAGACGGAAGGTGATTGACTTCTCTGGAGCTTAACACATCCCAGTGCATGCAGAAAAGGGTAGCCAAGGACAAATAATGTGATGAGGAGTTCATTGTCTCTGTAGCTATTGCAGGTCTGCATAAAGTTTCCTTTCTAGGCCGTTTCAGATCCCTTTGAAACTGATGTTTTCAGTTCTAGGAGGAATAGTGGGTAGTGATCATTGATATGAAGAATGTAGGAATGTCCTCCACTGCTGGTAAATAATACTTAACTTCACAGCAACTGTCACCTAAAACCATACCTGTCAAAAGGCAGCTGTGCAGATAACGTGCAACTAGTGTTCATGCAGATTATTTGAGAAGCTTGGCTTCAAGCTTCTGGGATAAATGCAACAATTTGTCCACTGTATAATCAGTTGATTAAACCCCAAAGTCCTGATAAAACACAGATTGCAGTCATGGAACAAACAGGTTGGAAAAGATTCACCCAAAAGACAGAAGTACAAGATCCCTGCACATTGTTGAGTACAGTTTGATATTTCCATGATTTCACTGCCTGACCTGCAGTATCACTAAACAATATTTATAATATCTAATATCTGTAATATTAGAATATTACAAAAAAGCATCAAAGGGGTGCATCTTGCAGCATGTAAAAGCCTCACCCTTGGATCCTTTTGTTTCTGTGGAGAATGAGGACTTTGACACTCAGCTGTTCCTATCGATAAGGTCCCCAGCTGCACCAATTTTGATAGAAATATCTGCAGAGCAGCAGAGGAGATACACACATGTGACTACTGGTCAAATAACCAACTGTGCCTCTATCATTGTCAATATTTAAATTATGTGTTACTTAATGTAAGATATTTGTGGCACAGGAAGTAGGCACTGCTTTCACTCTACCAGCTGAAGGGCAAGGCAGACCTGCTGACAAGTAGGAAAATCCAGGTTTATCAGCCCTACTGGTTTAGTGACTTTCCTTGCATTGATGCTTTGAGCAAGTAATTCTAAGAATGTGACTTTTTAAATGTATGCTGTTGGGCTGCTTTATGCAGGATGTTGAGTCAGACTCACACATAGTGTTATTACTGAGGTCTGCAACTGCAGACCCGGAGAAGGAAAAGGGAAAATTTCTTTGTGTGCAGTTAGGAAGGAAATACAGGTGGGTCCCTAGAAGGGTGTTCTTTGGGGGATCTCCACAGCTGGTAGTGAGAATGAAGAGAAAAATAAGAATGTTTTTGGCATGCTTTTCCAGAATATATTGTATGTTTTTGTTGGTCCTTTTTTTTTTTCCTTTTCCTAGTGGGATCAAATTAAAATCTCTATTGGATTTTCCTGTTAGTGGGATAATTACACTTGAGTATGGTAGCAAGATAAAAGTATTATGTGTTAGTCACTAACGTGGTGGTATATTTTCTGATAATATTTCAGCATTCAATTGACTTGTGCATTATGCTTAATTGTTTTTAATATAAAGCAACATATACAATATGAGGTAAGAAAAGGTTGGGGAAAAGGCATGATCTCTTTCTCTGTGGCAGTTGGTTCCCACAAGAACTTGTTCTAACAACATTATTGGGGCTTGCAGGTGCAAGGCCCTGTGAACAATAAAGAAAGGTGTGAAAACAAGGGGAAAACACTGCCTCAGCAGCTGTTGTGAAAGAATGGAGAGCTGCAAATAACAGCCCCTCTGTGCTGCTAAGGTTGAAGAGCAGAAGTACCAATGCACAGCACAACAGCCTGCATTCAGTTCCAGGTCAGGCAGATGTGATCTCGTTGTGTCCAATGTCTCATCTGTGCCCTAGCCTTGAGCCATAACCCTGCAATGGAATAGGTCAACATAGCCTTTACATCAAGATATACATGCAAGCCACTATATGCTTGGGTTTTGGGCAGGCTTTTTAAAACAGTGTTTATAAAAAGAAAAGGAATACAATCCTTCCCAAATAAATGGACAGAAACTCACATCTCTTCTCTCCCTTCTATGCAGATACCAGGATTGCGTAGCCCACACGTAGAGTCACGCTGGCATACGTAAAATATAGCCCAATCAAGCTGGTGAAACAACCCAGATTTTAGAGATGAAGGTCTCTAAACTGGGAGAGAGCTGCTGCTGACCCGCAGACTGTTAAAGCCCATGACTGTTTGCTCCAGCACTGCAGTTGCTATGGCAATTCATATAGACAAAAGCAGTAACCTTTCAGGTTACAACCAGGTAAAAAACTAGGACTTAAAATATACTCAGAAACAAACAGGAAGCTGATATAGCTGCCAAAGGATCGATATACTGTATTCTCTGTGTCTAATACCATTTCACAACCAGGCAGCTGCATTCTGTATGAGCTGCACATTCCCAGTTCCTTTGAACAGTTGCAGCACATAGAGCACGTAACAGCAACACTGACTTTGTAAAAAACAAAACAAATCAAAAACTCTTGCAAAGAAACTGGAAGAAGAAAACAAATGTCCACACAGGCAATGGCTACTTGGATCCTTAAAAATGTAATTTTGATGGTGTCTGAGTCCAGACTCTGTTGGGAAACTAAGAAGAAAATCAAGCACCTGCAAATGACAAACCTTCACGACGGGAGGGAGAAAATCATGCGAGTATGATGGGATCGGGTGAGTTTTAAGATAGCAGGCTGGACCTCATGTTTCCATTTAATTAGTGACTACATCTTGTTCATGCTCCTGAGACGATGGCACCTTAAATTGCATTTAAAATATGCTTCTCGAAAGAAGTGGAATTGGAAAAGACAACAGGGTTGTCAGCAGCTACTTTTATACAAGCACATAATCTTAGTTTTGTCATCTCTAGTAATGAAGCCAGTGATATAAATGAGAGATCTAATGAATGGAGGCCACAGATTTATCACACTATGGCTCTGGTACATTGCTTACAAACATCATTACAAAGTGCAAAATATCACATCAGAAAACAGATAAACGTATCTGAAGTTTCTTCTCTAAGTAGGATTTTCAATCCCTGAGTTCATTTTCCTCATGTATGCACAAAGGGAACCAAATAGGTTACAAAGATGTACTCAGCTCCTTTCCCCACCAAGCAGTTTATAGGTCTTTGAGGCTAACAAAACCAGAAATGCTGCAACAGCAGAACTGTGGCACGACATCTTTATAGGGCACTATCAAGCCAGAAACGTTGACTGACAGCAAAGCTGCAGTGTGAAATCAACAGTGATCTGTCAGCTTTCACCGACTGTCATAGCAGGATTCTCCTTGACTGTATCAAGAGCTTGACCAAGCCATTGTTGTTAACTTTGAAGAGTGTCATTGCAGGGGAGAAGTGCCTGCATCTCCTGTCAGATCCCCTTTGCAAAGCAGTGTACTGACACAACTCAGTACTACTGTAACGTTTCATTTCCTCGCCCTGCCTTCACATCTTCCTTCTCACAGAGTTCCAGAAATACCAAATAAATCAAAGGTATAAGAATTTATGGAACCCAAAGCAGCACTGATTTTTGGAATGACTTCGTGATTGTATATGGGTACTAATAAAAGGCAAAGGTTCCCCGAAGCTGCAGGCTATAAAGTGTAGTGGAGCAATATGATTAAGACGGAGTTAAGCTGTATTAAACTTTGATGTAAAAGACACTCCATAGTGACATGTTAATAGATCCCAGGAAAGATTTGTTAATGGACTAAAAATTGAGAAGCTATTTGTAGGCAGTATTTAGGACAAAGAAAATCATTATTTCTTTACAGTTGAGCTTCGCTTATGAATAAGCAGGACAAGGCAAGAATGACGGGTACAGGCAGGGATGCTTGGCTCGGGCGTTCAGCCGGGGCTGCACTGCATTCTACCACCTTGCCTGCCAAGCACCAATGGCTGGCACTGGGCACTCCTGGCCTAGCCTGAGACTATGCTGCTGAGAGACGAAGACCCTTGGTATGTCCCCTTAAGGACTTTACAGCTGGACAAGAAGGGCATGTGGCATACAGAATTTGGACACTGACCTCTGCTGAAGAGAGAGAAATTTTACTCACTTGAATTTCTTGTTGTGGGTCTACAAAGGTGGTTTGGCATGTGATGATTTCCTGAAAACTCTGAACCACAGAGTGTCACAGTGTGTTTCCAAGTTAGGACTTCTTTGCAATTAAAAGACACTGATGTAGGGCAACACTAAATATGAAGTGTCTTCAAGGTCTGATCTTTGTAAGGACACGGAGTCCAGCAAATGAATTTTGTCTGGCTGGTATGAGATACTAAAAATTACCCTTATTGCCACCTGAAAGCATTTGTGATAGGGAAGAAATTGGTACTAAAAAGTGCACCTTGGCCTAGCATAATTCCTTTCCAAGCTGACATACTGGCAGCAACAAAAATAACCATCACCTGGAGCGTGCTGCCTCTGAAAGGCAGAAACCACCAGAACAAAGAACACTGTCTCCTCTTGATCACGAAAGGCTTATTTATTCTTGCTGCATTATTATAAAAGATATCATATATTTTGTAACATGCCGAAAGCCGTGGGGGGCTTTTCCTTGTTCCATCCTATATCTCTGGTTCAACTTTATTTTTCAAATCAGACATCTTCAGTTTCTCTCAATATTAAATAAAAACACAGCAGAAGAAAAATAAATCAAGCACCTTCAAATTAGTTCATCATCTCCTCTGCAAGTGGTCAGCATTGCATCAGCTGTCAAGCATTTCTAAAGCCAGCTTTTATGCCTTGGCACTGAATACCATGAATAAAATGTCTGTGATAATACCAGTGGTAAGAAATTAAAACCTCCTGGATGTTTTCTAGCATCCACATGCAGAGTCCTAGAGCCTGTCAGGCACTGCACCTGGCAAGAAGCTAACAAATACGGAGCCTGGATGAGGCTTTGCTTGTCTGTGGTGAAGCTGGGCTCCTCTCGAGCCCTGGTAGCAAAGTGTTGGAGCCCTGGGAGCCCAAAGCGATGCTGGATCCTCTCAGGTGATTGCAGCAGGTGCCTGACCAGAAGTTCAGAAACAATACTGAGGTAGAAGCAGTTTGTTGTAGTCCCTGAGGCTCAGCAGTCACAGCCTGGAAACAGCAGGGAAAGATGTGCCAGCTCTACAGGGAGAGAAAGCGGGAGAAACTTCTAGAACAGGAGGGCAACGCCACAGGTGTGGGAGTGAGGAGGTGGGCACAGGATAACAAGGCTGCAGCTGTGTGGTGATGTTGTTCAGCTGCGTGTGGAGCTGACTGGGGTATAACTGAGAGAGGCGAGCTTACTGGCCTCAGATACGGAAGACCCCAACAGAATGAAGGTGTGTGCTTGACAAGCTTAAGGTAAGACAGCATTTGTATGGTTTTTCTACTAGTATTCTAGAATGCATATAAGCTGAGTGAGGAAGGCCTGCGGGAAGATGTGGGAGGGGGCATTTTTGTGTGAAATTAGGAGTTTGTTGGAATTCCTTTTCTCTCTTCTTTTTGCAAGTGTGTTAGTAGTCAGCACCTTTAGGAAGAGATCGGTGGGGAGAAAGTTTGTGTCCTAGGAAGGTAAGAACGCATGTAGGGGAAGCAGACCCTGGATTGGAGGCCATGGGGTACGGCTGTGAGGAGCTCCCTGCTGTGCAGGGACAGGGCTGCAGGCCGTGTGGGCAGCGCTGGGCTGCCGTGCCTATGGAGGTGGCTGTTTTCTGTAGCAGAGTGAGGAACAAAATGTTTTCAGTACAGGAAGAAATGTCCTGTTTAAAAACAAAAAACAAAAAAAAGTGAGTATATTTCCTTAAGTTACACTGTTTGTTTTTTTTTTTTACCTCTAATGATTTGAGTGTATGCTATATGCTTTTATTACAGGAGATGGAACCACCCTAGAGTTCTTTGTTAGAAGCTAGTGGATATGTTTTTAGATAACTTTAATAAGCACCAAGCATTTTCTCTCTTGTTTTCACTGAGGAAGTATCACTTTTCTCCTTGTGGAGGGGGGGAGTAATGTAACTTTTTAAATGTATCTGTATAAATTTAATGAGAACTTCCTAAAAATAGCTAGTTCCTGTTGAGCTGTGTATGTCACGGTATTCTGTATTTATCACTTATCTTTATTTTTATAAAGGTATGATAGAGAGAAAAGCCATTTAGCAAATCAAGAACAAAAATACAATCTATTTTTGAAGAGCTGCAGGGAGCTGGAGGAAAATTGGCTCTTGTGATGAAGCATTATTCAGTCCATCACACATGTGAACTCCAATTTTGCCCCTGAGGTGAAAAAACTGAACTTGTTTTCCCTTCTATATAACCTTGGACTCTGCAGGATTTTTTACTGTGTGTTTTTGCTATACCGCTTCACAGGGCCCCTGACACAAGTAATGATTTGGTATATGCAAGCCTAGAGGGACGAATAGATACTTATTTGCAAAGTTAGGCAAGCAATTATAGAAGAAACGGGACGGTGCTGTTATTCCATATTTTGTTCTGGATCTCCTCCATTTTCATGGCTCTTGAAGCCATGTTTAATATATTAGGGAGTCATCACTGCCTCTGCCTTGCCCCAGCATCACCTGTGTTCCAGGGCTCTCTGTGGTTGGGCTTGCCTCATGCTGCTTAGCATTGCTCTGAAGGTAGAGTGAGTCAGCTGTTAAATTAAAAATTGAAAGACTGAGTTGAGTCCAGTTGTTTGAATGGGTGTATTGCTATAAATCATTAATCAATATATCCCGAGATACTGGAAAGTGTGCACAGTGGGTCCCTTCTTGGGCAGAACTTCAGCAAATTGTAGTTGCAATGTCCTGGAAGCAATGTGTTCTTCTGGAGGGCATGTAGAGTTAAAGGAGAGGGGGAAATACTGTAACAGCATCTTTTTCTTTCTTTCATGTACAGCTTTAGTGTCACTGTGATGCATGAGAGTGACTAAGAGTGATGCGGATTGCGTACTGTAGAGGATGGAGCATGAATTTTCCTCTTTGACTTTCCAGCCCTTCTTTCTGGCACAGAGCAAGATTATTTTCTTGCTTCTTCCTGTTCTTTTTCAGAGCACTCTAAGAATACTAACTGCATTCTTGTTTTACTGCGCTTTGCTGAGCACAGGGCTACAAAATCCAGTTGGCAACTGTATGGAGATTCATATGGAAAACTATCCTGGCTTTTTCTTCTTAACTCTCTATAGGACCATCCATTTTGTATCTTGAGGTATACATTATATACTTGCATATATTATTATTTAATGTAAAAGATATTGCTGTGCATAGCTCCATAGTTTACACTGATGAGTAAAGACTGTGTAGCTTGAAGACAGAGTAAATCTTGTCAAGGTTTTAGCACTTCCTCCTGTGGAAGGGGGAGTAGGATAAGGTTTAGATAGAAGGAAAAAGAATTTGAACAATATTCTAAGCGAAAAGAAAAGAAGAGCCAGGAGGAAATTATATGTATTTCAGACACAGAAAGGAGAAAGAAGCTGGTAAAGAAAATCCTTGTATCAAAGCTGTTAAAATGACATTGTCTTAGAGCAGTGAGACAACTCTGCTTTCTCACATTTCTCTGCATGAGCTAACTTGACCCCAAGCCATTGTTTCCTATGGAAGTGGAATAACTTGATAGGCAGTGTGAGGCAGAATTATTTGAAGTCTTTCAGCATTGCTTCCTCTATCCAAAAAACAAACACAGACATCAGCATGTAAACAGGATGCTCAGCTGTAAACTAGAGCAAGATGTAGCTTGTTCTACATTCAGCTCTTCCAGAAATAATTCTGCTTTAGTAAATAAGGCTTTCTGTATGTGTATCCTACTTTAACACATTTCAGATTGCTGTCAACAAACTGTAAGATTTTAGTGGAAGGTGTTTGTTAAATAACAAGTAAGGCAAACTGGATTTTCGAAGTCAGACCTTCTCTATTTTTGTTGTTAGACTTCTGTATGGAATATGTCTTTTCTGTATTTGGGTAAATGCTGCCAGGGATTTACTGCTCTATTTTCAAATGTGGCAGTTCTTATAGTCTTACTGTTGAGATGCTGGGATAAAAAAAAAAGATGATTATAACAGTTCTTGCGTTGCGTTACTGCTGTAGTTAGTTTAAAATATTTTTTTTGGGGGGGTGGCTGTCTTGCTGGGAAAAAACAAAACCACCCCAAACCCTGACCTATTTGTTTTTTTGACAGAACTGCTGCAGTTTCTCTTGGAAGTCATAATTTGAACATGCAGAACTGCATCTCATAAAATAAAACCATAGCTCCCAGGATATGCTGCAGTGTCTGCATACAGGGGAACTGTGATTCACTTGGCTTTATGGAGGACCTGGCAGCAGCCTCCCAGTGCCTTTGTGGAGGTTACTGAACAGGCAGAGCCAGGCTTCTTACAGGCAGCGCATGGCAGAAGGTTGAGAAGCAATGGCTGTAAGGGGAAGATGTTCTCCTCATTAGTCTGGTTGAGTAAGAGTACGGCCAGAGAGGTTGTACAAGCTTCATCTGTGGAGATTATCAAACACCAACTGAGTGAAGCTCTGAGCAGCGTGGTCTGACCCTTGCTTGGAGCAGGAGGTGGACTGCGCACTTCCCAGTCCTTTCCAGCCCTTATCACATTGTGATGCAGGGAACAGGGAGCACAGGCCAAAGCTAAATATGAAATACCCTAATTTCGGTTCCAAGGAGATAAGATGCTTTTAGTATATTTTTAAATTAGTGTTTCTACATTAAACATTCTATTTTAAAATTCTTCTTGACTTACACCCTCCTTCCTTCACTTACTGTAAGGCAGACAGAAGTTTAGGATCATGATCTAATAGCTTTTATCCAAAATTCATGCATCTGTGCAAATATCCTTTTGACTCATAAGGGTAGAGCAGCAGGAATAGGAAACTGTAGCCCAGGAGCCTGGGGAATGTTTTCTTTTGAGCTTCCAGTGAAGAAGCTGCTCTTAGCAGTATGTAGATAGGAAGAATGTGGTAGGCATGAGACAATGTGGCTACTTTCTGCATTCTTAAAAATCAGATCTAGTTTATGTAATCTACTACTTAAAGTATTTCCCAAGTTTTATTGTCAATACGCTGTGGGTAAGTCAGTCAGACTTTCTCTTCCTAACGCTTACTGTCAAGAACAAGTTGTAAACCATGTTTATTTTTAACCTCTCCATTTATAGTGTATATTGTAATATGCATAACCTCTGCCATAGGTGTACCATGTCTGGTCTCAGCAGTGAATGATGCTGATTGGAAGGTGAACTGAAAGAGTGTAAGGCAAGCTGGAAATAGAAGGTCAAGTGTTAATTGGAAAGGAAGGGCAGCAGCTTGTGATCTACCTGGCATCTCCCTCTGTGTTAATGCTAGAGTTATAAAACAGCCGATTGTCCCTGTTTGTCTCTAAACTGACTCAATCTTTAGGTAGAAAAGTGTGAGGAGGTAAAAATCAACAGGCTATGAAGCCTTGTTTCTTTGTTTTTTCAGGCATGTGCACATATCACTGCTAACAGTGTGTGTTTAAGAGCTTGTAAGCACTTGGCCTCAGCACAGCTGGTTATAGTGAGACCAGACAAAGAGGCTCTTCGACTGATATTGATTTACCCTGGTTGGTGTCTTGGTGTAATTTGCACCTTGTCTGTACTAATAACATCTGAAGAGCGTCGACTTGCTGATTCTAGAAATGCAAGTGTTGCGTTTGCCCCTATAGCAGAGATGTCATGATTTAAAATATTCATTGGATGGTGGTTGGTGGAAGGCACACCTTAAAAGGCTTAATTCATGCTGCAGTTTATTTTAATGCAGGGGGTGACTTTAGAGCAGAAAGTGTTTGAGGGTGAAAATGTTTGTCCAAGGATGTTTCTCTTTCAAGTCTCTGAGGAACAAGAAGAGGGGTGCCTAAAGCAGCAGGGTGATCACTGCTGATGTGACTCTAAGTGATAACCATCACAAATGATGATGCTTTGAGCACAGGATAGTCCACTTGAAGCAGTTGGGCAGTCTGTAGAATGGCTTTGGCCCCTTGCCCTCTTCATCTTAAGGCTCATACTTCTGGCTGCTGAAGAATGTTATACCAGTAGCTAAAAATTGGGTAAGTCAGCCTTCTCACCTTGGCATTGTGTTCTTTTCTGTTCTTGCTAAGGACATTCCTTGTTTCTCTGTTTATTATTAAAAGCAAATCTCATTTGTCCAAAAAAAAAAAAAAAAACCAAAACAAAACCAAGCCCATGAAACAATGAAATCTAATAAATTTGAGACCATACAGTAACAGGCAAAGACTAGAACAAGTTTTTATCAATCTCTTAAAGACTAGTATATAACTTCCCTTATCTTTGCTCAGTTTATAACCATTACGCATTCCTAGAGGCTAAGAAACAATATAAAAACTTAATCTGAGTTAATTAGTGTTCTGTTAGAGGATAAGTGTTGCTAACAGATTAGTACCAGTGATATCCCTGCTAGTGATAACTTTGAGAAACTGCTTCCCGTGCCCCAGACTCTGCTGGGTTGCAGAGTAATGGTATGTATGTATGAGCCTGTAATGGTTGCAGTTCTGCGTGAAAGGCAAGGTCGAACCGACTGCTTGAGTCCTACTGTGTCATCTGAATTCTGTGTACTATTTACAAGGGCATGAAGCTGTTCAGACATACAGAGCATATTGTTCTAAAACACTTAATGCGTAGAAGAAATTGGGTGTAGTCTGCCATTCTGAAAACATAATAAAAAAATGCGTGTTAATTTTATATTTTTCTTTTTAGGCAACAACTCTTAGTCTGTTGCATAGTCAGCTTTTTGGCATACCATGAAGTTGGGCTTTCTGATGGAGTTATAAATATTCGTAGCTTCAAGCTGGCTGCTGAAATTATTCTGCTAAATCTTATTTTAAAATAAGTATAAATATAGCTGCTTCTTCCCTAACTCTCCTCTAATGACTTTGTTGGTCTTCTAAAGTGATTAGACCTCCTTATCTCAGCTAGGGATGCTGCTAAACGAAGTTCAAATACCTATCTTGCTGGGATTATCCTTCAGGCACTATTTAAATGACCCACCAGCAAATATATCTGCTTTAATGTGACATTTGTTGTCCTTGCTGCCTTCTCATACTAGTTCTGTCAGACATTCTATTTTTTTAACTACTGAAATGAGTCTTTTCATTTCTATAAATGGCAGCCTTGTTGATAAGCCATTCCTTATCTTTGACTGATGAACTCTAATTTCTATTATGCTTTGAAAGCCTTTTTATTTTTCCTTCAAAGTATCCATTTATCATTGCCTCATGCCTAAAAAACCTGACCATTCAAAGTGGGATTGTCTTGCTCCACGCCCTGGTGCTTGGTATGAATGTGTGACAAGCAATCTATATGATGGCATCTGCAGGCTGCTGAGGTCATTTGTTCTACTTAAGTTACTGTTTTTGCACACTGCGTGTTATGTTTTGCTTAAAAGCTAATTTAATCACCCTTAGATTTCAAAGCTTTGGCCCCAAGGAGAGAAACTGTTGATATCCCAAGATAACACCAACTGAAATGAGAATCAATGAAGGCACTAAGCCACCCTTTCTGCCATCTGATAAGAGGCACTGAAGCAGTGCTACCTCTCTCAGATCTATTCCAGATCCCTTCTGCTTCCCAGTATTTCCATTCTTTTTCTAATTTCATTCAGTCTAGTCTAGACCTAGTTTATGGTCTTTGCTCAGTACTTCACCCTTTATCCAGCATTTAACAAAAAAGCCAAGCAAGATTTTTCTCACAAAACTGCTGTGTGTTTCTCTTTACCGATCTCAGCTATGGATTTGTTTATCCTGATTAGAATTAAAGCCTGTGCACTGCCGGAACTAGTGCGAAGAGATCAAGTGGGATTGCAAGTCATGTGTTTTCATTTAAATTGCAATCACAGAAGTGTGCTGGAAATTAAAAGGCTTAATAACGTATTCTTTTCTCTGGTCTGCATTAGGACATGTAAATCGGGTACAGGCTGTGCTTTAAAGAAAGCCTAAGCTCTAGACAAACAGCCCTCCTCCTCCTTACCCCCAATTTATCCGCTTTAATCTGGATTTTTTTTTTATTGGTATGACTTTTAGCTATATTCAATAAATGGAGAGCAATAATAGAAGCTGGTATGATCTTGATGGAATGTTGTTATTGTCTTAGGTTTGCAGTTGTCCTTTCAGTCATCATAATATTTGCTTCCTTTGTTAGAGTTTGCTTGGGCATATGTCTGGAAAACAGTTAAGAAATCTCAGCTACCAAATAGTAGAACAAACATTATTGCGAGGACTTTTGTACTTGCTCATGTAAATGTTTCTCCTGCTAGACTGTGACTGTGATAGAGTATTAGCAGACATACTCCAGCCTATGTCAATCACCCAAAGCTGCCTTTGAATTCAGGTAGCTTGCTACAGTCTTTCATTCTTGTGTTCTATACAGTCCTCTGATGTCAATGCAAATAAATTAATACGTGGGGATTCTTTTATTTTTATTTTTTTAAGCTATCAGTGGGTTCACCTTGATCACTAAACTGGGCACAGATTTAAAAGGTTTCATAATGAATGCTCATAGCCTGGTCTGCTATGGGTACAGCCCCAGTGATGGGGGCTGAAAAGATCATAGAAACAGCATAGAGGGCAGAAACCAGGTATCCTCAATTTTTAAGTACTTGGGTCTGATTTATGACAGGCTCATAATTAGGGTTATGAGGAGTAAGGAGCGTGCAAGCTTCTGCAGTGTGATTTGGAGGAGGTGCAAGGATGAAACTTGAGTCCAACGTGATGGTCTCTCCACGCAGCAGACAATGCTTGTCTGTAAAAGCTACAGGGTCTTGGAATGAGAATGTGTTGACCTGTTATGTTCACTTGGTTCTGTAGAGAAAGCAAATTATATGAACATATGTATCTACCACATGGCTTGTGCTCAGAGCAGTATGGACGAGCTCTGCTCCTATCCATAGGAGGACTAATGGTTTGAGTTACTGTTTCCCAACAGTCTCACCCAGGTCTGAGTCTATAGGTTTATTGCTATGGTTAGAATAGAGTTTCGCTCTCCTATGTCTTTGCAAATTATATTTGATTCTTCACACCAGTCCTCTGGTGAGTTAAAAATGTCCTTGATTCTGTTGATTTAGGTAAAAACTGGAACATCGTTTTATCAGGGTTTTTTATTTTAATTAGCAAGCTTTAGAGAGGATTAACATAATAAGTGTAACCCCTACTTGTGTGTACCCGGTATTGTGTAACAGGGAGTTTGTGCCAAACAACCAGGCGGGCCCTGCCTGAAAGAGCTTAGAGTCTAGTGGGACAAACAAAATGCACAACGAATGTGGAACAGCATATGGCCATCGCAGTTGGTCTTAAATAGAAAGAGATTAAATTCTTACGTTTCTGCAACTTGTCCAAGCAATCCAAGTGCCCCAGAATTGTTATGATAACCTGCCTGGTTTCTTTCTATAGATTATCTTAATACTGTTCCCTTCTAGTATCAGCATGACTCTCGTGCTGATATTCTGAGTATTCAACAGGGATCTTTCTGAAACTTATACCTTCCTCTTTGTTTTAGAATCTCATGCAATATTTATATATATATATATATATATATATATATTTTTTTTTTTTTTTAAGTAATATTTTCTGTTCACTGCTGAAATATTCCATATGGTCATTTCATTCGTACAGTTAATTAAATATCTCTGTAGGGAAGCACTGCACTGCCTGTGTTGTGGGCTCCAGCGACGCTCCTGATTGATCACTAGGTAAAGCTTTCCCTCTTTAGGACTTACTGAAATACTTTTTCACTATTTAAAGAGCTATGAAATATAATCATGAACTACGTCAAGGAAACACTCAGTGTCTTCTTGAAAAGTACATGAAACTTTGAAGCAAGCTTCTAGAAGCCTTTTTACATTTGGTTTAAAAAAAAAAAAGTATGAGTGTTCATTTCTATTAACAAGTAACAGCAGAAACGTTTGGACAACGCATCTTCATTCTTCTCCTACTTCCATGGCAGCCAACTTGCTGGCACGAATCATTGTAGGCAGCTTTTTGCATCTTGTCAGAGATAAGGTGATTGTGGAGAAAAACAATGATGATAGGGATCTATAATTATTTATGACTGATGAGCATATCTGACATTCTTTCCTGCTACGTGCTGATATGTCTACTAGATAGAAAAACAGACAATTTCCTCTGCTGGCACAGTATATATTTTATGTTCAAGATGCTGCTTGCCGTGAGGTGTTGGACAGGATTGCTATACCATAGTGTGAAAATATTAGTGAAAACAATGCATGTCTGGGGAAAAGTCTCTGTTAAACACTTCTATCTTTCAAGTTGATACAGAATGAATAAAGAGAAAATGAGTCCCCTGTGATTGAGAGCTCTCTGAGATGTCAGCTCTTCATTTAATCCTGTAAGGGCAGATAGAGCATTTTTGAGTACAGGCTACATATGTTTTCCCACTAATATGAGTACTGGTAAGATCATTATTTTGAGTGATAAAACAATATAATTAGTCTTTTTTTAATTGTCTTAAGTTTGTCTTGATTCAACATGTACTGGAATACGTAAAATAAAAACTGAGCCCCATAGGAGGCATAGTTATTTTAATCAAAGTGCTGTATATGTGTGATTTTAAAGTTCCAAAGCATTTTTAGAAATAGTGAACTAGTCCAAATAAGATCCAGGTCTTGGAGCTCAAATAACTATGAACAAGCTTTCAAATCTACAACTAACCCTCAGAACTACCTTTATCTGAATGGCTTAAATGAAATACTGTTGTCTGGGAGGGTAAGAGGATAACATTTAGTTTAACTGCACTTTATTTGGTACTTCACAAAATGATCAGTTGTAGAACAATCATTAAAATCATAGGCTATAAGCTACTGTCCTTTGAAGTAAATTACACGTTGCAATGTATGTGGGTCTTTGTCTTTTATCACACCAAATGGAATATGTCTGAACCACTGGGGTTTTTTAGGTTCTCCCTCATTTTGCTGGGAATGTTGATCTTAAGTAAGATATTTTGATTTAATGTAGAATGAAAAGACTTTTATGTTTATACTTAATTTATTGCTGTTTTGCTTTAGCAAGTTTTCTTGCTTAGTACTGACCATAATGCAGTTACTGATAAAATAAACCAATTATGTAAGTAGGGTTTTTCTTCTTTTTCTCCTCTGTACAGTCCCTTTAAGTTATCTTTTGTGTGTTCAAAAACAACTGGAGGTCAGGCTGAGTGAAGAAACCCCATGATGAGTTAAATGATCGAGACCCAGAAAAGCCTAGAGCACTAAAGCCTGTGGTGTTCCTCTTCCATTTGGAACAAATTACCTATCCCAGCTTCAAACCTCAATGGGAGTGAATTTAAATTGTTTTTTTATTTAGCCTTAATGTTGTGTTAGCTACCCTACCTGCGCTTTGAGTATTTGCTGCAAGCGTGAGCCCTGCAGGTTGCCAAATGACCACTTCCAATGCTGTATCTACCATTCCTTTTCTAGTTTTATTGTGTTAGGCACCCTAGATTAGGAGCCAAATGGTGTGTTGAACACTAGAGGGAGAAACTGGGCAGGGGGGAGGTCTGCCTGGAGAAGGGCAATGCGTGTATCTCATGGTAAAAAGGCATAAGAGGATCTGAAACAGCTGGGCTTTGGTGGAAAACTGGATAACTAAAAAAGAGGTTATATTCTATGAGCAAGATTAAAGGAAATTAAATTGGAGGATTAAGGCTCAGGTTTTGCGGTCTCATTTTCTGTTTCAATTCACAAACACCTTCTAAAACCCACCAGTGACGTGATTATTCTCTAAATAATTAAAAAAGCAGGAGGCAGGTTTTCAGTGCTTAGGATTACATACACATAATAAAGAACTCTAGCAAGTTAGTGTGATACACGTAATATCTTAATCCCTTAGAAACTATTCCTGCTAGTAGACTTCTCAGGCAGAGAACACTCAGCTGTTGCGGCTTCGTAGCATGAATTCCTAAATTCATTGCATAAAAGTTCAGTTCTGAGGTTGCTATGTCTAAAATGACCACTCTTGGCAGCTGTGCTGTCTGTACATTTCATTAATTTTCTTGCTGAATCACGGGTTAGTTTTGTGAAATAGATATATCCAATTAATTCCTTAGTATTAAAAGCAGAGACTGAGCACAAAAAAAAAAAGTGTTTGACCTTCTCACTATGTTTGGTAGATGTTTTAATAGTATTTAAGCTCTTGTTTACCCAGGTGGGTCGTCTTTAAGTGTATGTAGAAAAGAAAGATGGATTTCTAAGCATAACTACAGTTGTGTTGTTCTCTCAGTAGATTCCCCGACTAAATCCCTCAGTAGTGCATGATCAGGGACAGGACCGTAGCTCCCTCTTCCACCTTAAAATTGTTTGGAGTGCCCTCATCCTGCAACGGAAAGAAACCATCCTGCCAGCTGTATTGATCCAAGCAAGGGTTTGGGAACATCTGCTTTCCCAGGGTCATTCCATAAACGTGTGAACCGTGTAGATTTTTTTTTTTATTGTTCGTAAACTGAACTACTTTGTGAATGAGATTTTTATATTGGTACCTCTGCTTTTCATACGGTCCGAAAAGCCTTCCTGTAATGCAGCCACAAGATGGCACTTGAGCTGCGTGTAACTACCTGAGCTGAGTCACTTAGCAGGCTGGTTTTAAAACAGGACAAAAACACAGTGCCCAACACAACATAATCTAACCACCCTTACTTTATAGAACATAAAATTGCTGTTCACAGACAAGCTTGATTAGTTTAGTTGCTTAAACTACCAAAAACTTTCTTCAATTCTATCTATTTTGCAAAGCAGGAAGTCTGCTCTGTCTAATGCAGGATCTTAAGACTGACTAGTATCTTAAACTGGTGAAATCTTTTAAGCTCGACATTGAAATTTTCCATGTTTCTATAAACATTGCTATATCAAATGTCTCTTAAGTAAATTGGAAAAATGCATGTAAGTACTTGAGTGTTGTATGTGTGTGCCATTATTAAGCATTTTCTGCCAGCAAAGATTAGTGCAAGGTTTAAGTTAATTGACTGTCTTCACATTCCTTTCTAGTCTTGTCACAAAGATTTTGAAAAATGTACTTGTCTAGAGGTTTCTGTTAGTTTTAACTCATAGCATAAATCTATTTCTGTTTTCTGTGATGCTGGGGCATCATTTGCCTCTTTGTGATTCATTTCTGGAGCATGTGGTCCTGATTCATTAACAAAAAACGTTCATTTCCTTGCCAGCAGACTCAATTTTCTCCCTTTTGGCTGTACTATAGAAAGAAAATACTTTCTTCTCCCAGTGCCTGTAATCAAGGTAATCCAGGGCAAAAATGTTGGTAGAAGGGGGAAGCTGTTACTATGGCAGCAGGAGGACAAGATTTGGGCAGCTGAGCTCACCTCGGTTTTCGGAGAAGTGTAATGAACCTTTAGATTGAAGTGACTTTCTGCTGTTGCTTAGAGTAATTAAGAGGCCTGTCTAGCAATATTTGAGTAAGATGCAGCAAAAGCATCTGATTCCCAGCAGTGATTACCTGTTGGTTTTGGACCCTTGTGTGAAAGCAGCATGGACCGAGAGCTGGCACACGGAATAGGTGTAAGGAACATGTTGCTGTGTTAGCTCAGGTTCATGCTGTACTCTACACTGACTAGATGTGGTTCAAACCTGGAGTGGGAAATTCAGTCTTGAAGTTTCAGACAGAGTGGGAACAATTATCTTAAGCTATGTGGGGCAATGAAGTCTGTGCTTAGGGTGCAACTAACAAAGTTGGTATGTGTACAAAGATATGCATGTGTATGACCTGTTAGTACCTTAGAGAAGGACATAGGAAGGAGCACAGTGATGTCATACGGGAGAAGAGGAAATAGTAAATATGAACTGAAGATTCAGACACGGCAAATTTGTTTGTTCTCTTAAATGCTTGATAGATTTCTGGTCCTCAGGGCATGGAAAGCTCAAGTTGCAAAGTTGCAGTTGTTTTACTTCTGCTCAATGTTGGAAAAACTACTTTATTAATGAGGATTATATATTAGTTCACCTGCTCCTCCGTGACTTGTATTGCTCTGTGCTTTCTGAAATTGCTTTCAGAGCCATAGCAGTCCAATCAGACTTTCCTATAAATACTTTATTAACAGAAGCTACTTCTGCTATAAACTCCTGAAATCTGCTTTTTTTTTTTTTTTTCTTGCTAGTATTCATACCATATGCATGGAAGACTTCTGAAAGACTGTTTGTACCTTCTGCAGTAGTTGTTAAGATGCTTTCTTTACTACTTTTTTTTTCCTTGAACAGTAGCTCTTTTAGTATCCAGTAGGGAAAAACCTCTGATCTGAGGGCTTTTTTTCTCTCCATGGGTGGGGATATGTCATAAAGTGTCATTCTGGGGAAATGCTGCTTGATGCATTTTTCCCTTTATAAAATGAGTATTTCTATCCCTAATTCTCTTAGGGTAAGCAAACCCTGTCTGCAGACAGTGAAATTTAACAGGCTGTTAGTTCTCCTGCCTTTGAGGACAGCTGAGCTCTGGAGTTTGGATAGCAGTATCCTGGATTACAGGACAAATGGTAGATTTAGGTGAGAATGAACAGCAAAATGCTCCCAAGCAGAACTAAGTCATTAATCTGTATTCAAGTAACTCCTTTTTATGAGGAGGCAGTATTGTAAGGGGGCTGTGCTCAAGATCAGAGTTTACCTATGGGCATTAAGAGTCTTTGTGTGTGTGGTATAATTACTGCAGTTCACAAACCTACAGCTCTGTGTATGGGGGAGCCACGTCAGGCTCCCCAAACCAAACACAGGTGATCTGCTGGTACTGTGCATCTCCCAGGTGTCTGCATGCTGGGAGGGGACACACGGCTGTGTTTTGGGGCACAGGGATGTGTTATCACGTCCCATGTACAGGAAAACATGGGAACCTATGAACACAGCCTCACAACACAGATAGGACACGGCTGTTTGTCCGGTGTTATGCTCTATATCCTGAGGCAGGGAAAATGCTCTCACCCTGCGGAGAGCAACACTCGCAGGCCCTGGGGCTTGGGCATGGGCACCTGCAGCTTGAGACGTTCCTACTCTTTTCTTTCTCCTGGTTCCCCAGGATTGGGCCCCGCTCCCGGGGGCGCCCCGCACAGCGGCGAGCCGCAGCGCTCCCATCCGCAGCCGGCTTCGCACAGCATCCCGCGGCTGCCGGGCCGGGGGCGCCTCCGGATCCACCCGCAGGGCCGGGCCCCACACTCGGCCGCGCCGCTCGGGGAGAGCGCGCCGCCCGCTTTACGGCTGCTGAAAACCTCCCTCGGCCAGCGCGGGGCAGCCGTACGGCGGCGGGGCAGGCGGCGGGCAGGTAACGGCGGCGGGAGGAGGGGGAGGGGGAGGGCGGGCTGCTGGGGAGCGCGCGCGGGTCACCGCTCCTCCGAGAGCTGCATCCCCCACCCGCAGCGCCGGGCGGCGGTCGGGCTGCGGAGCGAGGCTGTCAGCCTTGGGAGAACTTTAGTGGAAGGAAGGCAGCTCTGTTAAAGCGAGGGTGCCGGGGAACGTTCGCTCGGAACCGGCTCAAGGAACGGCGCCGAGGTGAGCCCCGCTGCGGGGCGGCGGGAACCGACGGCTGCGCTCGTGCCGCTGCCGCTCCGCGCCGTCACTGCGTGGGGCTGCCCGGGGAGACTAGGTGCCGGTGTGGTCTCTGCCTCCGTTAGGAACTTGACGTGTGTTGGCTCCTCGAGGTTGTAAACACCAGAAACCAACGAGCCGGGGCTGTGTAACAGCTTGAAAACTTTCTGGAAGCCTTCAAAACAATGAACGGCATCGCAACGTGCTTTCCGTCCCTCCAATTTTTTTTTTTCTGGCCAGTGCCGTGTGTGCTTAGGTTATCTCAGTGGGTAGTTAGGTTATCTCAGTGGGTGACTTCATAAACGTAAATGAGTGGCTTCGTTGCTTTCAGTCAGGTTAGATATTATGAGGGGTTTCTAATCAGAGCAGTGCAGTAGTAGAGCTGCTCCAGGAGTGGTGGGATCGCCGTCCCTGAGGGTGTTCAGAGCTGTGTGCATGTGGCACTGAAGGATGTGGGCACGGGAATGGGTGGGACCTAGGGATCTTGGAGGTCTTTCTTAATCATAACGATTCTAATGCAGATTAACGATGTTGGCAGTTTGGCAGCAGCATCCATGCTGCCTCGGTTTCTCCATGCGCGTGGAGCTCTTGGCTCCAGTAGGGCTCCATATGGTAAATCTGCCTTTGAGGCCTTGGGATGGCCTCAAAATGGTGGTTAAAATGGATCTGACACTTGCGAGCAGTGCTGAGCCATCCTGCTGATTTCAGCGGCAATTTCCAGTGCTGAGTCATCTAGACAAAAATATTCAGGGAACATATAAAGAATTTAGATTCTATCCTAATATGAACAGCCTGTATCATGTTGCCTTATTTATTACTTGATATGTAGTTCTTGCACTTACAGGCAAATTTACTTGTTCAGTGGTTAGCATATGGGAAGCATTAGAAATGCTAACAGTGCCAACATCCTGTATATCAAGCAATGCTATATGTATTTTTAGAATCTTAATCTAAAGAGCTCTCTATACGAGTCCCAGTGCATCAGTTAATCCAGCATTTATCTCCAGGATGACAATGAAGCTAAGGAGTGCCTTCTGATTTTTCGTCTTGGTTTGCACTCCTAGCAAGTGTCTGAACTATATGTTGTTAATGACCATGAAGTTGAGAGGTAATCACTTGAGACAAGCCAAAGAATGGTCTTTTGTGGAAGAACTTCTGCAGTTTTCTACAGGTGTGATTTTTTTTTTTTTTTTTAAGAAAATCTGCTGAGCTATGCATAGAGTATTTAAAAAAAGAAAAACACCTGCCGAAATGATTTTATTGGAGTTTCAGCAGTTTTACTGTCTATCTAAAGCTCTGAATTTTATTTTGTAACCTTAAAGAATAAATATTATAGAGCAACTTTTGTTGTGGCAAATGTTGGTGAGACTAACCAGACTGGTTTGCTGGATAACGATGCAACGCTTCCACTTGTACTAATAGGGAGGTTCTTTTCTTAGCTTTGAGGATGTTGGTCCAGAGCATCTATCTAAAGCAGAAAAAGGGGGTAAGTGGTAAAAATAGGCAGAATTGTCCATGTTTTTTTTTAAAAAAAAAAAAAATTGTGAATGTCACAAGCTACACACGTTTTTGGTAGCAGCTCTCAAGTAGTCATGCCATACCATATGACTTCCCACTCTGTTAACCTTGGTAGCCAATGTTTTACCTTCTCACTTCATGTGGTACATACCAGCATTATTTTTTTTCCTTCTTAAATAACCTGTAGGCATGAATGCTAAGTAAAAGAGAACAGACCTTTTAAAGTGTTGTGTGTGTATATGTGTATACATGTGTGTATATATATATATATATATATATATATATATATATATATTTTTTTTTTCCCACCATAACAAACAAATTTCTTTCCAAGGAGTGGTGCGCTTGTAACCCTCCAGGGAAGTTAGATCTTCATTATGGTTAATCTGTTTGAATACACATCTCCTAGAAGCTCAAACTTTTTCTTTAGCTGTGGAGCTCCTACTTTAGATGTTCTTTGTCTGGCCAAGGTAACATTTCTGTGGTTAGAACATATATATATATATTTTTTCCCCCCCAGAAATCAGAGCTTTTTCCCTACTATGATGTTTTATTTGGTGCTTATGCCATAAGCATACATGTGCAATCTGTTTATCGGGAGAATGCAATGTAATATGATGAAGTCATTGGTAGATGGCTCTGAATGTGCATTGTCACAGAACTGGGATCCCTTTGAGTCACATGCCTGTGCAGATCCCTCCTTGATTTGCTGTTCTGTAAATCAAGGGTCAACAGTGCTTGCCTGAAGACATGAGTAATTAATCACGTTGAAAACTGGAGTCAGCTCTGGTTGCGAAATACAGAACATATATTGAATGTTTATCTTTAACATACTGATGATATTTAACAAGAAAAACCAATACCTTCCCCTCCCTTTAATGTTCTTTAATGGTTTTCATGTGTTTTAACTGCATTGCCGAGGTGATTGGTAGCGCTGTTAGAATCGGGTGTGGAAATCATCATAGTAGTGAGGTTACCATGCATCCACTTTTCAGTAACTCTGATGTGTTTTCATAGTAAAACACAAGGCTCTGCCTGTGGAGTCCTGGAAACTTTGTTGTGCCTCAAATACGCATCTGCTGCTTACGTCAGTAGAGTATGCTTGGCTGGCACGGCTGGGCAGGGACCTGGGAGAGATCGTTCTTGGCTGTAAGGTCTCTGTAAAGCAAAAACGTACTCGGGATCTCACAGCCCGTGCTAAGTGCAGTTACCGTTAAGCGTCAATTAAGGATCTGTTGATCAGCTGGAGTCTCGAAGAGGAAGAAGCAATGCAAATTTGAATACCTGAAGTCGCAAAGTAACCAAATGAAGCTTTGTGAACTGAGTTTGTTATGGTTTCTTGTAGAAACGTGCTTGTGGTTCTGGGAGAACCCGAGCAGAGCAGAATGTATGCAGAATTCAGAGACGAATGTGAGAAGATACCGTTATTAGTTTATTGTTTGGTTTGAGGACTATATCTTGGCTTTGACGAGTTTTTGCTTTTAACTCAGATTGGTTGACTCTGTTTTCTGTGCTATTAAGTGCGGCTTTCCTCCCTTACATAAAGCCCCAGGATTGGGCCATCAGTGTTAGCCTGTGGTTTCTGCTTGAAAATGAAAGGGAAATGCCATCCATACATATGCGTGTGGGGAAAGAAATAGAGGTTGAATTGGCAGGATTGTTGGGGTTGCTCCATTGTTCACTTTTGTTTTTGAGAAGCTCGGTTTGCTAATTTCCATGTAAATAGGATTAATTTATGGGAGATCTTGAGAGAGGCTGAATATCCAAGCTGTATGAGACTGAGCAGAAAACTTACAGACTTAATGTCTGTGTGTGACATTAATGAGATCGCTCTAAGAATCCTCTGTCAGTTTTGGCTGTTCAGACTTCAAGGTAGATGTTAAAGTCGAAGAAGTTGGAGAAGAACTGCAAGAATGAAGAAAGGCTGCAAATGGTTCCAGAGAGAGCTCAGGATGTTAAACATTATCAGAGAGAGAGACAAGGAGAACTTTGAAATGTTGAAGTGCGTGCATTGTGAACAGAAATTCTATGATAAAGCAGAAAATGACAGTATAACAAGATCCATTGGCTGAAATGAACCAGGTGCCCTGGCAGAAGTGAGAAACGCATCTTCAGTGTTATTATGAAGATAACTTACTGCAGGTTATGGTGGGGCATTCATCAATAAATCAAATGTGGTATTTTTCCTTTAAGATCTACCTAAATAGAAATTAACTGGGGGGACTGACTGTGTCCTAGAGAACTCAGAGTAAATCATGGTAGTGGTCTTTGCGTGTTTGAATATATGAATCAGTATCTAAATACGTATATATGGTTCTGTGTTAACACAGGTTACTGTTTAAATTAAAACAGAGCTAATAATCAACTCAATATGTAAAATGTCTAAAATAAATGGAGACAGTGGACCTACTTGCTTAAGATGTCTGTACTGCAGATTGAACACTGCTAAATCATGTTTGCAACGAAATCCTTCAGCAAAGGAAGGATCTCATTACTGTCAGTTCTGCGTTAGTCAGTCCTGGATGTTGGCTAGTGGAAGAACATGCCTGGTGCTGTGATTCTTTAAAAGCATGAAAGTACAATGGATATAATGATGGTTGAAGTCCAGAATCTGAGAGAAATGTGAAATAAAAAATTGAGCTGTCATGGAGTTGTTCTCATAGAAGAGAGCACTCAGGCTGCTTTAGAAAGCTGCTGAGTACACAGGCTGGATCACAGACAATCCTGCTGTGTGTGTGGGGAGGAAATTATTGCAGGGAGGGATTTGCAGATCCTGCAGAGAATTCAGGAATATCTGTATTATAATGCATTAGCTCCTGCAGTGAAGAGCTGGCAGGAATGTTCTGTGGTTTTCAGTGTGCTCAGCTTTACGTGCTTTCAGCAGAGGATACTGTTAGGTCTTTGGCTTACTTGTATCCTAGACAGCATAGGGAGAAATAAAAGAATTGTAAATCAGAATTGTAAAACCTCCTTTTGACACTAAAGTTTGGCAAGAAGACCTGAAGTACAAGTAGATAAGATTTCTGTCTTGCATGGACTGCAGCTTCAGGGAGAAGATCTCAGGAATCAGCTTTCAATACAGTAAGAATATTGTGAAAATGAATGAAGAAGACCCGCATGATTCAGTCAGGCTAGACTTTTTGCATAAAGCTCTGAAGATGCTGGACAACTTCTGTTGGCCAGAAGGTCTGATTAGGAGGGCGAGATCTGGCTCCCCAACTCGTCTATGCAGTGAGAACGGTTGTAGTACTGCAATAGATGAGAGCAGGGCAGTGTTTGGGAGGAGTTCTGAGAATCTGAAGGTGACTGAGCCAATAAACTCTGTCACTTAATAAGAAACTGTGCTGTGGAAAGTAGTTAGTGGCCTAAAAACCAGTGCAAGATAAAGGTATGAAGTACTGCTGAGAAAATAAAAAGGAACACTTTAATTACAGAAAATCCTGTGAGTCCACGTGCAGGGTGGAGATGTTTGCCCATGTGCTGTTTTTGTCTTTACAAAGTGCAGCCAGTAGTATGTGTATTCAGTTTCCTTCAGTCCTGTTTTTTTATATTTCTCATCTTGAGTATATGTTTTGGCATTTTATGTTCCAAGTAGCTCTGCATGGGCCTGACCTTACCCACTATATAGTAAATTCTATGTTAAAGGTGGCCTGAATTTGTTTTACAGAGACAGATGTCTTTGTAATTAACTTAAAAAGAAAAAAAAATATGAAAGAAGGAAATCTTTTAATGCAATGAATATCAGTTAGTGTAGGGTGAATCTGGGGTTTGGAAGGGTAGGCTTTTTCAAAACCAAAATGAGAAGTATCTGTGAAGTGATGGGTGAGAAATTCTTCAAATATATATTTTATATATAATATATATAAAATATATATAATATATATATTATATATATATATTTGAAGAAAACCACCTTAATATGAACAATTTCCAAGTAGGCTTGGGTGTATTTATCTACCATTATGCTGCTTATGTTACAACTGAATATGCTAAGTGCTATTCAGAATTATTTGGCCATATGTTCCTGTTTTTATGGAACTTCATTTTGTGGGCTCCTTATATAAATAATTATTCTCTTCATGATGGCATGTTTTAAGAGGAAGAGGAAAAAATGTTGTTTCAAATGTTATACCTTTTGCAAAGAGCAGATGGTGTTTGTGTGCAGGGCTTCAAGTAAATTTTAAACTTTGAAGATACTATCTTCTTCCAGATTGTTTAAGGGAAATTAGTGTTTCTAGCTCTTCTGGAGTGTACCAGGTTATATTACATCCTCTGTCAAGTGTGGTTTTAACACCAGTGAAGTTGTGGAATTATGTCCTTGGGAGCTTTATTTCTATATATCTGTGTACATTTGTGTAATGTGGATTTGTATCCAAGTGCACGTAAGAGTTGCTTGCTTAAAGCATGTTGTGCTTTTGCAAGATGGGACTGAGGTATGGCTGAATGATCTAATGTTTCCTGGGTTTGCCTCCCTGTGGGAGATGGATATAACACTTCTGTGAATCTTTGAGACCTTCAGCCACCACAGCTTGCAAAGCTGATGCAGGGCAGAGCAGTCTCTTGATGACAGGACTGAGCTCCTTCAACACCTTTGGATACATCCCTGCTACTGTCAGAATTAGTTCTCTATAATCAATTTGACAGCCTTTGTAAGGAGTAAATACTACATTTACCAATGATTTTTTTTTTCCATCTTTAAGTCATTAATTTTCCTATATGTCTCTTAATTTGAAATTTGGAAGCCACTGGTCGTGCTAACTGTGGGGCAAGAGACAATCTGGCTGTTCAGTCTCAGAGGTATTCATAGATGAGAAGCCTGGGCTGCATCAAAGCATCACGTTATTAATTGTGTATTTTAAGTGTCTGCTAACAGATTGACACAGATTTACGTTTCTGAATCACAAACATCATGCTGCGTAAAAGTACAGACAGGGATTGGTGTGGTATTGCTGTCTGAATTAGTTTCAGTATTCCTTCAGTTCAGTTGATGTGTGTATGTCACTTTGTTATTGTTTCTTTTTCTTTGAACAACTGTCCTTGGGCACATCTAAAAACGCGTTCCTTTCAGTGAATTGCTTTGAGTAACTTGCTTTTAGAGCTGTTTAAGTGGGAACAAATCTGTATGAACTCTTCTATGGAGACTACTTGCATTAGTTCTTCCAAGAGCAACTAAAGGGGAGTTAAAAAAGAAAAACAAAACAAACAAACAAAAAAAAACCACACCAGAAACTCGTGTAGTTACACACTTCATGACTATAACAAGTAAAGGATTACAATAGGAGCTTAGAGAATATTGTAATCATCCTGTTGCTACTGACTATTGCTCTGGGAACCATTGCAGGGCATCTAGAGTATACCTATGAGCAGGAAATGGAAACCTCTGGGATCATCTATTAAAGTAGATTGTACTGTGCCCCTGGCTAGGATAGTGGGCTGTCTTGTGGAATCCCATTAAAATATTGGTGGATTCTCATATTCAGAGATGTCTGAGAATACCAGAGCAAAAGAATGATTGGCATAGAAGAGAGATGCAACAGCTTGATCTGTTCAAGGGGAGGGCTGTGATGCTGAGTGCTGCCTTCTGCATTCTGTGTGCCTGGTACAGTGAATTGGCTGAAAATAGAAGGGGAGGATACTTATGCAGTGTCAGAAAGGCACCTCTGAATGTCTTGTAATTTAAGTAGTGATGTGCTGCATTATTACATGTTTATACCATATCAATTAATAAAAGAAGCCTTGATAGTCTTGTATTATGTGAGTGTTAAACAAGGAATTCAAGTCTGATCTTATTTTCAGACTGAAGTTCTGGCCCAGGGCTGAGATTTGAGCTTATGTTCAACATGCTGAATTACTGCTTCTTCAGTCTTCTAACTTAGTCATGGGGGAGCATGCAAAAGTATCCAGATTTCCTTTTTTTTCCCCAGGATGGAATGAGAACAAATGTAGAGATATCTTGAAATCAGAGTTGAATCTTCATTTTCCTACCTGCTATTCACATGTATTGGACGATGCTTGATGAGTATCTGTTGTTTGAAAACTAGGTACGTCTGGTACAAGCTAGATGATTTTTGCCTTTACACAAATGATAGCAAAGTAGCTTGCTATTTAGCAAGGTGTTAGGGAGAACGTGGTGTTTCCAGGAAAAAAAATAGTGGTTTCATCTTTAGTTCTGCTCTGTTACCAGGTTTTTACTATTTTATTGTAGAAGGCACAAGTCAGTAATCAAGAAAATCTCTATTTTACTTACACTGTGCTACTTTTAATGCTTTGAAAAGAAATATTTTCAGACAAGGCCTTTTCACTTTTCTACTTAATAAAAAAGCTTTTTTTCTTCGTGCTTTCTAGCGGTCGATTTTTATGGTGGGGCCCTGGTAATATTCAGCTTATCGAGCAGTGATTCTACATAGACAGTAGGTTCTTAATTTGTTTTGCATGTTAGTGCTTCTAAGTTAGGAAAACTAGAAGATTTGTGAATCAATACTTTTGAAACTATGAAAGCTTAAATTCACGAAAACTATGTGTGTTTTACGAGGGTTTCAGGTGTAAACCAGTTCTAAAGAACGCTTCATTTTTCTTCTAAGGTCCTGCCATAGTGGGGGAGTAAAATAGGAATGTGTTTCAAGTGATTTTTATTTTTTATTTTTTTTCCATTAGTAATGTGAAGTTCTGATGTGCTGGAGTTTTGAAACTCTCTGGGGCATAAGTTTTCCTGGGATGTGAGTTTAAACACAATAACTTCCATGGCACAAATATAGTGGCGGTTTTAATTTCTTTTTCATTCCTTTTTGGATGTAGAAAGAAAAACAGTGCTGTTTTACCTTGTGCAGAAGCGTACATTTGGCCCACAGGTATAGAAATCAAGGTAGCTCTGTGTGTAGTGAATTGATGTGTGAAGTTATCTGTATCTGGGAGCGAGGTGTACGTTTTCATGTATGTAGTGGTTATACTCAAAGCACACAAGAATTTATTTGTGCTATCGTGATCGTGTGGTCTTGTGGCTTCTGAATTGGAAGTCGGGTCCAGAAATATCATAGACAACACATACAGAATTTTTCACTTTTCTTCTGCAAGAGGAATCTGCGATGTGTTAAAGGGAGTGCACGTGTCTTATGGTGTATTGTTCTAAACTGTTATTTGAAAATAATGTGGAAGTAGTTTATCTCCTTTTTGAAATGGATGTTAGTTTCTCTCCTATGCTGTATGTATAACACTAAGGTTACAATGTTTTTTATTGTCTGGCTGTTGTTAATAGATCAGTGTTCAATAGAGTTGTCTTTCCTTGTTAGTGTCTGAGAAATGTACTGACTGTATTAAAGAGTGGGGTGAGGTGTAAGGAAGCTTTTAACCACTCTTCCTTCTGGGAAAGTGCTGCTTTTCTAATACACAAAAGGAAGAAAAAAAATTGGTAAAGTGAATAGCAAACTGTAGATAAATTATTTTAAGTGAAATACTTGTAATGTTGCTTATGGTGATGGAGCACTGGAACAGGCTGCCCTGAGTGTGGAGTGTCCTTCAATGGAGTTACTCAAGACCTCTCTGGATGCCTACCTGTGTGACCTGTTGTAGGCAACCTGCTTTAGCAGGGAGTTGGACTCAATGATGTCTTGAGATCCCTTCCAACTCCTGGAGTGTGTGATTCTGTGATCCATGCAGATTTGATATCTGCTATGTCATTCAGGTGTAAATGGGGCAATTTGAAAAGCTTGTATTCCTGTTCAATCTTTTTTCAACCCTGAGTATATTTTTCAAAAGCAGTAGTGATGCCTAAGACTAAGTTCTGTGTTCTTGTATTTAGTCTTACTTGTTTTTAATTATAAATAGCATTTCCAGTTGTATATGGACTGAGAAGCCAAGCCTTTTTTCTACTGGATGCTTGGTGTGATTGAGTTTTGAAGTCCAATTTTGTCTATGTTTAACAGAGACACTTGTTCTTTTTTTGGTTGAAAGGAGCTAATTAATGACACTTCTGGAAAGATGAGATAAGTGCTACCAAAAAAAGAGGGGAAAAATTTTTGTGACCTTTAGTGCTTAATAATTTTTAGTATCAATTCGAAAGTCTGAAAATCACTGATGTCCTGAGAAGGCATAAAAGTGCTATTGTGGAAGATATATCAAAGTAATGCAGTTTTTCAGAATTGAAATAAATGTGATTTAAAGGGGAACAGTTGAGGTACTCTGATCTTAAAGCCGTATTAGTGGAAATGTGCCTTTTTTATTCTTGCAGTTACACTATTGGTGCTGGAATAAATTAACTGGAAGTTGTAGAAAAACTTTGGAGATCGTTATTATAGTGCACTCTATAGAATATTAATCCTCTGATTGTGTATCTGCTGCTTTGGGGAAATTCCATCTAAAAACCTCTCTTTAGTTACCTTGTGAAGTGCAAAGTATGCCAAGCTATTTGAACTAACCTCTGTTTACTGAGTGGATTGACATCAAGTTACGCTGGTTTATAGTGTTTTTTTTTTTTTAACTCCCCGCTTTCCTCTCTATATAATTTTCTTTGAAACTTCTAGAAGGAAATTGGCTTGTTGTGCCATGGGCAGCATCCCACAGACTGACTTGAAGTGCAGGCTGACCCTTATCCTGGTTTGCTCAGTGTAAACCTGGTAGGTGCTTTACAAACAAAAGCAAACCAGCAATCTGGGGAAAAAAGGGTTAATTCACTGATTGAGATCTGGACAGGAATCTGCTTTATTAGCTAAATTAGCTCTACCTGGACATGTTCTGCATGCACTAAGACATTCCTTAATTTACAAGAGCAAATGTAAATATTGTCTCTGTCTTTTCTGGCAATCTTATTGAAATCAGATCTTTTTTTTTTTTTTTTTTTAAGCCTTAATTTTTGGGAGCTGTATGAGCACTGACTGCGTGACTGCGGTAGCATACGTGTGTGATTGGTTTCAGAACTTTTTGAATCCTGGCTGTTGTGATACAGCAGTGAGGGTCTTCAGAGGTCTCAGCTCTATTTTGTTAGCTATTGCTGCATGTTAGTGTGCCAGTGGGAAAATTGGATCGATGGGGGTACAGAACTTGTTGGATTATGTGCTCAGGTGTGGTAAAACAGCTTGAAACTTTCTCTTCTGATTAGTATGCCTTCAGTGGTTCACAGGTTAATACTGTTTTTTAAAAAAAAAAAAAAATAATAATAAAAATAGCCCTACTAATTGAGATCTATCTGAAGTCAACTTCTTTTGAAAATATTTTCATTATCAACCTGGCGTGTTTCTGTTATTGAGGTGTGACAATCTAGACAAGATTTTGTTAAAAGGAGAGAGTGGGAAGCTTTTGTCTTGTTATAAGTTGTAAATTATACAGGTTGAGTTTGATATTGGGTACTTAAAAAAAAAAAAATCTAAATTGTTGAATATATTGGCATTGTAGAAACCAAAGGTTGGGATCAGTTTAAAAGAAAAAAAAAAAATACCAGTACAGGAAGTTGGAATGCATTTTTATAACATTCTTTCTTTCAGAAGTAGCTTTCTGATTTGGATTCCTAGCGAGAATTTGTATAGATCTTATGCAGAAATAACAGTCATGAATAGTTCATTTCAATTTGATATATTTTTTGTGATTTGTACATAAGAATTTGAGCTTTAGGAAGGGCTGTTAGGATTCCAAACTTGTTTCCCTAGAGCTCTACATGCACTATTAAGTTTCACTTTTTCTTTTTAACTGAGAGGAGACCTTGCGTAACAGGGATATTGCCAAATAGCTGCAGCTCCACAAATCTGTAATTTATGCCTATTCTCATCCAAGAGGTCTGTTTTGAGAGTTCATTGGACTTGAGGTCAGGCCTGCTGCAAATGTGATGACTTGAAGAGAATGAATTTGGTGGAAAGAAATGCATGCAAAAACTGCTTTGTATTGCTGTTCAACTAATGCAGTCCTGACTAATACAGGTTGGTTGTTTTTTATTTATTAATATTTACTTTATGCATATTATATAAGTATATATGTGACCTTGTTTCTCTGTCTTGTCACGTCTGCTATGGCAAGAGCTTATGCTTGCTTGTTCTGAATATACTAGTTTGAATGTGAAGGCTGAAAGTGGATAATTATGGAGGCAATACCTTTTGTCAGACAGTGTTAATAACCTTTGGGCTGTAACTGGTAGTAGCAGTATCAGAGTGTCTTTAGCTTCACATGAACTATGGCTTGTTGATGATACTGTTCACTGTGACTAATGTTTTCGGGTCCTGGTCGATAAAAACATAAGCCAGCAGTGTGTGCTTGCAGCCCAGGAGGCCAATGGTGTCCTGAGCTGCTTCAGAGGAGAGTTAGCCAGCAGGGTGAGGGCTATGGTTGTCTGTCACTACTCTGTCCTCGTGAGGCTCCAGCTGGTGTATTATATCCAGATCTGGGGCTCTTGATACAGGATTGAAGTTAAGCTGATGCTCAGGGGGCTGGACTGTGTCTCTGGCGAAGATGGGCTGAAGGAGCTGGGCTAATTTAGTTCAGAAAAGAGAAGGCTGTGGGGGAGATGTCATTGGGCCTTCCAATTTTTAAAGGGAGTTTATGGACATAAGGGAAATCAACTTTTTAGAGGGGTAGACAGTGATTGGACAAGAGTGAATGATTTTAAGCTAAAGGAAAAAGGTTTAGATTAGTTGTTCAGAGGAAGCTTTTCAGTGAGCGGGTGTTGAAGTGCTGGAGCAAGTTGCCAGAGAGGTTGTGGATTCCCTGTCCTTGGAAGCGTTCAAGGCCAGGTTGCATGGGACCCTGATTTTTGAGGTCTCTTGCAACTCAGGCCATTCTATGGTGATTCAGATTATCCCCACAGTGCTTCCTCTAGCATAAGCTCTAACTTGAATAGTAGCAATTAGGAAACATTACTTAATAATGAGAAAAGCTGTTAAATTAGGAAGATAATTTGGAGCCAATTGTACTTTGTCATGTCTAGGGAATACCTTTTAGAATATAGTCAGTGGTCAATAGCGTTAAAAAAAAAAAAAAAAAAAAAACAACAACAACAACAAAAAAGCAAACAAGTTTAAGAGAAATGACTAACTTACTACAACTATAACTTTGATTGTAAAACAGAGGCTTTAATGAGGCTGTGTTAGCTCATTCCCGCTTGGCATAATGATGTGCAACCTGTACATCTGTCTGTTAGCCCATGGGAGTTCTTGTAAGGTCTAAGACAAGAAGTGTTCTTGGGGCACTGAAGGGATCTTTTCTTAACAGTAATGCTTTTATACTTGGAAGGTAACCTAACTTGTAACGACTGCTTGTATTTTTATCTTGATAGAATGGAGTGAAAGGGGAGAAATCTCTTTGTAAAAATTCTTCACCACTATCTCCATAATCTCTACTTGAGTGAGCATCAGCCAAGTGAGAAAATGAAAAATTATAACCTGCCAAGCACCAGTGGCAGACTGAAATGAAAAAATTGCAAGTTAATAACAGTGATACCTCAGAAAAATTTGCTGGCCAATTGAACGTTGCTTTATCCAAGGTCACATCTTACAGCTGATTATTTTTAGTA
The DNA here is from genome assembly GCF_023343835.1 of Lagopus muta. Lineage (NCBI taxonomy): Eukaryota > Metazoa > Chordata > Aves > Galliformes > Phasianidae > Lagopus > Lagopus muta. The sequence continues at coordinate 5,317,568 of NC_064441.1, forward strand.
ATTTGCAGATGAGGACTTCCTACATTTCTCATGTAGCAAGTCAAGATCAGGGAAATGTCAGATATAGTTTAAAACTCAAGGTTATCAGTCTTTTCAAATCAAAAGTAAATCATATTCCCTGCTTATTTGCTTAAGACTAGGCATGGAAATAATTTCCATTGTAGTGAAGTGGAAAGTCTATGCTATCCTTTATGGCAGCGATAAAGTCAATGTAACATGAAAACTCACAGTGGAGTGAGGTTGACTAGGGGACTGAAAGTAAGAGAAATAAAGGAAAAAAAAAAAAAACTTGGCAGCATTTCCTCTAGAGTAGGTTCTTGCCAGTGTGACTGTGATGATTTTAGTAGTCTTAAAGAGATTGTTGTATGTTTTATACATTGCGTAAAGTATGTGATCCTACTGCGAACAAATGTGCAAGACATCTTATAAGCAGTCATGTGAAATAACCCAAGCGCTTTACTGGAATCCAAAGTGTGAAAATCATTGGTGACCTGCAGCAGCACTCAGCTTCCTCCAGTACGATCTACGCAATCATCCTGACACCAAATAGCGAACTATGCTACAACACTTGCAAAGCATTGATGTGCTGTCACGTATTTAAAAGCAGACCATTCTTCATCAAATAGAATATATCATTTAGTTCATGGGAACTTCTGCTCTAGGCCTGTGGTCTGTAGGGCTGTGAAATTGGGAGGTCTCTATGCTTGTGTTATATGTGGTTCTGTGGCCTTTTTGTGAAGGGTGTGAAATAACCTGTTATACTGAATGGACACAGTGGTAGTTCTTTACTGTAAGAGTGATGAGGTGCTGGAACAGCTGCCCAGAGAGGCTGTGGATGCCCTGTCCCTGGAGGTGTTCAGGGCCAGGTTGGATGGGGCCCTGGGCAGCCTGGTCTGTTATTAAATGTGGAGATTTGTGGTCCTGCGCGTGGCAGGTGGGTTGGAAATTCATGATCCTTGAGGTCTCTTCCAACCCTGGCCACTCTGTGATTCTGTGGTTGAAGGGACTTCTGATGTGGTGGTTCAGAAATCATTTGCTACTGAAAAGCTGTTGGACCAACAGGAGTGCAGAGAGTGTTTGGTATGGAAAGTGAAGGGCATTTCTTGATTGAAGGCTGCCAGAGCACCCTATTTGTATTTGCCCTGTTCTCTTACTGTAGAGGACTTTTCTGTCTGTAAAATAACAATAAGCATTCACTCTTACTCATGCATGAGTGAACTTTGTAGACTAGTGTGATTCTGTGTTGAGATGCCAAAGTGTTGCTGGAGTGCTTTCCAAGAACAGAACGGCTTAGCTTGCAAATGCTTTTACTGGCGATCTTTAATGGTGACAGTGGTCAGAAGTCTGGGTTTAAGTCTCAGCCTCTAGAACCAACTGTAGTGGGCACTTGCTGAGTAGGAATTTGAATTGCCAGATGTATTTCCCAGCTTTTTCTATAAGCTTCCTGTCGGATCACTTGTCAGATCTCAGAAGCCAGAGAGAACAAGATTGCAGCTTAAGCTGTGTAGTATTTCTAGCTGTCAGGAGATGCATCATATTGAGTTAGTCCAAGAGCCCTTATCTAATGCTCACCATGATGAAACTGAATATATCAGTCAATACTTATTTTAGTAAATGTAAAGGAATGTGAAAATTCTCCTGACAACCTCTGTCCATTTCGTTATCTAATTTTCATTGTGAAACTGTATCTTAGTTTCCACATTTCCTCCAACTTTGTAGCCTGTCTTTGTTTGTATACATCAACCTTACGCCTTTGTATATGTCAGCAGTTATCTCCCCTCCCAAACCAAGTCTCCATCCAAGGCATTGTGTCCATCTACTGTGTTGCAGCAGGAGGAAGCTGAATCCCCACTGATGAGAGCAGGCTGCTGTGGACAGCAGCTCTCTGGACTTAAGAGCGGAAGGTCGAAGGGTTAAGACTTCAGACTCAGTATTTTTCTATCCTGTTATTTTTCTTCCTTGGAGTATCTACATTCTGACAGGGCAAGTTCTGTTCTGAGGTAAACAGGGCAGTGATTGGGCTATGTTTTTGTGCAGAGAACACGTGCATTTCCCTTAGCTGAACTGTGCAAGTTTTTTCCACTTGCATGAAGACTGCTTTCTATTTATCTGGGAAAGTATGTCTGCATGTGGTATTTCTGCACAAGTATACATGCTTTCATATACATGCCCGTTATCTGATTGCAGTTTTTAATGCCACTGTTTTGTTTTTGGCCAAATGCTGCTAATAGGCTCTACAAGGGAACTTTTGGTTACTGATTCACTTCACAGTGAAAGTGCATGTAGTAAAAATGGACTTGGCCAAGGCAAAAGAGAAAGAAGTAAGGTTAAAGCAAGTGTTCGGGCTTTTTTTAAAGACTACTCAGAGTAAATTAAGATCACTTTGCACGTTAATATTTTAGAATACAGTCACAAAGCTGTGTAGCTTTCCTGTAGAAGTCTGCTAGAATATTGTAGAACTATTAAATCATAAAGCCTATCTATTATGGCAAGTATAACTATATAAGGGTTCTTCAGTTGGGATTATGGGAAGGATTCAGATTGCTCCCTTCTGTTGATCCTTGTGGACTCAAAACTTAAATGAGAACTTTGACTTATTTTTTGCTTCCTTTTGAAAATGTTTCAAAGTAACTCACCCTGCAGTCATACTTCTGTAGATATTTTTCTGCTGGGTCTGTTATTTTCAGAGACTGATAAAGGTAAATGATGGGAGAGATTAATAACTACTTTAAAATAGGCTCCTTTTTTGAACCTTGTGTGCCCGTTATTAGTATGTGTGGAAGGAGTTCCCAGGCTAAATAATCCTTTGTCAACAGAGAGCATAATGCATTCTGATTCTAATACATCACTTAGAATTGTAGTACTTTCATAAGTTACCCTAGTACTTCATTTTGGTATTGCTGGGGAATTATATCTGCATGATATAGTTAATTGAAAATAGCATGCTTTGCTTTGTGCTGATCTGGAAGTATTTATTGGGCTTAGGAGCAAATGTATTTACTTCTCAGGTGAGCAAATATTTAAATAACATGACAGGAGAATGCAACATGCTAGTGATGCTAAAATGTATCCACATAATTACACAACTAAATTTCTCCAACTTACAGCCAGAGCAGCAGTGAGAGATACAGAGCGTTCCGTTGTTTATTCAGCAGATCGCAGTAAAATGGCTATTTGGCTAAAATCTGAATCATTAGAAATCAGCTTGTGCTTGGGTGCTGGCCTCTGTGTCCTCAGACTCCTGTGCTGTTACTGCCTTTATTCAGTAGGACTATACAGCTTTGTCCCACGTGAGGTTTCAGCCCAATACTTCCATCAAACACAGAAATAGATCTCATAGCATTTCTGTTATGTTGCTTTGCCTCTGTTTACTCTGTCACAGACTGACAAAACACTCCCACTCCTCTGACAAAGATGACTGAACTTCTGAGTGCAACTAAAGGCACTTGGTTGATACGAAGCGGCAAAAGCTCAAATGGGAAGAACATCTTTATGGGAGACAAGGGATGAAGATAAATGGGAGGTGGTTTGGCACAGAATGAGAAATTAGATGCAGCCTTAAAAGTAAAAGCAACAAGTTAAAATGGTGACTGAGTGTGACCTGCTTGTATTAAAATCAAGTTCGTAAAATAAAACTGAAATAAATGCAGTATTTTCCTGTGAATCTAGGAAACCTTTTCAATAGAGGGCATTTTGTATTTTGAGGTTAAACTACCCTGATAGAAAATAATTTCTTTGTATGCTGTCTAGATTTGTAGTTTAATGAGTCAGTCTTGGAGAGAAGCCTGAAACTTACACGATCTTCGTATTTGTGTGCTGGACTTGGTTTCATGCTTTGTTTTGCCAGAGAGAAGAAAGAGCTGTGGTCAGTACTGTATGGGATAGGGATGAGCTATCTCAAGCGTGTTGTCAACACCAGATTTTTGTTTCCTTTATACTACTAATGTTATCACAAAAAATGCTTAAAATTACAGTTAAAAAATATTGTCCACAGCGTGAAACAACTGATACTTCTTAAACTACTGGTTGCTAATGTACAGCAATTGTCAGCTGAAATACAGCTGGCCATGGAAGAATTTTCAGTGCGTGGAAATCACGAAGTGTTACACGAGCTCTTTCTTTTCCTGTTTGTTGACTTTGGGAAGGCTTCTGTGTGACAGCGCTGTGTGATGACTGATGCTAACATCTGACACAGCCAGTATTGGTTGCGCTGAGCTGTGCGGTGGTCGTTCAGCACTTAAATTACACTGAACTACTCATTTGTCCTAATCTGTTAATGGCCATCTCTTTAGGAACTAAATTTTAACAACGCAATGTTAGTTTCTGTATTTTTTTGTGTTAAGGGTTAAATGTATTATTAAATAAAAATCAGAAGTTAGTGAAGAATGAAATTGCATTACATAAAAGTACTTATGAAGTTGAAGAATGGAAAAAATGCTGTCCTCCAGATGTCTGCTTCCTTTCTCTGCCTTTTTAAATATTTAAGCACATTCTTTACATAATGCTTAAGCTTTCAAGCCAAAGTTACTGGTTGCCTTAGCCAGGCTTGAATCTGAAAATGAGACCCCAACCAGGGCAATAACAAAATGACACAAAGATTGACTACACTGTACTTGCTGGATGAAGTGAAAACTGCTAAAATATTAAATTCTATATCCTGGGATTTCACTGCCTGCTGGAACTAATCTCATTAACTTAAAACCACCTGAGGCTTAAGAGAGATATACACTGCCGTGTGAAATTATATTTATCTCATCCTAAGGGGAAATCCTTTCCCTCCCCCAGCTTACCTTACTTTTGACTTTGCTATTCTTGCGTTACCAGGTCATTTCTCCCCCATGGGAAAGTTGTCATAGCTCACAGCAACACAATTACTGCAGTTGAAGTTCAGTACTATATAAATGCTGAGATCATTGTTCAAGTTTGTTTTCTTTCGGAAATACTTTAAGACGTAAAAGAAGATTGGTGAAACAATACTGCCTTACGTTAGCAGTTCACTTAGATACCATTGCTTCAGAGTTAAAGACAAAGATTCTGGATTTAGGGAAACAGCTCATAGGAAATGAAATAATTAGTTTTCTTTATCTGCAAGCATCTTAAGAGGTTGAGTGATTCTGACAGTTGGTGTGTGGATGTAGAAATTTCAAATGCGAAGTCACAGCCTTAGGTCTGGTGAGCATTGCCAGTTGGAGCTTTGCAACTGTGTGGTTGATCCCAAATCTCCATTCAGTATTAAAATTCAACTGGTGGAAATATTCCCTCTGACATTACAGGACTCGGGGTGAGGCCTTATCTGATACCCTTGTTAGGCTTTGCAGCAAGGCAAGATGACCTTGTGCAAGTGCCTTTTACTGTTTGTCTACTCACGAAAAAAAATAAATGGACTTCAAGTTATCCATTAAACAGCTTAATCAGGAGGGATATTTACTGTTAAATTTACTGAAATTTACTGTTAAAGCTCTTAAAAACTAATAGCCTCATCTGAAGCAGTGTGCTGAAAGTCTGTAGAGAAGTCATTTGGTCAGTGAACCTGGCTGCCAGCACCCTGCTTCCATAAGGTAGTCCAGGGCATAAGAAGAGCCCTAATGCAGCAGCCTCCAATGAGTCTGTAGCTGACACATTTACTGGTGAGATGCGATGTGGGTCTTATGGTGGGCAGTGAAATACAGAGACTGATTTTTCTCAAGGTAAGAAACGTCTGATCTGCAAAACCAAGCGTGATTTCTGTGAGATCCTGCACAGTTTCAAGGGTCTGTGGATTTGAGTAACGAATGCATCGAAGTTCACCATTACTACTGACTTACTAGCTCAAAGTAACCTTGTTAACAACCATTTAAAATGTCTTGTGTTGAAGGCTTATGTGTAGGTATAACAATAGAGTTGTAATTGCAGAGCAGTTAAAGTAATAAGGTGTAATATAAGGTTCACTTTCTGACTCATCTTTCTGGTATGAATGGAGAGCTGCATAGAGAAGTTGCATTGCAGCTTTCCCATGCATCAGAATGGAGGGAGGGATGAATAAAAGGTTTGTAGTTTCAAACTGTCTTCGTTCTTTTTGACTACATGCAAAAGAAATGTTTGCTCCAGACTGTTTGACTGGTGTAAACGGTATGCTGTATGGAAGCTGGGTTCAATTTCTACTGTGAATGCCCTGGAATTTGAGTAACTCAAACCTTACTGTGGGCTGGATGAGAACGTACAGAGGATGTTCACTATTCTTGAAATGTTTAGGGCATATTTAAGCATTTCTAGCACCTGGAGAGTCCTGATTATCTCCTAACTTAATCCTGAAGCATCCCTGTTCTTTTAGAGGCTGAATAGGGCATGTTATAGTTGAAATTCTACTGAACCTTTGTGCTAGTAGAATTCTGTGCTTAAGCTGCAAGGAGGATGCTAGAGCCATGAATAATGAAAAAGGAATTTGTTGAGTAATGAAGAGAAGATAGGATTAATGTTGTGTTGGCTTTCGGCAGGAGGATTAGGATGGATAATTAGTTTTGCTTATTTGGAATGGTGTTATTTGTTCCTATTTGCATGTTGGACCTACAGTTAATGTTTGATTTAGCAGATTTTAATAACAGATATATATATGTATATATATAAAATTATATAAAATTATTTATATATATATATATGTATATATATAAAATAATAATTTTACTAGCACTTGCTAATAAATTAGGTCAATTTACGCTGCAAGTAATTTGGAGTACGATGCTCATGCGTTGACCTGCTCAGAAACCCACCTCAGCTCCTTGCTAAATGACACAGTGGTTTTTGGGGTGAACTTTAATTTTATGTGCAGGGGATTAAAGCTTGCAAGTTAAGGTTGGACGAATGAAGAATGAAATGCGATGAGTGCTCCTTTCTTTTAATGGCCTTCCCTGTTCCTGTGTATGTCTCTTTGATGTTTACTATCTCAAAACACCCAGGATCCAGTCTAGTTTTGTGAACATTATAGAAATTACAGAAATTTATAGACCACAATTATTTGTTACAGAAATTTAAGGGAACACAAAGAAATGCATATGAGCAGATGATAGAGGGCACACACGTGTCTGGGTATGAAATACTGACGTAACTTACCTGGCCTATTTTTAGTAATTATGTGTTGTAATCTTGGCCAAATTTGCTGATATTTAGACATGTGATTTTTGTTTAGTCTTATTTACTTATGAGTAAAATGGTGAAGGTACACATGGTCATGACTCTTGCATTGCTAAGAGTGGAGGTTATAGTCCAATGTGCTTGCTGAACTCCAGCATAAGCTCCTTTTCAGCCCTGTGTGAATAGGTGCAATGCATCCTAGTTTATTTAGTGATGGACAGGCTGTTAATTCTTAAAAATAGCTAAGGAGCAAGAACCCGACACCTAGAATGATTTATATGTTTTCTTTGTAAGCTTGTTTCTGTTTTGTAACCTTTAAAATGCAGGTTTTATGAGTGGTATCATTAAAATTTATACTCCCCCTACTATGTGATGTTAGTCATTATTGCTCTGCTGTGCCTCCAGATCACCTGTCTGAATTATAAAGCAGCCTTTCTCAGAGCTAAATAGTAATTTTTTTTTCGTTTCTGGAGTAAATGCCTGTTGACTTCATTAGATTTCATTGGTGCTCCTGTACTGGAGCAGAGGTCAGAATCTGGCCTTTTCTGCTTTCCATCCAAATGTGAAAGGTTGCTCGGAGTAACAGTACGCTTCTAAGAATGAAATATCAATGGTCTTTCAAGTGATGAGAACTGATGTTAATCACAAACTGCCAGAGAACTTGTTTTGAAGTACTTTATTTTTGTTAACTCGGATTGATTTGCTCAGCAGGTGACTTAGTGTTGGGCTAGGCTTTTTTATGCTGATTTTCAAATGTTTCTGTGAAGGATGAGTCTTCAGTAAGGGAAAACAGAAGCTAATAGTGAAAATAAAGCGCTGTCCTTGATTCTAGCAATGGAGCTTTTTTTTTTTTTTTTTTTTTTAAGGCCCCATAGACCAATGAGGATTGTGCAGAGCGCTTTCAAGTAACAATTTATCTGCATCCTTCAGCTGATGGTGCCAAAGATTATTTCCTTGGTAGTCTCTTCCATAGTCTAAAAGCTCTGGACTTCTTTTCATAAGTGGCTGAGTTGTCAAATGAAAGTGCTTCCTGAGTGTGGATTACCGTAGTGCTTCTGTTGAGATAATCAAGCCAAGTGCTTGCTACTGCTTTGGAACTTATGACGATGGCCCAACTCTCTTCTCTCTCTTTTTATTTTTTCCTACCCAAATACTTGAACCTCATTCAAAAGAGTTAGGAATAGAGGTGTGGGTTTTTTCTTTTCCCAAATTTTGTCAATGTTAGCAGAGGATGAAGTGCTAGTGCTACCTGAGGCTGTTGTGAGAGATTCAGTTCCACTCCCAGTGAAAGATATCCTGTGATGTAGTACTACATAGTATGTTTCATCTGCAAGGAATGGTTATTGGTGGAAAACTTAGGACTGGGATGGTTCAAACTAGAGGTATCCCAAAATAAGTGCACTTGAACACTAGGTCTTCTGGTGTATGGCCTCTTCCTGAAATAATATGCATCTGTGCATGGCTACAATAATTAAAATCCCCCCTGCTTCTGATCTCGCAGTATTTGTGGGGCAAGTTTTGTGTCCTGTTAAAAATTATCCTGTATTTGCAATATGGGAAATGTGAACATAGGGCGTTCCTACATTGAATGCTTCTAGTAGCATAATTCCTAGTGTTGGTAGGAATGCTTTGTTTGCTATCCCATAACATCCTTTTTTTTTTTTTTTTTTTTGTTGAATAAGGTCAGTTTCAAGAGCTTAATTTCTTTACTACCATATAAATTGAAGTTTAATTTTGCTTTATGAGACTTACTTTTAGTTAAAATTTTGAGAGGGCTTCCATATGTAACTTTTTAGTGAGACAGTGAATGTAAGATAGGAATAAGAGCTGTGATGCTGATTAGAGGAGGCTGAGTAGAGTTTTTCATAGTGCTAATGCTCTCCAAATTGGGGAGTAGCAGATTGAAAGCGAAGGGCATGCTCCACGCTGAAGGAGAGTGTTGGAGTGGTCCTAATGCAGAATCTCATTAAAGGAACTGTCAGGATTTCTCTCTCTTACCATCGCCTCCCCTGTTCTATAAGAGTCAGCTGTCTTTTTGGGTGAGCATAGTGCTGAAGAGGCATTTACAAATAAATGAAAAATGTCACAATTGATTTTACTATTTTCAGAGTACTGTGTGTCAGGTTTGTCACAAACCCTTTGTTATTCTCTTTTTCAGATTTCTTGTCTGGACGTTGGAAATAACATTTGAATCTGAGCTGCTTTCTGGTGACCCAGGGTAAGCTCCTTGGATTTTTATGACCTGTGTACCAGTTAAATAATATTACCTTTTCAGTGCTTAGAAAGGATGAGATGTTAGAAATGCTTACCAATTACCTGGCAAGGATATGTCAAAGTTGTGTATCACAAACCACCCTGGAGAATTCCACTAATGTAATGGTTCTGCTTTGTAGTTTCTTTTACATAGGTGTATTTGTGATTTATGGTAATTACATGGAAATGTTGCATGCAGCAACTATACATATCTAATAAATATAGCTGTTTTTCAGTTGTTTCTAAAGAATATATAATTCCAAGTAGATGGTATTCTTTCTCTGAATTTCTATTTATTATTTTCCATTTTCTTTCAGTGTATGTTATATACTTATTAGAGTACATTCTGCTGCCTTAAAGCATATTGAAAGCAAACTGGTTTTGAGTGGCTGCTGCTGGATGAGTAAATGAATCTAATGATTATTATCAGTGAATCCTTTAAGTGCAAAAGTATTAGTATAAGAATGGGAATTGGTTAGTATTTCATTATAAGAAATACTTAAGATAACTTCAACACTGGGAAGTATCTGATCTGCTGTCACTTCTAGAAAGTTCTTAATTTTCAGCTCAAACTTCAGTTTTGTAGTAGCATTCAAAAGTATATGCAGTATTTTACTGAAATTGCTGTGAAAGAGAACCTTGTTAACATGGTGGAGTTAAAGGTTTTTAATGATCCAGTGCTACTCCTGAAAGAAATTTTTGGTATCGTCCGTGCATTTTCCTGAGGTCTTACACCAGACACACCACCAGCAAAGTGCAGTTATGTAAGAAGTGTAACCTGTAAGTAGTACCACGAGCTTACTGCTTTCTACTGTGTTAAAAAGCAAGTATATGCTGTATAGTAAAAATTGTTTTGTGATGTTTTGTCTGAAGAATTCTGAAGGGATTCATAAAAATTCACACACTTGGCAATCTTCTAGACAGCACCAAGTCTCTGTTTCAGTGCTTGTTATTTTTAACATATTTTTAAAAGTTACTGAAGTTAATCCCCGTTTCTTATCACGGTCTTGTTAAAAACGATGAACAAAGGAAATTAACATAGCTGTCATTTCTGTATGCTTGATTGTAAGGTAGCCTGATCAGCTCTACACAGCAGCCCTCTCTTGGCATTAGCATATATATATATTTGTCAGGTACTTGCGCATTGTGAATTTGGCAGTTTTGATCTTCAGGTGGAAGATGACAAATGTCAGTCATGTTATCATATATTTAGAGTAACTGTTAACAGTCAAGTTGTTTCATTCAACTAAAAATCAAACTTTGTTAATTGTAGAACACGCTTTGTACTTTGAACAGACTCTCCTTTATTTACATGGTAGTACAAACAACTGGATGATTGGGCTCTTTAAGGCCATCTCTAATAATCTGTCTTCCATGGTGGGCTGCTCACCCTTCCGTTTTTCTCCTATTTAAATTACAAGATGTTCTGAGACCTGAATCCTGTACGAAGATAGAAAATGAGTTCTGGCAGTATGAAAACTGGTAACGTAATTTCACTGAATAAACCAGACAGTTCAGGACTGTTGTTCATGTAATTAATTATTGCTGTTACTGTAAACAAAGAGAGAAAACTTGAAATGAAAAATGAAATGGAACTCAGCATTACCAACTCTACACATTCCCCAGCCTCCTTCTCTCCATGTATTTGACTTCAACAATACAATAAATTGTATCATTTGCAATGCTGCAAAGAGAAATCTAGAGCACTTTATCTAGCAAGGTATGGGCTAAATATGATTAGGCAAATTTGCAGAAGCTCAGACTTAACCACCAGTAAATCTCTGCATATAATAAGGCTACTTAGCTTCATAATGATGCTGACATTGATTTGTCCCAGCCTCTTCTCTTAAGATGAGCGTATTCTGATGCATAGTTATGCATTTGTAAATCTCTGTACTCCAGCTGATTGCATGTATGAGAATTGCTTCCATATAGTGGTCTGAATCATGATATTTCTATCAACTGCTGAATGGTCCCTACAAGCAACTGATGAAATTGTACTGATTAGCAAAATTACCACGGGTTATATTCTGACTTCAGTGGAAGATTAAGGTCTCCATCGAATAACAAACAATAACAATAATAAACCAAACTAACGCTACTGCTGCTTATTTGGTTGACTAGAAGCTTGCATGTAGGAAATGAGCCTAGGAAAAGCCAAAGGCATAGAATATTCTCTCCAGTGGGAACCCCTTCTGTCTAGTTTGCCAGACAGTGCTGTACTGCAAATATTTCCAGTAAACTTGTTTTCGAGTTAGGAGGAAGGGAAGAGGGAATTGAACTGAGAGCTATTTATTTCTGAATCAGTTACGTTCTTACAACTGCAAATTAAAATGTTATAAATACTAAAAGTTCAGTTTAACTGTTTTTTTTTTTTCCAGTAACTGGACTCTTCATGATGACAACAGTAATTTATTTGTTTGGCTTGTGAACCAAGAATATTCTTTCAACCTCCTTTTATACAAATATCTTTTTCCTATTGAAATTAATAAAGAAGACGCTTTATTTTGAGGTGTTGGGAACTCACGCATGTTATAAATCAGCGAGATGAATTGCTGATCCTTCCTAATCCCCAAGGATATGGTTTTGGGGCATCAGAAGGCACATATACATATAAGCAGAAAAAGCAACAGCAGAGGAGTGACAACAGTATTATCTAAAAGGTTTCCTCAGAATAGCCTTCTAAGCTTCAAGATGGCTTAGGTGCTTCAAGTGTTGTAGTGGAATTCATAGCAGAAAATAAAAGGTAGCAGAAGCTACCCTCAAGATAATGCTAATAATGTTCAGCTGCTTCTTGCCAAGGCCAAATCAGTTAGTTTTGAGTAACTTGCTATTCAAGTGAGAATAAGGAGGTAAAACAAGTCTTTTGCATTTCTGTTGTAGTATGTTGTTCAAGCCTGAGCCACTCAGTTTTAGAGGCTGGATGGGACAAAGCAATCACTTGTTACCTGATCATTCTTTCTGTTCCTTCTGTCTGTAATGTGTTGATAATAGTTGGAAATTAACCACCAGTAAATCCCTCAATCTGTAATGGAAAATGCCACGAAGTAGCATAATGGTAAAGTAGGCTTTTTTAGGTAATCATGAAAGCAAAAGCAGAGGAGGAGGTGCATGTGCTGGCCCATAAGCTCAAAAAGAGTCTTTAGTCAAACAGTGACTTGAAATGCTTGCAGGATGCTCATCTATGCAGAGTATACTTGGGAGTGCGTGGAAGTATTTTTGACTAATTTCCTTAAGTCATTATTTTAGCAGGAACATCTTGGGAATAGTTTCAGTGCTCAGAAGTGTTAGCAGGACCTAATGCATTTTAATTTTTTTCCCAGTAAAATCATAGTATTTATTTAAGCAACAAATAATGATAATTGCTACTGGGTTTTTCACATTTGCTAAAACAAAATGGTTTAAAACTTTGTTCCAAAGGATGCATGCTAGCAAATAGCCCTGTGTTATTATTGTAAGAAAATCAAGGACAGTGCCCAACATAGGGCTAACAAAGATGCTGAAGGGATTGAAGCACCTCTTCCTTTAGGAAAGGCTGAGAGAGCTGGGACTGCTTAGCCTGGACAGGAGGAAGCTCAGGGGGAATCTCTTGAATGTTCATAAATACCTGAAGGAGGAGTTCTGAGAGGATGAAGGCAGGTTGTGGTTTGTTTTTTTTTTTTAGTGGTGCCTGATGTCAGGATGGGAGGCAATGGAGACACACTGGGATGTAAGAGGTTCCCTCTAAGCACCTGGTAGCATTTCTATGTTGTGACAGAGCCTGTGATGACACAGGCTGCCCAGAGAGGGTTTAGGGTCTCTCTTCTTGTATTTGTTGTAGTTTCCATGGAAACAAATAGGAGGCAGTACTTTTAGAGTGGCATACATAAACAATGCTGTAATGGAAGTAACTGGGGTTTCAGCTACTACAAGGAGAATATAAAATTTGTAACATTTCACGAAGTTAAATTTAAAAGCCTTACATTTCAATGGCTTGTTTAAAGATAGGGTTGATCAGATTAAGGGTAGGTAGGTTCATTGTTTTTTGGGAAGATTGAAGGGTTAATTTTACTGTTTTCACCTCTGTTCCTCAGAGTCCATCTGTGCCTTTCATTGAAATCATCTGTGCCTGCTCTGTTAAAACATTCTGCTCTGAGAGCTGCTGACTTTGTTGTTACAGACCTCACTGATTTGCTTTGAGCTGACTGACTAGCATTTATTACAAGCTTTATCTTGGATGTTATTTTTATGAAGTATGACGTGTTGAAGTAAATAGGATCCTTTATTCTAGACAGTACTATCACTGTTTTAGTCTACGCTTGTAAGATGAATCTTTCACAGAATGATAGATGGCATTTCAAAAGTATAATTTCATGAGCTCAATTTACCTCATCTGAAAGACATCTTTCTGGTGTATTGCTATAGAACTTTTCCTTTAAAACATAAGAGGACATTTTTCCTACCTACAAAGAGCAGTGCCGAAAACAAATAAGTATACTTTTTTCTTTTCCCTTTACAACGTAAGTAATAAGTACTTTCCATTTCCTTTCAAGGCTTCTAAAGCTTATTTAATCCACTTTCTTCTATGTTTTTTCTGCTTCTGTGCTCAGTTCTTCATTTAGCTCATAGTTCTTTTATCCTCCACGCAAATGTAACAAAAAGATCTGCCTGGTACCTATATGTTGAGGTTCAACTAGCAGAAATATAAAATAGGGTGTGGGCAGAACTGAAGTGTTTGGTAGACACAGAGCTGAAAATGGGGGATGTAGCCATTGACATTTCAGACTTAAATTGTTGGTGGTTCTGTAATGTTTATAATAATACATTTGCAGTAAGGACTAATAGAGTATTTTGGCTTTTCAACGATATTTGTTCTGTGGGAAGCATGCTACCTTTCTTCCCCAGTATTTTTCATTCATGTTTTTTCCCTATACCTTAGGAGCAGGTGAAGCTTGACAAATGAAAACATTCTTATGAGTTGTCTTCAAGCTATGCTTCAGATTTTTTTTCTCATCCTTTTTTTTTTTTTTTTCCCCTCAATAAGAACTATCTGTTCAAATGTTTTTTATAGTTCCTTTATGGCAGCCATTTCAGATACCTAGTACTGAATAAATAAAGCCTCCTTCCTATATGAAGGAGCTAGCTGGAATTTTTTTTTTTTTTCAAAATGTGTTGCAGTACAAAATGTAGTTGGTTGTCATAGTAAAGAAAGTGGCATGATATTGAAATGAGAAAAGAATTAAAACTATTTTTATTTTTCTCAGGTCTGGGAACAAAGTATTACTTAAACCCTTTCTTAGAGGTATTATACCTAACAAGTTCTCTTGAGAGAAATGACAGCAAAGCAGCTAGGCTATCAACACAAATACCGAATGGCTGCATTCCCCTGGGCTTGCTTAAATTTGAAAGTAGGTAGGAACTGTGAAGAAATATACTGCAATCTGGAAAAGAAGCTGCAGCACAGCTCCAGTGGCCCCAGATGCAGTAATGTACCAATATAAAAATCTCACATTAACCTAGAATATAGGTAACATCATAAAACACCCTAAAGTTGCTTAGCTTACATTCATCCCCAGTACATCATCTTCAGTGTCCTGTGATGCTGAGATAGGTTTATGCAGTAAATGGAAACTATTCCCCTTCCTTTAACCTGCTGCAGAAAGAAGGTCATGTGAACTGGGCTCTGTGTTGGACCAACATGCTAAAGACAAAACGACCACTGAGCTGAAAAAGAAGGCAAATAATATTGTGCTCCTGCTTTTAGTTTTATGGCAGGTTAAGGCTCACTAGGGTGCTGGAGCCACTTGTGGGCACAGTGAGTGTACCTGTGTATACAAAAGTCATAAGGCTGGTCATTTGGCATGTGAATTAAGCAGAGTGGGGGGAAATTGAAGTGTCCAAGAATTACCAATGTTTGCCATTCCTTTTAATCTGGAACACTTAGTCCTAGGTTAGTCTGTATAGTATTTGTTTTATTGTAACCATCTCTAGGAATTTGTTTGTCTTCCCATATAAAATCAGTAGTAATATTTCTGCAAGGATGCAACTCTTCTATTTTAGAAACTCAAATTGAACGTGTATCGACTCTTCCACTTCATCTTTTGAGGAGGAGCTTGATTCAGGGTTCATGGTGAAAGGTGGGCTTGAATTTGTAGAAATACGTTTCCTAAAAAGTAGTGATAGGTTTTGTGGGCTTTCAGTGGATTCTGGCAGATGATGCCCTTGACTAAGAAAGAAAGATGCTCTTCACTGAGTTATCCAGAGATCTGCTTTGTATTACTGTATCATATGCATTATCAACAAGGAGCACAGTGATATAGGGATTCAGGGCACAATGGTGTCGATTATTACCATATGCAGCTGTGCTGTGCTTAGTTATGGGTGCACTGAGTGCTCTAAGTGTTCTATGGCAGAGCATCAGGGAGAGCTTGTGAAGTGAGGCTCAGATAAACCCAGACTCACTGTGGTTTTGCCACAGGTTGATCAGATGTAGAGCAAGCTTGGCGTGGAAGTCTTGCAGGCGTGAGTTTGTGATCCTCTGGTCAATCTTGTTGAGCATGTCTCCATTATGCACCCATACCCATTTGAAAACCTTGTGCCAAGTTATTGGTGTCCTGTGTGCTCAACAAGTGTGAGAGCTTTAACTTGCAAGAATAAATCTGTTACATTGTCATGAAGCTTAAAGTTCTGACTGAATTGTAGAATTTCCTTAGAAAACCGATTTCTGTAGAATATATTACTTTGAAAGCAAACAAAATGTGTTCTTTTAATGGGTATTTTCTTGTAACTTCTGTTGCTGTGCTGTCTTCACTGATGCACAGATGATCTACTGTGTGTACATATTTATACTCATGTTTTTATGTACATAAGCAAAAACAGTTGTATGTGAAGGTCGATTTTTAGCTATTACCTTAGAGATGAAATACTGTGATTTTGGTATTACCTACTGAAATAAACTTTATAGGTGTCTCACGAAACTTATGGGGTATGACAATATGATTTTCATGACTGCATTGAAATGTAATTAATGTATTTTGTAACTATTCTATGATCCATTAATTATAATAGATGAAATCAGGTATGAGTAGAATCTACCATAGTTTGAATTCTAAAAGATTAATTTTATTTGCAGTAACTGGAATCCTCCAGTTCTGGCCTTTGGCTGCCTTATTTGAAAACATAACAAAATTGATTCTTATTGTCTTAAAAAAACAAACAAAAAAACCAAACAACTTACTATTGAGAAAATCCAGAAAGTGTTTAATTGTAAGGATTTTTTTTCTGAACAGCCCCTTTTTTTTGGTATTATATTGCATCAGTGTATTGTGTTACAACAAATTGATGTGTATTTTGAATGAAATTATCCTTTGCATTCTGCAACTGTTGGGAATTTACGATGATACCAGCTGAAGTCTTCTCTTATTTACCCCGTAGTTGGTCTGCTAATGAGTTTACTTGTGTCAGTAAAACTAAAAGTAAGTTCAGATTCCTAAGCAAGTTCTTTGTTAAGGAAATAAGCATGCATATTAATTTTGGCATCACTTTCAGTCAACCATTTTGTGTGTGTGGATGTGCTCCAGTCCCACAGTTCAGGCAGTTGAGAATTGTGCAATATTCCCTCCTCAACCCTCAAATCTGCATAATAGGGGAGAGAGTAAATGGAGACTGACTTGGCTGCGTTCCAGGGAGATCAGTAAAACAAAAATAACTGGGTGGTATAGCTGAATAAGCAGTGGGGTAGCGAGATGATTCTGGTATTTGACACTTTCTAAAGCAGTCTAAAACTGTAAATTGACAACTTTTCCACTCTACGTGTGAGCTTCCAAACGGCTGTTTTGTAGGAAAATAAGCGACCTCTGCCTGTGTTCAGCTGCCTTTTATTTCATCTTTTGGGAGTGCAACAACACTGAAGCTGTTTCTTGACTTAAGAAAAGGCGTTTTTTTCAGACTTCTCTAAATCATATCACAGTAGAAAATAGCAAATGCAGTTCTACCTTTCGCTTGCCTTCCCTTTTGCATGGAGCTCCATGTGAGGATATATGGAGAAGTTTCTGATGCTTTTCACTACTTCTGTTGCATTTCACTAACCTCAGTGGTATTAAATTGTGAGTTGTAACATCAGTAACCTATGTTAGAATCAGGTTCACTTGCTATTGATTTCTAAGTTGTTGTTTTTTTTTATGGTTTGAGTGAAGCTTTAAAGAAGAAATCACAACAGAAGGTGCATGAGAATATTAGTAGAAGAAGGGAAATTGTCAGAATTCATACATCTGTCAGATTCAATAGAAGCAAAGAGTAGAAGAAAACTTACTTGGTGTCTCCTGCATCTGTAAATGTGAAGTTCAAATATTGTTCTGAAGCTTTCCCAAAAGTCCAGGTAGCAAAATGTTCTTATGTTATCACTGCTGTGAATGTTAGTTTACAGTTGCTCCGGTTTAATGATAGTCATGCAATTTATCTGACAGAAAATAAAAACATATCTGATATTCCTTTCCACAACTATCAATCCACCAAAGAAGGCTCTTCCTAGTAACCATAGGAGGTGCAGTTGGCCATTAGCAAACCTGGTGGGTCTGTAGGTGCTGTGCTGTGGAAAGGTGGCTCGATGGTCAACACACTGCATAATTCAAGTTCCCTGCAGGTGTTCACTCTGTTCTGCTAGTGGTATGCTTTCAGTTTTACTGGAAGTGTTATTCTGGATGCTTTGTTCTAAATAGTTTCTCTTTTTCTCACAATCAGCACATCCGTTGTTCTCAACTTCTCGTTCACATATCCCTTGTTTCTCTAAATGACACTTCAAAATCACTGCCTGTTCTGTTTTCAATAATCTGTGCTTGTCTGCATTCCAGCAGCACACCTCAACGGTGAATGCAATACCAATTAATATTACTTTCATTACTTAAAAGTAAGTATCTTTGAGTATGTTTAAGCTTGTTCTCAAATGGTGATGTGTTCACTAGTTTTTATCTGCCAGACATGAAGTTCTAAAAGCTGTGTTAAGGACAAGTTTTAACTGCTTACTCAGCCTAAATAGAGTTTATCTTTGTCTAATCAGTAAAACACGCACCTTTTTATAGCCCTCTGCGTAAGAATGAATAAGGCAATAGGAGGTATCTGAAAAGATGTGTATTGCTTGTCAAAATGGGCCTCACCCAGAAAAGTCTTTAATCTGCTGATTGTTTTCTAATACATTATCAAACCATATGGGGATAGGAATTTTGAAGCAAAACATTTTCAGAGACCGAATTTTGTATACCTCGAACTTGTAGTTTTACTGTACTGCTCTATTTCTTGATCACTTAAAGTAATCGCACCAGTGAGGCAAGGGGTTAGGGTACAGGCAGGCTATAAATAAATGACTTGAAAAATAAAAGCTGTATGACTTAAAATTTACCTTCGAAGCTTTCAGAGCTTTCCTTGTCTCACCAGACAGAAGAGGTCAGCGTGTCTCTCTTTGCTGGCCACAGTTTCCTCAGGAGGAGCAATGCAGTCAGCTCTCAGCCTCCTTCAAACCAAAGGAGCCATTTTCAGCCTCCTATCCTTTTGTCTTTCTTGCTTCCCTCCTTTGGGTATATTATCATATTTTTATATCCCTACTTCGTGTTCTCGTGATTGGTTAGATCATACGTTACTGTGAGTGAGACTAGAACAGATGTAGGTGTGTGGCAGTGTATCTGAGGATGCTGAATTAGTTTATAGCCCAGTAAACATCCAAAATGAGAGATGGTAGCATGATCCGTGTCATGACTGTCACAAAAGAGAGAATTCATCTAAGCTTCTGCTCTTAGTAGTTAGCAAACAGAACTAGGTAAGCAACACTGACCTTGTAAGTATGAGGCCAGTGTCACCTTGGTCACTGTTGCCAAGCACTGACAGATCTCTGAGCATTAAAGCTTTGTTTCTCAGCTGTTCAGTTGTGTAGTGAAGTGTGGTCTCAGAGGTTTAATTTTCTAATATAGAGATGGCTTTATATCTTAAAATAAAGACAATAAATTCAGCACTTGGTATTTTAAAATGGTATCAATGGTATTTAATGTATTTGTTTGTGTTATAACTGACCCCTGAAACATGTAAATTACAAAACCATACTTCATGAAACAAAGAGAACTCTTGAAAGTCTCATCTTTGATATAGATATGTTGAGAAGTTCAGCGTATGAGGTGTTACATTATAACTTGACAAGCTCAGACACAGAATTATTGATCTCTAGGCTGCAATAACGCTTTGAAGAGTGTTCTCCACGTGTATTTCTGCTAGTCAGTATTCAACGCTTCCTGCTTTTGCTCTGTTATTATTTTTTTTGTGGATGAACTGGTGGTTGTTAGAGAGCTTGGGTGAAAGCTCTGAGCTTCTGATGGAGCTTCCTGGTGCGGAAAAGATAAAATTTGGTTATCAGGCCTGAGGCTGCATTGCAATTAGTAATTGTTTCAAAGTTAAATTTATTGAATGTTTGATCCTTAGGAATCAGTTTAGAAATGTGACACTAGTATATTAAGTGTTTGGAAACGTAGTGCACTATGTTAGTGAAGCTGTAAATCGTAGCTGTAGAGAAATTCAAAGCAATTAATGATATTACTGTTAAGTACTAAGTCAAGGTTACATCTCTCTAAAAGGTGTTCTCCAGCTCAGCTGGACACCTGTGGGCTTGGTGCAGACAGAAAAAGTGTAGTTCAGCTCATTGGTTGGGATGATCACAAGTTGCCCTCTATAAACTGGGAAATGTACATTTTAACAGATAGTGTAATTAGAAGTGAGATGTCAATGGGTTACATAGGTTGGAATAAGGAAATAATTATGAAATTGCAATTAGGCTAGAAGGACGAAATAATACCTACAGGAAAGTGATGAAATAATTGCTGGTTTCATGGATGCTTTGAAGTGACTTTGACTTATTTATCCTTTTCAGATTGTTTTGCTGTTGTATAAGAAATCTTAACATATGCGTAGTGTTGATTGTCAGAATTATGACGGAGTCCACTGGTTTCATCAGTCTCAATTTTCTGGTATGTTTGTCTTAGAAAAACAGGACTCGTGCATACAGTTTTAATCTGAGCTCCAGCATGCTTTAAAAATCCATTATCCTATGGAAGAAGGAAAGGTACCTTGATGGTACCTTACAGGTAAGAAGTACTGTTGGTCAAACTGCATGTTACTTCCTGTTTCCCCCCAAATATCCTATGGAGAACAGTGAATGGCTTTGGAAATAACGATTTAATACACTGGCGAGTGATTCTGAATAGTAATTTTAGATAAACAAGTTTATAACTAACTTTCAAGAAACTTTTTTTTTTACTTTTGTGATCTGTAGCATTGTTATGGTGTTTGATGTATTCTTATGAACTATCGATCCATGTTTTGCATTCCTTGTATCTCCATGTGTGAAAAAGCTTTCTACATAACTGAAAACTTCTACAAAACTGAAAAGCTTCCAAGAATTGTCTTGCTTTGTATAGGGAATATACTGTGTTTGTCAGGAACTGTAGTCACCTTCAAGTATGTCAGAACTTAGTAGTGACTGTCCCCTGTAACTGGAGATATTTAAAGAGGAGCACATGAGGAAATTGAACAGAGCAAAGCCAATTGAATTGGCTTTAAGAATATGACCTTTCTGTCCTACATATCAAATTCATTTTTCTCAAATGCTGTTCATATTGTGCTGCATATTAATTGCGTTTTGCATATTCTTTATTCATAATATACCGCTGGTAATAACATAAAATTACATTTTTAATTCCCAGTGATACCTTCATTTAATGTTTCATTTACTTCTTTTCTTTAACTAATCTTCTGTCCTCTGAACAAATTTGATTAAAATCATTGCATTTATTAAAAAGAAATGGGCTAAAATGTATCGATTTGGTCCCACCAGGAGCCAGTATTAGAAATTTCTTTCTGGGGGTTTCCTTTCCTTGCAGGGGAGAATGTAAGGGGAGTAGATGGCTGATTAAAGCTTGGAAATAGCTTAAAAAAAAAAAGTGTAAAAGAAATTACTTGCTTTAGTCACTGCTGTCTTATTTGCCAGGAAAGCCATTTTACTAACTTTCATCTCCTGAAGCTGTAACAAATGAATTGGTAAGATATGGGATGTGGGGGAGAGGAATGATGGCGGGCAATGTGCTCTACTTACATCTTTCCTTGGTGCTGCTCACCACTGCTGGGTAAGCAGTGGAGCTAAACACGCTCTGGAGGACTTGTGGGCTTGCTTGCCTTTTGCTTGTGTCAGGCTGAGCAGGGTCAGTGACAGTGATCTTTAGGATGGGTATTTCAGCTGTGTGAATGACCTTGCTGAAACATTCTCTCCTGGTTGAAAGAGCCTTTCTCATTTGTTGCCTCCAGAAGAACCAGCAAAGCCTTGTGGCACGGGATGAAGGCTACTGAGGTTAGATGTTCTCCTTTTAGCTCTACAATTTTATTTGTGCAGTATTTTGTTGGTTCTCAGCAAGTTTTAATGTTTAGACCTTGTTACTTTACACAGAGAACTGAAGATATATATTGTAGTGCTATCTAGATGAATTGCTCCAACCGCAAATGTCAGTCTTGCAGTTTTTATGATGCAGTCAGTATGTTGCACTTCACTTGTGCCAACATAGTTCTTGAAATCTCGCAGTGCAGGCTTGCAAGTCGTTCTGGATAGATGCCTCAAAATTCTCACTTCAAATCTTGTGGGTAAGAAAGAAAATTCAATAAACCAGAAAGTTCAGAAGGGAGCTTCGATTCTTGATGGAAATTATTTAATCACTAAGTACGCTTTCTGGTCATTGTTTTACGCACACACACAAAGACAAAAAATTAAGCTTGTGTTAACATTTAGAAGTTGAGTTAATGTTAACAATAGGAGCTTTACACTCAATTAATTTGGCTTTGGTGAAACTGTTGGTGGTATTACTGACCTGGCCAATCAGTCAACGTGTTCATCAGTGAATTTAAGCACAGGTCTTTTCTTAATCTAGAATTATAATGATGCACTCTCAGAACATTTGCATTTATTTTTTGAGGTTATCTCTAACAGCTCTCTCATATGTCTTAACTACATTCACAAGTGTTATTTGTGGTTTGTATAGTGACAGAGCTGCTTTTTGGAGGTGAGTGTCTATGAAATTTAATGCTGTATCCGTTGGCATTTTTTGAATCCTTTGAGTGCTCATTAAATAGGTCAGCTGTTCACTTTTTAAGCACTTTCAATAGTGTGAATTAGCAAGCATCTGCCTTTATTGTAAGCACTCACTTCTCATATTCATTCTAATTTCTATTCATTAGCTACTTCATCTTTTTCTACTCCCTAGCCTTGATTCTGCAGAAACATGATACTGATTTTCGTGATACCACAATTCAGTACATGATCTCCATAGCATTAGGCTCTGTTACTGCTGCTGCATGGTCATCAGTGTGTGGGTTTGTTTTCTGAAGTGCAGTGCACCTCCAGCAATGCTTTATTGAAATACAGCTGCTGTTGTTTGCGTTGTCAAAACCACATCCTCCTGGCTCAGCTTGGAGGCAGGATGAGCTCTGGGCAAGGCCCCTGTGAGTTCTGCTTTATTTTGAAGAGTTAGGTGGGGTTGAATCTGTGTACAATCTACATTCATGAATGAATTTCAGCCACGGAGAATGACTGTCTCAGGTCCAGTGATGAGGCATGTGAGTTTTATCTTACAGAGGATGTGTTCTGCTTTTATGGATGTATGTGTGTCTGTAGAAGAGCAGTGCTTAGTAATTGTTTCTTCAGGCCTCATCTCTCTGACATGTAGATTCACTGCTGTCGACAGTCTAATAACTTTGTTGCTTGCCTACAGTGTGCAGGAAATAATACAGAAATATCCACTGGCTGCTCAGAAGTGGAGAAGGTCTTTGAGAAATGAGATGTGCTGGGATTTCCTGTTTTTTAATTTTAACTGGAGTGGTCTTATAAATTCAACGAAGGTTGCACAAACTCAGTGGTGATGACTGAAGTTGAATTCATTCACTGAGCCTTTGCTTCCTTGCTAACTTCTCCGTAACTGTAGCTTTTAACACTCCTCTGAGAGGGAACGTTTCAGCAGAGGTGTATGTCCTTGAGTGGAGAGCAGTGTTGGAAAGAACTGCCACTTGGATATTACAGCTGTTTTGTTTTCTAGGAACTGAAGTACCAAAATACTTGTTGCATTAAATGCTGTGATAACCTTGTGGTGTTTGAAAGGCTGCACCAAAGTGGTGCTGTGTTGTGCCTGGCAGTTTAGAGGAGAGCCCAGATGTAAAACAAGAGGGAGCAGCAAGCATGCAACACTGCCTCTTGTGCAGTGTAGGCACTTTGCCTCGATCTGCTTATTTCCTGTCACTTACACAGTTCTTTACTCCTTATCTTTGTCTGACAACCTTATATAACTTGACTCAGTCTATATTATTACTTCCATTTCTTGCCATTCCTTCCACTCCTTAAGATCCTTTCCTGACAACTTTGTGTGTAAGAAATTGTTTTTGTATTGACTAAAGGAGGGAGATCTGACACTTCAAACTTGCACTGTGCTGTTAGTTTTGCGGAACTGTTCTGATCTGTCAAATGTTTTTCAGCAATTTGCATAGGTTTTGTTCAGTGTTAGTATCAGTGTGGCTGTGCAGGGTGAATGCCAATAAGTGAAAAGCATTAATTTCTGTTTTGTTATGAAGAATAGAAGAACTCTAAGGTCACGTTCCTTTGTGAAGGAAGATGGTGTATACCCTAATGTAGACAACATGCAGGACTGGGCTAATGAGAGCTCTGGTATTTAAGCAGGGGAGAAAGAACTACTTTTTTTGTCTTTCCTTCCTTAATTAGTGTACGCTTGCTGAAAGATAACAAGAGATAGACTTTTTGATGGGGTTAGAAAAAAATAGCAGGATGAAGGCGTTTGCATTATAGACCAGATGTGCCAAGTTAGTTTTTCAGCCAATACAATTTGACATTGATGACATGGATTGCACTAGCTAATGATCTGGAGATCATTCATGCTGTCTTTTTCAGAATAAAATGAAGAGGAAATCAGAGAGCACTTAATTACAACATGTAAAGCTGAGCACAAAGGAGAATGGTTTAGTTAAAATATGGAGGCCAAAGAATAATGCTCTGGCTGTACTGCTTGTGGTAAGATTACATTACACTGCCAGTGCATTGGAAGAAACCATATGCCTGCTGTCTGAGACTGCAGTATGGAGATGTATGGGAAGCTCACCATACACCACACTACTGGTCTCCTATCTAGTCTAGTGTGACAAATAATTCTGCTCAGCTTGTCAGCAGTGACAGCTGAGACTTTTTACTTAGATGCCTTGACAGTGCTTGTATTAAGCAGCCAGGGCCATACAGTCCATTAAGTTTTTGTAAAATGAACTGTCTGCTACTTGCTGTCTCACTGATACTGGCAGCATTTGTGAGCTATAATCCTCTCCAGTTGCTGGCTGCTTGAGTGAGTGCCTTCAGCCATCTGACAGGTAGCAAATGGTGCGGTTTTTTAGTGGAGAGTCTTCGGGGCACAATATTATCTCGGAGGGAAGATAGAATTCCACTGAATTTTAGAAGATGGTCCAAGTATATTGCAGAAAAAAAATCATCTTCCCTGAAATGAAAATAGACAGACATGTATTGTTTTTTAGCCACAAGCAATGGACATGTGCAAATAAGTGACAAGTACTGCTGTTCAAAGATGTGAGATGTGGTCTTGTACTATTTGAATCTCATAATGTTATTGCTCAACGTATTGCCTACACTAAAGCAGATAATTTGAAAATACAGCAGCTTTTAAAGCTGGAAATTCAGTTTTTATGAAATACTCATGAAGTTATCTGCAACTGCTGATGTAGCCATTTATAACCTGATGGTAAATGAAACTAAGTCCATTTTGAGTTCTTCATTAAATGTGTGGAAGAAATTGCACAGAGAAGTTCCTTTCCTTGCGGTTTTTACTTTGTGAGTGCACTGAGCGATGTTCCAATCGAGCTTCTGCCTGAGGACTTGGTGCAGCACTACAGGTTTTCCAGTGGTGCAGATGCTGTACCTTGACCTCTGGATATGAGTTGGTGCAATAGGTGCTCTCACTGATGTTGGAGCTGTTTGATTTCCCTTCATTCAACTGAAATGTGAATATGTTGGCTTCGCAGAATAGTAGAATTTTAAATTTTCTGTTAGCGTGTATAAAAGCTGAAGTTAAGACTTTCTGGATGAAGATATGTACTTGTACACATGTGTGCGCACTTGTAATGCTGAACGGTTTGCTGAACATTATACTAAGATAAGTAGATCCTTAGATTGTGTGATCTGCATTTTGTTTTGAAACAATTTCTCAGAATATAAATACTAAAAATGAGGTTTTATTGACTTACTAAAATTCTGCTTGATTTTTGAGTTGTACTTGTGAATTATTATTTGTTAATCCATGCATTATTTTTGTTCTGTTCTTTGCAGGCATTGCAAGAATTATGTACTACTTAGCATAAGGCCAGAATCATAGAGATGAGATGAGATAAGATTGGAGACCAGGTGGAGATTCTTAACTTATATTTTGTATTTTATATATTGTAGTCTCTACTTCCTTATAAATCTTAGTCCAACTTTGATTTTGCTATATTCATTTTTTGGTAAATATATAACATACATTGATATTGTATACATAGAATCATAGAACCCTTAGAACTGGAAGGGACCTCTGAGGGCCAACTAGTCCAACTCCCTGCAAGGAACAGGTGCACCACAGCTAGATCAGGTTGCCCAGGGCCTTATCCAGCCTTGCCTTTGAAGTCTTCAGGGATGGGGCATCAACCACAGCGTAAGGTAACCTGTTCCAGTGCCTCGCCACCTTCAAATGAAAGCTGTTCTTAGTAATGCTGTGTATACCACTGCAACCCGTAGTTCATAGAAACTGACTGTCATGTTTTCAGGTCAGTATATTACAAGGTCAGCACTGAAGATTTTTCAGTGTCACCATCTAAAATAAATAAAAAAAATTAAAGAAATTCATACCTCTACAAGTTAACTGTATAGGTTTATACATCTCATGTTAAGTATTTTTTAACATCTTATTCAAATCATCCCTCCCCCTATGGAGACTGCAAAATGCAAGTTGACCCATTTACAGCATATTTGGAGTTAAACATGTGTCTTAGGCTACATGTGTGTTTGCACTTCTAAAATGTTAGGAGTGCTGGAAACAATTTATGTAACATATAGAGAAAGCGTACATAATGTTAAGAGTAAGACTTGAGAGAATGTGGAAGAATGGGAAGGTGTAGTTCAGTAACTAGTTTAACAGCACAAAATGTGCAGTGAAAGGATGGATTGAGCAATTAAAGATGGGATTATATTTTGACAAACTGCAGCTGGGTCAGGAGAAGGATTGGTGCTGAAGCCAAGCCTGACTTTTCAGAGCTTGCCAGTGGTCAGAGAACTGGAATCTGCTTTGCTGAAGTTGTGACTCGGTGTCGTTGCAGCCTAGCTGCACAATCTGGATGTGCTGTTGTTTTGTTTCTCATTCTGATATTCCTGTATTTCTACAGCCTCTAGAATGGATTTATTTATGATTACAGCTTATGTGAACAACAGATATTACTAAGAGTCATTACAACTATCAGCACGCTGTATGAGGGCTGTTCACATTTGACAATGCTGGTGTAATAATACACCAATACAGGGGAGAGGAGGCTTGACTTTGAGTAATGGTAAAATCAAGCCTGAGTTATAGCCGTAATTCAGAACAGATGCAGGTCATAGCTGTGTGCTGAAACCTGAGTGGGAGGAGGTGCACTCTACCTATGGCCGTTTGGTTTGAAATACAAGTCATATTGCAGAGTGAACCAAAGCCACTGTAACACACCAATGTTAACTGTAATCAGTTATACCTTACATGCATGGAACTCTTTCATTGACTCTAAAAGTGTCTATTTTTATGAGTATAGAAGTTTAAATTTTGTTCTCCTCCTTCTTTGGCAGAAGTACCTCTGATGCCAGACCTTGTCAAGTCTGTTGTTGTTTGTGTGACATACTCCTATATCTTTCTGAATTCTTTGTTTTTAGATCTGTCTTGAATAAATGCTTTTATAACAAGCCATGGTAATGTAAATACTGAGTGTTTTTTACTTCATTTTTTTTTAAATGGAGAAGCTTTTATATTTTTGAAAGCGGAAATGCTACTAATTTTATATCCGGACAGAATAGACAACTGTGATGAGCTGTGACTGCGAGATGTGTATAGCTTCACAGATTGCTCAGAGCAAGGATAGCAGTGCTGGTGACTGAGCGCTGCCTACCTCACGTGCATGGAAGTTACTCAGTGCACCCTAAAGAAATCCTGAGGCTGCCTCAAGATCTAGAATTTAAGAGGTTGTACGTATACTGTGCGAGATGCTGCTGTCTCTACTGTGCTGCTTATTTACTCTTCCTTGCCTTCTGAGTTATTTTAAACTTTACAACCTTGAATCTGATATGTGAAAGGGCTACACAAAATCGCACATTTTCTTGAAATGAAGATCTAAGAAAGATGACACATGATTTCACAGAATTACTGGGATATTGAAAAGTTGATGGCACTTTGCATTTGGCGTGACTTCTACTTAAAAAAAGATTTTATTTGAAATCGCAGCACTCAAACATGGCTTAAAAAAAACCCACCTCTTGAACCAAGTGTAATTCTTCTTTTAATTGGAAGCCTTTCCATTACCTTGTAGTCTCATAAATTATCTGCTCTTAAGCACTAATGACCTGGGAAAGACAGATGTTGTCTCCAGCTGTTAAATGATTTTTTTAATGCTTACTTTTTTAGAGACAGTTAATTCCAGGATAATGCCTAAAAACATTTCAGGAAGAAAAATAATCTTAACGTCCTCAGATGACTAAAAGCAACAATGAGAGCGTGAAAAAGAAGCATGAGTACACAATATTAATTCCTAATAAATAGCTAGTTCTAATGCATCCAGGGTGGATTAGCATCAATTGTTTTCCTTACAGGTTGAAAAATTGGTAGCACTGCATTCCTTGATGAGCCCAGCCCCTGTGCAATATCTTTGGAGAAGGAGGCAAAGTGAGTTCCAAGCAGGGGAAGCCAACGGCTTGGCTTTTCTTGGGTCCCCAGACAGAATAACTGAAGATTGCACGGTGAACTTTATGCATTTGTGTTCTTTCATTGTTCCACAGATCTCTTGTTCTCACCTTGTTCTCAAGGCCTCTGAGATCATGCAGCTGGTTAAGGTTTAAGATGCCTCCTTTTTTAAACGAAGGGAAGCTGGGAGGGAGGGGATGTGATCTCTAACAGATTTTATTGGCCAGGAAGAACTTGGTTGTATCTGTCTGCTATTTAATGAGAGGGAGTGGAATTGGTGGGGTGGGGGTAAGCGAGTGGGAGAGGGAAGTGAGACCACTTGCCAAGAGTTATGGGAAACCACGGGAGTTGCTCTAACTTCTAGTCTTTATGAGAGAAATTGTGAGAACGCTTGCTTACATAGGTGATATGGAACTTCAGAGAACCATTGATGAAACTATTGCCAAGCACTTAGAGGACTCTGTTCCATCTGGTGTTGTGAGCAAACTTCTTCTGATAGCTGTCATCCAGGGTACACAGTACCCTGTATCTATAGAATTTTGGTGGGGTGGGGGAGAAGGATTTTCATGGCAGAATGAAAACACATTTTTAAACTGTAGCTGCAAACTTCCTTTTATAGAGATGAAAGCATGTAAATGCGTTATATTGAAGCCACGGTACAAGTATTTGCTTGGTTGTTCTTTTTTTTTTCCTCTTAAATGTTTTTATTTTTTGTTACATCACCTGGGAGACTGGATAGACCTTTGGTCATAAGCTTAGCCTGTAACAAACTGCAGTTAAAGCAGACGTTAAATCTTTGTACCTCTTGGTACCACATACTAACCAAGTACCTCTTGGTTTTATAGCATCTTTAAGTAAACTGTACAAACTTGGCCAGTAATAAACCCCAAAGTATGTTTTTACATTACATTAATCTCTTACTGGCTTTTTCACATACTTCACGTCATATATTTGACATTTTCATAATTATTGGTGTTTTCTACTTTGTCATCTTCTATCCTTCTCCTACATGTGTCAGGAAGCAGTCATAAAAATGATTTATTTTTACTTCACATTGAACTTCTTATGTATTCAGAAAGATTATATGACAGTTTTAGTGCTGACTTCATTAGCTCTGATCCCGTTCTTATTCAAATCCTAGTTGGCAGAGCCAGTAAAATAATGTCAAGATTTTTATGGGTCTGTGAAATTATGTAATTTGTTTTGTAATTACAGTGAATACAGAAAGAAGAAAAAAAAGCAACCTGTCCTTAATCTAATTAGTACACAGGAAAGCAACACATTTAATTTAAAAACAAAACAAAACAACTTTTATATTGAGGGGAGCATTGGGAATCATGCAATGTCAAATATTTATCCATTTCTTGCAGACAAAGTGTTGTGTGAGGTAAGAAATAAAATGCAGCTAGAGCAGTAGAAAACAGTCCTTACCACATCGTACATCCATCATTCTTACAGGGAGAAAAAATGTGCTCTGCATTATTTGAGTGTGCTAGGAGTAGAATGGAGCCTAGTTCTGTTACGGGAACAAATCATTTTACCCTTCCTGTAACAGGTCATTGTTTTTGCAGCTGCTTTTTCCCCCAGATATACTGCACTTATGTGGCTGTCAGTAGAAGCTCGATGGTTGCTAGTAATACAGTTCAGAATGTGTCACGGTTGGCAAAACGTGGAGGAGAGCTGAGCAGAGAGTTTTCACCTGCAGAGAAGGGACCACTCAAGGATCATCCTCATGGATGGAAATGTTCCAGTTCTGGCTTGATGGGAGGAAAAGTGTGCATCAAGCCTATCAAACTGAGAACGCTGAATTGTTCTGCATTTCAAAGTAGAGAGCTAACTTTGGGTAATTGGTGTCTCAGTCATTAGGCTGGGAAGTGTCGTCATCCTGCTGGTAAGTACACAGGCTGGTAAAACAGGCAGATTTCCAAATTTAGCATTGAGCCAATGTTACAGTATTCCTGATTTTCTCAAGAAAGGGCTCTGGGTATGTTTTCCTTTATAACAATTGAGTTATCTGAATTTAAGGGATCGTTTCTTAGGCTTGTGTGCAGGTACTTATGCAGCTGGCATAAATGCTGGCTGTGGTCTTCATGGCAGAGTCTGGGAGAACATATTCTGAATTCTTTGCACCAGTGCCAACAAAACTATCTTGCATCTTTTTCAGCTGTAGCTTTAGCTTGCAGATTCCTCCAAAAAGAAATGAAAGTATATCGGTGCAGCTGCATGAAAATAGAGAAGTGGCATGGTTCTTATTTATTATAAATATATTGGGCTGATTAATGTTGTTCAACGTTTTCCTTCAACTTGAGCCACTGACCAGATAACATTGCTGTTATCGGTGTTGGTGTTTTCATCAAGTTCATCCTGTGTGAGGCGGTCCAATGATTTGCCTGAACGAGGCTCGCTTGATGCTTCTGCATTCGGAATTACTTTTTGCCAACCACATAGGAAGAGTTTCTGTTGAACCAGAAACAAGGTGAAATGCTTCTGTGCTTAAAGTCTGATAAAAGAGAACATGAATTAGAGAGTGACTGATACCAAAAACTGTCAGCTTCAGGCAGACTTCTGAGCAAGTCTGCCCCTTCTGCCGACTGAAGCAGCAGATTTACTTCTGTGGCTGTTTTTAAAGTGCATTTTATTCAAGAAATTATTTGTTTGTGAAGCGGTACAGTTAGAGGAACATGCTTCAAAAGAGTGCCGTACTGAATGTTACTGAGTCATAGGTCTGTGTGGAATACTTGCTTTGTGAATTTTTTCCCTAGTGACATTAATCCAGTTCTAAGCGTGTGAAACTTGTGTGAAATTGAAGCAATTTTATTTAATTTTGTAGAATAAAGTCTCATATCAGGAGGGAACCAGGAGGCTGTGGGCGCTTAGTGGTCATGATATTAACTTGTGTTTAGCTTCAATCAGAAGAGCACTTAAACGGTGCTTAACTTGGAGCACAATAATCCTTGTGGCTATGGGTGAAACTTCTGTCATGTTGTTCAGTGCACCTTCAGTGGTGTTTGGAGAGGATTGGCTGATAAAGTTTTATATACTTATTGTTTCATCTATCATTGGATATTAAAAATATAATTTCTGATATGTAGCAAGCTGCTACTCTTGGATCAACCCTTTATTAAAAGGCCTTTTACTGATCAATAGCAGCAGATGCAACTTGTTCCTTCTGAGGATCTTCACCAGGAGATTCCTTAGCAGCCCTGTTGAGTGACTGTGTGTGTAACAGGTGGACTAAATGGACTTTTACTGTTCCTTTGAAGAGAAACTGCTTTGACAATCTATTGTATTTGTCTGCTGCAATGCACAGTCTATTAAGGGAGCTTTACTTGTGTTGTAAATGTACTGAAGGCTCTATGCATTGCTCTGCTGCTTTGTTGTGCTTTGGAGGAGGATTATTTAATTTAAAGGTGTACTATTCACATTACTTGAGAAATTATGTAAAGGATATGAGGATGAACACGATCATTCTGATGAATGAGTATGCTGAAAGGCATTGGATTTTGATATTGGAGCAACTGTCAGTTAAAAAGAAGTGTAATGAATCAAAGATGCTTACATGCTTTTTTTAAATTTTGATTTCTATTAGAATCCTATGAATATGACAGCATGCTTGTTCATCTGATAAATGACCATCCCACACAAAAAAATTGTACAGTTGATCTTTGAAATTGAGTTTCTGTTCATGGTTAACTTTCTGTCTACACTAATAACGTATTTTTTTTATTTGAGAATTTAATATTTTCAGGTCTCCTGGGATTGGAAGGCTGGGGGTGGAGTGGTGACAAGTCAACAATTTGCCTGTCTTAGTGACAAAAAAAAGACGACAAAGCTTTGTCTGAATTGATATAATATAAATATCTATATTATTAAATTAGTGGTCTATATATATATATATATATATTCATGAATACATACATATTTATATATGTTTATATGTAAATAAAAAGTTTCTTCACAGTAGTTTGCCACTGATGTGCATCAGGGATCTGTAGGTTACCTCCTGCTCTGCATTTCGTTTATGATGTGAAGTTGACAGTTAATTGCCATGAACCAAATACTTAGCAGAAAGCAGGATGCACTCAAAGCATACAGTCTGCCTCTTCCTTTCCTTTACCTTAGAGTCTGTAACACTAATTTCTAAAGTACTTCAAGATTCTTTCTGACTTCCTCTGCATTGGTCAATAAATGTCACAAGTTCTGTATCTGAAGAGCAGAGTCTCGTACCCCGGAGTGCTCCAGCTGAGAGGGCTCTGGCAGCGACTGTAATTGCAGTGCAAATGACAGTCCCCATGCCCTGCTGACCTATCCCTGGCATTTTTACTGGAGGGTTGATGTGCTGTAAGGAAACGTTGGCTCCTGCAATATTTTTAGCATTTATAAAATTATTGCACTGCTCTCTCTATATTTTTTTTTTTGAACACTTGAATGTTAATCAACTGTTAAAGTATCCTGAAAAAGTAAAACAATTAAAACAAAATCAATGATTGGAAATGTTAGAGTGCAAATATATGGCCAGTTAAAGGATGTGAGTGTACCGTAGGCCCCTGATGTTGTGGTTGGGATGCTGCACTGAGCCTGGCTCCCTTGTGCTCATGGAAGTGAAACTGCGATGGGAGTAAGATTTAGGTTTGTAATTCTGTGGAACAGAGCTTTTACTTTTAGAGCTGTTGATGTTTAAACTTCTAACATTCCTGATTCTCAGCAGAGCATTAGACCAAATGGTTGATTAGTGCTACTATAAACCTCTTTCTGTATGTACTTTTATTTAAGGTCTACCCACATCTTTTCAGAGGAAACCAGTGGAAGGCAATCCATTACCACCTAAACCTTTTTGTCACTCTCCTGTTTAAATTAGTTTTTCTAAATTAATTTTCATGTTAGCTGCTTCAGAGTATAAGGACAAAAAAAATCATTGTGGAATATGTTTCACAGGTTTTAAAAGGAGCCATTTAAAAAGTTGCATTGCTGCATGTAACGGGGTAATCGCTGGTGCTGGTTGTAACTCTGCGCTATTATACATGAGCGCACAATACTAGAAGTTGATAACATGCAGAAGGTTTTTGTAGTGTAAAGGGACAAAACTAGTGTCTATCTTGAGGAGGTTCCAATCTTTAAAGTTCTAATACTCATCTTCCTGAAGTTCAGTGACTTATTTCTCATTAGCTTGAACAGGATTGGAATTAATTAATGACCTGGAATCAGTATGTCTGTAATTCTTATTGCCTGGTTAGTAGAACATGTAAAGATGATGGGAGGTCATTAAGTATCTTCTGAAATGGTGCCCGGAAGGTCCATAGATTTGGAATGAGGTTTAATGTGAAATTTTTGAAGCTTCTGTGGGAATGCTCCTCTGTGCTTGTGCAAAAAGCAACCCATCAGGGGGAGAACCAAAGCCATTTGTACCTCAGATAAATACGCCAGCATTTTATTGGCTTAAATTTTTGCAGGCTGTCAGCTGATAATGTCATGGTACTGGACATTTAATGAAATTTTGTATTTCTCATTTCCCATTGCAAATAATTCCAAATTTCAGACATTATAATATCAACGTGTTTGTTACTTCTATCTGTGTAAGTGGATTTATATTGGAGTTGGATTGCATGATCTTCAGAGGTCACAACTCTGATTCTGTGATTTGTCAGTAGTAAAACCTCTACACACAAGGTAGAGTTGGAGGCGGTGGTAATCACTGTGGCTGTTAATGTAAAGAAGATGCATTTAGCCTTATCTCATGTGTGTTATTAACAGAACAGCATTACTTAGGCCTGTCAGGAAAATCAATGTTGAAATATTGTTATACGTTGTTAGTCATCAGTGGAAGTAAGTTTTTTCTGATTGTTGATACAAGGATAGTGACATGAAGAACAGTGTGAAGCACAGTAAAGTACAGTGTGCATCTCTGGAAAGGCTGGGCAGTAGGGAAATGAAAAGGGAAAAAAAAAAAGTCTGAAGAATTCAATGTGGCACCTGAAGGGAAAAGAGAAATGAAGGCAACGTTTTGCAGTGACACTATGACATTGATTTTCATAAATCATTGGTTGTAGATTAATGTAACATTTTATTTTGCACCCCAGGACTGCTGTTCTGTGTGCTCTGACAGCTCATTACGTGCTCATTGTGGTTGCTGATGGGAGTGTTGAAAGCTCTGGATTTAGTAAGGAAAGTGTTTGGTAATGTGTATGATATAATGTTGATTCTGTGCTCACTTCAAAGTTTCGGAGTAGCATCAATTTATTGTCCCACTGGGCTGAATCTCATCTGGCATTAGACATGCTAACTAATGCAAATTTTAACTGTGTGATAGATAGCTGAAACTAGAAAATATCTCCCAAGTCTACATCCTGCTGCTTGAAAGTTTAAGGTGTAAAAAATTTATGACTGACTTGTCCAACTTGCGCCATTGTGGGGCATTCAATTATGGATCTATGAGGCCAGCTTGATATTTTTCATTTTCTAAACTTCCATGCAGTTATTCATCTTTAGAACAGATTCCAAGTGTAGTGTTCTGGAAATTGTGTGTCTCTTGTCTCAAATATTGCTGAACTGCTGCTGAGAAGTCGTAAGGGGAATGAAAAAACAACTGAGCTGAATCAGATCACCAAGACTGTTACCTGCTGCCACCTGTTCACAGGGATGACGAGAACTTCAGGTAATGCCTGCTTATTTAAAAGAATATTTTTTTCTGTGTGGTCATCAAACAGCTGCTAACTTGCGTATTACAGAGTTCACGGATTTATGTGTTTGAAGTTGGAGGGGGAAAAAAAAGAAATCCAGGTGCTCTTGGCTGGACCATAGGGAACAGGACTGGAACTGGAGAGCTGAAAGGTGATGGAGCCAGATGTGCCACTGAAATAAGCAGGACTGCAAGGGAGCAACATGTCTGTGTTTTCAAGTGTAAATTGCCTAGGTTGAACATTATGGCTATCTTGAACCTTACTCACTGTTAACTGTAAACAGTTTTCTTCTGAACATTTCATTGCATACCATGAAATGTATGGTGTAAACACCCTCCTCCTTTTCCTGCTTATGATGCTATGGCTAAGCAGAAATACAGCCGTGTTTCCTTTTTTTTGGTTCTGGAGAGGCTCTTCCATACTCCTAGTTTTTAGTGCTACTTGAAGTGGTTTGCTTAGCTGTAGGTACACAATCTCACAAGCATTCTCTAACAGAGGCATGCTCTTTCCCAGCTAAAACCTGATATTCATTTTTCGTAGTAACTGCATTTGCTAATACTGGTATAAGCTAGGTATGGGCTGCATCTATCTACAGTTTGTTTCTAACCCTGTCTAAAACCATATGCTTGGCATCTTAAGAGTCATAAGTACAGAATGCAAACATGAAACATCAGGGATGTTTACATGAAGTTCTAGGCTATGATTCATTCTGAAATACTTTTATGTTGTGAATTCATAGCTAAGTGTTTACAGAATAAGATTAGTAGAACTTGATAATGTAAGAAAGCATAAACTGGTAAAGCTTGATTAAACTTGTTCTGTTTTGCAGAGTTGAAAACATTGATTTCCTAACTTCCTCTTCTTCGTAGAGGAAAGGCTACATAAAAAAAACCAATGAATTTGTGCTAGACTGAAAGGAAGAGAGGATGCAGATGACTGTTGTTAGCCCTTAGAAATAGTTGAAAAAAGTTTCTTTGGTAATGGTTTTGTGCATGGGTTCTTTATTAAATGTATGCATTGATTTAGGAGGACAAAGTGAAGTGTAAGTAAATAGGGAATAGCAGGTGATTAGTGCAAAACAGTCGCTGCAGTTGCCAACTGTGGCAGCCTAAGTATTTCCATTCCTACAAATAGGGGGGGCTTGGCTTCAGTCATGGTTTCGTATGCAGATCTTTTCTCACTGCTTTTAAGAGTGATGGTCATCTAACATTTACTTTTTCTTCTTTAAATAAGATTTCAAGCTCCTCCCTAATGCTTCCATACTTGCATTCCTTAAAACCGCAATACCTATAAATAGATAAATATAATTTGAATATTTTAACCTTGCTTGGAGTGGCACACTGGGATGCTTTATGTTAAGTGTACATAGAGAGTATTGTTCTGCTTCATTTGGTTGGGGAGTTTAGCTACAATTAAACTGTTTCTTACATGACTTGAAAGTGGTGTGGTCTGAGTATTTCAATTCGCTATTTCCCCAGTAGTAAAGAACTGCTGGTACTGCTCCCAAATAGTAATGTCTTGTTGGTAGTTTCCCAAACAAGGGAAATGCTGTGAGAGAACTGGTTTTGATGTTCTAAGACTTATTTGAGTGACAGAAAAAGCCAAATAGGAAAACATATAATGTGTTGAACGGGTGTATAATCGCAGAAATAGGATTGAGCAGTATAGATACTTGTTAGTTATCCAAGATCCTAAAATCAAAAGCCGGTGAGAAACTCTGTTACTTTGCAAAAGGAATATTGACTTGGATCAGCTGTCTGTGGCTGCTGTTATTTTTCCCAGTGTTGCCACTGCTGCTAATCTTTCCTGTCACTGCATTCCCAGCTCTCCTAAATCTTGAGGATTTTTTTTTTTCCAGGCTTGCTGGCACTGAGAGTTAGACTAATATCCTTTCCCCTGAGGGATCCTTCTGGCTCTTTACCTTAACCAGAGGGAAGAGGTTCAAGATGGGAGTCGTCTTAGTGTGTGTGTACCTGAAGATTTTCTTCTGCTGATTAGTACAGATAGTTTGAATCCTAAACTTTCTTTAAAATAAAAGCCTGCAAGGAATAAGGAGTTGTAACTACTTAGGAGACTTCTTGTTCTTTAATTGGTGGAAACCAGAAAGACTTGATGTGTAATGTGAATTTCTACTTTCTTCTATAGATGGGCTTCCTACACAAGCAGCAGATCATTAAAGCATGCATTTTAAAAAGTGGTAAAATGACTTTAAATGACTCTTGTAGTGTATCTGTTTTTGATCAGTATGTGAGGGTAGTTCATCTCAACGCTTTTACAAGTTGAGATGGATGCTTGATTATTTGGGCTGTCTGCAAAGTAGCTAAGGAAGCTATTATTCAGATGAGAAGATTGCTATTTAAATCTATTTTAGTATAAATTGCAGAAGTTACTTTGCCATGCTGGTTAAAGTTTTCAGGAGTGGGTTCCCTTTCTTAAGAGTACAGTGCAGAGACATAAATAGGAAAGAAGGCTGGTAAAGAAAATAGGAATATCAGGCTCCATGCCTGGTTATCAGTTAAAACAAGAAAAAATGGAGATGCGATTTTTGTTTAAAAACAACTTCAGCACCCAAGCTGAGCAATGCAGCTGGTTGAAATAGAAGACTTGAAAGCATTCAATGAAGGAAAAAGACCCCTTTTTCCCATATGCTGCACTTGATACCTTTTTTTTTTTTTTAAAAAAAAAACCTTCTTTCTGTTCTGATAATCCACGTGATAATCTGGATGTAATAAATGCACAAGCTGAGCTATTTGTTCTGGGGACGCAGTATTAATGATTTCATGTTCAACAGATGTTTTTTGAAGCATCAGAAGAGAAAACAACATAAAAGGCATTTATAATTGGGCATAGACATTGGTTTACAGATGGACAGAGGAGAATTTGATACACTGCTGAATGAGTCCTGAACTGCTGAGCTAGCTTTATAGATAGGTATAGTATGTCTTGGCCTTAAGATATTCTAAGAAATTGAACTTAATGATGTGAATGCTTTTTGCAGTAACTCTGTGAAGCTCACTATCTTTACATTACTCATAGACATCTGGTTTGTGTGTAGAAGGCTCTGACTCAACCAGATTACCTTTTAGTACTGTCTGCTCTCAGGAGCAGTACAAACAGATGCGTCTGGACGCTGCAAAATAAATAAGAAAGTAAATAGTAATGCTTTTTAGCAAGTTTCTTTAATTGCTTTATTTGTAGGAAAAAAGGGATCAAATGAATACATGTTGATAATATCCCAAACCAAAATCTATGATGATGTTTGATCTGCAGTGTGAGAATATTCTGGTGTGAAAGTATCCATGTTATCTATGTAGTTACAGAGGATTAAACAGAAAATGCTTATGAATGCTTATTTCAGTTTGGTTGGATGGAGTCATTAACTGAATTGAGATTGGGGAGGAGCCAGTTAAAGAAAACATTTGGAAAGATGAGCCAAGACTGATGGAAACTACGATGCTGTGTAACCCTGTGACTGTAGACGAGTCCTTCAATCCCTCTTTGGTTTCCATTTCTCTCTAAAAGTAATAGTGGGAGAACAGTATTCCTCTTTGCACAGTCTGTTCTGGAGAAAAATTGTGTTCACAAATGAGTCATTCTGATATTGAGATGAATGAGGTAAATTGCAGTGACTCCCTTCTGCTGTGGGTGGAGAGAGAAAAATCTCCAGTATTTTTAGAGAACTGTAAGATGTAAACAAGGAGTGAGTGGGTCTGGAATTTTTCTGTGTTGAATAATCAGGGTGAGACTGAGAGGCAAAACAATCTTTGAGCTGGGCTTCTTTATATAGCAAGGTTGGAAGGAGAAAAACAACTAAGATTTTTTACTCTTGAAAACAGCAGTGGTATAATCACAAGGGGAGAGCTCAAGTATGCATTCACTTATTTAAGTAAAGCAAAATGGAGGATGTCAAGCAAATAAGAGATGCATGTTCTTCAGTTAAGTGGAAGGTGGCAGTGTTGATCTGGATGAAGAATACAGAGGAGTAGACTTGTAAGGTTTATGTGGTTCCAGCCAACAGCCTGCTCCTAGCTCTAAGGGTGTCTGGTGCCAGCGACTGCTCCTGAGAGCCGGAGGCCCAAAGGAGATGGTAAAAACTACAAGTTCTGTGTTGTAAGGAAGATCACTTGGAGAGAGCTGTGTTAGTGCAAAAGTACAGGTACTAGTCCTGGTTTCTTTTTATTTGCTTTTTGTTTCATGCTTAGATTTTAGGAGAACTACTCAAGAAAAGCAATTGTGTAGTAAGACTCAACACTGTGAACATTGGCACAATGGAACACTTCCTGTCTTTGGGAGCTTTTTTACACTTTAATTATTGTTTACAAGGAGAAAAG
Organism: Lagopus muta; assembly: GCF_023343835.1. Classification (NCBI taxonomy): domain Eukaryota; kingdom Metazoa; phylum Chordata; class Aves; order Galliformes; family Phasianidae; genus Lagopus; species Lagopus muta. The sequence goes on from NC_064441.1 coordinate 5,356,952, forward strand.
GGATGTGAATTCTGCCTCCATGCTGATGAAGAGAAGCTGTCCACTTTGAGGGCCATGGATAAACAAAGCATACATAATATCAGTAATGCTCTTATTTGTAATTATGTCACTTTGAGTTTTAACATCTGCCTCTTTTTTAATTTGGTAAACTAGAACTAATATAAATTATTATGACAATGGCAGTAATTGCAGATTGATGAATTAGGGGAACAAAATACTGAAACTAATTTGATCGTTCCCCTAAATCATCTTGGGCGGCAGTTGTGCTGAAACGCCGCCATTTCTTCATTTTGTGGAACTTGTTTTTTCACTTTGAAGCTGCTTCTCAATATTCTCAAATCAGCCAGTTATTATCTTAGCACGACATTTGGCCTGCAGTTCCCAGCTAGGAATGACAAAAGACTATCATTGGTCCCCTCTGCACAAAATAGCTGGGCAGAACAGTTATGTATACAGGAACTGTTATTCTCACCTTTTGAAGACCAATTTCTTTGACTCAGAGAGTCTTTGACCTTCAAAGTAAGAGCTGCAGGCGGTACAATTTGCCTTTACAGCAGATGTGTGGAGGTTGTGTGTGTGTGTGTGTCTGCCTTAAAAGTTCTGAGAATGATCTTTTTTTTAACTGTAGTGATCCTTGTTGACCTCATTAGCTCTGTTTAGACTTAAGATAATTACTGACATAGGGAAACAGGTGACATTTAGGTAGAAATCCTTCTGGAAACGCATCCAATTCTGAAAGTATCTTTAGGCACTTAGAGCAGATTCAGCTTTCTTGTTTCTTACATAAGATGTACAGTATTTTTTCTTTTCCAACTAAAAATCATTCATTGCTGCCATTCAAATCAAAACTGATGTAAAATGTGTGGATAGAAAACCTGTACGCAGCGTGCATGCTTTTACTTGTCCTTAAACGTGCTTGTCAGCTTAAAGAAGAACAGCAAAGTAACCTTTTCCTCATATCAAAGGAACTGCAAGAAGGACATCAATGGAACTTGGATGTATTGTTTCTGGAGAATGTAATATGGAATTTGTGCTTCTAAATTCCAGAGTACATTTTAAAGTGTTTCCACTTTTTCTTTTTTTTTTTTTTTTTTTTTTTAATAAAAACAACTCAGTGGATCCTTGGAGTGCTGTAGTACAAGCAGGCATCAGCATTTAAAGATATTGCAATTAGCGGGGAGAGAATTGTTTTTCTGGTCAAAAGATTTTTCACTAATGTTCAAAGATTTCACCGGAAGAATAAATATTTAAACTTTGCTCTGTATGCTGTTCTGCCAACCATTGAGCTTATTGATGTGGTCTCTAATTTTGACTCAGAAAATTCAATATGTTGGGCTGAGAGAAATTAAGGTTCACAAATAGGAACTGGGGTAGAGGTTAAATTACTGGATCAAGGTAGTAACTGTTCTAACTTAGAACCACGTTATTTTCTATGGAAAGTTATTATCTAATGAGGAAAAAGATAATTGATGGGGAAAATACAAAGCCAGAGGAAAAACTATGATAAATAGTGGCTGCTTATTGTACGGTTCTTGTCTCTATGGCAACAAACATATTGATATACTTTATACTAAGGTTTCAATTTTAAATATAGACACATTCAGTTGAGTAACTTTGTCTATTCTATCTGGATACTGTGTATTATCAAACCGCGGGTTGGATGTGGGTAGTGATTCTTGTGGGCTCACTTTCTGGTTACGTGAGACCTTTTGGGGCTAGGTAATGTCACAGTCTTAATCAGTTTTCTGAAATCCTGTGGCCAGTTTACCAAAGAAATGTCTGAAAATCTGTGGTGTTATCCCAGAATAACGTAAAATGGAAGAAGTGAAATCTAAGTATTTGCAAAGCACTTCGCGAAGTAGGGCCCAGAATCTGTTGTACAGCGCTTTGGTGCGTAAGAACAAATCTTCAGTAGGACAACTGCAGGAGAAATACTGGCTGCTGAAATCAGTGGAGTTTTGCTAGGTTTGTGTCAGAATAACTGTACAGACTTTTTCCCTCTGCTCTGTTAGATTTGCCTCTCTGGCTTGGAGCAAGCAGTGTTTCTTTGCCTTGCTCCACAGTCTGTCTGAACAGGTCTGCTGCACAGGCGTGATTTAGGCTGCTGATCTCTGAGCAGTAGTAGTTCCTTGCTTTAGTTTTGTGCTGCTGTTGGGATCCAGCGCTGTATGATATGTGCTGTTCATGCGGTGGTGAAGATGAACCTTGAAGCTCAGACTCCAACCAGACTTTTCCTTTCCTTTTGTTTACACCTGTTTTGCCCTTTTGCAGGAAAGGGCTGTCACTGTAGAGCGTGTTGCAGCAAATGCATGTTTTCAGAGTGAGGTTTAGTTATTAGCACATCTGTTCTGAGGAGAGCAGCTATTATGATTTTCTTATGTAGAGAGGACTTTGACAGCGCATTTCCTAATTAGGTTTGTCTATAGGCATCTCAAATGCGAGGCAATAAAGCTGCGTGTTATGGAGTGTGTGTGAAGCTCCCTCTGAAGCTTGGGTGTCTATGGATGAAGGGGTGAATTAGTTCTGTGTTTTAGTTTCTGCTCCTGTGCTTCACTCAGTGGAAACAAAGTTGATAATCTGCCCTCTGGTAGTGTAGCCTGTTTTTTTGATACATTACTGTCCTTATTATTGTAGGAAAACCTTCAACTCTGCTTTTCCTTGCGGGAATACGGATATCAGGCTAATAACAGGCTAGAAGAGCTGACAACAAATTCCTGAAAAGCATTGCTGGTTTTATTCAGTCCCTCCTGAATTGTTTTCATGAATTATTTTTATTCCCAGTAAATTATATATAACCAGAGGACAGCAAGTACTTGTTTAAAAGGCTCTAGGATCATTCACCTTTGCTCACATTGTCTTGTTGATGAGAGCCTGCTGCTTCCAAGTTCTGTGTGGAGGGAGGATGCTTATTAGCCTGCTGCAAGATTAGGGACTGCGAGAGCAAGTAACTGAATGCAATTCTTTGCTGCTGATTAAAAATGTTGAAGTTCTCCAGAGCAGAAAATGTTGTATAGCCTCATTCTGGAAAAGAAATGTTTTACTGAATGTGAGGAAGAGTGTGTGGGGGAGATGTTCCATGCAGTAAGCTCAAGCTTTAAAACTTGAATGGGTATCAAGTGTACCTGTGAAAGACAAAGTTAGGAGGTAAACTTATAAAGACTGATGTAGAAAATGTGCAAAAAGTTTATTTAGGAGTACATGAGTAGTTTAGCTGGAGATGAGACAGCTTACAGATAAGGTACTGATGAAATTTTGTGGAGTTCTAAATGCTCAAAACAGCTTTTCTTTTTATTTCTTATGAGACTTCCTTTGATTTGTAAGGATACTCAGTACAGAACAGAAATCTCTTAACCGGAGTTCTGGTGATATGTTGATACTTAAAGCAGTGATTATGCTGTTAACTAGAAGCTCTAATTGCTTGATTCTAGACCAACAAAATTAGGCTTGCCTATGTGCAGGCCCTATAACCTGGAAATGTGCTAAATATAAAGAGAAGACTTATCCTCCCTGTGACCAGGTACTGTCATTGTCAGAAAGACATTTCTGAAAGATGTCAGGGAATTTGGTGCTTGCCCCTGTGCACTCCTGCTGGGCCAGCTCTGAGGTAAGCTGCATCAGCATGTTGACTAGGTTTGATATTACAAACATATATACGTATGCTTTCTGATGCCCTTGGAGAAATCCCTCTGTATGTAACATTCCTATCTTCAAAATGGTCATCGTCACATCATGTGCAGATGAGCCCATTGGGAATCTGAAGTGCGCAGAATCTATGGAATGAGTCCCAGCAGAAGTTATCAACAGGTGTAAGTGAAATGGATAGTTATTGCCCTTCTGTGAAGCTCTCTGTGAGGTCTCAAGCACTGCCAGCTGCTGAGCAGCACGCTTGCTTTCTGCCTTCACGAGCAGGTCCTGCAAGCTTGTTCCTGAGAGTATGCCCAGCAGTGCAGTATGCATTAAATGCTGCCCACAGTGACGTCCTTGCTAACGATGTAGTGAGGCTCAGCAGTACTTCAGCTTTCTGAGCAAAGGAGATGGCTGCATCTGTCCTTGAATTGCTGACAGCCACAGCTGCAGTGCTGTGAATTCAGCCTGAATCTTGCACTGTGCCCAGTCTGTGTGCTTGTGGTCTCGGAGATAAACTGTAATGAGTTAACTTAGAGATGTTGTACCTTGGAGATAGCAGTTGAATAGCGTCTTTCATTTAAAAAAAAAAAAAAAGTTTGTGTGTTCTTAATAGTCTCCGCTGCTTTTCATTTTGGAATAAGAAAATGATCTTGGCACAGGGCATTTCCTGGGGATTAATGACTGGCTGGGGTTAATGGCCCTTGGCTGTGCTGTGGGACATCAGCTCCTCCCTGCTGGTCATTAATCTGCAGGAAGTGCCTATGCCAAGATCGTTATTGTTGCATTTGGATTCTTTGAGAGCTGAATTCAGGAACCCACACAGCTCTAATGTGTGAGACCCTACCGGGTTTTCTTACGTTCAGGCCATACACATTTTTATTTCCTCAGGCTTATCTGAAATTTCCAAATGTTTCACTTAATGGAAAGTGACTGCAATGCTTCAGGTCCTCTAAAAACACTTCACTGAGCAGCAACCAAAGCAATGCTAAACTCTATATGGTGAAAATAAAAGTTCTTTCTAGCAAACAATTCTGGAAGGTGTATGTTCTTGGGGTAGCCTGTGCTTTGAGCTTCACCTGGAGCATGGTGTGCCTCATACTTGGAGTGGGAATTGGAAGGCAGTTCTGCCGGTGTGCGTGCTTCTTTCTGTAAGGTGATGGAATTGTGGGGCTCAGGGTCTGCACCATCTATACACTAATTTTCAAGCAAAAGCATTTCAGTTTAAAACAGTTTTTTTTTCCTTCTTGGCAAATCTCAGTGAGAGCAGATGCGTTAAAAGGAATGCTGATAGAAATGAGTCTTGAGTTTATTCTCTCAATATGCCTTAAAGTTCAGAATGCACAACTTCCTTTCAAATGTGTTCTGCATGGTCAACTTGTGAAGCTCTGTTGTACTCTGCATGGAAATCAGTTTAGGGTTGGATACCACACCTGGGGGAAAAATTCCTTTGAGTAGGTCTGTTTAATTCTGCACTGCTTTCTGAAAGTGGCAGCTCATTACTTCCATTGCGTTTCTGTACTGAAAATGTCTAACAGTCTTCTACTGGGAGGAAACCATTTTGTGTTTAGAAGCCATTGATCTTAGTAGGTTGTATTTAGAAGTACTAAGTGGAGCTCACGCAAGCAGTAAATGCAATGCTGATGCACGGTGTTGAAATAAGTACTGTGCATATATTTAATATTTCTGGATGAATATTTTTTCAGTGTTTTGCTGGCTTTGTGTTTTTCTTTAAATTTACTTGGCTTCTTAAATGCTTTTTTCCTTCTGTCTTCTGTACTCTGGCTTGACTCGATGGACAGGTGTGTAATGTCTCCTGCTCTTTTCTTCAGAGGCTCTGCAGAGAGGCAGCCAGTGCTGTCCTGTTGGTGGTTTTCAGATGTACCATGCTGTGCCGCTTCTCTGAGTCAACAGAAAACCTTCACAGTGTGCATTTCAGATCCTGAAAATATCACAGCATCCATGAGATGTGAATGCAGCAGCAAGCATAGTAGAGGCAGTGTGTGTGTGTGTGTGTGTGTGTGTAGATCTTTTGATGGGTTTCACAGGGTTTCAGCAAAGAGGGAGAGATGTTTCATGAAAAGGTCTTGGATTGATTCTATATACAAACTCTTATAGATCTTCAAATTCAGGAGTTTTTGAGATGAAAATATGCTCGCAAACCATTCCTTGTGTCTGCAGTCAAGTCTTATTCCCATCATATTAGAGGAAACTGTGAAGCCGTTCCCTGTGATAGCAAGAGCTGTTAGTCTGAAATATTTACCTAGAAAAAGTAATTCAACAAAGAAGTAAGGTTTATTAATACCGTGTAAGCTAATAATACTATTATAGCTACAGCTGCTTAGGCTGTGTTGTATTCCAGAAGAAATGATAATTTCTATTCCTCCAGTAAGCCTATAACAAAGAAGGCAGCGTACTGTGTTCCTAGCTCGCTGTATGCTGTTTTAAATAGATGCTTGTTCTGCTGCTTACCAGTGACTATCATGGGATGTGTGAGACAATGTAAGCAAGTCAGAAAAGCTGATGATGATGCACTACAGAGAGACTTTTTGCAGAAGCAAAATAAAATGCAATAAATGCATGAGAGAAATGACAGAGCTGGCTTTTTTTTTTTTTTTTTTTTTTGCCTAATCTATAAAGGTGTAAAGGAAGGGGAAATTTCACTTGTAAGGAAACATAATCCAAAGTCCTCAATATCTTCATTGTGATAACAGTCTGGTAGATTCATTCTCTTTTTCCGTTAGTCTGTTAATTTCATACATAAGACATGTGGTATCTCTGCTGCGATCTTTGGGTTGATAGGCATCTATTTTCTCCAGGAAGCAGTGCTTGCTTTCTCCTGAAGCTTGGTGAAGACCACTTGGATGGAAGAAAAAGAAAAGAGGGGATCTATATACTTACTGAATGTGAAAATGAAGTTGTTCGTTTCGTGTATCTTTTGTGCTCTTATCACAGGTTTTGCAAAGTTAATCAGCTGACTGCCTTGTGATTGCGTTGTGACTGCCTTGTTTGTGAGGGGGAAAAAAAAAAAGCTTTATGTTTTTAATAGTAAAAAATAATAGTTATCTCTTTCCTACTTAAACTTTAGGCACTTTTTCACTTCTCACTTTTCATTCTGCAAAACATTTGAATGTGATACAACAGTTAAGAAACTGAGATGATGGCTTATTAAATGTAGGGAAATGAGCAACTGTCAGTAACACTTTAAAAGCTTACTGGCCAGATACTTGTCTATATATGTGTGTTGCTTACTTTTGTTGGCTTCAGCAAAAATTTATCATTCTCTTTGAAATGTGGAACATCTTAGAGGAAAGAAAGAAAGACTGACTCTTTGCATTTGCAAACCCCACGGTACCAAGAGAACTCAGCTTGCGATCATAAAGAGAAGCAGTTGTGCCCAAGAGACATTGCTACTGGACTAAGAAAAATGTTTGCCAATCAGCAATATATAATGAATAATGAACAATATTTGTCATCTCCCTCAAAATGGGACACCGATGCAAATGACACAGCTGTTATTCTTTAATTGCAGCTGGATTAATAAAATATGATTTTTACAGCCCATTTGCAATATGCCACTGGGGAATACATTTTACTGCCACTTTGGGTGTCTTTTGGTTAATACTTTTGCGCCTTTTGAGCTTGTGTTTGGCTTCAAATCCCAGACACAAGTTTGTTAATTGTCATAGTTCTTCAAGACTATCAAAAGAAATGAAGTGCACTAAATGTGCCTTTCCAGTGCCTGAGTTTAAAACCATTTCATTATTTGATTAATTTTAATATTTCTGACACTAGAACGTGTTGAATTTTAATAAAAATTAAATATTAGACCAAACAGACATGTAACATTATTTTCAAGGGACGATTTAGAGAAATCGTCTGATTAAATGCTTGTTTGTAAACTTAGGCTCAGAATGAAAATGATAGGATGTGGTTATGTCTAATTTAAAAGCAAACAGAACTTGAGCAATGGTTGGAGAAAGCAATAACATTAGGAGTTTGTAGAACTAATATTTAAAGTCAGAAATGAGAGATGCAGTATTTAAATGTCTGATTTTCAGAATAATGCTGCCTTGGACAGAAGCAGCTGAGAAATGTCTTAATGATAAAGCAGGTCTTACTGCTAGTTAAATGAGAGGCTGTTTTTTCCTTCACTTAGCACAGCTGAGCTCTGAGCAGCCATCACATGCACCCACCTCTGGACATGTCCCTCCAACTCCACCAGGCAACCAGGTTTTGCAGTTGCCTCTGAGATGGCACAATTGCTGATCAAAAGAATCGCCACTCAAGAATGTACTCATGGGTCATTTTGCCATATGTTCTATCTAGTTAGTATGAGAGTTAGTGAGATCTTTGCTTCTACTTTTGTTATTTTCAAGTTTTAGTATTGCAGAATGCAGAGGTGGAAAAAAGAGTTGCAACACAGATAGTAACATTGGTGCCGTAGAAGAAGCAGACAGTATCTTCTTTCTGCTGTTCTTTAGGCAATGCAGCAGAGGATGTGTAAGTTTTGCTATTTTGAACTTAGAAATTTGATGACGTTCTTCTAAAACTGGGACAAAATCAGTTGACTTTTAGCTGGTGAATCAAAGCAGTGTACCTGGTGATTCTTCCCTTGTTCCTCAGTATCATGGTTAAACAGGTTCAATTGAACAAATGATGCTAGAATGAAATAAATCAGTTCTACTATTAGCATTTTCAGGGAAGTTACCAAAGTGGTGCCTGCTGCCCTCTGTGTTGAAAAGAAATAAAGGAAGAAGTGTTCTGGCAAGCAAGATTCACAGGAACCTTAATTCAAGCCATGTCAGCTTCAGGGGGAAGATCGAGAGGAGGAGGCCTAGAAGAGATGACTGCATTGATCAGAGAAGCTCAATTTCAGTATTTTTGCAAAAAAAAAAAAACATTGATTCTGCTTCTCATTAAAGTAGTGCTTAAGAATACAGATGAGTGCTTCACATCTGCCAGCCTTACCTTGTGGAGATATGCTGAGCATGGAGAGCTGCTGCAAGAACTCCTGTATAATTGCAAAACAGTGTGGTGGTTGTAGTAGTGACATGATTTCAAAAAGAAATAAACAGAAACCCACTTTGCTATGATGACTAGTTTACTGTAATTGTTAGCCACAGTTTAGATTGAACATATTTTTGTTGTCCTTTCACCTTTTTTTTAATTTTTATTCTGAAAATCAGATTTGATCATAGCATCAAGCAGAGATATCTGCACAAAGGGAACCTTTCCTGGCCTGATGGTTTTGGTCTTGTCCGAAATAATGAGTTGCTGGATAGAGAAGGGAAGTAGCCTCTTAGAGGTAAATGTGCAATTTGGGACAAGACTGACAAAGGAGAAACTGAAAGCTCAGTGAGCATGCCCTAACTCTAATGGGTCTCTGTCACCCTCTGATAAATCTTTAATCTCTGGGCATTGTGTGGTAGGGAGTGATAAAAGAGGAATGTAACCCTCAGGTAAAGAGAAATTGGCTTCTATTTGGGGGATCAGTAGGACAGGGTAAATTTGACCTTTAATTGCTGTATCTGTGTCAGCGTTAGAGGATCATCCATTGCAGTTATTATGAAGAAAGTTCTGGCTCTAATCCTATGTTTTGCTTATTTTCCTTCATTATAATTTTTTTGTGTATGTGATGACTGTATTTGTGCAAAGGTACTCTTGGGGAAAGAAAGTTTTGTTTCTAAACAGTTAAGCAATTTGAGCTTGAAAACTCAAACTGAGCAACAGATACCAGTTTGCTGTTCCTTTTGTCACAAAGTGTTTTCTCTGAATTTACATTTGAAAAAGCAAAGCAGAAAATGAACCAACTCAGGGATATCGCCTGGTGATGTCCAGCGGCTGCCAGTAAAGTGAGATCTGCTTGTATGGGCCCTTGTTCCTACACCTTGCCCTGTGAGTCATGGCTGCAGCCAGGCTTCTGCATCCTGACGTAACAGCTTCCTTGCTGCTCAACGAAAAATCCATAATGTTTGATTTTTAATCAGGTGCAGCAGTACAGACAGATGCATGCTGTTTGTATCAGGTAATGTGCCACAGGAAATGTTGCTGAAGGATCTCCTGTGAATTAATTCATCTTGCTAATAACTCTCTGAAAACTTGAGCTATGTGAATTAGGTGAAGGTTCTAGGTGAGTACTGCATCACCTATAGGAGGTTAAAATGTAGGAAGTCTGGGTAACCTGCCGAGAAATGCTTGCACCCAGTGAAAATTCTCACTTGTCCCATCTCTAATTTTCACAGACATGGTATGAATGGGGTTCCTGATAGGGAGCACAGAAGGCATTTGGATGTGCTTGTGCTGTTAGTGGTCAAGTTTTCGTTTATTTATAATTTTGATGACCTAAGGAAACTGGCTGTATTAGTATTGAGTAGTGTTCGGTCTCCACAGTTTGTGTGTTCTCTGGTGGAGTGCTGTGCGACAATGTGGATGAAAAGGTGCTTATGAAATGTTTGGGTTGACTGTATTTAATTTTATGTCAAGCAAGTCTCCCTGCCCTGGTGTTCAGCTGTGAATAAATTTCTGTTTTGAACACCTCCATAAAGCATTTCCTTTTTATAACACATTTTTGTGGATTCAAATCTTTGTGTGTTTTTAAAAATGCAAAGCCAGCTGGGCTTCCAGCCATTTAGAGCTGTCAGCAGCTTTGCTTCACTGCTGCTTAGGCCTGTTAACCTGGGGTGCGAAGTCTTGGTTGTGTAACTGTGTTTGGGGATAAATACCTGCGGACCTTACAATTCCATGGATATTTTTGTTTAAATATACATGAGAAGTGTTTATGTTTATTACAAAAGTATGTGTGTGACTTTAGCCATCTAGTTTCCCTATGAATGTAGTTCATAACGATTTCTTGTGCAGCTATCAACGTTGAACGGTACGTGAATGAGATTTCGGTAATATCCTATTAATATTAATGGAACATATTGAAATAAAATCAGCGGGAAGATAAAATTAGGGAATTGATTTGACCACAACTAAATTAGAAGGAAAAAGTACAATTCTGACTACAGAATCTAATCTGATTCTTGTTTTAAACATGTGCACTGGAAGGATATGGCAATCTTCAGGAAGCATAAAATGCAGTTAACCAGCAACAGCGTTTAGTCACTTGCTAATTCTGTATGTGATTTCTAATTACTCCTGTAGTTTGTCATTGTTCAACACAATCAAATCTAATTGGCCAGAAAATTTTTCTTGGATCATCGTAGTCTATGGCTATGTTTTTACTGTTATTGTTCCAGCTTCTTTTCTATCGCTGCAACCTTTACTGCTTCATTAAGTCTTAAATTAGACTTTGATAATCAGTCTATTAGAATTATCAAAAGAAAGAAATGTACACTGCAAAGTCAAAGGGGAGGCACTGGTGTTGTGTTTTATTTCATGCTTAGGAAAATCTTGAGAGGTATCACATGCAGGGATCTTCTATTTGTAATTAAATACTCCTCGCTTTAAAATCATGACTAATAAATGTCAAGTGTGAGAAGAGGCACTGGTGTTCAGAGAATGCCCTTGGATGTGTTTTGGGGTAAAAATATGTGGGCATGAAAGCTGCCACTTTTCGGGATGTACGTAGGGCTGCTTTCGTTACGAAATGTGGAAGTTTAACCACTTCAGATAAAGCTCAAAAATCATTGAAACATTTGGGGAGCTCTTCTTATCCTACAGGAAGCTCTTGACATTTATGGTAATTATGAGTGGAGGTCTCTATTAAATACTTCAGTTTTTCAAATAAACACCAAACTGTTATGCAAATGTAAGAGTTATGTCTCTTAATTTGATCTGGTTAAAATTGCTCAGTGGAACTGTGTTCTGGGTTTGGAGGTGATTGGGTTTTTGTTTTAATGAGACCCAAAGCGTGTCAGGAATTACTGACATAAATGCCTTGGGAAGCAGCTGGCATGAGAGACACTCATCAGAAATATTCTTGTGATTGGCAGATCCAGCGTGGCTTTTGCAGAGCTTGGGTTTGATGTCTCTCTTCTCCCTACCTACCTCTCAAGTATACATCTTTCAGACTGTTTTGGGTTAGGTGCTCTATTCCCCTCATGGGGTTTTTGTTCTTTTTCAAACAAAGACTTTTAAGAGCTCTCATTTTCATTTACTTTCATAAGTAATATGATATAAGGATAGCAGAGGAAGCTGTACTGATTCATCATAATTAATGGTTTGGGTTCATTGAATAAGTTTGTTAGGTACCATTCTTAATTCAGCTAGAAAGTTGCTTCCAAGGGTATTATGGATCAGTAAAAGAGGTAAAAGATTTTGTAATGTCTGATTTCCAACTATACAAGTGCCAATGGTGATCTTCCTCCTCCTTTTGCAAATGCAAGCCTTCTCTTTGCGTTTCCCATGCATTGGTTTTTTCCACATGAGCCCTGGGAAAAAGCGTGCACTCCACTTACTCTGAGGTAAACTGGTTTCAGCATAGTCTGTTTCACATTATATGAAATAGTTTATTAGTTTTGCTGTTCTGGAGAGCTGAGGTCACCCTTGGGCTTTTTATTTAGCTGATGTTGAATATGTTAGGCCACACATCCACAGAAGACTGATGCTGATTGGACTTCTTGTTTTGATTAAGTCCTTGGTTTAAATGATGATTCACAGGTCACATCTTTAAAAAATAAAATTTAAAAAATAAAAGCTCATTTAAAAAATCCTATGCTGGAATTACCTAAGTGATGAGCAGTTTATATATGCAAGTATGCTCTCTTGTGGTAAGCCATTTTATTGAATCCTCCACTGGTTCTAAATTTTGACAAATTTTGCTTGAAAACTATTATTTTTCATATTTTTGCTTTTGTTGTGCCATGTATTTTTGCAATGTTTGGTGTGAAATAACGACAGAGCTGTGCATGTATCTGTTTTGAATTTGTATCCAGCTCAGTGAGGGATACTCAGCACTTCAGCAGCACTTGGTTTTTCTGGCAGCCCCTTGCTGTGGAATCAGATGCTGCCTAACAATGATTTTGATTGATAATAGTAATAAAATAATATTATTAATGTACACTGATATCCATAATTAAAAGGAAAAAAAAAAAAGAACACCAAACTGCAGCAGAATTTGCTGTGATGTGAGTGCCTGAGCAGTGTTCCAGAGATGCCTTTCTCTGCAGACACCAAATGCTTGTGTACTGTTATCTACATCCAGCTATGTGCTCCAGACTTAAGCCTATGTTCATTTATGCAGCATTACAACAGCACTGTTACGAGTGTACAAATAAGTTCAAGAAGCATTGAATACATTTCAATTGCTGCCTGTTGAAAAAGTCAGTGAAACTTGTTTTAATTTTCGTAGTTTGCCTAGTATCCGGGAAGCATAATTTAATGAAAATCAGAGATACCTGTAATCCTCTATATGTTTCTCATGCTGCATCTGGGATTTTTCCCCCTTCTTCTGTAATTTACATATAAATTTCCTTACTGTTTTGCCTGGAGGTGAAGATAGCCAAATGTCAGTAAAAACATGAGCTTACGTTCCAGGAAGTGAATCTCAATCATACAAGTCCTTTTATATATGGTTACCTTGAAGGGAAATAAGTCCTTATAGCATCTCAGAGTGTTCCTTGAAGTTCTGGAGTGAGCTTAAAACCAGCACGCTTCAGGTCAGCGAAAGTGCTGTCGACTTCTGAGCAGGTTTTGGCAGTCTGGCAATGTGAAGTTCATCTTTCCTTGGCTGCAAAGATGATTTGGTGTATGCTGCTGTCCATGAACATTTAATGTCAAAACAATCAATTATTCAGCAGTGTGGGCTATAGTACAATGATCTTATTTAACATAGCTGTTGAGTAATGCATAGGGGAGTAAGAGAGAGATAAGAGCATGTTGAAGTGATACCTTCTGTTTGCTGGAGCTTAATGTAGTTGGGGAGATGAATGCCATTTTAAAAACTTCTTGGTGCACGCATATTTCTTTTGTTATCTATTAATTACAGTTATGTTTTCATTAATGGTGACTGAAAAGAGCAATGCTGTATTCTAGTTTTCTTCACATTTTAGCAACTTGAAAGAAACAGTGAGTTTAAAAGGTTGAGCACGACGTGTTGACTCAGCTCCACATGAGAGCTTAATAGGACCTTGAGCAGAAACCTGTGCTAGAAGCTTAATATAAATATTTTATGGCAAAATTGAGTAATATTTTAAGGGTCAGAAGTTGGTTAAACAGCATCAGCAGTTTCAAACTGTAGAAGGCACGAAAAATATTGCTCTGTTATCCCTGTAAACTTTAATATGAAGTTTCATATGCACTTCTGAAATTTTCAGAGGCGTGTATTACTGTACTTTTATGCACAAGCATTTGCAGGTATTGTTGTTCTGCCTCTTGTTACACATAACCTTCTTGTTCTACCTGCAGCATGTCTGTTTCTGTTGTAGGCTTTATCTGTGAGAATTGTTGCTGTGGTTGGCAGCCATCAACTCTTTCTAACAGTGTTTCAACTTTCAAGTAGTCTTTGTTTCTTTATGCTCGTCGGTATCCTCCATGTGTTCTTCTTCCTCCAATGAAAACAAAGAAATGTTTTCATTTTGAAATTTCAAATATTGATACAGCTTTCTGTAGTGTGTGTGTGTTTAACATGCATGATGGAATATTTCTTTTTTCTTCTGCTTTTTTTGGTTCTATATGCTCTCTTTGAGCTGCTTTTCCCATTGGATCAGTTTTTCTCTCTTCTTTCTCACCAGAACGTGTTGATAAGATAAATACAGAACAAGGCAACAGCAGCTTCCATTTATCCCCAGAGTGATGACAATTTAGGGCAAGGGATGATGCATAGGTTAAGTAATAAACATATCTGATTGGGTTTCAAATTCCTAGTTGTTCAGTGCTTGACTTCACAATATTAATGTATTTTGTTATTGTTCAATTTACTAGGCAGGCTGAATAATTGCATTCAATTATGTGACAGAATTACAGTGCCCACAGAGTTGACCAGCATTGAGAATGCCTAGAAGCTACAGATCTGTTATCATTGAAGGAGTGAGGCCATTAGTAGTTTGTCTTGTCAACATGAGATAAGGATGACGGATGCACAGCTTGTTACCACAGTTCACAAATACTTCCAGATGAGCAAAAGAAATTTATTGCTTGGAGCGTGTTAGGCTTTGCAGTTATTTTTTGGAGATGATTGCCCATGAATAAGTGCTCTCTGTGTTTCTACTTCTGTTTTCTCTTCTTCCTCAACCCTTCTGGTCCCAGTCAGCTATAATTGTGCTGTGAGCTTCATTTCCAAACCTTGGTTTTTGTACGCCTTGAACTATGCTGAGTTTTTTCTTTTCCATGTTGCTTAGGCTTTAAAATTAAGCACACTAGTGTAAAATTTCATGTTTGTTAGTGGTGAATTAATGAAATAGCTTTTCAGAAATGTCAGAAAACATTTCCTTTGGGGTCAGGAAATTCAGAATTTTAACTCAGAACAAAAATCTGATGCTTACTG
Organism: Lagopus muta; assembly: GCF_023343835.1. NCBI lineage: Eukaryota > Metazoa > Chordata > Aves > Galliformes > Phasianidae > Lagopus > Lagopus muta. The sequence continues at coordinate 5,372,007 of NC_064441.1, forward strand.
TTGTGTGGAGACAGAAGACATGCAGTGCTGAGTTGGGCGGTGTATAGTCAGTGCTATGTGATATGACTTCTAGCCACATAAGCTATGTGAGAAGAGCTGCTATTTTTCACTGCTCTTCTGTTCTGTCTTGTGACTTCTTTTCATGCCCAATAGTCAGAACCTGTGTTTTGTCATTTTTATTATTTTCCTTGTGTCATTCTGAGCTTTACTGTTCATAATACACTTTTTTTTCCTATCTAGAACTGTGCTCAGAGAGGAGGGAGTGAGGGAGAATCCCTATCAAAAACTCTTCTCTGCAATAGGTCAAAATAGAAGCCAATACTAGGGATTATTTAATATTAGGGTACAAGAAAATAATACGGGACTTGTGCTGGTATTGTGAAGCAGAGTATTTTACATTCTGAAGACTAATTTTTAAGTGAGTGATGTTCCCTTTTTTCTATACAAATTTCTTTTTATCCTTCAGAAGGTGGAAAGTATCAGGTAACCTCCACAAGAATAGATGTACTTTGGGCCTGAACAGCCAGTCACCAAAGCCAGGTTGGGTGATCTTCAAGTAACTGATTGGTTCATTCAGAATACTTTCTCTTAGAAGGATCCTGATTTTATTATTTTTTCCCCATGTCTACTGGCAAGGTTTTCTGTTTGTGATTCTTGAGATAAATTTTCACAGGTATTATTTTTCTTAGCCAAGCTTACCAGTGTGGCAGCATTCTTTCCTGAGCCTGATGCAAAGCATGGTTGTTGTCAGCTATCAACTTGCTTACTGAGGACAGCATGGTCCTCCTCACCTCCTTCAGCAAAGTGGTGTGCAGCTCACAGCATGGTGCTGGTACGTGTATTTAAGTGGCATGCTATTTCTCAGAAATTATCTTCTTTCTCATATGCTCAAGAAAGAGTATTATTGGTGGAAGAGGGGATTTTTTTAAACAGTATTCCTCTTGTGAAGGAAATTGAGCATCTGGAGTTCCTAATGTTTGATTTATCTTTAAAGAATGAACTGTTCTCTGATCTCCATAATCAATCCCTTCTCAAAAAACATGTAGAAATAACTAGTTACTCCTTATGTTTAATGTAGCATTTAGAGACTCTGGCTGGAGTCTGGACCTTTTGCGTTTGGTTACTGCCTGTTCCCAGCCCTGTCTCCCATGCCGGTCTCCCAAAGAGTTTGTGAAGGAGTGACAACTGCGGTGTGGCTGGACAGCACAAGCTGCTCAAGAGATGGCTGTGCTGGCACAGCGAGCAGCAGCTGCCTACCTGCTGTCAGGGTTTTATCAGACAGTGGAGCAGAAATTGAGTGTTAACAGAGCAATTTTCCACGCGCTCATGTCTGGCTCCTCTCCTGCCATTAGCTAGCAATGGGCTGAGGAGCAGGCAGGCACTGGATGAATTTTGCAGCGTACCCCCTGAGGATAGGATAGGATTCCCCATTAGTAAAAAGCATGACATGGACTTTTTAGGCACCATGCAGTCCATCAGGAAAGGAGGAAGAAAGTGCAGTAAGAGGAGAGATTCCATGTATGTCCTGCCCAAGGGGATCTCCTGCTGTTTTGCACCCAGAGAGCCTGGCCATGGGAAAGAAGCTTCTGTTTCTTTCTCTGTGACTTGCTCTGTGTCTGCAGAAAGTCAAATCACATGTGCAGGGCGTGCTTGTGGCCCCTGGAGAACTTGGTATCGATCTGTTTTTAATAATGCATAATAAGCAATCAGAGCTTTCCTGATCTTCTCACAAATGTGATCAATGAGAGCCTTACATTGCCGTGCTGCTGCTTGGTGCCTGTGTCCATCCTGCATCCATCCCACAGCACCTCAGTGTGCTGGGACTGCTCCTGCCTGCCCAGTGCAGAGCAGCAGAGCTTAGGGCTCTCTGGTACAGTTTTGTTATCATTCTAACAGGGTAGGATACAGCTATGCTTGGATCAAAATGTTATTTCTAAGTAAGCTTTGTACGTGTGTTAGATTTTTTTTTTTTTTTTTTATTCTCCCACCAAGAGCAGGAAGGTTGGTTTCACATCATTGTTCGGATGCTTGTTCTGCCATTATTATTTTTTTTTATCATTTTAAAAAGTCTCTATTGTGGAATGGTTTCTAATAGGTTATTTATTTTGGGTGCAGTGCTAGGGCAGGACTTAGCAATTCTGATGTCACCTCTTTTCCACCTATTGGAACTTGGATTTTTAGCAGTGTGCTAAATCCCTACCCTGGGTTGTTGTGGAAGTTGGGAGAAAGAAGAAAAGTAAGGCTGGAGAGCACTATTCGGGGCTGGGCAGAAATACTTGACATTAATTCAGTGTAAGTCAGTTTGTTGCAATCAGGTTTCATTAGCCACAGCTCTGAGTTACTGTAGGGCGAGTAACACATCTGAATGAGATCATTGATTACTGCTTTGTGCCTCTCCAGAAAACATTTGGCTATAGAAAAACATATCCCTGTGCTGAAGCTGGGTACTTTTGCCTGAGCATACAACACCTGTTTGGTTCCCTGAATGGTGGAGGAAAGACTAATCTCAATGAGTGCCCCAAATAACCTCTGCCAATAGAGCCCTGCATGACCCCAAGGGTGCTGGTGGTCAGAATTGGAGGGTCAAGATTGAAAACTTGTGATGAGCATGTGTGAAATGGCAGCTCGCCTTTGCAAATGAACCCAGAATTGCTTCAGTTAAAACAATTGGCTGGCAGAGTCCTGGGGCAGGATGAAGATGGGCAATCTGCTGTTTAGACTCTTAACTAAAAACAACTTTGAGACCAAGTAAGGCGATGTTCTTTTGGAAGGGATTTTTTTTGCCAATTTATGAACTCTGCTGATATAAGGAATTTAATAAAAATGCTGACAGATCATTATCTATAGTTGTGCTATAATAAAACCTGTTTTGGTGAGGTTTATAACTTAGCAGTTGCAAAATGCAACAAATTATTAGATGAAAATAGTTGTAAAGTCTGGAAATTGACTTTTTGCTATTTTTATGATTTTATCTATTTATAGAGAATGCCATACCTTTTCACAACTGGGATGAATCTTGGTAAGATTGCAAGTAACTACAGATAGTCTATATGAAAAAAAATCTAACTTCATTTGCTAATGGAAAAAGCAGGTATAAAAATACAAAAAAAATAAACCAGTTTGAGATCAAAGCTTTTATTTTTGTTGCTGAAAAATCTGCCTTTCCTCTTATTTGCTTTATTTCTTGTGTCTGAAGATATTCAATATATGAACCTTTCTTCTTCTTCATGGACAGAGGCTTAAAGATAAAATATGGTACATGTGCCCATAAACCTGATAAACTGGTAGTACTTAATGTTATTTCTGAGGGCATAAAGTGCATATTCCAAAACTTAAAATCAGCAGAAGCTCTTCAAACTTCAGTGCATTTTGGAACAGGCTGGAAGGGAAATGTATCTCTAGGTAAATCATTACAAGTTATTTTGATCTCCTTCAGATTGACCTTGCCTTGGTCATTGCATGTTGCCAACCCCATCCCCGTTGCTGCGCTTGCCGTTTTGAAATGCTGAAGTGGGCCTTTTCTCAGTCTGGGGGGTCTAAACCAGCAAATACATCTTTTATCTCAGTATCAAAGGCAAAATTGTGGCTTTAACTTGGGCAAGAAGCAGTTGGAGACAGTGGCTGACCTTTTGAAATGGATATAAAAGAGACCCCGGGGAATCCCATTAGGAGCAGGAAAGGTAGATAACAGCTCTTCCCACCCTCCTGAAAGCTCTGACATTCTGCTGCTTAATACTAGAACCTTTTTGTAACTAAAACCAGTTTTTGGCTTTCTCTTTCAATTCAGAGCAGCTGCCTTTGTCCTTTAATTTTAAGTGGTAGTTTACACAAATTATTATTTGAATGTTTAAAAGCAAACTGTCAGTGCCTTAATTTCACAGACAAAGCACTGTGGCATTGTGGGGTCACTGTCTCTCACCGCGGAATCCCTTCTGCTGGCTCTTCCTTCTTGGAGCTCTTTGAGGGCTGGAGATGCAGTGCATTCTGGTGGTAGCACTGGAGATGCACATAGGCTCCCAGCTGCATTGGTAGCAGTGGGCATAGTTATGTTCACCAAACTGCACAGGCTGCAGAGGCTTGAATTTCATGACTTGAGTTGGCACATTTATTTTGCTTGCACACTTGATATGCTGCTCTGCCTGTGGTGTAAGTAGTTCTCTGAGTACAGGTTTCCTGGAAGCTTTAGATAGGAAAAAATGGGGATGGGTGGGCTGGGAGTGGTGGTGTTAATTGTCTGTAGAAATTCTTAGTTTCCTTAAGCTACTAAATCTGTTGATCTTTGAACTTAACTTAGAAATGATTCAATAGGCAGGTTGAGATCATCAGCTGCAGGTATGAGCTGGGTGTTTGCAGTAACAGGACTGATGATCTGTTGCTCTTTTGTGTGTGCATGCTGAAAAAATGCATTAGCTTGGGAAAACCTCCATGAAAATTAAAAGGCTGCAATAATTTCTCAGACATGCTATGCTCTGAGAACTTGACAGAGGTTGTAATTTTCTCTTGTTGTATTTGCCCAGGATATTTGCTTGGAGTTTGTCATTTGCTGACTTACAGGTGTGGGAATTATGGTTCCAGGGCTGAAGTTCCATTAGAAATAGTGAATCTGGCCCTAACTTTCAGCCTTCTAGTAAATGAAATAATGACAGTGTGAAGGAAGGAGAACCCTTCAGTGTTTATTTGATCTGATTGCAATTTGGAGATATCACTACACATCTTTTATGAAGATTTAAAACACTGAGTTCAGAAATAGCATCATGAGGATATCTATGTAATTACTTCAAATATTGTAACAACTGAACTTCCTTGTGCTTGGGCTTGGCAGGTTCAATTCATTAAAATGTACTGGTTCATAAGAATTTTTCTTCACTTTTTAGTCATCTTTAGCACTCACCTCTCTTTTCAAGTTGTACCTTCAGACTTGGATTGAGAACACCAGCTCCTCAGAGGTTGAATAACTTTGTGGGAAAATTGTGTTTTTCTTTAAATTTTTCTTTTCATCAGTCAGGGATATCAAGGCATATTACTACCTACAGAGAAGTGTGCAGAAATTGAAGAAAAATATATGGATGGAAGGTTTTTGTATAATCTTCCTCTTCATTGAGAGAGTGGGAGAAATCCATAGTAGTTATCAAAATTTACTGCAGTCAGGCTTCTGTGTTTTGTTTCAAAATCAGAAAAGTAAATCAAAAGATTCAATAAGAATGTTTCATAACTGTTGAAAATCCATGCACAAAACAACATGTAGACTGTTGTTCTAATCTACTTTCAGTTCTACATTAGGTCATAACAGTGGGTGTGTAATTCAGGTGTGCAACAGAGCCGTCCCATTACTTCTTGGACATAACTGGATATTTTAAGCTTTTATACTTAGACAAAGACAATTTAATTGCAGTAAGCCCTTTGACGAAACACTAATGGGGAAAAAAAAAAAAAAAAGAGGGAGAAGTGAAGGAGAAAATCTTGCTTTTGGAGTTTGAGTGTTTTTTGTATTTCTTTCTACAAAGCAATTCGCTCTTTTAGTAAAAACACTTTGAGCATTCCACATCATAATGAGCAGAAGCCTCTACCTTATGCTGATTTGTGAGCTGTCAGCTTTACAAAGGTAGGGATAGATGCACGTTAGGCTCATATTTAAGACCATTGAAGATGGTTTTTCAACAGAGGTAAGGCTACCAGAAATCCTAGATGATGTTATACTCCGTTGAGTGCTTTCACATCACACAGCATCTGCCTGACCGAATGAGCACGAGTGTTAAGGGCACTCTAACTGCAGAAGGGCGGATCAGAGAAGGAGGTAAGAAAGAAGTATCTAGTGATGAGGCATGTGAGAAAGTGCTGCAGCTGGCTGGAGCCCTTCTGATGCTCGGAATACAGATGTTGCAGGGAGCAGGTGAAGGTAGTCCAAACTGCTGCAGGTGGGTTGCGTCTGCCTACACAGCTCTTCCATTACCAGCTGCCTCTGAACTTTGCTCTCACCTGAAGTACGCTGTGTGTAATGCTTACCTGTCAGGGTGGCCTCGCTTGCTGAAATATTAAATGGCTTGAAATGGCAGTATAGGAAGCTTAACAAAATGAAAAAGGAGGAAAAATACCCACTTGTTTGTTCTGGTGCTCTCAAGCGTTCACTACTATGTTACTTTGACCACCAGATCTTGTGCTGGGGTGTGAATGACACTTCCCTTCAGACAGGAAGCTGGGGAGCTGTACTTTTTGGAGTTAACCTCTCTGAAGGTTGGACTTTATTCTTTTCCAAGAATAAAATCCTGTAGCTGTATTGCTTAACCTTAATCCCTTACCTCACTTGTACCAGACCTACTGCATAGCACGCTGATGTACTCTAGACCCTATTGACTTTTCAGGAGGTGGCCTTGTGCTGCAGCGGCCTCTGTAGTTGTCTCTTCCGTGTGTGGGAATGCCCTTTCTTCTCTGCAGTGGTAGGATTCAAAGACCACACTAGATCTCCTTTTTTGTCAGCCTGTCAAGGGATATGATTTTGGTTACAGCTATTGTGCCCTCAAATAACTTGTCAGATGCTTTAAAGTTCTATGGTAATAGTGCAATATCAAATGGTGTAAGAGCAAGATGATGAGAATAGGAGTTGTTTCTCTAGATCACCCATAAGAGCTAGCATACCTCAGGTACCAGTAAGTCTCGACTAAGGCATGCCATGCTTGTCAGAGTAGCCATGTGCTACTTTTATTCCTGATGTATTAATTTGTTAGGTAGATCCTAACAGCAGAGGTTCTGTTCGAGAAAGGACACTTCTGCTTTTGCTTTTGTTACTGATTGTATCTCCTGGTACTCTGTGCAACATGTTACATTGTGCTCACTGACGGAATTCTGAGTAACGTATCTTTATGTATGCTACCTGAAGTATCATACAGATTAGTTGTCCTCAGCTGTGTAGAAAATGGTAGGGAGGAAAAAATTGCCAGTAACTATTCAAAAGTGATTGCAAACATCTCTGCTGCCTACTGAAATTGACTTTGAAGTTGTCATCTCTTTGCCTTGGTCCAACATAGCCAAATACTCCAAAGAGATCTGTTCTGCTATCTGCCTCCTGCGTGCTGTTCTGGTGCGTACGCCTCCTATGCCCACGTCCATTGATTAGATTTCTGTAGCCTTTCAGAAACCTGCAATCTTCAGGCTCTATCATGATTTAAGGCATGCCAGGATATGCTATGTTTATATGTTATAGGTTATGCTATGTCCAAATGTTTTAGATTGAAAATAAGTATGTAGCCCTTAGCAAGAATGATTTACCGTTCTGTATAGAAGGAAGAATAGGAAGTAAGGTATTGTCACAAAAAAATTCACTGCAATTTCTTTTGCATAAGCTTAAATTCTGAGTAGAGAGGCTGTTAATTAGTGTGCAGATTTTTTTAATTGGCTGTAATAAAAAGCTAATTGGTGTTTTGCTTAAAGAGTGAATTGAAGTGTTGCTATAGAAACTTTGCATGTGTATAGTGCTGTTCTACATGAGGGCATAATAGTCTAATGACCTTTCTGAGCCAGCTTGTATAGTCAAAGAGAAAGTGTTAAATTCAGTCTTGTGGATGTGATTGTTAAGGAGTTTGTAACTTCACCCATTTCATTGCCCAAAAGTGTTGGTGGCTTTGTCTGATTGAATGTTCCTCTTGACTTGTGCCAAACCATACAATAAATGATGGTCTCAGAAGACCTGAGGTCTTGTAAAACTGGAGTGCACCAGTTTTAAATGTGTAAACTGATCTGTATTCTGTCAAGCATAAAATGTACTGCTTGGAAAAATTCATTTTCATAATCAGAGAAAGTGTGATGATGGATCATAAGTGACAACACCTGATCTGTTAGCTGTTGTATTCCTCTCTCTGCTTCTCACCTCTACGCACTGGTGGCCGAGTCCATGTGAAACACAGGAAGTATGTTTTTAAGTCAAAGGAGACTTCTGCTTTCATTTGCCACATTCTCTTCCAGCAAAAATACTGATCTCCTTGAACATAAACTTTGTCAATTGAGGAGAGTTTAATTTCTTTTCAGCTGTGAATAGGAATCTTTTCCTTGAGTTGGTGTACTCACCTAGCTAAGTTACTGAGTTGTCCTCATCTGTACTTCTGCTAACTGCTTGAAGGTTAGATACAGATGGCATTGACAAAAATAAGCTGAAGTGGTTATGGATGTATTAATTCCCGCACAAAATGAGGTCCAGTAATAAAATATGCCCTACGTTGATGATGGGGAAAGTTTAAACTTGGCCTTTTAAATTCCCTGATCCTAAATCTCATGGTTACTTTATAAATGGGCAAAATATATTATTTCTTTTTTTAACTGCATATCTAGAAGATGGAGACGGGGTGAAGTCCTGAAATAATTATTCGTAGTGACAGACAAGTTAATGTTCTGCATGTTTTAATGATGTTGTGAATGTCTAAATGTGGAAGACTGGATGAAATTCCAACCTGTTAACCCTTTCTGGGATGAGTTTTTATTTTCTCTGTTTTTTCGCAGTAAAAGCAAACGAGCATCCTCTATCTGCTGAATTTGCCACAGCACTTATTCCTCACAATAGTAAAACAGTTTTTGAGATTGATTGTTTTGTTTTGTTTTGTTTGTTTGTTTGTTTTAAGTTTAGCGTTTTTCTTCCTGGTAGATACTTAGAACTGAAAGACTCCTCTAAGTGTGCAGATTTAGCAGAGCCTTGTAGAATTGCCAAGGACTGAACCATCAGCTTCTTTCTATGGCTGTGGATCATGACTGAATAGTATCATAACTTAGTGGCTATTTTCCCCTTGATACATATATGTTAGCCCTACTAGTGTTGATGCCGTTTTGAAATGCTTCCCTCATATATTCAATATCTACTACTGATGTCCAAACCCTGAAGTCTTATGAGTTGGATGGAATGTTGCATCTCCAGAACTGAGTAGAATGTTGGATTTAGTCTCATAGTTCATCTTATGAGCAGTAAAACAGTAAGACAGATAAAATGTTTTAATGTGAAGCTTTTATCTGAGATCTGTGAGTGGATAACTCTGTAGGTGGTCCAGGGAAAGAACAGTGAAGGTGGGCTTTTTATCTTGCCCACCTACTTACATGGCAGTTACAGCTTGAAGATGGTTTTTTGAGGAAGACTAGTGCAATATTGTACTTACAGCTGTCAAGGAAATGCTCCTATTTTGGTAATCATTCACTCTAAGGTCATTCTGCTTTTTTTGCTTTGCTGAAGTTCATTGCCAATTTTTTTTTTTTTTTTTTTTGAGTTTGAGGCTCTGAGAATCCTGCTAGTGTTGATGTTGTTCCTACTTTAAGTGATGTGCTGGTCCAGGTGACTTCTCAGCCCTACCTCACAAAAATTATTTGACCTTTCTGTAACAATTTTCTAATCTATAATCATAAAGGAGCTATATTTCTGTTCTTTTCTCAAATTTTATAGCAATTGAATGCTGAGTAGATCAAGTATTATCAACTGTGTGGGTTTAAAAAAAAAATCAGATATAAGTTTCAATTATGTCTTTTTAAAACTTTGTTTTACAACTTCTATTTTCCTTATTGGCTGAAAGAGAATTTGGTCAGATTTCTGAAAACATGCATAGGAAAATATGGAAAAGCCTGTTCCTTCTCTGCCTTCTCTTCCCTGTTTTCTTGTGTGCTCAAAGAGATCTATTTTGATGTACCTGCTGCAGCATTAGATTTACTGAGTAAAACTTAGGTGGAAGTGTGGTGTTTGGTAGAGGTAAACCATGCTGCTGTGAGTTCAGTGTATTTGTCTTGGTTAATGCTGGCTGCAGTCCTGCAAAGCAAAGGGGAGCGCTGGAGGAGCACTGTGGGCTCTGCATTGGGAATGTCATCAGGAGGTCTTGGAAAGAGCTGCAGTGCACGGGAGTAGTAGTTGTTGTTGTTGTTATTATTTCTCTGTATGTTTTTTTTTTTCCCATTATTACTACTTCATTGCTGTAATATGGTTGTGTTTATGGGAAATTACACTGGCACAACTTGAGTTGCTATTGATTCTTACTTGTTCTATATTTTCTATACTGTGGCGACAGAGTTATTAATGGAGTTATCTGTACAATCTTTATAGTTAGCTATGATTAGTACTGAATGACTGTGATATACACAGAAACTATTTAAATATGTACTGAGATATCCTGTTTTGCTCAGAGAAGGAATACATTGACTTGCATGCATTTTGTTGAAAGGAGGAGAGGGCTTTGTATAGATTTATATGAATAATGGATTGCTAAAGGGAAATAGTTGAAAAAAGGAAATAGTCAAGATAATAGGCTTCATTGTAGTAAGAATATTGCTATGTTATTGATGGATAAGCAGGGCACAGGATAGTCAACTGTCCAGTGTTCTGTAATAGCCCAGAACCAAGCACAAGCTGCCTGCACGCAAACCTGTTACTTCTTGGCTCGGACCTTGCTGGATTGGGTTATTCACACTTCAGGCAGTAGGTGCTTACTTTGTTTCTTTAAGTGAATGAAATACCTGTAAAGTAGCTGCATGTTTAAAAATGAATTCTACTTTGCTTCTGCATGGTCAGGAAAATGCATCTTCTATCTGTATTTAGAAGTTACATTGTTGTAAATAGTAGGATTTCTATTTCAATATTATGAAGTATGATGTGTTCTTTTGCAGAGAATATCATGGAGTCTTTGAGGCCAGATGGAAAACATGCCTTCGTGAAAATGTTTCTACTCAACTAATCCTGTCTTGGCTTTAAGGTGAATGAAAATCACGTATCAAACACCTATTCTAAAACTTTTTTCTCATCATAATTGTTCTGTTTGAAGGAGGTTTGAGCATTTTATGTGCTCAAAAGAATTTTAAGAAGTTGCAAAACTTAGTGTTCGCTCAGAATAGAGAGCAAACACGAGTTTGGACCATGCTGCAGGAGTAAACACAAAGGCAGTCGGTGGCATGAATGCTTATGTCTAATGTTGTGCCTCGGCAACTGTTGGTTTTGTCTAAAAATTGAATATGCATATGGAGGAGAAATCGCTAAAATTGAATGGAAAATGTGAAATTAGAAAGGCAGCAAGGTATAAATAATTGAAAACCAGGTTGCAACTCTCACTTCTGCATTTTGTGAAGTCAGTTGCAAAAAAAAATGATAGATCGGGAATTTGCATTTCTGTTCCTCCTAATTTTGCTTTCATTATACCATACTCTGCTATGGAGAGCACAGGAGTGAAACTGGTGAAAGGGTAATTAAATATCTGTAAGAAATTAAGAGCCAGATCAGTGACTAAATTTTCAGTGGTCTGCATCTTTCATCATATATGCACATGCTTTGGAAATGTATCCCCTCATACTGTGTGTTTCTAGCCTTTCTTCTGCAGAACTGTTCAACTTACTGTGTGCCATGGTACAACGTGTCACACTTGTTTAGTTTATGGAATAATTGTAGTAAATATAGTTATTTATATTATCTTTCTAGACCCTTAATTACTTCGTATTGAAGCCAAGTATTCTTAATCTCCTCTGCATACTCTAATATCGTTGCCATATTTCATTTGGTTGTTTTGTGCTTGTTCTTTGAAATCATCCAAAATTTTCAGTTTTGTGAAATTCGTCTTGCTGTGTCTGTGAGTTAAGGGTTTGGTAAGATTACTGTTCTCAGAAAAGTCTTAATTACAAGTGTATATCTTTCCAGACTTAGCTGGTACTATCAGATGCAGTTATAACAATACCCTCTCTTCATATCTGAATATTAGGGGTTATGTTACTGAGGCCTGTCATAAGACTAACTTCCAGGTAGCACTAAAACAAAAAACAAAACAAAACAAAAAAACCCCACACAACTCAAGGTCAAGAAATGCTCACAGTTTTGTGATTTGAAGGCCCAGCTCTTGTGTGGGGTCTTCAAGCTGCTGGAGTTCAAGGTGTGCCTGGACAATGCTTTCACACAAAGGGCTTAATTTGTGTTTTGTCCTGTGTAGATCCAGGAGTCAGGTTTGACTGATGATCCTTGTGGGTCCCTTCCCACTTGGGGTGTTCTGTGATTAAGCATTGAGGTACTTCTAGAACCAGATTGGTCTTGATAAATTTGCCTGTGAAAGGAGGTCAAAGTAAAACTCAGCAATACTTGCAAATGAAGCAATGGACCTTTGGTGAGCGTGCTCAGCTGGCCAGAGGGTACAGCAGCAACCTTTAGCTAAATAATAGTTCTGTTCTGTATTTATTTTGTTCTGCCTAATGATATAGCTGTGTAATGGACTTGACTGTATCTCATTTAGGCTGAGAATTCTAATTCTTTACGAAGGAACTTACAGAAATTGAAAGCTTTCATTAATGTCTGTGAAGCTACTTGTATTTCCTAATCATAATTTTGTGATTTGAACCCCTATAGTAGGTGTAGGACTCCAGCTGGGTGTGTGTTAATACTTAGGATGTGGGATGCATGGGAAACACCAAAATAATCCAAGATTTGTGGTTAGCCAGTATGTATCATTCTTAGCAAATAATGAACTTCTCTAGGTTACTGTCACAGTACTGGTACAGTGTTAATGAACTGAAGCTTTAATAAATTATAAAGACAAAAGAACTTGTCATGATGAAATTAAGTGACCCTAGAACTTGTATGCTGACACAACTTAAGGCACAGTAAGTGAAAAACAAAATTGGTGGTTCCTAGAGGTAGCTGTGATGTAGCCATTTTCCCCCTGTATTTCAAATATTTTGTCTGTGTGTTAGTTGCCTTGGCACAGCAGATTGAGGATTAGGCTTGTGGAGAGGCTGCTGCTATTCCCAAAGATTGGACTGTCCCCTGACACGTCTGGATCAGGCAAGAACTCTATCAGATTCTTATGCTTTCTCTTCACCTATTTGGCTCTATCAAACAAATCTTATAATTCCGTCATTTGAATTGTGATCTGTTTTTGTGCTGTTAGTAAGCAGCAAACAGAAATAGTCAGGATATTTCCTTCCACAGTGTAGAGTTGTTTCCTTCACCTAGGTTTGGCTTTTTTCTTTGCTTTCTTTTGTTGTTGTTGACACCAAATTTGTTTCCGTTTGTTAGATTGGCTTTGCTGAATTCCATTTATTTTGATGTCTGTATTCATGAAGCGTACAACAAAATACCTACAAACCTTATTAAATGAGTGTTGGGGAGTAGTAGTCCTATGTAATAGCACTGTACCTTCTCTTATCGGTTCTTCATGTCAGAGGGAGATGTATTGTTCTATGACTTCTCTCCTCTGGCAGTTGCTGTGTACAGACATGGGAATAATTCAAAGCTGGAGTGACTGATGTGGCTGTCCTGTCTGGAGGCAACTAAGACTTACTTGGAATAATTACCTCTGTGTTCAGTAGCTATACTTAAATAAAGAAAGAACTTCCGATCCTGATGATTCTATTGATGGAAAAACTCTCATTCATGGAACACTGCCCAACAGATTACACTGCTAGAAAACATTTGCCCAGCTTTTATTTTGACTTTGTATAAATTCATCTTGAAGCATTGAAAATAGCCTTTTTTTTCTAAACCTGTACATCCTTCTAGTAACACATTTCTGATCCTGGCTTAAATGGGCAGTTAATTTATACACTAACTTCAGCTTAAATGAATCTGATCAAGCTTCCTAAACCTTTCCTTTTTAAGGAGTTTTCCAGTTTCCTTTCAGAGGAAGGTTTTGTTCACAGTCCTTGCCCAATCACCTCTAATCAACCACCTCTCTGTGGACAGTTGGCATACCTGGAAAACGTTCACAAATTGGCCTTAATGATTAAAAAAATAATGCAGTTCCTTAGTTGTATGTTCAAGATGGATCTGTGTGCAGCATTGTACTGGGAGTCTCCCATTAACCTATTACGGACTAGTGAGTTTGCACTTCATGATAGCTTGTAGTACTTTGCCTTAAGCTTGTCAGGTTTTCACCATTTTGATAGTTTTCATCACCTGAAGAGTCCTACTAAACTTGAGTCTCTCAAAACAAGCAAGATAACAAGATTTTGAAATACTCAATGTGTAAAGGATTGTTCCGTGGTAACAGTAAGGTGATGCAAGCAAGAGCATTTGGAAGTGCCCAGATTTCCTCCCCCCCCCCCCCCTACCCCCGTGTTCTCAGCCATGGTTGTTCCCTTCCCCTGTGCCACCACGTGTGTTTGAGCTGCAATATGAGGAGTTGAGTGGGAGCTGAAAATAAGCTAGAGCTGAGGAGAGGAACTGTTGTCATTTTGGTTTGCATTGCCTAACTCAGTCTGCAACTGCGTAACTTGCCTGTTAGTCCTGCAAGTAGAAGTTAGTCTGGCTTGGGGATAGGCAGGGACACTGCTGCTTTGGAGATTGAGCTTGTTCATATCAATATAAAGGGCAATGGATCAGGGCTTGAAATATTGTGTGGCTTCCATGGAATACAATAGAGGTAACACACTTCTGCTTCTGAGATCAATTGCTATTTATTTATTTCAGCAAGATTTAGAATAGTGTTTCCTCATGTTGAATGCCATTCTTTTGGAGTTAAAAAGCTGTCATCTGATACTTATTTATTACAAATTCAAAGGGCACTTCAGTGCTGTCAGTGTGAGATCATCGCTGTCTAATAATAGGCATTTCAGAAGATTTCTATGAATGTCAACTTTAACAGAGCCCTCTTACTAAAAGAACTGTACCTTGTAATCATGCCATATGTTTCACTACAAAGCAATTACACGAATTGTCTGAACTGGCTAAACATATCAGTTATTAAAACTCAATGTTTCTTTTGATCAGACAGTAAGTCATCTTGTTTAATACTTCCCCCACCCAGCCCTCCCTTTCTCCCTTTGTATGTTGGAGAGGAAAGAAAGTAGGCCTGATGGTTGCTGATGGCTAATGCAAAAACATATGGAACTTGTAGTGGCTGTGGGGCAGCATGGAGTGGGTGGGCTTGAGGTCCCTTGTTACTACATAGGAGCTGACAGTGGGCTGTTCTGCCAAGCTTATGAACGGTGACTTAAGCATTTTTGGATGCTTAACTCTTAAGAGCCCTCGTGGCTGTGTTAATTTCATACACTACATGCTTTGTCGCTTTTTCTTTTAAAAATAAACACATGGTGAATGGAAGCAAATCAACCATTTTGGTTGAAAGAATAAAATACATTGTGATTCAGTCCTGTTATAGTTATTGGCTTTCAAGATGAGAGCCACATTTAGTAAAAGGTTTGCTGAAAATTGCAAGCTATTAGATCTAATTCCAGGTAAAGTTATGCTTCCTTAGTCTGAGAGCCCTCTGGAAAAGACCATCAATGTGCTGAAAGCTCAAAGGAGATGAGCTAGGGCTTGTATTACGATTGGGATCTTCAAGAGATTGCCTTTTTTGTGGCTGAAAACACTATCATGAAGTGATGTGTCCACTATGTTTCATCTCCTCCAGTGGTGTGATACCAGGCTGTGAACAAACTGTGCATGAGGAGTTTGACAGTCTCAACCATGTACAAGCTGTTTTTTTTCTTTACAGCAAATCAAATGAATTTGGAATATAGGTGTCAGTATGAGCTGTCGATCTGCTGCTCTGCCACAGAACGACTGTGCAGACAGTGCTCCATGAGAGAGGTGATGCTTTGGTTTGGTGATTTCTTAGCATGGTTTTAGGAGGCCTTCATGGAAAAGTGGCTCCACATGAACGCTTCTGTATGGAGATTTTTGTTGAAGGAAGAAGTTGCAACTAGCTTGCTGAAAAAGTTGCACAATCTTAGTCTGTGTAGTTCTGATGTTGCCAGAGGTGTTATTTTTGTAGCTCTTTCAGCTCTTCACAATAACTTTGCTCCCTGATGATTAGATCAAAGCTGCAGGAAACAGGTTCTTCTTTTGAACTGCCGAGCCTGGGAACTGCCCAACCATTTTGTTTCTCTGTTTATTCCACCAGGTAAAAATGAGGTTAATATATAAGCATCTACAATTGTATTGTGGTGGGAACTCTCAAAAGATATAAAATATCTTTTTGGCAGATATGAACAACTGCAATTTGGGAAATGCTTGCTTCCATTTTTATTTTATTTTAATATCGAGATCAGTTATTTGTTAATAGCTGTTAAAGCTGAAAGCTTCTTGCAGCACTTGGCGCGCTGTGAAACCTGACAACCAGCTGTCAAAATACACTGTGTGCGTCTGGAAGTGTTTCCAGGTAGCTTTGAAGAAATCCGTTCTGTTTACTAGCTACTTTGTAATTATCAAACTTTGAATAATCTACACAAAAATCAATGTTTCCATCTAACTCTTTTCGGCACAACCCAATCTCTCTTATTACCTTCTTGTGAACAGACTAGATAGCAGCAGCTAACTGTAGAGTTATTGCTAAGTAGAGATGCAGGAATTCAGGTGAAATGTTTCAGTGTGTGTAGCTGGAGCCTTAAGGCAGTTGTCATGAACAAAATCATCTTTCTCCTCCATTCTTCACATTGCAAACTGTAGATCCTGTCTTACTATTTATTTTTTTAATGATCTGTATGTACATTAGAAATCCTGAACTTGCTTCCAGGTATTGAGAAGTGTTTATGGCTTACGATGAAGGAAGGTTTGTTCTAGAAAGTATATTGTGACAACTTGTATTATTAAGAATAGCTTTGGTCTATTGACAAGATATTTTCTTCCTGTTGTTTTCACCTTCAAGTGTCTGCTGATACGACTGTAGTAAATTCAACATCACTGGCATGATTCAAAGAATTGCATAGGGCCCTGTGAACTTTAGAGCCATGTGTCTGAAACTGTGGTTTAGCCTACTGTACGAACAATATGGTCCTTGTAAAATTTAGGAATCTGTGTTTACGTCTGAGAGACGTAATTGTTGAGTATTTCCCCCCCTACAATAGGTTTGGAGGTCTTAATATATTGTACATGAATGAAGAAAACAATTAAGGAACAGTAAATTCTTTAGATATGTGTGCCTATGGTTGCTCTTCACTCTCTGTGTTGCAGTCGCTGCTTGCTGCTGGAGGGAAAAGAAATAAATCTGTTCCACTTCTATAATGTTACTGAACATGTTCTTCTACGTGCAACTAAGTTCATTCTAAATTGTAAATAATTGTTTCTCAGTCTAAAGAATGTGAGAGTATGTGAATATACCGAAGGCTTCCAGAATTCTATTGGAATGCCTGCTGACTTCTTAAGAAATTGCAGCACTGCTAGGAAAGGAAAGCCTTATATGTAAGTTGGGTTTTAGAATGATGCTTTAAATCAACTGGCTTTGACACTCTAAACATTTTTTTTCAAGGAATTTTCTTCAGTTTTCTTCTACTGCCTCACACCATAGTAACTTTTGTCATTTTTGTTGTTTTTTCTTTGGGGAATCGAACGTAAGTCATGAAATATCAATCCAGAGCAGGCAGGAGTTAATGTGTGTGTGCGTGCGCATGTCCTGAGCTTGTTCAAAATCACAATTCCAATTCCTTTTTCTTGGTTATGTACATGCAGTTAACTTCTCATCTTTCTTTCTGGCTTCTGCGCTGTTTTATTTCCTTTACATAATGCCCTGTCTGATACTGAGACAAATTATTGATTAAAGCATATGAAACAAGTGCATGGTGTGTAAGTAGGGAAAATGGGTACGAGTAATATATTTTAATCTCATTTCCTATGTTGCTTCTGTATTAAAAAGAAAAAAATCTATGTGAAAATATATTAAGTAATGCAATAACTGCATACTAGTAAATACAAAGCCAACAGCTGTGTTTTCCAAAAGTACATCACTGCGAGTAGAATTGGGAAAAATAAAACTTTATTGCAGTTTTGGGAAGAAAGGGAGAAACAATGCTAATCTAAAAATAATTTATCTTTTTTTTTTTTCTTTTTTTGCCATTTAAGGCAAGAATAAGATTTTGCTGGCTATATTCTCTCTGGAAAAATATAGCTGCTCTTATTTCTGGGAGTACTGCATAGATAATTTGAAGATGCAAGTACCAATTTGGAATATTATTCCATTCTAGAAATGCTTTCTGTGGGGAGTTACTTGTTAGTAATTGAACTAACTAATTTGGGGGGCAAAATGAAGAATTTATTTAATCAGAAAACCATTTTAGATGTGGTGTATCTGTCTTGCTGACCAAGAATGCCAGTGTTTGAGCTGGAATTTGT
This sequence comes from Lagopus muta, assembly GCF_023343835.1. Taxonomy (NCBI): domain Eukaryota; kingdom Metazoa; phylum Chordata; class Aves; order Galliformes; family Phasianidae; genus Lagopus; species Lagopus muta. Next base: position 5,390,041 of record NC_064441.1, read on the forward strand.
GCAGTCCAAGTGCTGTGTCACCCATCACATTTTGCAGAATAGTTGCTAAAAACTAATGAGATGTACTTTGCATAGACTAATGAGATGTGCTTTATCTGCAGAGGGCTATAAGCAGATGTAATGTAAAAGGAGATGGTAAATTAAGAGTCTGCTGAATTTGGGCTGTGCATATACTGCACAGTGCTGCTGGGTCAGAGAGGCTGAGCACCCCTAACACCTTCTCAGCACCAAAAACCCTGTCTTGTCCTCATGTTCTGTGCTCCTTTGTGGCCTGATCAACATCTTTAAAGCAGCAGACAGCTGAGCCTTCTGCTGGTGAAACTATGGGGTCAGTGAATTCAATGGGCTTAGTGCAGCTTTGGAATGCTGCAGCTGGCACAGGGAGCCATCACATCTGCTGACTGTAAGAGCAAGATGTGGGCACAGAACTATCACGTTGGTGGCAAGTCTTTGTCAGTATGGCCTCGCATTTATCGGGCTGTGTGCACGTATCAGAAGCACGTGTTAGGTTGGTTGATGATGTGGGAAAGCTGAACCTCCCAGAAGGAAGTGCTTGCAGCAACCAATGGGAGGTACAGGCAGCAACTCCCTACAGTTCTCAAAATGGCTGCTTTGCAGTTATGTGACAATCCCAGAAACTGAGGCACTCTGTTAGCTTAGTGTTGTTTCTTCAGAAGGCGTGCACACACACATTTTACTGCTCTTCTGTTGGAGAAATCTTTAGTGATTGAGTATTCAAATTTGAGATTTGTTCTGTCTGTTCTATATTTGCTGGGCTAGAAGATGCTTCTTGTCCAAATCTTCATTGGCTTGAAAATCCATCTCTGTATTCGATCACTATGTCATATAGCTTGCCAATGTGACTGGAGCTCAAGCTGACCTGGTTAAACCTCAATTCTTCCTAACTATGCTAGGTGTATCTAGGGCTGAGTTGAGATTTTAGTAAGATGAACTAAGGTCACCCTGTTCTTGGTGTTGTGTTTTTTTTTTTTTTTTTTTTTAGTGTTTTGAAGCTATGCTTTCTCGAAAATGGTAGAGAAAGACTAAAATATTGACTTAAAAGCACAAAAAAACAAAACAAAACAAAAAAAAACAACCAACTCACAATACCCAATCTGACCATTTTGATTCCCTGCATCAAATTTATAAACTTGGTAATTTGATTTTAGAGCAGTAAGGCTTATCTAGTAGTTGCACAAGCTAGAGTTCAGGATTAGTTAGCACTTACAGTGTTAGCTCTCTTGCCAACTAATATTACGAAAACGCTTTTCTTTCCCTCATTCTTATGCTTTTCTCTTTTTAAGCTGCTCGCTTTACTCACTCATTTTATCCTTTCCTTTCAATTATCCGCAAGATTCATCAAAAGGGTGGGAGTAATTACTTTCGCAGAGAAATGAGCAACTTATTTAAGAAGCACTCGTTTAAGTCCATTGCCTTTTTTAAATAATCAAGTTGATTGAAGGGCAGTGAAATTTGTCACCATTTCTACTAGATCTTATACTCTGTGATAATATCACTTGCAGAGGCCAAGTTTGAAAGTGTCTCCCATGCGTCAGACTTCTATATGTCTGCATGATTTTATTTTGTTTAACAGCAAAGAGACCAAATTAGAAGGGAAAGGGAGAAGGTGAATTTTCCTTTTTCTACCTTCTACAAACTGATCTTGTACTGTGTGTATAGTTCTGGCTTTTCTGCCCTCATCTCTCAGTAGCTGAAGCCAGCTTGAGTTGCTGATTATTTTCTACAGATTTATTTTATTTTCATTAAATAGGCAGACTCAAAGCAATAGAAGTTAAGCAGGAAAGCATTGCTGATTTTTTTTTTTTTTTTTTGACCTCTAGTACTTTTTTTGCAGGAACCGATTGAAAACTAGAGCTTCAGAAACTACACACTGACAAAGCAGTCATTTTCTGTGCAGGGAAGAAAATACTTCTGTTTTGGAAAGCTGTCGATGTTCTTGTTTCAGCTTTACAAATCAGGATATTGAGTGATCATTATTAGAAGTTGTGGTTTCCTCACTAAGCTTGAATTAAGGGTCAGTCATTTTTCTGGATGTGTGTTAAAAATGAGATCCTTACTCTGAGAAGCAGTTCTCCAACTAAGTGGCAAGGCATAGAATGTTCCTGATGAATATGGAAGACTTCATTCTTAGTTTTCTTGTGCCCTTCATACGTTAATATGATGCAGGTTTGAGTGATCTTCTTTTCTGAGGGAAAATAATAATAATGCAAAAGCACTTTTGGACTAAAGAAACTTTCTTAATGGAAGGCTCGTTAGAACTGAGTCTATTCACAGTAAAAACAGTTGTTTCAGCAATGATACTTCTCTGATGGCAAGTAATCTTCTAACAAAGAGCTCTAATGAGCTGTAATTAGCGTTTAGAAATAAAGGAGAACAAATTGACTTTATTTCCCATTAAACTCCAAAGTGGTGATGTTTGCATCTTTATGAGGAAATAGTAGTATATAACTTCATAACTGGTGAAAAACTGTTTACCAAAACTGGAATTGGGAAACAAAGAAATAACAACCAAGCAGCACACCACAGTTAAGCCAAAGAAATGGGGGATAAAAATCTTATCTATGGTAGAGTAAGTCTGTCTTGTATTTTCTCACTAGTCAGATATTTTGCCCAGCCTTATTGCTGTTGATGGAGAGAATTCAGTTTCTAATAACACTGAAATGATGCTTGTATTCACAAGTGACGTTTTCAGTATGATGCAGTTCTACATGCAGTGCAAATTCAAGGCTTTTTCTCTTGTAGGTCTGATCATATTAACATCATTAAATTACATTTCTGTTCACTGTATTGTCAAATTGACTTATTGGGATCAAGAAATATTGCAGTCAGTAAATATACAGAAAAATATTCTATCTTCTTCTTTGAATGGGACCGTGACCCCCTATATTGTCATGTTTGAGTCAGTTCTAGAACAGTGAATGGATTAATGATTCTTCTTTGGAAAGCACTCTGCTTCAATTATTTCACACAATTGAGCACAACAAAGGCTTTTGGAGAGCATAAAACTACCCTGACCATTTCTAACTGTTTGAAGGGGTTATGAAAAATCTTGGGTTTTTAGACCTCTTTACACTATTTCCACTTGTAGGATTCCTTTCGAAGGAAGAAATATTTTCAGCACTATCACTTGCCTCTTGAAAAAATATTAGGGTTGAAGATGATGTGATTAAAATGCTACAACTTGAACTACAGAATATTCCTGTAGGTGCTAAAAGCTTAAGATCAGAATCTTGTTCCTTAAGGAGGATGGTGATGTTCTATAGCTAAGATATTTTTTGGTAACTCAAGCTTCTGTTGCCACTGAAATTAGTAACTCTCTCTATACAGGGGAAGGACATATCAGAATATAGTATTGAAGATTAAAACACATCATTATGATTTTCCCTGTTTTGAAGTTTTAATAACATAGGATATGTGAAGATTTTTGTCTTTCAAGAGGTTGCCAGTTTGCGTTTGGAGTGCAGAAGTGTTTTACATGTTTCTGTCTTGCCAGCTACTTAACAAAATAGATCTTGCTTTGCACTGTAGAACTTCTAAGCAGTTTTCTAGTTATGTCTTTTAAATATAGAGTGTCTGTGTTTTTTGTGTAGTCAAAACTACACACTAGACCATTAACTTCCCTGAGTTTGGTCAAGAAAGAGTTTCTGTACTGCCTCCTCCATGGTTCCCAGAAAGGGATACGTATGGCCCAGGTATTGGTTCCCAAATCAAACTAATATTCAATGGTGCTTTTGCAATAGTGACCTTACTTGAAAGTTGAATTAAAATAAATAAATCCTTGTCCAAACATTTTGCTCCTTCTGTCTTAGGTGCATCTTGTCAGCTTTGGGCTTCAAGAAGGTCGCAGAGTTTCCTTTTGAATTAGACACCTGACTGGAACGCAGCTAGGTGGATGTAGTTGGATACTTCATTAAAATCTCAATATTCACTTCTTGCTTGTTCCTTTAGCTGTACTTTCAGGAAGGGCCACTTCAGTGTCACTCTTGAAGTGTCACTAAGCTGACAAATGATTTATTTATGCACTTGAACATAAAAATAACCAAACTTGTTTTCTGCCCTTAACTAGAAGATTTGGAGCTGAGAAAAACCTGCATGTTACGGTTGAATATTTCACTGATATTTTCAAGTGGAAACATAAAATGAATTCAAAATGATTTACAGCATTGAAACTGGAAGTTGCTGTGTGTTCTCTGTCCAGTCAGCAGAATTCTCCAGGTGTCTTCTGGGTTCTCATCTCCTGTGCAGGCTCACAATTGATCAACAGCAGCTTCAATTCATTGGCAATAAATGTATAAGGGTTGGGGGGGAGAGGGCAGGGAGTTAAGACTAAAAAAGGCTTTGCTGTACCAACAGAAATGGGAGGCCCATCAACACCTTTCAAATGTAGTCTGGCTCTGTCTGTAAAGAACCGTTTCTGACTGTAGAGAGAAGCTGAAGTGATCTAATTTGATAACTGGGCAAGAATAAAACATGCAAACTCTTTTGTGAATCAGGTGAGAAGTTCTGGAATTCACTGCTCTATGGTTCAGACTTGGGATGTGTGACTTACCTTTGTAGGCAAATTCAGATACTGAAATATAGCTAAGAGTTAGTTGAGCATGTAAATGAGGAAGTTACTTAGTTATATGCACAGAAAGTTGCCACACAGTTGACAGTGAATCACTAGAAGACATAAATATTTTGTTACTTCTGTCTATTTGATGATAAGCTTGAAGGGTGTTACTGTCTGTAAAGAAGTTCTCTTTCCTGAATAATGGCTGTGTTTTAATTAGTATATTTCCTTTAGAAATTCTGCATTACCTAGTCCAGATAAATCTTAAGCAAACAGGTCTTCAGTATTTTTCTCTTTTCTATACTAATAAGTAATTCTTTTGGTACTTAACCAAAAACAAACAAGCAAAAAAAACAAAAACAAAAAAAACGCAACCAAACTAACAGCAAAAAAAAAAAAACAGCTCTAATTAAAGTTCTGAAGTGATTGATTACACCATTCTGAGTGTAATCCAGACAGAGGTTAACTCTGTGGGAGCTACTTAGTTCTGTTAATTAGTCATTGTTCCTTCCAAGCAGTGCAGTGGCTTCTTTAATTTCTGTTGCTGGCAGTCATAAATGTGAATGCTAAAATAAAACTGACTTCATAGGCGTAGACCAGGTGTACTTGTTCAGCAAATTGATCGCCTAAGTACCAGAAACCCGTTCTTTGACTTCTGAAGTAGGAAAGAGCAAATATTTTCTTGGAACTCAACTTGAAGTCAGGATAAGATTATCTTAAAATTTTGTCCTTGTTCTGGAGCAGTTTGGGAAGAGAAGCAAAATCACCTTTCCTTTTGTTTATAATCCCTTTCTATTACACAGTCAAAAAAAAAAAAAAAATCTGAAAATTACAGTGTTCAAATAAAGCATCTTCCTTGCAGGTAATCCTTGTGAAAGACACGGGAAGGGTGGGTTTGTATTTTAGTTTTGGAGTTCGTGGCTAAGCTTTTGCCAGTGGGAGCTGAATCTGCTGCAGCTGTGTTCCTGCATGGTGAAGAACTGTGTCTGCAAATTCCCATCCTGCAGAGATGGGCCTCATGGTTATCTACTCCTAGCTTTCTTATAAAATGCAAATTGAGAGAATCTTTAAATTCAGTTGCAAAATTTCTGCAGACTTTGGCATTTTGACTAAAACACCTGCTGTGAAAGATAAATGTTGTTCAGATAACTTCCTGCGTAGAAGTGAAAGTAAAGGGTGGGGGACAAACAAGCGGGAGAGTCCAAAATAAGACTAAGCAGTGTTGCCTGAAGCACATGTTAATCAAAAGAGATCAAAGGATATGATGTCAGTTTATAGAGAAACAGGTCAGGCAAGCCCAGGTAACTCAGGAAGCAGGATGCTAATTATTCACAAAAAGTCAGGTATACAGTTACCGTGCTATAGTTGAAAGTCAGGAGGTCAAAACTTGCGCAGCAACTCAGCCAACGTGATAGAACAGCTTTGCTCCTTGCGGTGGAGTTTATCCCTGTTAGAAATGGAGGAGAATGAATCAAGTTTGCCGAATGCTTCCCAACAAGGTAAGAGCATGCAAGCTTTGAAATACTTAGCTGGTAAGAAGTTTGGTGCATTGTTAGTCACCGCGTGTAGAAGCTTGTTTCACTTTCAGCTGTTGCAGTGTGTGCTGCACGTCCACACGAGTGGACTTGGTTTTTGCACATGTGTGTATCTGTGGAAAAAGAAGAAAGCCCACATCCCTTGTTTCTGCAGTGCAGTGGTTTCCGAAAACAAAGCACAACAAGCACAGTAAAAACACAAACACTGTGCTAAGTTAAAAGAGCAAGAAAAGGTGCGATAAGATCGTGTGAATGTTGGTGCTCTGTTGTCAGCAAAGGCTGCTTTAAACTCAAGGTGAGCTGTGGATGTTGAGGTTGCTTTCTCATGATAGAGTTAAATTTGCTGCAAGTATTTTGAGGATCAGAAGTGTTTCACACTGTTTTGCACAAACTGAGTGCCTGTTGCACCTGAGCACGGCTTAGCAGATCTGCAAGGAGTGAGGACATTGTTTCCCTTTTTCACTGTTGGCTTATTCTGGGTTGTTTTCTTTTTTCCTCTGTGGGCTGTGCTAAGGTAGCACAAAACATCCATGCTAAATAGTCCTGGTAAGCACTCACAAGAATAGAGCGCTGTCCTAGACTCTTAAATTTTCAGTAGAAGCCTGTACACAACTGTTCATGAATCTTACTTAGTCCTACTTTTGCGACATCAGTGTCAAGGTTCTGCTATGAAAAACAATGTTTCCCCTGTAGTCCTTTTTTCTTCCAAGAGATGGTTTTAATGTCACAGGAAATATTATCTTCCTAAGGAATTATTCCATTATTTTATCTTCTTAACATGCAGTGTTTTATATTCCCCCTGACACTCAACCTGTGTTTTTCTTTTTCTTAATTTACCAATCCCTTCCTCAGCTCTTTCTCATACTTTGCATACCAGCAACAACTGAAGCTTTGGAACTATTTTGAGTTCTGTAAGAATCCTCAAGCTATTTTAAAATTTGCAAATGGTTTTCCAAGTGACTTGCTAGTCGTAGAGAAACTGTGTTACTGCTTTTCCCCTCAAAGTTATTCCTCATACATATGCAAGCATATTCTGCTGGGATTCAAATATGTGTCTATGACCTACGTTACATGGGAATAACTCTGTTAATGCCAGAGCAGGCTTCCTGCATTCAGAGCTTCTGAGAGTGGAAATCCCTTTTTAGTTTTCTCCTGTTTTAACATGCACTGAAGTAAGTTGAAGTGAGTTCAATGTGCATTCAGATTTTAATTCTGGAAAAAGCAACATTCAGTAGTGCACAGATATAAATACTATTTCTGTGCTGTGGTATTGAGAACTTACAGTTTTTCTTTTTTCATTCAGGATCCAACTTGGGGTTCAGTGGTACACTCTTCAGAAATATTTTCAGCCTAATTCTGATCTTAATTTTTTTTGTTGCAAGTGAGAAGCTGTTTCAGTGCTGCAAATAAAATTATATTAGCTAAACTTACATAAGTGAATCAGGCCTTTTGTATTTTATACATGTCTTTTGGGAGCTGTGACTGTGATCCCAACTTAATTTGTACCTTTTCTTCATTAGTGTAAGTGAGCTTAGTCAAATGAAATGATTTGCATTAGTGGGTGGAATGAGGATCATGGCTGCTCAGCAACTTGTTTTTGTGAATAGAAATGTTCTCATTTCTACATACATGTAGAATACATGTACATACACCCCAGTGTAAGGGTTTTTTGTTGTTGTGTTTTTTAGGTTGCCATCAAGGTGATGTACTGTTACTTCTGCATGTGTTTGTTTTTAGTGACTCCAAAATAATTGGTGATTTTGCTCGTGTTTTTTATTAGAAAAAAAAGTGGAAAAATTAACATTACTCAAGATACGTGTCAAAAGCACTGCTAGTGAGATGGCTTGCTTTCCTTTCATGTTATTTATTTTTGTGGAACTTTGGGCTTGTATGAATTACTAAAGGTGCCAGATTGACAGCCCTGGAGGCTGGCTTCACTTATTCATTAGCAAAAGTGATGCAGCCTGGTCAGCAGGTGCACAAACCACCTCACTGCGCTATGCTCATGTGTTTCCATTCTGTTGTGGAAAAAATAAAACAAAAGATTTTTTTAAGGATCCAAGCATTTCAGTCCTGTTCACTCCTTGTCTTTCCCTGCAGCGTTTTCTTTTAAGGCACAACGTAATGGTCTTGTGATGATTAGGTTTGTGCACTAAGGGCTACGCCGGGGCGTTTGTTTGATTTCACCCAACGGGCATCAGATGGTGAGGAAGGCTTGGGGCTTACGTAAGTCAGTAATTCTTGCCATCTGGTCACTCAGTAAATAGAAGGTCACTCCACCATCACAGTGTTCTTGTTTTACACCAAGTGTAGTAAGTTACAAGAGTGACTTAGCGCCTGGTTTGTTTCCATTGCAATCACTTTACTACCTCTGTAAATACTCCAGCCCTTCATCTCCATGGAACTTGCAGTGTGGGTGTGCCTGTTGGCGAGATCAAAGTGAGCCCGGAACAATTGGCCTTTGACTGCTGGCCAGGAATCAATTCCTGTTCCACTGAGCTCCCTGCAAGCCCTTTAAAAATGCACTGCAGCTGACAGTGTTCAGGGTATTTTTGTGTGGGCTTTTTATGATTTTTATTTGAATCAAGATCTGTCCCTTCCTACTAGTTGTTGTTTTCAGTTTTCTGTGAATGAAGTTCTATTTCCAGGAGACTCCAACCATACCAGCCCCACAACGTGCTACTGCTGTAAACGTTAATGTGATGTCATACATGAGTTGTAATTAATTTCACACTCTATTGTGTTGCTGGATGGTCGTATTAGGTTTACTCACCTGCTAAGTGTATGCAGTATACACTTGCTTCCCCTTGAAGCTGAACTAACAATTTGAGGCTGGGGCAGCTTAATGATTCAGATCTTGAGAGGCACTGGGAGTATGCTAGGATGGGAGAAGTCAAATAAGCATTATTATTGTACCATCCTAATTTTTTCGGTGCTCCGTTATGCACTGCTTATTAACATGTCTATTTTAAGAATCATCATTAGTATTTTATAAATCCTTAATAAAAACGTGGTTGAGTATGTTATTGTATTAAACTTCCAGCAAGTTCGGTTTCCTTTTGTGATTAATCTGGACTGAGGATCAGCTCTGAAGCAGGGGTTCCTCGGGGTTTGTTCTTGTGTTCTGATATTGATTGTTTTATTTTAGATCAATACGTATGTAGTCTCATGAAACTTTTACAGACCAAGTCTAAAAGAAGCAACTAGTACTTTTTGCTGAGAAAGGCGATAGGAGCACATCAAGGGCATACATAAAGAGCACGGCATGCTTGCGTGGAGCAGCAGGAATTAGAAAGGGAATGTCTCAAAGTGAATTTGAGAAGTGTTTCTTCTCAGTCTCAAGCTTCTCTTATCAGAAGAACTTTCTGGCCACTAACTCTACTCACTAGGCTATTTCAAGGAACAGCCTCATTCTTCAAGTGTGCTTGAATGGGGCTTTGGATAATGCTAATGAATGCTGTAATCAGTTGCAGTTTTTAAATGGAATTGTGCAGCATCAGATGATAGATGTGAAGGTCCATTGTTTAAAAAATAAGTAATCACACTTCTGCTTTGCGTTTGATTCTGAGGACCTCAGTCCCCTGAGTTCAGTGCCTGTTAGCTGTCTGGACAATTATTAGCAGAACATCACTGGGTCTTTCCTTGGCTCTTTTAGAATGATAATAGTGAAGTTTTCTGTGACAGCGTTTCTTACTTAATTTGACTCTATTCACCAACAAGGTACGGGAACAATGGATAATTTAAAATAATTCATTTTATTGCTGCCTCCTGTAGATTTTTGACTTTCATTTCAGAGTAGGGAGTGTAGAGAGCTAGAGAAGTATGTACTGATCACTGTCCTGGTGCTGTGAAAAATACGAGATTCTGATAGTCCTGTAGAGTCATCAGCAGCAGGATCAGCACAGAGCACTCATTTGACTTCAGCTTTAATCATTCTGGTTTTTTTTTTTTTTCAAAATGCTTTTAACTCTTATCACAGGAATGCTGTTTTTTTCATGTCGATTTTCTGGTTTGCGTTTATAAAGCAGGGTGTGAAATTGTAGTTCTAGAAAAAATATCCTATGTAACACATGCATATTAAAACTGAGAAAACTACTTAAATTGAAGCATGATAATTGTGAATCTCTACCAACGGTGAGAATCTACTGCAGAACTGAGTATCAAACCAAAGGCTTCCAGCTCCCAGTCTGCTTTGTGTTATTCTTATTTGGCTGTTGTATTCTTCTCCAGTTTTTAGAGGTGTGTTGCAGATGACTGCTTCCTAATCTGTATGCCCAGAAATGAAACAAGATAGCAACATCTTGCTGTAATAAATAGTACTGAAATTGAAAATGTATAGCAAATGGATGATGTTTGCAAAGTGTCCAAAAACTTCACTTCTATGTTTGAGCTGCTTTCAACTTTGAAATTCTGCTAGCAGGTAAATAATCTCTAGTCAGCTGTAGGTCCTATCGGGATTTGTTTGCCTCACAGGGGACCCAGAGGAGAGTGGTCTTTTCCCCAGTAAATTGTTGATCAGAATATGTCTCTTAGAAGGTGAACAGAGGTGAGGTAATTATATTTATTTTTGCTGTTCCCATGCTGCTTTTGTCTGAATTGAATGGCACTTATTGGAGAAAAGAACTAAGATTGATGCAGAGGGGGTATCATGTAGTTTCAGCTTCTTCAGACAGAAGGAAACAGGGTTTGTGTAAGCTTGTGTAAGCAATGGTGACACAAGTTTGTAATTGAAAAAGAGCTTTGCATTTGTAGCAGGTCCTAACAAGGTCCATTTCCTTCTCCAAATACTTCAGGTTTTCTGGAAATGGGTGAAAGTTTGGTACCTTTACATAGGGATAGGACACCAGAGTTCTGCTGGAGAAGGTGGTGGTGTAGAAGTCTTTTTGTCTTTTTTTTCTTTGCTTAAAAAACCATACATTCACTGATCTCCTCCACAGAAGAGGTGGTGCAATCTCAAGGTTGTATCCTTAAGTACCAAACGTTTCCAACTTGCTGTTAATTGTTGAAATATGCTTCCTAAAGACAAACAAGATTGTTTTTCTTTATTGAAATATAGTTGTGATCAAGGTACTTAGATTTCTAAGGGTTTTATTGTTTTTTGTCTATTTTTGACTTCATAATTATGATATTCCTAATAAGGAATTAGATTTTTGGAGCTTGCCTGAATGCAATGTAGTGTTGTTACATAGTATACTATGGTTAAGTAATGATGAAGTTCTCCTTGTGAAGTCTACTTTATTATACGATGTCTACTTCTCAGTAATTTTGTGTGTGTTGTTTTTTCTTTTGTTGTTGCTAGGTAGCTTTTCCTGTATGTTTGTTATGAAAGTCAGAGTCAAGCCAACAGGCAAAACATGAGTTGCTTAGGAAGCCTATGCTGCATAGAGGAGCATTGGCACAATAGCCATGCAAGTATGCTCTCCTGTGTATTATGTAGTGAATTCTGGAAAATGTGCAACTGGCTGTTGGATAACTGGGCTAAATCTGCAGACTTGATTTTCTTTCTTCTACTTTTTCTAGTGATTCAGGGTGGCTCTGTGTGCGTCTCCAGATTGTCTTAGTACACGTTATTTATTAGGTATCCTTCTGTGTATGAAGCAGCTCTGCACTGATAGAGTGAAGCTATAATATACATTAATAATTTTTCATCTCCCAGTAATGTGTTTCTGGTCATATAGCCAGGCAGCATATTTGGGGAAGAAGATATGCTGCTTGAATTTTGCCCTCTGAAACTGAGTTGTTAAATTAAGGAGTGCACTGTGAAGGTAGTGTAACAGAATGTCATAGACATAAAGTGTTTTTGTCAGGTCATTTGCACAGGCCTAAAAAAGAGGTAAAGTGCGCTGCTTTGGCTGTGAGTATACTTGGTGGTGTTGCTGCTGTACACAAGTTACTGCAAAATTTCATGAATAGTTAAAATGTATTATGTTTACAAAAGTCAGAGTTGTTACATGGCAGTGTAATTGTACCGTCTCTATCAGATGAACTTGAGGACATTCAGGCAGACTTCAAGTATTTCAGATGTTCTTCTGAAAGCATATTTTTCCAAAAGATTTTTTCAGAGGCCATTTGAATCATGCAGTGTGAATCCAGCTGAAGTTGTGCCTTGGGGGCAAGGGAAGCAACCAGGTTTACTTACCTTTCCATGTCTTAAGATCATCATATCCCAAGCTTAATCTCTGAGCAAGAAATGGCCTAAAGCTGTGCCAGCCTGAGGAAGTGTGAATGTGTCACCACATACAGAACAGAAAACTACCTTCTTCTGTAAAGCAGAGCATACATATCTGTCAGAGGTGCTGTGATTTCATTACTTACTGTGGTATTTTCTAGGTTTCACTATCATTTTTGCCTCCGGGCTATATTTCATCTGGTGCAGAGCCATGTGTACCAAGGCCCTCTCTGAGTGGTGGTGCCACTGCTTTTACCTTTTTCCAGTTATATTTTGGTAATATACTGAAACCCTTTTTAAAATTCAAGAGGCTAAGAAGCCTAACCTAAACTAATTCTGTGTCAGTGGAAACAGAGGTAGAAAGTGGATTTTTTTTTCCTGAATTTTACCATAAATCTGTAGCACTAACAACAGTTTCATAATTGCTAGTTTTGACAGCATCTTTTTCATCAAGTAGTGGTTGTGGAGAAGTTGCATTCTTGCTGTCTGTTTAAGCTCAGATTTTATATGCTTTCATAATACAATGAAGTTCACTGCATTTTTTTTCTTGCTTGCTCTGCAAGGAGGGGCTGAGGAGGACTGAATTTGTTCTTATGCTTCATCAGAACTGTTTACTAACTTAGTTGTATTTTATTTTTGAGGGTACAGTGAAAGTAATGTGCTTGCATGGGTATTGGAGAGTTTAATTTGGCCTGTGTTATGATTAACATTAAGACACAGGAGCAAGGAATAATCCAGTTTAACCTCCAAAGGTGAGTTTTCAGGGTTGAAAATTTGAAAACAAGTAAGCATCTATTTGCTCCTAAACTGAAAGTATTTGACTTGCAATCCTGAGAGTTACAGTAAATCCAAGTCATGGCAAAGTTCATTGTGCAGTGAAATGAATTTTCTTTTCGTAGAGGAGATGCATACTTGCTCTGGATCAGTTGTGCTCTCTTCTTGTTTGCTGTCCTTCCTCTTGTGAAATCTTTTCTTAGTATGGCTTGGGTGGGTAAAAAAGTATAGGTGGACTATTCCGATTATAAATTTAAAGCCATTCTAATTTGCTGGTCAGTGAAATAACAGATACCGTGTTAATCTGGCTGCAGGTGGTTTTCATGACTCAGGTGACTTGCAGTGGTGCCTCTCTTCTAGTGAAGGCTTCATGACAGCTGAGTGGTAAAGGAGAGTATGGTAAATTTTCTTCTAATTCATGGGCTTTCCTCGTGGAAACTGTTGTCTAGCTGTTGATTAACTGTATAAACCCATGTCCTCTACATACCTGAACAGCAACAAAATGTTTATAACTGTTGCTCTGCTGATACAGAGAATGTTTCCTACTTACTGTTTCTACATTGATCAGATTACTGTAAAAACCATAGAAAATACTTTATATTATCCATAAACATAAAAAAAAATATATAAAAAGCTATACTACATAACTTTGACTTAGTCAGTAATTCTAGGCTTAGCCTGAGGGGTTGAAAAGGGAAATTATTTCTGTTACAAATTTTAATTATACCGTAAACTTTGGGAAATGGCTATTGATCTTCAGCATCTGGCACTAGAGATGTTGTCGTCGTCTTTTGGTTATTTAGTTTGTGAGTTGCATTGTCATACAAGATAAAAATAAAAAGCACCAGAGGAGATGATGTACCATATGCAAATGAGAATATTTTGGTTTGTTCGTGTACTAAAAATATTTTATTGCTGAAGATTTTTTTGTTTCTTACTGGATTTTTTTAGCTATCTCTAGAGAAATTTGCATTGAAGATGCAAGAAAGCAAACTCTAATTCTATCAAAGACACTTTCTCACCATGGGACCCTATAATATAAACAGTATGTTTCTTGTCTTAGAGGTACATTTAAAATTACAATTGCAACTCAGTTGACTTTATTTGCTGAGGAAAAAGCACAGTTCCAAGGACTAGTTGAAAAAAAGGCTGGAACTTTGTTTCTCTACTTCTTCCTTTTAACCTTGGTTCGAAGAAAATGTCAGTGTAAAAATATTGAGTCTTGCTTGAAATAGTGATGTGATCTGATAAGAAACCAGCTGCCTGGCTAGCATCGCTTTTCAGGAGAGTGAGGTCTTCCTCAGTTGTCACTGCTGCGTTATGTCATTCCACAAAAGGTAGATGAAGGAAGATTCTTTCCAGGAGAACTGGAGCTACATAAATTCTGTGAGGAAAACTGGGTTACAGAACTCCCAAGAACGGTGTCTTGAAAGAAGGATGATGGAGGGCCTCTCACTGTGATGACTGTGATGGAGACTCACATTCCTTGTACTCGCTCCCTGTGGCACTACAAAGGTGCTTACTTTCTCTCCACTGTGTAAAAGCAAGGAGGCAGTCTGCATGGCCTTGATGGTTGTGCCCAGCTGGTGGTATTTAGTCCAATGCACCAGTGAACCTTGTCTTTGGGCCAGCAGTTGTTCCGATGCGTCCAATACAAAAAGAGCATGTTTGCAAAGATACAGCATGCATGTATGCTGCGCTGGAAGTGAAACTTACAGGGCACCTTTGAGAAATACTGTACTTTCTTCCCTGTTTCATCATAGGGTGGATGCTCCTCTATAATTTCTCCATGTTTGTTCTACTTAAATTCTCATCTTTATATCCTCCAGCATCCTGTAGTGAGAATTGATACCAAACAACACCTGAATTTCTCAAATTTTGTGCTTGTTACAGTGATGCTGTGACCTCTTACTGAATTGTAAACTAAGTGAAACAGGACAAAGATGACTTCAGTGAAGCAGCTCGTAGGAGTTGTTGCCAGTTCTTCAGGAAATTGCTCCCTCGCAGGGGTTTCTGCCAGTTGTGTGGTGATGCTTGAACCCTTCCAGCTGACCTTTTGCTGTGAACAAAAGGAGTAGTGGAATATCACTGATGCTTGCAGGCATTTGAGGTGGCCAAACTGACAGGTTGCACTCCAGCAGGTAAACAGTAGCCTATTAAGAACACACAGAGATGAAATGTATCATGTGAGAGTCAAGTGTTTTGTTGGCATGAACTTCCACGGGGAAGGCAGCTGGGTCTGTTTCAAGGACACAGGGCAATGATGCAGTTTCTGAACACATTCAACGGCAAGGTATGTCTGTTTTGTTTAAATGTTTTGATATAAGGCTAAATGCTTAAATGGAAAGATGCATATGTATTCTTTTCATGGAGCAGGATTAGAGTGCTGTCTCTACTGTAGAACCCTCTGTAAAAATAAAAACACACTCCCCAGCGTATTTTGGCTTATCTGAAGAGTCTTAGTATTAACTGAATTGTTTTTATCTGTCTTAATTTTCTGAAAAAGAAAAAAGCATGAACCTTTTTACAGGGGAAAAATATCCGTTTACCTATCTAGTTCTCTCTAAAAATGTCAAAGTTTAAGAACCAAAATCTGTCTTGATTTCTTCACCCTGCTGTAGTTACCATCTAGCTGTTCAAACTGGGCCTCGTACTTCAAAGAAATTCTAGATGTGTTGAGCCATTTACTTTGGTGACACAGGGAAGCTCAATATCTTGACAAATGTAAGCTCTAACTTTTATGTATGGGTACAGTTTCTGGCTGGCAGGTCAGATTTGTGCTACTGCTGTATGCAGCTATGGAAAATTAATGTTGGTGTTGCTGCAGTTACACTGAAGCCGCAATACCAGAAACCCATTAGCTTTCAGTTAATGATAACAGAAAATATAATAAACTGTGAAGTAACCTAAATATCTATAAAAGGTGTAAAGATTTTAGATGAAAATGTAATAAACTCTTGTGTTTTTGAGTCTTATTAACAAATTTGTAATGGAAGACATACAATTTAAAACATGAAAGACTTGCTCTGAGGGGAATTTTGTCTTTTGTCTTACGTTCAACACAGCGTGTGCTTCAACAGTAGGTGACTTTCTCTACATTTTCTAGAGCCTATATGTAGGAAGATGGATTCTTCTGGTAGGACAAAAAAAGAACCAAAAGGGCTGTAGCTTGAACCTGTTAAAGCTAACTGCAGAGTTGTACTTGGGAGACTCGAAGCCATGCGTGGGCTAAGAAGGAAAAGGATTTGTTTCAATTTTTGGTTGAGTAACGGATTTTTCTCTGTTTGCTAAACCCCTTGGCTTGCTTTGTACATGTCATTTGTTTCACTTAAGCTCTCATTTGAGATTCTCAGATAATACTGCTTGTGCTCTGCAAGCACTGTGGGTTTGAAATGTGTCAATAAGTCCCTAAGAGCCTTTAGCTTAGTACGATGTCAAGGGGTACTTACAAAGAAGCTTCATGGCTTTAAACGGCTCATTTCTAGTAGTAGAAGAATGTGCAAATTAAATGGGGGGGGGGGGGAGGGGAGTGAGGGGAAGGGAAGAAGAAAATCAGCACCCAAAGACTTCTGAACATACTTTTCTAATGTGTGAGGTTAGAACGTGCTGAGCTATTAAAAATCAATGTGAATAGTACAGCTCCTCTTATCAAGAGGAGTTGGAACTGAAAGAGAGCAAGGAACAAAAGGAAAGTGATAACTTGTTCAGAAACCAATTCTGCAGCTTTGGTCAGCTAGGAAAGCTGGCAGCACCAGACAGCTTTGTTTGCATTGATGGCAACAGGGAATGGAAACCTAAAATGACGAATTAAGTTTCCACCTTCCTGAGGATGTTCCAAACAGCTAATTGGCTGTTCATCTGAAATGCTGTAGGCACTGTTTTAATACCAGTTATAAAACAGGTTTAAATGCAAGTCTTGATGTAATTATTCTCATTACCTCCTTCCTTTCTCATGTAGAAGAGCTAGGGCAGGTTTCTGGGTGAAAGAGGGTGGTGTTACTTCAGTGTTCCTTGTGCTCAGTTAGATGAACACTTGTTCTTTTTAACTTGTGTTGTAAAGCTCCATTTCAAATTGAGTATCTCTAAGCACTCTGCAGAGATGATCAACAAGCAAAGTGTTCCCTTTGGTTCTTTTTATCTGTTAGCCCTTCAATTTTACTTCGGTCAATTATTAATGAAAGTACAGCTTTCTTAAATAGAGGATGAAATTTGGCTTAGAAATGCAATGTATTTTTTTATTCATTCTGATAATGCTGGATTTTCAAATGGTAAGCAGCATCCTCCATTGTTTATGTGAATGTCAAGAGTGTGAAGCAGTTTGAGCTGATGTGCTGGCTCTGCTGAAGGAGGCTCTTCTGATCCTCGAGGGACATCACAAGGGTTTATAAACCAGTCTTTCTTTACTGTTTCACTCTTCAGTGTAGATTAGAGATTACAGGTTACAAATCTGTAAATCACTGTCTGTAGATGTGGCATGTTTTTGCAATCAAAGGAGTTGATCTGCAACTTAAAATCCACCCCGCTTGGAGTTTTTGTGGTGGGTGTGTGGGTGTATGCACATAGTCTGCTCTTGTTCTGCCTACAGCCACTTTTCATAAAATCAGTGGCATGCAAAACACATTGTCTTCCTACCTTGGGTTTGCAATTTTTTGTTAAATTCTGCCCTTCCCACAGAGCACGACTGAGACAAACTGGTAGAGCAGGGAGGAAAGGCTGAGGAGTGCCTTGTATGCTCTCAGTGGCTTCACACTGTGATTGAGGTGTACAGTTGTTTACAGACTTATTACTGAATACAGCTTTACACAATGTGAAACATTTGTTGTCTTGGTTTTAAAATATGTGACTGCACTTCTAACCTAGGCAGTTGAGGATGGCTCACAGGTGATAACCTATCCATTCTGCTGGTGCCTGGCTTGGGCAAGATGCCTTTTCTGAGCAGTGTTGGTGATGAAGGGTGAGGCTGTCTTCTTGAGATCTACCCAAAAGCAAGAGAAAAATCAAACTGAATCTGAAAATACAAGGATTCTTAGTGTCAACACATGTACCCAGGTTTAGGGCATTGTGATTTTGGGTGTATTTTCTGTAATAAGGAAGGTAGCCCATTGTAGCTTCAGCTTATTGCTTTGTCTTTGTGCGGGCCAAAAGAAAATATTCTACTGAATGTAATGCCTGTGTCCCAGATCTGCAGCCTGTAATGCTCTGCTCTCACTAAATGAGTGTGAGGGCCAGTGAAAGATATTTTTGTCCATCTGTGAAGTCAGCTGCTGGGTTTAAGGAATTCTGATTGTTTTTCCCTCAGTTGATGTCAGCTGCAACTGTTTGAACTGGATTGACCTTTAAAATGCAATTACAGCAAAACTGAAAGGAGGAAAAGAAAAATCACCTTCGTGTATCTGAAGTGTTGTATTTTTTTATTAAAATAACATGGGTTTTCTGTTTTCTCAAAAACAGATTGTTTAAAACTAATCATGGACTTGGACTCAGATTTAATTTATCATTTAATTTTGTGCTAATTTTCTCTAAATGAACTGCCTCGGGACTGAACGAATGGGATTTTCTGTATGCTGAGGGCTTTGAATGTTGGTTTTTGGGTTTTTCCTTTTGTGCAGACAATTAAGTATCCCAGGAAGAGAAACAAAACTGTTGGTGAAGCAGGCTCATGTATATAGATATTTGCCAGAATTTAAAAAATGCAGTAACTTCAACTTGCAGCTCATCTTTGATTAAGTGTAATTTACTTTGGTCCAAATTAGAATCCTAGTCTTCAAAACTCGGAGTTTTTGTTGGTGTCTTTTTTTTTCTTTCAGCTGTGAGAATCTGTGGCATTGGCTGTGTTCAGATGGTTCATCTGCACTACAGCTGAGGGAAGACAGATTTAAGTGGAGGCAATGAGATACAGCTGGGATTCTTAAATTACTTTTGACCAGATGTGAATTAGGCCCACTGACATCTCATGACTGGCATTTTGGTTTTTCTGTATGAAAATTCTAAACTGAGGAGCAAACAAGTTTATTTGAAGCTTGGAACCCAAGCCAATAATCACAGCCTTTTCTAAATCGCAATACTTCCACAGATTACAGATTCTATAAGTGAAAATGTGTGCTTTTTTACTGAACTCATTTATCACAGTTGTGAACTTGATTTGAATTCCTGTTGAAGACCACAGAAACGTGGAGAACATTGACATATTCCTGTGTTTCATTTAATTTTCCTGGACATGGTTCTTATTCAGAATTAGAGGGGGGAGCGCCCAGTCCATTTAGTGCCCCATGTCTGGCTTTTGGAGAGGACACCAAAGGATGTAGCGAAGGAGCAGCAACTCTGTTAGTGTTGTGAGCTTAGAACAGGTGATGTTGAGACCTAAAGCTACAGTCAGCTTCTATGTGCGTGCTGGGCTTGGGGGAGAATGAAATCGTACTGTCTACTTCAACACTTAAACAAGTCTGGAACTTTGTGACTAAATCACAGTTGATCTTAAAAAAAAAATAATGATAATAATAAAGTCATCCTCTTAGTATGCTTCTGTTTGACAAACTTCTTTTTAGCAAACCTTTTATTGTGTTTTCTGGTTTATTGGGTTTATAGAGTAAAAAGTTGTAATGGGCTGTATTTTTCATTCTGTATCAGTTTGTTTTACTTGGGTGTTTGCTGTGGGAAATTACCACGTTTAGTTCTTTGAATATGCACACCTGTTGTAAAGATGGTAAACTAACAGGCGAGATTGCTTACTGTACTAGGAGAAAATTAAAATCCTATGTTCCATGGAATAGAACGCTGAGATGTTTAAAAAGCAGTATTTTACACAGCACTGCGTTGTTCAGTTATCATTTGTAAGCCCTGTAACCATGAGGTATTTCAGCCATTCTAAATTACTAGTATATAAATGTTGAAATTATGTCGAGTATAAAGATAAACATTTCTATTATGCTTTGAAACTTGAAGATCATCAGTAACTTCTTCTTCATAAAGTTCAATTTCATGCAAGAGTAACTGATGCTTTCAGATGCAGTCAGTGATGCTGTGGCTTCAGCAAAGCTTTAGTTGGTAAGGGAAAAGAAATATGAGAAATAATTCTTGAACAGTTTATGGTTGATTTGCTGGGTCTTTTGTGACAGTATTTTCCATACTGTGTTATTAAGCTTGAGCGTTACTGTATTAGTCACTTTATGCATCATCGTAATTGTATATTTATTGTATTTTATATATCCAAGTTTGTTTCCATTGGCTTTCATTCATAAATCATTAAAGGCAGATTTTAAATGAAAATGATTTAGAATGTTTTTCCTTAATCAGGTCGATCATTGAGAAAGCTCCTGTGGTATTGACTTTGGCCATTATCACATTTTCCTTTATAAATCAGTATTTCTAAATAATCTGTTGTCTCTTTAATAATAAACTGAAATTAAAAACATTTTCACCATGTCTAACTATATTAACTCCAATGTGAAATTCTTTTCTTTCCCACACTGAGTGAAATTGCTAGTGATTCTTACTACCATCTGATTTGCACTGTTATCTGGCTTTCTTATGTGTAATCAGCAAGATGAAACTGTGAATGTATCACTCCGAGTCTGTAGGAATATCTACGTAGTGCTGTGATGGCTGACAAAGTGTGGAAACCCAATGGAAATGATGGGCTTAGTCCACTGTGGATTTCATCTCTTGTCAGAAACACAATGACTGCCATCTCTAAATCTTGAGGTGTAAGATGCATTATCCCAGCTGTGATGTAGGAAATGTGCTTATCTAGCAAGCCACCTGTTTTCTCTTTGGATTACTGTACTGTTCTTATTTTGCCGTCTAGCAGCAACTGCCAGATAGGTGTTTATTTTGGTAGCAGTGGTTTTCAGTAATGTCTGTTTTTATATTGTTGATTTACCTTTGCTGTTCTAATAGAAGCGTCTGAGTTCAGTTGAATTACTTCACATGATTAACTGCAAAATAGAAGATTTCAGCTGCTTTTGAAATGTAATGGCAACCTTTGTAAGAACATCCTACTTGCTGAAAGTTGGAGTTGGTGTTAGGAAAAGCGTCGATGATGGAACTCTATAATCTCAATTTCCTTGCTCTGATAAATGCCAAAGGTGCTTAAACATTGATAACTGTTTAAGCATTAAAGAAGGAAACACGGAAATAACTTTAGGGTTAAGAGTTTTGGTAGAAACCCAGGCTATATTTATGTACTGAAGTTAGTGGTGAGTCAGCCTTCATCTCATCACAGTAATTAAATCCAAATGTAAAATGATAACTTGGAAAAATGATAATTTGGAAAAAAAAAATTAAAAGGTCTAAAAAAATCAACAGAAGTGATTGCTGTAAGAGTAAGCATTCCTATCCTCTGTATGTATTTCTGATAAAGGATGGAACGTTTAATGAATATGGAAAGAGAACAAGTCTCAACTTTTTCTTTTTTTTTTCCCTCACTGAAAATGAAGGTAACTGTGATCTTTGTGTGATTGTATGGTGCTAGCTGTCCAGTTTGGCTCTCATATCTGTAAACCATTCTAAATCGTAAATATTTGGAGTAGTTCAAAGCTGCCAAGTTGTGCAATACCACAACAAAGAAGGATTAGTAAGAGCTGCTAATCCTTGTGGATCCCACCTCCATTTTTAACTATTTCTAATCTTAAACTAAACTTCTAGTTTTCAATTGGCAAATGAAATATTTGAGGAAAAAGTCTGTACTAATATGATATGACAACCTTCAATACTACTTAAAGTTTGAATTGCATTTATTTATTGTGTATGATAGGGATATTGCCATACCCTTTCTGTCCTATCATGTGAGGCAGTTCGGCTGTGTGTTGCGTTGGAGGAAATAAGGAGGGCTAAGAAAGAGCTACAGACTTGATAACCTGATTATAAAAATGATTATGGTAAACTGTGTGCATCAGGAAAGCATTAAACACCAATTAGGGCTCTGAAGTGTTAATCATTACGAGCCTGGCTGCAGTTGGCACACAACTTGTATTTTGTGTGTTTTATTTGGGTGCAATAACAGAAGTGTAAATTGGGACTGGGAAGACCATAAGAGAAAAGAGAACAAAATATCAGTAGTTTTTAAATCCTTTTCTGGAGGAAAATGTTATTTCCTTTCTTCTTGTTAAGAAACAGAAAGCTAATCCTTCCAAAGATCTTTTATGTGCTTATGGTAGAAATTAGCCGAAGGCTGAGTCACACTGGTATATGGCTCAGTGTTAGTGACATACCTTATATTAAAGTGGAGAACCTACACTGAGCCACAGCTGAGTGATGCGTCCCTGCAGGAAGGGTGGATATGTGATCTAGAGGCTTTTTGTAAATGTAGAGTATGAAGTGACGTGCTTCAATCCTACCTGGGATATTGGTCATCTGCTGTTGTTTTAGCAACTTGTCAGTGCGCTAAGGCCCAGAGTCTGTGATTGGTCAGGTCCCTTCTGGTTGTGGCATAGTGTTTCTGCACCTTCACACTTCAGAGGGGACTCCTTCATGCAGAACCCAGCAGGCATCTCCTTCTCTATGCTGTTGCAAGTCAGCACAGTGATCTTGAAAACGTTCAAGTCTGAAAGTGAAATCTGCTGGTCCCTTTTACACCTCTCTGATTTTTGAGGTTTGCTTTCAGTCAGATTTAAGGTGATTACAGCTGTGGTAAGTGTACTGATAAGTAACAAAGCACTTCAAGTTGTTTAATGCAGGAATATCTTAAGGTTGCTAAAAGTAGTTAGTGCTGATGTGCGTGTTGCAGATGCCAGGTTTCTAGACTCCAGCAGCTTCAGCCCAAATGCTTGCCTGGCTGTTCAAAGGTCACTGTATGTTCTGCTTCTCAAAAAGATGTGGTGTGCTGAGTACACAATATTGCAGAGGTTTATTCAGGAGGTGCTGATAACAGCCTTGGCTTGCCAGTTTGCTTGGTGCTGGCTTGTGTTTCCAGCTCTGAAGTGTATAAATTGGTCTAATTTACTTCAATTTAAATGTTAACAATTCTCTTTCTCTAAGCAAAGGGAAGCATGCACAGTCAGTCCAAAAAAATGAAACTTTATTCTCCTGATAACCCTAGTAATGATGTAATATCTAAGAATCCCCTCTAGATATGTTTTACTATTTGCCATGAAAGTACTATGTTGTCAACTTTTTAAAGGCATTGATTAGAGGTTAAAACCTCTCAGACTTGTTCTGACAGTACATGCTTATTGGAAACCAGTGGAACGAAAACCTGTTGTTTACTTCTCTTGCCATTGTCAGTTTTCTCTAGCTCCGTAATGGTCAGGGAAGCATAGGAGTTTTTAGGAGTTCTGGAGGTGGAAATGTCAGTGTGTTATCAAGCTCATTGATTCAATATGTTTTATTTTGAAATGGTGACCAGCTGTACATACAGAATGGTACATTCTAGAGCCCTTATTTATCTGTGCCGAGTATGCTTAAAAACTGTGTGCTATTTCAATACGAAGCCACCCTTGCTTGCCTCAATGAGCTTTCTTTCTCGGTATGTTTCGTAGGTGGCAGCCTCAGGTATAAATGGTACAAACAAATGGCTGGAGAGGAGAAAATCATAGCAACAACACAACAAAAAGCCAATAACCCTATGTATTGCTGGAAAATGAACAGGGCTGCAGAGGTCTTGGCTCGCTCCCCAGCTGTCTGCACACAGTGCCCTGCTCGTGGCACTCGTTCAGTAGTGCCGGTTGTCAACGTGACAGGGTTGAGACTAATGTGAGCACACTGCCAACACAAAAACATGAAAGCAGCCTGCACATGGCTGCATTCTGCTGCTCTGTGAGCACGGGAGATGGATTTTGACTGTTTTTCTGGATTGTTATGATTACCCTGCTCTGTCTAGTGCATTGTAACAAAATACAGTTGCAAACCTGATGCTGGAGGTGAATGGTAATGAGCGCCGGTGATGCTTTAAAATTCTTGATAGCTGGCTGGCCTTGCTATTTCCATTAAAGGAGTTAATGAAAAAGTAACTATTCTGTGCTTTAAAACCTTTGCAGGATTTCTGATTTTATATGTGAGGTGGCTTTTGGTGCCTCTTCTCCTTCCTTCACTGCCAGCCTTGCTCCTGGAAAAAAGGGAGGGAATTAGTCTTCCTGGCTTCAGAAGCCATGTCTCCTTGTCAGGCATGTAATGAACACAAATGGCATCCCCTATGCATCCAGAAATCACGCTGGATATAATTAGATGAGCGCAATTATGAAAGCGAATAATTTACCCTGTCAGGGTGCTTGTGTTCTGGTGGAGAACCACTCACAACTTTTATTTTGTGCCTTCCTTTATGTTACAAAATAAGCACAAAGTTATTCCTCCTATATTGATTGATCTGATGAAGTGTCATAGTGGTTTGTGACATTTGGGTCGCTGTCAGGGTCTCATTGTTTTGGTGATGGGGCTCAGTAGGTTGGCTGATGGTTGGACTTGTTGACCCAAAAGGTCTTTCCTGACTTGGGTGATTCTGTGATTCTGTGATTGTAAATCTTCCTTAAATAGCACAGGTCTCCAATCTCCTGTACAGAGATGTGTTGCGTGCTTTTAAATGGCATGAATATGAATATTACAGAAAATAGGACACGCGTTCTGAACTGAGGAAAATATATCTGTTTTCTTTTAAAATGAAAATATTGTTTCTGTTTATGGTAACAGCTGGGGCTGTCATTAGTTTTTATTTCCTTTTCCCAATACTTTTTTATAGGAGAAGGCAATAAGGCCCTAAAATTGTTACGATTACATCACCACATTTTCTGCTAGGAATATCATTTATTGGCTTTGGGTTAGGTGTCTTAATTATTTGATTATTATGTTTTGGAATTGGATAAAAGTCTCCTCATTTTTGTGGCACTCCAAGTGTGATTAATAGCAGCAAAAAATATTGAAGTCATTAGCCCTCAGTACTCAACATTTTGCTCTTTTTTTTTTTTTGCCAAGATAGAAGAATGTGTCAATAATAAAACAATTTTAGTTTCAAATGAGTGCTCATAAATATGTAGACATTTAAAAAGCTATGAATTGTTTTATGAATTTTAATAGGATGGTTGCTGTATTATGTAAAGAAAACGAATGGCATAATTTGCAGTAGCGAATTAATTCACATCTTTTCATATACCTAATTTTTAAAATGCTAGTTGTATTTGTGTGCAAGACAAGTCTTTGTTGCACACATTGTGCATCTTTTCCTACAACACTGAAACTCGTTCCTTGCTGAATGGAAATATGGAAGCATTTTTAGTAGAGCCAGTCCAAGCTAGCACTGTTTCAGAGGGGCAGAGGAGGTTGGCTCAGTCTAGCAGTGGAGAAAGGATGGAACAGACAGTACTGAGTTAAGTCTGAATTGGCATCATTATGATTTCCCACTACTCTTCAATTACATCCTTTTTTCACCAAAATAAATAAATGTTAATGTAGACAGTAACTATGTAATGGTGTATGCTTTGCTCTGCATACATATACATATATATATATTTTTTTATTTTTTTTTTTTTGCTGAAAGGGATGAAAGTAATGGATTACTTGACAAGGTGGTACTGTTGCTTCATACAGTTATTTTGTCATGGTGGTAGAGCATTGTGTGCAGTCACAGTGTGAATTCATGGATAATGGTAGAAAACATTACACAGTTTTAATAGACAGCAGCAGACAGGAATTTGGTGTCTTCCTCTAAAATCTATAATCAGAGCAAATTGTGGTGTTCAGTGGCTATAGACAGACACAGATGGAAAGGTCAGTCATATCTGTTAAAAAAAAAAAAAAAAAAATTAGAAATCATTCAAGTATGCTGTGGCTCTAGAAATAGTGAGAAGCTACAGAAAGACCTATTTGCTGAGTTGTGGAGGTGATTATTCCTGGTCAGCTTCAGTGATTTTCTTTAGCTGTATAGGAAAACCAGGTTTGAAATGAAGTTCTGCTGAGGTTCAGATAGAAGGATGCTTGTAGGAGAAGGTAGAGAGGAGCAGAAGTAGAAATGGGAGCTAGCAGAGTGTCAGACCTGATTGCTGTGGGTCTGAGAGGCAGTGTACTGTGAGTATGGATCTGCGAGGGCAGCAAAGAAAATCAGAAGTGATGTCCATCAGCCTCAACTCACCATAGCGAGTCTGAGCTGGCAGGAGGAGGGAGCTGCAAGGATCAGTACACCAGAATACCCCTGAGTTAGAATTTCAGTGCCCATCCTCAGTTTGAAATGCTGGAAGATTAATTACAAATAACTGATTGAATACTACATTAGTTCCCTACCAACATTTTAATTAACTACGATTAAAATTTTAGGTTTAGATTTCACTTTGTACTGATGGCTTCCTACAAAGTTTTATTGCTTTTAAATGATGCTGTGCTTTTTTGATTAAAAATTTAATTTCCTGTTAAATAGAATGCTCAGGAAAAAAAAATCTCTGTCCAGCTGCTTTTTATTTTAGCCATCTTTGATGGGAAAATTAGGCTTTGAAACGTATCTGAATTTTGTAAAAAGCAGAACCTAAGTTCTCTAGTGTATTCAGATATGCAGAAATGAGCACTGTAGAGCCAGTATCTGGAAATCAAACATTGTGTCGTGGCTATAAAAGGATATCACAGTCCTTGTACAAGGCCCTTCAGAAGTTATTTCATTAAAGTATTAACTCAAGCTAGTATTTCAGATCACTCCTAATTTCAAAGGTAGTTAAAATAATTTATTAGGAATTGAATATAAGCACTGATCTCGGGTTTTAAATCAGTAACGTGCTGAAATCAGAAGACTCAAGAATTTTGCTAACTTTTCAACTTGTGCCTTGAAATAAACCTTCATAGTTTCTCACAGACCTGAGAAAATACCAACTTGTGATTTTATGTAGATGCAAGTAAATAAATTTGTCCCAAAGCGTGTTCCCCTTGAAATGCAAACCGTTCCTTTACCTCCCATTCACCTTGTACAGCATGGCACAGCACTGCTGGGCTGGGAAGCACTAAACCTGCTGTCACTTGTTCCTTTCATCTCCCTTTTTCCCCCCCTATCTTCCTCCGTGGTGCTAAATGGGTTGGCGACTGTGGGGAGGTGATGGGTGCCATGGGCTGGGGTTCTAGTGGGGGACACATATAGTGTCCCATTCTCTCTTCCCACCACTCTGTTGCCGTGTTCCTTTTGCTGTGCAAAGGCAACAGCATTGCTCTGTGTGTGTGTGGCAGACAACAATGCCTTCTATGATAGATCTAGCTGCTTGTTATCTGTGTGGGTCATGGTGTTGTAGGTGACAACACGTGAGCAGTTCAAGAAGTGGAAGCTGATCCACTTCTGAGGATCTGAGTCTGGTACATCCTGCACCAGGCAGTGGTGAAGATGCCAGTTGGATCTCTATGTTATTCATTGCCCTGTCTCCACGTTGCTTCACTTTACATGATGATAATATCACTTTCAAAATTGCTCAGACAAATTTCTTTCAATTCAGTGCACATTTATGCGGTGCAGGAAGCAGTACAACTGGAAATTTTTTCTAAATGTGATTATTCTAGATATGTTCATAGAGAAAGGAGTCTTGCTTTAGAGAAATTGATAGTTGCATTTTAGATTTAAGAATGGAAATGTTTTCTCTGAAGATGTCTATTGAGCAAGACCAATAATCAGCTTTGAAGTCAGTGGTGTTTGCTTCTTGTTGCAATTTTCAGATATTTCATTGATTCCTGATATTTTTGACACCTTCTGATGCCTTCTGCCCATACTCCAGCAAGTTCCCTGTATTAAAACCAGTATTGCTCCTTGTCCTTTTATTTTCCTTTATGCAAATTGTGACCCATAGAAGAATAACAAACAATTGGAAAAGTCAAAACTAATGTACAAAGCAAATCTGTTCATAAACGTCTGTTCATAAAACACTTTAAAAAGAGACTGTTTTTCATTACACTTGTGCCTACTTCTTGCATTTCCTGGAATGGCTAGAACTAATATCAAAGATTACATGCAGTATCAGTAGGCTTGTGGGGTTTGTTTTTAGACTAGAAAAAGCTCT
Source organism: Lagopus muta (assembly GCF_023343835.1). Classification (NCBI taxonomy): domain Eukaryota; kingdom Metazoa; phylum Chordata; class Aves; order Galliformes; family Phasianidae; genus Lagopus; species Lagopus muta. The sequence goes on from NC_064441.1 coordinate 5,418,037, forward strand.
GCAGCTTAGAGATAAAATGTAATGTAGTAGTTGCTAAGGTAACTGCATGTTTTTGTGAATAGTGGAACAAATTAGGTGAGCAAAACATCTGTAAATTGTCAATAGGTAGGTTAGAGCTGCCCTTAAGCTGCACAGATTAACCTCTTCAGACCTACTGGTTAAGTCAAAGAGCAGGAAGAAAGAATGGCCATAGCGGTTTGTGTGGCTTATACCCCAGTGAATGTTATCACCTCTCACTGGGAAGTGGAAGACAGCTGTGGTGGTGGTGGGTTTCCAAAGGCTCTCAGAACAGAGATGGGTTCAGTTTGGGAGTGAAGGTGAAAACTGACTGCTTTCAGTTTGTCCTAAGTGATGTACTGGATTTGTTCAGCTGCTTTACTAAGTGTGTCTTTGGTCTCTGACTAATCTGTGGTATTGCTGGTGGAAGGGGAGATGAGTGGTTCTGTTTCTAGGGATGAGTTGGTGGATGCTGTACCTGGGAGGGTGAGAATGTTGGGAGAGGCCAGTTGTCATCTTCAGCTTATGCTGGGGTGTTTCTTGTTTAAGTGTGCTTCAAAAAACAAAATACACTGACAGAGCATCCCCAGCCCCGTACTGGCTGCTAGTATGTAGGTGGGTCCTAAGAAGGTATTGGAGGGGATTGTGAGGAAGCTTGGATGATGTGCCAGAATCTCGAGGGGTTACTTTGTATGAGAAATCAGATTTCCTTATCTTACAGCGTATGTTCTAAGGCTTTCCTCATAGGCACAAAGCATGTGGCTCACTACCTGAGAGAACTGAGGTACAGGAAGCTACACAAACACTTTTATCAAAAGCCCATTGCATCAAAGGCTGACCAGGTTGACTTGAAAGCAGCTTGGATGTGGCAGTACCAGAAGCTCCTGCTGGCTAGTTTTCCTCCCACCACCAAAAGTTTTGAACAAGCCATAGCTCCTGCAGCAGGCATAGCTCCATTGCTGACTCTCAAACAGCTTTGCATGAGTCCTGCTCTAAACATCTGAACACTGCTGTCTTAACAGGTGAGGAGGAACCAGTAGAGTTGCACGTCATTAGGATGAGAGTTAGCCTGATCTCAACACACATCTTTATTAAGTAGATCTTAACTGCATAATGCAGCAGAAGCTTTATTGTTAGAGAGTCAGATTTTTAGTTAAGAAAAGAAGTATGTAATAAACTCATTTATGCCCGTGACAGTAATTACCAATTAGTCACAAGTAACCAGTTGTAGAATTTAGTATTTTTTTGTCTTTTGTAGTCTTGATTTGCATTTGTAGAGATGCGTGCAGTTTTTAATTTTCTAAGGTTGTTAGTTTTCTTGTAGGAAACTTCTGCAATTGCTGTTATTGAATCACTTTGACTACTGGGCTCTGTATTTAATAGTGAAAAGTGACTTTCACTAATAAGGTGCAGCACCATAGGACATTAAATTATTTGTTGAAGCTGCCTAATTAATTCAGAAAATAGGGAGAAATAAAAATTAAAGGAGAAAGAAGACGTGCACGCATGGGGTATGGATTTGCTGGTTCATTCACAGGATCTAAAACCTTCTGAGAAATGCATCTATGTTGAAAGGAAAAATTTTAAAATTAGGCAGGTAGTGCTTTATGCAGGATTATTTGATCATTGAGTATAGACTGTCCACGGATGAAAGAGAGAGGTTTGTCCCAGCTCAGAAGAACTCCTTCTCTCCTAGCTCAGTGACTCCTTGAACATCATTTTGGAGACACTTTCAAATCTAACCACCTGTGTTCAGGATTGGACCAATGGGAACATTAAAGATTTCATTAAAGTGAAAGCTGTCTTCGTCTGACACTTTGCTTCCATTCTCATGATGTTTTCCACTTCATCTAGCTAAATTTTAGTGTCTCTTCAAGCTAGTTGCAATAGAATTGCTTTTTAGATTGAGATTCATGACCATCTAAGAAACAGTGAGCTGCTGGTATGGGGCCTCATGCATCCCTATCAGTTTTCATCTTCACTTTTTCAGAAGTGAGAAGAAAGATCTCTTCTTTGGAGGGCAAGGCTTTGGCTGCTACCCTAAGAATACAGGCAGATGAAGGAACGAAACTGCATTTCCAGCAGCTCACAAGTTTTACTCTTTTAGGTGGTAAATGCTTATTATGTACACTTTGAAACTATGCAATCTAGATCTCTGTGCCATGTGGTGTGCACTTCCAAATAGCATTAACAGAGTGGAGAGAAACGTATTCATAAAATATGGATCTTCATAAATATATTATGGCTTGTTTTCTCCTTTAAAACACATTTGTCCAGAGAATTTACTTCCATGACATCCCCTTTCCCCCAGTGAGAACACAGGGTTCTTTCTGTTTCGTTCTGTTTTCTTCTGTAGTCCTTTAACAGCAATGGTTTCTTTTCAGTCCCTAACTTACCTAGCTCAGTTATTTTGCTGTTAAACATTGCTTGGTTTCCTGTTGGAAATCTCCTAATTAAAAGCCACGAGCCTTTAATTATTCTATGATTCCAGGAATGTCTCTTGAGGAGATAAATCCTGTTGGTTCATGGCAAATGTTGACACCTGTGTAATTTCTACAGTTTATTGGATGAACAGTGATTATTTCTCAAAAGAGTAATCTCAAGGCTTTCTTGGAAGACCATTCGTGTTGCTGGACCCTAACAGGAAGATCTAGTCTGTTAATAGCTGTCAATCTTAAAGGCCTTTGGAGTCTATCCAGAGTATGCACTTTTAGCCTATTAAGCAGGATGTGTGATTTTTTAGATGAAAGCTCTCTGTAGAATTTATCCAGAAGAGTCTGACCGTAGAATATACGAGTGTAAAGATGGATGGAGAAGGAAGGCGTTACCATGCTTGGTGCCGAGGTGCTGTGATAGCAAAGAAAAGGAGCAACAGAGATAGGCATTCCTCCAAGCTGCATGCTGTACCTTACACCACAAGGAAACGTGGCTGCTTGTTCTTTTGTAGCCGGATAATAACTTCAGAAGTGCCTGGAAGTTCTTTGAACCAGGCACGTTTTATTTGCTTGTAGACATTCAAAGAAATAAAATAATGCTACTAACCAGAGGCATGATAATCATGGCAGCAAGTGGTAATGTGATTATAAGAGAGTGCAGGCAAGTAGTGCACCCAAACCATAATAATGACCAGTGTTGTCAGATAGGGGAAAAAATCCAAAAGACACTTGTTGGCATCACAAGCTAGAACAAGTTTTGAGAAAAATAGTGTGGGTTTTGGAACTCTATTTTTATAATTAAGATATGAAACTGAAGGGAAAAAAACTGCTTAATAATATTGAGAGGTCAGCAGGGTTTCGGAGGATTTGTGTGCTTTCATCCTTAACTGTAAAAATATTTTCTAACAAAAACTGCATTTTAGATGGAGCCATGGTATTTATGAAGAGGGAAGCATAGGAAAAATTTATTTTGTTTGAATAACATACTGGAAAAGTGATGTTCTTCATGTCTGAGCTGGCTGCCTGTTAGGTTCGAGCTGAAGAATGTAAACTCTCTTCCTTTCTATAAAGCGATTGCTGGGCAGTAGTAACAGGGATAGGTTCTGATTCTGGAGTGATATTCCTGGGAAAGCATTTTAGTTTTATAAATAATTGGAAAATGGAAATAATCCAGTAGCATTAATTTATTGACAGGCTGGCATTCTAAGCCAGATGTTACATTAAAAATAAACAAATAACTCATGCTAATAAAGCACTACTGAAATAATCATCCTGGATGGAGAAAGCCGAGACTGGTTTTGCTTACCACGCCTTACATCATGGGTGTCCAACCTTCTGGCTTGCTTGGGCCTCACTGGGTAAAGAATTGCCTTGGGTTGCATATAAAATATATAACACATTTGATGTTTATAATTAACAAAACTTCTTTTTAAATATTTTTATAAGCAATATATGAAAAAGAGGGCAATAAAAGCACACGACTAGTAGAACATTTGACCTTGTTTTTGTGAAACTAACGCAGCAAAGCATATGGATGGAAGTGCTTACAATTTTCAGTAGGTTGTGAAGGTGCTCTTTTGAGATCTTTGTTCTAATTTTACTTTTCCCATGCATCACTCTTGGGATGACGTGAATAAGGTGTGGTTGTGAAGCGAGTGACATTTTCTCTGGTAAGGTAGGTCTTATAAAAGTCTAGTAAAAGGACATGGTGAAATTTTCTTCCTGTTAAACGTCCAATTGCAACGCTCTTTTTCTTCTATGTGGAGGCATGGATGCTGCAGATATTGCAGTCACTTATCCTTTCAGGAATTGCATTTAAATATTCCCACGCTTCACATCACGTGTTTTGTGGCTACTAAATACACAATTTGTCAAATTTACAATACAATATAATACAATTACACGTGCAGCATGTTATACATGTGGGCTTCCATTTGACTGCATGTACGTGGTGGGTGCAAGAGGTGGAGTTTGTACTGCACTGCACGCGTTTCTCCTCAGCGTTCCATTGTTGCCTATACAGCCTGTACTCGAGATATGCAGCTGACTCATGAAAAATATCACTGAAAAAACACATAATGATGTTGACTGTTCATGATCTTGTGGGATTGCTTTACTGGCTGTCCAGGGCCATGATTTGGACACGCCTGCTTTACAGGTTTACAGACAAGAAGCTGACATTGCGTTTGAGATACTTTGTGCTGTGAACATAGATATCAAGTGTTTGGAATAAGCTCACGTAGACTGATTTATCATGGACAACAAACCCTAAAATGATGCTTATGTCTGGAGTCTGAGATGAGAATTAAAGTAATAATTAAAGACTAATAGTTGAGACAAATGTATGTCTAGGTGTATATTGTGCAATTGACTCCTGATTGCATGTAGTCCTTGGACTTTAAGTTGAGTGAAGTAGGGTGGGGTTGCCATTGGAAAGATGGGGATAATGCTTTAAGATGCAGTGCTGGTGATTCTTGTGTTGGTGTCTGTTGCTGATGGGTATATATGACATTGCTGAGCAGTTCTGAGAGATTTTGGTTTATAGTAGGGACCCAAAAAGTTTGATGGGCAGAGAGTAATAACTTAAGATATTTTGTGTGTGTACTTAATCAAATGTCAGGGATATATAATAATGGCAGAGGGCTTGGAGATTCATGATTTTTGAAGTCCCTTCCAACCTGGGCGATTCTGTGATTCTGTGACTATACAAAGTAAATGGCTTTTCTAAGGCAAATAATTATGGATGATAATTTAAAGGATGTTTTAGTATAAAAGGATATATTATTTAGAATGCCAAAATGCTGTGATAAATTCAGTATCTCCTCTTGTACTGCTGAAAATTCAGAGAAATCCTGTTGACCTCTTACTGTTTAATGACTGTCAGTGCCTGAGATGTTATATGCAGTTTTACAGAACATCTTCCACTACATCACCTATTTATATTAATTCCTTCCTACCACAACCTGAAACCCAGCTCCTTTCTAATCAAACATTTGGTTACAGGTGGCCTACTGAAAAGATTAATGAAATGCAGATTTTATTAGCCACAGCAGAACATGTAATTCAACTATTGAAGTTACTGCTACTGATCACCTACGCCTGCACCTTTGACCATGAGGATTTAATGTGTTTGATCTGTGAGAGTGCTTAAAGGGGATAATTGGCTGATGAGGAGCCAGGAGCATCCTGAGTGTGGTGGGACTCTGTGTGCTGGCAGGGAGGTCGGGGAGCAGCCTGGTGGCGCACTGCTGCTTCTTTATTTTTCTTTATTCCCCAATCCTTTTGAGCAGGTTTCAGGCAGAACAGCATGTTAGAAAGCATCAGTGGCCAGTGCCGGTGTTTGGTGTGACTGCATGCTCAGGAAATATCAGCAATTACCTGTTAGATGAGCCCACGAGCTGCAAAAGAGAATTTGAAGGAGTTAGAGGAAAAGTAGTCAGGCTTCTGTTTTATCTCTGCAAAATTTATAAGAATAACCTGCATTTGGCCTTCTAGTAGGAATAGTAATTTGTTGTTTAAATACTGATTCAAGTAACAAACGGTTGCATTGTAGGTATATTTTTATTATTTTTTTATTATTCTCCAGACAACAGAGATCTCCTTCAAAGATGCGTGCAAGCCTTTGCGGCAAGCCTGGCTCATTGTTCTTTTTTATTTCAAGGTCTTAATGAAAATTGACTAAAGCAGTAAATTGCTGTTCTGTCTCCTTCTGACTTCCTTTCAATTTTGTGCATTCTCTGTCCAGACTTTTTAATAAAATGGATTTATGTGGTGAAGCTGTCTGTGGGTGCATGTTTTTGTGTTCAGTAGCTTGACAGTGCATGATTTGTTCAGGAAAATGAGCCCAACAGCAGGTGGAGCAGTGAACTGTTTCTATGCGCTGTATTTTAACATTGCAAGTGTGCCTCCATTCCTTGTTTGCTCCATTTTCTTTTCCTCAGGCCATTCAGGTAAGTTGTGAAGGAAAAAGTAAGTAAGGTTAAAAAAAAAAAAAAAAAGGTTGCCTTTCTGTTTGGAAGGTTTGGGCTGTTTCAGTCATATGAAATTTGGCAGCTGTTATTAGAGATGGGGAAGGGATGCAAATTCATACAGCTATTGATTAATAGCAAGTGTGTACTCAACTGCACTTTCCAGGGTTGTAGGACTCCTGCTCTTCAGTTGCCTCAGGAGCACTGTGGGATGATGCTGGCTGCAGCAGGTGCTTCTGAGAACACTACCATGGATGGCACGACAGCGGGCAGTGCTCAGCGCTCTGCTGCCAACCACATCCCTCCCCCTGCTGCTACCTCTGCCATATTCCTGCAGTAGAAAACAGCTGTTTCAGAAGGATGTTTTTTCTGTTGTTTTTATTTCTTTGAGGACTGACTTGAATTGATGTATGTTCCTAGAAAGGCTCAGATCCTAGAAAAATTGGCCCAACAGGCGCAGTCTCTTTATCAATTACTTTGCTTAACGTTGAAAGTATCCAGCAGTGTGTGTAATCTAGTGTTTCAGTCAATTAGTAAATCAGTATAATCCAAAGCAGACATAAACTGCACAGAGACTACATGGGGAGCAGGATCTTTAAAGCCGATATCATCAGGCAGCATTTATAAAGTTATAATGAAAAGTTCTGCTAAGAGAGTAAATCAAATGCTAGATTGCTTTGTAGTGTCATTGTGAATAAAAAGCTTCCACTTCTATAGACAACAGCATGAAAAAGCATCGCTGGCCTACCGTAGTGCTATTGTGTGTGTACTGTGTGCATTGGCTATGTGTAGATAGGTAACTACATCTGCAAGGAAGGGTACAGGAAAAATGTAAAAAGGTGAGGAAGGAGGTTGATAGTAGCAGCCCGAGGCACAGTGACTGCATTAAAGAGAGCCTGGCAGGGGGTGTTTGCGTGAAGGGAAAAGTACTCGTGATAGTGGGAAAGTGAAATAGTGGTGTGATGAATTACGCTTCTTTTTCTTTCACTGCATCAGTCAAATTAAAATTTTATAAGCACTGAGCTGACAGTTTCTAAGTTTCAGGAACTGTACATCTAAGAGAAATGCCTGCAAGCAGAGAGGAGTTAATTTAGTGAAATATTTAAAAATTCTACTTAACCTTCTGATGTTGCCCCTTAGACTTGTGCACTTGTTGCTGCTCTTTTTGCACCATGGAAAAATTGGAGAACCGAGAACCATCCGATCTCTAAGAGGTATCTGCTGGTGATGCTGAAGTTCTCTTCTTGAAATGTGAAAATCATATAGAGAATAGAAGTGCATAACATAATTTAATTATAATTCATAACATATCACAGCCTCTATGTGATGTTTTTCAAGCATGGTGCACTGTGAAATAATTCTCTTTGTTACTAAAAGATGAGGACGTAACAATAGTCGCAAGAACTCAGACGTAGTTAAATATTAATAAATTAGTTCCTGTAAATCACAGTAAAGATTCCTTGAAAATCTAGTGACATCCGTTCCCTTGTTAGCCGGGAGCTCTTTGGTCATCCAGGCAGCAGCTCTGTGTTCTGAAGGCACAGAACTATGTTTTTCAATGAAAGTTTCAAGCAATATCTGCGTTGTATGTAATGTGAATTTCTCCTATCCATTTTTCAGAAATAACTCAGTGGATTTTGATAATTTCCAAATTCTAAAATTATTGTAAATTGTATACGTTGGTCATAAAGATTGTTTTAGAAAACGCATAAGTTCAGGTGGTATGAAACTCATGGGCATTTTCCATTCATACACAGAAAAGTAGTGTTATGTACATGCGACAAATAATTAAATTACTTCAGGTTTTGGGGCTCCAGTGCCTCCCAGGAACCCTCCTGGCATGGTGTCCCACTGGCTGGTAGCTCCAGCCTTGTGTCTTTGAGGTGCTGTCCTGGCTGCTGTCAGTTGCTCAGGTTCTTTGTGCTGTTCTGCCTCCTCAGCATATCCATACGTGTACTTTGATGTTGCATTGTGTTAATTCAAAATGTTGTCTTCTGATCTTTTACAAAGAAATAATAATGAAAATAGTTAGGTCTTCCTGATTCCAGCTCCTCAGGCTAAACCACCTGCTAGCTGCCATTACCTGAGGCTTTCAATCATGAATGTTTTCCCATACTGCCAAGCATCAAAGGAAAAATATTAAGTGTTGCTCTGTGTTAATGATTAGTTGTAAAGATGTATAATGCGTTTTCTGGCTTTTCTTGTCTTTCTCAAAGATTCATGCAACTTTCCCTGTTTATTCATAATAGAAATTTTCCCTTTTTAAAATACTGTTTATTTGTTTTCAGAAAATTCTTAATGTCCAAAAAATTCTTTTATCCTGTGAGGTGTCTCGTTTATGTAATAACTAATATGTAATGTCTTTTTTTCTTTTGAGATTTAAGTGCTGCATATTTGCTTACAGATCAAATATTTGTTCAGCATACTAAGCTATAACTTTCTTCCTAGGCTGATTCTGGCTATATCCTTGACTCTGCTTCTCAGGCTTTTATTTGTCTTTTCCCCTCCCTTCTGTTTTCCTCCCCACTCCCTTGAGCACACATCCCTGCAACAAAGCCTCTTTGTGCACACAGTTAACGTTATTGACAAGCGTGTGTTCTGGGCGGAGATGTGTTCCTTGTTCTTTGAGACTGCTGTCATTTTGTCTACCTCCTTTGTGAAGAGAGTGAGCAATACTTTATAAGCATCTTAAAGGAGAGTGGTTAAAAATCTTCCCATTAAACTTTAGGGGAATTTCATGCAGAATACAGTAGTACTTTTGTTTAGTTCACACACATTGAGAGACAACCGCTAGGCTTAGACAAGTCAGGGTTATTTTATTTGTCTTTTGAAGCATCTGAATCACAGAATCATGGAATTGCAGGGATTGGAAGGGATCGTCGAGTCCAACCCTCCTGCTATGGCAGGCATCATACAATAGATTGTACTGGAACTGTTTATTCTAGAGAAGAGGAGGCTCAGATGAGACCTTATTGCCCACTGCGAATCTCTGAAGGGAAGTTGTGGAGAGCTGGGAGTCAGTTTCTTCTCCCGGTTAACAGCAGTAGGATGAGAGGTGATGGCCTCAAGTTGCACCAGGGGAGGTTCAGGTTGGATATAAAGAAAAACTGCCCAGAAAGAGTGGTCAGGCACTGGAACGTGCTGTCCAGAGAGGTGCCTGAGTCACTGTCTCTGGAGGTAGTAAAGAAATGTATAGTTGTGGTACTGGAGAGACATGGTTTAGTTGGCAATATTGGGCAGTTGGACTAGATGATCTCGGAGGTCTTTTCCAACTGTAATGATTCTACGTTTCTATGAGATGGCCTTAGACAAACTACATGAAATAAAAATATAAGGCTTTTGATAACAATATAGAAGGAAAGCCGCAGAAAAAAATTGCAAGTCCACAAAAAAAAAAAAATCACTTTTATCAAGTAAAACCACACTTGAAAAAAAATTTGTGTTTTTCATCATAAGATCTCATTTTAAACTGCGTAAAGATAAGATCAGTAGTACCATAACTGTATGCAGGCTTGAATTTAATTTACTACATTTGCATCTTTCATTCACTCATCACCGAGAAACTGGTCCAACTTCTATGTAGTTGTAGAGAATTCAAGATTTTAGAGATGATTATTTTCTCATTCTAGAGATGAGAGTGAATGGTGAAATTCAGTAGGAGTGCTAGACTTGAGGTTGCAACCTGCCTTGCTGTAAAGATTAGGAGAGAGACAAACGACCAGATCTTAAAAATTCTGAGGACTTTTATCTTAATACTGAAATTAAACTGGAAGCTCAATAGCTGAGAAGTGGAGAGGGTTTTTTGTTCTTTTTTTTTTTTCCTTTCTATGTATTTTCATTTTAATTCTTCTTTGGAATGAACACCTCACTCCAGAGCTGTAATTCTTACAACAAAAGGGCTTTTTTTCTTGGTGAATTCATATCTACTTTTGTACAAAATTTCTCTCCAATTTGTAAAAGCCTTACCTAAAAGGTCTTTTAGCAACTCTATTTTGGTGATTTGCTATGTCAAAAATGTTAGAGATATCTTATTTCTGCCTTACTTCTGGAAGGTTGGCTCAGTTGTATTTTGCTTGTAAGTCAATCTTCTCTGGAGCTGATCCACACTGGTCCTATCCGATGCTTCAAAAACCACAGTGTTTCTCTTAGAAGTTCTCTTATTGGTTTACAATTTGCAATTTGACGCTGTCCTTGTGGGTTTATCCAGTGTTGCAGAGGAGTAACCCAGCAGCAAAACAGTACAGCTGACAGCAGGTCAGCTTCTTGCAATCCCTTCTCAATCTGCTGGTGTGCAGTAGCAAGCCCGAGCAGTCAGACCTGCACTAACTGTTCCATCTTCTTGTTGCTGGCAGCTCTGTAGGAGCTTTTTGTCTTCAGTCCAGCTTGATAAGATTTTGCTTTTCCCTCCGTTTTTGTTAGTGCGGAGTCTTTCTTTCTCAAATATACTTGTTACTCTGTTCATGATAAATTGAATTATGAATTTTTGCTAAAGCCAAACTTCTAATGGTGTCTAAAAATAATTTCAAGACCAACAGTGTAATGTGTTTCTATAATCGTTAAATATGAGTGAACTGGCTAGGTTAAAGTAAGAACCAGACCAATTAAAGCTCTGTTTGAGGATAGTACACTTGTAATTAAAGATGCACAGGAAATGTTTCTCTCTCCTTCCCTATCACTCTCCTCCTCTATTTGTTTTCCCCACAAGCTAACAGAAAGCAAAGGGAGGCAAAGCCTCTGTGAAGAGCTGAGTGCTCAAGCATGACAATGCTCACATTTCTCCAGAATACAAAACCTTCTGGTGAGGTTTTTAGAATGCATTTGTGTAGAACTTCTTGGTTTTGGAAGAACTAGTGCTTCCTGAGGAAAAGAATATTTTTCTTAACAGATCTTAAAAATGCCCTATTTGTTTTGGAGAGAGGATGCTGAGTGCCCTACTCAGTGTTTTGAAGGTCTATGATTAGAAACTGTGACTGCAAGTACTCGGCAGGATTCCTACTTGATGGTATCAGTAGCAGTCTGTGGAAGTCTTAATTTAAAAACGAGAATGATTTACTTTCCTAATCAATTTTTATTGCTTGTTAACTGGGTGAGAAATGGTATTATGAGCTATGTCCAGATGTCCTATAATCTTCAGCTGCATCTTAAGGCAGAACACATATGCAGGGTCACAGGGCTGCCTGCAGAGATAGCTTGGAGAGAGTTGTGCATGGGGAGGTAGAGAAGCCTGCCTATGAGGGGGTTCTATCTACCTTGGTCTTCAATTCGATTGCTTTCTTCAAATAGGTATAATCCTAGTAAGTGTCGTGTGATTTTCTAAACATGTTTATATTTTTAAATGCAAATATGTTACAGTCATTTATAACCTAGTTTCTCAAGACAACAGTCTCAATTGAGAGTGGCTGCTTAAAATGAAAGTCTCTAAGACCTATTTCTATCCATACAGGGGGAAGTATGAGCTCTTGTGAAATGTAGGTTATGAAAACCAACTGGCTACCTGGACTTGCTATTTCCTATTCTTTGCTATCCTTTTAATTCTGGAATTTTTGCATTTAACCAACTGCTATCATATGAACTGTCTTTTTTTCTAATTGTGTATCTATATGAGGAATTGTAAAGCTATCCATTTGTAAGATTTTGGGGTTTTGACTCTTTCTGGTGTTGCTTCCTTTTCTCCTGTTATGGATACCCACGTAAGCATTCTAAAATTCTATGGCTGGCTTGATGCTGGAGAGAAGGAAACAGTGTAAGACTCTTTCCAAAAGTAGATGCCTATTTGAGATGCATAAAGGTCATGTTCCTAATGTGATTAAGCTTGTAGAAACACTGAGAGTTTGTCCATTCTCAGTACTCAGCAGTGCTTGCTGCTCCCAGCAGCAAGGCCAGAAGATGCAAAACAAAGGGATTCTCGTGTAACCAAGTGACTTCAAATGCTATTCCTATAGCTGTTTATTGGGATTTGTATTTGTTTTTATTCAAATTCCAGATCGATGTCATTTAAATCAATTGTTAACTGAGAAACTTGGTTCTTGGGTCATGTTGTTTTTGGAGCCACTATTAGCAAGAACATCATTCCAAAAATTGGCGCTATAATACCATTGCCTTCTCAAAGTATTGTTAATACAGTAGTCCTCGTGGTGCAACTGGAGAGATTACTTCTAAATCCTTTCCCCAGTCTGCTATTGCTAAAGCTTCCTATACCTTTAAATATTGTTCACTTAATGAAATTCACAGTAACAGAAAAACAGTGAGAGATGGTGATGTAAAAATGTATACCGTCAGGCACAAATGTTTTATGAACTCATGTCGTATGAAGCCTTGGGAAATCTTATACTCATGAATGCTTTTACAAATTATGTTTATCTTATACGTGCACAAGAACAAATTATATAATTTTTTTTTTTTTTAGTCTTCAGGGTATCTGAGAGTGGGACTACTCTTACCAGTTCAGTCTGAGCTAAGAAATATATCAGTAGGGTTTGAGACTTTGCAAGGTCACTCCAAACGGGTAGGGTTGTAAGAAATTTCTTGTTGAGACTTGAAAGCAGATGAAATTCAAGTAGCTTTATCCCTTCGGTGTGATGTGAATTTCCTACTAGTTCAGGACAAGTAAATAAATAATAATAATAAAAAAAAAGGCTCGTAGAAGTGTCACAGAAGTGATTAAAGTTTTCCTGTGGATTCTTCTGTTACGGAAAGAAAAACTATAGTTTTGGAAAAAGGAAAGTCGAGTCCAATTACCTTTGGTTAAATTGGGATGTTCCTTTTTCTTCTTTCATGACAAAAAAAAACTGTTAGAGTTGCATTCTGTCAAATGACTTGTTCAGAAAATATGAGAATTAAGTATGTGAGTAATTTACATGAAGCTTACTTATAGTATATATTGGCTACTTTCCAGCAGAAATGCCTCTATCCCTCCCTGCTGCAACTCAGGAACCTGTAAATCACAATATGAAATCATTCCCCATTGTAGAATTTTATCTTTTTCTAGTTTTGGTGATGCCACATTGGGTGCCGTTCTTTCCCTTAGGAGGAGGTTTTCTTGGTTCTCACCTTCATATTTCAAGACATAGGGAGATAATCACTGTGCAGTAGGGCTCAGGAAGCATTTGTAAGCTTTTCTAGTCTCAAAATTAGTTTTTGAGATTTTTCATGGTAATTGCAAGGTCTGGTGTGCTGAGCACTGACAACAGAAGGAAAGCCATGAAGTTATGACTAATTTGCCATTTCCCAATAACTTTCCAAATAGATTCCAGTGGTTTTGTCCTGTCTTTCACAGTGACTGTGAAGAGTATTCAAACGTACCCCTCATGTTGAAACAGTTAGATTTAGGTTTCCCACACACCAGCCAGTACTGTCTCCTAAGGAATCCTCTGCAGGGCATTCTCAGACTGATGTGTGAGAACATGGCAGTTGAACCACTCCCGTTTTCCCTGTGAGGCTGCCAAACCAGTTGTTTTAACTGTCTACTTTTCCCTTTTAATTTTTGTACTGTCTTGGTGATTCACATGTGAGTACGTAGATTCATGGGACGGTTGGAAGGGGCTTTAAAAATCATCTAGTTCCAACTCTCTGCCATGGGCTGGCTGCTCCCACCACTTCAGGCTGCTTAGGGTCCACCCAACCTGGCCATCAAGCACCTCCAGGAGTGGGGCACCCACAGCCCTGGGCAGCAGAGCCAGGGCCTCACTGCCCTCTGAGTGAAGGATTTCTACCTAACATCTAATCTGAATGTTCCCTCTTTTAATTAAAACGGTTCTCCCTTGTGCTATCACTGTCAGACTGTATAAGTAGTTGGTCATGTGTGGGCCACAGATGACAGAAGCACTGAACACAAACTTGCTTAAACTGGGTATGTAATTTGAAATTTATAAGGGAAGCTGGGCTGCGGGTGATGCTTTTATATGGTTTGAGGGGGATGAGGACAAGAGGAGATCTTATTTGCCTAATAGTTCATTCTAATGTTAGTGAATTGGCTTTGATTCAGGCTTCGTAATGACTGAATAGAGTTGCTGGGCAAAACTGCAAAGCTATAAACCCAAATCTAGTGTGTGAAAGCTAGAAATATTCTATATTTCCCTTCTGGATTTGATAAGACTCTTCTTATTTGTCTGATTGGTTTTATTTAATATTCTTTAAAATTTCTGTAAAATAACAGACATTAGAGTAGTAATCACAGAATAATGGGAAATTTTAATTTCTGTAAAGTGTTTGAGGTGATGTATATTTCTTAGTTTGGTGATACACCTTTGAAATGCTAGGAGTCTTTATCAGTCTCAGATATTAAATGGAGAACATGCCCTTTAATAATGAGCATTGGTGAATAATAGGAGTAATAATACAGGAAACTATATAGTTTATGCTCATGAAGCAGTGAGGAAAAGCAATACAGCCACAGGTTGTACACAACTCTTGAAGATCCATTTCTACGTTATTAAACTAAGCATGAGTCTAACTTAGTGTGCAGTTTTAAAATAATTAATCTCAAGTAAATACTCAGAAGCAGCATAATCTTTGCAAATCTATGCAAATGGATAGTTAGAATTAGAATGCAATAGTAGTGAATGGGCTACTCAAAATTTCATTAACTAAAAAGACTGAAGACCCTGTTTACCAAGAAAAAACATCCTTTTTCCATACCAGTTGCTTTACGTTGTTAATTGAGAAGCTGATTGTTTTGGACCATTAATTATAATAATTAGAGACAGATTTAGTGAGCTTTATTGCAGTTTTCAATCAGACTAATACTTGTGAAATCCGATTTTTATTAATATAAATGAAGTAAGTTAGGAGCATGACACTATAATGAGGAGGCAGAAACTTCAGGAACTTCCTTGATCCTTCCCAAATTCCATTAATTTAATGATGGTATGTTGTCCTTAGTAGCTTGCTTGCTCTGTTTCCTTTCTTTTTTTTTTTTTTTCTGCACTCCTAATGCTACAGTTCAGCCCAAAGGTCTGGCTGAGGAGGAGATCATGTGCCCTTTAACCATGTTAACATGGCTTGATACATCGATATTTGGCATAGATTGATATTTGGATAGAGAAGGAACAGAGCATACCAGCCATTGGTAGTTGTACAGTTTTACTTCATACATATTTTGTTCCTTCATTCACCTGGAGGCTGGGAGCTGGGATTGCAGCACATCCAGCATCTCACGTGTGCGGAGATTCCCACCCGCTGTGGTGCAACAGCACCTGCGAGGGCTGTGAGCGGAGGGCTGGGCAACAAATACACAGCAATGCTGAGAGCAGGTTTGGAAACAAGTCTGCCTTTCCATGCTGCTCACAGGTAGGGGAGCGAATTTGCAGTCTGCTGAAGATGTGAAAGTTGTATGTGTCCGTTTCTGGCTTTGCCTTATGGAGAAAGTGGTGAGTGACGGAGCAGTGGGGGGGACAGAAGTTTTCCCACGCTCAAAATGTTTCATATTTTTCCTTTCCTGAGGCTTTGGGAGTCTGGGTGTTCCCATCTGGGGCTCATGTCAGATTAACGCTTGGCTGTAATGAGATGTTCCCATGTCTGGGTTTCTGCTAACCTTCCCCTGGGCTTTTGGCACAAGATCTGCTGGTCTGCATATGCACACCTGCACGTGCACCAGATCTTTCTGGGGCTTTATTGGCTTTGCATGCTGAAGTACTTTCTTTTTGAGCTGTATGGGAAGTTAAGGCAAAAAATTCAACTTTCTGAAAGATTAGAATCAGTTCCTTGTTAAAAACCTAATGTTTCAATGCTTTCTGAAGTACCCGATTCATCTTGCAGCCTGCTCAAGGCTTGGGGATTCAAATACTAGTCTTTCTTTCTCAAAATTCTTTTTTTTTTTTTCTTAATTAGCGATAACATAATGTGAGTTTCACAAGGTTAGAAGACACCTGGTGCCTGAAGAAACAAAACTAAACTGAACTGGAAATCTATGGGTGCATGCAGCAGCTGGGGGAAATGTGCATGCACGATCATGTCTCTTTTCCTGCTTCATCCAGGAATCACTGTCCAAACTGATGCACAAGTTCCAAAAAGCTGTCAGCTATTCATGCCTCAAAGGCTTTTTTTTTTTTTTTTTTTTGCTTTAAAAATGTCCTTCCTCACGGGAATGGAGGACTCTTTGTTAACAGGGTGGTTCCTATCCTCTTTTCATCTTTTTGTTTTGAATACACATACTTAGCTCTGTACTGAGAATCACACTGCAGACCTAAATACAAGTGGAAAGCTTCAGAGCTCACATGAGAAAAAGGGTGTAAGGAAGGAAATCAGTGACTGCCATATTCATGGCATTTGAATATACCTATTTTTCCTGATGCAAAATACTAGACGGCTGTGATAAAGGAAACTTCCTATCCAATCGAGCCTCCTCCTTTTAAATCACCTGACAAAATATCATTAAGAACATGCGTGCTGTGCTCTTCAGTCGCTCCCCAGCAGCTTTTCAGAGAGCAGGTTTGGAAACAAGTCTGCCTTTCCATTGGGCGCTGCCTTAGGGGAGGTGGTTTCCAGCTGTGCCTCCCTCTGTGTGAGTAAGGCAGGCCTGTTTGTGGCCGTGGGTTCTACCCTACTGAGCATGCCTTCACATGCAACCTTTTCATACCTTTTTGGATCTTCTTGAAAGAAATAAATACCTGTACTTGACCTACTTATCTATGTAATTATTTCACTTTGCTAAGGGTGTATGCACATTCTGTTCTATCTCCATATTTTTTTCACTTTGGCAGTCATTTCATGAGTTGTTAAAAATACCATCTGGTTAGTAATGGGAACTGGGGTTTAGTATTTCTCGTTACGATTACTGGCCAGAACAATGGAGGCAGAAATCAGACAACTGCTTTGTGGAGTCAAAGTTTGGTCACTGCTTCCTCAGAAATCCTGCTGGATTAACTTAGCTTTTCTTAATGGCAATTAGTAAGGCAAACTGAGAACTGCTGAAAGTGAGCAAAATGTCAATGGTTGGTGGCTGTGGATGAAGTTGCACCTGTTTCTCAACTGTTAAAACTGCGTGCTTCAGCATCTTGTAAGTTATTAATATTGGGAGACTTAAGAGATTCAATGGCTAATTGCTTTTTTTTTTTTTTTTTTTTCCTTTGTATCATGCCAGTTTTACTTGTGTCTTTCTTCTTTCCTGGCTCTAAAACAGCATTATGCTTTACATCTCCAAAGCTTGCAAGTGACTATTTCTGAATCATATTGCATCAGAGTAGATTTAAACAGTGAGAATGTAGTACTGTAATATCTTCTATACTCTGTGATCTAACAAATCTTCTAGGCAAGCTACATCTGAGGCTTAGGTACTTCTTGTGAGCACATAGGGTCATTTGGTGCTCATTCCTGTCCTAGGACTAATACTCTTAACATACTGAACAATCAAGCCCTTATTACAATTAATAGTAAATATATTCAGTTGGGAAGTGTAAGGCTTTCTTTTTTAATTTCTTTGTGGTAAAACTTGCCCTTTTCATTTGCAGGTTACGTGCTTCATAGCATGAGAAAAAAATTCTTGTTACTGCTATGATTATACAAATCCTTGTGCATCTCTATAGAAAGTTGAGAGCAGACTATAAACATAATGAAAATTCAGTATGAAAGTTTTAAACTTGGATATAGTAAATTTTTTGCAATTCTAATATGGGCAGAGGACAAATGCATCAGAATAGAACTACTGTTTAGGTATGCAGAGTACTGTACTGATTCTAATGATATCTGGTGATTTGGTTATGGTATTTTTGACCCTGGTGCTTTGCTCCACATTTTTCTTCTAAATGTTGCTTTCATCAAGTTGCCCCAATATATTCTTTGCTCTGTTTTTGAAAGTGTCGCTTTGCCCCTTGGCTATCATAAGGAAACAGCTTTGATTTAAGACATCAGCTTTGCTATTAACATCAAGTGGCTGCATAACAACTATGAATCATTTTTATGAATGTGTTCTGACTAAATCATAGGACACATTAGGTGTGGATGGATGGATATTTGAGAAAGTGATATAGGTAATAGGCTGTCTTCTAAGATAATGGAAAAGTTTTCACCTTCACTTTTCTTTGTATGCTTGCCCTAGAAGTGGTGGCTTTCTAATACAAATAGTTGGAAACACACAGCTGAAAATGAGTATCATTTTAAACCCAGCCATATTCACAAGAATGATTCATGTGATTGAATGGTAATTATTCACAATTGAGACTTTTGTGGCAGAGCATTTTATCAGATAAAAGCAAATTAAGATTTTGTTGTGGGTTTTCATTGTTGGTTTTTTTTTTTCCTCAAGTTGGAAGTGTTCTTGCATCTGATGGCCCAAATGTCCTCTTTGAGAAGGCATAAATTTGTTGTAGTGAATTGCACAGGAATGTGCAGAAAAAACATACCCTGTCTTTTTCTTGTGCCAGAGCAGCCACTTAAATAGCAAGCATTCCTTCTATGTATTATCTGTAGGTAGAAGGGTATTTAATTTTGTCGTATTGTTGGTGTACTTTTTTTAGTTTTTGTTCTGTTCTTCTGTAGAAGAATCCAGAGACATATGGGTTGGCCAAGAAACAATTTGTTTATCTTTTAGCCCAACAAACTCTTTAAATGAGCTAGGTTAATCTGCTCTTATTGATAATTTTTTGCTATGCTCAGATTTTTTGTAGCTGCTCTCTGTATGATAATCTTAGTTTGATAAAGTTTTCAATTTATTTGCTACAAAGATTGCTTATTTAAAAAGAAAACAGAAAACAAGTCTGAACTTTGGCTGCCTGAAGAAATATTCTCATTAGAAGCACATTCGGGTTGATTGAGCTGATAGTGATGGTGATGATAATAATTGCATTGCAGTAGTGCCTTGGGATCTTAGCTGTGAATGAGATTCTCATTTGTGTAGATATAGAGCTAAGATCAGATCCGAGCCTGAAAAGATTCAAAAGCATACGTAAAATGTAAAGCATAAGAGCTTGAATACTAGTTCTCCTTCTTTTGGTGGAAGGCCAGTTGTGTGGCAGATGTTTAAGAAACCAATAATAATAATTAAAAATATTAATCTGTCAGGATAGAAGAAGCAGAGCACTCATGAAATGCTGTTGTGCAAAAATACAGCGCAATACTTCTGCCCTTGTGTTTGTGGTGAGCTGTTAATAAAGAACCGAAATAATAACGCGGGTGTCATCTGTAGCAGCGCACAGGGTGCAGGTAAGAAGCAAGGAGCACATACACATGTTTGAAGGATGAATTGAGGTTTATACCAAGCTATTGCTTTTACAGTCAAGCAGATGTCAGTGGACTTGCTCTACAGGATATTATGATATATGAAAGAGAAGGCTTTTGAGTAGTAAAAATTACTCCTGTCAGTTTGTCTTTGCGTATGGCACTTTGATATATCATTCACAGCTTAATTATATTGTCATAGTTGGGAGATTAAAACAAAAGCCAGGTTGACTTGTGCTGAAATCTCTCTGAAATAATGCCTGGTAGGTGAAAGGAGGAAGAAATCCATAAAATCTCTATAAAATTCCATTATAACGTATTGTACCATCAATATTGGTTCCTTCCATGATGCAGTTTCACAAACTGAAGCTAGAGAGATATTCATCAGCTATCGCTCACTGCACAGCAGAAACAACTATTATCAGCTGTACCAGGAAAAAAACCAGAGGGAATTGTCCTTTGTGCAGGACTTGACGTGGTTGAGCCAAAACCAACTGGAGTTCAGGAAATGGAACAAAGAAGCAAATTGGTCAGTGCAGATTTGCAGGCTTGACTGCAGCAAAAGGCTTGATAACCTTATCCAAGATGTGTTTGTTGTCCTCTGCCCAGAAATGAGGACAGTTGTCTGGTACTCGGTGGCTGCATCTGTTGGCCGTGCTGGAGGGGATGCCCAGTCCCAACCAGGCAGAAATTTTGGGAAATTGAGCTGGGCTCGGTTTGTTACCAAGGAGATGTGTGGCTTTGTGTTTGCCTGTTCAAGGGAGAATTGAAAATAACAAATCAAACTCTCTAATGTAAACAAATTGCAGTGTGTCATTTAGGTGTACAGGTTTTGTGGCTTAGTTATTATCAACACCATTGATTAAAGCAAAACCAGTCCCAATGCAAAGGTGATTTCTGTGTTCTCAAGCTCTTATTTACGCTTGTGTAATTTATCTGTTTTAAATGAGGTGCTCTGACTTGAATTGGAAGCAAAGTGCAGATGGGTGCCTGATAAAGATGTACGTGATAGTCAAAATATCTGTGCACTGAAATGAACGTTAAAATGTTTAAGATGTATTTGGCATATTACTTTAACTCCAGCTTCTGGATGATGCTGTAATGCAAATTCAAACTACATGTAATAGTAAGTTACTCTCAGATGCTGCTAAAAAGTAAAATTTTACTGCCGGTCGAATGAACCTAATTTAGGATTAGGTTAATACAGCCACTGTCTGTATGTTGCATGTTTCCTATATGTGGATTCAAATGACCAGCTAGGCACACGGTTTGTGTTTGTGTCACAGCTTCCTGCTGTGGTTGTGTCTGTGGGTGCTTGCCAAAGTGGCAGCTTTGAAGACAGAAGGAGGTTGTTGATCTTTGAACTTTGGGATGAGAAAGTAAAGGTGTGGGCAGGCGAAGGCGCAGGTGATGAAGCCAGCTGTTAGATATGCAGTACAAATGGCCACTGGGGAAACTTTTCACAGAAAGCAACTGCTTCCAAACGCTGTGGAACTGTTTCTGTGGAGGCCAAGGTAGAGCTACTCCATGTTCACCTGCCTGGGGATGTGGCACGTGCTGACAGTGCATTTTACCTGTGTACAAGCAAGCAGATCAGCGAAACATCAAAAAGTAGTTCACACATTAAATTTTCTTTACTTTTCTTATAAAAGATTAGATCGTCTGTCATAAACTATTAGTCTGTCTGTACCAATTTAGTGCTTCTGCCTTCAGTTCTGTGTTTTAGCTTAATGAATTGCTATTGCTTCTTTCACATATTGAAGAATCTATTTAATAAAATGAAAGAAAGGAAAAAAATAAAGAAAACCATACATGATTCCATGCATACTTGACAGTACTGAAATTGTTTTGTACCCAATGTTATCAAATATTTGCTTTGCTAAAACAATTTATTTTCATATATGTAAAGTACTTGTACAATTTATGTAAATCACTCTTTACCCATTTTATGGGTTTGGAAAGCCAAAATCCTTTGCTACGCTGTAATGTTTGAAGAAGGAGTTGGTGAACTGGTAAATTGCCACAGATCACTTCTAAACAGCATGGGATGCACGTAGGTGAGAACATCCTAGGAAAGCTTCTGATCAAAGTTGGAAAACAAACTTTTGGCATGCAGAAAAACAAGATTTTGGTATTCTAGGAAAATAAGCATATTTCCCTTGCTGAATCTACAGTTTATGTGAGGGTAGACATAATTTGGTACTTTGTGCGTAAGTTGGGAACCTGGTATGTCTAGGAGTTCCCTTCCTCTTTAATTAGAAGTTACCTGCTGCCCTGAAGACATCATGTAAGTTTGTGTAGAATGTCTTTAGTGATGGTTGGGATTTGGGTTCAATAAAGCAAAAATCTGCATATTTTTTTCCAGTACATCCAGAAGGTTGTTAAGAATGATGACCTTTTTTTGATGAGCTTTTCACATGTTCTGTTCTATTTTAATTGCCTGGTCATCAGAAAAAAAAAGTCAGAAAATACAGATTTTCTGTGTACGTGTCAGAAATGGTCTTTTCTATTGGAAAACATAACAAGCATGTTTAGGATGTTAATGAATAATGTTGTAATTGTGAAATTGCCTGGCTTGACCCCATGATACGGTTGCGTGTTGGCTGAGCTTTGTCCATCTGACACAGATACAATAAAAACAGTAAATGCTATTTGTTTTTAATTTATTTTTTGATGCGTGGGTAATTTGCTTTTTGGAAAAGGAGGAGGTGGAGTCCAATGCTGTGTGCTGATGGTTGGCATGGTCATATCTTTGTTCTTTTAGAAAAGCATTCACTGGGCATGAGACCAGAAACAACAGCTTACCTACTATTAATCTTGCTGTGGAGTATTTAATCTTCTGCTTTTGGAGGAATTTGCTAATACAGTGGTTTGCCTGAGTAACCAAGGTCATCTAAAGAAAAATGAACAGATTTATTTATCTATAGCAGGTGGTTGAGTTTTTTCCCTTACTCTCTGTATATATTATATTTTATACTTGCTGTATTCAGAATGTGATGTGACAGCATGAAATTCATTTGATTTGTAACTTTGTTTTTTGTTTTTCTTTTTTCCAGAAGCCTCCTGCTATGTGTGTAATTTAAGGGGATGAGTTATTTAAAGCATTCCTAATTGTGGATTGCATTCAGCTTCAGTGCTCACTGAAACACCCTGCATGCAGAAAACACAGTTTTGTGTGATACAGTAATATTGACAGTAGTTCAGAAAAGCCCAACCAATGCTGTTCCTGAGAGGTGGTTATCACCTTAGGATATTTTGTTACTTGTTCCTATGAGTTCTACATCATAGCATAGCATCCCTTTTGAGGTGAAGAGGTCCTTTATTCTCAGCCTGTAGACTTGTTTAGTTTTTCTGAATCCTTGAAGATAGATAACTTCCTGAGTAATAAGAAGATGAGTTCATATGTTACTTTACAAGGAATGTATTTGCTTGTTCTGATAAATGAAGTATTTCTACTAGAAAAGACATCAGAGGAAGAATTTAGATTTACTCTTAAGTATAAACTGGAGACAGTAAACATTTCTGTGGATTACCATGGGTTGTCAACTGGCTAAATAAGGAGTGTGGGCTCATTCCTGGGTTTGCACCTAAACCTTTTGATGAGCAGATAGACCAGCCTAATTTTCCTATTGGGAAATAGAAGTAGGAATCTTTTCTCGGAGCAAACCTGATTCTTAACAATGTTGCACATACTGAGAATAAAAATAGATTGTAGTCTGAATGCACTTGTAAATTATGGCAGAATTGTTACAGTGAATTACTGCACTGTAAAACATGGCTACTTAGTGGTTTGGGAAGAACTTTTTGTACATGCCTTATGTGAAGCATACTATAACATTAATCAGATTTATTTGAAAGCTGTTATTCGATTTTGTGTGCTCTGTGCAGAGTGGTAACGTACCCTTAGCAGTGATTACTCAGAAATCCTGCAATTATTCAGAGAATAACCTCATGATTAGAAGTATTGACTGTATTATCCTGTGTTATTACAACAGTATGGAAGCATTTCATAATAACAAGGGATTTAATTGGTACAAGGACTTATTTGCAGAATACTAAACACATTGGTAAGTGAGGCATTTGAATTGTGCATTACAGGCACCAGGAGTATTATCAGCTAATTAGATGCTGGAGGGGCGTATGTACTGTTCACTAAGGCTGCTCGACTTTCCAGCTCGGTGTTTTTCAGTATTAGAATGGTTGGAACGTTGACCGTAAGTTTCACGTGGCCACATTAATTTTGTTACCTTCTGTGAGCAGTTTCTAAAGCATACTTTTAAGCAGTTTTCAGGGGACAGCGCATGATTAAGTTTTGCAATGAAACTACTGATCTATATCTAGAAAATTCTGTTGAAACGTTTGTATCAGTAACAGAATGGAATAAATATTTAATCTGTTTCCAGGAAAAGCTGCTTTTTAAACTAACAGCAGATGTATTTTGTCAGGTGGTGGGAAAGCACAAATGCATGTTGACTCAACCAGGTAAAGGAGGAGACACATTAATGGGAGTTTGATACCCTGGGGAGTGCTTCATTATGAACCTGCCAGTTCTAAATTCCATCTGTAACCTGCTAAATGTGACAGTTTAAGCTTTATTGTCGCCCATAAACCTTTACAGAAGGAGGATTTCCTCTGAAATCTGGTCCATTTCTTACACATCTGTTAATTATGCCTACTGATCTGTTGCGCTAGTCTGCGATTCCTTCTATGCCAGTGTTTTCTGTGGGTTTTAACTCTGATATTTTAACCTGTTTCCTTGCATTTCCTCAGTTTTCCTTGCAGAATTGGTAGTCCACATAAATAAGTTATCACTTATTCAAACCTATGATGGCTTATGACCAGACAGCTATTGAAACCATGCATTTGCTGGTATGCTGCTGGAGTTATCTCCCAGCTAGGGGGAGAGTTAAACATTCTATTGTATAGGTGTGGTGTTCAAAGTGGATAAAAGTGTATTATTAATGCTTCACAGAGAAGGAAAGCTGTTACTAAGCAAGACAGAGAAGTTTATAATTTTAAGGCCTATTTTTATTGTTATTTTTTTAGCCTTAGTGCAAGGACTAGCTGTGGCTGTCCACAGCTGAGGACAACACTGAGTCCTCTTCCTTGCCCTTTTTGGAGGGAAGGAGGAATAGATGTTTTGGCCGATATGGAGGTGTGTGGGTGAGCTGGCTGGAGAGACACCCTTCTCTCATCCTGTTTGATGGAGGCTTGGTTTGATGAAGCCGATGGGATAGTCCTTTAATTTCTTTTAACCTTTAACCAACAGACTGAGTTGTATGTAGGAAGTGCTGATGGAGAGACAAATTCACACACTGCAGAGGGTAAATGACTGGCAGTGTTAGGCTACTCTGCAGGTAGACCTACTGTCTAAAGATCTTAAAAGTTTTATTTTTTTTATGTGCTTCCAGCCCTTGGTGTGACAGCCTTTCAGGGCATTGTGAAGCAATTTACATATCTAATATCTTTAATGTGTATGTACAGTATAATGTTAAAGATAGAAGGTGATTAACTGCAGTAAAGAATTTTGTATGTTTCGCGTAGGACTATTTAGCTGATTATTCTTAAACCCAGATGTTTTATGAGTTTTTGATAGGTGTGTAGAGTGTTTTATTTCTGGTATTAACCAGAATTACATTCTTCTAAGATAGAAGTGGATTCCATCCTTCATTAAATAATATAAAAGCACACTGTGTAGCATTTTATGATTCAACAGACTTCTGTTTCTTTCTTTGAGAAAAGAATTTCATATAGGGAGAGGTTCAGTTGTCTGTCCTATATCTTGCTAATCTAGAACAGCCGTAATTAGAAGAGAGAAACATCATGCAGACCTCAGCTTATCACTAGGAAGTAAGCCCGAGACCAGTATGTTTTCACTGTTTTGATGGAAGAAGCTATTAAGTGGTAGTACGTGAGAGAGTTTTAAAAGAAATTGATTTGCTTTCTAACAGCGTTTTCTTGCTTGAATAAGGGTTTAATCATATTGGTGGGAAACAAAATTGATCAACCTTTAACATCAGTTGGTACAGAAATAGTGATTAGAAACTATTTGCCTACAGTTTAGAAGACAAATTTAGATTAAGCACAACAGAAACGTTAATTTAATCTAATTCTGTTGAAGTCATGGGGAAAATCTGCTGCTGTAAAATTAATCTTACTCCTCATTTGCAGTTATCAGAGGAGTACAATAATGCCACTAATTCTACTGCAAAAGTCACCAGTCTGCAAATCCCCAGGGCTTATGCTCTGCCTTCTCTCACCCTGTTGTATGATCTATGCTGTGTGTACATCTGTATGTGTGTTTTACATATGTGTACTTGTATAGTGCCTAGGAGTTGCACCTTCTGTACTGGCAGGTTCTTCTGTTGTTCACTTCAGGCTATGCCTGGCACAATTCCTGGGATGGCAGCAGCGTATCTAACAGGTCATGCGCATGCTAGGATTTTGTCACGGTGGGTTAGCAAAAAAGCACTAATAGTCTGTATTTATACAAATATAAATTTGAATTAACCTGAAGAGGAAGAGGACAAAATAATTTTTCCTTGCATTTTATGAGTGAGGAGCAGGTGACGGGGCAGTTATCATTGCACAGTTATGCAAATAATGTATTAATTATCTGTGATAACTTCATGTGTCTGAGGTCCACCTGCACTGTCTGACTAAACAGCTTCATTAGTGCTTGCAGAATATTGCCCATACTTGCATACAAACGTGGTTTCTGAAGGTCAGATTCGTGATAGATTATTGTGCCTGTGTATGTAGATATCAGGCAAGGAAGAGCTAGGCAACGCTAGCACATCTCATAATGCTGTTTCTTTGGAAACTGGGTACTTTTGTGTTTGAGGGGAAGCTGCATTACAATACAAGTGGTGCAAGGGAGTAATCCTGAACTGATGTGACTTGGTGATGCCAAGGCTTTCTGTTGATGATGTCTGTCCTACTGAACAGAGGACCTTTATTATGCGTCTGGTTTGATTCAAATCCATGAAGATCTTGCTATCTGCTAGCTGTGCTGTGCAGTGCTTTCAGATAACGTACTGATGTGTGGCTTTGTTACAAAAATGTTTCTCCAAAAAAGTATATTGCCATGATAAAGCAGTGCTGTTCTTTATCTATGGATTGCATTAATTCCAGAATTCAGTTTAAGGGATACAAACTATCTTATTGTTCTCATCTACAAGAAAGATATCAATGTGCCAGACTAATTAATCTTACAGAAACTTCCAGTCAAATACAATGCATTTGCTCCAGTGGGAGTACACAGCACTTCTAAAGGTCACCATTTAGCTACACACCTCCTTTTATTACACTTCCTCAAAAAAATAAAAATAAAAAGGTGAGAGAAGGCTGAGAGGTGAGAACTCGGTTCTCTCTAATGCTTCACGTAGCCTTTATCATTGTATTGATTTTGGTAGTCTTGCATGAAAGAAGAGTTCATGCTGCTTCAGAAGCATTTATGTGGGCTGTGAGTTAATTATTTTTATTTGCTTTATGGATGCTCTGTGGAGTATTTATTAAAATTATTCACGGAATAGTAAATACCATCTGCCTTTATAAGCAGCAGAGCAGGAAGGATAGCTCCTCTCCAAGAAGGTTGTGTGCATACGGTGAGCATAGTGTTGATTCCAGAAAGATTTCTTTCTGAGCAGTCATCCTGATGTCTGATTCAGCACTTATCTAAATTGTTAAGTGTAGGTAGAACTCGGTATTTGATTTATAAAATATTTTTTGGGGAGTTTGCACTATAATAAATAGCTAAAATTGGACAGAGTCTAGTTGGAGGCCTGTAGCTAGCTGTGTGCCCCAGGGGTCCTTACTGGGTCTGATTTTGTTCAACATCTTCATCAGTGACCTGGATGAAGGAATAGAGTTGCACCCTCAGCAAGTTTGCTGTTGATACAAAGCTGGGGTGCATAGCAGAAGGCTTTGCAGCCATCCAGTAAGACCTGGACATGCTGAGAGTTGGTGAGGAATGTGATGAGGTTCACCAAGAGCAAGTGTGGAGTCTGGCATCTTGGGGGGGGAGAGGTCCCTTCCAACCCCTACAGCTCTGTGATTCTGTGATAACAAAATAAATATTGGAATTGTTCTGTGTGTCCCTAATATGCTCATATTAAAAATTCTCTAGGAAAACAATCATTTTAAAAAGAAAAAGAATCTAAACTATAATGCTTTACACAGGGACATTCTCAGAGCCCATCAAACTCAAAGCTTTCAAATTTCATCTCCGATCAGGCATCTTTTATTGCTGCATTGTAAGGAGTTAAGTATCTTTTCTCAAGTAGACTATAATTCTTCGTCATACGTGGTATGCTACGTTGCTTTAGGAGGTAACTAGAAAATGAATTTTTTTATTACTGATCCCGAAGCAGTGCCCAGAAACTCATAGGTTCCATGAGCTTTTCTAATGACCTATTAAAATCTTGCTAACCATGATAGATTGCAGGATGCTGTGTTTTACATCATGATCTTCATCTGTACTAAAATTTAAGTTCTTGTTGCAGTAACTGAATATTAAATTTACTACGTTCCTTGGTAAACTCAGTCCTTAGCAAATACAGATCTGGATTTTATTTGCTTCAGATACTGATCTTGCCCAAAGTATATTTCCTTGCTATGGGTCTTTCCCAGGAAATTTGGGTGACTCTGCCATGTTGTGCTGACTGTGCAATTAATGGACTCTACCTCTAGATAGGATTGGAAACATCCTAGTGAATTTAGAGCAGAAGTATGAGCTCTTAGGGATTAGAGGGAGAAACTGAGCGACAAAGTCAGTATTTTTCTTGCTCTCCTCTTCATTGCATTTCGTCACTTCAGTTGTTTGTTACAAACATGGCAGCAGAAGTATGTTTTAAAAGTCAGCAAGCATATTTCATCGTAACCAAATATAATACAAAAGTGTTGTGGGTGCTGGATCTTCATGTTTTTAGTGTGTGGTTTTTTCAAACTATTTTTAAACTATCCTTGACGTATATAGAGCATATCATTTTATAAATACCTTTCCAACTAATTCTTTAAAAAGTGTGTATTCATATATATATGGATGATAGATATAGATATGTATATAAAACCAGTAGATTAGAACAGGTAAATAACATCATCTAATACACCTGGTAGATTAACCTAATTGATTTGCCTCATGCTCTTCAGAGAAAAAAATTGGACTTTGCAACATACTGAAGCCTACAGTGTGGCTTTGATTCTGCAGGTACCACAGCTGAAAATCTGTGTAAGAGCTGACCTGCTAATGGCAACCAGCTGTAGGAGATGCTTTCTGTACCAGGGCAGGATTAGAATTCTGTGGCTAACTTGTCAATGTGGGCCATCAGCTGAGAAAAATGTAAAAGGTATGAAATAGCTTTTATTCATTTCTTGTGTGTTTTCTCCTGAGAACACAAAGCCAAGCATTGCTGAGAAAATGAATGGAGAGGAGATGCTGGAGATGATGAGAGTGCAGTAATGGAAGTGGGGGCGTAAGAAAGATAATGAGTCCCTACTATTTTGTTGCTTTCTTGCTTCCACCTCTGGTTTCTCTGATTTTGCATCTTTTCTTTTTTTTTTCTGGGCTTATTGTTTTTCTTTTCTGTTGTGATGTGCAACACCCTAGGCAAAACAGTTTGTTGGTACATCAGGCAGCACAGCTGTTTCAGTAGTTCAGATTGGGAAGCAAGGTTAGGTGGGATGAGACGGTTAGTCCTCAGTTGCATGCAGTAAGGCCAATCACTGCAGTAAGTGTTAAGAAGGCTCATCGGTGGTGGTAGTAGATGCTCTTTGAAGACACCCCACCTCTGCATTTGTTTTAGGGTATCAGTCATCCCTAATGTTGGGCTTGTCAGTTAGCACCAGCCTTCCCAGATGCATGATAAGGAACTGGAAAGGCTCCTTCACATTATAGCCTCCTTTGTCTCTGTCAGGTGAGGTACAGAAAACATCCATCAATGTCATCGGTGAGAAGAAGTTGTGCTGTCTCTGTCAAAATCTGGTGCTCCTGGTTAGTGGATTTTTTGTTGTTGTATTCCTATTGTTCCTTGCTCCCCAAGGAACCATAGGATCACTTGTCTGACAACTCTGGCTTCCAGGGATGTAGCTTGTTGCTTCCTCTGAAAGATGCAGTGTCTGATGTTCACTCTCCATGAGCAGTGTCCTCAGAAATCAGAATGCTCCTTCTTAGCTGGGCTTACTTTCCTGAGAAATGGATGTGCAAATCTTTTTGCTACCTTGCATTCCTTTATAGTTGAAGTAGAATGTGCTGGCAAGTGCTGCTTTAATTTCTGTGTGGGCAGCTGTTTCATTTATGTAAGTATTACTCCTTTTGAGAAATTGCTAGAAGATATAAAAATTTAAGTTCTCTGCTGGAATATAATTCTGGTGTTCATAAAAGATTGTGTCTTCCAGCCTCTGTCAGCATGTGATGCCTGTCACATGCTCGAGCTCTCTTGCTGCTGTTCTTACAAATCTGGCTGTTCTGTAGGCACCAGTTGACAGCAAGGAGTCAATTGCTAACAAAGTGCATTAAAAAATAGATAAAAAGGGAAATGTAAAGCCTCCACCAGTTGGACCTTTTCCTAGAAACCTGGAAAAATAGTGGCAGCGTGTTTAATGACGTCACATGTCAAATCCCAAAGCGTCTTTTAAGCAGACTTTGGCAAAAGAAACACAGCAGTATCTCAATTTGGGGTGTTTGAACTGACTGCCCTCTCTGTCAGTGCACTGGATAAATGTTCCTCCAGCTTTGCAGGACTGCAGGATGCGGCCAGCAGCTCCCTTCCTTCCCAGTCCCTCCATGGGGTTCAGGGCCCTCAAAATCGATGTCAGTGACGTTTCCTCTCCGGTTGCATTTC
Organism: Lagopus muta; assembly: GCF_023343835.1. Classification (NCBI taxonomy): domain Eukaryota; kingdom Metazoa; phylum Chordata; class Aves; order Galliformes; family Phasianidae; genus Lagopus; species Lagopus muta. Next base: position 5,448,430 of record NC_064441.1, read on the forward strand.
TTTACTCCTGCATGTTCTGTACAACGCTACCATTTCAGGTGTTTCTCCAGACAGAGTATGTGTAAAATGTAAATGCAAGTACACCCATCTGCACCCAGTCCAACTGTATCCATTTCTGTTACCTGTTTTTTTTTTAAGCCCTTAAGGTCTATGCAAACAGTATTTCTATTGTACTGGGGACTAAAAGCAACTTTGTTTGAACTTTCTGGATGGCAAATGTTGTGATGCTTTGCGAAGCACTAGGTGCCTGATGGTGTGTTAGAAGCAGATTTGAAGGCGTATTGTTTCTGAGGTTGTCTTCCCTGACTAAAGGACAATGTTTCTGAACACTTGAAAGAGTTAAACTGGTAGATGTATGCCTGGAGATGTCTTATTCCTACTAGCTATTTCATTGTACAATTTAGTGGCTATTTATATAATTAATACTTGCAATGTTAAGCATCATTGTATCCAGGCTTTATGGACAAGGACTAACTTCCACTGATAAAGGGACCTATATACCAGAGCAAAGACTCTACAAAATGTGAACAATTTTTTTGTGACTTTCTCACAAGGAGAGGTGAAGCTGAATGCATTCAGTTTTTTTTGTCTGCTGCAACTGTTTTATACAACTCCAGCTGCCAGACAACAACTTTTTCCTATGGCTTACTACCTGCATGAAAAATCAGCTAGCAGTTTCTTTTGTAGTGGGTTTGATTTCATACTTTTCAGTATTGAAGTGTTATTACAGCTTGCAAATATTTCAGAGTCAGCTTTAATGTAATTTTTATACTATCCTAGAGTGAAGCTGCAGTCTGAAGTATCTTTATATCGTAAGTGGTTCTAAATGAAAGGACTTGCACATTATTTCCATCACATTTATGGAGGAAAGAATCTATTTCCACCTAAATAATACTGAAGTCTATTACCTTATAAGAAAACAGTCCTTTCAAGTTTTAGCATCTGAGTGATGCTGAACTTCAGTGGCACTGATAGGTAGGGGGAAGTGTTGGAGAACAAAGCCACCTTCAGGAGAAACCTCTCTTGGAGCAAGCCTTGGAGTCCCACTGATGCGTGTGTATACCCGTGTTCAGAAGAAGCTGCCCAACCAGTCCTTGAAGACATGACCAAACCATACAGGCCCAATTAGAAATTTGCTCATGCCAACGTTTTTGAGTTGGTAGGAGAAGGTAAAATCTGTGTGCACTTATCTATTTACTGCTATATTGTTAAATAAAGTTGTTGGCCAGAGAATTTCAAGTAAGCTGGTTTATATTCTGGGAGTGATTTTTTTTCTTGGATAGGTCAGGGGAAATAAAAATGCATTTACATTTATAAATTTTTAAATGCCACTGGATTTATGTAACAATTACAGGGAGATAAAATTTTTCTAAGCTTTTTTATTTTAATGGAAACAGAATACTTCAAATGATAGTAAAATGTATGTCGGTAATTTTCTGTAATGCCAACAGAGAGGGAGATAGCTAATTTCTTTTGCTAGGACTTGGGAAATCCCAAATCTTTCACTGCATCTGTAGAAAAGCATTTGGGATTTGACTCAAATATAGTATTAAGATTTTTGGGTTTTCGGATGGCAGCTTTAGCAAATTCCACATAACAGACAGGAGTTACTTTGTGCAGTGGGAGAAACTTAAAGTGGTACAAACTGCTACAGTTGCAGTCTTAGCATTAAATTTTATTTTCATAAGCCAGAATACAAAACCAATAGAGAGTAATTAAAAAAAAAAATCTAATTTGGGCAAGAAAATGAATTGTTTTGCATATTGTTACTGGTACAAGAGCTAAAGAAGTCTTAAATCATCTTCTTCATAGGAGAACATATGTTGGGTATTCAACATTGATTTGAGAGTTGGCTTTGGCAATTGGGCTTTAGGAAAGTTGTTCTTTTATTAAATCCATGAACTAGGTCTTTAGACAGCAATGTTTTTTTCCTCTGTAGAATGTTTCTGAAGAGGTGTGTCATCCATTTGGGGCACACAAATGCCAAGTAAACAAAGGGAGCTTTAGTGAATCTTGCACGCATATGCTTCAGACTGTATGTGAATGATTGCCCATGTTCTTCTATATCTAGGCTCTACTTTACATCCTGAAAACCTGTTGATTACTCGGGATATAATTGCGTTGTACAACATGGCGTTACATATCTGGATATTCAGGCTTATCTCTATGGCAGCACTGTATTGCTGAGCCTTTTGGTTCTGGTCATACACTTCCTCCAAAGCACCTGTATGGGTTTTGTTGGGGTGCATGTGAAATCTGCCAAGAAATTTATACCATTTCATATTGTTAATTTTTAGTCCAACTGTGAAGATGAGTATATAGCAGTTTCAGATTTGTCTTGGTGATATACAATATGAAAATAGTTAACTTATCAAAAAAGCATATTTTTAAGATATGACACTTTTTTGTCTATTCCAAAGTTCATGGGAATTGTTTGCATTCCATTAGTGGCCTTGACATCTTACTGTGCTTCAACAGTTACATTATAAATGAGAAAAAGAGGTTTATTGGAATTCCCCTAAGCAAAAGTAACCTTTACTTTCTCCAAATATACTAGAATGGTATTGCCTACTTAACTACCATATGGAATTAAAAAAAAAAAAAAAAAAGAATAAACCAACAACCCACTGCCACTGCCTCATCTTACCAACAGATGGAAGGAAAATATTTTTCCGTGTTTCATTACGGAATAACAGGCTTTATAAAGTAGGAAGAGATGCATCTCTGCAGTGCTATCTGTGTCTAAATGGGAAGACGTCTTCTCACTCTATGTTGATCAACCAAAAAAAAAGTATTATTTTATTAACAAACTGCCAGCTGGGAAGAAAAAAAGTTACGCTTTTTTTCACCATTTTCTGAAGTTCATTTGTCCTAATGCCAGGATAATCATACAAGAAAAAGGGGAGAAAAAAAAAAAAAAGAAAAGAAAACATTTAAAAATATATGGAATGTCTCATGTACATGAATGGAATAAGGGAGTGAAACTTATTTTATGGGCTAACAATTATTGTCCAACATCTTTTGTTGGACAAAAGAGCAGTAAACATGATCTCAATGATCTGAATGTTTACTTTTTATAGTAATGACCATGAAGTGATTTTAATGAAAGAGCAGGAAAACATGGATTCTGTTAGCTGTAGTGGTCATTAAAAAAAAAAAAAAAAGCTAAAAAAAATCACATCCCTCTCCAAAAAATAAGAGGGTGCAGCTGAATATCCTCTCCAAAATGGTTTATCCAGGTTTGGTGGACTGGTAATCTAAGATGTTTGTAATTTGTGTTTTAATTGGGTAATTAGCAGTGAAGATAAGGATGCAGATCACACGGTTTGATATCTCTTAAGCCTAAATGTGATGCTCAAAAATATTAATTATGTTAATATAAAGGCTGGATGAGCTGGAGGTTTTTTGAATGTTACAAATTCTGTGAGTTACCTGAAACATTTTTCTGAAGAAGGTGATGCTGGGAGATAACTGTTGGTGCACTGCAGGTAGAGGCAGCACCAATTCTGCTCTTCAGTGTCAGCAGTGAAAGCAGAGCAGATTGTTAATGCATGTTTAGAAATTTTGACTTTGGAAGTGTTGTTCATACAAAACATTTACAGAGTCTTTGTCATGAATCAGAATGCTTAAAAAGGGTTGAGCAGTCAGACATTAAGTAATCTCAGGCTCTCAGGAGTCAGTGTGAATATGAAACGTGATTAGTCTGAGAGTGTCGTTTCCTCATTAAATCTCATTGGTAGAATCACAGAATCATTAAGGTTGGAAAAGATCTCTAAGATGATCTAATCTAACCATCTACCTACCACCAATGCTGCCTACTAAAACCTTAGTTCCTTACCATCACATCCACACATTTCTTAAACACCTCCAGGGATGGTTACTCAACCACCTCCCTAGGCAGCCTGTTTCAGTGCCTAACCACGCTTTCAGAGAAGTTTTTCCTAACATCCAGCCTGAGCCTCCCCTGGTGCAACGTGAGGCCATTCCTCTTATCCTATAGCTAGTTACATGAGTGCAGAGGCTGACGCCTACTTGCCATGACGTCCTTTCAGATATCTGTATAGAGGGCAATAAGGTCTCCTCTGAGCCTCCTCTTATCCATACCAAACAATCCCAGTTCCCTTGGTCTCTTTGTGCTCCAGTTCCCTCACCAGCTCTGTTGCTCTTCTCTGGACGCACTCCATGCATGACCTTGATGTTTTTCTTGTTGAGAAGAGCCCAAAACTGAACACAGTGCTTGAGGTGCGGCCTTACCAGAACTGAGTACAACAGGACAATCACCTTCCTGCTCCTGCTGGCTGCATTATATCTGATACAGACCAGAATGCCCTTGGCCTTCTTGACCACCTAGGTACATTGCTGGCTCATGGTTCAGCTGGGTGTTTACCAACCTCCCCAGGTTCTTTTCCTCTGCACAGTGTTCCAGCCTCTCTGCTCCAAAGCAGTGTTGTCTGTGGTTGTTGTGGCCAAAGTGCAGGACCTGGCTCTTGTTCTTGTTGAACCTCATCCCTCTGGCATCAGTTCAGCAATACAGCCTGTCCAGATCTCTCTGTAGTGCCTTTATCTTCCCACTCCCAGCTCAGAAAGTGGCACTGATGGGCTTTTCTGTGTTTTTAATTCCTCAGTATCTTTTGGTTGTTTTTTCGGTGTTAACATTGGTTATATCAATATAAAAGAAACTCTTGGATCATGAGATGTGAAAAACTAATTCTTTTTGTCCTGTAGCTGTACAAAAATCTTAGTGTAAAAGGATATGGTAAGAGTAGTGTGTCTCCCTCACAAAGTATTCCAGTTTGCATCAATTGCGGATGGGGACTTTCATGCTCTCACTATACTTTAAAAAACCTTTCTTCAATAAAGAATATTTCAGCGTTTTTTCTTTTCTGATATGATTTCACATCTAAGTAAGGCAGACAATAATATTGTCCTGGTGTTCTACAGATGTAATGTATGCAAATGAATGTAGAATATATTGGTAGTGGAGAGCAATAGTGTTCAGTGCAAGTAATTTGCCAACATCTACATCTGGAATGCGGGCAAAATTTCATGCAAAAATATTGAAATGTATTTTCTTACTTCATCCTCGGTCACTGTTGCCAATGAATTCAGTAGGAAATTTGAATTCGATAGTGACATATCTTTTGAAAAGTCATGGCAACATTCCGTCACTTGTGCTGCATGTTATTTTTATCACAATTCCTTTATTTTTCTTGTGCCTATGCATTCTGCTATAGTGTGCTCACAGGAGGGTGTAGAGTTGTAGCTATCATTTGTGGAAGCGGTTCTGTGAGTCCAAGTTGCACACGATCCTGTGCTGCCCTGGGCTGTGGTGCCCAGCCGTAGTTTAGCCTGGGGCAAAGCAGCAGTGGCTTTGCTGCCTGCCCTGGAGGCTCATAGTGCACTCATGGCCACTTGCACATCTCCTTTATCCACTGCTCACCTTTGCCCAAGAGATAAGGTGATGTTTAACCAACCCACCTGTAAGTGGAAATGATGAAATGAAATTTCTGCTGTGAAATTGATAAAGCCTGTGAAACAAACAAACAGGAAGAACAAAAAAAGTGAAAATAAATTGTCGTGACTTCCCTTTTGAAAAGCTAATTTTTATGGTAAACATATGTGTTCTCTTTTCCCTCTGCTCTCTTTTGAAGCTGTGCTATTGCTGATACAGAGTACAAAGTTACTCTGGGTAAGAAGAGGAGCCGGGGAACATCTAATGTTCTGAGCTGAGCATTTGTACTGAGTATTTGTACAGATAACTGCTGAAATGCCTAATGGTGCCCAGGCTCATCCTGTAGGAATATGGCATTTTTGGACAGCTGTGTTACTGCAATGTAAATAAATGTTAACAAACATAATAAGAAAACATTGAAACGGCTTATATACAGCTAAAATTATGAAGAATAAGCCTTTTAAACTTTCAGCCGTTTGTATAATAAGAGTAATTTTTTTTGCCAGGTTTCTATAATGGCTCAAAATGCTGCCTTTTAGAATTGCGGTGTCCCTTTGTAGGCAGACCTTCGCCTTTAGATCATAGCGGCTGCCTCCATCCTGGTGTGCCCTCCTGACCATTAACGCAAATTGGGGGCCGGATGAGAGATGTTCTGGATTTAAATTGGTGCAACTCAAAGCAGAATCTGTCTCCAGTTCGCATTAACAACTGTAAGCGGGTGAAGCTGCCTGAACAGACAGAGAGCTCTAATGAGACCGTGTTCCTTCACCCGTGGCCGTATCCGTGCCACCTAATATCTTTTCTATACAATTAAATGAACTTGATTTGGCAGTTAGTGTTTTCTTTTTTCAGTTGAATTCAGAAAAGAATGGATATGAGAACAAACGAGGAATCATATTTGCATGTTTAAAAATCTCTCTCTAAAATCACTGCTTATGTTTTTTCTTAGCAATTGCACTTGAATCGTTCCAGGGCATGCATGGCTGCCCTTTGGGGATGGTGGAAGGCAGTCCATCTTTTTAGCCCTGCTTCTTGGAGCACCTGAGGCATTACAATAACGCATGCCTTGCTTGTGCTTTTTATTCAGAGGAAGTTCAAACAAACACCAGGAGAATAGCTGCTCATCCGTACAGCAGTTAGTGGCAGTGAGATTTCCACGTAAAGACGCTGTCTCTCAGAAAAGCAAACACAGGATGCTGTGATTTTTTTTTTTGTACATCTGACTAAAGGCAATATTTATTCCATCATTTGAGAGCTTCCACGAAGGACATTATTCCCATTGCGAGTGTCAAAAGGTATCTCCAGCGTCTTGCCGCAGATACCCTAAACTCCTTCCTTTGATAAAGTACCTTTTGTCAGCAAGTGTGTATGCTGAAAATTAGCACTTCCTTCAGTACTAAAACCTTGACATTGAGTATAATTGAGGAGGTGAGTGTCAGCATGTTCATAAGTATTACCTGTCATTTGAAATATGACAGCGCTGTAACTGCAGGACCTTGGGGACTGCAGCGTGCTGGCACTGCGTCTGACTGCCTTGCAGCCGGTGAGACAGCCTTCGCTGCGGCTTCGACCCCGAGATAATTAACACGGCCCTGGAGGCTGCTGCCTTTTGCTTTTGTGCGCTTGTTGTTTAATAAGATGTTTGTTGCTCTGCTCGTCTCTGATGCAGTGCTGTGCCTGTAGGGACGTGAGGTCCTTCAAGTTCTGCCACAGTAGGTTTAGGTAATGTCTTCTGCGCATCCATTTCTTTAATTTCCAGCAAATTAAAATATTATCATCAATTAGCTAGCTATACTTGGTGGCTTGCTTCATTTCCAAGAGGATGCATATATTCATGTGATGAGAAAACAAGTTGGAGGGGAGGAGGGAATGTCTGAAACCTGACTTTTCTTCTGGAAGTTGAATCCTACGCGATGTCAAATGGTGAAATGAAAGGCAGAGCGAGGATCTTTGGGGTGGGGTGGATGAGAGGTGGTGGTGGTGGTGCTGACCAGGGGGCAGGATGCTGTCAGCCCAGATCTTTAATTGCTGCCATTGCTTAGGATAGGACCAAAGTGGTCTGTTTCATAAATTCTTCTGTGGCGCGTAGCTGAAAGCAAAATGGGCTTTTAACAAGGAAGGCATTTAAAAAAAAAAAAAAAAAAAAAAAAAAAAAAAAGCTGAGAAGTCTGAAGCATCTATGTGAGGACAAGTTGAACACAGCTGCATTTTTTTCTTCAGAATACTTTATTGCTCTGTGAAATGGTGTTTTAAGGGGTTTTGAAAAATTCAGCAGCGTTGCTCCAAAGAGGTTGGTGCTAATACCTCTTCTCACATGGCTGAGCTTATTTTGGAATATCTTTAATAATTCTAAATAATCAGTCTTGGTAGATGACACTGTTGAGCCAGAGTGCTTTCACAAACATCCATTTTCAGCCACATCAGAAGTTTCACAAAGTCATCTTGCTTTCAGAGAAACATGGTGGTGTTGAGTGTTTTGTTGTTGTTGTTTCTCCCAAGGAGATGAGGCTTAAAATATTCTCCTTCAATTACTACCACAATTTATTTTGTTAATGTGTTTATTTCTGAAGGGTAAAACAGATACAATTAGCATATCCTGAATTGTAGAGGCTCCCAGAGTTGTGGTGACTAAGTGTAACTTTCATTTCAACACATACTGGAAATATGTCTCATGACATCCATTTTGTTTGATATACCTCTGATCTAACTTGCTTGTGGGAAATATTGTTAATAATTACAATTGGAAATCAGTGGGAGATAAATTGGACAGGGAGTTTGGCCATTTTAGAGAAACACTTTTACTAGAGAAAGTTCAAAAATGCTGTCAAATAGAGATGCAAATATTGAAAAGACTAATATATAAAACACAATGCATCCATAAAGACTGACAGTGTAGTAATGTACTTCAGGTTCCTCAGTGCACTATTTCTACTGTCATGTGTGATTCACAATGAAAGAGGGAAATACAACAGTTCTGTTCTAATAATCCAGTACTCGTTCAGGTGTTAAAGGTAATGTGACTAAAAGCTGCAGTATACTGAAGACTCATTCTCCAGCTCTGTTGTATTATGGGAATAAATATATTTTTAGTTACAGACATAGACTTTCATTCTATAGCCCACCATTAGCATAAAACATACAAGAAAGCTATCTACATTAGGCTATTGAAATTGCACTGATTTACAGCTCTTCTGTTCTCTCACTTTGCAAATATTAAAGGAAAAACCTGAAAGTGTATTGGGAATGTTATGTAGGTGCATACATCTTTGACGTTCATTTGGGATGCTGTGAGTTTGGCTGACGTGAACTTTCTGTTTGTTCTAAAGCATGACTCCAGCATTTCTTGTTTAGTTGTAACGTGGCTGTCCAGAAAAGCAGCAGTGTGATGCATCATTCTGTTCTAATATAATGCTTGCATTTCCCTTTAAGAATGTAAATTTTAACATGCATCATAAGGCCATTGGCTCCCTTGGGAAAAGAATGCAGTAAACTTAAAACCAAACAGAAAAGAATTCGCGTTTACCAGCAAGTGTATTTGAAATAAATACAATTTACTGAAAAATCATAGAATGATGCTCAGATAATTCCATATTGATCCTTTATTTTTTCACTTAAAAGCTGAGTTTTTGTTTGTTTTCACCCTCCCCCCCACCCAAAAGGATACGGATAATTTGAGGAATACATTGTTCAACTGTGGCCAAGTGAAGTTAATAATTGCTTTGATTCAGTCAACGTTGAGAAGATTTGTGTGTTCAAAAGAATATACCAACACAAGGTCTACTGGACCTTACTCAAAGCTCCTTGAAATTGGTGAGACTCCACTGTCACCCAGCCTTGGAGCCCAGCCCTTCGCACTGCTCAGCTCTTCAGTTCTACCTTGGCTTCTGTTCTGAGGCTGCAGGATTTTTAACAAGGCTTGGTTAAAGAGTATCATAGGATCTCATAGAGCTTCCAGTGCTGGAAGGAAAAAAGTGCATTGTATGGATGGATGTTCTTTTTCTCAAAGCCATTTATCTTTTATTTATCTGAAAATTATGAGTTCTTGCTATTTTCTCAATAAATGGTGGAAAATAGCTAGAATTAAATGAGTAAAATTAACAGTAATAAAGCTAGGGAAGCATGAAATTAAAAAAGTGATTGCAGTAATAAGGTGTACAAGTTTTCCAGTAAGAAATAATACCCTCTTGACTTGGTGAAAAACACTATTAGTAATACTTACTAAACAGGAATATATTTATACTATCATATCTCATGTGTAAAGTCTACATACCTTTGGATTTACCTGCTCTGTTCTATTTGATTATGTCAAATTAATGTACTTCGTAACTGTTAAACAAATTTGTCCTCCATTTTAATGATAGGTAAGTATTGTTAGCACTGTTTTGAGGCTCAGACTGCTGATAAGTAGTCAGAATCTTTTAGGAAGACCTTTGATTTTAGGTGCTCAAAGTTATCTAAACCTATAGAAGGAGTTACGTATTCACCAATGCCTCAATTAGTTTTGGGTACTTCAGCGTAGCTTTTTACCCAGTGACATCTCGACGTAAAATCTGTGTGCAGTGTTTCAAGCAGGACTTTCTCTCTCCAAGGGAATGCTTTTTTTTTTTTTTTTTTCCACTTTGGCTCACAAATAGCAATAACTACTCTCTGCGTAGCAGAATGACTTCAAATGGGGGTGGAAGAGGAGTACTTCTCTTGGGTATACCCTGCTTGTGGGTCCTTTCTGAGTGTCACACTGACTTCCCCCTGGCTTTACCTAAGATTTGCCAGTAGAAGGATCAATGTCCAGTGAAATTCTGGTCTAAGAACGAGCAGCAAGAAAATCCTTACTTGTGTTAAGCAAGCCTTCCATTTTATGGCAGCGTTAGTTTCTTGTATACAAACATGATTAATACCATTTCACTAAAGTAATAATAATAAGTGAATAGCTGTTGAGATTCCTTTTTCCCAAGGATCCTCATTAAAATGCAGATAGAAATATCACAATAAACTTAAGGAAGATATTCAAGGGAGTATTATTTTAATAGACTGTTTTCATGAAAACAATGTTTCCTTGTGAATTAGTAATTGAGTTCCCCTGAGATGCTCTCCTTTTATAGCTCTCCAGTTGCCTGGTTCGTTTGGTTTTAAACAGTTCTAACAGATCTGGAGAAGATGCAAAGCTTGATAAGGTCAGAATAGTGAATGACTGCTGAAAACAAGTCTTATCCACAAAAAAGTGCATCTGGTTCTTTGGATGCATTTCTGTTAATCTTTTGATCTCCACGTTGGAGTTCCATGCCTTTTACAGAAATGTCATCACTTTTTTTGAATACTGAGCTTTGCAGAGCTGATCTTTATTGTTTTCCTGATTCTTTCCCTTGTAATAACCTTTAGATTAGGTTATAGGGTTATAGGCCCACTCCTTACTGGTACACCAGCTACTTAGCTGTGAGGGCTTTAAAGGGGCTCTTAGAGAAAGAACAGTGTCTTCTGGGCAGAGTAACATTTCCCGTGTGCTGTTATCTGAGTCGCATCAGCTCAGCGGCACATTAAGTAATAAGCTGTCATATTCCGTTGTTATGGAACAGTTCCCATGAACTAGCATTAGCTGTATCTTATGTAATAAGCCTATCTTTAGACAGATACGCAGGCTTTCACATTCAGAGCCAGACAGGAGTGTAGCTGATGTTTCATTTCTACCATTATGTCCATTTTTTTATGCACATAACACAATCACTTGGAAAGTGAATGCTGTCGCTTTTCGTGCATGTTGAAAGGAGATAGCATTTCTTCAACAAAACGTACTCTGAAAAGAAGCTGAGGGGGAGAGGAACTTTTATGTATGAACTCTATGCAACAGTAGTGGCCTAATCTTTTTTCTTTTTTTTTCTTTAACACTAACTGCTAACCAAAACGTAATAGCCTGCTGCCATGCCAGGAGTTCTCTTAGATATCTACTGCCATTGGCAAAAACCAGCACGGTCTGTGTGACATTTGAAGAAGCTCACCAATTTCTTTGTGTATGAGATCCATGCCCTCTGCACTCTAGAGCACTTTTTGGTAACTTCAGTATCAATGTCACACTGTCAGAAAGGGGCACTTTGTTAAGATAATGTGACCTTTAGTATAATAATCTTTGTCCTTTAGTAAAGCGAATCTGTACTTCAGTTCTTAATGCATTTTGATGAAGTAAGAATAGCACATAAATGAAATACCTTTGTTATTTCCCTTAAGCCATATAAGATATTTTCTTCAGAAATGGCACAAGTGTCATTTTGTCCATGAAAAACTTCTATTTGCTGACTGCAAAATGTGTATCTGTTCTAAAATGTAAATTAGGCAAGCATTTACATGCATTAAAATGAGGGAGCGGGGCGGGAGATGATGTAATATTGAATATCGCCTGCTTTCCAATGACTTTTTTTAAGGAGGGATGAAAAGGACAATAATTAACCTATGAGCTTTGTGCAGAGTTGTCTGTTGCATGGACAGAATGCTGCTGTGCTGAAATAGTAATTAGTTGAAATGAGAATCTGAAACCAGCTCTGGGTTAGTTGTACAAGTTTCATTTGAATGCTAGAAATACTGCTTGCTATTATTTTTACATTAAATTTCCTACATATTTGTGTTAATCTATTTGAGAAACCTCATAGGGTATTCTCAAGCAGTTCTTATTAGGCACTCACTGAAGCAGAGGTTCAGCTCTGTTGCTTCCTATCTCTCTTGGAGGTGCCCCCATTTAGCATGAATCATACAATATGCTTTGGGTCAAGGAAGCAGACGTCTATGTTTCCATAAATTTGTTGGTTTGAGAAGTTACTTTTTCTGAAGGTTTTGCTGTCTTGCTGTCCTTATCTGATGAAATTTCTGTTTGTGGGTGGGTTTTTTGTTTGTTTTTTGGGTTTTGTTTTTTTTTTGCTTTCTGTTCTGAGGCCTGTAGTTGTAGAATAAATTCCTATTGGGAAAACAGATTTACAGCTATGCTTGACAACTTTTTCAACCTGTCTGTTGTGATACAGTTCTAGGAGTAGAAATACAATAGCAAAATACAGTTTGGTAACTGCTGCTTTAAATTTTTTAAACACAATTTTAGAAATGTTCGCATCACTGAAAAATATTTTCATAATAGAACCTGCATGTCCCCCCCTCCAAAAAAGTAGTATGGAGCAATGTTGCAGGAATGTTTAATGTTATGACTGTACAAAGGCTTTAAGTTTCAAATACACAGATATTTGTAAGCAAACACTTAAATGCTGATCTGAATTATCACAATCCCCATGTTAGATTTCAGCATTGTTATTCTACGATGAGTAAAAATGTATGCTGAAATTTGAAAAGTGTGAAGTATGTTCCTTCTTCACATCAAAAAGTGTTAAATGAAAGCATAACCCCATGTATAACATTTAATTCTGCGTGTGCTTAAAATTTGGAAGTTGCATCATGTGTTTGACAGCTGCTGCTCACGTCATAGGTAACTTGGAATAAAATGCTAGTGGCAGTATTTAATAAGATTCTAAGAAAGACCGAACTCCCTAAACTTACACCTACTTAATTTACTTGCTCAGCTCCCTAAAATTATATAGTAATGAACATTTACCAATAAATAAATAAATGTATTGTGAGGGTCGTCTTTGATACTCAAGTAAAACAAGAGGCTCCTGAGAGGAATTTTTGCTAAACTGTCAACAAAATTCTATAACTTATCAGAAATCTTGTTTGTTTTTTTTTAATTTTTTTTTTAATTTTTTGTTTGTTTTCCAAAGGAGCAGAGATTATAGAATTCAATCCAAATGGAAAGTTTGCTTTTTCCTAGTAAAATTCTAACATGTCCAATACAAATCTAGTATCTGCATGTTTCCTACTGTGTATGTACTGAAGAATGGTAAGAAGTGTTAGAGAAGGAGTAGGTAGAAGTAATGAAATCTTAATCTCATAAACCTTTTAATACTTGAAATAAAAATACTGGACACCTAGTACTTGCATAGATTTTGTTAAACCTAATATTTTAGTTCAGGGAACACATTTGGCACTTAAAATGAATCTCCCGGGTGTTAACAATATTATTAAAAATTCATTGTATATCCAGCGGACCTGCCTCTAAAGGCTTTTGAACTGCTGAGTCTTTCTAATCGTACATTGTTGCTCTAGTTCACCAGTGAAGCGAATCCAATGACTTTTTCAGCATATGGCCTCCCTCTATTAATGAAAGTACCATTCATTCACTTCAATGTATAGCAACACTAACCTTATGGTTGTCACATTGTGCTCTACGTGCTTAATATGTGCTTCTTTGACTCAGTGAGGATATAGTAAATCAGAAGAGATGCGTCAAGCAGCTGGGCATTGTTTAAAACCCAGTTAGTTTGGGTCCAGAGTTGCCATTGATGCCAGGCATTGAGGACTGCACTGTGGCACATGTTGGGGTGCACAGGAGTTGCATCAGGAATGAGCTTGTGCCATTTTACTCCAAAGGGATGTTTGTCATTCAAGGGCTGAAAACCAAAACAATTCTGCATAATGTTTCCTTTCAAAAGAAACTTCTTTATTGTCATCTTTTTGTGAATGATCATATTCTGAAATTTTGCATTTTGAAGCAAGGCAGGTGTTACCTGTGCCGAGCAGTCTCCTCTACAGCTTCCAGTGTATTCATGGGGAATCTTCCTATTTTTTCCTATTATTTCAATGAGAAATGCAGTCTGGAGTGCTGCATCAAAGTAGGTTTTGAAATCTTGACCATGCTGTTTCACTGAGTTTGTATGAAGTCTGAGGGCTGTAACAGAATCTGCTTCATTCATTCGAACACAGCTGGCTTTCACTTATTATATTATAAAATATATTCTGTATATTAATACACAGTATATAATAGAACTGTGGGAATGAGTTGATGGGTGCCATGATACAGCCACTGCACCACGGGACTGACCACTGTCACAGCTCCTTCCCACAGAGCCACTGCGTGGTGAAACCAGGTTTGGGATCTGCCAGGCCTCTCATTTGTTGTGCCAGAATGCCTGCCGGAAAGCTGGCAGGTTGAGCAGTGTTTGCCTTACGGGAAAGGTATATAGGGACATCAGAGAGAGACTTCGGGTTAATAGGAATTGCTTTTAAGTATTTTTTATTTTCTTTGTCTAGGGGCAAGTTTACTGCTTCCTTACCTATTAATTCGCTGATGCAGTTTACCAATTAATCTTTGCTATACTGATACGATGTTGGGGTGGTGACATTCATCAGAAAATAATAGGATCTTCATTTGTTTTGGACCCATCAGTGCTGAAGGGGGACTCTTGGTTTGCTTTTCCCTCTCTCTCGGAGGGGAACTAACTAACTCATTTTGGCCTCAAGCTGTGATAAGGTGGCTTTGAGGCTGTAATTCCAGACAAGGTAGCAAAGCTGCTGTGAGCTCATGGCGGTGGGCTTGTTCAGACTGTGCGAGGGACAGTTGTTGCTGTCGGCAAAGCTATTCCACTGCTCAGGGCTCTTGTCAAATGCATGGTGTGAGTTCACATACAAGGAGATCATTTTGTCCTACAAACATACCTGCACCTACCCCTGCTGTCTATACTCTATAGAGATTTCCGCTGTGCAGGACTCTTGTACTTCAGTTTCTCTGTACAGAGGCTATTTCTCAGCTGGCTTTATAATAGAAAATATTTCTCTTATCCTGTTCCTCAGCTGTCCAACTGCAGCAGCTTTAGGTCTGTTTAGGGCCACTGCAAAAATCAGAAACCTAATAATCTGGTACTAACCATTTAAACCTAATGGTTATTACCCTCACTTTCATATCTGAGTGAGGTATTTGTTGCCGCAGAAATACTTAAGCAGTCTTGCATGTTTTTAAAGAAAATATTAGGTAATATGTATTTATTCTGTGTGCAGCTATAGAAAATGTATGTGCATAGTGTATATAACTTTGTGCAATGAGGTAAATTGAATAACTTATCTTCAAAGTATCAGACTCTCTTTAGAAAAAAGAGCATAGCACAGATGCAGCAGGACATGCAGAGGATTCTAATTAGACTCTGACTCCAGACGGTCTTTTCACAACACTCTATTGTAGTCAGCATTGAAAGGTAACTTAAAGGTTCGTTAAGCAGCATTCAATTAAAAAAACTCTAATTGTCCTAGTGGCAAATGCACCATTACACTGTGAACTAGTATGTCATATTTATTAAAATTTGATTTGCGCTTCCTTCCTTTTCAAGTGACAAGCACTACAAATTAAATGAAATTTATATATTGTTTTCATTATGAGGTTTTATTTTAATATATTTTTCTCAGTTTATCTTACATTTCAAGCTAGAAGTCATAAACCTGCCTGGAATAACTTTGGGGATTTTGATGTTTCTACATCAAAGTGACCCTTTGTGATGCTTCTTTTCTGTTTTGTTAACTTAAAGGGAGTAAATTTTAAGAATCAGAAAATAAAATTAAAGGAAATAGCTGTAAATAGTTCTTTATCCTGCTTCTTTATGCCGTTTACATACCCAATAAAAAGAAGAAAAATGAGTGCTACAAAGACAAGGTGACACTCTAATCCACGGTGCTGCTGTTTTTCTTCAGTGCATTCAAAAAAAAGCAGAAGCAGAGCCCAAGCTGGAACTGATTTGGATACAACCTGGAGATAAATTATCCTCTTGGCTTATGAAACTTAACATTAAATAATAAAATATTTCACGTGACATTTTGTAGCATCATAAATTTGAGAACCCATGTTTTGTAATCTGTTTTTGTTTTGAAGTTTGCAGAAAAATGGAAATAATCAAAAATAGTCCAATGAAGATTTGCCTTTTGAGCTACTCTTAATTCACAAGACTGCGTGTTTTCCTTGAAATTAGGCAACCAGTTAAGGAATTTGCAGTCAGTCTGTCTATACACATAATATTAGTAGTAATTTAGAAATATATTTGTGGCTAACGTACAATTGCTCTTTAAAGTATTTGACCTTTACATTAAAAAGAAAAAAAAACAAACCACCAAACAACTGCACTGAAAAAGCTTGCGGATGTTTCTGTTACTGTGGGATAAACATTTCACAGCCATTAGTTCTGCTCTACCCTCCACCCTTTTCTTGCCTGTATTTTCTTAATGTCTTAGCAGAACACATAAAATAAAGCCAGCAGTGATTGGGACGAACTATCTGAGTCTCATAGTGACAGTTCCTTGAGTATTTGAATTCATTTGCATTTACTTGCGTATTTACGCTTCAGTTTCTGCACATAGTGCAAAGGCTGATTCACTTCTGATGTAATTGTAAGCCCTTCACCTAAGATGACTTCTTCTCACTTAGCAGACTGCTAACCAAACCATCTTGTGTCTTTGCCTCCTCTGGAGGTAGAAGTTCCTTTCCTGAAGTGGTGAAGTTGTTACAATAGCATTCAAGAGATCCCTTTTTATCCTCCAGCCTTCCTTTACGCAATCTTTTTTTTAATTTTCTTATTTTCATTTCAATGTCACTGGTTTTGATTTATCTCTTGTATCATACTCCTCCAATATGACTGTGTGCCTCTAGAAGGTGATTAACGTTGTTTTAAGTCTTTCACGCTTCAGCCCCAGTGTTCCTTTCTGATTCAAGTTCTTGTGCATAATGCGAGTTTATTTCTGACCTCCTTATACCTGTAGAACTAATGTTCCATGATTATATTTATTTTTGTTTTTATACAAGTTGTAGTTTTTGTTGCTATTCATTAAGTATCTGAAGTGTGATAGGAATAAAAAATGGCAAAAAATTTATTTTAAAACAAGTTGCCCAGCGAGGTTGTGGATGCCTTCTCCTTGAAGACATTCAAGGCCAGGCTGGATGGGGCTTTGAGCAACTTGGTCTAGTGGGAGGTGTCTCTGCCTCTGTTGCAGAGGGGTTGGAATGAGATGTTCTTAAAAATCCCTTCCAAACCATTCTGTGATTTTTGTTTGTTGCTGCTTGAAACTACAGAGTAGATAAGTGGAAAATCATTGCCAATTCAACAAAAACTGCTACACTGCATTTGAAGTTCAGGATAGACATTACTTATTCTTTCTTTTTCTTTAGAAACTTGAATTTCATGGTCACTCATATTTGAAATACTTTTTACCTTCTTGGAGTTGCATAATTAAATTATTACCTGCTGTATCACCATCTGCTTACGTGTCTGTGAAACATTTCTAACCTCTGCATGTATACTTCATGGTTTCAAGGAAGTGCCAAAAAAGCAGCAAGCATATTCAGCAGATGGAGTGAGCAACTTGCACCCTCTGAGCAGTCAGTCTTGATTTCCTGGGTATAATTAAGCATATTATATTTATAAATGTAATTATTTTCTTTTAAAACATGGCATGGAGATGTTTATACTTGCAATAGTAAAATATTCCTTTTAGGATGAAGATATATTCAAGATAATGTTGAGAGATAAA